>NC_060211.1:182061250-183365000 GCF_021130785.1 Homalodisca vitripennis
TGGAAGCAATAAAAGTGATTTCCCGTGTATGTAATGGGCAGTATTACACGAAATATTAAGAATATCCCTCCAGTTTGTAGGTTTGCAATTCAGAAAAAAATTAATTTCTCGGTAGTTCGAATAAACCAAAATCTGAAATAGAGAGTATTTTCATAGAACTTTAAAATTATTGAAGTGTATTATAGAAGTACACTAAAAAGGTTTCCATAAAAAGGATTCACAAAGAAAATTATTGTACATAGACTTTTTAGAAATGCTTCAGGAATGCTACAATGTATATTTAACCATTCATGTTCAGTGTAAAATATCTCATATAATTTTAGTTAACAGGTGTGTGCCCATACTTTGCAACATACTGATAAACAATAATTATTCAAAGAATGTGAAAGTTATATTACATAATTAGCAGAAAGTATAAGAGAAAAGCTATAAATATGTCTGCAAAATAATATGTGAAAAGAAATTTTATAAAAAAGCTTTGTTGCGACACAAATTTCTAATTATTAATTAGTTTCTTAATCGTAATTATACATAATAGATATAATTTTGTTGCCTCGTCAATGCAGTTTAGTTTCTCAGCTATCGTTTGTGACGTCACATCGGAACCCGTCGCGCCGGCCCGGAGTTTACGTTAGCCCCTATTATAAACAGACGTCTGAAAAATCTACTTCTGTCAAAGGCAACTAAGATGGGATTTATAAAGGTTTTTATATTTATAGTAAAAGTGAGATAGGTAGTGACTTTGCCTTTGCTATCTGTATTACAGTACTTAACATTTGCCACATTTACAGTTATATGTATATTTTTACTAAAACTTTTAATATTCTTAATGCTCTTAACTTTTAATGTGGATATTAACTCTGTACTCAACAACTGTTGCCGAAAAGGTTGAATAATAAGTGTAGTTACTATCAAGCATTCAAGCTTACACCTTTCTTTCAAGACTATAAACAATGTAAACAAATAGGTACACAATAGCGATTATATCAATTAAACTTATAGTTGTGCTATCATAAATAATGTTTACACCGAACAGTTGATTACAGGTTCTTTCAATTAATAAAAATTTTTTTACTGTCAATACTACTTTAGAGACCAAGATATGATTTTTTTCTACTTTAGAGACTAGTGGAGTGTAGCCCAGAAGGATATTTAAAATAAGAACATAACTATATATTAACCAGGAGGTATACACTTACAATTAAAATATTTAAAAAAATCATTTGGATACATATTAATGAAATCTTTAAATATACCACCCCCGCCCCTTGTGATGACTGCAAATATTTCAGGAGTCTCCATCTCAGTAGTTGGGTCAAAGACTGAGGTTTGTCTGTAGTAGAGGTAACCAATCAAAAATATTTTATTCTGTATTATTGGATGGCTACTTTCAAAATTAACACATAAACAACAAAAAATATATATCTCAACTTTGTTTTCCATCTCTTGGTCTGCACAAAATCAACTAGCCAACTGACAGATTTAAACAAACCAGGCATCCATTGATTTTGTGATTAAATTGCACATATTTTATAATTCATAATGTATCAATAAAAACCCACAGTTGCCATCAAATTTGGTGTTGAATGATGAAAACGGTTGCATTTTGAGACAGTAAATGGCATAAAATTATTAATTTGAATAATTGCATTTAAGGATACTCACAGTATGTGTACCAAATTGTAGTGCTGTAACCTAGATAGTTTTTTGTGAATAAAAAACCCCTTTTCTATAAAACATACAAGTGGGAAACAAAACATTTAGAGACAAAATGATTCATTTGATTTTTTCGTATTTTGATGCCATGAACTAATTTTTGAAATATTTGTCTCCTATTATGGGTCACCCTGTATGATTAAATTATGGAACATGGCCTCAATAGTGATGTAACAAAGGCTATTTATTACGTGCTTGGTGGATAGGATGGTTTAAGAGCCACCTATACTGGTCGCCATCTTGATTTTATCCTATAGAAACAATGCTAAGCCCCCAAGACTTTTCCAAAGATTATTAATTGTAGGATTATATATCCTGCGCCTTCACACACAATTTCATTTTGAAAAACAGGAACACTCTGAGCATTTTCTTTCTATAAGGTATTCCAAACAACCCTGAGATAAATAATATTCCAATCTCTTGATCGGTTTTAAATTAAGCTTAAAGATGGAGGAGATCATTTTTTTATAAATACCTCTCCTAATTCTAAAGGGAGACTTAAGTCTAATTCCTTAGCTTTTAAGTTAACACATTTATGATGTATCATAAATGATGCCATTTTACCATAGTCGATTAAATACTCCCCCTCCAAAAAAAAAAAAACAAACAAACCCAAACAAAGAAAAGCTCCAGTACATAACATGACATTTGCAAAGGTAACTAACTGCATTTTTGAGATGAACAACAACAAACATTTACTATCACCTGTTTAATGTGTAAGTATGGGTTAACATACTCATTGTTCTTGAAAGGCGGTTAAAAACACATTCACTATCTGCTGACTACGACAAGTCCATAAATATAATGGATAATGCAGTGTTAAGACAGTTCACAAGATTAGTCGGGTGTAGCCCTGAGAGATTTCCAAAATAGGAATAGACATAGTTTAACCAGGGACCCTAAAAATGTCCAAGTAAAAATTTATTACAATCTGTTCAGCAATTTACGTGATTGAGTAAAACACACACACAAAAAGATTTTTACAAAATACCAATATATTTTTATGTAATAGTATGGATGTCAAATTTGAAATATTATTAATAAACACTGAAACACGTTTTAGTCTTTTGATAAATCTTATTGGTCATAGAGAAAAGTTCAAACCTTTCTGTTCTTCGTTGTTTAAGTATAAAAAAATATAAAATTCACAAATCACCCAAATTTTTTGAATGTGTATTTATTATATTATTAAACTGAGATATCTACCTTAACTCTAAGATCAACAATAAGGATGTGAAGGTGCATAAGGTTTAACATTGTCCTTATGGGGGAAACTGAAGGTCGTTTCATTACAGCCAGCTCTTAAAGAGATAACAGAAAAAGTGTTAAAAATCCAAAAAAAGATTATAAGAATAATGACATTCTCATCCAGAAGAAGTTCTTGTAAAGAAAAATTTAAGAAACTGAAAAATCTTACTGTCCCTTGTGTGTACATGTATGAAGTACTGAGTCAAGTTCATCAAAATTTGAACTGGTTTTCTAAAGAAAAAACTATTCATCAACACAATACTAGAAATACCAATTTGTTAATATATCCTGTACACACCACAGCCATATTTGAAAAAAGTTTGTATTATATGGGTATTAAACTTTACAACAAATTGCCTAACAATTTCAAACAAATGCCACAAGTTGAATTCTTAGATAGAATAAAAAGTATGTTTGTCAAAAAGGCTTACTACAAGATTTCCGAATTTCTAAATGACAAAAACATAATAATTTAGTTATGAAGATTAAGTGTTTTCTCCTAAGAAACTTAATTTAATATAATACAAAATTCAATAATTGATCTCCATTTTGTTATTTGAATATTGTTATATTGTTACCAATTTTATTGTTTGATTTATTCATGGTTTTATTAATTTTATTGTTTTATTTGTTAATGGTTTTAGTAATTTATTGTTTTATTTGTTAATTATTTAACTAATTTTATTGTTTTATTTGTTAATTAGTATAACGAATGATTGTCATTACATTATGGTGTACTACAATATTTTAATGTTATCTGACTCAGGAATGTTTTACAAAATAAATGTTTGACATAGGTTTTAATACTGTTAATTAGTTTATAGTTAATTTATTCATAGCTGAAAATATTAATACTGTTATTTATAATAGAGCTTATTTATTTGTTAGCAAATCATTTTAGCTAGAATCTTGTTAAATCTATTAGTACTAACGATGGGAGACCGAAAAAAGGGAAATTTCTGACTATGTTATCTGTCTTACCAGCATAGCTGGATCTTGTAAGATGTAATATGACAATAAACATTCATTCATTCATTCATTTAACATGTGGTAGTAGGTAAAACACAAGGTTACTCTAAAAAAAAAAAAACAATTAAAATGTATATTTATTTATTTTTACTAAGAAATACAAACTCATATAAAATTACGACAGATCTTGTAGTACAATGAAACAAAACATATATATCACAGTTATTTTTATTTAATTAAAGAACACAGTATTACCTTGAGTATTATTCAACAGAAATAATAAATACTCGTACATAAACACTTCATTTGTTTTTGCATGCAATTGATAACAATAGTCAAATTAAAACTAAAATTACACTTTTCAAGCACTTCCACATTTTAAAACGTCATCTGATTGGTTAAATTACCTACTTCTAGATAAATGCGTAAATATGTAAAAATGAAAGCAAGCATTGCACAGTGTCGTGCGCAAATGTAGCAAAGTTTCAAATATAATATTGTAATATACTATATATGTGAACCCTTGTATTAATCAGTCCTAAAATATTCTAAATACAGTTTTCAGTAAAAAAATTATTAACACTGTCAGATAATAATCCAATATAGAATATTCCTAGAAAGTTTTGAAAAACATTTTATTTAATACATTTCTTTTTTGATTGCTGAATTTGAATTGAACACTTGCATAATTGTATCTTTGCTACTAAATTCAATATTCTAAAAGCTACCTGAAATGTGTAAAAATCGAGTTTTTCCAAATTTTGTTATATCGGACTCTAACCAAAATATTCCTTTTACTAATAAAATTTCCAAAATGAAAGAACCTTGTTCTTGACTAATTTTTGCAATAACACATTAAAGTGCCCATAGAACATGCCATTTTTTAGTACACAATAGTAAAAAAAAACATGTGCAAAATGGATAGAAAACATATTTTAACTAATTAGTAAACTATTTTTCTCTCATCCCTTGGCTAAATACTGTAAGGAATGTAATTATAATAAATGATAATGTTCCAATGAAAATACATAAACATGTAAAATAGGCTATATTATTAAAACAAAAATTTTGAAAAATATTTTAACCCTGAAAGTACTAACATTGGACTATGCAAGTTTAGGTTGATGTTTACTTTCTCAATGTATTTTGTGTACTAGTTAACTAGAAATCAGCATTATCAATTTATCCACATGCTACTGTATCTTTATTTTTCCTGTCTTAAAACTCTACTGATCTAATTGTTTGACATTGCCAGATTTTTAGAGCTTTTCAGTAAGCAAAAACAACACATTTTTACCCTTTTATAAAAATGAAATGGGCAAGTTGTGTGTATATATATATATATATTTTGTGTGTGTAACACATTCGTCTTTATTTTGTATATTTTGGATTGTTATTTGAGTAAGTTTAGTAAAGTGCTAAGCTGTGCTAAAAACTAGTAAAAAACTTCTTAAAAACACACAGTTATAACTTTTTAACATGGTAAGTAAGTAATTGTAACTATTATTTTAGTAATTGTTACAGTGCCATACAAAGTAGATGAACTATTTTCTATTAAAAAAGAAACGAACAAGGTTGTCACATTTTTTATACAAAAAAATATTTTGAACTAATATTCAAAGCTCAGTGAAACTTTAGAAGTAGTGAATTAAAAAATGTTTTCCAGACAATTAATGCCAGTTATTTATTTTTACACACTTCTCCCTCATTGCATTCATTATGATGATGTATAAACAATAAAATAAAACAGTGATGTGTTTAACACTTAATATCATAACAATAGCGTTGAATGTAGCTGCTATTGCCCCATTTATGGCAACTAAAAACTGATTTACTGGAAGTTGTCTTACGCTGATAACTCGCAAATGTTTTTTCTTTACTAATTAAACACTACGAGTTCATAAAATTTCACAACCACTCATTCACTCTTGGCAAACGGAATGTAACCCAAAACTCTTGAAGTCAACTACGACTCTTACTAACACTAATCAGTTACCCTTAAAGTTAGTTCGTAACATGATTCAACTTCCCATTAGTTCAAAACCCTTCTGGGAGAGTAGGAAAAAATCGATAAGAAACATTTTTTGGATCTTAAAAATAAATTAACCTAGGCGTAGGAATTGTGTTTTTATTCTTGAGAACTCGACTTATGACAAATAAGCTGCATACGATATAAGGACTGTTGGAAAACTAGAGTGCTATGATAAACACTTTAATATTTGTTTCCATACAAAGAGAAATTAAGAATAAAAGAAGTTACTCAAATAGTCCTTGAATAGAACTTTGCTGGACAGAGCTTATTTTGTAATATTAAATTAAAACGGAAATATAATTTTCTGGTTTTTTTTATGAAAGGTTTAAGTAAATGTACTACTGTGACGTACCCCTCTTAAAAGCCTGCTGTTAATTTTTAACAGCTTCTGAGTGGTGCTGTGGAAAAAAGCTCTACAGAGTTCTTTTTTTTTAAGAGAAAGCCACCAAATGAATTTTAAAATTACCAGTAACCTATTGATAATAACTTGGGCTAACTTTCTAACATGTTACTCTATGCATTTCGTTTGTTCCTCCAAATGAAAACGGACACCAAGAGGCAGCTTTCTGGCGATTTAGAGAACTGGAGGGCATTTTTACCCTCTTGAGGGTTAGATCCAATGAATAGATAAAAAAAATTCAGTTTTACATCTAGACACCCCAGCCATTGCATCCAGTTAGGGTAAGAAAGTACTTCAAGGAAACTATTAATATCGTAAGAAAGTATGCGTATTTTCATGCATTTCATGCACCTTCTGAAATAAAGATTTTGGAAATATTTTTCAAAGACGCTAAGTGAATCAACATAAAAGTTTTATATAGGAAGAGTTTACCTTGAAAAACTTGAAATATAATTTTATAATAATCTGAAAGGGTACCTTTTTATATTTTTTGATATTACAAACTAAAAAAAAGATTAAATCTTCTCAGGTAATGTTTCAAACTGCAGTAGACTCAGTTTGAAGCTCGATTCGCTCACACATAAACTCTAGCCAACGCAGCTCTATTCCGGATACAACCTTGTAAGAGTAATAGAAAACCTAGCGACAATAACGTTACAAAAGCAAGGAATCCTAGAACACCTGAGTCAGGTGATGGCACATTAACACCTTTCTAATGTGCAATGCTTATTATTAAACTACTGGTACACTAAACTAATGCATATTAACAAAATAATAACAACTAAATTCTAGATAACGAATCAGATTATTATAAATGAAATTTTAAATGCCTTAAAATATCACAAGCGTTAAAACTAAAGCAAATGTTTTCTCTATACTTACAGTTATTTTAATATTAGTATTACAAAATATATAGTTAAAGTGTTTCATTTTTATGTACAAATCTGCATTATATAAAGCATATGATTTTTAAATGTGATCTATCTAACTCCCAAGGCAATCTTTCATAAGATTTTCCTCACAGACTGAGTCTTTCTACGTATTTTTTAACTCTTTTACCTCCACTGTTGGTACTGCATTTCTATATAACATCGGTTCAAATTTTACAAGTTTTCAAACTTTTGCACGATATGGGGACGTATAGAGTGAAAAATAATCACTCTTGTTGGTCTGTGATTTTTCACCGAGCCTGTACTGTATGTACATGGAAATGTTCGATAAGCCGCTGATATTTGTATAACACAGACGCTCGGATTTCTGCAAGTCACTGGCTTTGTGTCGCGACAAAACCTTGTAAATTCAACCCGATGATAATACAGAATAAGTAGAGCATATATAATTACTCTTTGATGGTTCGTTATTTCACATTTTTTAGTCTGTAAACATAAACTTAAATAAACAAATTATGGTGGAAATGGCGGAGTGGAAATATTATATGTGTACTTTTATCAGCTGAAGTAGGCCAATATTTGACTAAATATATAATGCCTATGAAGAAGCTTTCATCAATTTTCTTTCTTCGATATGAAATACGTTTAAGTATAAAGCGTCCTATACATTTTTGCATAAATAAGCACAAATATTAAATTATTAAATGTAAACTTGATGTGGAAAAACTATTATTAATCAAGTCTGATTTATATTATTATTTTAAACACTAAGAAATTGTTTGGAACATCATACTTGTAATTGTTTTGGAGAAAAATGTTTTGTCATTCACATAATTGAGCATTGATTAAATAAGTTTTGAATATTACAAATACTTTTGTAAAAGATTGTATTATAGTTAGTCATTAAACAAGCTTTTTTATTTCACCAGAAAAACCCATTATTTCAAAGGAGAAATTAACAAAACCTTTTAAACAAAATAATAATAGTTTTTTCAATAAAGCTTAATGCTTTTAGATTTAATATTTTAGGAATTTTCTAATTAACACGCAGCATACACTGCCATTATTCCCTTCATGTCAAGTAGGATAGAAATAAGAGTAATAAGTATTTTATAAAAGTTATATAAGATTTTATTATTTTTGTCATGTAAAATCTCAATATATATATTTCATATAAAAAGCCTTATCACAACGTATCTAAAATATATTACTACTACTACTAAGAATAAATCAGTCACATTTATATTTTATTTTTATTTAATTCATTAAATTTTGTGAGTTTTTGAGTAATAAATTTGTTGATTATTTTTATATAGAGGCAATACTTCTTTTCATAATTTCCTCTTTGCCTGTATACTTTGATGATATACTATCAGGTTATTTTAACTCTTGTATGTTGATGAACATTTTTGTTATTTTTTCTGATTCATACTTCTTTTTTCTAAAGAAGACAAAGGTAAAAATAGGGGAAATGCAAACTTTTGTAAATATACTATCAGTAAAGTATTAAAAAAGATATAAATATAATATTTTATCCTATTATTCAAAATAACATTGCCTACATATAACTCTTTTAATAGTTTTATTGGCTACAAAATTAAATTAAATAATAATTTGTCTATTTTGTGAATTTTGTTTAACTTTTTTAACATTATATACTATAAGAACAAGAAATAATTGCTATGTGGAAAACAAAATTATTAAGATTTTTACTTTATTTTCTTTAAGAGTATAGAATTTGATGTTGATTGGTTGGAAAATAAGGATAAAAACCTCAAATACACAACAAAATCGCCTGTCTGATGACGCAGTTGGAGTTACGTGATGCAACAGATGTTGTACAATAAAAAAGATGTAGGCTACATGATTACCATGAAAGCTCAAAATATTTGTAAAAAGGTCACAAGAGATACATTAGCATGTCGAATTTTGATTTCACAATGTTCCCTGATACAAACAAAAGCAAGATAGACTGCTTGTCTGCACCGACAAAGTACTTTGTAGGCTATAAATAGCCCACTCATCCTAAAAGGGTTGCAATTTCCAGAATCCTAAAAATATATCACAAATTCTCTGTTCTTAGCCTTCAAGTCAGTTTCGTGTTTCTCTATAACATTTTCAACCATATTTAAGGTTTCATGAAACCGTTATATGCAACTGAAAGAGAACTGTTGGAAGGTGAAGTAACGGGAACGAGGCGCTGCGGTTTCAGGCTGAAGCAGGAAGCATGGTAATGTAAGCCACAGACTATGCTTACTTGTAATACGTGATTGTAATAAAAATACGCTCCTTAATAAATATTGTAGTGCTGTAATGTCACTAAACGTAATATAATGTTAACATTAAATATTTATTCCACTCTTATATTTATATTGGTGGGGAGGGGGCGGGAGACAAGGCTACGCTTGTTCTGAGCACCACCAATCATACGGACGGCCCCGCTTGGTGAAGATATTCCAACAGTTTTCAAATTTTATACTAACTAGTTGAACCTCGTTTTTACCGTCTACTATCCTAAAAATTGTACAATGTAATAGTATCTAATAACGCACACTGGAAAAAAGCATTAGTAGGTTGAAATCCCTTACATAAAATTACATGTAATCACATACAGAGGGAAAACTAAAATAATCAGACAAGGAGCAACCAAATTGTCAGAATGTTCTCTAGTGAAGTGCCTGTTTTTATTTTCAAAACGTTTAATACACAGAGAGTATTTTACATTGCAAGTCATCATAAATGTGATGTTCATCACCTTGAAGGTTACTTTATGGGTATAGAAAAAGGCACAATATTCATGACAGTACTACCAACTTTCGCAGACACTAATATTAAAGCTATACAGTACTAATTTAGAAGACGAAAATTATGAAAATACTATTAATAATTATGG
This sequence comes from Homalodisca vitripennis, assembly GCF_021130785.1. NCBI lineage: Eukaryota > Metazoa > Arthropoda > Insecta > Hemiptera > Cicadellidae > Homalodisca > Homalodisca vitripennis. The sequence goes on from NC_060211.1 coordinate 182,071,399, forward strand.
CTGTTCCACTTAATTTCATGAATCCTTAAAACAACACTAAGTAAAATTAAATTGGTGTCATATTTCTAAAATAAATACATTTAAAATGAGGTAATCGAGTTATGTCCTTCTGTTGCAACTAGTGAAAACGCACACCTTCAGGAAGTAAGCTGTGGTATGTTTGTAACATAACAATTCTGTACACAACCACATCTTAATATTACACGTGACCACAAATCAGCCGTACACGACAGAAACTGATACTTCTATTCCAGTCACTCAGATATGGCAGCTAGAAGCAAAAGGAGGAACGGCCCAAGAAGCAGGTGAATGTCACTGACCATAGTGGCCAAGAACCTCGCTCAAAGAGCAGTTTGCTAAGGCTCCTGTACAGTTTCGTGGCCAAGGAACCCCAGCTAAAACTTTCAGTGACGTAATTAAGAGATGAAGTAAACTCACAGCCACCACGTTGCCACTTCATGCCCTCACTCTCTCTTCTCCATTCCCACTCCTTGTGACCTGCAAGTAAGACACCACCAACATCCACACCCTCATCTCTTCCCTTGCTCACTCCATACCTAAAATCAAGCAAAAAAGCAATGGTTTACCTGGCACCACAGAAAACATTCCCTCAACTGCTGCATGTGTAAGGGACATGTCAGGCAATCCGTCAGCCACATGACCTTCTGCCCTCCGGGTCACCACGACCGAAGAAACAACCGTCCATATCCTTAATATTCCAAAGATGAGATTGTTAAAGACTCGTTTCAGGAGGATGGTACCGCAGAAAAGCACCAACATCTGTGCCTACTGGTCACAACAGTACCGGTGTCTGTACCTAGACACAGTGCTGATGCCTACTGCAGATGTCAATAATAACAGATTTATCGATATCAGAATTTGACAACGGGACGTTGGTCTGATCAACAACAGCGTCAGCTGGGTTTACCACAAGCATAGCCAGGTTATTAGGTGTTATCCCAACAGCTGGATATGCTTGCCTTGATTCCCTATAGGTTTGTACCCTCAGAATTGAAGGAGGCGCAACTCTGGGCCAGTTGTGATATTGCAACCATATCCACTCATTAGGTGTTATCCCAACGGCTGGATATGCTTGCCTTGATTCCCTATAGGTTTGTACCCTCAGAATTGAAGGAGGCGCAACTCTGGGCCAGTTGTGATATTGCAACCATATCCACTCATTAGGTGTTATCCCAACGGCTGGATATGCTTGCCTTGATTCCCTATAGGTTTGTACCCTCAGAATCGAAGGAGGCGCAACTCTGGGCCAGTTGTAATATCACAAGCATATACTGCTCATAGGTGTCATCCCAACAGCTGGATATGCTTGCCATGATTCTCTATAGGTTTGTACCCTCAGAATCGAAGGAGGCGCAACTCTGGGCCAGTTGTGATATCACAAGCATATACTGCTCATAGGTGTCATCCCATCAGCTGGATATGCTTGCCTTGATTTCCTATAGGTTGTACCCTCAGAATCGAAGGAGGCGCAACTCTGGGCCAGTTGTGATATCACAAGCATATACTGCTCATAGGTGTCATCCCATCAGCTGGATATGCTTGCCTTGATTTCCTATAGGTTGTACCCTCAGAATCGAAGGAGGCGCAACTCGGGGCAGTTGTGATATTGCAACCATATCCTGCTGATAGGTGTCATCCCAACAGCTGGATATGCTTGCCACTATTCCCTAAAGGTCGAACCCTCAGAATCGAAAGAGGCTCAACTCTGGGCCAGTTGTGATATTGCAAGCGTATCCATCTGTGAAGTGTTACCCCAACAGATGGATATGCTTGCCCAAAAGATTGAGCCCCAAGAACAGGAGAAGGCGTAACTCTGAGCTTGTTGTATCATTGCAATGATATCCATCCATGAAGTGTTATCCCAATAGACGGATATGCTTGCTCTAAGGATTGAGCCCCAAGAATAGGAGAAGGCGTAACTCTGAGTTTGTAGTAACATTGCAACCATATCCACACATTAGGTGTTATACCAATGGCTGGATATGCTTGCCCCGATTCCCTAAAGGTGGAACCCCAAGAATCGGAGGAGGCGCAATTCTGGGCCAGTTGTGATATTGCAAGCATATCCCGCTCATAGGTGTCATCCCACCAGCTAGATATGCTTGCCTTGATTCCCTATAGGTTGTACCCATAGAATCGAAGGAGGCACAACTCTGGGCCAGTTATGATATTACAATCATATGCAGCTTTCAGGTGTTATCCTGACAGCTGGATATGATTACCATGATTCCCTAGAGGTTGAACCCTTAGAATCGAAGGAGGCGCAACTCTGGGCCAGTTGTGATATTGCAATCATATGCAGCTTTCAGGTGTTATCCTGACAGCTGGATATGATTACCATGATTCCCTAGAGGTTGAACCCTTAGAATCGAAGGAGGCGCAACTCTGGGCCAGTTGTGATATTGCAAGCGTATCCATCTGTGAAGTGTTACCCCAACAGATGGATATGCTTGCCCTAAAGATTGAGCACCAAGAATAGGAGAAGGGATAACTCTGAGCTTGTTGTAACATTCCAACCATATCCACTCATTAGGTGTTATCCCAACGGCTGGATATGCTTGCCACGATTCCCTAGAGGTCGAACTCCAAGAATCGGAGGTGGCGCAACTCTGGGCCTGTTGTAATATTGCAAGCATATCCAGATGACAGGTGTTATCCCAACAGCTTGGCACAATTCCTTAGAGGTCGAACCTCCAGAATTTCAGGAGGCGTAATTCAGAGCTAGTTTTAATATTGCAAGCATATCCACTTATTAGGTGCTATCCCGATAGGTGGATATGCTTGCCACGATTCCCTAGATATGAAAAGTGGACCAGAACAACCAATGGAAACCATTGTGGAATCAGGAGTGAAGACAGGACCGTAGCAAAAACCTGACCAAGAACCAGAACCGGCAGTGCCTATCCAGGACTCAGCTACTGTCCAAAGCTTTTCCTACCCCTGAGGTAGTGCAACTCTAGCCAGATGTAGCCTCCTATTAAGCTAATCAATGAGAAGTGGAATAAGAGAGGAACAAAACAATTAAAGAATTTATAATACATATATAATTAAAAACAGCATGGACATTAATATAAGGACTGTCTTGTTTTAAATAAATATGCATCGACATCACAGGCATAAGAATGGCATTCCAAAAGTAATGGTATGCCTGTAGGAAACAAACCCATGGAAGAATAAACACCATTGACATTTGGGATTCCACATGAGAAAAGCCTTTTTCTACATACATGGGTCACCCTCATGAAACCAATGGGGGTTAAAGATCAGAAGAAGATTGGTAAGTCAATGTGAATTGTGGTAGATTGCACAAAAGATTTCCTAAGCAGCACCTGTAGCGTTGCAAGTAATAGATAACAAAAAGATGATGACACCATAGTGGTAGGAGTCTGTGCTCCTGTCAAAGGTATAAATGAACTCTGTGTAGGAGTTTTGAGCAATCAGCAAAGTAGTCAAGTGGCTTTACCAACCCCAATAGACGATGCTTCTGAGAAACTTCCATTCCCGGAACACTGTCCGAGGCGCAACGCACACACCATCTCGCACAAATGTGAGGTGTTACCATTGGAAATCTACAATGACATTCATAACCCAGTTGGTCACAATGACCTTCCCGTGGGTTTGAACGTCACAATTGAGAGGTTCAGTACGACTGATTTGTGTTAATGTGTGATACTAAGGCTTACATCCTATGAGAAGATGGGTAAACCCAAGAGTTATAGGGAAAGGCCATTTCTAAACTGTGTTTTTAACACCACAATATAAAAATATTTTTCTACTTTACATTCATAAAATTTGTTTTTTAAGAGTTTTGGAAATAAATAAGCACTTTCCAAAGGCACTTCAGCGATACTACTTCAAGGTTCTTGAGATAATATTCATCCAAGATCTTATCCGTAACGTTTTTCATTTACATCAACACCAGTTCATCATCTACTGCCATTCAAGTTTCACTGAAGTCAGCAGACAAGGAACCAATATGTCCCATTGGAACAGAACCTAGTGCCATGGCACATTCTCTAGAATCCACTGTTGGCTTGGGTTCCTGTTGCAAGAGTTTAGCACCAATCCGATATCCACGGAACCATCTTCTGGTGTATCCAAGCATAGACCTGTTGTGACATGCTTCAGAGCAGCAGCCTGCAAAAAATATTTTAAATCTTTATGCATCTTTATTTATCTACAATTACTTTACAGCTATTTTCAAAAGTTTAAGCCCCACTAATCTAACAAATGCACTAAAAACATAGAAAAGATTTTCTCTTTGAATATTACACATTGAATTTCAAACTATATTAATATAAATAAACCAAGGGCTATTCAGAAAGTAAGGAACGTTTCCACCTGATGCTGCCAGATGCACGCCAATCCCATAGATATTGGTGTGCTTGTGCTCGGCCCCTTCAATCAGCGTCCTGCCGTGACAACAGGAACATCTCTGTGCTGCATGTTTTTTTTATATTCAAATTTGAAATGTGTGTTGCAATAGAGAATTCTGCCAATTGTGAAATGTGGTATATGATTCGTTTTTTGTTCACCAAAAAAAATCATCAGAAACTGTGTGAAGTGTACAGGAACAACGTAAAGACTGAAAGTTTTGTCAGGAAGCGGTGCATTCAGTTTTACAAATGGCAGAACAAACGTTCATGATCAAGAGAAGAATGGACGTCCGAGCATTGTGGCCCTTCATCTGCTCGCCAAAGTTGACCAAAAGATTCATGAAAACCGCCGTCTCACAATAACTGAGCTTTCTCTATGTTTCCCACAAGTTTCACGGATTTTATCGTTTGAAGTTGTTTCAAAGAAGCTAGGCTACCACAATTTTGTGCAAGAGGGGTGTCAACAATGCTTACAGATCACCATAAAGAACAACAAATGAGGGAGCTTTGACGTTTTTGGAGGCTTATGACAGTCATAGTGATGCACTACTGGATCGAATCGATACAGGAGACAAAACTCCTGTGAAGTGAAATATGAGAATTGTGAGACAAATTACAATCCATGGTGGGGGCACACAATTACCCTAAAAATAACTAAGGTAATATCTGCAAACTGAAGATCATGGCAACAGTGTTGTGGGACAGGCAAGGTGTTCTTCTTATTTTCTCGAGGGTGGGTTCTTCTTAGTGATTTTCTCGAGGGTGGTGTAACAGTAAACTCTGAGGGGTACTGCCAAACATTGTAAAATCTTAGGAGAGCTGTCCAAAACAAGCGCAGAGGAAAATTGTCGTCATCCAAAATTTTACTTTTGCATGATAATGCTCGACCTCTCATAGCAAACTGTACACAAGAACTCTTGAACTCGTTCAACTGGGAAGTTTTCCTCATCCTCCCTAAAGTCCTGCTCTTGCCCAAGTGATTTTCACTTATTCCCGAAAGTGAAGACCTGGCTAGCAACACAACGTTTTGACAACAATCAGGAGCTCCAGGTACGTGACACTGAGTGGCTGAGATCACAGGCGGCAGAATTCTATGACACAGGCATTTCAAAGCTTGTCCACTGCTATGATAAGTGCCTGAATTTGTATGGTGATTATGTAGAAAAGTAGTATTTTGGTCCCTCTTTCACATGCACATAATACATATAATATTTTTCTTGTACTTGGTTTTTAAAAATTCCAAAACGTTCCTTACCTTCTGAATAGCCCTTGTATACCATACTCATACTAGATTATTTATTTAATATTATTAATTATGCCAAATTTAGACAACTTTCAGTGTTCACTATTTTAATGTCTGACATCTTCGAACAAATTTTACGTGCAACTTGTTAATAACGTTTTGAATATCATATAACATTAGATTATATTACGTAGCAATAATAATATTTATTTAATATTGTTCTACTTCCAACTGTCATCTGTCTTATCAGCATAACTGGATCTTGTAAGGTGTAATATGGTAATAAACATTCATTTATTCGTTCAAACTATAACTACCAGAAACTTCAGTACACTATGGGCTGGATCAAAGATTGTTTGTGACTTCTTACTAGAATCACCAGGATTTATTGTTAAAAAAAATATTGATGCAGATGTGTTTATACAATTTTTAACACTCATTCTATTTAACAGTTATCAAATATGCACTTTCACTTTTTTACCATTAACGCATGTAAAGTTAAGAAATTCCAATACACTAAAAATAAAATAAAATTAATTAATTCAACAAATTATCCTTTTTCTAGTTGACAAACTGTGTGGTTTTCCCTGATGTGATTTTGTTGTTAACTTTTGTTCAATGGAGAAGTTTTTTGTAAACACATAAATTAGTTTTTTGTTCAGAAGTTTATTTATTCGAATACACTGTTGATTATAATACTTCAGAATGGATGGTCCTTGCAAATCAAGTGATATTCGTGACAGGAATATCAATGGATCAGTGGTATCTTACACAATTGACTTTCTTGAGTCTCACGTAGAAATTTGTTGTTTGTTAATTTTTAAGTACAAAATTTAAACTTGTTGTAAATCATGTAACATCATAAAAAGACAGAAATAAACAGATTAATAAGTGTATTATGCTCATTTAATTATGTCACTTACAACAAAAAAGTTAAAATTTGTCACTTTGCTCTTTTCTTTGTAAACACAAAAGTTATTTCAATTATGAACCCCAAAATACAACATATTTTTGTGTTCACAACTAAATTTAGTAAAATTTGGCTATTTCACACTTTAAAAATATCTTATGTTTTAGAATTACTATAATCAAATATCAAATAATAAATAAAATATATGTTTGTAGAAAGTATTTATTTTTATTTGAAAATTATGTGGTTTTATTCTCTGATTCATAATATGAAAAATTATATTCAATACTTTAATACATATAAAACATTTTATGAAATTTACAGAAATCCTGCAAAACCAACCGAAAAATCAGCGCAGACTTAAAAATTTTTTATAGACGTTTCCCAAGGTTAAGTTTCAAGTACGTAGTAAAGAGTTTTTGCTAAAGCTGTATGTAAAGGAATATTGCGAGGATGATGTGCAAGCTTACTTGTTCGTCCCACAGCCAAGTCTGCCGAGGGTGTCCGCTACAAGCTATCACCTTTACTCGAGGGATGTGGTTGCGATCATCCTTGTCAGGGGCGTCGAGGCACACGCTCTCGTCCGTGGCGATGGCTGCCTCCGTTCCCCGTTCCATCACGAACATCTGTGTGAGGGCGGGAGGGTCCCGGCATACCACCACCGTGGCGGGGCCCATCGGCTGGTTCAAACTCCCCTTGCCCACCGGCTTCTCCAGGCACTTGTCTAACACTTTGTGTCTTATCTACAAGAACAATATAGACTGACCTAGTAAATAGTACGATTACAACAACAGTATATATGTTAGGTAAACAAACATTATAGAGACCAAATTAATTCTTGCGGGTTATTTTGAACTAGAATAAAAAATCTATGAAAGTTGGATTGTAAAAAATATATGTAGTACAACTTTTGTAGATTCTTTTGATATAATAATTACAAATAATCTCAGATTTTGACCTAGGTATTTTGACTATTTTATTGTAAGTAGTTTGCAGTTCAATTATAAATAAAAGATTAATACATTTTTTTTAGTTACCATAGTGCCTATTTTCTTTAGCAATTTTCCACCAGCATGTATAAATGTAGTGTTTTCATTATATCAATATGGATTAAAGTTAATTGTTAGTGTGTATAAAGGTATAAGTTAGGCTAGATCAATATTTACCTTATCTGATAATGATATTTAAGGTATTGTATACGAGCCTAACCCTTAAACCATTTTCCTTGCCAGGACAAAATGAAATTGGACTTAGAGAAGGTCAGATACAAATTCAAGCCATCACCCCAGAATGTAAAAATACAATCAAATGAGTGCAAACTCAACTTCTGTCTCATTGAATAAGTAAGTCTATTACCACTTTCATGTACCTTGCCAAAAAATCTGTCCTTGGTGGGCATGAAATGTTGGGGCCAGACATTGTCCAGATACCACTTGAAACTCTTACAGTGCAGCTTCTCTCTCAGCTCTAGCCTGGCTCTCACGCTCTGCTTGTGTCTCACTCTCTCAGCATCTGGTAACAGAGTTAGGTGTAAGACTGCTGTGCTACTTCCCTTTCATTTTTCACTCATTTTAATGACCTTTAGAAGGCTTATGTTGCTGATCATTTCAAACTTACGTACATGGTCAGCATACAATAATTATATTTACTCCAACAGTTTTGTTATAAAAAATAAAATAGATATGGCTAGAAAAAATTTGTTTTATTAATCAAATCAGGCATATAAACCTAATGTACCAAGAAAATTCATTTAGCATTGTTTTGGGAACACATTTGCTTTTGAGGTGCAAAATCAAGTTCCTCAAGATCCATACACTTGTACCGTAGTTGTAATTATTTATGCTGAATCGCGGTAGGAAGTAGGCTCTTTTGTTAACTAGACACGGTGCGTGGACATTGTTTGTTAAGTTAGACCGGTACATCAGCTGATCGAAGATATCTACGGTGATACGTTCCGACCCGGCTCGCTGGAGAGAGAGGGGGGATCAGTCTTTGAGTGACAACGAGAAGGTGCACACGTCCTGTTGAGAAGCAGTAGCTCTTCCTCTAACCCTATAGTTTGGGATTTAGAGTAATTCTTTTTATCGGGTGTAAATTTAATTCAAGTTATTAGTTTTCTTTAGTGCGTATTAGTTTACTATCAGCCTCCATAGTCTTCAAAGTAGTAAGTCCCGTACCAGCGTTTAGTTAATATCTTTTATTTTTATACTGTTGTAATTAAATTTCTAAAGTTTCCCATCTTACAGAGTCTGAGAATTAATTCAATTTTTTGAAGTATTGTGAATTAAATTTTGGTTCGTAAATTTAATATCAAGTTTTGTGTTATATTGATTTTGAATATTTTGAGAAGAGAACCTTTTATTTTATTTTGTTAATTTAAACCATTTTTGGAGAAGTATACATTTTTAGTTTCATTTTAATTTTAATTCATTTTGATCAGACTCTTAATTAGATTTGCTCGATTGTGTGAAGTTTTGAAGAAAATCGAATCTAAAGTTTGTAAACTTTGTCAAATTTCTGAGTGAACTGTAATTCGGAATAAATCCAGTATTTCCGAAAAGTTGTTTTGATTTATGAAGTATTAGCTCCATGATATATAATATAGCTCCATATAATATATGTACTATAATAACGGTACACACTTACTAAAAAGGCATTGCTGTGTGGCTCATCAGACACAAGGAATAACCCACATACAACAGTCAACTATACATCAAAGTATAATTACATTCAATTACAGATTTTATCAATGTATATGTGGGTTATTCCAATTTAAGTCAACCAATTAAAACATTATTTTGAGCGTTGGTCTCTCAATTCTTTTAGGATTTTTTAATGGAAGTTGTATATACCAATACTAGTTAAAATTTAAAATGGTACATTTTCCTGCCTTAGGGTTTCTGAGTGAGAGGCTTATAAAAGTAAAAGTAAATATGTTTCTCGCCTTACCTGGGTTGAATTTGAAGTAGAACTCTTGCCACTGGTCCATCCACACAAGTGCCACGCGAGCGAGGTTGCCGAACAGCACATCGGTCACGCCGCCCGGGAATGTATAGGGAGAGGACTTGCGGAACAGATGGCCGACGTGAGAGCAGGGTGCAATCTCCACGCTGCCTCCGCACTGCCATACCTGTATTCACCCACTTCTCACTCATTGTGTAACATATCACTCTACTACATTACGTATTTCACCGTTTATGTCAAATAACGTCTTCTGAGAATAGTAATTATTGCTCAACACATCTATTTATGAGCTGACCGTGTACTTGTAATCATGTCATTAAATTGATACAATTTGTAATGCCAGATTCAAAATAACATTAAATTTAATTCAATAGATTATTATGATATTCACAATATTATAAAATTATAAAACTGGCTCTGAAACTGGTATTCCATACATTTTTATGTGCAACTGTTCCTGTCCTATAGACATTGAATGGATAGCATTTTAACATGTTCAATATCATATCCTGTGTTAGTAATGTCTTCTCATACTTTTGGTTACTTTAACTGATTGATTTGTTTATTTATTTAAATATATTAAAATCCATTAATCTGGATACTTATAAAACATTGAGATAAACTTAGAAATAAAGACCTCTTTATTTATTTACATTCATTCATAACAATCTACTTAAGTAGATGATAAAAAAAAAACCTGAAGAATGATAAATTAATAACCTAATGTTTATAACTACCCTATAACCTCATTTATCTGGATTAATAGGTTACAGGTAATTAGGATAATTTATTTGTTACAAATAAAATAGTAAAAGAGAGCCAATTATTACTTTGTTTCAGAAAGATTAATTATTGAGAAAAAATGAAAGAGAAGTATTGTTTACGGTGTTGTAAAAAAACCCAGTCAATCTCTTTTGTTTAACTTTGTTACACTACTTCCAGAAAGTATGATGGTACAGGCATTTCAAGACCAAAATTTCCGCAGACGAAGCATTGGATAAACCATCAGCCGGTGCTGTGACATTTACAAGATGTACAATACAAACATAGGCAAGACACAAAGACCATTACATATTAGGATAAAGGAACACGACTAAAACATGAGAAATGGACAAACAGAAAAGTAAAACATTGCACATCATTGTTGGTCAGAAGATCATCGTATGAGTTGGGTTGAAGCCAACATAGTACATTTGGAACCTAATTTCTTTAAAAGTGGATTAATTGAGTCCTTCATATATTAAATCATCAGACCAACTATCAATCATAAGTCGAAATTAGAGAGCTTTGGATACCAGTCCGGAAAAATGAATTAATAAGGAAACCTAAAGTATCAAACAGAATATAGAGTTCTAATAAACCAATGCGGAGTCACGGTTCTCAGAAATTCATCTAAAATGAACCAAAATAAAAAAGGTCATCTCATTTCCTTTTGCTTCCATCTTGTTTTTGCTTAACAATCACCATTTACTATTGGCCTCTGGTCAGTTCTCTGTGGTTGGTTGTTCAGTGCAGACCTGTTGTGGCTTATATTCTTCAGTTCGGTTTTAAACATTAGTGTTTCGTTTTTACTAGGTGTATGTATCAAAGATAGTGTATGTGGAGTTATTGTGATTCCTGATTAATGCATGTATGATTTATTGTATTTATTTTAACCTACATTGTAGTTATGTGTTAGGTTAGTTATTCCTGAGGAAAAGATCACATTGTAGATTTCGAAACATAGTTTTACTGATATTTCACACTTTATTCAGCCTAGACCACAACTGGTGTTCATAAACACAAATATAAAATAATAAAAGATGAAACAGCTGATTGATTATTTCAGATATATCCTACTAAAAATATTGAGAAAAAATAGTAATGCTACACTTGTCATGTTCGAAATTCGTACATAAAATCTACACATGACATGAAGTTACTAAAACACTCCCTTAAAATATTGTCTGCTCATATCACCTGTCTTTAATATAATATCTGTATCTCATTCATATTAAATTTACATCTGTTCCCAACTTGCCTTATTTTACACAACAAAAACTCACCCTGAACGATAATTCCAAGTTTTCCCCTCCCCAGACTTCCATCTGATCGTCATAAGCTCCAACTTCAAAAAAGTAGTTCTTGTCGACAGCGAACAGACCCCCGGCCATCGCTGGAGTGCTGTCAACAAGATTAAACACATACTACTTAATAATAACCAACTATTATTATGCTGTATATAGTGGGGTTACTCAGGGGGCTTCAGCCCCCTCAAAAGTTTCAAAGACGATCATTTAAACTACACAGTAGTTTGTTTTAAGCTAGAAAACATTTACGAGGTCTTAAACCTTAACGAATTCCCGGAGGAGGATTCTTGAGCCCCTGGTTTTAGAGTGTATTTTACACCTCCTAAACCCCCCAGTGTGCCAGCCCCCTCTGAAATAATTTTCTATATACGCCACTGACTATTATTATTTATTGTCTCAAATGTAATATGATTCAACATATAGTAATGTGACATTAACACATTCACTGAAATACCATGTGGAATAAATGTTACACATTCAAGTTTGTTGCTATGTGGCATCCACATCAGTCTGTTTCTATTATTATTTCTCTATGTCAAATAAACCCAAAGTTGTAAGAACCGTTTAAGGAAAATGGAATAAAAACAAATCTATCTGCTTTATTTCTCTGTTGTTTTTTTATCATCTGGGCACTATTGAAACTACCATATTAAATAGTTAAAATTAACAAAGCATATAAATTTTAATTAATTACAACCTAAAGACATTTAATTCTATTTCAATGGGACACTTAAATAGCTTAAAATAATTAGCAAATAGGAAAGCGAATTTTAACAAAAGCTCAAATACATATGATGACATTAAGTTGCTACTCACATATACAAAGCAGAAAGTTGGACAGTGGTGTAACTAAGAGGGAGGGGGGGATAAAGAGGATAGAACTCCCCAAAAGGTCTACAAAATTTTAAAAACATATATGTAAAACAGAACTCTAACTTGCTTGAAATACAGCAGTTAATTTTTTTTACTTTTATTGAGGCCTATTTAATTTAGATTTATTTTTATTTACTCTATACCCCCAATGTAATGTGCCCTTCAAGCAGGTTCATCTATCCCCCCAAAGCCAAATCCTAGTTACGCCACTGGTATTAACACTGTTAAGATAAAACGTACAACCATGCAAACTTTGCTGTCATACCAAATGAATGGAAAGTCTAAAATGAATGGAAAGTCTACAAGTAATAAATAGCTAATTATCTAAACAGCCTTTTATCACTACTGCAGACAAAAACAACAGCACAGCCCCTCTGTTCCTAAAATACATAAACCACACTACAACCAAATCCAATTCTTAATTACGAATGTCTCAATCTTCAGTAAAAAAGGTTACAAAAACTGTTGACTCACTTAAAACAAAGATATCTGCTGGAGTAGGTGAAGTATCCTCAAACCTAGTTAAACACTGTAAAAAAGAAAACATTAGGTACACTATTAACGAGCATCAACAAGTCTTTAAAAAAAATCGTAACCTTCAAAAATAATTTTTATTATAAGGCAGGAGAAAGATGTGAAGTGCAAAACTGAAGACCCATATCAATCTCTCTAACTTTATTAAGAAAATTGAAAAATTTGGATCAACGAGTGTGTCTTTTGACAACACCAACACTTTGAGAAAAAAATCCCACTGCTACAGCCATTATTCAAGTGATTAAAAATTAAATAGAGAGAACTGAAGATAGCCTACAAGAATGTGACAAGTATACATATTGTACCCAGGAAAGCTTTTGATTGTTTCAGTCACAAAGAAACTTGAACATTTTTGAGTGGTTACAGCTGTAACAAAATACTAACAGCAATTTACAACAGTTGCCTTCAAAACAGGACACAAACAGTAAGTTTTACATTCACTCTGTAAAGGAATGACAACTAAAGTCAAGTCACCATACTGTGTTCAGAAGGTTCAGTGTTAGAAGTAACTTTCCTTTCTTCTCACTTAAGATTTTACAAATGTTATATGGATTCTGTCAAATAGTGATGTACTCAGATGACACCATCACACTTTTTGCTAATTCGGAAGTTGACTGGAAACGCAGCTCCCTAACTTAAATGCTCTAATACATCTACAGGGAATATAAACAACTGAAAGACACCTTCATGCACAACTCTGATGGAAGGAACAAGCTGTACGATTTCAAGAAATAGGTGCAGGCTATCAACCCAGATTAGCTAGCAGGCTCCTTATAATACAGTATATTATTACATTATTATGTTAGTTTATGTTATAATAAATTAATACAATAAAAACAATTTTAAACAACCACCCATTGATATTCTAGAACCTCCTTATTCTCCCTCTCTGTAGTTTTTTTGTATTTACATTGCCGAACGTTATTACTTTTTTTATCCTTTCAGTATTGCAGCCATGTCTAAAGGCAAAAAAAAAAAAAAAAAATACTGGGTCATATGCTTTAATTTGCAACTGACAAAAAAAAAACTACTGCAAAATAATGATCTAAAAGATTGCAATAATTATTGTTAAGGCAATTATGTAAATAATATAACAGATATCTCCATTACTGTTGTACAAAATACAAATATAACAATTTTTTGTTTTAGGAAAAAGCTTTATTAAACTTTCTCCGGAAATCAAGTTTGAACCGTCTTGGTATATTTTTAGATTTTTAAAATTATACCACATGAGAGACAATAACAAACTAACAAAATTCCATATGTGATACAATTTTCTACTAGGAAATAATTAAAAATGTAATGCAACCAGGAGTAAAATTCTACCTACTTCAAAGAAAAAAAATTAAGAACATAGTCATTATTCTAAAATAATAATTCAATTGGTGTTTGTTATTTTTCTGTGGTTTATTGAGAATAGTTTGTAGAACACATACATTGCGATCAATTTTGTTTTCAACCAAAAACACAAAACATTTTTGACAGTGCATGTCCCTCCACAGGAGTTAGGCGAGCATTAGAAAAATATTTTTACTTCGCTCTTACTGGTAACCATTACGGCAACGAACAAAATTGCAGAATAAATAAATTTGTAAATAAACTGAGTACAATCATATGACATTTTAACATGTTTATAATTATAATTATTCATGTAGCTACTTGAAATTTTGAATGTATTATCATCAAAACATGTAATGCGCCACATGGTGTAATATGCTCCTATCTCATTAGTTAATCAGTTTACAGCAACTGATCACACTTCCACTTGAGAGATCTATAATTTAGTTTCACTACTTCATGAATATCAGATATAGTACTTACTGATACAGTACATGACTTACTGTACAAAATACAGGAGTTTGGTAAAGCATTGTTTGTATGTATATTTGCATTTGTTTTATAGAATTGTCTTTAAGAAAATAATACAGCGTTATTAAAAAATATTACACAAAAATAAGCTTAATTTATTTTGCAAACAAAAAATCGTAAAATCACAAAACCCCATAAAATAATGTTACCATATTAATTATGCTTTTACATTAATAAGTTTTAATGTACAGTACATTACACATTTTAATCTGCACTATAAATCATTTGTATGTAGTCATGGAACAGCTGATTCTGCCGACCCCTCCCCACCGGCATACCGCTTAGACTATGACAATCTGCTAGCGCGGCTCGATTCACTCGACTGGGCGGAGGTTTATAATGACCAAAACCCATCGACCGCTTTTGAGACGTTTCATAATATTATTCAAAGATCAATTTCAGAAAGTAAAATCCAAACGTCCGAAAATCGTAAAAATTCTTCTAAAATTAAACCATGGATGAACGACTACATTTGCAGAAAAATCATACATAAAAACAAACTGTATCAATTAGTAAAGAATCATCCAAATAATGAAAAGCTGAAATTACATTTAAAAAAATACAGAAATAAATTACAAATGGAAATAAGAATTATAAAAAACTATTATTACGAAAATATTTTTAGGAAATGCAGTGGTAATTCCAAAGCTACATGGAAAGCTTTAAATGAGGTGACAGGACAGAAGGCTAAAAGAACTCCCATACAAACTCTAAATATAAATGGTAATTTAGTACATGATTCTAAAGTTATTTGTAATGAGTTTAATACATTCTTTCTATCTATAGTAAAATCAATTAAATATACAGAGAGTCAAACCTGCAAATTTCGACTCTTTATGTTTATAGAAATTGTTTTGAAACAAAATACTCTTTCAACTCTATGTTTATGGGCATGGTCTTTGTTGAAGATTTAAGTGCAGTAATAAAAGATTTAAAAAACAGTACTTCACCAGGAATAGATAATATCAATTCATTTTTAATTAAGTTTAATATACCCAAATTAGTAAAACGTTTTATTGTATTTAGTAAATTTAAGTTTTTGAAAAAGGTATTTTTCCAGAAATTTTTAAAAACAGCTGTAGTGATTCCTTTACATAAGAGTGGCCTAATTACCGACTGTAATAACTACAGACCAATCTCTTTACTTTCTACCTTTGCTAAAGTGTTTTGAAAAGTTAATGAAGAAAAAAGCTAATTAAACTTCTAGAAAAAACTAATTTTTTCAGCAACAATCAATTTGGTTTTTAGGAAAGGTTTAAATACTGAAGCAGCATTAAAAAGCTTCATAGATAATGTGTATACAGGAATAAATTCAGGGCAGAAAGTTAGTGGTTTATTTTTAGATATTAAAAAAGCGTTTGATACTGTAGATCACACAATTCTCTTACAAAAGTTATACGGATGTGGTATTTGGGGGAATATTTATTCTTGGTTTTGTTAGCTATTTAACAAAGAGAAAACAATGTGTCAAAATTAATAATTCTTTTAATGACTTCGGGGTTATACAATGTGGCGTACCTCAAGGGTCAGTTTTAGGCCCAGTACTTTTTATAATCTACATAAATGATCTTTGTGATTCAAATTTTAAATGGAAATATTACATCTTTTGCAGACGATACAGCTTTATCGTATGTAAAAAATAATTGGGATGATATAGAGCAAGAGATGAATTCAGACCTTAAAGCACTGCAGTGGGTGGTTTTCAAAAAATAACATGTTTATTAAGCCCAGAGAAAACTAAGTACATCAATTTTAGTTTTAAAAACAGATCAGCAAATTTTTAGTAATTCAATTTTGTATCGATGTGTCAATTGTTTGTGTAGTAACATTCAGTGCCAACAGAACTGTGCTGTAGTATCCCAGTGCGAAAATTTAAAATATTTAGGAGTCATGCTAGATAGAGAAATCAACTGGAAGACACATATTGAAATTTTAAAACGCAAACTAAACAATATTTTAAGATTTTTTTATTTTTTACAATACATTTGCACTGAAGAAGTGTTAAGAATGCTGTACTTCTCTTTGGTCAATAGTAGGCTTGACTACGGAATATTTTGTTGGGGTGGAGTCTATGAAACAAATCTAAAGCCACTTCTAACTCAACAAAAGAAATTCATAAGGTTGATTAAACGAAAACGAAGAATGGAGAAATCTTTTCCTCTTTTTGTTGATTTAAATATTCTTCCCCTTAAATATATGTTTGTTTATAAAGTTTTAAAAATATTTTATGTCATAAGTGGCAATTTACCAGAATTAAAAAATAATTACAAAAACAAATTAAGAAAGCAAGAACCAATACCAGTTCCAAAGCCTAACTTAGCATTTTTTTCAAATAGTTATTGTTTTTTTGGGACCTAAAATATTTAGTATAATTTCTTCAATTATTAGTTGTGAGAATATAAAGTTATTTTCAAAAACATTAAAGAAGTGGTTTATTGGGTTTTGATAAATTATATTTTCTTCTCTGCATAGATTCCTAGTTAATTAAAGAAAGTAACAGTAAATTTTAGTTTGAATTTATTTAAGTGGATTTTCATTTGCTTTGTAACTGCAGCAAGCACACTTTTAATCAATTTTTTTAGGAGCTTATAAAAAAAATCAAAGTTTTATTGAAATTTTTCTTTGAGCTAAAAAATATTTTTGTAATAAAAGGAACCTCTCCACAGGCACTTGCCTCTAGAGGCCCTAGTTAATTTTTTAAAATATTTCTTTTAATTTACGTGTGTTTTTTGATTTAATTTTATTTACAAGAATGTTTACATTTTTATTTAAGTTTGCTCATTAGGTTTGTACATTGTGGTATACATTTGGTTGTTTAGGTTACTTTATTGATGTATTACATTGTGTATACCAATGTATATAATGTGTTATTGTAAATATTTTCAAAAATAAATTCTATTCTATTCTATTCTATGTTTTGAACATTAAGAACAGCAAGAGTTTGAGCAAACTCAAAAACACAAAACATTTTTTTCTTGCTTTGTGGTAGTCATTGATAAACTGTTTAACATGTTTAAGACAAAACACTACCTTATAAAAACACACACACATATTTATTTATATATAAAATGGAAAGGCAGTCTTGACCGACAGAAGTGACTACTTCTTAACAACGGGTTGTGAATATATATCTTGAAAAAGTATGTTTGTTAACTATTAAATGGTTATTTTTTATACTTTAAAATAACATAAGACACTCAATTCTTTAACATGAACAAGTTTTATATGTTCTATTAATGTTATACATATTTTTGTAATATTTTTTACATTTCATATATTACAATGATCACTGACTTCTTAATATTAACCCTAGAACTGGCAATGGTGTCATTCTGTACTGGCGGCTCTATTTTAACAGCCTCGCAGACGTTTCTTATAATGTATCACATTTCATAACTGTTAGTCCAAATATAAACTATTATATGTCAATGTATTCACAACTATATGGAGAGCACTATAATAACAATATCTTATTGTTTCCAGGAAACATATTTTTGTTTTATTTAGAAAATGTAAGAAAAATGTTTTTTGGACATTATTTTTCTAAATATTCCGTTGTGTAATTGCTTAGCAATAAGCTTTACATCAAAATGTAAATGTATAACTTATTCAAAATTTTGTCCTGAATCCAAAAATATATAATTATTGAAACTTTTAACTCAAAGCGTATGTGTTACAGGGCTTTTATGCAAAAAAATGTTTTTTTGTGTGCATGTTTAATGATTTTATAACACTTTGTCAGCAACTAAGTAACCTTAATTTTGCACCATTCTTTTGAATAACCCTGTACAACAATTTTAAACTTTTATAGAGAATTTCAAACAAAATGCAATTAAGTACGTTTTAAAAATCTTTTTAAACTTTAAGAAAATAACTATTTTAATAAAAATGTTTACAATTAATTATTCACAAATAATGAACATAATACAAGCAGTACATAACTTCATATCAACCTCTTCCAGACATGGAGCAAGACCGGATAATAATTTGGCCGATTAAACCAACATTCCATCAAACTCGTTAAATTAAATTACACCCAAATTAAACTAAGATTTAAAATTTTACTCACAATGGAAGTTAAGGCCAAAATAAATAAAATACAGCTCTCTACTAGAGTAAACTTAATAGGCAGGCTGAGACATATTCGTTTGAGGTAGAGCATAATCATCACCTATTTCCTGTCAAAAGCATGTATATAAATTGTATTTTAATGATCGAAATCTGTTTATAGTGTGCCTTATTATATTCAGCTTGTCATAATAATATAATTGAAATTTGCAACAAAATAAGAACATTGAATGGATACAATAACTTACTTGGAGCTGGACTGGCATAGATGTTACTGCTCAGGCCACATCAGGTTTTAAACTGAGTTCTACCCATTACCTGTGGGCTGATTTCTTGGAATTGATAAGTGCCTTCCAATTCAAACAGGTTCAAGACAACAACATGTTCAAACACGTCTTGCTTCATCACTTGTATACTACAACTGATAAGATACAAGAGAGACCTCTGTAGTTTGTTACTGATTTTGACAAACTGCTCCTGACTGGATTAAGATATTTGTACTGGATTAAACTTGTACGATATTTATAGCCAGATATTTTTTTATCGTGTAATATTAATTTACATTACACAATTTATAAGTTTATAAAAGATGAATACATTTCAAATAAATAAGTTAATTTTTGCAAAAATAAAAGAGTTTTCAATTAATGTTAATAAAATAAATTAATGTAAAAAAAACAACAAAATTGTTGTCACAAACCAAATTGAATATTGTAAAAATATTATATTTGTATTAATATCTATATTATAAGATATATATTTTAAAATGTAGATTTGTGAGATAGCTATTCAAAGGAATTACTTATTTAAACCTTAAATGCATCTATAATTTTTAATATAACAAAATTCAACAAAGTCAAAATAATTTTTTTGTCATAAAATCAAGGACCACTGATAGTTATTATATAGCTCTCATTGACAGCTATTGAGAGCTGCCATTTATTCAGTTTTTGTATTGTTGGATATTTGCTGAGAACCTCAATGTGGGCCATGTCTCGTCACAGTACAATATCTGCTCTAAATCAATTATTTATTATTCGATTTAAATAATTTTGCGGTCATTACATTTGTGATAATGTCCTCTAAAAACTGTTATTCTTGTAGTTCTTGAGAAAAAACTGCTGGTTTTTAAGATATTAAAAGTTAAAAAGTTTTAATGACCACCATTTTGAAAATACTACAGATAATTTCATGTTAAATTTTTTTGATAATTGGCCTTGTTATCATAAACATTTGAACCATATTTGGTATAATTAAACTTATTAGTTTTTAGATATTTATTTTTTTATAAAAAACACATACAGACAGACAGATGGGAAACTAAGCATCGGAGACCCATGTTCATAATATGGTGAAATATGTTTGTCTTGACCTGAGCAATAACGTGGTATACCTTTGTCCAGAGAGTTACGGGACACCCTATAAATTGCCCAATTCCAATACACAATTATTGTTCTATTCAGTAAGCCTCTTCTTGAGTGATATAATGAAAAATAAAGTGACAAAATGTTTCTTTTAGTTTTTAGATCACACAACAACATTTTTCAGAATACAATGAACAAAAACTTAACCATTCGAACAATAAATATAAATTTCTGTATCCTAGCATACTAATACAATAAAACAAATTTGTTTTATGTTCTATTTGAATTTAGGTTTCTGATGTTATTGTTGGACAAAAAAATGTAAAACCTGACATTTTTATAAATTTATGTATGTTTTATAATGTCACTGACAGATAGATCAAAGTTTTCATAATCTGGGTTAGCCATTTTTATAAGTTGGATATGAAACTAAAAAGAGTTCACTACAAACACAGATACAACCACGAAATAGAACTTCTATTAGTAGCAATATTACACAAAAACAAAGCTCACACGTCTGTCTCTAGAGTTGCACTTGCAGTACGGAAATACCTATCAAATGCTACAGTGTACAGTCCAAAATGGCAGAGTAGCTACAAAAACCAGTTGTGGATCGATAACAGAAAGCCAATAACAATAAATAAGGCGCAGCTGTTTTCTGATGTTCAGTCAACACCCTAGTGCATCTATACCGGTTTTACAAACTACAATTCACACAAAAAAACATAAACTTAAATTACGAGATTTTCCATCATATGCGTGGGAAGAAGAGCTTTACTTTTCACCCACATATTGTTTGTGGACGTTCTTTCTGAACCAGAGCATTTTATCATCAAAGCATTTTATCAACGTTTTAAGGGAAAACAATCAAAACCATTCGCAAACTTTTTAGGACTTCCTCAGGAATCGAACCTGTGATCTCTCACTGCCTTACCCCTATGTGTGTGTAATTTTAGGGTCTAGACCAGTGCCGGATTTACCACTAGGCGGTACGAGGTGTAACACATGTATATAGAATTCGAATATCATTGTCTACCGCACAGCGATAAAGTGAATATATTATAATATAAAAAAGTTATATTTAGAGTAACATATACTCTCTATAAATATAAATAGAGAAGAAATATAAATGAAATGATCATAACTTTACATTCAGACAGTGGTTAATTTCAGTGGGAACGCAATGGGAACGCTTTTAAAACTACGAGTACAAGTTTTAGTTAAAAAAAAATTGTAGGTAGGATCAATATTATGCTATTGCTTTGTTTGCGAGTGACTCGTAAGCAGATAGTAAGCGCCCCGTACTACAAGCAGTTGTGAGCTGTGCTGTGATGAGTCTTGCACGGAATCAGGCAGGAGGAAGGTGGGACGGGCGAGTCATCCTAGTTCGCGCATGCGCGGCTGCGCCTCTCAATAACAAAGCAATTACCCACCCCCACCCCCTTCCTTGTCCCCCTCCATTCCTTCACCGCGCCACCGCCCCAGTGATCACAAGTGTGTTGACTAGTTGACTTGACCTTGGTGTGTTTCGCGTTTAAGTTACAAGTTGCATCGCATCCCATCACGCTTAAGTTCGTTTTTGAGGTGCAGGTCGTTGATTGTGTTCGTGTTTATGCTTATTAGTGCTGGTGCAGCTAAATAGTTTCCTAATTGACTATGACTACCAGAAAAATTGTTGATTTCTTTAAACCTAACCCTAAGAAACAAAAAGGTTATGCGAAATAATGAGAACTGCAGTTCGGAAGCATTGACTACAACTTCAATTGTTGATCAAGATAAAAAAGAAGACGCAATCGGGATCAATGAGGATAATTGCGATTACCATTCCCCTTCGACTTCCTCGTCAGTCAAAATAGTATCCAGGTTTGGTGGGTTTGGGATCTGATGCAGACGAAAGCTAAGGTTAGTAATGAAAATAATGATTTTGTTAATAGGGGTGAACAGCCAGTTTGTTGGTCTGAAGAACAAATTGTTGAATTTAAAGCTAAAAAATCCATGGTTAATTTGTGAACAGAGAACTAGGTTGCAACGTTTGCCGTTAGTGTGAGTACTCTAGGTGCAGAGGAAAACGAGGGCCTAAAGATTAGCGAAGAGTGGGTTTTAGGAACTGTTACAGCTTATGGGAAACAATAAAAAAGACCAGCAATCCTCTCTTAGGAAAAAGATATTTTTACACCATGGGTCTCGAGCTCATTCTTTAGCTGAAAAAATACTCATTGAAGCTAAGAAAGATACAATGAAAAAAAGCTGTTGCTTCTATGCATAAAGAGCAGCAGATTGTAACTGAGCGCATTTTCCGCACGGCTTATAAGCAAGCTAAACTAAATAGGCCATTTTTTGAGTTTGAAACTGAAATTGATCTTCAAATAATGAATGGCTTAGATATGGGGCGAATCCTACATTCAAATGTTGCTTGCTCCAATATAACTCATCATATTTCTGATGAAATGAAATCAGACTTGATAAATGGCCTAATAAAGTCAGACTCTAAATTTTCCTGCTTTTGGATGAAGCCACTTCAGTTTCAAACAAAAATGCTTTGGTGGTTTTATATCAGAAACTGTTCTAAAGGGAATGCAAAACCTATGACAGTGTTCTTAACACTTTTTGAGCTAAATAGCACAACATCAGCTGGTATATTACAAGAACTTTTAAATCAGTTACAAGCTTTAGGTCTAAGCTTTGAATTCATGAAAGACCATATGATTGCTCTAACTTGTGATGGTGTGCTTCAGTGCTACTAGGCAAGAAATCTGGCCTTGCTATACACAGCTTACTGAAACGTTCCCCAACTTGTTCATTTGGCATTGTTTTGAACATTGTTTTAGAGCTTGCCGTGCACGATTCCATAGAAGAAGTAGCTGGAATCAATCATTTTAAGATATCCATGGATAAAATTAGAAACATGTTTAGTTGTTCACCGAAAAAACAGCAGGGAGTTGGCAGAAGTTGCTAAAGGACTAGAGGAGCAAATGTTGAAAATCGGCTGTGTTTTAGATACTCGTTGGGTAGCCTCCAGCTTAATGGCGGTGAAAGCAGTTTGGACAGATTTTAAAGCTTTGTACAATCATTTCATTGAAGCATCTGAAGACAAACAAAGGGACTCGAAGCAACGTTCAACTTACAAAGGGCTTTGTAGTACATTATCTTCTACAACTTTTGTACACAACCATGGCATTGATGTTCGATGCTCTAGAAGAGTTATCGGATTTGTCCTTACAGCTTCAAAAAATCAAGCCTCAACCTTATCCAAGCCCACAGTGATGTAACACTGTTAATCAAAGTGTTTGAAAAACCGAGTTGAAAACATGGGGTAGACGTTCAGTGGAAGCTAAAATTGCTATTGACGATTTGATGTTTCAAGATGTTAAACTTTGTGTAAGATCCAAATATACCCAGTATTCCAGAAAAACAGTTCTATCGGAGCCTCGCTAACAACTTGACTTCAAGGGTTGCTATCATCATCTTCAAATGCGGCTGAACACTACACCAAAATCATGAATGACATCAAAGTGATCCACCCCATGTATTGCCAAAAGACTTATCCATCACCTACGGAGAATGTGAGATCCAGCGAATCTGCGATAGATTTAAGATTAGCAGCTCTCAGGATATAATTAGAGACTTCAGACACTTCAAGCAGGGACTGAAGCCTATGTTAAGTGGAGAGAAACCTACTATTCTAGAGCAACCGCCGTCGTTTAAGAAACTGATTTCCATCATAAATAGTATTGCAGTGTCTAGTGCTGAATGTGAACGTGGGTTTTTCTGCAATGAATCTAATTATGTCTCCCTCTTAGATCTTCACTCTACATTAGCACTTGTTTGCGATTTATTGCGGATCAGGCTCCTAGGACCTCCTGTGGCTAGATACAATCCCGAGCGACACGTCAAAACCTGGCTGGCGAAGGGACACCATTCTGCACTTGACACCAAGTCAAAACAACGAGGGCAGAGAAAACTTACCATGAAGACAGCATTGCATTGTGGGAAACTTTTTTTCCTAAATCTGTTTTTTAAATATCTTTTAGAATTTCAGAACATTAAGTTTTCATTAAAATTAACTAGCCTATGCCTAACTTATAGTTGTGTTCTGAACTCAAGTTTCTGAGTTCTTTTTTGTACTTACAGTTAGTTTTGTGTTATTGTTGTTTTTGTTTTCTTTTGTAGTTTTCACTTTAAAATATTAACAAACAACTAATAAACTAAGTTTACCAACAGTCTTGGCATTGCCTTACAATATTATACTACAAAATCCGTACATATTTGTTATAATAAACTAATAAGCAAATAAAATAATCAACCTTAACTTTTTAAAACTACACTAAATTTTAAAAAATGAAACCGTGTTGTTACTCCACTCTGTGTGTCATTTATTTTGTGTGTAATTAAACGCTTCCTTTTCCTTTCCAAGAAGTTGGTTTATTTTGAATGTATTAATATTGTTTTGTACCCATAAGGTATGCAATTTTTTTGTAAAATATGCAAACTTGTAAAAAAAAGCTGTTATATTAACAAAACATCCATTTACATATTAATATGTATTATTATTACTACTGTAATGTGTATAAATAAAACTGTGAATAAGGCTCAATTTGTTTTTATTTTACCATTCATTAAAAAATTAATATTGGCGAGCTTCATTGATTCAAACAAAATGGTCAATGAAATCAAACCAAATATTTCTGGGAAATTTAAAGTAGGCAAACAAGGGTGTTAATGGAGTAGAGTAGAGTAGAGAGTAAACTCAATAATTTTAAATTCATGTTTTTATTTTCTTACATCCTAATCAAGCACCTTAAAGAAAATAAACAGCATTAAAATATCACTTGGTATTTTATAAAAATGAATGTATTATTATGTCTGGGTGGCCTAAAAACAAAGGTTTACAGTTATAATTTTCAAAAGTTTTCCTGGGTGAGGGCCCCCCTCCTTCCTGGGGTGTATTCCATAACCCACCGGTCTGAGCTTCCCGCTTTAAGAGTTCCCACACCTAAAATTTTAGAAATTAAGCACTGCATTCAGATAACACAAAACGGAGGAAGGGCCGCCACAAAAACTTAACCCAGGCCTCATAATCTGTTATTCCGGTGCTGATCATACAACTGAGGGAGCCAGCCAAACCCTGTCCAAAAAACTGAATCAAACTGCCACTGAGGGAGCCAGCCAAAACCCTGTCCAAAAAACTGAATCAAACCGCCACTGAGGGAGCCAGCCAAAACCCTGTCCAAAAAAACTGAATCAAACTGCCACTGAGGGAGCCAGCCAAACCCTGTAAAAAAAACTGAATGTCACGGTGGATCCAAAATTATGCCGTCAACCCGTACTAACAAATAAATCACCACTCCAAAATTCAAACTCTTCAGAAACCCAGACTTTTTTAGACCCAACTCAAAGAAGCAAAACTCGATGCAGAATCTTCCTGAATTCAAATTTAAAGACAAGATTCAAAATCTTCCATCAGAACATAGATTGGCTGTGCAATAAAATCGATAGATTAAATCACTTTTTACACATCCACAAGCCCGATTTAGTTGTCCTCACAGAACTTGGGACTAAGTGAATTAACTTTGAAAAATGTATGCTTGGTGGACTACTGTCTGGTAACTGCATTTTTGCAGAGAGAGTCACAGGAAAGGTGGTGTTGCCATCTACAAGCACACTGACATGGCTAATGAGGTGGAGAGTGTTAATATTGCTGACCATTCAGAAGAACTCGTATGTGAAATGTCTTCAATCAGGATAACATTCGACAGGAAATCATGTTTATTACATTCTTGGGATATATCGACCACCCAGTGCTCCTCTTGGACAATGCCTTGGCCTGTTAACTGATACCCTCAGCTTGCTTCCTTGTGACAACAGTGGAATTTGTATTGTTGGTGATATCAATGTAAATTGCTTGCTTCCAATCAAGAGAAAATGTAGCATTATGCGAAGCACTCGCCCCCTTCGATGTAACCAGAATACCGTTGCCTCCTACAAGAGTCACTAATACCTCTGCTACTTCCATTGACATTGTCTGCACCAATCTTAACACTGACAGAGTAAAAGTCATAGTGGAAAATACGGGCCTTTCCGATCATATGGGACAGCTTTGCTACCGTTGACGCCCCAATAAAGAAAAATGAAGCTTTTAGAACTACTCACAGACAATTTAATCCTGACAACCTCCAGCACTTCAAGGACATCCTGTCACTTCAATCATGGGACAGAGTCTATCAGGCAGCCACAGCAGACGAGGCTTACATGAACTTTATTGATACCCTGACAATAGCCCTTGACATCACATGTCCACGTAAAATTTGCATACAGAAAAAAAATAGAGGAAAAATTCTAGCCCTACACAAACCCAGAAGCTAACAGCCTTAGAAAAGAGTTCATCCTGGCTGCTTGACAAATATAAAAAAAAACTGGAAGTGAGCAAGACAAAGTGGATGCGTTTAACAAGAAAAAAAATGTATGATATAAAACTAAAAAACTCTAAGACGGGAAGAAAATGAAAGCCTTATTGCTGAGTCAAGTAATAAATCTAAAGCCATCTGGAATGTCATCAATAGTGAGAGAATTTTAAGAAAAGACAGTGCAGGGGCAAGATGGCAGATTGATGTTGGAGGAAAGGTAGAAGAAGACCCAGACAAATTGTGTGAACACTTTAATATCTTTTTTTCCATATATAGCCGAGCAAACTCTACTGCAATAAACCAATCAATCAAGAGCCATTGTTATGAGTGATACTTCTTTTCTTGGAACTTCACTTATGGAATGGAGACTCACTTCCTTCAGTGAAGTTTTTAACACTATAATGTCACTGAAGTCAACATCTTCTTCAGGTATCGATGGACGTGAGCTCTAAGTTGCTAAAGTTTTGCATTGGTGAAGTATTTTTACCCATTACAGATATAATCAACAAGTCTTTGTCTCAAGGGATTTTTCCTAGCAAACTCAAAATATCTAAAGTTTATCCCCTTCATAAGCAGGGAAGCAAAAAGGAAGCTACAAAATTTCAGGCCGATATCCCTAATCCCAAACTATTTCAAAAATCATAGAAAAAATAATTTTAACCAGAATTCAAAACCACCTTAAATTCAACAATCTCCTGCCTGATAGACAACATGGGTTTATCCCTGGAAGATCAACCACAAGTGCTTTTACCGATTTAATAGAACACATCATTGACAACTTGGAGGAAGGAAACACAGTTACAAGTGTTTTCCTTGATTTAAGTAAGGCGTTTGACTGTTTGGGCCATAGTTTAATTATCAACAAAATTAAATCTCTTGGTTTTGGAGGGACTACAGTCAAGTGGTTTGAGAGTTACTTAACGGGAAGAGAAAACAGGTCGTTGAAATAAAACAAAACCTGGATGGAAACAGAGAGGACTGCAAGATCTGGGCCCTTGGCTGTTACAAGAGGTGTTCCCCAGGGTTCAGTGTTGGGCCCGGTTCTGTTTGTTCTTTTTACTGCAGACCTACCTAAGTATTTGGGGTAATATAAGCTACCCAGTCATGTTTGCTGATGACACCGTTCTTGTAACGAGTGGCAATGCCATTGAAGACCTGGGACATTCGTACCTTCATATCAGTCAGTATGGCACAAACAATATTGCTCAAATAACGACCTAGTTTTTAACGCTGCAAAGACAAAATATCTCGCTTCTGGACGATTAAAAGAATGCTTGACTGAGCCCCCAGATCTTCAGAGAGTTGACAACACAAAACACTTAGGCCTAACTCTGGATCAAGGCCTTTCCTGGAGCAATCACACCGACCAACTGTGTTCAAGGCTTAGCTCTGCAATCTTTGCAATGAAGAGGATTAAAATCCATTGGTATCTCTATCGCTTTGAAAGCCGCATATCACGCTCTGTTCGAATCACATGTTCGATATGGAATAAACTCTGTGGGGAAGTTCATCTGCCGGCAACCTTCATCGTGTCCTGGTATTACAGAAGCGGGTTATGCGGATCATGGCAGGACTACAGCCACAAGAATCTTGTAGAGAGGCTTTTAAATCTTTTGAGATACTCACAGTAGTGTCCATATAACATCATCGAGGTAATCACCCACGCCTCAAGAGAAAGATTACCAAGGGTTGGTGACGTCAACAGCTACACAACAAGACGGGCAAATGATATATCCCTTCCAGCGCATAGAACAACCCTTTACACCAAGAAGCCTTCCTATAGCGGAGCAAGACTCTTTAACATGCTTCCAGAAAACTTCAAAACATGTGACTCTTAAAACTCTGAAGAAAAGACTGCACAGCCTGTTGATAAACTCTACAATTTATAGTTTGAATGAGTTTTTTAATTCTGTTAATGCTATTATTTAAGACATGTATGTGTATGTATATGCATTCATATATTTTCTCCTCATATATATTTTATTTTACAGAAATGTTAGTTGATATCAAATTTTTAAAGATATTTTCTCTTTGCATTTATAATAGTTTTAAACTAGTTTACCTACTTCTTGATGGACATCAATCTTTACTGCATGTGTTGACTCTGTAACCATTCTTGATGAATGTGTGAATAAAGATATTATTGAATTGAATTGAATTGAATTGAACAACACAAATCTAGTAATACAAGGAAAATTCAACAACTATTAGACACAGTTATTAATTTTTTGTTAGTATTCTGTATATTTACACTGTTTGTAAAAAAAACAGTTGAGCAGTCGTCTCCCTCAACTGACTAATAACCCTCAAACTGGCAATCAATGTATATTTTGTCTTGAATCACATCACTCACTCTTGTCACTTATTACAGTGATCACATGGTCAAAAAACCATGTGATTTATATTCCATTAGAAACATGATTAACAGCTGAATGAAATTATGCCTATTAGTTCTTTTATGTTAACTATAATATCAGTGATAGTCACAAAATACTAGCAATTATCAATTCATTAATCTGTCCACAGTAGCGATTATTTTTGCAGCACTTGGTATTGTTTCGTAATTATTTTGAGCTAAATTTATCTGTTTATACTGAAATAGTTACATTAGGCGGCCAAGAGTTGTTATATAAATTAATGTGTTTTATAACATCAAACACGTTAAAATTTATGTTCCCACGATAACAAATTATAATTTTCACATAGTATTTCTATAGTTTATGTACTATATGTCACATATTTTTCAAAACAAACAAAAAATTAAAAATTAAACATTTTTTACAACTACTTCTAAATTTATAACATTTGAACTATCTTGAAATTTTTTTATTTATTTACATAAATATTTTTCCTAGGTACACTCCCACCTCCAATTTATCTTTTAGAACCAGTTTTTACAACTTGGACATATCAAAGTATTCTCTGGTTTATTGTGAACAAAATGATACCAAATATACATAGGTTTGCGGTAAACAAAGGTGTTTATACATTTATAAAAAAATAGTCTGCATATCGCCAAAAAGGTTCGAGGGTTGAATAACACAATATTATCGTGCGCAACAGACCTGAACGGTTGCGTGATGTCCTCCCTGCGCACCTTGAGTTCTGTTGCACCCAAGGTGTACCAGCGGAAGTGCAACTCCCAGTTGAAGGCACCCCAGTGCAGCTCGAAGCTCCGCACATACGCAAATGTCTCGTCACTGATGATGTCTATGACAGGACAAACCACGCGACGCCTGTCCTCTGCTACTCGCACTACCAGCGCCTCCAGCCAGCCTACGGACACATCATGTTTTGTGACCGCAGTGGAGAATTGAGAAAGTTCAGTTGATAGTACATACTTTTACTTGTAATTACACATTTTATATATGGTTTTGCTTCCTAAAAAAATTTTGGTTTTCACTTCTTCATTACTTTTGAATGTGGTGATGGAATGAAAATGTTCAAATTTACACATTAATCAACACTAACCCAAATAATTAATTTGATGACCTGATCTGTAAATTTGATCTTGATCAGTAATACACCATCACTGACGACGATATTGTGAGGACTTCTTTCTAAAAAATATTGCTTTCTTCAAGAAGCATATGAGGACACACTACGGTTATGCTGGGGACTAACAGATGCTCCATCACAGATAAACCAAATATCTCTGCACACAACTATTTTTGACGACAGCTTGCCCGACAGTATCGTGCTTCCTGCAAATTACACTGCTTCCACAGACAACAGTCCAACAACTTGCACAGAGAACACTTTTTTTAGAGGAAGGAACACGACAAGAGAATATAATGGAATGAAACAAAAAACCCAGGATCAAATCTCAAATAGCTCACCAAAATATAGATGGCCTAAAAAACAAAAATAGAAAGACTGACACACTTCCTCCACAAGTTCAATCCACACATAATAATTCTAACAGAACATGGGCTAAATAGTGATCACTTGAAAAAACACCAGGATACCTGAATACGAATTCATTGGAGGGCTTCTCCAGAACTCACCACAGGAAGGGAGGAGTTGCTGTATTTGTTAGCTCTAAATTAAAAAATACAATCAGCATAGTATCCATCTCTGACATATCATCTGAGCTATCTTGTGAAGCCATTTTACTCAAAATAACATTTAGAAAATCCAACTTTTACTTAATGGGAATCTACAGATCACCACACAGCAGGCTAGAAAACTCACTGGATGCATTATCAGCTGAACTGGACAAAATACACTGTATAAACAATCTAAGAGTCATTATGGGTGATATTAATGTGGACAACTTGACGAACAATAATGACAACCAAAATTTGACAGATGCCCTAGAAGGGATACAACATAAAAAGACTAGAACTGCCTCCCACACGAATTACACATCATAGCCAGACATCTATTGATTGTATCTGTACAAATCTGAAACGAGGGACCATCTATCACATGAAGTAATCAGCTCAGGACTATCTGACCCACACAGCACAAATCTGCTACATCAAGACAGACTTACAAAAATGACAATACAGCAAATCCAAAAAAAGAACTAATCAATCACAATACAATAGAGGAAGTGAGGAAAATCCCAGCCTCCCAAGACTGGTCACAAGTTACTCAAAAAACAGGCACAGAAATAGCTTTTTTCAGCCTTTATCAGCGTTATGAAATACGCGATGGACATATCTTGCCCACATAAAAACTTTTAAATTAAAAACCAATCACGCAAAAAGAGTATGGGATACTGAAAGTGAGACACTACGAAAAACATATTTGGAAGCCTTGAACATAGAAATACTTACTGGAGATGTAAATGATAAAAGGGAAACAGCAACTAGGAAGAAGATGTATGATCTTAAGCTAAAAGAACTTAAGAAGAAGCAAAATGCGGAATTCATAGAGCAGGATGACAATAAATCAAAAGCTGTCTGGAGGGTAATCAACTCTGAAAGAAAACAAAAACACCACAACCATAATTCCAGCAAGCTTCATTGTTGAAGGTGAATTACACAATTCTCCCAATAGCATTGCCAATGCTTTAAATCAATTTTTTTTTCAGAATAGCAGAGAAGACACTTGACAAAAATAGAACACCGAATCAAAATCCTACACCAGCAAATGTTATTCAGGCTCACTTTGTTACTAAACTTGCAGCAGCACAACACTACTGAAGAAGAAATAGGAACAATTATTGACTCAATGAAAGCTAAAACATCTGCTGGAGAGGACGACATTTCTTTCAAAAGCTAATTAAAACATTGTAAAAGTGAACTTTTAAACCCCACTGACAACTCTTATAAACAAATCTCTGGACGAAGGAATTTTCCCTAACAGTCTAAAAGTGGCTAAAGTCTATCCCAAGTACAAAAGTGGCCAAATAAATGACGCTGTTAACTATCAACCAATATCTCTGATATCAAATTTTTCTAAGATCCTAGAGCGAGTAATATTGAACAGACTTATAGCACATCTGCAGCAACACAACCTCCTGACCTCTAGACAACATGGATTTATCAAGAACAGATCAACAACAACTGCAGTAGTACAAACTAATTGAATACATTATTGATAAACTAGACCAGGGATGTGTTGCAACAAGTGTCATGCTCGATTTCAGCAAGGCATTCGACTGCCTGGACCACAACCTGTTAATTGGAAAGCTCAAGGCACTTGGGATAATTGGAAAAGAAGCCAGCTGGTTTACAAGTTATCTCAGCGATAGGAAACAATTGGTTGAGCTCAGCTACAAGAATAACAACACTCTTCTCACAGTAAAATCTGAAACCCCTCCCAATGAAAAGAGGAGTGCCCACAAGGATCTGTCCTTGGCCCTGTACTTTACATACTTCTCACCAATGATTTTCCAAGTTACCTTACAGAGTTTTGTGAGACAGTGATGTTTGCTGATGACACAGCACCACTTGTTGCCACCAAAAAATCGAACAAGAGCTTGAAATAAACTCCTATGTGGCATTACAACATAACAAAACAATACTGCCTTCAAAATGATCTGGTCCTGAATGAAAGTAAAACCTATCAACTGATATACACATCACTTCCCAATGACTACCAAGGCCTTCCAGAACTAACAACACTAAACTCGAATAAAATATCTAGGCATAGTCCTTGACAACAATCTCTCATGGACACCTCATGTGACCCAACTTTGTAAAAAACTGAACATGGGTCTCTATGCTATACGAAGGCCTAAAGCAGGTCAGTGATAACAGAACAGCCATCATAGCCTACTACTCTTTATTTGAAACCCACCTAAGATATGGTTTAGTGGCCTGGGGTGGGACAAGCGCTTCAAACCTCCAAAGAGTATTGGTAATTCAGAAAAGAGCCTTAAGAACACTGAAAAGGACTAAGGCCGCAAGAGACATGTAGAGAAGCCTTCAAGGACCTCAGGATCTTGACAGTTACTGCACTCTATATTCTTGAAACAGTAATGCATGCAGTAAAAATAGGCCGAGCCAGATTAGGAGACCACCACACATACAACACAAAGGCATAGGCACAACTTCGCACTCGACACTCATCATCTCTGTCTATTTCGAGAAGAAAACCATCTTATCGAGGAGCTGCCTTCTACAACTGTCTGCCAGAAGAATGAAGAGAATCCTTGAGAAGAATCTGAAGAGAAGACTCATGGACTGGCTGCTGGAACGAACAATATACACAGACCAGGAGTTTTTGGATTGGAGAAACTCAGCAATGAAGATGAATAATGACAAATTCTGTAAACTCTTACTGTACATACTTTTTACCTAATTCGAACTTAACAATTGTAATTCAAATGACACAATCGCTGTACTCAATGTTATGTGAATAAAGATTTGATTTGATTTGATATTTATTATTTTCCCACGAGATGTAGAAATAACGAAACCAAAATTTGTCAATCCTACTTCAGAACTGCAGTAACTATTCATGATAAGGTTCACTTCTATATGTACCATGGGTAGGCTGTTTATGAGATTGGTAAGAAATAGAAAAAGTGGACTATGATTAATTATTTTTATTTAGTGTGTTTTGTTGCAATAACGAGCTAAAGCCCTCTGGGTAGTCAACCATAGGTTGGTTTTTTGTTATTGCCACGATTTTCCAAAACATTTCTATCCTTCTAAAAAAATAACTAACTTTATATACAAGGACCGTTTTTTCAACTTCCGAGTTCACGCCATGACGACCAGACCCGTGGAAGGTCTGCAATGTGCACATTTGTCAATCACACATCTTCCCTGCTACAACACTTGGCACTGCCGAGTTCAAGTAGCTAGTTTGTGCTGAGCTACAGTCATATAAACATGGCCACCTCTATCGATTCTCCCGCAAAATGTAAATTGAGGAGTGTTATTCGTTTCCTGCAAGCAAAGGTAATAGTGCAGCAGAAATCCATTGGAGAATGTACCATGTTTACGGAGAAAGGTGAGTGGTGGTGTTGTGTGTGAATCACATCAATAGTTCAAAGATTACCGAATGTCAAATTCAATAGCTGAAGCCATTTGGTAATTTTTGTGTGTGTCAGTCAACATCTTAGGCATCCAGCAGAGCACAAATCTTTTTGTAGCCTAAATTTTCGGTAACAATAGAGTAAAGAGAAGATCTTGACACTTCTTGAATTCCAATTATTGTGAATTTACGGTTTTTCTAAGCACTTTCTCAATTTGTTCAACAAGGCCGTCTGTATTGACGGACTTGTGTTCTTGACCTCCTTCATCGTGTCAGTTTGGCCATCTTTAAACTTTCTACACCAATCAAGTACAACACCATCACACATAATGTTTTCTCCGTAAACACAGCAATATTCTCTGATGGATTTCAAAGCTACCCTATTCGCTTTTGCATGCAGGAACCAAATAACTTTTTAATATTTGTCACACTTTGTATGTTAAAGTAATAAAAATCATAGTTTTAAGTTATATTATTGTAGTTCAATCATCAAACTCAATCTTAGGTGTATAGAAATATAGTTTTATAAAAGGACTATACATGTTTAAGTTATTTTTTACAGTACCAGAAATATTTATTGTCTCATAAAAAGGGATACGAAAAAATACCACTTTCAAAATAGCTGTTTTGCAGACAGTTTGAAAAATCATTGATATTGATATAAATATACTTTGTGAAATTTGTATGTAAACAAAAAGGAAAAATTAAAACACAGTTTGAACATTTTTAGGATGGCAACAAAAAATAATTTAACAACGGATCACCCTGTAGTTTTTTTTTTTTCAAAGACCACTCAATCATTCTGGTAACAGATTGGCCAAGCAGTTCTCAAGAGAAATACCCTAAGGACAACGGATTGCTCCTTAATCATTAAAGGGTTACATATACAGATCAATTCATTTTCGAGATACCCCATGGAATGAAATGCTTTACTAATGCAAAACCAAATCTATAGTTGTTGTATAATATTAATTAGGTCTCTCAATGCAGATATTACAGACATTATTAAACAGAAACTGTTGATCATTCCTTGAAATTATAATTAATTAAATAAATTTATAATATTATCACGCATCTAAGATAAAAACAACTAACCGGTGGTACATTCACAGTGAGCATCAAGAAACGTGAGTATCTGTCCTGTAGCCTCTCTTGCTCCTAGTAGCCTTGCTCTCACCAGCCCCTCTCGCTTGCCTGTCCTCAGCACTCTGGTCTTCACCCCCAGGGTGGCCACATACTCCTCCAGTGGCTTGCCCAAGAATGCTGCAACAGCCATCAAGAAACGTGAGTATCTGTCCTGTAGCCTCTCTTGCTCCAAGTAGCCTTGCTCTCACCAGCCCCTCTCGCTTGCCTGTCCTCAGCACTCTAGTCTTCACCCCCAGGAGGGTGGCCACATACTCCTCCAGTGGCTTGCCCAAGAATGCTGCAACAGCCATCAAGAAACGTGAGTATCTGTCCTGTAGCCTCTCTTGCTCCAAGTAGCCTTGCTCTCACCAGCCCCCCTCGCTTGCCTGTCCTCAGCACTCTAGTCTTCACCCCCAGGAGGGTGGCCACATACTCCTCCAGTGGCTTGCCCAAGAATGCTGCAACAGCCATCAAGAAACGTGAGTATCTGTCCTGTAGCCTCTCTTGCTCCAAGTAGCCATGCTCTCACCAGCCCCTCTCGCTTGCCTGTCCTCAGCACTCTAGTCTTCACCCCCAGGGTGGCCACATACTCCTCCAGTGGCTTGCCCAAGAATGCTGCAACAGCCATCAAGAAACGTGAGTATCTGTCCTGTAGCCTCTCTTGCTCCAAGTAGCCTTGCTCTCACCAGCCCCTCTCGCTTGCCTGTCCTCAGCACTCTAGTCTTCACCCCCAGGGTGGCCACATACTCCTCCAGTGGCTTGCCCAAGAATGCTGCAACAGCCATCAAGAAACGTGAGTATCTGTCTTGTAGCCGCTCTTGCTCCTAGTAGCCTTGCCCTCACCAGCCCCTCTCGCTTGCCTGTCCTCAGCACTCTAGTCTTCACCCCCAGGAGGGTGGCCACATACTCCTCCAGTGGCTTGCCCAAGAATGCTGCAACAGCCATCAAGAAACGTGAGTATCTGTCCTGTAGCCTCTCTTGCTCCTAGTAGCTTTGCTCTCACCAGCCTATTTTGTTTGCCTGTCCTCAGAACTCTGGTCTTCACCCTCAGGGTGGCCACATACTCCTCCAGTGGCTTGCCCAAGAATGCTGCAACAGCCATCAAGAAACGTGAGTATCTGTCTTGTAGCCTTTCTTGCTCCTAGTAGCTTTGCTCTCACCAGCCTCTTTTGTTTGCCTGTCCTCAGCACTTTGGTCTTCACCCTCAGGGTGGCCACATACTCCTCCAGTGGCTTGCCCAAGAATGCTGCAACAGCCACCAAGAAATGTGAGTATCTGTCCTGTTGCCTTTCTTGCTCCTAGTAGCCTTGCTCTCACCAGCCCCTTTAAATTGCCTGTCCTGTTCTTCACCTCCTGGATGGCGACAATCCTTTCCAGAGCTTTGCCTGCTTATCCTGAAACAGTCATCTAGTGAACGTAAGTATCTGTCCTGTGGCCTCTTTTGCTTCCAGTATCCATGATTTTACCAGCTCCTCTCCTTGCTTGTTCTGGTCTTCACCACCTAAGAATTATTAATCCAGAATTAATGGCTAAGGTTGTCTAACTTATAAACAACAACAGGATGAAAAAATTTTCATCACTTCGGCTAAAGACTTAATAAATACAACATTAGAGACTTTGCACCAATTATGCAGTATATACGAGCCTAATGGAGTTGTCATAACTAAGATGGAAGAAACAATGAGAATGGTTGAGAGACACAACCCAAGTGTAACTGGTACAAGTTTTAATATCTGCAGTAGAGAGTACCTCTAGTGCTAGCGTCATCGACCAGAATTATCTCCTCCAGCAGTGTCCAGGGGGAGCGATTGATGACGCTGTGTACGGTCCGGAGTAGAGTGGACCAGGCCTCGTTGTGGAAGACAATGATCACGCTGGTGGTGGGCAGGCCGGAAATATCCGTGTACTTGTATCTGCACCTGTGTACCATAAGAACAACATTATAAAACATTAGTTGTACACAGACTGTGTGACAATTTCTGGAAAGGTGTAACATTACAAATATGCTAAATAAATCACGAGTGAGAATAAAATTTTTCTTCAGAAGAATTACTCCATGTTTAATTTGAACATATGGGCTCACATTGATGTTTTGTAGTGTTGTGTTGCTAAGATTGAATATTTGAGTGATTTTCAAGAAAATCTTCATTCGAGATCAAGACGGAAAATTGAGTGGTTGTAGATCAAATTGTGAGATTTTACATTTTATACTTGTGATTATTACCATAAGAACAACATTATAAAACATTAGTTGTACACAGACTGTGTGACAATTTCTGGAAAGGTGTAACATTACAAATATGCTAAATAAATCACGAGTGAGAATAAAATTTTTCTTCAGAAGAATTACTCCATGTTTAATTTGAACATATGGGCTCACATTGAAGTTTTGTAGTGTTGTGTTGCTAAGATTGAATATTTGAGTGATTTTCAAGAAAATCTTCATTCGAGATCAAGACGGAAAATTGAGTGGTTGTAGATCAAATTGTGAGATTTTACATTTTATACTTGTGATTGCCTGTTTAAAAATAACCTTAATTGCATTTTCAATGTGATTAACCTCAAACAATTATGGTTTAACTGAGGTGTGTGATATGTCTCTACCACTCTAGGCTAAGTTAGATATTTATCAGCCTTCAAATTTCCATCCTTTATATCTGTGTTAAAATATACATCACATTTACACACATATTAAATGATTACTGTAGGCTGGAAATGATAAAATAACAGGTTCAGCCAACTGCCCTCGTGGAGATATCAAGTCCCAGAATATGGAAATGGAAACTCAACTGGCAGTTGCTGCTTTGAATGTAGAAAACGAAGATACCAACGTCAATCATTATGTTGCAGAAAATGTTACTATAAAATCAGACCATAACCTGCGAAGAAAGTTTTTAATGGAAAGACTTTTGTATAAAACAATCACAGATATTGATAACCAAAATCGACAGAAATGCTTATACATACAACTACTGATTAACATTAACCCTTACTGGAAATGTAAAAAGACTCCAATCTATTAAAGCCAATAGATTCTATGGTAAACTTCATCCCAGACTTCCCTGAAATAATTTTTTTTTTTTATCAGAACTACTGATTGGGAAATTACCCTCAGCTAGCAAACATTTCAGTACAGATTAATGATACAATAGATGACAAAATTGTAAGTAAGAAAGATAATTTCCCAGAAGTTTTCAAACAAACAGTTAACCAAATGATCAACCTAACCTATAAAAGACAGAATAAAAATATTTACAGATGAGTCTAAAGCAATTTTGATACCACACATGAACGTGGGTAAGAAATATAAACATTGACCAAATACGTAGATTTATACATAGATACATATATTAAGTTTATATTCTTGTTATCATTTATTAATCATCCATTATCATTTCTGCAGTTGTTATCTGGTTGTCATCTTATTGTCAAAGACTTGCTTGTTGTAGCTATGATGTATTTGTTTTTTCTTATATTACGAGTATACATAAGTTGCATCATGTTGTCATTACGTTGCTTTTCGATACGAAGATTTACATTAATTATAATGTTGATGAGTACATATTCATGCTGCTGATCGCGTCTCGATCTCCACACACAGGCTATGCCCATGTGGAGATCATTTCCTGTTTTTGCATGTATGTTGATATCTTTGTATCTATAAGGAAATAAATAAATATTCATTTATTCATTCATACAGCTGAGCTGTTTGCTCTGTACAAGTGCTCTTTGCTTGAGAATAACCTCTCCAACTGTGACATATTAATCTGCAGTGATTCTCTTTCTGCCATCAAATCACTACAGTGATGGCATAATAGAAGACAACATCACCCTAAAAATAATCAAAAACTGTGTAGACTCAAAGAACAGAATCACTTTTCAGTGGATACCTAGCCATGCAGGTTTCAAACATAATGAAATGGTTGACAAGCTCGCAAAAGAGGCAGTGATGAATGGAATATCTGTTCAAGACGTGGCCTTTCCATTATCTGACATCAAATCGTTCTAAAAGTGGAAGATACTTGAAGAAAAAAACAACTTGTTACTAAATACAACAAAGGCCAGGTGGTATAGGAGTATACAACCTATCAGTCCTTTACTGCCATGGTACCAAGAAACTAGACAGCAGATGGGAAATAGTGAATATAATCAGACTACGAATAGGACATATCAAAGTAAACGATATCCTTCACCAAATAAAACTTTATTTCACTCCTGCCGTGCATAAATTGTTTCCAACATAAAAAAAAAACTCTTGTAAATTGAACTTATGTTTCCAACCAATTAGGAGAATACCAGATGACAATAATTCAGAAAAAAAAAACTTTTATCCAGTTTTGACGGAACAATATAGGAAATAAGTAAATTTCTTACCATAAAAAGAAACATAACCTATCGAGAAAGAATCATCAAAGGCAACAGAGGAAAACAGTGCAAAAGTTTTTTTTTTTTAGTGAAAATTGACTTCATGATGTAATTCAAAGTCAACCGTAAGGTTTTTTTTTTTAAAAAAAAAGGCTAAATGATCAACTCTCAGAACACAATGAGTTTCTAGTTCAATGTTTTTTCAAAATTATAGTTTAAACTTGTATTAAAAATGTTATTGAATTTTTTATTTTAACAATGTTATACTTCAATCTTCAAATAATAAATAAACTTAGGATTTGAGACAAATAAGGTTTATTTAATATAAAACTTTAACATACAGTGAAATAAAATCATTCAATCTGCAAGAAACATTTTTACTAACCCCTAAAATAACAGTCTAAGCATGATAAATCAATATTCTTTTGGAGTTACTATTTGTCAAAAAAAAACACTAAAGTGGTACAATTATTCTTATCTAATAAAAATATAAGAAATTAAGACAGCCATTTTCTGCAGAACTTGCTTGATTAGCTACAACATTAATTGCTTTTTTAGATTTTCAATTTCTAGCCGGAGGGCTTCAGCCTCTTGTTGTTTTTGCACTACTATCTTAGCCCTTTTTTGCATAAGGTTGTTGATAGTAGCCTGAATTCTCTTCCTGGTTTCCTCCTTACCAGCAGCTGCCACATTTGCCTTCCTTTGGTCTGCGAGGTATTCCGGCTCTGGGTCTGATGACATTCCATGATTATCTTCTTATCAATGTCGATATTATTTGCTCCACCAGCTCTCTTGATCCCCTCATAGACATGGTATTGGGAAATAAACTACCTCTCTAGAAGGTTGTCATCTAAGATTTCTTTATTAATTGAGAAACCTCGGTCCACAAAAGCATTTCCATAACTTAAAATCTTCTTGATTGACGCTTTAAATTTATCGGAGGCATTGTTTTTCAAGAGATTTTTCCTCCAGAAATTGTCTGCATGCTCGTAAGCTTTGAGAAGAGTTTTTGAATGTTCCCTACTAACCATCGACTTCACCTCTTTCAGGATTCGGTCACATGTATTTACCTTGATCCAATTGCTCCTGTGTGATATTTCAAGAGCACTTTTCAGTCTCTTCAGAGCAGTGTCGGTTTTGTGATCCATAAGGGATGGCTCATAAAGTGTTACAGCTAGGCACAGGTCACTTTTCAGCGGAGATTTAAGCTGAAGTTTTGTGCACATTGCTTTCAGAAAGTCAACACACTCTGACTTAAACTTAAGTAGCTCTTGCTTATCACATTTCACTTTTTTTACTTCACCTTTCACACCAAAACTAAACTCAAAATTTTTTGGTTCAATCAAGGTGTTTTTATTTTTTAATTCTACTTTGATTGGAGGAGAAACCTCAGAGAGGGCAGTTTTTTTAATAAAAACTATACTTAATAAGTCGTGCAACAGAACTGACAAGTCGGTGTACAAAAATGGTACCAATGGTTCATCGGCTTGGTACTTTGTCAAAAATGGCTTGAAAATATTAGAGATGTAACTGAAAAATGCTAGTTTAGCAGTCAATAACTTATCACCTAGTGTACTGGCGATAACCTTATAGCAATGAACCTTATATCAGGTGGTTTGGGAACACCAGGGTCCTTCTCCAAATGGGTCTTGTATTCATTCATGAGAGGCACCATTTTGATAGCTGCACACTCTCCACTAAGCAACCACCTCACGGCACAAAATTTGGGGAGCATGATGTCTGACTTTGTTACTTGTACACAACATTCCCTTCTGGCAGGAACATCTTAAAAAAAATTGTAGAGAGCCCTAAGAAATTTAACTAGATCCCACTTAGCCCCTGATTTGAACACATTGTTGAGGATGTGCAAACCACAGGTAATAAATAAAAAATATAGGATCATCATCATTATTCTCAGTCTGAAGTTCCTACTCCAGATCATTCACAAACTTTAAATTTACATTAAGTCTATCAATAGACAATGAGAAATGTATTTTCTACATTTATGTGCTTTGATTGACTTCTGAATTTTAAAATCAAATTGCTCCCAGTGCTTTTAGTCAAAGAAGCAGAGGTGAAATATCTTGTGGTCACTTCATCACTTACAGGATCCCAATACCTTAGTGCAATACCCATTTACTGTTCTGGCTAACTTTATTCATGCTTTCGTCCAATATACAACACAACAACAAAACAAACACAACACAGAAAACAAAGGCAAATGATTCCTGGACTTCCTTGTCCAGTAGGTCTCGAAAATACTCAACAATACCAAAGTTCACCAAACAACCAATTTTAGTACGCTCAAGTGAAATTTTTCCTGCGATTTGACTATCCGTAAACATTGACTCAAACACTTTGGATGCAACTCCTGCTAGCAGGAAAACCAGCCTAAAACAGCTACCACAAAATTTTTCAGGACCAACTTTTGAATTTCAATGACTTTCCATGACCTACTTTATTTCCATGACTTTCCAGGAATTCCAGAAGCGTGGCCACCCTTTATGTATATTGCGATAGAGTTAAATAATGACAGAGTTTTGGAGTTAGACTTGCATCATAACTAAAGTAATGTTAAATGCAATTTACTTCACACTGATCTCCCCACAAATCACTTCGATTTCAAAATCGATAATTAATTATGAGAGTTTACAGCCTTATATATGGCATTTATCTTAGTCAGTTGAAATATTTAACCCTTCAACGCGTTTTGCCGTACTAGGTACGTCATGACACTTTCACTTGAGATCGCGTTTTGCCGTACTGAGTACGTCATGGAGTAGTCGGTTATTTTTGTAGCTGTAACAGACAACTATCGAATGTTTTCAATGAAAAATTTATACCAATCGAAAGGAGAAGATTCAAACTTTCGATTAATTGAGTCGATATCTCGAAAAATCGATCTTTAGAACAAATATCTGAGAAATCAGCTGCATTCAAGACGACGTCATTGCCGTGCAGCCGATCGTTTGTCAGCTTACGTTTGTTGTTGTTTACAGTCATTGTTAGTGTGATGGTTATGTTCTACTGACATATTTTTGTGTGTTTTATGTTCCTTTGTTTAGTTATTATTATTAGTTTTACAAGCTAACTATATAGTTTTGAAGAAGGAAATCCTGTTTTGACAGGAACAATTTGTTGTGTTTTATAAACATGAGTTGGGAATGGTTTGTAGGTTAGCTAGCTTTTAGGGAAATATTTTAGCATATTTTAGGGAATTTATTTTAAAACTGTTATCGTTTTTGTAAAATGTTTTAAAATCAATTGAAAATGAGTAATCTTGAAGGACACCTAGTGGAAAGAGACAGTGAAATTTACAGACTTTTGAACCTTGAATCAGATGAAGATTTCGACGACGATGGATATGACAATGACTTTGCTCAAGCTGAGTTTGAAGTATTAGACTTTGGACAAAATAGTGATGATGATATTGAAAATAGGCTAGGTGAAAACATTGTAGTACAAAATGAGTTCAATGTTGTTGAAAGAGGAGGAGGTGATGCAGACCTAAATGTAGGCCTAGGCCTACCTGGTTTTTCTTTTGGTTCTGAAATGGTTTGGGAACACTGTAAAGTTAATAAACTAACCTAAAGTAGGTTAATTTTGTTTCATTTGGCTAATTTTAAACCCTAACAACATAGAAGTATAATAAAATAATTATAAACTAGGGTAATTTGCTTATATTATTTATAAAACACAAAATCTCTAAAAAA
Source organism: Homalodisca vitripennis (assembly GCF_021130785.1). Taxonomy (NCBI): domain Eukaryota; kingdom Metazoa; phylum Arthropoda; class Insecta; order Hemiptera; family Cicadellidae; genus Homalodisca; species Homalodisca vitripennis. Next base: position 182,114,734 of record NC_060211.1, read on the forward strand.
CCGCCAGAAAAATCAACGCAGAAGGGGGTATGACCATGAAAAAAAAATAACGCGTTGAAGGGTTAAGAAACTTATTCTACAAATCAAAATAAAACATTGTCTTCTTCAAAGCCTTTGTCCACCAAATCACCGGAATCATGTGCTTCCAAATTCAGCCACAGAGATCATTGTAAAATATTCATATTTAATATGTTTATTATGTAATTGTTGAAATTAGTAACTATGGTTATTACACATTCAGCAAAATATCATTCTAAATTCCAAGTTAGTGTGACCTATACATAAAATCTGAAGTATTAGTAAAACATTCACTGGAGGAAAAAACTACAGTCTACAAGAAATAAACTACACCTATAAATGTTCCATCCGGGCCTGAGATATTTGTTCAATATTTTGAATATTCTAAAATCGGCTAAGCTGAAACGAACACTTTAAATGTCAGTGAGCGGCCAGGACATCAACCCATGCAGCAAAAATTCTCTGTTGATAAAGAAGATTTTAACTGACACCAACACTCTAAATGTCAGTGAGCGGCTGGGACGTCAACTCATGCAGCTGAAATTGTCCGTTGATAAAGAAGATTTTAACTGACACCAACACTAAATGTCAGTGAGCAGCCGGGACATCAACCCATGCAGCAAAAATTCTCTGTTGATAAAGAAGATTTTAACTGACACCAACACTAAATGTCAGTGAGCGACTGGGACATCAACCCATGCAGCTGAAATTGTCCGTTGATAAAGAAGATTTTAACTGACACCAACACTAAATGTCAGTGAGCAGCCGGGACATCAACCCATGCAGCAAAAATTCTCTGTTGATAAAGAAGATTTTAACTGACACCAACACTAAATGTCAGTGAGCGACTGGGACGTCAACCCATGCAGCTGAAATTGTCCGTTGATAAAGAAGATTTTAACTGACACCAACACTAAATGTCAGTGAGCAGCCGGGACATCAACCCATGCAGCAAAAATTCTCTGTTGATAAAGAAGATTTTAACTGACACCAACACTAAATGTCAGTGAGCGACTGGGACGTCAACCCATGCAGCTGAAATTGTCCGTTGATAAAGAAGATTTTAACTGACACCAACACTAAATGTCAGTGAGCAGCCGGGATATCAACCCATGCAGCAAAAATTCTCCGTTGATAAAGAAGATTTTAACTGACACCAACACTAAATGTCAGTGAGCGACTGGGACATCAACCCATGCAGCTGAAATTGTCCGTTGATAAAGAAGATTTTAACTGACACCAACACTAAATGTCAGTGAGCAGCCGGGACATCAACCCATGCAGCAAAAAATCTCTGTTGATAAAGAAGATTTTAACTGACACCAACACTAAATGTCAGTGAGCAGCCGGGACATCCACCCATGCAGCAAAAATTCTCCGTTGATAAAGATTTTAACTGACACCAACACTAAATGTCAGTGAGCAGCCGGGACATCAACCCATGCAGCAAAAATTCTCCGTTGATAAAGAAGATTTTAACTGACACCAACACTAAATGTCAGTGAGCAGCCGGGACATCAACCCATGCAGCAAAAATTCTCCGTTGATAAAGAAGATTTTAACTGACACCAACACTAAATGTCAGTGAGCGACTGGGACATCAACCCATGCAGCTGAAATTGTCCGTTGATAAAGAAGATTTTAACTGACACCAACACTAAATGTCAGTGAGCAGCCGGGATATCAACCCATGCAGCAAAAATTCTCCGTTGATAAAGAAGATTTTATCTGACACCAACACTAAATGTCAGTGAGCAGCCGGGACATCAACCCATGCAGCTGAAATTGTCCGTTGATAAAGAAGATTTTAAACTCACCCTCTAAATCTGTCCTTAGGCCCGGACTTCAATGAAAGCACCAGAACTCATATCATTAACAAATTACTTGCACAACAAACGATGTTTTCCCCAGTGTAAACTTTTCGCTAACCCCCTAAAATTTTGGTAATTTACTGTTTATAACTAATTCTTAAATTCTATAATAGCTTAGTGGACTCAAGTATTGCCTGTACTTGGGGGGTGGCGGAGGGTAGCTCGCAAATAAAAATGTTGATAATATTTCTTGTTTTTATTTACAACACTAGTATGAAACTAAAAATGAAATATCTGAGTTTAATGAACCAAAAATTAAAAAAAATTAAATATTACTATAATTAGTGTATTCAAAAGTATGTGTAACTAATATTTTTTACATTCTTGCTGTCTGATTATTGCCAATGGATACGTAACAGTTTGTTAAATCGTGTAAATATAACACACATACCTTCAAAACACTTTAATACTTTCTGGAGTAAATATATATAAAATAAAAAATACTCAAAAAAATTTGTACATCTGACAGATGAAATTGCTGGTGGAATATTCCTAACACAGATTACGTAATTTAAAACTTTATTGACTTATTTAAGACAAAACCACCTCCAGTGCAAAAATTAAACCCTCAAGCCGAAATAGAGGAATATAAAATCCATTTAACCGCATAGATTTTAATTTATTTACATACCATGACACCAATATTCTGATGTTATTGGTTTTTTATAAAGAAGTAAAAAAGTGCTGATGCCGCGATTTCTCAATCAGGAAGAATATGGATTAACACATATCTATGAAGGAGGTTGGAAGTTCAATACCAGCAGCGTATTACCCTTGGCACTTGGTCGTCAAAATAGTTCAAGAAAGATTGCTATGTATTTGTGTAGTATTGAGGTCATGTCATCGTTACTGTGGATTCTGATTAGGTAAGGCGTCAGTATGACAAAGCATAGTAATTTATGACAGCAATAAAATGTAGTTTTATCATATAAATTTGTACATGACATGTGTTGTCATACCCACGTACTGATGCCACAGCCAGACCTAGCACTGCTGATAATTTGAAAAATAAGCCAATATGTTTTGGATTCCTGGACTTCCTTTTCCAGTAGGTCTCGAAAATACTCAGCAAAACCTGTGATTTGACTGTTCGGGAATATCAACTCAAACAGCTACTGCGAAATTTTCCATGACCGTCTTTTGAATTTCAATGACTTTCCATGAATTCCAGAAACGTGGCCACCCTGTTATTGACATGGCTTAACATCTAAATATATAGAATATAAGATATATCTTGACGGCCAAACAATTATATACAATATTAACATCCAAGAGATTAAAGGTGATGAATGATCAGGAAGCCCCAGCACACCAACAACCGTTGGAAATGTTAGAAAAGTGGGAGACATGGTTTTGAACGATCAACATATTACAATCAGAGAAGTCACTGATGTTGGCATATCAATTGTCTCATACCATGAAATTTTTTCAAATGTTTTGGGTATGAAACATGTGACAGCAATATTGTTTCAAGAGCGGCGAATGGAAGTTGCTCACGAGTCTCTAAATGAAGTAAAAGACAAAGCAAAATTACTGAAACGTATTACAACAGGTGAAAAAGCATGGGTGAATGGATATGACCTCTAAACTCAATCCTTGCCTAACGCTCTATCATTCCAGTGAAGGCATTCTGAATCACCAAGACCAAAGAAACGCTCAACAAGTGCAGTCGAACATGAAGGTTATGTTTATGTTAACTGTTTTCTTCGATTTTAATGGTATAGTGGCAACATTAATTCTTGCCACAATGTCAAACAGTCAATAAGGAGTACTAACTGCAAGTTCAATGTCTTTTGAGTGAAGAAATCTGAAAATACACTCGGATTTGTAACAAAACAATTCATGTATTTTGCACCATGACAATACACCTACTCACTCATTGCTTGTTCGTGAACTTTTGGTCAAAAAAAGTACTGGAACGATGACCCAGCCTCCATATTCTCCAGGCATGGCTCCATGCGACATTTTGTATTTCAAAAAATAAAGAGAACCTTTTGCATTACAAGTATAGATGGCATGAAAAGTGCAGCATTAAAAGAGCTAAAGGCAATCCCAAAGTTCGAGTTTGAGAAGTGTTTTGAGAATTGGAGGAAGCGCTGGCACAAGTGCATAATATGGAAACTAATATGAAGATGGCAACATTAATGTATACAAATAATAAATATTTTTTTCAAAATACTACATTACCCATTGCCTTTTGAACATATAGCTACTAATTACCTCAAAAAACGGATGTTAACATTCTATCATATAATTAATATTGAAGCTCGAACTTAACAAATCCTGTCAAAACAATATGAATTGGTTTCATTTCTTCACAATTTTGTTTTACAAAGCTTCATGTAATCTTCACTGATAAAGTGTATTTGGATGTGTCCTACTTTCAACAAAGTATGCCTTCATTAGTAATAACGTGAGAGGCGGTAAACTACTGACAACTGAAGTGCCTCCTTATTTTAAGTGATTGGCAGTGACAGGCTCAAAATGTGTTAAATAAACCTTAAAAAAGAGATTTTAACAATATTCAGGAGTAGTCAGTGACAAAGTTACGATGTAATGTTCTTAAATGAGATGTGTTTACAAGGTTTATGAATCATACAATCATTAAACTGTTTTACTTTTGTACAAATTGTGTCCCAAAATCCTAAGTTGGTTACAGCTTATTTACCTTGTTAAAATGGGTGATTTTTAATACAGCGTTTGTCATTTATAATTAAAATAATTTATTTATGTGAATATACTTTTTATAAAAAGTAATTTAATATTTTTTCACAACACGGCAAAATTATTGAATAAATTAAAATCATTTTATTAATAGAAGATAAATATCAATCTGATTCCTAAACTTAACTATAAAACGGCATGACTTTGATTTAATTCACGTTATTAATTTTTTTTATAAAACAATTATTTTATAATTCTGCATAAATAAAACATAATCTAACAATTAATTCTAATGTACTATTAAATGACAAAGATTTTCAACACAAAATTATTATTTTTTAGACTTTTCAATTATATAAATAGATTACATATAAAAATTAAATACAAAATTTAGCCACCAAGGCAGTTAAAACATAATATGTTGATTTGGTTTCAATTAAATCTTGGTATACTTTAAATTGTGAAGTAAGAATAAAACGACAAGTGATTGCAATAAAGTGAAGACACTGTTCAAAGTTTTTAAAGGGTCTAAAAAGTAGTAATAAGTACATTAGCAGCTATAAAAAACTATCACCGTTATTTATTTAATTATTAGCAATTAAAATTTACATAATATTCATGTCTTTAAAGGTTATTAACTTTTTAACCACAACTGTCGAGTCCACATTACTCAATGTTTTACTGATTTGCTTTCATTTTGTAATTTATTTGTTTAACTGGGTCTATTAGATTGAAAACTGCCTGGTTGTGTAATCTTATGGATATTTGTCAACTATTTAGAAGTGCTTGTAGTATCGTGAGGATTTGCGTTGTTTTACAAACTGTTGTCTGACGGTTATTTGGTGATAGTTGACTGGATAAAGAACTTCTAAACACTTATACTATCAATCCATAATTAGTGGTTATAATTTTATGAATATTGTTGATAATTGTTTACTCTAAATAATTATATAAAAAATCATAGAAATAAACAGCATTGGTGCATTTTAGTATGCAACTAATCTGGTGTTTAGGTTTTGCCACAAACCTAAATTCGTGGTGATTAAAAGTGGTTTTGTGGCGGTTAAAATTGTTTGTGGTGGTTAAAAGTGGTTTTGTGGTGGTTAAAAGTTGTTTTGTGGTGGTTAAAAGTGGTTTTGTGGAGGTTAAAAGTGGTTTTGTGGTGGTTAAAAGTGGTTTTGTGGTGGTTAAAAGTAAATAACGCTATTGCTCTCTACAAAATTATTTTATGAATATGTTTTTGATTTCACCTAACATAAAGAAAATACAAGATAAAAATAAATTATTATACCAAGCAGAAGAAAATTTACGGACAAATCAATAAAAAAACAGACACACTAACACGAGATAAACAACTATTCCACAGAACTCACTTCTTCTTGCGCACGTCGGGCAGGGAGCGGTTGAGCGGAATGCGATCGCTGGCCATCAGGTTGAAGCGATTGATGTGATAGAGTTGTTGCATGCGACCTGCCAGGTGAGGTGGTATGATCACAGGCTGCCCATCCCGCCCTTCATTCGGCTTAGGGTCGAACATATTCGTGTTCATCAGTTCTAGAACACGTTATAGCTTACGTTGAAAATGGCCACTGCTCATTTTATGTGGTACAAGTTAACGACATAAGGAACTAAGGTATTTTTTATATTTGTGTATAAGAACACAACACATTAGTGTTTTAATATCAAGTAAAGTCAGAAAAAACATCTCCCGTACCCTTAGTTACTAAATCTAAGCTAATATACATCTTCCAGACTAATCAAATTGAATTCTGTTATTCCTTCAGAAAAAGATCACAAAGGACACTCATGATATGACTCTTTGCAATTTCAGAACGATTTTCCGTTTTCCCCATTTCAATTTCTGCATTGATTAACTCTAATAATTAAGTGATTAATGAAAGACTCTCAACTTGGAAGGCTCTTTCTATCATATTCTTACGTTGGGCCAGTCATCAGGATGTTGTTTTGCTCTTCAGAATCAGAATCATTTTATTGTCGTCCAACAATTACAAAATTCTATTGACAAAGTCAAATATGATATTAAAAATATCACTATGTAGGCCTACAGAGCCTAAAATAAATACAATCTATATCTATGTTAAAAGTTTAAAATTGTAAGTCACTAAAATTAGCAAGTCTTCTAGTAAATCACAAGTTATGTTCCGTTGGAGTTAACAGAAAAGCTGCCGGCATCGAACTAGAGGTTGATCTAGAAGTGGCTTAATTTAACTGGCTTACTGGAGTTGGAAGGTCTTGTAAAATAGGAGGATTGGAAATGAACGAGATCTTACAAAATTCCCGTACTAAATTTTACTTACTTGTATCCAGAGAGGCTATACTGCCTAGAACTGGGAGTCATTGAAGAAGGGCAGCCATATGGATGTATCATTTTGCATTTTCATTGCTCTGTTTAGTAGAACATTGACTTCTCTCTCATGAACACAATTTCACCAGAAAGAGGCACAATAGACTAGACTAGGTACACAGTTGTTGTATACAAGACTTCTGTGTTCACTCCCAAAGTTGATCCTGCTGACTATTATAAGGTGTTAACCTTACTCTTTAACTTTCTAACTGACTTCTACAGATCTCTCTTGAAAGTGAGAGCTTCAGAGTGATCCTCGAGTATTTTGGATGCTCCCAGGATGAAAAATAATTACTGAGAAGAACCTCGTTGGATGTGAGTTCTATACTGTAGAGTAAAAGTTTTAATGACAATTGGCCCATGACTAGGACCCTTTGTTGGAGTCCGGCAACGACTTATCTATCAAGTATCGCAGAAAATTCTGGCCGGTAGAAATCCTGCTTGTTTCTTTATTAAATGCTTATCAGTGGGGCCTGATCATCTCACCTAACCCTCCATACCCTCGCCACACTCCTTGCTCCTGGTCCAAACTGATAAACTTCCTCAGTGTACGATAGACCAGTAAAGTATCAGTAAATTTTTAAAATAGTGTGTGACATTAGTTTTAGGTAATTAAGATTTGTTTTTAAACCATGATTCTAAATGTGCAAGTGATATTTTAAGTTTTTATGAACAAGTCATGTAATGATTTGTCTTCTTGTGTCAGTAAGGTTTTGTAATCTGCATATAAAATAGATTTCTAGGAATTTCATAGCTTAATATAGGCAAGAAACAAGAGAGGGCCAAATATAGATCCCTGTGGAACCCCAAACCGAACCTCACTCCAGTCAGAGTAATGAGTAATATTATCTACAGTTATTTTTGTTCCCTTTTTGCGACAGTCAAAGTATGATCAGAGCAAGCAAAGAGTATCATCTACAGATATTAAAGTACTTTGTGCTATGTCGGGTATTTAATACCAAAACTTCCAAATCCACAATTCTGACACTGAATGTTGTCAACACCAAATCATTACCGTCGGTGAGGTTAGGAGGATGTCTGGAACTGCTGGTGTCCCCCATGTAGTGACCCACCACTACGTGAACCCCCCTCCGGTCCACATATTCCTGCTGGTCCTTCTGTAGCCTGGAACAGAGTAATAGTTCATTTTAATAATTTGTTAGTTGTATAATAGTTTCTTATAATTTGCAAACAATTTAAGGCTTCAAGAGACGTAACCTTTACCATTACCATAAAGATTCAAACAAAAGTAGGCTATAGACAAATATAGATAAAAGATGCAGAAAATTGATTCTGTTGGCATTTTTTATTAAGGACCCAACAGGGCCTTCTTAAAATCGTGTTGTCTGTCCATCTGTCACTCCACACAGTGATTCTTGATAGAAAGGTTCTAGATAATTTAAACTTGATACATAGGATCCTCTTGGTTCTAGGAAGAACTGTAGTCTAGGAGTCAAAAGTTAAAAATAAAATTACAACCTTTTTACATTTGGTCTATTGAGTAACCTGATGGCAAGGAAAAAGGTCACAAAATAAAGAAATTTGTAACCAATCATATGACATAGTAACCCACCCTCTCGGGCTATAGGTCTGATCACGGGACATGGTCACCTGAGGAAGCATCTTCACAGGGTCGGCATCCTTCAGGAGGATCTGCTCTGTAGAATGTGTGATGAGCAGGATAAAACTGCCGAACACTTGTTCTTTGATTGCTCTTCAATAGCAAGGGAGCGGTATGCCATGTTTGGTAATTTGGACAAGGGTGATGAATTTCCCCAAGAAGACCTGATAGGTTGTTTTCAGCGGTTTGTGGAAATCATAGACTGATAGGCCTCATGATGTGCTTCCGGGATGCGCAAAAGGCCCTTGAGGCTTAAGTGCATGGCAGTAGGCTGCTCCATAGAAGAAGAAGAACACATGCGATCAAGTTATTTTGATGGATAGATCAGTAAGACTTTCTTTAAGTTAGGTCCTTTAATACTCTGTTGTATTGGTTTATTTATTGCTGCAAATCAGTAGTATTAAATATTATAGCGCTTTAGAGGTTTATTATTCTCTTTTTATCTCGTTAGTTTCAACCTTCGTCTCACACCAAAGTTGTAAAGAATAAAGCTGCCGCTTTTGTTCACGAAGTTGAACAAATGACTGTTGGAGAGCTTACCATATGTTTAGATCAGTTTTTAATTAAGCACAATGATTTGACCACGTGAGGCATGTCAATCAGATGGATCCTGCGGCTGATTACAGTGGAGCAAATACAACATTGTCTCCATGTGCCAAGACCTGTTACTGTGGTTTGGTGAGACATCCCACCTCCCCACCCTGCAGTAGATTTGGCTCCTTATGACATTGGGATGTTCCCTGAACTCAACACTCCACTCCAGATGCTGTGGAGAGCACGCTACAAGAAAGATGGCCTGGCATTCATGATTGAAAAGTGGCAGAGATGGCAAAAGCGAATAAGAACCAAGGGTGATTACTTAAAAAAGAAACTTGTAAGTTTGCAAGATAGAATACATTTTTTTTTCACAGCGTTTTCATTACTAATCTTTGAACAGTTGTTTTAGAAAAAATAAGAAAAGCAAAATTAGTATATACAGTAGAATTACTGAGTGGCATGTTTAAATGAACCCATTTGGGCAAGTTTTATTACCTGACTGCTATCCAGTCATCTCTGAGTGTTTCACTCGGTGGGCCCCGCTCCCGGTTGTGCCACAGCAACAGAATGGCAACTGTTGTCCCAGCCACAATGAAGACCCCAGCTCGTCTAAACATCCTCCTTGACACCATCTCTGTAATCGGACAAGATGACATGTTTTCAGCACCAAAAAGTACTATAAATTAATTGATATTTACAGCTTAGATACAGATAAAGCTGATAAGAAATTTCAGAGCTTGTATTGATATGTTGTTGCATGTGGCTGAGCTCCATACAATGTAATTTGGTGAAATGTTATCATCAACACAACTTATGCATTTCTAGTTTTGAAATACATCAAGACATTTAGGACTAAATTAGGAAATTGTCTCTTTGGTATTTGATTATGTTCCAGTTATGGTAATACATTTTGGATGGTATTTAATATGAAGATATAATATGGTATTTTAGATGGCAGGTAAGGTGTAAGAAAGGGCCATGCGGCCCTAACTTTACCTGTAAAAATAAAGAATTTTTCATTTTTTTTGTCATTTTAATACAACCATTTACAATTACACTTAAACCCTTAAACTGACCAAACATAGAATATTACAACTTTCTGTCAAAAGAGGAAATACATAATTTTACTGTACATTCTAGCAAAAGTAAAACTCAGTCCATTAGGGCCTAAAATTAAATGTACAGTACCTTTTCACCCATTTACAACATAATTTTACTACAAAACATCTTTAAAAAGTGCTGTAATAAGAGGTGTTCTGGGATACTTATTTCACTTACATAGTACAATACAGCAATACATAAAGTACTTTATTAACTGCACAGATGGTTTTATTAAAAAAAGGTTTAGAAATGGATATAGATACATGGCAATGTATAGAACGAAAAATTGGAAATTGAAATTTTGGGGAAAAGAAGTAGATGGAAATGTTTGAATCTTAATTAGGATACCTCAAAATTTAAATATCGCGATAAGTCTATTTTTCTTTTAACATTAAAGCTACCTTTTACTTAATCAATAATTTTCTTTAATACTTCAGTTTTCTTTACAGAATCTTCAACATTTCCAAAATACCTTAATTGACTTAATTCCTACAAGAATCTCGTTCAAAAGTTAGTCAATGTGATATTCTTTGGAACACTAGCATTCATCGGGTTTAAACAATTTCAGTACTTTGGTATTATCCGAAGATCACTATTTTTGGAATTTTTTTTTTACTGGGAACCTAAAAAGACTACATTATTAGAAAAAACAGATTTTATTTTACTTACTTTGAAAATTACACGTCATTATGACAATCGGTTCTTGTTTTCCGATCCCAAGAGGAAGCAATGTTGGTGAGAAGTAGGCCTAGTCTACTTTTTCTCTATTTATCAATTGTTATTAAGCTCAAAAATAAAGGCCATCTAATAAGTATCACAATTTTATACCATCTTGGATTTTAGAAAAAACCAATGTGCAAACCTTCCTATTTACTAATGACGCCTCAAAATCCAGGAGATATATAACTAAACCAATCAACTCTCTGAGACCAGGAATTTTATATTGGGTTTTAGGGATATTTTACCATTTATAAAAATATAGTGATATCTCCCAGCACATGCTATTGATTTGTCAATCCTGATTTTTCTTCCAAGATACTGTTTTCAGTGACATGGTTAATTAACTGTAGTCTTAATATATTTCAAAACGTCATATTGGTTTAGAAGGAAAAGTTTTTACAATTTTATAAAATTGAAATAAATATTTAAGATAAATATTTATTATAATCGTAATTTACCAACAAGTGGTTCAAATATTGGTTTGAAATTAACCCAGTGAATCCTACCATTCTATTTCATATAATACAAAAGTATGGTCTTTAAAATTTTTAACTTATAACGAAAAAAAGTAATCTTAAGTACAAACATTTTCTGTAGCACACATTTTATGAGCTCAAAAATCCTTTAGACAATCCTTAAGCTCGGTTTACACTATGTAGCTGGAGAGCTATATAGCAGAGCTATATTAAAAATTAGCTATATATAGCTCCATGAGCTATATATAGCTCTGCTAGATGTAACTCTGCTACAAGTAAAAATTTTATGCCATTCCTTGTAGCAAAGCTACATCTAGCTTGGGAGAAACCGTAGTTCTCATTTCCCAGCCAGATGCCGAAGAAGAAGGTAGTTCTTGCAGCAGCCGCTGCTTTTGCCGCAGCTACTGTGATATTTTCAAGGCAAAGAAGATAAAGAAGATATTGGATAAAAGATTCTCCATTACTGCACAATCGTACACGCACAAAAAAAACATGTGAACACAGCCTGCACAAGAAGCACTCTGACTACAAAATGAGTAGATCACAGTAAAAACATGTGACATCAAAGATGCCGCGGCAGCCTCTAGGGAGGGGGCAGCTACATCTAGCTCTGCTAAAACAAAAATGCACGTGTAGCAGAGCTAGATATAGCTCAGAATCCCTTTGATGTTTACCGAAACTTTTGGATAGCACGTTTTCTGCTATATAGCAGAGAAAATAGGCTTAAATTTGCTATATAGCAGATCCCCAGTGTCACTTTTTGTACTTGTAGCAGAGCTATATAGCTGTGCTACATGTAGCTCTGCTGTATAGCTCTGCTACATAGTGTAAACCGAGCTTTAGACTATGAACAATTCAGCACAATCCCTCAACCGAGGAGAAATGCTAAAAGATTTATGTATTTATGTGGAGATTTGTGCATTCAATCAGAAGTAAATAAAAACAAAACCATTCTTACTTTAGGAGTTAATATTTTAATAACAAATACTACGGTTAGACAAGCGGCCTACACTTGTTATTCAATTGCTGTTATCGAATGGTTCGATTGTTTTTATCCGAAGGAATAATTCGATATTACAATTGATTTAACTTAGCATATGATTTGAACTCATTAGTTATAGTAATATTAATGTAAACAATAAACAGCAAGAAGTAACTAAAATTTGTAAACTTTGAAAATAGCGATTAATATGAGGAAAATATGCGAGATATTTCTCACAACGGTTTAAGTGGCTTCAACATCTGGATTTGGCGCCTGGTAACACATGGGGAGAATTATTTCCTCCATTTTACAAAAGCGGTTACTCGTTGATATCAAGCTGGGTAAGTTGTAATATTGATAGTTTGATGTCTAAGTCTAGAGTATAGTTAGTTTTGTTGTTTAGTAATGTTATAGTTAAATTTGTTTTTAAAATTGTAATACAAGAGATTCTTCTTGTTACAGTTATTTATAACTCTTATTGTATGTGATGTTTACATATAAAAGTGGGATAGTATATCGAATTGTTCGATAACAGCAATCGAATAACGAGTGTAAGTCGCTTATTAAAGTCTCCCCAAGGGTACGGTCCAATAAGCGGACCCGGTTTTTTATATCGAAATTGGCAAACGATATTACTTAATCATAACCATCGATATAATCAATCGATACTGATGAATTATTTTTAACAACTTAAATAATCTATATGAACAGCTGTAAACACTTTCAAATAATACAATTAAGGTAATATTTTCAATTTCACGTAACATTGTGTATTAAAATGGCCGTCAATCTTAGGAAGCTTCACGAAATTGCTTTAAAAGACGATAAAATATGTTTTTTATGGCTTCAGAATGTTGGGTTAGTACCTAAGAATCCATTATGTAATATTTGTGGAAAGGTAACAAATGTAACTGTCAGAGGAGCTAACATGGTCGTCTTCAGATGCAAAAAAAGAAGGTAATGGTGGACACAACTTTAGTAAAAAAGTTTTCGTTCTGTTTCATTTAGTTAAAGTTATGAGTTTCCCTGATTTTGGTTATGTTCATTTATTATTTATTTGTTATCATTTAATTCACATTTTAATTTAAACATATGATTGTTATTACTTTTATATCGATTGATAGTCTATGATTCGATATGCGAATATTAGGTATCGATGATTATATTCTTCGATATAAAAAACCGGGTCCGCTTATTGGACCGTACCCCTCCCCAATATCACTAAAACCACAAAATAAATTAAAAGTATCCAGTTTTGCAAACTTTTAATACTCTCTATTACTTACCGATAACCCAAATCACTGTGAGAAAAATATACCTAAATTTTATCCTAACTCATTTAAAACAAATGAAAATAGAGAGTCACTAATATTAAAACTTGCAGCAACATTAGAATTTAAAATTAAATAACAATTTCAAATATGTTGAAATAATAGGTTACTACATAACACTTGTGTCAAATAATCGCCTGTTTGAGACAGCTGCTTAATAAGCCTCAAATTTTCGCTAATTATTTCTACTAAATTTCAACCTAACCTACCACATAATTTTACTTATATTTTATTTTGCTAAAGCAACATACAGCATTTGTTATACAAAATGTTAGCATTGCCATCACAAACTAAAATTATTCAAATTGGAACTACAACTTCAAAGATACATTTAGGCTATTTTTATCTCAATTAATCTGAACAAGTAAATCAGAATAAAAAATGCAATTCTTTCTAATCTATCCAAAAACAAACAAGTTTCGAATGCACTGTTCAAGGTTCAACAACTTGTTGATCTTTTGTTCTGTTTCTTCTCTTGTAGCAGAAGCAGAAACACAAACAGCTGATGAATGTTGAACGGTATCCGCACAGCAAGTAGTCAATTCATCATATCTTACTATACAAAATGCTTTCTGGATTTAGTTGGGTGCAACTTTTGTTGATACAACTAACTACAAAACTACTTTTTTAGGTACTTAGCTAAGGTTATATTAAACTTGTTGGCGTTTGAATAGAATTTTTTCGGTAATTTGTAGTCAGTGTTAACATGCCAAATCTTATGTAGACTTGTATTTCATTTTATTTTTCTAGTAATGCCTAGTTTGGCAAACTTAAAATGTGGGGTATTTATTATTGTCAGATTTGTTACATATAGCATGATAAAACTAGTCTGTAACATATGTATAATTACTGTTGTTTTCACTACATTGTCAACACAAATAAACGCTGTCAGACAATACTTACATTTTCATAGTTTGTTAATCCAGGAGCAACAAGAACCAGAGACAAAGAAGGCCCCACCTTAGTGCATGGCTCTCGGGAATTTAGACCTCTTCTGCAGAGACTTGAGTGTCCAAGAGTACGCTTCAATTCTAAATGTACAGGTAAATATTTAGATAGACACATGGAATTTAATTTAATAACTCAAACTGTTAAACCATTTTAAAAAGTAATATAATTAAATTGGATAAAAGTAACAACTTGACAAATCAGGTAAACAAAAAAACTTACAATAACACTGCAACAATAAGAAAAATAAGAAAAACAATCAATAAAGACTCTTGAGCAATTGGAAATTTGTTTACTTTTGGACTAGGTCTTTCGAAACCAAAGTTGTCATCTTCAGGAGACCACAAATAAATATTGGAAAAGTGCTTTAACAACTACTAGGAGTAGTCACAAATTGGAAGAATCTATAAATATGATTTGAAAAATAAATAACTTAACATAAAAGATCACTGATTGTTAACAAATAACAATGCGTACATAATTTACATTTCCTCTAAGTGTAGTTCAAAATAACAATATAAAATATACACAAATTAATCTAGTATTGTGTGTATGTGTTTTACTAAGAGTAGTAGATTACGAGTAAATGCTTTTGTAAGAACAATTTTCAACCAGAGCTCTTGAAATATATTTAGTACGTCAAAACATTACCTCCTTGGATGTTGCCCTCTACTCTGACCTTGGAAATCACACTGTTTTGACAGGAGAGTCCGTGGTTTAGTCTCTCAAATAACTCCTGGGATATTGCTCCTGATGGCTCCTTTAAAATTACTTTATACAGGAGCTCTAGAGCGATCATGCAGACCGCTGTTAATAGAGAAACAACCAATCTCAAATCTTACCGTACTTTGTTCATCCAACTCCAACATTCACATTTCGACTGCCAATGCCGCGATTGGGACTTCTCTGAACTGAAACTTTTATTGTATAATGAAGAATTGATTGGAAATCCATACAAATTTTTGTGGACTCTTGACGGTGGCCTTGGTACATGTTCTCCAGAGAATTAGCTACACGATCCAGCATTACCGGTTAACCTACTCTGTAAAACTAAAGAGAGAAGACGTATCTGGCGTACTTGTCAACAAATCCGAAAACCCGGGTTCCAGCTTGTAACAAGGCTTTAATCAAATTTAGGATTTGTAAAACGCCTCTTGCTTTATTACAGAAGTAAAACTAGTACTGTATCTTACTTACTAGATCTCAAGACCGAAGCACTTGGGGTACAACTAAAGCGTTACACAACGATAGGGAAATAAACCAGCTACATAATCGGTCTAGCCTCGTACATTTGGCTCATGATGTCTTCATTGTGTAAAAATACCAACTTGATTTTGCTTTCAAGAAGACCAGGGAGGGAACACTGTACGTAAGAATCTCCAAACATACTATTGGCAATTATGACATAGTTAATACGTATTTCGTCCATAGATTTTACATTTTTAAATGATTGCTTTAAAGAGTTGGTTATTCAATCTACACATAGCGTAGATCTGGTGGGAAGGGTTTATTCAATGAGAATGTTGAGTTTTAGCTCCTGTTCGCCTTCCTCTTAGTGCGGCGTTTGAAAGATCCCGGAGATCAATCAGGAATCAAGTATGTGACAGCGTCGGATTTCATACGCTGTATTAAGATGAAGGTGAACTGGAGCTAAACTGAATATTCATATTCAATCTAGTTTTGTAGTATATTAATCTACCAAAGCTATATTTATAAATAAATCCAGCTTAACTTTGTTGACATCAAAATATTTCGAATAGCAAAATATGATGCAACGATAAATGAATCAATAATACTGATTTAGAAAAAGACAGTATTTATATAACAACCACATCAATTATTTCATGTTTAATAATTATTCCTTTCTAAAATAGATGATCAGTTAGCTATAAAGCTTTCGCTAATAGACAACAGATAACCTGTCGTTATTCATTAATTTGTTTCCAAGTACTAATTGTGCATTGTAAAGTGTTACGTATATTCACACAAATTATAATCCTGGTACTAAAATTATATTCTTCGTTGTCATATTTAAAATACTTATTCCTCTATTGAGTATAATGTCAAATCTAATAAATATGTTTTATCTTGCTTTGAAGTTTTGTCGATTCCCATCCTTTTTGATACCTTCTGGATTTCTCTTAGATATTTTTCCCAGCATATACAGTTTGTTACATAATTCCAAATGTTACGATTCAAAAGTATAATTTTGTCTTATTTCGTATTTGTAATACTTTTTATGATTTGACTTGTTGTTTTTTATTAGAAATTAATTATTTATACATAATACAAAATGTTTAATATTGCTAATTCAAGTAATAAGGAATTGTCCAGACTATGCTATGGTTTATGTAACGCTCTCGCCGGCTTTGAACATCCCGTGGTCCATCTCAAAATTTAAAATCCAAGAGGTAATTCTCGCGCCAGTCAGCCTATTATACTTTTTTTGTAGAGGCGGAAAAAATGCTTTATGCACATAGATTGTCAGCCTGTAGTAGTAGTACGATTCTCCTCTAAGTGGAGGGATGGAGCTTACGGATTACTAAAAAGAGTACTAGAAATCTCCTCTACTCTTTAAGGAACTAACCTAGGATTATTTTTTCATTTTTACATTACTTCAGACTAAAGCCTACATTTGGTTTACGCCCATAGGACTGTCTCCATTTCAAACAGAGTGATCATTTGATCTAGTCCGCTTCTTGGTCTAGAGATCAGTCTTCTTTAATCGCGGGAAAACCCTGGTCAATTATTATAATTAACCTATTATTATTAGGCAAGTTTCTAATATACCTATTGTTATGGTTGAATGTAAACAAATCTCTATCTATGCATTGTCACAATTGCTATCTCAATTTTTAATGTACATTAAAAAAAAAACTATGTAGACGTTCTACAAGTAAATGTCAACGTCAAGTTAATTTGGTTTTCCAAGGTAATATTGATGAGCCTACCATTTTAAGGAGGGGGGGTTCGAGGGTGACCCCCTCTCAGAAATATTTTGATAATTAAGTACTGTATTGGAAAACATTTTTATTGGATTTTAAATAATATATCAATCATAGAATCAAATCGTTTGATAATGTTATAGGTACCTACAATTCCCAATGTTTTGTCCCCCCATTTCTACTATATGTAATTTCATTAATGTTTACACACTTAAACATTGTGAATTAGTCCGGTAAAATAAGGATGCAACCTCGGAATGAAAGATAATAAGCTAAAAATTTGCATACGTCTTTATTTTTATGGTATATAAAACTTACCTAAAAAGTCTCATATAATCACGTGTACGCGTCTTAAGATAATTTAAGGTCAAAGGTCACGAAAATCAGTGTTTTGCAAATATCTTGTTTCACTTACGCTAAATGACTTTGAAGGTGGTTAGAGAAATTGTTAGAACGGAAAATTCTCTTCAACTTTTGTCTGAAGTAATTTTATGTACGTTCAAACCCTTTTTGAGATATAGCGCAAAGAGTAGGGCTTACCTGTATATACGATAATACGAGGTCAGCCAGTAGAATACAATAAATAAATGAGTTATATTGTTAATTATTCACTTACTATTATTATTATTACTTAATACTATTATTATTGTTATTATTATTATCATTATTATAAAATGTTTATTATTTAATATACCATATTTATAGATATTAATTATACATTATATATTCTCTAAATAATACTTATTTTATTTAGTATATCATCGATGGTGGATTTCTCTTGCATCGCGTTGTATGGAATAAAGATGATACTATCTCTGATAGTATTTTAAATAAATACGTCAAATATTTACAAACACATTATGGGTGAAGTATCGTTGTTGTATTTGATGGTTACTCAGACTACACTAAGAACATTAAAGCAATGGAACAATTAAGAAGAACTGACTTTTGACCTTAAATATCTTAAGATGCGTACACGTGATTATATGAGACATTTGAGGTAAGTTTTATACCATAAAAAATAAAGATGTATGCAAATTTTTAGCTTATTATCTTTCATTCCGAGGTTGCATCCTTATTTTGCCTTATTTTACTGAATTAAATCACAAAAAACTATATACAGCCAGTAAAAAATTAAAATTTATAAAATAATTTGGTTTTTACAATTTTAATTTCATAAACTGCAGAGACTAATGTGAAAAATAAACAAGCCTTTTGTACAAAATTGTTTGATGAAATACAAACTTGTAAACAATTACATTTTTAACATCAACAGCTCAAATTAATTTCTGTGTAAATTGCAAGTGTAAGAAATGAAATGTCAAATTCAAAATAGTTTTTAATAAGCTATTGCAATCACCTTATCAGCTAGCAGCTGGAATCTAATATTTTAGTAGTTAATAAAATCAACTGCAATATAAACATTAAAACCTATAGTTTTGAACTTTCCAAAGAATAGAAGTTGCATTTATGTGGAGATTGTGTGGCATAAGTTTTGTTCAGTAAAACTAGTTCTTAAAAGTATATATCACTACTATACTAAATCTTTTGTTCAGTTTTAACCCATTTTAATCTCATAGTCGTAATTACCTCATTGTTATGAATTAAATTTAAAAATGTTGAGTATTTTTTGTTATTGTCAGAGTTTTCTTGATATACATGTGTTTAATAGTAACTTATTGTGTAATATATTTATAATCAGTGTTTTCTAACACAGGTATTTGCTGTAAAAAGGAAGAGTTTCATCACAAGAGTATACTTGGGTCAATTGATTTATTTTTAAAAATAATGGGTTAAGTATTTTTATAACAAATTAGCTGACATTAAGTCAGTTAATAGACAGAGAAACACATGTGTTTTGCTTCATAAGAATAAAATCAGAACTTCTGAAGCCCGTGGAGCAGATCTCTGTTGTCAGATGTACGTATTTAAAATCCCCAAAAGACACATTTAGAGTGGTGTAGAGCTTTTAATTGATAACAAATGTGTATGTTAAAAAATAATTTAGATATATAAAATTTCCATAGCAAAATTTAAAAATTCTTTGAATAGTATAGACTCCACATTAGTTGAATGTTTGTTTTACTGAATTAACTCAGTTCCTTGGTTAAATAACTGCAGTGTATTTTAATAATTACTGAAGAGATTTGAGCTAAAAGACTCTCCATTAATTTCCAGCACTTTCCGAATGTTCCTAGTCAGAGCCGTACTCAGCTTTGGCGGACCCCGTCATGTACCACCACCCGCCACCGTACAAGTGTTGCAGGGCTGTCCACGCTCTCCTAAGAGCCCGGGCCCAGTAAAAATTTTCCAACAAAAACAGAGGATCATTCAGAGGATTATTAATTTTGTTTTCTATTCAGAATAAAAGAAAGTAAAATGGATAAAAAAAAATACAGTATACACGTATGTGTTAACATATTGTTATAATTTGGAAATTAATTTAGTTATATATGACTAAAAAACTTATAAAAAAAAAGAATCTGGGGATGATTGTTCCCCCATTACCCCCTGGGTACACCCCTGGTCTATTCTGCAAGATTCTTAACAAATTTATTTAATTTTAATAATATTTATATAATTTTTATTCTCTTGCCCATTACATTAATGTTATTGTTATTTTGGCTTCTTCAACTATCCTTCAAATGTGTGGTTCAGTTAGCAAAGTGTAAAATTTTTCTCATAGTTTTTCCCCAAGGCAGAATTTTCTTCCAACTGTTTTGAAAAAAGTGACAAAAACCTACTTTTTAGTCCATTATACAAAGAACATTTGGATGGATCCAAATCAAATCCTTAACACGATAAAAAACAACATCAAACAATTTTATAATTAAATAGGTCAATATCCTAATGAAGGTGATATTTTAAAATGTTGCTTATGCCGTAAGTAGTGGTGAAAATTAAATAAAAAAGGCTGTTTCTAGTATCATAGATCCCAACCGTTAAACTCTAAATATTAAAAATATCATCACTATACTACGTATATAAACAATTAGTTCTAGATCTTCAAAATTATTACTTTTATTAATGTACTTTACTAATTAATTATGACTAAAACTACCATAATTTATGGTGCAAAATTTGAGATTTCAATCTTTAATGGTTACTGAAATAAAATCTAAATATATAACAAAAACACGTACAGACAGATGACAGATGGTGAAACCAAGTAGTTCTGACCCACGATCATATTAAATTTTTTATTTATCTTTGTACGAAGAACTAATTTCCAAAATATTATCGGAGAGTTCATAAACAATGTAAATCATATTTTCAGATAATCACGCCATATTTTGAGTGTTGCTATTTACTTTACGGCAGTATTTTGGAGGCAGTGCCTGAAAATAAAAAATGGCAAAGTACATATTTTTCTTGTTGTTTCAGTTCATCTATATATCAAACTTTAAGTCTTTACTGCACTTTAGCTCAATACGAATGATAGCCTGTGTTCAGGGGCGTCACCAGCCGATGGCCCAGGGGGGGGGGGCAAGCTGATATGAAGAATGAGAAAAGTATGATAGTGGTCGACAGATTCTTTTTTGATTCGGTTAATTAAACCATAATTCTCAAGGGTTTTTGTAAAACTTCTCGACCACTTCAAAGACCAGTCAAGTCAAAGACTTTAAATGCTTTACATTTGGTAAATTTTTTAAAATCTCTAGGGGGGGCAGCTGCCCTGCCCCCCCCCCCCTTGGTGACATCCTTGTCTGTGTCAAACCTAATTATAGATCTAAGCTATTTTACATTATTGTAGAACTGAACGACACGTGTTATTATCATTCTTAGCAAAACCAAATAACCACGTGGGAGAGAATTCTCTCACATCTCTAGATGTAAATTGTTTTTGCACTATACAATGTAAGGAAGTCTCACATTTGTGAGCTATTGTCAGTTAAATTGGTGAGAGTTAACAACTGCCCGAGGATTATTGCGAGTACACGCCAGCATGGCGTCAGCAATTGACACAGATGAGGATGGCACAGTTAGTATACCTGTCAGTAAAAATGTAAGTATTTACAGAATTGATTGCAACATGATGATATTAAAAAAACTATTACTCTTTAAATGTGAATTGTAAAGTATTGACTGATGTAGTTTGTAACATTGTATTAGTATTATTTACAAAAATGTTAAGTAGATTTATTACAACCTTAATTTTTTTATTTTTTTACTAAATTGTGGGTTTTTTGTGGTTTTTTACCACCTTTATTGTAACTATAAGAAAATATTGTCCCATTAAGATTGCTCCATTATTTTATTTATGTTCATAAAATTAGTGCTACTTCTTAAAAAAAAAATTAATTGTGGTATTATTTGTTGTTTTGTTTAACACCCCATTGACTATCAGCAATGTAAAAAGCCTCTGTTCATTATATTTGTTAATGTTTATTATATATATATATATTATATATATATATATATAATATATATATATATATGTATATAATATAATACATACATAATATTATACATAGTGTTTAGTATAATAATTCAAACTTATACTTCATAAAGTCTAGCTAAAATAAAATGTTTAAAAATTAATTTATTCAATAGAAAATAAAGTAGAGCATTTTAAAATTTATTTAATGTGTTTTCCTTTTTATTGCGTCCTTACGTAGACAGCGAGGGGAATCCAAGGGGTCCGGACCCCCTCAAAACTTTTAACTTTTTCAATTACTTTTTAGTAAACAATTATTATTATTTAAATAAATCTGTATTACTGACATGTACTGCTGAAAGATCGTTCTCAACAAAGAAACAGGCCAAGAACTTTTTAAGGAACAAAAAGGGGGCTTACTCTCTGTCCACTATGGGAAAATATCAGTTGCCTGGATCCCCCAAAATTTTTTCCTGGCTACGTTCTTGATTGCTGGTTGAGAATTCTAGGAAAAATAATACCTATTTATACTATATGGAGTATTTCTAATTGTGTAAATGGATTTTTTCTATTTCCAGTGTTTTAGGAATGTGTAGAGTTAAAGAAGATTATTAACAAGATACATGGTATGTTCGGATAGTAATAATATAACCGACTACGGTTGTAGACAATAGACAAATTCTTTATTTACAAATTCTTTGAGAATTGTAACTCGTCAAAATTTGTTACAGATCATATAAATACAATTGCGTAGTTTACAAACAATGAATTTACAGGTAAATGTCCAGTTTGGTTGTTTTGCTCTCTGTTCAGGTATTCTTCTAATGAGTAGAATGGATTTTGAAGCAGCCACAACTTCACCTCCTTCTTGAATTTTGCCGCACCATGTCCCTTCAGGTCTTCTGGCAGGTGGTTCCATAGTTTTTAAACCCATGTAAGAGGGCTTCTGCTCAAATAGAGAAAGTTGATGCCCAGGAAGATGAAAATATGTCGCTCGTCTTGTGTGTTGTAATGATGTTGTGTTACATCCTCTGGGAAAACCTCTCTCGTGCACACAGGTTACTGCCTCCAGCACGTACAAGGATACAACCGTCAGAATTGAGAGGTTGATAAAAGCTGGTCGACAACTCTCTCTCTAGGCTGTAAGTCAGCAAGTGTTTCTCACTGCTTTTTTCTGTGTTACCAGCACACGTTGGAGATTTCCTGCAGATGAATTACCCCAGACCAGGAGACCATAGCGAAGGTTTGATTCAAATAAAGCAAAGTAGGCTGTTTTTGCAGTGGGTACATCACTTATTGATTTTATTCTTTTAACGACATACAGTCCAGTACCTAATTTCCTGCACAGGTTGTCAATGTGCGTTGTCCATTTGAGATCTTCATCTATTGTCACTCCCAAGTACTTTGCCTCTGATGCTGCTTGGATGTTAGGCAAGTGCACAGTTTGTTCCTTTTTTGGGCCCAATATGAGTTGCTGGGTTTTAGTTTCATTAACTACCAGGTTATTAATATGGCAGTACTGTACTGCCATGTTCATTGCAGTGAATGACTCTATCTCCAGGTTTTCTGGGGTTCTATCGGCTAAAAGTAGAACGGTATCATCTGCATACATCAGAGTTGTAGCAAATTCATCTAAGTACTTAGGTAAATCGTTCGTAAATAGAGTAACGAGTACAGGACCCAGGACTGATCCTTTGGGGACGCCCCTTAGAACTGGAAGTGGACTGGATCTCTGATGTGTGCAATTTTATTGTTTTGAGTATGCCGGATTTCAACTACCTGTTCTCTATTGGTTAGGTTAGGTAACTCCTGAACCACTCAGCTTCAGTGCCCCGTACTCCCATGGTATTTAGTTTGGTCAGCAGTTGTTCATGGTCAAGGGCGTCAAAGGCTTTGCTTAAATCTAAGAATATTGCTGTTGTTGTATTTTTAGCTTCTATTTGATGTATTACGTATTCAATAAAACTAATTAAAGCTGTCGATGTAGATTTATTTTTTGGTGAAACCGTGCTGTTGATCAGTAAGCAGATTATTGTATGTCATGTAGTTTAGGAGACGATTAAGCACAATCTTTCAAATAACTTTAGAGAATGTTGAAATTTGCGAGATTGAGCGATAGTTTGATGCTTCAGACTGATCACCTTGTTTAAAAATGGGGATTACTTTAGATAGTTTTAGTTGATGTGGAAATCTACCAGATTGGAAGGACATGTTTATTAGAGTGGTTAAAGGGTAGGCTATTTCATGTTTACAAGCCTTCAACAACTTTGGTGAGATTTCGTCAATTCCTGCAGAGACTTTAGCTGGCAGTGAGTTGATCGTTTTGATGACTTCTTCAATTGTTTGTGTCAAAGAGATAAAAAGAGCGAGTGTCAAGCTGCTGAATAGGAATTGGAGTTTCTGTTCTTTAGAGGGTTGTTGTTTAAAATAGCAGAGTCAGCCATGGTCGTAAAAACAGTGTTGAAATGTTCCACAATTTGCTGAGGATCGTTGATAGTTTTATTGTCAATTTTAAGTTCTTTCAGTCCTACAGACGATTTCTTGGTTCTTCTTTCATTATTTATAATATTCCAAAGGGCTTTAGTTTTATTTTCTGAACGTGCTATTCGGTCGACCGTTGACTGACGTCTGAGTTCTTTTATCTTCAAGTGATAATTCTTTTTCTTAGTAGCAACTTCCTGCTTGTGTTCTAATGAGCCCATAAGAAGATAAACGCTCATTGGTGCCTAAGAATTCTTGCCTCAAAGTGTGCAGTTCAGGGTCCCATAGTTTTTCTTTGCCTTTGCATTGCTTATATTTTTTATAAGGACATGTTTGGTTCAGTGCTGATGTAATGATGTTAGAGAAATTTTTATAAGCGATTTCAGTGTCATTACAGTTGATGACTCTTTCCCAGGTTTCATTAGACAATGCCAGTTTTAAATTGTGGATATTGTCATCATTAAAATTTCTCTTTTGTCCTTTAACATTACCAGTATCTTCTGTAAAAAACATTGAGCGTGCAAATTTGGGCTGTGTGTGGTCAGAAATCCCTGAATTTACAACCATGATGACAACATACATGATGATGTTTTATCTTTATACATTGTGTATTTAATGCTATTAACAGACAAAGTTTTCATCATTCAAACTAAGAGGTAACATACGATGATTTCTTGATAATCAATAAAGCACATTTCTCTCACAACAGTAGGTGCCTTTAAGGAAAATATGGTTTACAGTTTTAGTTTTGCTGTTATCTCTCGTGAGTATGATTTATTCCACTTTGTATCTTTCTGAACGGTTTGCTCAGCTGTAATGTTTGTACCGTTTTTCAAGTTAGTCAATTATAATGAGTATTCGTAGGTCGAACAGTGAAATTTTTGTGGGAATTTGCGGTACGAAGATAAATCTTATTAGTGCTTGCTTACGGTAAAAGTTGAAATATTTTGTTTAGTACAGCTATAGAAATTTTAAATATTGGTACTTATATTAAAACATGTTTAACTACTGACAATATTTGAGATAAACAATAAAAAATCTTGGATTAATAAATATTATGTTTATTATTACAATAAATTATAAATGTGATAATAGTGAATATAAACAATAACATAGATAATATAATAAAAATAAGTGCAATAGTATTTTAATGTAATGATGACCCAATTATTTTATCAACTTTTTAAATGTGTTAT
The DNA here is from genome assembly GCF_021130785.1 of Homalodisca vitripennis. Classification (NCBI taxonomy): domain Eukaryota; kingdom Metazoa; phylum Arthropoda; class Insecta; order Hemiptera; family Cicadellidae; genus Homalodisca; species Homalodisca vitripennis. The sequence continues at coordinate 182,140,368 of NC_060211.1, forward strand.
TTATTTCTAATATTAAGTTTGTATCTATTTAATTATTCCTATATGCTGTAGTACAGTCCAGAATAATAATATTAATTTATTTTAAGATTTTTGTGTTTGGTATTTAATTTACAATTTTCCTTGTTGAGTGTAACATGAGGTTCTTCACAGAATAATAATAATAAATAATTTGTGTCTTAGCAATAATATACATTTTTTAGGTAATTATTATATAGTAAATAGGAGTGTTACTGTTTATATAGCAATATGTGTTAATGGCAGTGTTGAAACTTTTATATTTCATGACAATGTATCAGCTTTAAATTATTTATTGACACAACTGTCAGTTATAAAAAAGTGGTGGGTGGTGTGTTGGAGATGTTTAACAAATAATTTATCAGTGCACTCACCATAACAGAGTAATTCAATCTTTTGGCGATCTTGCACTGTTCTCCCAATAGTCTTGAAATAAATTTTCCAGTTTGGTTTGTTGTGCTGGCCTTTTCTTACCATTTCTAGAGTTAACTTTATTCTTCCTTACTGTTTGAAGACCCATGTGCTAATTTCGATTCTAGGCTGAATTTGTTAATTCTCTTGTTCACGTATAAATTCTAGATAAAAGACGGAGGAAGTGTCTTTTAGTTCTTAAGATATAGTCATTTTCCCGGGCCTTTGTTACTCTCATTAATGCAGCGTCATTTTCTTGAAATTCTTTTGTGTTATCGGGCAGTCTCCATAGTGGTACATTTTCCCTTATGTTATAGCCGTTCTTGAAGAGCATAAAATAAGAATAATAATAATGCTCTCAGGCTGCCAAACTTACAATTTTTAATATTACCAGTATTTAACATACTCCGGGTGGGGGGGGGGCTCCCTTATTTAAGCTTACCTGAGAGGTACGGAAAATTTCTAGTGGTAATCGCCTTTAGGTCATCCTAAATACACCTTCGCCTGTTTATATGTTTATTTGAGAGACTATTTTCAGTTATTGGCAAGTTTGTTTAGGTTGCATGATTTGTACTGGGCTTCTTGACTGTCAAAAAATAAAGAATTTTTGAGTTTGAGTTAAAAAAAAACCCTCTACCTCAGCACAATCTTTGTTTTTTTATTTTTATTTAAGTTGTTTTGCAAAATCTTATATTTTTACACCTTCACTGTGGCTCTATCCTGAGTGGTGATAAGTGTTCTAATAAGTGCACACGGGCATCTGCTGCAGTCAACGTGTTAACTTATTAGCATAAACAACAATAGTTTTGCTCTATTGTAAATAATAAATAAATATTTATTTCCAACATTTACATTTATGTTTTACAAATAAATGAAACACTTAGGAAGTCACTGACCAAAAACAAGTAGCTGGTCATTATAACAGATACGCAAAACACAAATAAACAGTTTATAGCTTGCTCTCACATAAAAAAAATAAAAGATCAACAGACTGCTCTCCGTGACGTCTGCACAAGACTACAAAAAATCTACACCCAAAATAAATACATATAGCAGACGTTTATACAATATAGAGTGACTAGGAACTAATTAGACCAATGCAAAGAATAAGAAAATATTTTGAAAAAAATAACCCAGTAGCAGTGGAATTTCAGCCAAATTTAATTCATAAGCTACAATTTAGCAGGAACTGAAATGATGGGAAAACTTCCTTGAAAAGCCATTGTGTATAACTTGTTCTGTTCAATTTATTTCTATTTCAATTTTATCATTCTCAAAATGGTTGCATGGTATAGTAAATATATATATATATATATATATATTATATATATATATATATATAAATGAATGTTTGTCTGTATGTCCTTTCTAGAATCGCAAACTACTTGACATCATTATGAAAATTTGTATGTATATGTATTTTGTACGTAGAAGGTTTATATGCTATGCCCATTGATGTAATTCACCACCAGGCAGTACTGCCACAAAATAAAAGTTTTCAAAGCACCTGCACATTATAAACTGCAATTACGAGACAGTTACGTACATCAAATAAACAAACACTGTTTGAAGGCGCTAAATTATGATGTTCTGTATATTTGTCTTTAAGATATATTTCTGGTTGAACTTAAAGCTTGAGTGTTAGACCACTTTATAATAAAATACATGTTTGTGTACAATGGCTGTTAAAATACACAGATTTTCTTGATCGTGCCAATAAGGCAAACTCTACATCGGCGTTGGAAATATAATTAACTTGAACCAGAAGTGCACATACAAGAGCAAAGCTTACGAAAAGTGTGCAAAGCCACAGGATACAGCTAGTATCGTATAAATGAAAGAGGTCAGAAGGAACTCATATCACATCTTTTTTTCTAAAACCTTCCCTCTTTCTTTATTTTTTTGTTCTAGCCTGGAGGAATCTCTGGGTACATTTTAAACAAATTTTTAGCCATGCCTGATTTTTTATTTCTCCAAGAAAACGCTTGCTTTCTGACTTGAGAAAGAAATCGTGTTTTCCTTCAAATAAACTGTTTTCATAAAAGACATGTTTTATTAAACAGTCAAGTTACCTGCAACAACTCCAGATGTTTCCCTGCTCAGTTCGATTAGATCTAGGAATTAAAAGAGTGGTTGGAATTTTTTTTTACCAAGTTTTCATTTTAAATAATTTATCAGAATAGATTTTATTTATTTACTCACATAGATCAATAGATAACACTTAGCTTAGTTAAACATATGATTTGTCAAATCAATTTAAAGCATTTCTTAAGTGTTAAACATACTAATTCTAAAATAACTAAGAATGAAATTAAATATAAAAAAGAAAGAGAATTATAGCAAATAATTACATAATTTGCTATACAATTTAAATTGAAATAATTTTATAAATTAAGTGTTAAAAATTGCTGAATCGTTTTAATGCCTGAATGGTTTACAATTAATTGGGGAGCCTATTATACAGTCTTAGTGCAGTATAATGAGTCCCTTGTTTGTAAAGACCAAGCCTGCGAACTTAGATTGCAAAGTAAGTCATGTCTCATCCATTACTGATGTAACAACTGTTTTACAATAAGTTTTGAACCCATAGTAATTGATCTGTTGATAAAACCAAATATTTTCCCTTAAAAAGACATTCTTACCTTTATTCATCTGAAATATACTCAGAAGATAAGTAGCTGCATATTCTTATACATAACCCGACTCCACTATACGTTTTTGCAGTTTTAAGACATTAATTTCATCTGATTAGAGCCTGTTATTCTTGGAAAATAATAAGCTGTTCTGAACACATTATAATTGTTTTCAAAATATGTCACTTTCATGGAATTCATTGGGACTTGCCCATTTAAAAAAGTTTTACTCTACTGAATGTAATTAAATATAATTTCTTTTGTATGTTGTAACACATTGTCTTGACCCCACCTACTTGTAAAATCTTTCAGCAACACTATATCCAAGTATGAATTATTAATTAATTTCCATGTAGGCAAATATTTTGTAAATACAGTATTTACAAGGAAAAAGTCACTTTTACAAATACTAGGGTTCGGTTCAAGAATATTACTGTTGATTTTGTACACAAATTAGAATCCAATCTTAATGTAAAATAATTTTCATATTCTGCAGCATCTCTTGCATATTTCACAATTGGAGTTATAATTAAATAAAAACATTATTTTTCTCATATTATATGTATGCAACACTTATACAAAGCCTCTTTTTTGTCATTGCTATGTTTTCTGGACCCTGGCGATATCCTCTTTAGAGGGCTGTGACAAAGTAGTATTAACCTCAGGTAGTCAATTATTATCATCGATATTACCTGAAATCTTCCAAAGGGACAGCACATAGAAATCCTCCTGCGGTATTAGGAAGGATCTTCGATGGTACATTTTATATTGTCTCATCAAATGGTAAATGAGAAAAAACCATTATGGTCTTCTACTCTTCTTTATTATTGAATTTGTTTACTTTTTCGTAGTATTTCATAAACCGTAATCTAATGCAGAATTTGCTTACAAAAACAAACGTTAACCAACCAGTTACAAGGTAATCACACAGTAAACAATAGTTTTGAATAGAAAGAAACAAATTAGTAAACGGCAGTGAATTTGTTTGAATGAACAAATACTAAACCAAGGGCATGCTTGGTTAGTAAGATAATTGGTGCATGAATAATCAGCAAGCATCAGCTACAAAAGAACATGCGGCACATGGCTGGTAATTATTCACGCATCAATTATCCATTGCTTGTTTATTGTTTTGAATTTTACAATTATTTTCATGTCTCTAAAAATTACCAGTACACATTTCTAAGTACAATCTGAATGGATTATGAATTTGAATATTTTACTCGTTCTATTAGCGATATTATTTTTATTTTGTTCGTTAAAATTCAAATTCTTTATTGTCACATTTTTGTCTTACATGTACAGTAAAGATACGAAACTGGTATCAAGTTATCTCAATCTAAATCTTAAAAACTAAATGGAGTTTTAGTTTTTACAATCAATCTATTTTGTACAATCTAAAAATATTAATATAATTTACAATATATAGCCCAAAGACTTTCAGCTATGATTTAAACAGGAACTCGTCAATATTATACAATACTTTATTAGACGAATAAGTCTTTAGCGATTCTTTAAAATGAATTTATATTATTTATAACGTAATATATTCACGCAGATTATTGTACAAAGTTTTCTCAGAGTAATGAGATAATTTCTCAGTTAACTTCAATCTGTGGGATTGGATATTGAAAACCAGTTCATTTTCAGGAGCAGTTAAACATGCTGGTTTTTACACACAGAATTTAAATTTTGTTTTATGTCAAATACAATTTAAAATATATAAAGAAGGAACAGTGAAAATTTGAAGTTTCTGGAATAAGAGCATACATGAGACTCTTTTTCAGAAAAAGTTTTGTATCTTGTGCACTTTTTTGAATAAAAAACTTAAATCTGCTTTGCTGGCATAAAATTCTATACTTCATTATTGAATACAAAATACCATAATAAATCGTTACTCTTGCGTTTAAATCAATTGGATTTCTCAAAACTAACATGGAAATAATCTCATTATACTATTGTTACATATATTATTAAAAAAACTACACTTACTGGAAATATGATCAGTTACGATGATCAAACAACCTCCCCTTCAGGCTCACTAACCGTGACTATATTGTTTATAATCTTTGTGTCACTTTTGTGAGTCATGTTTGTCTACATAAGATTATTTATTGCTTTGAGCAAGGTTAACAGAGCTGAATGCCTTTAAATCTTACTCTGTTAAATTTTGTGCGTGTAAAAAATACTTGAGAAAAAATTAGATAGCGTTAATTTTAGAGAACAAGTCAGGAATGAGACAAATGGTTTTGGCATAAATTTTTCAACATGAACCAAAAGCATGCTTCATTATTATTGGCTTTCGATTGAAGGTCACACTAGCAGATGGTAGGTGATAATAATCACCTTTAAGTCCTACTAGATTGGCTTTAAAGAGAAAAACTTCAAAACAAAATCATCCTTACAAAAAACATTTGTAATAACATAGAACTGAAAAAATCAAATATGGGGAATAAAAATAGTTGACAGAGAGGGAGTAACACATATATTTTTAAATAAGCTTTATATTTTCAGCCCAATGTTTCAAGAGCTTTATGTGGAGCCAAGAAACATTTATTGCCATTCCACATGTTATATGCAGTGACAATGTCAGATAAGGTTTTAAAAAACGCTACCACTACGTTTACAGTCCAAAACACCACCTTTTTTTTAGAGAAATGCAAATAAATATAAAATTAAAACATTTTCTAAATTATGTTTAGCAGTGAATTAAAACGTAATGCTAAAATAAATAATAACAACAAATAATAATAACAAGTAACAAAACCAATAACAATAACAAATAACAATATATATATATATATATATATATATATATTATATATATATATATATATATAACAAATTGTTAAAAACAGAAACATTGGATTATTAACATTAAAACTTAAATATGTAAAAATATTTGTCTACTCAATAGAAACCTAGGAAGAATTGCTTTAGCCATTTAACAAGACAATTTCTGATAACCCTTATAGTGATGGGTGATAAAATAAAGTGATGGGTGATAAAATGTCCTTCAATATATTTGGAAAAAATTCAGTCTTTATAGACAAGTTACAAATGTTTGGATTGTATGAGTATAATTTAAACCATGTTAAGCAGAAATATGCATGATTAAGCAATAGAAAAAATAATTTCTATCTTTACTTTTCAATAAACAATACCTATATGTTGATTGATCTAAATTTTGACATAATTGAATATTCAATTCCCATCTCAAACAAAATAAGTCAAATAGTAAAGGGTGCACTTTATTTGGGAAATGAACACTTTCCTTTTTTCATCTCAAGAGTAGATAGTGTTTACAATGCAAGCCATTAAATTATAAGGAAAACTTTATGGTTTTCACGCTATCTTAAAGCCTAATTTGTGACCTTGAGTCGTAATTGGTATCGAGATAGTGACGCAAGAGTTTGCTTTGTCTGAAGTAAGCTAACACGACAACAGGCAGGAATGTTGCACTCTAGTCAGTTTTGTTATCATGTCAGCATCAGACAAGTCACAACAGGAAGGAAAACGTCTCGTAGCGGTTCCTGATTCTGACCCCTCTGATGCTTCTGTTCAGGATGGCTTCTCTTTACGCAAGCTGTGGGCCTTCACTGGTCCAGGATTCCTGCTCTGTATCCCTTACATGGACCCAGGAAATATCGAGAATGACCTTCAATGTGGGGTGAAGGCCAAGTATAAGGTATGTACTGTAGCAATTATTCCAATTGCTCTATATAAGTTTTTCCTGTTTTAAGCAAATATTCTCTAAAACTCGAACCAAAATCATTTGTTTTAAAATTCACTATTTATAAAATATTATTTGAAATAATAAACAGGATTACAATCGTAATGGATTTAAATCCATCACAATACGGATTTCGTAAAAATTTCAGCACAAGCAGAGCATTCTCAGATCTGCCAATTTTGACTGTGCCAATTATGGAATCCCACAATGCAAGTTATCAATCATTGGGATAAAAAATACAGATTTGGGTTGGTTTATTTCATATTGAAAATCCAAATAACTAAGAATAATTATAAAAAAAATTTGGTCAAAATTGTAAATCAAAACTGGAGTAGCCTTGAATACGGTGTACCACAGGGTTTCCATTCTTGGACCCTCTCTTTTCGTATTAAATGCTAATGATTTAGTTGATGGAACACAAATGGGTGTTTACCAGTATGCTGATGACACAACATTGATTTTTAAGGCTGACAGCACTGCCTCTATGTAAAACATTGTAGAGCCAGTTAGTAGAACTCGATTGTTTGAAGGATTGGTTCTCTGTCAATGAGGTCTGCATGAATGTGTCTAAGACCCAAGTAATTGAATTAAAAAACCCTAATCCTAACAATGTCTTAAAATCTATACACTCTACTGGAATTCAAATATCAGTCCAAGAATCAGTAAAATTTCTTGGTATTGAAATTCATTATAAATTAAATTTGTATTCACACATTTCAAATTTAACAAAAGAACTTTCTTCCATAATGTTTTTTAAGAATGCTTAAATATACAACAACATTAAAAAACTCAACTTGCTGTTTACCATTCTTATTTCTTTTTTTTTTTAAAGGAGAAGCCGATCCTTCTTTTATGCCTTATTCTGCCCGTCCTCATGGGCCACTGGTCTGTGCGAGGATCGTATCAAACAGAATAAGGGGGAGAGTCGATACAGTACAAGGTCGATGGTACTGATAAAAAGTGCAACTGTCACAGACAGGTTTCGAACCTGCGCTATCTCTAAACTCAGACTCTAAGTCCAACGTCTTAGACCACTCGGCCATCAGCACTCCCATAATGTCTTCATCCTGCAAAAGAAAGCTGTGAGAATTCTAGCAGGCATACCTCCACGAGCCCATTGAAAAACCTGTTTTGTCAGTATCTAAAAATACTGTAACACTTGTAACACTTTACAGCCACTACATCTTGTAGATAGCATGTTCAGTAAAATTAAAACTTAACAAGTTCATGGAGAATCAAAACAGTCCACAGCCATAACACAAGACATAAACATGTTATAAAGCTAGTACAGCATAGACTAACTTTGTTTGAACGTTCACCTCAGTATGTGGGGACTAAAGTTTAACCTATACATCTTCGGAACATTACTTGCCCAAGTAAATTCAGAAAAAAAACCTACATAAGTGGCTTGAGCAAAGGCCAATATTCTACTCTTTAACAGAATCGATAGAATACCATGAAGAACATTTTCATACTCAATATAATTTTAAAATTGTTCTTTCATTTGTTATACTTATTGTTATTTGATTTTAATTTATATTTTAAGGATTTTAATGTAATTAAGTTCATAAAATTATGATGGCATCACATTGCTTATGAATGAATACATAAATAAATAACGGCAATTATCCATGTTAAGCAAAATGTTTAAAAACTGTTCACAGTACAAGCAATCAGTAAAGAATTAACATTTTTTTAATGCTTTATAGAAAACTCTATCAATTAAATTATCAAAGAATTAATAATTGTTATAATGAAATTTATTTTAATATGCAAAGTTTTATTTTATCAAGATCTTTAAAATGTAAAACAAGATGTCACACCATAGTATTACTGTTAAAAAAGTTTTACTAACCCCAACAAATCCATATTTTTGGGAGGGATATAATTTTCTTAGCATTAATCCTGTTTTTGACATCTTGTGATGAATTTTAAAAAGGCCTTTATAATTGAAGAAGGACAAGACAAAAACAGGAAAAAGGTGAAAATTAGAGATCTATAAGTTGACTTCAACCAACTCAGCCTCTAATTGAAGTTAGAATTTTATTTCCTTTCAAACTGTGTTTGTTTTGGATAAAGTTAGCCAGAAATTTGTTTTCTTGGTGTTTGATTTTATCTTATCAAGACATTTCGTTTGATGTACAAGGGAACACAACATTGAAAATGTTGAGTTACCCACCATCCCTATTATGATGGTGAGGTACTTTTTAATTCTATCAAAAACATCTTTGTGTGATATTATAATACATCACAATGAAGAATGGGAATGGAAAAATTCTCAACTGTTCAAAAGTTATTGGTAGGGTGGTTGTACAAGGGGTTCAATTAATTAACTTATTGAGAACAATTTGATGAAATCTTTGAATTGTGATCTGTACTGGTTTGGAATGTCAAGAATAGAAACATTCATTTGATCATTATTAAGCTCAAGTCAGCGATGCTCTTAGCTTTCTGGCTGACAGTGGTATTATCAATGACAGTATCTGTAACATTTTTTAGAATCAAATTCATGGCATAAGGCATTCCCAAACGAAGAAAACAGTTAACATAACTTGTAAGTCTTTTTAAAATACAAAAAATCTAATTAAATTGACCATTCAATAATTCATTGATCTACAAATATACTTATATTGAAGAAATCTGAATGTTGAAGATTTTTCTCACGTTCTTCCTTCTTTTTCATCCATTTTACCTTGGTCTTTTTCTACTTTTTCATTATTACCTTGCCAGATTCTATGGATAGTGCTGCTGTCGACTCTGCTTGCGTTGCTGATGCAGCGGCTGTCTCTGCGCCTGGGAGTGGTGACGGGTCAGCACCTGGCTGAGATGTGTTACCTGCAGTATCCACCTCTGCCCCGGCTCTTCCTCTGGATCATGATGGAGGTGGCCATCATCGGCTCTGACATGCAGGAGGTCATCGGCACAGCCATCGCACTCTATCTGCTCTCCAACAGACTGTAGGTGAAGGATAACTTACTGAATTGTTGTTTTTTATCAGTAATATTTATTTATTTTTTAGACAATAAAGTCTATAAACTTGTAAATATACAATTTTGGATAGTATAAGGAAGTAACATTTTTAATACCATTACAGGATATGAATTGTGAATGTTAAGTTTAGCTACAGTGCGACTAGTGTCAGCAATAAAAGCGATGATAACTACGTTAAGACTATTACAAATTTGCCATTCAAAGAGATGACTGGAGGATTTCATGGCCATTACTCGCTGTTCTCTCTCACCCTAAACGTGGAAATTGTGGAAGCGACAGTGGCTGTATTAGGATCTATTTCATATTAAATGAGAAGTTTCTTGTTGAATTTTTAAGGAGACAGAGGTTTCAATTCTGTCACCATACTAAACGAAATTTCAAAAAAGGGACATGATAATATAAAAACCACATCTGTGGTTTGTCTTTGTCTCATGCTCCTTGCCATTTATCTAATTCAGTCACATCAGGAAGGCAAGCCTTTAGCTAAATGGCTCTAATACAAAGAATGTGATTTTCGGTTGAACCTTTTGATTATGTTGAGTATGGAGTATGACATTGTGAAGTTTTTAATTTTTGACGTTGTGATTGATATTTTAGTCAGAAAGAAGGCAAGACAAACAGTCATATAAGAAATGTATGTATTGTGTGTAAGCTTTCAGTCTTGTAAGTTTATTTCATTTACAATTGCAGGGGGAAAAAATCACTTACGTAAATTGTATTGTATTTAATTTTTTTCATAATGCAGTAAGAGTATTTCCTGTTTAGTTGGAAAGCTATTTTAACAATTATTAATTCATGTACATTTTCAAAATTATGACTGAACCAGTCTAATTAAAACAAGCATGTTTTTGAATGGATGAATAAATAATCTATATAAAAACCTGTATAAATTATAATTTTAAATAAATAACCTGTATAAAAACCTGTATAATTTTAAACCTGTTTTTAACTTTACTGGCACCCTAGGCTTTTCAAACAACTGCACCCCTCATACTGGGTCTGTTGTCTGTCGTACAAACAGTTGCGCACGAGTCTTGTGTTTCACTACATGTCATCTATTACAGTTAAATATCAAAACAAATAAAAACAAAACTCAACTATGAAACATGGTTCAAACTACAAGTTTACGTTCAGTTTGAATGCAAGTTAAAAAATACCTTGAATATTTCGATCAATGGGGAAGGTTTATAATCCTGGATACACCTATGTTTGCAGATATGAATTCTTAGAACAATTATTCCTGGAATTTTGTTGACTATTGTGAAATTTAATTTGGTTTTATAAGTGCTTAGAAGTATAACTTAAGAATAATTGAATACTGCATCTTTGGCCAGACTAGCTGGATAGATTCTGTCATTGGACTTAAAATTAATAAATACTATTTCAAATAAAACTCTAGGCAAGATGGTTTAAGAGATGAGTCCCTTTCTCCACCTAAATGGAATATGGGTTCCATTTTTGACTAGAAAACAGAAGTAATTCCCCACCCCCCCCCCCCCCCACCCCCCCCCCCCCCCACCCCCCCCCCCCCCCACCCCCCCCCCCCCCCACCCCCCCCCCCCCCCACCCCCCCCCCCCCCAGTTGATAATTGTTTACTCTAAATAATTATATAAAAAATCATAGAAATAAACAGCATTGGTGCATTTTAGTATGCAACTAATCTGGTGTTTAGGTTTTTGCCACAAACCTAAATTCGTGGTGGATTAAAAGTGGTTTTGTGGCGGTTTAAAATTGTTTGTGGTGGTTAAAAAAAGTGGTTTTGTGGTGGTTTAAAAGTTGTTTTGTGGTGGTTAAAAGTGGTTTGTTTAAAAGTGGTTTTGTGGTGGTTAAAAGTGGTTTTGTGGTGGTTAAAAGTAAATAACGCTATTGCTCTCTACAAAATTATTTTATGAATATGTTTTTGATTTCACCTAACATAAAGAAAATACAAGATAAAAATAAATTATTATACCAAGCAGAAGAAAATTTACGGACAAATCAATAAAAAAACAGACACACTAACACGAGATAAAACAGGTGAACTATTCCACAGAAACTCACTTCTTCTTCGTAGCGCACGTCGGGCAGGGAGCGGTTGAGCGGAATGCGATCGCTGGCCAATCAGGTTTGAAGCGATTGATGTGATAGAGTTGTTGCATGCGACCTGCCAGGTGAGGTGGTATGATCACAGGGCTGCCCATCCCGCCCTTCATTCGGCTTAGGGTCGAACATATTCGTGTTCATCAGTATCTAGAACACGTTATAGCTTACGTTGAAAATGGCCACTGCTCATTTTATGTAATGTAAGTTAACGGACATAAGGAACTAAGGTATTTTTTATATTTGTGTATAAGAACACAACACATTAGTGTTTTAATATCAAGTAAAGTCAGAAAAACATCTCCCGTACCCTTAGTTACTAAAATCTAAGCTAATATACATCTTCCCGACTAATCAAATTGAATTCTGTTATTCCTTCAGAAAAGGATCACAAAAGACACTCATGATATGACTCTTTACAATTTCAGAACGATTTTCCGTTTTCCCCATTTCAATTTCTGCATTAACTCTAATAATTAAGTGATTAATGAAAAGACTCTCAACTTGGAAGGCTCTTTCTATCATATTCTTACGTTGGGCCAGTCATCAGGATGTTGTTTTTGCTCTTCAGAATCAGAATCATTTTATTGTCGTCCAACAATTACAAAATTCTATTGACAAAGTCAAATATGATATTAAAAATATCACTATGTAGGCCTACAGAGCCTAAAATAAATACAATCTATATCTATGTTAAAAAGTTTAAAATTGTAAGTCACTAAAATTAGCAAGTCTTCTAGTAAATCACAAGTTATGTTCCGTTGGAGTTAACAGAAAAGCTGCCGGCATCGAACTAGAGGTTGATCTAGAAGTGGCTTAATTTAACTGGCTTACTGGAGTTGGAAGGTCTTGTAAAATAGGAGGATTGGAAATGAACGAGATCTTACAAAATTCCCGTACTAAATTTTACTTGTATCCAGAGAGGCTATACTGCCTAGAACTGGGACGAGTCATTGAAGTAGGGGGCAGCCATATGGATGTATCATTTTGCATTTTCATTGCTCTGTTTAGTAGAACATTGACTTCTCTCTCATGAACACAATTTCACCAGAAAGAGGCACAATAGACTAGACTAGGTACACAGTTGTTGTATACAAGACTTCTGTGTTCACTCCCAAAGTTGATCCTGCTGACTATTATAAGGTGTTAACCTTACTCTTTAACTTTCTAACTGACTTCTACAGATCTCTCTTGAAAGTGAGAGCTTCAGAGTGATCCTCGAGTATTTTGGATGCTCCCAGGATGAAAAATAATTACTGAGAAGAACCTCGTTGGATGTGAGTTCTATACTGTAGAGTAAAAGTTTTAATGACAATTGGCCCTTTGTTGGAGTCCGGTAACGACTTATCTATCAAGTATCGCAGAAAATTCCGGCAGTAGAAATCCTGCTTGTTTCTTTATTAAATGCTTATCAGTGGGGCCTGATCATCTCACCTAACCCTCCATACCCTCGCCACACTCCTTGCTCCTGGTCCAAACTGATAAAACTTCCTCAGTGTACGATAGACCAGTAAAGTATCACTAAATTTTTAAAATAGTGTGTGACATTAGTTTTAGGTAATTAAGATTTGTTTTTTAAACCATGATTCTAAATGTGCAAGTGATATTTAAGTTTTATGAACAAGTCATGTAATGATTTGTCTTCTTGTGTCAGTAAGGTTTTGTAATCTGCATATAAAATAGATTTCTAGGAATTTCATAGCTTAATATAGGCAAGAAACAAGAGAGGGCCAAATATAGATCCCTGTGGAACCCCAAACCGAACCTCACTCCAGTCAGAGTAATGAGTAATATTATCTACAGTTATTTTTGTTCCCTTTTTGCGACAGTCAAAGTATGATCAGAGCAAGCAAAGAGTATCATCTACAGATATTAAAGTACTTTGTGCTATGTCGGGTATTTAATACCAAAACTTCCAAATCCACAATTCTGTCACTGAATGTTGTCAACACCAAATCATGCTACCAACCGTCGGTGAGGTTAGGAGGATGTCTGGAACTGCTGGTGTCCCCCATGTAATGACCCACCACTACGTGAACCCCCCTTCGGTCCACATATTCCTGCTGGTCCTTCTGTAGCCTGGAACAGAGTAATAGTTCATTTTAATAATTTGTTAGTTACAGAATAGTTTCTTATAATTTGCAAACAATTTAAGGCTTCAAGAGACATAACCTTTACCATTACCATAGATTCAAACAAAAGTAGGCTATAGACAAATATAGATAAAAGATGCAGAAAATTGATTCTGTTGGCATTTTATTAAGGACCCAACAGGGCCTTCTTAAAATCGTGTTGTCTGTCCATCTGTCACTCCACACAGTGATTCTTGATAGAAAGGTTCTAGATAATTTAAACTTGATACATAGGATCCTCTTGGTTCTAGGAAGAACTGTAGTCTAGGAGTCAAAAGTTTTAAAAAATAAAATTACAACCTTTTTACATTTGGTCTATTGAGTAACCTGATGGCAAGGAAAAAGGTCACAAAATAAAGAAATTTGTAACCAATCATATGACATAGTAACCCACCCTCTCGGGCTATAGGTCTGATCACGGGACATGGTCACCTGAGGAAGCATCTTCACAGGGTCGGCATCCTTCAGGAGGATCTGCTCTGTAGAATGTGTGATGAGCAGGATAAAACTGCCGAACACTTGTTCTTTGATTGCTCTTCAATAGCAAGGGAGCGGTATGCCATGTTTGGTAATTTGGACAAGGGTGATGAATTTCCCCAAGAAGACCTGATAGGTTGTTTTCAGCGGTTTGTGGAAATCATAGACTGATAGGCCTCATGATGTGCTTCCGGGATGCGCAAAAGGCCCTTGAGGCTTAAGTGCATGGCAGTAGGCTGCTCCATAGAAGAAGAACACATGCGATCAAGTTATTTTGATGGATAGATCAGTAAGACTTTCTTTAAGTTAGGTCCTTTAATACTCTGTTGTATTGGTTTATTTATTGCTGCAAATCAGTAGTATTAAATATTATAGCGCTTTAGAGGTTTATTATTCTCTTTTTATCTCGTTAGTTTCAACCTTCGTCTCACACCAAAGTTGTAAAGAATAAAGCTGCCGCTTTTGTTCACGAAGTTGAACAAATGACTGTTGGAGAGCTTACCATATGTTTAGATCAGTTTTTAATTAAGCACAATGATTTGACCACGTGAGGCATGTCAATCAGATGGATCCTGCGGCTGATTACAGTGGAGCAAATACAACATTGTCTCCATGTGCCAAGACCTGTTACTGTGGTTTGGTGAGACATCCCACCTCCCCACCCTGCAGTAGATTTGGCTCCTTATGACATTGGGATGTTCCCTGAACTCAACACTCCACTCCAGATGCTGTGGAGAGCACGCTACAAGAAAGATGGCCTGGCATTCATGATTGAAAAGTGGCAGAGATGGCAAAAGCGAATAAGAACCAAGGGTGATTACTTAAAAAAGAAACTTGTAAGTTTGCAAGATAGAATAAATTTTTTTTTTCACAGCGTTTTCATTACTAATCTTTGAAACAGTTGTTTTAGAAAAAATAAGAAAAGCAAAATTAGTATATACAGTAGAATTACTGAGTGGCATGTTTAAATGAACCCATTTGGGCAAGTTTTATTACCTGACTGCTATCCAGTCATCTCTGAGTGTTTCACTCGGTGGGCCCCGCTCCCGGTTGTGCCACAGCAACAGAATGGCAACTGTTGTCCCAGCCACAATGAAGACCCCAGCTCGTCTAAACATCCTCCTTGACACCATCTCTGTAATCGGACAAGATGACATGTTTTCAGCACCAAAAAGTACTATAAATTAATTGATATTTACAGCTTAGATACAGATAAAGCTGATAAGAAATTTCAGAGCTTGTATTGATATGTTGTTGCATGTGGCTGAGCTCCATACAATGTAATTTGGTGAAATGTTATCATCAACACAACTTATGCATTTCTAGTTTTGAAATTACATCAAGACATTTAGGACTAAATTAGGAAATTGTCTCTTTGGTATTTGATTATGTTCCAGTTATGGTAATACATTTTGGATGGTATTTAATATGAAGATATAATATGGTATTTTAGATGGCAGGTAAGGTGTAAGAAAGGGCCATGCGGCCCTAACTTTACCTGTAAAAATAAAGAATTTTTCATTTTTTTTGTCATTTTAATACAACCATTTACAATTACACTTAAACCCTTAAACTGATCAAACATAGAATATTACAACTTTCTGTCAAAAGAGGAAATACATAATTTTACTGTACATTCTAGCAAAAGTAAAACTCAGTCCATTAGGGCCTAAAATTAAATGTACAGTACCTTTTCACCCATTTACAACATAATTTTACTACAAAACATCTTTAAAAAGTGCTGTAATAAGAGGTGTTCTGGGATACTTATTTCACTTACATAGTACAATACAGCAATACATAAAGTACTTTATTAACTGCACAGATGGTTTTATTAAAAAAAGGTTTAGAAATGGATATAGATACATGGCAATGTATAGAACGAAAAATTGGAAATTGAAATTTTGGGGAAAAGAAGTAGATGGAAATGTTTGAATCTCAAGTAGGATACCTCAAAATTTAAATATCGCGATAAGTCTATTTTTCTTTTAACATTAAAGCTACCTTTTACTTAATCAATAATTTTCTTTAATACTTCAGTTTTCTTTACAGAATCTTCAACATTTCCAAAATACCTTAATTGACTTAATTCCTACAAGAATCTCGTTCAAAAGTTAGTCAATGTGATATTCTTTGGAACACTAGCATTCATCGGGTTTTAAAACAATTTCAGTACTTTGGTATTATCCGAAGATCACTTTTTTGGAATTTTTTTTTACTGGGAACCTAAAAAGACTACATTATTAGAAAAAACAGATTTTATTTTACTTACTTTGAAAATTACACGTCATTATGACAATCAGTTCTTGTTTTCTGATCTCAAAAGGAAGCAATGTTGGTGAGAAGTAGGCCTAGTCCACTTTTTCTCTATTTATCAATTGTTATTAAGCTCAAAAATAAAGGCCTCTTAATAATACCAAAGTATCACAATTTCATACCATCTTGGATTTTAGAAAAAAACAATGTGCAAACCTTCTTATTTACTAATGACACCTCAAAATCCAGGAGATATATAACTAAACCAATCAACTCCCTGAGACCAGGAATTTTATATTGGGTTTTAGGGATATTTTACAATTTATAAAAATATAGTGATATCTCCCAGCACATGCTACTGATTTGTCAATCCTGATTTTTCTTCCAAGATACTGTTTTCAGTGACATGGTTAATTAACTGTAGTCTTAATATATTTCAAAACGTCATATTGGTTTAGAAGGAAAAGTTTTACAATTTTATAAATTGAAATAAATATTTAAGATAAATATTTATTATAATCGTAATTTACCAACAAGTGGTTCAAATATTGGTTTGAAATTAACCAGTGAATCCTACCATTCTATTTCATATAATACAAAAGTATGGTCTTTAAAATTTTTAACTTATAACGAGAAAAAGTAATCTTAAGTACAAACATTTTCTGTAGCACACATTTTATGAGCTCAAAAATCCTTTAGACAATCCTTAAGCTCGGTTTACACTATGTAGCTGGAGAGCTATATAGCAGAGCTATATTAAAAATTAGCTATATATAGCTCCATGAGCTATATATAGCTCTGCTAGATGTAACTCTGCTACAAGTAAAAATTTTATGCCATTCCTTGTAGCAAAGCTACATCTAGCTTGGGAGAAACCGTAGTTCTCATTTCCCAGCCAGATGCCGAAGAAGAAGGTAGTTCTTGCAGCAGCCGCTGCTTTTGCCGCAGCTACTGTGATATTTTCAAGGCAAAGAAGATAAAGAAGATATTGGATAAAAGATTCTCCATTACTGCACAATCGTACACGCACAAAAAAACATGTGAACACAGCCTGCACAAGAAGCACTCTGACTACAAAATGAGTAGATCACAGTAAAAACATGTGACATCAAAGATGCCGCGGCAGCCTCTAGGGAGGGGGCAGCTACATCTAGCTCTGCTAAAACAAAAATGCACGTGTAGCAGAGCTAGATATAGCTCAGAATCCCTTTGATGTTTACCGAAACTTTTGGATAGCACGTTTTCTGCTATATAGCAGAGAAAATAGGCTTAAATTTGCTATATAGCAGATCCCCAGTGTCACTTTTTGTACTTGTAGCAGAGCTATATAGCTGTGCTACATGTAGCTCTGCTGTATAGCTCTGCTACATAGTGTAAACCGAGCTTTAGACTATGAACAATTCAGCACAATCCCTCAACCGAGGAGAAATGCTAAAAGATTTATGTATTTATGTGGAGATTTGTGCATTCAATCAGAAGTAAATAAAAACAAAACCATTCTTACTTTAGGAGTTAATATTTTAATAACAAATACTACGGTTAGACAAGCGGCCTACACTTGTTATTCAATTGCTGTTATCGAATGGTTCGATTGTTTTTATCCGAAGGAATAATTCGATATTACAATTGATTTAACTTAGCATATGATTTGAACTCATTAGTTATAGTAATATTAATGTAAACAATAAACAGCAAGAAGTAACTAAAATTTGTAAACTTTGAAAATAGCGATTAATATGAGGAAAATATGCGAGATATTTCTCACAACGGTTTAAGTGGCTTCAACATCTGGATTTGGCGCCTGGTAACACATGGGGAGAATTATTTCCTCCATTTTACAAAAGCGGTTACTCGTTGATATCAAGCTGGATAAGTTGTAATATTGATAGTTTGATGTCTAAGTCTAGAGCACAGTTAGTTTTGTTGTTTAGTAATGTTATAGGCTAGTTAAATTTGTTTTTAAAATTGTAATACAAGAGATTCTTCTTGTTACAGTTATTTATAACTCTTATTGTATGTGATGTTTACATATAAAAGTGGGATAGTATATCGAATTGTTCGATAACAACAATCGAATAACGAGTGTAAGTCGCTTATTAAAGTCTCCCCAAGGGTACGGTCCAATAAGCGGACCCGGTTTTTTTATATCGAAATTGGCAAACGATATTACTTAATCATAACCATCGATATAATCAATCGATACTGATGAATTATTTTTAACAACTTAAATAACTATATGAACAGCTGTAAACACTTTCAAATAATACAATTAAGGTAATATTTTCAATTTCACGTAACATTGTGTATTAAAATGGCCGTCAATCTTAGGAAGCTTCACGAAATTGCTTTAAAAAGACGATAAAATATGTTTTTTTATGCTTCAGAATGTTGGGTTAGTACCTAAGAATCCATTATGTAATATTTGTGGAAAGGTAACAAATGTAACTGTCAGAGGAGCTAACATGGTCGTCTTCAGATGCAAAAAAAGAAGGTAATGGTGGACACAACTTTAGTAAAAAAGTTTTCGTTCTGTTTCATTTAGTTAAAGTTAGGAGTTTTCCCTGATTTTGGTTATGTTCATTTATTATTTATTTGTTATCATTTAATTCACATTTTAATTTAAACATATGATTGTTATTACTTTTATATCGATTGATAGTCTATGATTCGATATGCGAATATTAGGTATCGATGATTATATTCTTCGATATAAAAAAACCGGGTCCGCTTATTGGACCGTACCCCTCCCCAATATCACTAAAACCACAAAATAAATTAAAAGTATCCAGTTTTGCAAACTTTTAATACTCTCTATTACTTACCGATAACCCAAATCACTGTGAGAAAAATATACCTAAATTTTATCCTAACTCATTTAAAACAAATGAAAATAGAGAGTCACTAATATTAAAACTTGCAGCAACATTAGAATTTAAAATTAAATAACAATTTCAAATATGTTGAAATAATAGGTTACTACATAACACTTGTATCAAATAATCGCCTGTTTGAGACAGCTGCTTAATAAGCCTCAAATTTTCGCTAATTATTTCTACTAAATTTCAACCTAACCTACCACATAATTTTACTTATATTTTATTTTGCTAAAGCAACATACAGCATTTGTTATACAAAATGTTAGCATTGCCATCACAAACTAAAATTATTCAAATTGGAACTACAACTTCAAAGATACATTTAGGCTATTTTTATCTCAATTAATCTGAACAAGTAAATCAGAATAAAAAATGCAATTCTTTCTAATCTATCCAAAAACAAACAAGTTTCGAATGCACTGTTCAAGGTTCAACAACTTGTTGATCTTTTGTTCTGTTTCTTCTCTTGTAGCAGAAGCAGAAACACAAACAGCTGATGAATGTTGAACGGTATCCGCACAGCAAGTAGTCAATTCATCATATCTTACTATACAAAATGCTTTCTGGATTTAGTTGGGTGCAACTTTTGTTGATACAACTAACTACAAAACTACTTTTTTAGGTACTTAGCTAAGGTTATATTAAACTTGTTGGCGTTTGAATAGAATTTTTTCGGTAATTTGTAGTCAGTGTTAACATGCCAAATCTTATGTAGACTTGTATTTCATTTTATTTTTCTAGTAATGCTTAGTTTGGCAAACTTAAAATGTGGGGTATTTATTATTGTCAGATTTTGTTACATATAGCATGATAAAACTAGTCTGTAACATATGTATAATTACTGTTGTTTTCACTATATTGTCAACACAAATAAACGCTGTCAGACAATACTTACATTTTCATAGTTTGTTAATCCAGGAGCAACAAGAACCAGAGACAAAGAAGGCCCCACCTTAGTGCATTCGGGAATTTAGACCTCTTCTGCAGAGACTTGAGTGTCCAAGAGTACGCTTCAATTCTAAATGTACAGGTAAATATTTAGATAGACGCATGGAATTTAATTTAATAACTCAAACTGTTAAACCATTTTAAAAAGTAATATAATTAAATTGGATAAAAGTAACAACTTGACAAATCAGGTAAACAAAAAACTTACAATAACACTGCAACAATAAGAACAATAAGAAAAACAATCAATAAAGACTCATGAGCAATTGGAAATTTGTTTACTTTTGGACTAGGTCTTTCGAAACCAAAGTTGTCATCTTCAGGAGACCACAAATAAATATTGGAAAAGTGCTTTAACAACTACTAGGAGTAGTCACAAATTGGAAGAATCTATAAATATGATTTGAAAAATAAATAACTTAACATAAAAGATCACTGATTGTTAACAAATAACAATGCGTACATAATTTACATTTCCTCTAAGTGTAGTTCAAAATAACAATATAAAATATACACAAATTAATCTAGTATTGTGTGTATGTGTTTTACTAAGAGTAGTAGATTACGAGTAAATGCTTTTGTAAGAACAATTTTCAACCAGAGCTCTTGAAATATATTTAGTACGTCAAAACATTACCTCCTTGGATGTTGCCCTCTACTCTGACCTTGGAAATCACACTGTTTTGACAGGAGAGTCCGTGGTTTAGTCTTTCAAATAACTCCTGGGATATTGCTCCTGATGGCTCCTTTAAAATTACTTTATACAGGAGCTCTAGAGCGATCATGCAGACCGCTGTTAATAGAGAAACAACCAATCTCAAATCTTACCGTACTTTGTTCATCCAACTCCAACATTCACATTTCGACTGCCAATGCCCCGATTGGGACTTCTCTGAACTGAAACTTTTATTGTATAATGAAGAATTGATTGGAAATCCATACAAATTTTTGTGGACTCTTGACGGTGGCCTTGGTACATGTTCTCCAGAGAATTAGCTACACGATCCAGCATTACCGGTTAACCTACTCTGTAAAACTAAAGAGAGAAGACGTATCTGGGCGTACTTGTCAACAAATCCGAAAACCCGGGTTCCAGCTTGTAACAAGGCTTTAATCAAATTTAGGATTTGTAAAACGCCTCTTGCTTTATTACAGAAGTAAAACTAGTACTGTATCTTACTTACTAGATCTCAAGACCGAAGCACTTGGGGTACAACTAAAGCGTTACACAACGATAGGGAAATAAACCAGCTACATAATCGGTCTAGCCTCGTACATTTGGCTCATGATGTCTTCATTGTGTAAAAATACCAACTTGATTTTGCTTTCAAGAAGACCAGGGAGGGAACACTGTACGTAAGAATCTCCAAACATACTATTGGCAATTATGACATAGTTAATATATTTCGTCCATAGATTTTACATTTTAAATGATTGCTTTAAAGAGTTGGTTATTCAATCTACACATAGCGTAGATCTGGTGGGAAGGGTTTATTCAATGAGAATGTTGAGTTTAGCTCCTGTTCGCCTTCCTCTTAGTGCGGCGTTTGAAAGATCCCGGAGATCAATCAGGAATCAAGTATGTGACAGCGTCGGATTTCATACGCTGTATTAAGATGAAGGTGAACTGGAGCTAAACTGAATATTCATATTCAATCTAGTTTTGTAGTATATTAATCTACCAAAGCTATATTTATAAATAAATCCAGCTTAACTTTGTTGACATCAAAATATTTCGAATAGCAAAATATGATGCAACGATAAATGAATCAATAATATTCAATTAGAAAAAGACAGTATTTATATAACAACCACATCAATTATTTCATGTTTAATTATTCCTTTCTAAAATAGATTATCAGTTAGCTATAAATTTTCGCTAATAGACAACAGATAACCTGTCGTTATTCATTAATTTGTTTCCAAGTACTAATTGTGCATTGTAAAGTGTTACGTATATTCACACAAATTATAATCCTGGTACTAAAATTATATTCTTCGTTGTCATATTTAAAATACTTATTCCTCTATTGAGTATAATGTCAAATCTAATAAATATGTTTTACCTTGCTTTGAAGTTTTGTCGATTCCCATCCTTTTTGATACCTTCTGGATTTCTCTCAGCATTTAAGTTTGTTACATAATTCCAAATGTTACGATTCAAAAGTATAATTTTGTCTTATTTCGTATTTGTAATACTTTTTATGATTTGACTTGTTGTCTTTTATTAGAAATTAATTATTTATACATAATACAAAATGTTTAATATTGCTAATTCAAGTAATAAGGAATTGTCCAGACTATGCTATGGTTTATGTAACGCTCTTGCCGGCTTTGAACATCCCATGGTCCATCTCAAAATTTAAAATCCAAGAGGTAATTCTCGCGCCAGTCAGCCTATTATACTTTTTTTGTAGAGGCGGAAAAATGCTTTATGCACATAGATTGTCAGCATGTAGTATGATTCTCCTCCAAGTGGAGGGATGGAGCTTACGGATTACTAAAAAGAGTACTAGAAATCTCTACTACTCTAAGGAACTAACCTAAGATTATTTTTCACATTTACTTCAGACTAAAGCCTACATTTGGTTTACGCCCATAGGACTGTCTCCATTTCAAACAGAGTGATCATTTGATCTAGTCCGCTTCTTGGTCTAGAGATCAGTCTTCTTTAATCGCGGGAAACCCTGGTCAATTATTATAATTAACCAATTATTATTAGGCAAGTTTCTAATATACCTATTGTTATGGTTGAATGTAAACAAATCTCTATCTATGCATTGTCACAAATTGCGATCTCAATTTTTAATGTACATTCAAAAAAAAACTACGTAGACGTTCTACAAGTAAATGTCAACGTCAAGTTAATTTGGTTTTCCAAGGTAATATTGATGAGCCTACCATTTTAAGGAGGGGGGGGGGTTCGAGGGTGACCCCCTCTCAGAAATATTTTGATAATTAAGTACTGTATTGGAAAACATTTTTATTGGATTTTAAATAATATATCAATCATAGAATCAAATCGTTTGATAATGTTATAGGTACCTACAATTCCCAATGTTTTGTCCCCCCATTTCTACTATATGTAATTTCATTAATGTTTACACACTTAAACATTGTGAATTAGTCCGGTAAAATAAGGATGCAACCTCGGAATGAAAGATAATAAGCTAAAAATTTGCATACGTCTTTATTTTTATGGTATAAAACTTACCTAAAAAGTCTCCTATAATCACGTGTACGCGTCTTAAGATAATTAAGGTCAAAGGTCGCAAAAATCAGTGTTTTGCAAATATCTTGTTTCACTTACGCTAAATGACTTTGAAGGTGGTTAGAGAAATTGTAGAACGGAAAATTCTCTTCAACTTTTGTCTGAAGTAATTTTATGTACGTTCAACCCCTTTTTGAGATACAGCGCAAAGAGTAGGGGCTTACCTGTATATACGATAATACGAGGTCAGCCAGTAGAATACAATAAATAAATGAGTTATATTGTTAATTATTCACTTACTATTATTATTATTATTACTTAATACTATTATTATTGTTATTATTATTATCATTATTATAAAATGTTTATTATTTAATATACCATATTTATAGATAATAATTATACATTATATATTCTCTAAATAATACTTATTTTATTTAGTATATCATCGATGGTGGATTTCTCTTGCATCGCGTTGTATGGAATAAAGATGATACTATCTCTGATAGTATTTTAAATAAATACGTCAAATATTTACAAACACATTATGCGTGAAGTATCGTTGTTGTATTTAATGGTTACTCAGACTACACTAAGAACATTAAAGCAATGGAACAATTAAGAAGAACTGACTTTTGACCTTAAATATCTTAAGTCGCGTACACGTGATTATATGAGACTTTTGAGGTAAGTTTTATACCATAAAAATAAAGATGTATGCAAATTTTTAGCTTATTATCTTTCATTCCGAGGTTGCATCCTTATTTTGCCTTATTTTACTGAATTAAATCACAAAAAACTATATACAGCCAGTAAAAATTAAAATTTATAAAATAATTTGGTTTTTACAATTTTAATTTCATAAACTGCAGAGACTAATGTGAAAAATAAACAAGCCTTTTGTACAAAATTGTTTGATGAAATACAAACTTGTAAACAATTACATTTTTAACATCAACAGCTCAAATTAATTTCTGTGTAAATTGCAAGTGTAAGAAATGAAATGTCAAATTCAAAAATAGTTTTTAATAAGCTATTGCAATCACCTTATCAGCTAGCAGCTGGAATCTAATATTTTAGTAGTTAATAAAATCAACTGCAATATAAACATTAAAACCTATAGTTTTGACTTTCCAAAGAATAGAAGTTGCATTTATGTGGAGATTGTGTGGCATAAGTTTTGTTCAGTAAAACTAGTTCTTAAAAGTATATATCACTACTATACTAAATCTTTTGTTCAGTTTTAACCCATTTTAATCTCATAGTCGTAATTACCTCATTGTTATGAATTAAATTTAAAATGTTGAGTATTTTTTGTTATTGTCAGAGTTTTCTTGATATACATGTGTTTAATAGTAACTTATTGTGTAATATATTTATAATCAATGTTTTCTAACACAGGTATTTGCTGTAAAAAGGAAGAGTTTCGTCACAAGAGTATACTTGGGCCAACTGATTTCTTTTTTAAAATAATGGGTAAGTTTTTTATAACAAATTAGCTGACATTAAGTCGGTTAATAGACAGAGAAACACATGTGTTTTGTCTCATAAGAATAAAATTAGAACTTCTGAAGCCCGTGAAGCAGATGTCTGTTGTCAGATGTACGTATTTCAAATCCTCAAAAGACACATTTAGAGTGGTAGAGCTTTTAATTGATAACAAATGTGTATGTTAAAAAATAATTTTAGATACCAAAATTTAAAAATTCTTTGAATAGTATAGACTCCACATTAGTTGAATGTTTGTTTTACCGAATTAACTCAGTTCCTTGGTTAAATAACTGCAGTGTATTTTAATAATTACTGAAGAGATTTGAGCTAAAAGACTCTCCATTAATTTCCAGCACTTTCCGAATGTTCCTAGTCAGAGCCGTACTCAGCTTTGGCGGACCCTGTCATGTACCACCACCCGCCACCGTACAAGTGTTGCAGGGCTGTCCACGCTCTCCTAAGAGCCCGGGCCCGGTAAAATTTTCCAACAAAAACAGAGGATCATTCAGAGGATTATTAATTTTTGTTTTCTATTCAGAATAAAAGAAAGTAAAATGGATAAAAAATACAGTATACATGTATGTGTTAACATATTGTTATAATTTGGAATTAATTTAGTTATATACTGTATGACTAAAAAACTTATAAAAAAATAGAATCTGGGGGTGATTGTTCCCCCATTACCCCCTGGGTACACCCCTGGTCAATTCTGCAAGATTCTTAACAAATTTATTTCATTTTAATAATATTTATATAATTTTTATTCTCTTGCCCATTACATTAATGTTATCGTTATTTTGGCTTCTTCAACAATCCTTCAAATGTGTGGTTCAGTTAGCAAAGTGTAAATTTTTCTCATAGTTTTCCCCAAGGCAGAATTTTCTTCAACTGTTTTGAAAAAAGTTACAAAAACCTACTTTTTAGTCCATTATACAAAGAACATTTGGATGGATCCAAATCAAATCCTTAACACGATAAAAAACAACATCAAACAATTTTATAATTAAATAGGTCAATATCCTAATGAAGGTGATATTTTAAAATGTTGCTTATGCCGTAAGTAGTGGTGAAAATTAAATAAAAAAAGGCTGTTTCTAGTATCATACAGCCCAACCGTAAACTCTAAATATTAAAAATATCATCACTATACTATATAAACAATTGGTTCTAGATCTTCAAAATTATTACTTTTATTAATGTACTTTACTAATTAATTATGACTAAAACTACCATAATTTATTGTGCAAAATTTGAGATTTCAATCTTTAATGGTTACTGAAATAAAATCTAAATATATAACAAAAACACGTACAGACAGATGACAGATGGTAAGCCAAGTATTTCTGACCCACGATCATATTAAATTTTTTGTTTATCTTTGTACGAAGAACTAATTTCCAAAATATTATCGGAGAGTTCATAAACAATGTAAATAATATTTTCAGATAATCACGCCATATTTTGAGTGTTGCTATTAATTTACTTTACGGCAGTATTTTGGAGGCAGTGCCTGAAAATAAAAAATGGCAAAGTACGTATTTTTCTTGTTGTTTCAGTTCATCTATGTATCAAACTTTAAGTATTTACTGCACTTTATCTCAATACGAATGATAGTCTGTGTTCAGGGGCGTCACCAGCCGATGGCCCAGGGGGGGGGCAAGCTGATATGAAGAATGAGAAAAGTATGATAGTGGTCGACAGATTCTTTTTTGATTCGGTTAATTAAAACATAATTCTCAAGGGTTTTTGTAAACTTCTCGACCACTTCAAAGACCAGTCAAGTCAAAGACTTTAAATGCTTTACATTTGGTAAATTTTTTAAAATCTCTAGGGGGGGCAGCTGCCCTGCCCCCCCCCCCCTTGGTGACATCCTTGTCTGTGTCAAACTTAATTATAGATAAAGCTATTTTACATTATTGCAGAACTGAACGACACGTGTTATTATCATTCTTAGCAAAACCAAATAACCACGTGGGAGAGAATTCTCTCACATCTCTAGATGTAAATTGTTGTTGCACTATACAATGTAAGGAAGTCTCACATTTGTGAGCTATTGTCAGTTAAATTGGTGAGAGTTAACAACTGCCCGAGGATTATCGCGAGTACACGCCAGCATGGCGTCAGCAATTGACACAGATGAGGATGGCACAGTTAGTATACCTGTCAGTAAAAATGTAAGTATTTACAGAATTAATTGATTGCAACATGATGATATTTACAAAATTATTACTATATAGTGTGAATTGTAAAGTATTGACTGATGTAGTTTGTAACATCATATCAATATTATTTACAAAAATATAAAATAGATTTATACATTCATTTTTTTATATTTTTTACTAAAATGTGGGTGTTTTATGGTTTTCACCACCTTTATTGTAACTATAAGGAAATATTGTCCCATTAAGGTTACTCCATTATTTTATTTATGTTCATAAAATTAGTGCTACTTAAAAAAATAAATAAATTGAGTTATTATTTGTTGTTTTGTTTAACACCCCAGACTATCAGCAATCAATGTAAAATGCCTCTGTTCATTATATTTGTTAATGTTTATTATATATATATATATATATATATATATATATATATATATATATATTATATATATATGAATAAAATAATACATACATATAATATTATACATAGTGTTTAGTATAGTAATTCAAACTTATGCTTCATAAAATCTAGCTAAAATAAAATGTTAAAAATTCATTTATTCAATAGAAAATAAAGTAGAGCATTTTAAAATTAATTTAATGTGTTTTTCCTTTAATTGCTGTCCTTACGTAGCCAGCGAGGGGAGCCCAAGGGGTCCGGACCCCCTCAAATTTTTAACTTTTTCAATTAAGTTTTTAGTAAACAATTATTATTATTTAAATAAATCTGTATTACTGAAATGTACTGCTGAAAGATCGTTCTCAGCCAAAGAAACAGGCCAAGAACTTTTTAAGGAACAAAAAGGGGGCTTACTCTCTGTCCACTATGGGAAAATATCAGTTGCCTGGACCCCCCAAAATTTTTTCCTGGCTACGTTCTTGATTGCTGGTTGAGAATTCTAGGAAAAATAATAACTATTTATACTATATGGAGTATTTCTAATTGTGTAAATGGATTTTTTCTATTTCCAGTGTTTTAGGAATGTGTAGAGTTAAAGAAGATTATTAACAAGATACATGGTATGTTCGGATAGTAATAATATAACCGACTACGGTCGTAGACAACATAGATGATGATGTTTTATCTTTATACATTGTGTATTTAATGCTATTAACAGACAAAGAGTTTTCATCATTCAAACTAAGAGGTAACATACGATGATTTCTTGATAATCAATAAAGCACATTTCTCTCACAACAGTAGGTGCCTTTAAGGAAAATATGGTTTACAGTTTTAGTTTTGGTGTTATCTCTCGTGAGTATGATTTATTCCACTTTGTATCTTTCTGAACGGTTTGCTCAGCTGTAATTTTTGTACCGTTTTTCAAGTTAGTCAATTATAATGAGTGTTCGTAGGTCGAACAGTGAAATTTTTGTGGAATTTGCGGTACGAAGATAAATCTTATGTGTGCTTGCTCACGGTAAAAGTTGAAATATTTTGTTTTGTACAGCTGTAGAAATTCAAATATTGGTACCTGTGTTAAAAGTTTTTTTATCTACTGACAATATTTTAGGATAACAATAAAAAGTCTTGAATTAATAAATATTATGTTTATTATTACAATAAATATATAAATGTGATAATAGTGAATATAAACAATAACATAGATAATATAATAAAAATAAGTGCAATAGTATTTTAATGTACTGATGACCCAATTATTTTATAAACTTTTTAAATGTGTTATTTATTTCTAATATTAAGTTTGTATCTATTTAATTATTCCTATATGATGTAGTATAATACAGGTCCAGAATAATAATATTAATTTATTTTAAGATTTTTGTGTTTGGTATTTAATTTACAATTTCCTTGTTGAGTGTAACATGAGGTTTTTCACAGAATTGTGTCTTTTGTCTGATGTAAATAATTTGTGTCTTAGCAATAATATACATTTTTAGGTAATTATTATATAGTAATAGGAGTGTTACTGTTTATATAGCAATATGTGTTAATGTCAGTGTTGAACTTTTATATTTCATGACAATGTATCAGCTTTAAATTATTTATTGACACAACTGTCAGTTTCAATAAAGTTGGTGGTGTGTTGGAGATGTTTTAACAAATAATTTATCAGTGCACTCACTATAACAGAGTAATTCAATCTTTTGGCGATCTTGCACTGTTCTCAATAGTCTTGAAATCAATTTTCCAGTTTGGTTTGTTGTGCTGGCCTTTCCTCACCATTTCTCAGAGTTAACCTTATTCTTCCTTACCGTTTGAAGACCCATTTGGTAATTTTTCTTCTAGGCTGAATTTGTTAATTCTCTTGTTCACGTATAAATTCTAGATAAAAGACGGAGGAAGTGTCTTTTAGTTCTTAAGATATAGTCATTTTCCCACGCCTTTGTTATTCTCATTAATGCAGTGTCATTTTCATTTTCTTGAAATTCTTTTGTGTTATCAGGCAGTCTCCATAAGGGTACATTTTCACTTATGTTACAGCCATTCTTGTAGAGCATAAAATAAGAATAATAATAATGTTCTCAGGCTGCCAAACTTACAATTTTTAATATTACCAGTATTTAACATACTCTGGGTGGGGGGGGGGGCTCCCTTACTTAAGCTTACCTGAGAGGTACGGAAAATCTCTATTGGTAACCCCCTTTTAGGTCAAGATACAAAGATCGTTTATTTTCCATTAAATAATACAGTGATTACAATAGGCATCGTCAGTTACATTTTGTTATTATCTACAACAAGATTGTTCAATATACATAAATAAACATATAGATACACACAAAAATAAATAGCACATATAACACAGACATTATAAAATATTACATAAAATAAATTTAACAGTTATTATCAAGTTTGTAAAATTGATCCTGCTAAAGCGTTCGTGTCACACGTCATGTACTCCTCAATATTATAAAATGGATTTTCTGCCAACCAACCCTTGAGTAATAATCTAAATTTATTTAGTTCAAGGTACCAACATTCCTTTGGCAGTTTATTAAAAGTGCAAATGTTCATGGAATAATGGGTGACCTGGGCTTTCTTGAGCCTTACAAATGGTAATTCTAGCTTATACTTAGATCTCGTATTATAATTGTGTACGTCCTGTCTTAGCTGATAATTATCAATATTTTCCCTAACATTGACTAGAGCGGAGAAAAATTATACATGTTTATAACAGTCATTATTTTTATATTCTTTAAAAATAGGACGACAGTGTTCTCTACTACCAGTATTTTTGATAACCCTTAGTGCCATTTTTTGGCCATATCAAAACTCTCTGAACCCCACAGCTGTTCCCCCATAGATTTATACCATATGATAATAATAGAATGAATAAAAGCATAATATGACATAATGAACATTTTTTTTTACTAACACAGACACTTAATTTACGTAACAAATATATAAACTCTAGATAACTTAACACATAATTGACTAGTATGATTATCCCAGCTTAGTTTGCTATCCAGGTGAATTCCTAAAAGTTTAACAGAACTCTTTGTGCTATTGTTGTCCAAAGAGAAAAATATTTCTTCGGTTTTTACCAGCATTTACAGTCAACATATTGTTTTTGAACCATTCAAGCGCTATTTGTAAAGATTGATTTTGCAATGTAACTAAGTCATTAAGGTGTTTGCTTGAAATTGAATAAAGTTGTGTCGTCCGCGTATAAAACTGATGCCACAGGGTATACTATTGGCAAAATCATTAATGGCTATAATAAACAAAAAAGGACCAAGTACCGATCCTTGTGGTACACCAAACTTGCACATTTTTGTTAATCTGAGAAATCGGAAAACCCTGAATCAACAATTTGACTTCTGTTTGTTAAATATGATGATAACAAGAAAAGTTCTTTACCCCTAATCCGTAGCTGTGTAATTTTTTTAACAAGAAGCTTGTGTGGTATACTATCAAATGCTTTTGACAAGTCAATTAGAGTAGCAGAGCATGGATCTCTGTTTTCAAAACTTATGAAGACTTATAGAGTGACTAGGAACTAAAATTTAGACAATGCAAAGAATAAGAAAATGTTTTTGAAAAAAATAACCCAGCAGCAGTGGATATTTCAGCCAAATTTAATTCATAATCTACATTTAGCAGGAACTGAAATGATGGAAACTTCCTTGAAAAGCCATTGTGTATAATTTGTTCTGTTCAATTTATTTCTATTTCAGTTTTAATCATTCTCAAAATGGTTACATGGTAATAGTAAATATGTATATAGGTATATATATATATATATATATATATATATATATATATATATATATATATATATATTATATATGAATGTTTGTATGTCCTTTCTAGAATTGTAAACTATTTGACATCATTATGAAAAATTTGTATACGTATTTTACACGTAGAAGGTTTATATGCTATGCCCATTGATGTAATTCACCACCAGGCAGTGCTGCACAAAATAAAGTTTTCAAAGCACCTGCACATTATAAACTGCAATTAGGAGACAGTTACGTACATCAAATAAACAAACACTTGTTTGAAGGCGCTAAATTATGATGTTCTGTATATTTGTCTTTAAGATATATTTCTGGTTGAACTTAAAGCTTGAGTGTTAGACCACTTTATAATAAAATACATGTTTGTGTACAATGGCTGTAAAAAAAAAAAACAGATTTTCTTGATCGTGGCAATTAAGGCAAACTCTACATCGGCGTTGGAAATATAATTAACTTGAACCAGAAGTGCTCATACAAGAGCAAAGCTTACGAAAAAGTGTGCAAAGCCACAGGATACAGCTAGTATCGTATAAATGAAAGAGGTCAGAAGGAACTCATATCACATCTTTTTTCTAAAACCTTCCCTATTTTCTTTATTTTTTGTTCTAGCCTGGAGGAATCTCTGGGTACATTTTAAGCAAATTTTTAGCCATGCCTGATTTTTATTTCTCCAAGAAAACGCTTGCTTTCTGACTTGTGAAAGAAATCATGTTTTCCTTCAAATAACTGTTTTCATGAAAGACATGTTTTATTAAACAGTCAATAAGTTGCCTGCAACAACTCCAGATGTTTCCCTGCTCAGTTCGATTAGAACTAGGAATTAAAAGAGTGGTTGGAATTTTCTTTACCAAGTTTACATTTTAAATAATTTATCAGAATAGATTTGATTTATTTACTCACATAGATCTATACATAACACTTAGCTTAGTTAACATATGATTTGTCAAATCAATTTAAAGCATTTCTTAAGTGTTGAAACATACTAATTCTAAAATAACTATGAATGAATTAAATATAAAAAAAGAAAGAGAATTATAGCAATAATTACATAATTTGCCTTAAAATTTAAATTGAAATAATTTTTCAAATTAAGTGTTAAAATTGTCTGAATTTAAACAAATTCAACAACAAAATAAAAAGGCCGGTCTAGAAGGCAATGTTGTAGGGATAATCTGAATCGTTTCAATACCCGAATGGTTTACAATTAATTGGGGAGCCTATTATACAGTCTTAGTGCAGTATAATGAGTCCCTTGTTTGTAAAGACCAAGCCTGCGAACTAGATTGCAAAGTAAGTCATGTCTCATCCATTACTGATGTAACAACTGTTTTACAATAAGTTTTGAACCCATAGTAATTGATTTGTTGATAAAACCAAATATTTTCCCTTAATAAAAAACATTCTTTGACAATTCTTACCTTTATTCATCTGAAATATACTCAGAAGATTAGTACAGGTCGCTGCATATTCTTATACATAACCCGACTCCACTATACGTTTTTGCAGTTTTAAGACATCAATTTCATCTGATTAGAGCCTGTTATTCTTGGACAAATAATAAGCTGTTCTGAACACATTATAATTGTTTCAAAATATGTCACTTTCACGGAATACATTGGGACTTGCTCATTTTAACAATTTTTACTCTATTGAATGTAATTAAATATAATTTCTTTTATAAGTTGTAACACATTGTCTTGACCCCACCTACTTGTCAAATCTTTCAGCAACACTATATCCAAGTATGAATTATTAATTAATTTCCATGTAGGCAAATATTTTGTAAATACAGTATTTACAAGGAAAAAGTCACTTTTACAAATACTAGGGTCGGTTCAAGAATATTACTGTTGATTTTGTACACAAATTAGAATCCAATCTTAATGTAAAATAATTTTCATATTCTGCAGCATCTCTTACATATTTTACAATTGGAGTTATAATTAAATAAAAACATTATTTTTCTCATATTGTATGTATGCAACAACTTATACAAAGCCTCTTTTTTCATTGCTATGTTTTCTGGACCCCGGCAATATTCTCTTTAGAGGGCTGAGACAAAGTAGTATTAACCTCAGGTAGTCAATTATTATCATCGATATTACCTGAATCTTCCAAAGGACAGCACATAGAAATCCTCCTGCGGTATTAGGAAGGATCTTCGATGGTACATTTTATATTGTCTCATCAAATGGTAAATGAGAAAAACCATTATGGTCTTCTACTCTTCTTTATTATTGAATTTGTTTACTTTTTCGTAGTATTTCATAAACCGTAATCTAATGCAGAATTTGCTTACAAAACCAAACGTTAACCAACCAGTTACAAGGTAATCACACAGTAAACAATAGTTTTGAATAGAAAGAAACAAATTAGTAAACGGCAGTGAATTTGTTTGAATGAACAAATACTAAACCAAGGGCATGCTTGGTTAGTAAGATAATTGGTGCATGAATAATCAGCAAGCATCAGCTACAAAGAACATGCGGCACATGGCTGGTAATTATTCATACATCAATTATCCTTTATTGGTTGTTTATTGTTTTGAATTTTACAATTATTTTCATGTCTCTAAAAATTACCAATACACATTTCTAAGTACAATCTGAATGGGATTATGAATTTGAATATTTTACTCGTTCTATTAGCGATATTATTTTTATTTTGTTCGTTAAAATTCAAATTCTTTATTGTCACATTTTTGTCTTACATGTACAGTAAAGATACGAAACTGGTATCAAGTTATTTCAATCTAAATCTTAAAAACTAAATGGAGTTTTAGTTTTTACAATCAATCTATTTTGTACAATCTAAAAATATTAATATAATTTACAATATATAGCCCAAAGACTTTCAGCTATGATTTAAACAGGAACTCGTCAATATTATACAATACTTTATTAGACGAATAAGTCTTTAGCGATTCTTTAAATGAATTTATATTATTTATAACGTAATATATTCACGCAGATTATTGTACAAAGTTTTCTCAGAGTAATGAGATAATTTCTCAGTTAACTTCAATCTGTGGATTGGATATTGAAAACCAGTTCATTTTCAGGAGCAGTTAACATGCTGGTTTTTACACACAGAATTTAAATTTTGTTTTATGTCAAATACAATTTAAAATATATAAAGAAGGAACAGTGAAAATTTGAAGTTTCTGGAATAAGAGCATACATGAGACTCTTTTTCAGAAAAAGTTTTGTATCTTGTGCACTTTTTTGAATAAAAAACTTAAATCTGCTTTGCTGGCATAAAATTCTATACTTCATTATTGAATACAAAATACCATAATAAATCGTTACTCTTGCGTTTAAATCAATTGGATTTCTCAAAACTAACATGGAAATAATCTCATTATACTATTGTTACATATATTATTAAAAAACTACACTTACTGGAAATATGATCAGTTACGATGATCAAACAACCTCCCCTTCAGGCTCACTAACCCGTGACTATATTGTTTATAATCTTTGTGTCACTTTTGTGAGTCATGTTGTCTACATAAGATTATTTATTGCTTTGAGCAAGGTTAACAGAGCTGAATGCCTTTAAATCTTACTCTGTTAAATTTTGTGCGTGTAAAAAATACTTGAGAAAAATTAGATAGCGTTAATTTTAGAGAACAAGTCAGGAATGAGACAAATGGTTTTGGCATAAATTTTCAACATGAACCAAAGCATGCTTCATTATTATTGGCTTTCGATTGAAGGTCACACTAGCAGATGGTAGGTGATAATAATCGCCTTTAAGTCCTACTAGTATGGCTTAAAGAGAAAAACTTCAAACAAAATCATCCTTACAAAAAACATTTGTCATAACATAGAACTGAAAAAAATCAAATTTGGGGAATAAAAATAGTTGACAGAGAGGGAGTAACACATATGTTTAAATAAGCTTTATATTTTCAGCCCAATGTTTCAAGAGCTTTATGTGGAGTCAAGAAACATTTATTGCCGTTCCACATGTTATATGCAGTGACAATGTCAGATAAGGTTTAAAAAACGCTACCATTACTTTTACAGTCCAAAACACCACCTTTTTCTAGAGAAATGCAAATAAATATAAAATTAAAACATTTTCTAAATTATGTTTAGCAGTGAATTAAAACGTAATGCTAAAATAAATAATAACAACAAATAATAATAACAAGTAACAAAACCAATAACAATAACAAATAACAATATATATATATATATATATATATATATATATATATATATATATATATATATATAACAAATTGTTAAAAACAGAAACATTGGATTATTAACATTAAAACTTAAATATGTAAAAATATTTGTCTACTCAATAGAAACCTAGGAGGAATTGCTTTAGCCATTTAACAAGACAATTTCTGATAACCCTTAAAGTGATGGGTGATAAAATGTCCTTCATATATTTTGAAAAATTCAGTCTTTATAGACAAGTTACAAATGTTTGGATTGTATGAGTATATTTAAACCATGTTAAGCAGAAATATGCATGATTAAGCAATAGAAAAAATAATTTATATCTTTACTTTTCAATAAACAATACCTATATGTTGATTGATCTAAATTTTGACATAATTGAATATTCAATTCCCATCTCAAACAAAATAAGTCAAATAATAAAGGGTGCACTTTATTTGAGAATGAACACTTTCCTTTTTCATCTCAAGAGTAGATAGTGTTACAATGCAAGCCATTAAATTATAAGGAAAACTTTATGGTTTTCACGCTATCTTAAAGCCTAATTTGTGACCTTGAGTCGTATTGGTATCGAGATAGTGACGCAAGAGTTTGCTTTGTCTGAAGTAAGCTAACGCGACAACAGGCAGGAATGTTGCGCTCTAGTCAGTTTTGTTATCATGTCAGCATCAGACAAGTCACGACAGGAAGGAAAACGTCTCGTAGCGGTTCCTGATTCTGACCCCTCTGATGCTTCTGTTCAGGATGGCTTCTCTTTACGCAAGCTGTGGGCCTTCACCGGTCCAGGATTCCTGCTCTGTATCCCTTACATGGACCCAGGAAATATCGAGAATGACCTTCAATGTGGGGTGAAGGCTAAGTATAAGGTATGTACTTTAGCAATTATTCAATTGCACTATATCAGATTTCCTGTTTTAAGCAAATATTCCTTAAAACTTAAATCAAAATCATTTGTTTGAAATTCATTACTGATAATAAATGATTACAAGATAACAGGATTACAGCCGTAATGGATTTAAATAGAACACAAAATGGCTTTCGTAAAAATGTCAGCACCGGTTGACAAAGGTTCTCAGTCAAACGTTCTCAGATCTGATTGACTGTGTGTATAAAGTCTTTGACTGTGCCAGTTATGGAATCCCACAATACAGGTTATCAAGCATTGGGATAAAAAATACAGATTTGGGTTGGTTTATCTCTTATTTAAAATCCAGAAAACAAAGAATAATTTTTAAAAATTTGGTAAAAATTGTAAATTAAACTGGGTTATTTTTAAATATGGTGTACCACAGGGTTCCATTCTTGGACCCTCTCTTTTCGTATTAAATGCTAATGATTTAGTTGATGGAACACAAATGGGTGTTTACCAGTATGCTGATGACACAACATTGATTTTTAAGGCTGACAGCACTGCCTCTATGTAAAACATTGTAGAGCCAGTTAGTAGAACTCGATTGTTTGAAGGATTGGTTCTCTGTCAATGAGGTCTGCATGAATGTGTCTAAGACCCAAGTAATTGAATTAAAAACCCTAATCCTAACAATGTCTTAAAATCTATACACTCTACTGGAATTCAAATATCAGTCCAAGAATCAGTAAAATTTCTTGGTATTGAAATTCATTATAAATTAAATTTGTATTCACACATTTAAAATTTAACAAAAGAACTTTCTTCCATAATGCCATAATGTTTTTTAAGAATGCTTAAATAAACAACAACATTAAAAACTTAACTTGCTGTTTACCATACTTACTTCTCCTCACATATGAATTACGGTTTATAAGTATGGGGTGTCTCTAGACATGTTGATAACGTCTTCATCCTGCAAAAGAATGCTGTGAGAATTCTAGCAGGCATACCTCCACGTGTTCATTGAAAAACCTGTTTTGTCAGTATAAAAATTGTAACACTTTAAAGCCACTATATCTTGGAGATAGCATGTTCAGTAAAATCAAAAATTAATACGTTCATGGAGAATTAAACAGTCCACAGCCATAACACAAGACATAAACCTGTTATAAAACTAGTACAGCATAGACTAACTTTGTTTGAACGTTCACCTCAGTATGTGGGGACGAAAGTTTACAACAGGTTACCTATACATCTTCGGAACATTACTTCCCCCAGTAAATTCAGAAAAAAAATCTACATAAGTGGCTTGAGCAAAGGACATTCTACTCTCTAACAGAATCGATAGAATACCATTAAGGAAATCGTTATACTCAATATAATTAATAGAGTAATAAGTTTTAATTATTATATTTATTATTTATTGTTATTGACATATCGTTTGTATTTGACATATTTTAATTTATTGTTCCATTGTATTATTTAACTCAACAATCAAAATTATTGAATGTACAGCCCTTAATATAGTAATCTATGATATATCATATTTTAAAATTGTTCTTTCATTTGTTATACTTATTGTTATTTGATTTTAATTTATATTTTAAGGATTTTAATGTAATTTGGTCATAAAATTATGATGGCGTCACATTTCTTATGAATGGATACATAAATAAATAACGGCAAATATCCATGTTAAGCAAAATGTTTAAAAACTGTTCACAGTACAAGCAATCAGTAAAGAATTAATATTTTTTTAATGCTTTATAGAAAACTCTATCAATTAAATTATCAAAGAATTAATAATTGTTATGATGAAATTTATTTTAATATGCAAAGTTTTATTTTATCAAGATCTTTAAAATGTAAAACAAGATGTCACACCATAGTATTACTGTTAAAAAAGTTTTACTAACCCCAACAAATCCATATTTTTGGGAGGGATATCATTTTTTGAGTATTAATCCTGTTTTTGACATCTTGTGATGAATTTTAAAAGGCCTTTATAAATGAAGAAGAACAAGACAAAAACAGGAAAAAAGGTGAAAATTAGAGATCTGTAAGTTGACTTCATCCAACTCAGCCTCTAATTGAAGTTAGAATTTTATTTCCTTTCGAACTGTTTTTGTTTTGGATAGAGTAGCCAGAAATTTGTATCCTTGGTGTTGATTTTATCTTATCAAGACATTTCATTTGATATACGAGGGAACACAACATTGAAAATGTTGAGTTAACCACCATCCCTATTATGGTGGTGAGGTACTTTTTAATTCTATCAAAAACATCTTTGTGTGATGTTATAATACATCACAATGAAGATGTGAAAATTAAAAAGTAAAAGTAAAGTAAAGAATGTCTTATTTTACCAGGCGAAGTTAGGGCTAAGAAGCCCTCTCTAACACTTAACCTGGGGACCAACGGCTTAAAGGTGACTTCCGAACCACCACCAATGGCCCAATGGCCAATGGTTGGTTGGTAAAATTCTCAACTGTTCAAAAGTTATGGTGGGGTGGTTGTACAAGGGGTTCAATTAATTAACTTATTGAGAACAATTTGATGAAATCTTTGAATTGTGATTTGTAATGGTTTGGAATGTCAAGAAGAGAAAAATTCATTTGATCATCATTAAGCTCAAGTCAGCGATGCTTTTAGCTTTCTGGCTGACAGTGGTATTATCAATGACAGTATCGTAACATTTTTTATAATTAAATTCATGGCATAAGGCACTCCCAAAGAAGAAAACAGTTACAACAACCTCTAAGCCTTTTAAAATACAAAAAATGTAATTAAATTGATCATTCAATAATTCATTGATCTACAAATATATTTTTATTGAAGACATCTGAATTTTTAAGATTTTTCACACGGTCTTCCTTCTTTTTCATCCATTTTACCTTGGTCTTTTCTACTTTTTCATTTATTACCTTGCCAGATTCTATGGATAGTGCTGCTGTCGACTCTGCTTGCGTTGCTGATGCAGCGGCTGTCTCTGCGCCTGGGAGTGGTGACGGGTCAGCACCTGGCTGAGATGTGTTACCTGCAGTATCCACCTCTGCCCCGGCTCTTCCTCTGGGTCATGATGGAGGTGGCCATCATCGGCTCTGACATGCAGGAGGTCATCGGCACAGCCATCGCGCTCTATCTGCTCTCCAACAGACTGTAGGTGAAGGATAACTTACTGAATTGTTGTTTTTTATCAGTAATATTTATTTATTTTTGAGATAATAAAGTCTATAAACTCGTAAATGTACAATTTTGAGAGGATAAGGAAGTAACATTTTTAATACCATTACAGGATATGAATTGTGAATGTTGAGTTTAGCTACAGTGCGACTAATGTCAGCAATAAAAGCGATGAGAACTACGTTAAGACTATTACAAATTTGCCATTCAAAGAGATGACTGAAGGATTTCATGGCCATTACTCGCTGTTTCTCTTGTCCTAAGGGCGGGAATTGTGGAAGCGACAGTGGCTGTATTAGGATCTATTTCATATTAATGAGAAGTTCCTTGTTTAATTTTTAAGGAGACAGAGGTTTCAATTCCAATGTCACCATACTAAATAAAATTTCAAAAAAGGGACATGATAATATAAAACCACATCTGTGGTTTTTGTTTGTCTCATGCTCCTTGCCATTTATCTAATTCAGTCACATCAGGAAGGCAAGCCTTTAGCTAAATGGCTCTAATACAAAGAATGTGATCTTGTTGTTATGTTGAGTATGGAGTATGACATTGTGAAGTTTTTAATTTTTGACGTCGTGATTGATATTTTAGTCAGAAAGAAGGCAAGACAAACAGTCATATAAGAAATGTATGTATTGTGTGTAAGCTTTCAGTCGTGTAAGTTTATTTCATTTACAATTGCAGGGGGAAAAATCACTTTCGGAAATTGTATTGTATTTAATTTTTTAATAATGCAGTAAGAGTATTTCCTGTTTAGTTGGAAAGCTATTTTAACAATAATTAATTCATGTACATTTTCAAAATTATGACTGAACCAGTCTATTAAAACAAGCATGTTTTGTATAGATAAATAAATAATCTATATAAAAACCTGTATAAAAATTATAATTTTAAATAAATAACCTGTATAAAAACCTGTATAATTTTAAACCTGTTTTTAACTTTACTGGCACCCTAGGCTTTTCAAAGAATTGCGCCCCTCAAACTGGGTCTGTTGTCTGTCGTACAAACAGTTGCGCACGAGTCTTGTGTTTCACTGCTTGTCATCTATTACAGTTAAATATCAAAACAAATAAAAACAAAACTCAACTATGAAACATGGTTCAACTACAAGTTTACGTTCAGTTGAATGCAAGTTAAAAAATACCTTGAATATTTCAATCAATGGGGAAGGTTACAATCCTGGATACGCCTATGTTTGCAGATATGA
This sequence comes from Homalodisca vitripennis, assembly GCF_021130785.1. Classification (NCBI taxonomy): domain Eukaryota; kingdom Metazoa; phylum Arthropoda; class Insecta; order Hemiptera; family Cicadellidae; genus Homalodisca; species Homalodisca vitripennis. Next base: position 182,181,432 of record NC_060211.1, read on the forward strand.
ATTGTTAGAACAATTATTCCTGGAATTTTGTTGACTATTGTGAAATTTAATTTGGTTTTTTAAGTGCTTAGAAGTATAACTTAAGAATAATTGAATACTGCATCTTTGGCCAGACTAGCTGGATAGATTCTGTCATTGGACTTAAAATTAATAAATACTATTTCAAATAAAACTCTAGGCAAGATGGTTTAAGAGATGAGTCCCTTTCTCCACCTAAATGGAATATGGGTTCCATTTTTGACTAGAAAACAGAAGTAATGGATTTATTCTCAAAGCTTCAAAGAAGAATGGTATTGAGGAATTAATTGGTCTTCACAAGTCCCTGGCCAAAGTCTACTCTTGACTATTATTGTGCCTTATAGTTTCCTAATCAACAAAGTCATATTGAATACCTTGAAAAGATCCAGAGGTGTTTTATAGGATACTACCTTGATGTTCCTGTCCACCTCGTTGAGGCGTCTCTTGTTCTTCTTCCTTGTTTACCAGAAGGCAATAGGCCTTCAGGTAACAAGGAAACTGGAAGAACTGCTAAGAACTTCTCAACCGTATTTACATTCATGTTTCAAGATCTAACTGTTCTCCCAACTTATTCTTATGCCATTTTCACTAAGAGATGCAAGGCTCTCCTCCAAAACTGTTGTCGACTTGGTAACCAACTATGTTATCAGTTCAACTTCTTTTATGACAACCAGTATGCCCTAAAAAGAGTATGTCAAAGTTTAGTGGGTTTAGAAGAAGTATACTTTCACTGCTTGTCATATTACATTTACTAGGTTATTGTTGTATTATTTGCTATTTTATTAAAAAAAAAAACACTATTTGTAGATTTGTCTCAGCTTCAAAGAATGGTCACAGTATTATTCATTAATTTTATTTATTTTTGTTATAGTTAGATCAAATGATTAGTGTTAAATCTATTAATTAATTCTATTATTATTGCTGTTATTGTTTTTATTGAAAATGTTGTTTGTGTTATGTTATACAAATTCTGTTAGTAAATAAATAAAAAAGTAAATGGTAAGAGTTTGTATTTAAATTTTTTAACATTGTTCTCAATTTAATTTTTAGTAATTGGTTCAAATCAGCTGTGAGACTACAAAATCTCTTAGATATTGAATTGATTTCACTGACTTATTAACATTATTGAAGAGAACCAAGGCATTCCAAACTTCTGTAAATTATTATGGTCAATCTCATTGCCAGACTATTTTTAGGAATTCAGTCAAATCCACTCAGTTCCAAAGTATTTAGGTTAAGCTAACAAGCAATTAACATTACTTTATACATGTGAAAAATGACGAATTTCAGTTATGCAATCAATTACGTAGTTCCTTAGGGATAGTTTTTTATTTAGTCGTCATTAAAGTCAGCCTTTTTTGCAGTATCTTGCTTTGGCTATGTTCCAGTATCCCACTCTGGGTAGGGGTTGTGCTCACTGTTGTGGACACCTTCATGTTTCTGTTGCTGGACAGATACGGTTTACGCAAACTCGAGATATTCTTCGCAACCCTTGTTGCTGTTATGATCTTTACTTTCGGATACGAGGTAAGCGTGTCTGCAGATTTGTTTCCACTGCAGAAGATTCATAAATTGATAGAGTGCTAGATTTCATCTCTGAATGCCATTGTTTAGATTTGAAACATATCTAATAATTTTTTATTCTGGATTTGTTTGTGAAATTGAGAAACTGTAACTATTTTACTTACCCGTATATTTTTAAGTCCCTTAATCAGATAACTGAAACATATCTGTTTCGAAACAACGTAGTTTCAAAATAACTAACCTTTTAACTTGTAAAATATTAATGAATAATATCTTTGAATATTTGTCGATTAGCAGACTTAACTTACAAAAAACTAGCAGTAATTTAAATATCACAGTGTCCTTTGTTTGAAGTTTATTATTGACGATGGAAGGTTTGAAAGGATAACAGGATTTTGGACATTTTTACCATTTTTATAGGTTATAAAATGTATAACACAATATTTCGAGGATTGAAATCTATCCTCTTTGTCAGGTGGGAGAGGTATTTTATGTGTATTTATACCTCTCCTATCTGACGAAGAGGATAGATTCCAATCCTCGAAACGTTGTATTATACCTTTTTTAACCTATAACAACGGCAAATGTCCGAAAATCTGTAATCACAAAGTATTTTACTAAGGTCAAATTCTTACATTACCTTACAGTTTATGTAGGGTAGCTGTAGGTATTTAAAATAAAAGTAACTGTTTACCATCAGATGTATTCAAACCAAGACGATTTGCAGTTCTGGATAGCCAAACCTGATGGCTCTGAGATACTGCAAGGTCTGGTGACCCCATGGTGCGAGGACTGTGATGGATCAGTGGCACTTCAAGCCATCGGCATCATTGGAGCAACCATCACACCTCATAACCTCTACTTGCACTCAGGCCTTGTTAAGGTAACCTTACTGAATACTAGTATTACATTTGCTTCCATAAGGATTTGTTAGTGTTTTAAAACTTTGGACAAGCCGTCACCGGAAATATTAATACAAACTTGCGTTTTTTATCGTACTAATTCTTCCATACTGAACTGTTATCTGTAATTTTTAGATAATGCTAACTTTAATAAGGACACTTGTTTTATAGTACTGCAAATTATTGACAACAGTACAGTGCTGAATTAAAGAGTCAATAAATAGTAAGAACAACATCTACTCTAAACGAAGGAAAAACAAAGCAAGTACTGTTTAGTAGAGCACAAAATGAAAATGTTGGGCTCCCGATGTTAGAGGTGGAGGAAGAAACTAAGTACTTGGGAATTATTGTAGACAGTGCTCTATCTTGGACACCTCATGTTGATTTGGTCTGCAACAAATTGAGTACTGCCCTGTATGTGCTCAAAAGAGTTAGAGCTGTCACAGACCTCGCAAACAGCTAAAGTTGCTTATTTCTCACTATTTGAATCCCACATAAGATATGGACTGCTTGTTTGGGGTGGATCAACTGCAGGAAATCTGAATAGAGTCCTAATAATGCAGAAAAAGGCTGTGAGAGTGCTAGCAAGCTTGGGACCAAGAGACACTTGTAGAAGTGCCTTTAAAGACCTTGGTATCCAAACTGTTACTGCCTTGTTTATCTTTCAGTCCATCATTCACATTCTCACAAGCAATGCTGAACGATTCATTGACATCCATACCCTCAACACCAGAAACGCAGTCAATTTCAACCTTCAATCTCACAGACTTGCAGTGTTTGCCAAAAAACCTTCCTATGCAGGAGCAAAATTTTTCAATCTACTGCCAAGAAATCTCAAAGAAGAGAAGAGACTATTCCCATTCAGGACACGTCTCACCACCTGGCTGGCCGACAAGACATTCTACTCCGTTGAAGAATTTTCAAATTGGAGAGATTTGACAACCTAATTTATAATTACTTTTATGTATTGACACATATTCTGTACTCTACGTTCACGAATAAAGTTTGCTTTGACTTGACTCTATGTTTTCATGGTTGAATTGTAATACAAAAATGCATAATATCACATTTCAATGCAAATCAGATTGTTTTATTCGCTTCCAAATCTGGATGTGACATTAGTCTGAGCAATGACTTATATGATAATAAGTAAACACATTAACTGTATCCACACTCGTACTGATATCATTCATGATTAGCACCAACCACAATTGTTGTCCACATTTTGGATGATGTCCCTCACTAGACTCTACCAGAGGACTGATATTTATTGTTATTGATGTACCTACAGTCTCGTGCAGTGGATCGCTCCAAGGTATTAAGGATCAAGGAAGCCAACCTGTACTTCTTCTGGGAGTGTATGATGGGATGTCCGTGTCCCTCACTATCAACATCATGGTCTCTGTGTTTGGCCATGGACTCTACCAGAAGACTGATATTTATTGTTATTAATGTTCCCACAGTCTCGTGCAGTGGATCGCTCCAAAGTATCAAAGATCAAGGAAGCCAACCTGTACTTCTTCTGGGAGTGTATGATGGGATGTCCGTGTCCCTCACCATCAACATCATCGTGGTCTCTGTCTTTGGCCATGGACTCTACCAGAAGACTGATATTTATTGTTATTAATGTTCCCACAGTCTCGTGCAGTGGATTGCTCCAAAGTATCAAAGATCAAGGAAGCCAACCTGTACTTCTTCTGGGAGTGTATGATGGGATGTCCGTGTCCCTCACCATCAACATCATCGTGGTCTCTCTGTCTTTGGCCATGGACTCTACCAGAAGACTGATATTTATTGTTGTTGATGTTCCCACAGTCTCGTGCAGTGGATTGCTCCAAAGTATCAAAAATCAAGGAAGCCAACCTGTACTTCTTCTGGGAGTGTATGATGGGATGTCCGTGTCCCTCACCATCAACATCATCGTGGTCTCTGTCTTTGGCCATGGACTCTACCAGAAGACTGATATTTATTGTTATTAATGTTCCCACAGTCTCGTGCAGTGGATCGCTCCAAAGTATCAAAGATCAAGGAAGCCAACCTGTACTTCTTCTGGGAGTGTATGATGGGTCTGTCTGTGTCCCTCACAATCAACATCATCGTGGTCTCTGTGTTCGGCCATGGACTCTACCAGAAGACTAATATTATTGTTGTTGATGTTCCCACAGTCTCGTGCAGTGGATTGCTCCAAAGTATCAAAAATCAAGGAAGCCAACCTGTACTTCTTCTGGGAGTGTATGATGGGTCTGTGTGTGTCCCTCACCATCAACATCATCGTGGTCTCTGTCTTTGGCCATGGACTCTACCAGAAGACTGATATTTATTGTTATTAATGTTCCCACAGTCTCGTGCAGTGGATCGTTCCAAAGTATCAAAGATCAAGGAAGCCAACCTGTACTTCTTCTGGGAGTGTATGATGGGTCTGTCTGTGTCCCTCACCATCAACATCATCGTGGTCTCTGTGTTCGGCCATGGACTCTACCAGAAGACCAATGCTGACGTTGTAAGTTTAGATGTACAGATTTTTAAATTTGAATTCGTAAGGTGAAGGAAATTGGACCTCCTTATCTCAACCTGTCTAATAATGAAAATAAAGTAAAATAAACCTTGGAAAGTGTTCATAAGACTACATGAATTTTGGTTCTTAGATTTAAACGGTGGTCTCATGGTTAAAATCTAATTTTTTTTTATTTATAAGGCACTAATCTTAAAAATTAGAGCCTAACTTCTTTTCCTCAAGAGAAATTTAATGGATTTAGAAAATTATAACTATTAGACTTATCTATTATTCATTTTGGAAATCTACGAAATAAATTAACAATAGAATTTTATACTAGTTGTAGTATGTAGTTTAAGCTTTGATTGTATTAATTGTAATTGTTGTAGAGATAACTCGTAGTCTCGTACAACACTATAAATTGAGGCATGAACTAAGTAAGCGCTAGGACTGTGCTCTGTAGAGCTGAGGTAGTAAATACTTGAACTGTAACAGTCTAAGTTATGTGGAACAGTTCTAGTGTCAGACCTCAGAATTATCTTAAATAATCCCTTGGACCTCAGAGTAACTCCTTCGTTTGAATGACTTATCTCCTGTGTAACTAATACAATCAAACATATTTGTATATAGAATTTTAAAATAGTAATGTCTGTACAAAATATGTTTTTTATACAAAAATTGATTCATTTATTGATTCATCATGTTGAAACATTTTTAACAAAACTAAAATCTTGGGATATTTTGGCCTTGTGGGGGAGAGCAATCTGTTTTCTATAGATGTTTTGGTTTAAGATGTAAGGTCAAAATATTTAATGATTTTGTTAGTACTTTTCTGACCCAGTGTGGAATTCTTTGACGGTAACAAGGCCATACTGTATAGTTGGTTTTGAAGTATTTTTAAAACAAATTTGAAATTATAACTCACATCATTTTTCAAACCATTCAAAGAAAAGAAAAGTGTAGCTGGAATTTAATTAAAACATTAATAGGCCTGAAGCAACTCTCAGACTACTTTTCAGATATTTATTTTTGCAAGAAAATAAATCTAAAAGCGTATATTTTTCCAGATGAACCTCTGTCTTAACAGTGATGTTCCTCACCATAACATTTTTACTGTAAGTATATAATAGATGTCATACAACATATTATAAACATATATTATATATTATTAATATTTACAGCATAAATGAATGGCTTAAATCTCATTAATATTAATTTCTTGATAGCTCAAATATTTTTCTATCACAACTCATCAATATTTTTTTAGCATTCCTGATCAAATGTAACTCTGTGAAAACAAAAAGTTCAAATTTTCAATCATTTCAGGAGAAAATAACAATCCTTTGTTGCATTTTCCACCACAAAATTGTTTTTAAGAACTAATACTTTTTATAAGATAAATTTTTATGGTGGTTCCCAAAACCTAGCGTTTCAGTTTTTGTAACAAATCTAGCAAATTTTTGAAAAGAGAATAGTGTTGATATAACCTAAATAATGATAACTCATTTCATTAATCAATATTGAAGTTTATTTGCATATGAATTCTTTTTGTTTCGAGTGTAGAACAACACAGAGATAGTAGAACTGGACATCTACAAAAGTGGGATATTTCTGGGTTGCCAGTATGGGGTACTGGCAATGTACATCTGGGGATTAGGAGTTTTGGCGGCAGGGGAAGGCTCTACCATGATGGGTTGCTATGCTGGACAACTAACCATGGAGGTACTGGTAACTAATCTACTTAAAAATATAACTTAACGTAACTTTAAGGTTAACAGAGTATGGACCCTTACTTTTGATCATATATATATCAATGACATAACATTGACTGTTATGCTAATACGCTTCTCTACGCTCACGGTACAACTTTTTTCATTCTGAATAAACTAAAGAAATTAACCAACACCAACATAAACAAAGCATCAAAATGGTTTAAAGAAAAGGTTTTTTTAATGAATGAATCTAAAACTCAAAACATTTTGTTTACTTTAAAATCAATTCCGGAAAATAGTTTTAATCTTGAATAAAGTAGTGTAATAAAAATGTTGAGAATTCATATTGATAAGATGGGGATCTCAAATTGATTTTCTGTCCACTAAATTATCTAGAATTATTTTTTTATTGAGACGTTTATCTTGCTGCATAAGTGAAAATTATGTTCGGACTGCATATTTTGGCTACTTTCAGTCAGTTGTGATATATAGATTAATACTGTGGGGAAATAGTGCTAGAGTTCAGGAAATACTGGTGCTTCAAAAGAAAGCTGTTAGAATTGTTGGTAAAGCTGAATATCTCGCTCATTGTAAACCTGTTTTTATTAACCAAGGAATTCTTACAATAGTTAATTGATTTTTGTTTGATTTTTCTGTTTACATTTTAAATAATGAGGACTTAATAAACCATACAAAAAGACATAATTACAACACCAGAAACAGAAACATTTTAATTGACTATTGTTGACTGAGTAAATCTTTGAATTGTCATGTTGTAGTTGACTTAAAAGTGCATAACAAATTGAAACATTTACTTGAAAAACACTCTCTTAAAATGTATTAAATAAACTTTATGAATGGCTGTTACAGAACCCTTCCTATAATATTGATGAGTTTTTTTCTGTTAACAAAATAGACTTTTCATGATTGTTTCAAGACTTTGTCAATACATGTAACATGTTTTACGACAAATAAACTAATTTATTATTTTTATGAAAATAACAAAGTATCTAATTTAGACCCTTGTGGAATTCCCATAGTATGAACAGACCAATCATAATAGAACAATACATTTGAAGGGGTTAATTATCTTATTTTCATTGCATGGTGTTCTACTTGATTGAAACTGAAAAAACTTATTTGTTTAATCGGAACCTTTCATTACATTCAAGAAGTTAGTACATTTTTGTTATTTATCGAGATTTTATTACACAAGTAGGCCTACTCCGAATTTCAGCCATTAGCCAATGTTTAGACACAAGAGCAAATACAACTGCCCTAGCAAAACAAAGACTAGTTCTAGGTTTTATTTTATGAACTGTGATTTGTGTGAATTAACCAATAAGGAGACACATGAACCAAAATGTCTGCCACAGCAAAATAATTGGCCTAGCTTTGAGAGCATAACTCTAGCCATCACCTTTCATATATTAACAAATCTTTTATAATCATTTATAATTTTTTGATTTAATATGAGTTTAACTAATGTGGAGGCACATAAACAAACACCACTGCCCTAACAATACTTTTGACTAGACCTTTGTTTTATTTTACTTAATGTTTTCATCCACTTTTGATTTGTGTGAATTTCTCAATGAGGAGACACATGGAACTAAAATGGCTTTAACAACAAAATTATTTGCCTAAACTTGACAGCATGATTGCTTAGCATCACCGATTACTGATTTACATTCATTAAAATTGTATAAATGGCAATAGTCTAATATAAGTTCAATAAACAATCAATCACAAAAAGTACTTGCTCCGCCAGAACTCGAACCCGGATCTCTCAGTTGCTGGGTGAATACGTTACCACTACACCACAGAGCCCTTAATTATTACAATTCAATTATTTTGTACTTGGCCGTATCTGTCACTTATATTTACATTAATTAAATTTGTATGAATGGCAAGTCATTTGACAGGTATTTGGTATTCTGGTCATATGTTTGTTCGGTTATTTAAATGCATGTATGACAAATACAGCCAAAGTGCAAAATAATCGAACCTTAAAAAGTAAAGGCTCGATTACTTATTTAGAAATCATCGATGATACTCTGTAATCTTTTGATTTAATTTAAATTAACAATATATTATTGAATTTTACAAGTTAATATACTAGAAAAAGTTATTTTCTCTAGTTAACAGACAACTTAATTCTCAAGTAAATACTTTTTATTTTTATTCTACGAAATCTGCAAGTTAAGAGTTTGTTTTTACGTAGGGGTTTCTCCACCTGAAATGGACCAAGTGGAAGAGAGTACTGTTCACACGTTCAGTTGCCATCTTGCCAACATTCATGATAGCATTCTACAGCACCCTGCCCGAGCTCAGTGGGCTCAATGACCTACTCAACGCCATGTTCAGTATACAGATCCCCTTCGCCACTCTGCCACTCATTGCCTTCACAAGTAACCCTCAACTCATGGGCCAGTTCGTTAATGGCATGTAAGTATTAGTACTATTCAGTATACAGGTCCCCTTCACCACTCTGCCACTCATTGCCTTCACAAGTAACCCTCAACTCATAGGCCAGTTTGTTAATGGCTTGTAAGTATTAGTACTATTCAGTATACAGATCCCCTGCGCCACTCTCCCACACTCATTGCCTTAACAAGTAACCCTCAACTCATGGGCCAGTTCGTTAATGGCATGTAAGTATTAGTACTGTTCAGTATACAGATCCCCTGCGCCACTCTCCCACTCATTGCCTTCACAAGTAACCCTCAACTCATGGGCCAGTTTGTTAATGGCTTGTAAGTATTAGTACTGTTCAGTATACAGATCCCCTGCGCCACTCTCCCGCTCATTGCCTTAACAAGTAACCCTCAACTCATGGGCCAGTTCGTTAATGGCATGTAAGTATTAGTACTATTCAGTATAGAGATCCCCACAGTATAGAGATCTGCCACTCATTGCCTTTACAAGTAACCCTCAACTCATGGGCCAGTTCATTAATGGCATGTAAGTATTAGTACTGTTCAGTATACAGATCCCCTTCGCCACTCTCCCACACATTTCCTTCACAAGTAACCCTCAACTCATGGGCCAGTTCGTTAATGGCATGTAAGTATTAGTACTGTTCAGTATGGAGATTCCCTTTATATTTTCTTTTTATTTTACAATTTTTTTCTGAAATATCTTAGACGATGGAATGGAGGTATATATAAGTAGAATTCTAATAAGATTAGTTGTGAAAGTTTTTATGAAACATAATTTGTAATTTAGTCGGAAACATGTTTGGAAAATGTTACGTTTCAGTTACAACTTCATTATACTTCTATTAAAAAAACTTTTTCAACTTTTGAGAAATTGAACTGAATGCTACCAACAGTCAAAGTTTTCAGTCTCCATTTCTATCTTACACCTCTTTATTTTTTATCTTCTAATCCTGTACATAATTCATAATCATAACAATAAGACATGATCGGTCGTTACTGTCTCAGATTCATCAAGATCTTTACGAGCGTGGTATCTGTGGTAGTAATCTGTATCAACGTGTTCTTCGTACTTTCCTCATGGCTCTCAACTGCTCTCTTGAACTACTGGCTGCTGGCAGCTCTTTCCCTCTACTGCCTCGTCTACTTCTCCATGTGTGGCTACCTTGTGCTACACATGATTGCCAACATGACAGCAGCTGACAACACGGCACTCTCACGTGCGCTTCTCTGCAAAACAACATGGACGAATCGGAATATGCAGTTGTGGACCATGTAAATAAGACTTAATAAATGACTATACGTTAAGTAGAATTAAATATGATTTTGATTTTAAAGTTTCACCTTTATTTATCCATATAGTTATAGTGCCTTAATATTTAGCAGAGCAATGGTTTTCAATTCAATTTAATATTTTGTACTTAGCCAGTAACATAAATAGACACAAACAATCAAAGTACGATAAATTCATAATGTATCTATTAATGTTAATAATAAAATTAAATTACCTACACTAATTTAGTTTTGTCTGTTTTGGAAGTGAAAACAGATTTTAATACAATAAATTCCTAATTTACCTATTAAAATTAATAATCAAAATAAATTACTAACTTTGTTTTGTTTGTTATAATTTAAAAAATCAGAAGTTAATTGGTATTAGACAAATTCTTACAATGATGCAATAAACATAGCCAACACAAGAGTAGAAAATATTATATAAAAGTAATAAAACAAAATTAAAAAACACCATAGTTTTGATACATGAACATCCAGATCTAAATGATTTACAAATAACGTAGCTATGGCGGGAGGGGTTGATTCAATATGAATGTTGAATTTGGCTCTAGTTCACCTTCCTCTTAGTGCAGTGAAATTGCCACAGACTCGACTCCTGGAATCGAAATTCACGTCCGTCTAAAGAGATAAAAAACTTGGTGATGTTCAAAACGAACATTCTTTGCATTATTTTGACATCAGGGGCACGTAGACCTAAAACAGCTCTGTCTGGTTTCCTAGTAGTCATCCAGTGTAATCTAGATAAAGAAGTGTTCTCAATGTCTCATCAGGTGCTCAATAGAGTGCACTGCAATGTTTTAGAATTATCCCAAAACCAGGCAGAGCAACTGAGTCGCAAGTTCTCTGCACAATCAACACTTAGCTGGGGGGTAGCTAAGTGTCGATTGACACTTAGCTGGGGGGTAGCTAAGTGTCGATTCAATGTAAATTTTTTAGTTTCAGCTGAACTAAATGTTGAGAAATGGAGACAAACTCAATATTCTCATTAAATAACTTAGACACAAAATAACTGTTAAGTAACAAAGTCTTATTAACACTTCCCCTAGCATTACCAGTTAGTTTATTAAATACTTGATTGTCACACGAAAGGTGACAGCTTTATGTTTTTTGTAATCTGACTGATGACCAAACCCAGTGGCGGCTCTTCCACTGGGATTCTGGCCAGAACACCCCCTCAAGAAAATCAAGAAAAATAAAAACTATAAATAATATTTATGTAGATAATAACCTAACTCTAAAACATGATAAAAGTTTCTAATAAAATAAATTGAAAACAAAATATCTCAGTAGCAACACATTTGAAGTCAGCGATTCAATCTTCAGTCTTCAAACTGCAGGCTTCAATGTGAATCAACTTGCAAAGGCTTTCGACCAATGAGGAAGAACCAATCAAATCCAGTGCATATAACCTAGAAAATTTAGAACAGAGCTCTCACTACAGTGCTGCTGCTATCTATAGGCAGTAAAATGAATCACTTGAGAAACTAGATATACACAGCACACATGGTTGACTTGTATCACAATGGCATTGATATTCAAATTCAAGTTCAAATTCTTTATTGTCACAGTTTACATAACATACATTCTTTAAATCCAGCACAGCTGTAAGAACGGGTAACATTTAAAGATATAAAAAAGGACTTAATATTACTATCAGTTATGAAACATTGTCAAAGTCAAAAAGTTTAATTAATTAAGTATAATGTTATACAATTAAATGTGTACAATGTTATTATAATTATAAAAGTAAGAAAAATAAAATAAAATGTTTAAATTTATGCATTTATTTATATTCATAATGTTACTAAATTATTTTATCACATATATACTCTTCAATAGAGTGATATTATTTTTCTTGTAACATATCTGAAACTTTTATTTTAAATTCATTGTATTTTTGTATTGATTTCAATCTATTTGGCAACTTATTGTATAATTTTCGTCCAAAATATTGTGGTGAACGCTCAAACAAACAAAATCTATGAATTGGAAAGTGCAACAGATCTCTATTTCCTGTATTGTAATTATGGTTATTGTGATTTGCAAAAAAGAGCTCAAAATTCTGCCTTAGAATAGAATAGAATAATGTTTATTGTCATTTTACAAAATGCATTGACAAAGTCATAAATACACCTAAGTGGCGTAGTCAAAAGATAATTCCCAATTATGGAATAAAATTGTACAAAGTAAATAAATATAATGAACAAACTACCTCGATCTGTACAACTCTTGAAGCTCCGACTTGACTTTGGTTACCCATAAGACCAATGCAAAAATATTTGCTAATGCTCAGCCTAATCCCATGGAGTGACATGCATCATCATCAAACTCGGTGTTTCTACTAAAAAAATTAAGCTTCATGCACAATTTCAAGTCTACAAATCGTTAATTTTCGAAATATCAAGCTGACAGAGAGACAGAAATGAAATTTTTCCACCCCACGAGTAATAAGCTTCGCTAAAGCTCAGCCAACAAGTATATATTGTGGATAACCATATACAATCACAGCTGTATACAGAACCACAAGATCTGTAACACTGTATTTTTATCCTTAATTTATTTTAGTATGTTTACTATATTGATCAAAGAACATGGCTCTTGCATTATATGGTAGAATAATATTGACAATGCATGAGTAGAAAGGTTGGCACAATAAAGAATTTCAAGGTACAAATACTTAATTTGTTATAATTTAAATTAACTGATTTATTTATGGCATCCCAAATATTCTTAAAGGCCCTGACAAATTATAGACAATATGACTCATTATGTTTTATTATAGACAAGTTTTTTATCGTATTTAATTTTTAATTAGAGTTTTAATGATTTCATCATACAAATGCATTGTGCTACAGATGTATAACCTAAAGTATCAAATGTGCAGAAATTTGTACTGTACATGATCGTCTGCAAATAATATCACTTTGTTGAACGAGTCGTTGAACTAATCTTGTTTCTGTGAAAAATAAAAGATATATTTTCGTTTTGTTGCATCACGAACAGGTTTATGTGTATTACATAAAATTCATAACGAGCCACTTCAGACCGAAGGTTTCTGACAGTAAACAAGTTCCATTTTAAAAACGCTATCTCGACACAAACCAGATAAATAAAAAAATTTGGTTATCAAGAGTTTTGTATGTACAACAAATTAATGCAAAGAACACTCTTGAGTTAATCCCCAGTTATGTTAGTTTGTAAAGTGATCATCCACTATCCACTCATCAGGATGAGCCAAATGGAAACGGTTAAAGTGATGAGTGATAGTTTTGCTGATATTTAAAATCCATCAGTTTTTAAAGTTTGCACTATAATAGAATTGAGCATACTTTAATTGCTGTGTCATTTATTTGTTCTAGCAGTTTTTTAAACTGCACCATCATCGGTTTCTTGTAAACTAGGAGATATAGAAACAACTTTTGATCAGAAACTTCACCTTCTAAATTCTAAATTACGGTATTACAAATCTAACGAATTTCCTACCATTTTCAAGATGGCAGGCAATTTGAAAATATCAAAAATAAAATAGCGTTTTCTTAAAAAAGTTGAGATATATCTTAATTAAAATAAAAAATATTGAATTCTTGGATATTTTAGATTTTTTAATCAATGAAGTTACTAGTGTTTAAAGTAACTTGTTACACATTTATAAGAAGTAACTTTGTAATTAATTATTATTTCATGTTTTCATTATAGCACAAATGGCCCAGTAAAAAATATAATTTTTGTCAAAGTTAAATTTTGGTTAGATTTATAATCTATTTACTGCACTGTTTTTATGTAATCGTAATCAAACTTTTATAGATCATGGTTATGATGATTAGGGTGATAACAATAATTATTATTGCAAGCATGTTTGAGCAAAGATTGTTGATCTGCATAGCAACAACGTATTATGTATTATGAACATCTAATTCAATGATTATGATCAAAATTTACATTGACTTTAAATGTTAACTGGGATCAATTACTATGAGCATAGAAGGGCTGGAGTTTTAGGGCCAAAATTAAGAGTTTCACATGCAGCTTTTGTCAAGTGTGATTTCTTATTGCAGGCCCTAACAGGTACAAAGACTGTTTTACTCAGTTATGAATCTAAAAATAGTTTCTTCACAGTATATTATTACAATAAACTGATATCCTCCTCTCTACTTTACAAGTGCTCTCTCTCACACACACACTCTTCAATCACCCAATGTCCAATCTTTTCTCTCACAATTTCTTTTTTTGCTGGAGTGCAAAGACAAAAAACGTGTCTGTGTTCTTCCAAGGTGTTAAAGCCTTGACCATGGTGATATGATCAATGTGAGTGGACGGACAGATTTTGTATCAAGCAAGACTACCCAAAGTTTAGATAATAAAAGTACAGAAAATCTGTGTATGTTTGTTTTGCTTTGGGATGAAAATTTGGACTATACAGGGTGTCTAAAAAGTCCCAGGACAGTTATATATTTTTGAAACGATTAAAAATAGAGCTATCAAACTTGGTACAGACTTACTGAATAAAAATCTAATTTAAAACGTTTCCAGTGACCTGGTACTTCCTTCGGGGGTATGGCCCACAAAGAGTCGGAGGAAAATATTAAATCTAAGCATAATTTGCTATGAACATAAAATTAAAGATCTTTATTAATAGAGTACAATGCCGCAAACCTGACCTCAAACGGACAACCAAGTCGGGAATAGGATCGATTCAAAAATGGCTTGAATTTTCTGTTAAGCGTTGTAAACAATAAACTACTGATGCTTGAATCATTGTCATTTTATCCCTAGATTAAACCATTGTAATGGGATTCAGTAATCATAAACTGCTCTAGTTTTGCTTCTGAATAAATTAATTTACCATGACCTTGGTTATAGTTACCTAATAATTGTAAATTCAATTCATCTTTGAACGGCTCCCATTTCTGGCTCAGTTGTCAGTTTGAGGTGAGGTTTGCGTCATTGTACTCTACAAATAAAGACCTTTAATTTGATGTACATACCAACCTATGCTTAAATTTAAAAATTTCTTCTCACCCCATGTGGGCCATCCCCCTAAGGAAGTAGCGAGTCACTTTATATGTGTTAAATTAAATGTTTTGTTCAGTAAGTCTGTCCTAAGTTTTGTAGCTCTGTAGCTGTAGAGAAAACAATTAATTTTTAATTTTGAGTAAATTTCAATTTGTACAAAAAATGGCAGCCAGATTATTTGCAGTTATAATATTGACTGTAACAGTGAGGAAGGAAAATATACTAGAAGGAAATAGTTACATAGAAAATTGCTATTTGTGACCTTGAGCCATGGAATAAATATCTCAACTAGTAGAAAAAAGGTACATGTGGCCGATAAAACTAACGAGCAAGTAATGAACTTTAGCAATACGGACAACAAGGAATTTGATAAATCCAAGTTGATGTGAAAGTTGCAGGAAGGAAAGGAAATCCCACAGGTAAGTAAGCAAGGGTCAGGTACAGTAAAGACATATCAACAGCCTTCTAGTTTTATTTAAAAAGTCTTTTTCTACCTTTGAATCCTTAGCTGTGCTGGCTTAAAGCATATTCACTGAATTTCATGTCTATTCATGTTAGGACCCGATTTGAACCCGTGAACTCTTAAAGAGCCAAGACTATATCTATTAGTCTACAGAAGAGGACTAAATTAGTTTTAACTACATGATGTGACAGAACAACACTACCATTCTATGTCTATAATGGGACATATATAGTCAGGAAATAAATGTATATAATAAAATTATACATAATACAGTGCTTGATTTATAAACATAGAGGTGACAGAACTGTGATCCCTGAGGGTCTGGAAGTACTCCATCGTCTCAGAAGAAATGGAAAAGGGGTGACTTCTCCAGAAAATGTTTGAAAATATGGTATCTCAAAACTGTTTGTTGCGTTTATAAGGAGCAAAGTTTCCTGTGCAAATCAAAAATGCTTATCTTTTCAGAGATGTCCTGAAACACGGTTTCAGTGCGTTCCACCTGAAATCTAGTACTCTGTTTATACAGGGTGTTCAGAAAATAGTGTCACAAACTTCTGTGACCTGATAGTACTCATGATTTCAAACATAAAGAGTCCTGTAAACATAGGTCGAGAAATGGGTAGTTTAGCCTCTAGCCGCCATTGTTTATAAAAATTATTATCTCTAGAACTAGTAAAGCTACAGATACCAAACTTTGAACATTGGTTATGAAAAGTAAGCGAAAACTAAAAAAATAGTTGTAGAACATTAAAAACCAATTTTTTTAAACCAAATCAGTATAGTTATAAAAAATGTCCAAGATACCAAGTATTTAGTACTTTTTATTTTTATTTTTATCAATTCTAATAGTATTTTTTTTTTAAACAAAATCCATCAACGCGTAAGTGAGTATTTGACAAGCACTAAAGTTGTGCTTGAACGAGCTGAGAGCATATATATATATATATATATATATATAATATGTAAGGAACATATTTATTTACCACCAATACTGTGATAATTGTATGTCAACTTATGTTAATTTTGTATGATAATTAAGTATTTTTACATTAACATGATAATACTGTATGATTTAATAAACTATAAAAATAAAAATATGTAGTATTTTAAAAGAGAAAGATCTTTGAGGTTATGTGTTAGATTAAATGGTTTATGGATCACTGCTAATTTCTCTTTGTTAGCACTACTCTCTCATTTTACCTTTCATTAAACCATTACATACTCAGTTGTATGCCATTCCACTCACAGCAGAGAACTACACATCATGTATTGTCATCTGTGATTGATGTGATCATTCCAGCTCTGCAATCATTATTTCAGGTTTACCAACTTACAACTTGCATAATAACTTGGTATTTGTTAGATTTAGTCAGAACAGTTACTATCAAATCATTATAGGTAACTACTTAACCAGTCATTAAATAGCCACTATAATTGTAATTATACATCTATGCATTAAAAATTAAATTAAGCAAAATAAATTTTAGATTATTTTTTATATTTACCTAGTATTTTGTTTAAATTGGTCTGTATGGTATATTGAAGATGTTTCTCCTAACTTTTTGAGAATTTGGTAATGACTAATATGGATTGTTATTAAAATATATACACATTGAATTAATTTGTAATTATTTACCTGTAAAATAGTTAGAACATTATGTAATAACTCAAAGGAAGTGGAAAGAAGTAAAATAATCTTTTGTAATAAAAAACCCATTTAAATTTTTATAGAAATTAAATTACTTCCTGGTTGTATATTATATTAATATTAAATACTATTTATAATATCTTTTAGTATTATTAATATTAATTAATATATTTTAATTCATATTAATATAATTTAATCAAACTAATATTAACATAAACATAAGGGAATTGGTGAGTACAGCAAATAAGGTGCTCTCTAGTAGTAGTAAAACATACAAATCTCTTTTTATGCAAATAAAATATAAATACCGAGGAAATCTGCTTAATAATAGTTAAGGTTTTTACAAACTAAAATAATGTATTTGTTCAGTTATAAGAATACAATAACTATGCCTTGTTTTGAGTGCCTGACACATTTTTTTAAGAGATGGGAGATGACAAATAAAATAAAAAATAACCACTAGGTCAGGAAGTCCTTCCCTGGAAATTTGGACATCAATATCTAAATATAGACACAGTTTTAAGAAATATTATAGTGTTGTTTAATTTACAAACAGATATATTGTAAAACTCAAACTTTCATTTTTTCCTTTTTTAGATCTATTTTATTTTATAAAATATAGTTATCTTAATGGAATATAGAACAGCTAGAAAAATATACAATTTATTAAAAACCTTCAGTGAGATAAATACTGTCCTGAAGAGAACTAGTATAGCAGAATAGTACCTAGATGCACCTTCCACATTTAACTCGTTAAACTGATAAATATAATGGTTTGTTGTTACACAACTTATAAGAAAACTTAAAAACTAAATCCATAGCATGAGGATTTTCAAACCAAACAAACTTTTTTTACGGTTTAAAACAAGTAAATGTCAGTTTATTGATTTTATCACTAGTATAAAAGAGTTCTTAATGAATTCTTTGCTAACTTATCCATCACTTCATTAACTGATAACAGTACGTTCTAGTTAAACAGATCACTGTTGTTGCAAAAGTAGCAAGCATATTATAATCTATAAGTGTGGAGTTCTTTAACTAAATCATTATTATTTTCTAGGCTAAAAATATTTTTTCAGTGATAGCTTAGCAGTTGTCTTCATAATATTTTCATAAGTTTGTAAACATTAGGGAATCATTTATAACAGCTCAATAGTAACTCTTGAATTTTTTTTAAGTTTAGTTAATGAAAGAATGTAGTTAGGAAAAATTTTGATAACTGATATTTTCCCGTAGTGGACAGAGAGTAAGGCACCATTTTGGTCCTTAAAAAGTTCTTGACCCATTTCTTTGTTGAGAACTATATTTCAGCAGTACATGTCAGTAATACTGATTAGTTCAATAATAATAATGATCGTTTACTAAAAAAGTAATTGAAAAAATTGAAAATTTTGGGGGGGTGGTCTGGACCACTGTGGACTCCCTCGCTGGCTACATCTATGTGTTAATGACGATGGAAGGTTTAAAAGGATAATAGGGGTTTGGATATTTTCAATTGTTATATGTTACAAAATATATAACACATTTCGAGGATTGAAATCTATCCTCTTCATAAGGTAAGAAGAGTTGGGTTATATGTTTTGTAACATATAACAAAGGTAAACGTCAGAAATTCTGTTATCCTTTCAAACTCTAAAAGGCCAAATGCTCCTTTTTTTGCCTAGAGGTAAAGTCTCCACAGTCCTGAAAGGACCTATCAAATGTTGGGTTCTCTGATATCCTTGGACTGAGAAGACAAATGCTCCTTGATAATCGAAGATTTTCAAAATTTTAATTCTAGATGAGAATTCACTTCATAGTCCGGAAGACATGACCTAATATGTACTCTATAAGAAGACAGCCTTTCTGTGAAGTAGAATGAGAAAATAGAAAAAGCGTTTAAAATGCCAAATATTTTCACGCACAATATTTTCTTAGCTCAACGCCTTGTTGATTCAGTCTCTGACATATCCTAACACACCTAATAAATAAAAATGCCTTTTATTTTTAGTGTTCCTCAGTACATTATAACTGGTTTGTGAACAACTCACTTCAAACTAAATACAAACAAATAGAACTAGGTGCAAACTATAATACTAGAAACTAACAATGAAATGAAATGAAATGAAATGAAATGAAATGAAAATGAAATATGCCTTTATTCAAGAGGCGGAGTTAGGGCTATTTAGCCCTCTCTACCACTCAACCAACAATGACGGTAATGTAATAACTAATTTATAAAAACTGCCTGGTGACTAGATTTAATACATTTTTCAGTCTTTTCTTGGTTTAGTTAATCTTCAATTTTTATTTCTTTTTTCAATATGTCACATTGAATCACCTGTTGTTTTATTTCTTCTAGTGTTAGCTTGGTGTTCAACTTTGTCCATTTTACTCTGTTTGGAGTACTTCCTGTTCCCTTGCAATAACTAAACACTACTTGAATTTTTGTCTCCGCGGCCTAAGGCATAGTCTGTTAGGCTGAAATCCGTAGGTGGTGGATTCAAATGTTGTTCCTAGTACTAAAAGAATGTGTTCCTTGACTTACATAAGTCAGCTAGATAAAGAGTCACCTGGTTAGTCAGAATCAGTGGAAGGCCCAACTTAAATTAGCAATAATTGGTTTGGTTGACCAGATTGTTGGACTTCGTTACGAGAACATGTCAAAACCACAATCAACTATTTAGTGTTTTTGGTCTTAAAACCAATTTATTTCAGACCTATTGCTTAATGGTGGGTATATACGAGGGTTATTAGAAAAATAAGGTTCCCATGATTTTTTTAAATAGACAGCTCTATATTTCTACTTAGTGTTATACATCAATTTAACACGTAAAAGTTAAGCTATTTTTCCACATAATCACCGTTTCTGTCCAAACACTTTTGTAGACGATACTCCAACTTTTCTATCCCCATGTGTAGAATTCTGCCGCCAATCCTTTGAGTAACTTCTTCCTTGACTTCATCATTGGTACTGAAGCGTTGGCCACCCAAGTGGTCCTTTAATTTTGAGAATAAGTGATAATCACTTGGGGCTAGGTTTGGGCTGTAAGGGGGATGGGGCACAATAGTCCAGCCAAAATTTGTAAGCAGTTCTTGAGTTTGACGTGAGACATGAGGTCGAGCGTTGTCATGGAGAAGCCTCACACCACTGGACAATCTTCCTCTCCGGCGGTTCTGGATCGCGCGTCTCAGTTTTCTTAATGTGTCACAATATCTGTCAGAGTTTACTGTTGTTCCTGTGAATGGTGATTCTCCGATCTTCAAGAGTAGTAGAGCAGTATTGTCTAAACTTTTTCAACAACTCCATCTGAAACTGAAGGCCGTCCACTTCGGTTTTCATTGTGAATTTCCATGCGGCCTTCACTGAATTCTCTACACCATTTCCGAACGTGTTGAACAGATATGCAGTTTTCCCCATAAACTTTGATTAACTGGCGATGAATTTCAATAGATGAAATCAGTTTTGCATTTAAAAACGTATCACAGCACGAATTTCGCAACTGGCGGTAACAACGATAGGTAACTCCATCTTCGAAGGCAGCTATGCCGGCACTGTTGGACGTAGCGAGGCGCGAGTGGTATGGATAGAGAGAGGGACAGTTGATGAGTAAGACAGTGTTGCCAGATTTCTCCCAAAATATCGCATTCTGTCTCGGCGGCATAGGGAACCTTATTTTTCTAATACCCCTCGTATTATCTTTTGATCTTAAAACACTCCCATATTGAGGAATATTAGAAAACTAACCCTTTGACAATGGATATGAAGGTCAATATGTATAAAAGGGAATAGAGATTTGCTCCCTAGGACATAATGGAATTAGACATGCAAGAACAACTCAGTGTTTTCAAATTTAAATGAAAAGAGATTTTTATTTAATTTCAAAACAATTAATTGACAGATAAATCTTCTTCTTAGTTATAAAACTAATTGCCAAAAAGGAATAATGTGCAACAAACGGACAAGTGCCTTTTTATAATGCCAACAGAAAATACATTAATGTTTACATTATGTACCAAATTTATTATTGTACTGGTAGTTACTGATATTAATGTTCAAATTTGATTGATTGCCTTCAAGTGATGCTATTTGAGGTGATACTTGAATATTCTTTTCACAACAAAACTAATCTAACTGTTCTTGTTTATATAAATTTTCCAAGCATTAGATGAAACTTGGTTCATTGAATTTTACAGCACACGATTGTTTAGATCTTACATCAATTCAGGGAATAAACTATAGAGTGATAACTAACAAGTATTTGTTTACTTTTTGTATTGGCATTTCAAATTATAATAGGATACGATAAAGATTATTTACAGACCAAGACCAAGCAGAAAGATATTTTTAGTCTTTTCTGAGCTGCAGTAGTTTTAAACAAAACTTATCATTATTACAAGAAATAAAAGAGAAGCAAGAAGTGATAAAATGAAAAATAAATATTAAATATATAATTTAAACAATTTTATGGATTTCAAACCAGAAATAAAACCAAAGCAAGTCACACATGTGATTACCATTTTTATGTTGGTACCACTGACATATAATCACGGCCGTTCTCAGCTTTGGCAGCCAGGAAAAAATATTTGGTCGGGTTCCCCCCACCACAACTTATCCAATTGACAAAATCTTATTATTTTGTTAACAATAGTAAGATTTAGTAGTAAATTACAATCACTTATTAGATTGAGTTACCTCGTCTATCGAAAAGGCCCCTTTAAATAGATGTGTGGCTGGGCCCGGACCAGGCACCGGCAGGGCCCAGGCCCTGGTAGAATTGTTAAACGAGTACCGGCCTGCATATAAATCATACGCGGTAATACTGACTGTTCAATTATTGTTGAATTGCCAGCCTACATGAGGTATAATGTTGTTGCCATAAAAATAAATGATAAAAACTTGGTGTACCTCAATCTCTTCCAAAAGGTCCTTGGTCACAAAATTCAAAACTCCAATGAAAGTTTAAATTCCATTGTTTGGACAATAATTCCAAAGAACGTTTATGTAAGAATGAATACTTTGGAACTTGGTTTTTATTTTATTCAGTTTTGAGTTTCAGTCATGGATTTTTTAGCAGGGTAACCTTTTGTAGTAGGTTTGATATAAGTTAATTAGTATCTCAAAAATGTGCTTTGTTAGCTAGATGCACAAAACGTGAGAGGCTGGGATTGTTAGAACAAAAAGAATATTTGCTGAGGAACACTGAAGAGCGCAACAACAGACTGAATGAATGTGGTGGAGGAATGTTCTGATTGATTTATAACTATAATAGTGATTACTGGTTTAGTCAATTGTGACTTTGATGCTTATTTTCGTGTCTTTTACACAAAGGTACACTTTTCTCAGAAAGTATTAACATGTTCATGATAGCGTGACTCACCGGTGGATCACATGCCTTTCTTTATAAATGGAGTGGCTCACCGGTGGGTCACACTGTCTATTAGAAAAACGAGTCATACCCCACTGGTGAGTCATGCAACTACGGTTTTCTAATAGTCTCTCAATATTATCCGGCAGTATTTTAAACATTGAAAATATGTTCATAGACACTCCAGAATATTTTAATTTAAAATAATATTTTTTAATTTTTTTGGTCGAAATTGCATCATTATTTTTAAAAGTACGATAATTTTGGATGTCGCGTAAGTGTAAAAGATTTTTTATACATATTTAAATTTTTTGTAGGTAATACATCTAACTTTGTTCCATGTTTCGATAACAACATGAAAAAAATAAAACCATTGTAACAAACAAGTTTTTATAGTATTGTAATTAAATAGTTGAAAACCATGATAAATTTAAAAAAGGTTTGAAGTATATATTTGATAAAAAAACATGATAAAAAACATGTTATGATCTATAAATTTCAAGATTATATTTATAATTTCTGACCTCGTTGTTAAACTTAATATTTGAAATAAAGAACTTTCAACTTTATTTAGCATCAGCTAGAAAATATTTAAATTTAAAATCTCTGTTGTGTACTCTAAAATAATTAAGATGTGTATGCTGTATTGATATTTTATTAAAGTTGATCTTTATTTTTGTTCCAGGCGAAGAAATAAATGAATATCTCTGTTCATTTTATTAGAAAGGATTTTGGATAGTTCTATAAATTTTAAAATCAAGGACTGCTTTTGAGCCTTTATTTTTTAATTTTTACATTCAGTTTTAGAGCCATAATCAGCTTAAAATTTTATTGAGCCTTCCAAACAATTCAGTTATTGTTGGAATTTTGATTACATTAATTTATATTGATTAATTAACTTTTGCTATTGCACTGTAATGGGTTTGCAATTATAGCAGCATATCAGCCAATTGAAGCTGGCAATTCTTAATTTGGAATTACTGGCAGAAGAGTGGCAGTAATAACACTTAGTACACACAACGGACTGATTGCCTGGTTTACCGTTTCACCGTCTCTTCTATTGTAAACTTAGAGAGTTAATCCAGGTCATGAACGATAAGTCTGATGGTTATTTGAGCATTAACGATTGGATGTGAAAGATTATAATTCTTATTTCCCCAAGTTCTTTTCTTATCTCGGTGCTTTGAGAGTGTTATAAGTATTGAGCAGACCTGCCGCAGACTCTACGAGTGAAGAGTCGTCGACTGTCAAGTGGAAAGTGGCCTACGTGCAGACAGGCAAGTACGCAAGGACCATGACTGTCTCTGATAACATTGACGATAACACCCCCAACGATTACGATGATGGCTGCAGCAACGACAGTGGCAAAGTTTTAATTCCAGACTCTGATGTAAGTTACAATGCTTTCTTTACACCTTTCCCCTTTGTTGTCCATGATGATCGTTTTTGTAAATTAGACACTCTATATAGGTATAGAGTGTCTAATACAAAGTTGGTTTTGGAATGTTTTCGGAGATACTTTTGCAGTCATCGACTGTTCAAATTTCAAAAGAGAACAAAGTTTTGAAAAGTACAGCTATCAGAAATTTAAAAATTATAAACTTGTTGTTGATGCTGTTGTATTTAAATATAATTTGACGGTTTTTGGGGGGAGGGGGTGGCTGTACATAGTCTCTAACAACATGATTCGAAATGACATATTAAATTTTCAGTCTGTAACAAGACATTATGTGTTTAAACTGACTGTCTCAATTTTGTTAGAAGTGAAAATAGTATGAAAAATAATTATTTGTCCCATGTTTGAGAGGGTTCTCAAATAAATGCACCATCATCAGTAATCCACGGCTTCACCGATGGTTTTCCATAGTACTAATATTTTTAAATAGTATTAAAATATTTGGGTAACAGAAAAATATATTAACCACAATATTGGCATTGTTTTTATATTGTTTTATTACTTAAAATAAAATATTTTGAAATTAAGAATAATTTTTTCAATTTTATGTCAAACTATTACCAGATTTTATAAAATAAATTGTATGTATACCACTTTTTAAATAAATTATTATGCATTAATAGATTTAAATTATCCGTTTTGTCAACACCGTTTACCATAAATTAATAGCTAGAGCCTTTCAACAGAATGCGCTAGTGGTGCACAGTGTCCAGGTCAGGGCTCTGGTAGGACTTCTACGTTTTATATTTCCTGTGGTTTCACCTACTTAAATAATAAATTGAGTGTTTTGTAGTCATAGTTATATCAACAATAAACTCGGGCACTGGTATTGGAAGCAGTGGTCTAGAAACTATGGTTCAGAATTGAAATCAAATTTATTTATTCAGTCTGTACTACAAGAATAATGTCATATACACGTATCAACACATTTAAAAGTACATATTATTTAATCTAAATTTCAGATTATTTAACCTAATTTCTAAAAATGACGTCCAAGTTATAATTGTTTATATCTATTTTTGGCCTACTGAGCATCTCAAATGTAAATATTTTATTGAGATTTAAGAAAAATTTTCCAGTGAGTAGCAGTAATGCTGCAGCAAATATTTTGTTAAAAACACCAGAATATTGCTCTTTATATTTGATGGCAAATGATTTAAAAATTTAGCAAGCATATGTGGCTTTCTTTTTGTAAAAGCAGAGTTTGTGCTGGGGTAAATCTAGGTTGTTTTTGTGTCTAATAAGAATGAATATTACTGCACGCATCCAGATTGTTGAGTTTACTTCCTACACACATAATGGACTCTAAGATGTATTGACCATGTATTGTTGGAATTTCTAAAATAGAAAATTAGTCTTTTACGGGTAGTCACTCTTCTCAATTTAAAATGATTCTTAGTGTTTTTTTTTTTTTTTAAGTATCAAAATTTTGTCTAAATGTGTTTAGATGTCCCACCATAAATGGCCAACTTGTAAGATAAATGAGGATGTATACGTGCATAGTAGATCGACTTTAATGTTTCAATGATACACAACACCATTAGGACAGGTCCTGAAAGGTTAATCAGAGAATCATTCACTCAGAATCAAACAAAATTATAAAAATAAATCTGGATAATCTTTTCTGTAGTGATAAAAATATTAAATATGGACTGCTAGCTCTACCAAGTTTTTTCTAAATTTCAATCTAAAAAATACCAGTTTTTTAAGTTTTATTTAATCACCTGAAATCATAGATTTTAACTTCTGTGACATCAATAACAGGATATTATAGTGCATGATAGACAATGATTTGTAAACAAAATTCCTCTTCATATTTTAGAGCCAACATTATTTGTATTATTAAAAATATTTTTACAAAGTAACAGTTATCTTCTTTATCATAGTATAGTACTGATATTTTAAGTAAATTTCTAGATAACTGGCAATTGAGTTGTAATAGGTTAATATGCACTATCAGTACAGAGTTCTCAAGATATTGTTAGTCATAGATATTAGGCTCAAGAGAGGTATAGAGCACAGATTTAAAAGCTGATATTTCTAGTGAAATATATTTACTAAAAAGTAGGAGTACGCCACAACAGGTGTCATAACAGGTTTCGCTGAGATTGTGTGTGAAATTTCAAATCTATAACTTATTTAATTTCCAAGTTGTCCTATGGACAGACAGACAGAAAAATAATCATTCAAAAAAGAACTTGACAAAAAATGACACATCATAAAACTCGTTCTTGTAGTTTCATGAAAAATTTAAAGAAACATTTCTCGTTGTATCTTGCTACATGATAAATTCACATTTTTGTTCATTAAATTGGTTTTCATATGTGTTTAGATAATAAAAGTCTTCTCACCAAGTTATTATAAAATTATATTGTGTGTGTTGGGATAGTTAAGCCACATGTGTTAGTATTTTACAGTTTTTAATCTCTTATGGGTGTATTGAGTTTGTTTACAAATTTATTTATTCTGTTTTTCCTCATTCCCATCATGGTTACCCATAAGACCAATGTAAGAATATTCGCTAATGCTCAGCCAAATCCCATGGAGTGACATGCACCCTTCATTGAACTCAGTGTTCCTTATAGAAATGAAGCCTCCTGCACAATTTCAAGTCTACAGGTAAGATCGTTTTCAAGATATTGTGCAGATAGACAGACAGAAAGAATAGTTTTTAGCTCCACGAGTGATAGGTTCTCTAAAGCTCAGCCAAAAAATGGTTTTCTATGAATTATCCTCCTTCAGCTGTTACAAGATAAGGTGTGATTTATCATATTGTACCAGAACTTAAGGTTAACAGGATGCCCTACTTTATTAGTGATCTGAAAAATACTTCTTTCAAAAGAAATATTTGTAACATGAACTTTTTCTATATAACTACCATATTTATGATAATTTGTATAATACACTTCATTGATTTTGGAAAACACTGCATATTTATATTGTACATATATACATATGAAGCAATGAACATAGAGAAACAGAGAACAGAAAATCCAACTTTTGTGGGTTGTATCCCTAATGCATAACACTTTATTGTTATTTTATTTCTGGTGCAGGTTTAAAATAAAAGTACACCTTTCTCATCTTTTAAGAACTGAAAATAAGTTTTAGAGATCTTATAGTAATTAGATCAAATAAAATCCTGTGATACTGCTATTATTCCCAGAAGCATTTAATTGAAAATTTAAAACCTATATTTTGGAAAGGTGGTATTTATTATTATAATCAGATATGAAATCATAAACTTTAAACTTTCAATATATTATTCAAGGATGAGATAAAATATTTTTGTAAAAACAAAATCAAGTTACGATTTGAAAATTTTGAATTACTCTATTTTATTACCCCAGTGGTATAGCCAAAGGGAGGTTATGAGGATTACAACCTTCCATGAGTACTCATAAGGGAACCCAAAATTACAAAGGAAGAGTAAAATTAATCATATAAATTAATTTGTACTATAAAAACATTTGTAGAATTTGCCTACCAGATAACTTTGAAAAACAACATAATTACCCCAGATTTTTGCCAGGGAGTTTACATTGTTTATATACAAACATGTAGTTACTCTACTAAATTCCAAACATTAAACTGAACTATTGGCTGACTGAGTACAAAATAGTGAGTTAAGAAGGAAAATTCTGAAGATTAAAGGAATTTGGGTTTTTAAAATTAGAAAAATTCGAAATCAGTCCCACTTCTAGCACTTTTAATTCAATTTTTAATAGCGTATATTGGAGGTAAAAGAGTTCCCATATATTTTTACATACATCTTATGAACAACAGATACATACATAGAGTTGGTATTCTAAACTATGGTTATATCAGGCAAAAAAAAAAAAAAAAAAAAAAACCACAATATTTTAGAAATATGTTTTCACATTTTTCTTCAAATCCAGTTAATACAAGTATCCAATTATGGTATTTATTTTTCCTTCTGAATATGAAAATGCCCTTAACACTTTTCTAAATTAATATATTTGTGATCACCAAGCTCCCCCCCCCCACATTATATTGGCCAATATTTTTGCAAAATTAAGTGTTTTAAAATATATTTGATTGTACCAAGTCAAAGGCATGTTCTTGAAGATTTAACTCCATATGTGATTGTACATGCAAGAGATGCTGCTGCTAGTAACCAGCAAACCTTACTGTATTTAAATACAATTAATTGATATTTGTATACACAATGGCTCTATGTCATGTTTAAAACACAATTTGATATTTGTGTACAGCAATGGCTCTATGTCATGTTTAAAATACAATTTGATATTTGTATACGCAATGGCTCTATGTCATGTTTAAAGTACAATTTGATATTTGTATACGCAATGGCTCTATGTCACGTTTAAAATACAATTTGATATTTGTATACGCAATGGCTCTATGTCATGTTTAAAATGTACAATTTGATATTTGTATACGCAATGGCTCTATGTCATGTTTAAAACACAATTTGATATTTGTATACGCAATGGCTCTATGTCATCATGTTTAAAACACAATTTGATATTTGTATACGCAATGGCTCTATGTCATGTTTAAAACACAATTTGATATTTGTGTACGCAATGGTTCTATGTCATGTTTAAAACACAATTTGATATTTGTATACGCAATGGCTCTATGTCATGTTTAAAACACAATTTGATATTTGTATACGCAATGGCTCTATGTCATATTTAATACACAATTTGATATTTGTATACGCAATGGCTCTGTCATGTTTAAAACTCAATTTGATATTTGTGTACAGGATGGCTTCTCGTTTCGGAAACTATGGGCATTCACAGGACCTGGACTGTTACTGTGTATCGCCTACATGGACCCTGGAAACATCGAGGCAGATCTGCAGTCTGGAGTCAAGGCTAAGTATAAGGTAGGAGCATCAATCAATCAACATTTATTCATCATTATACATGCAATATATGTTGACATAATATTTAATATATAAAATAATACATTGAATGATGTGCTATGTCATATTTTATTTGCAGTGTCAAATTTGAGAAAATACTTAGTATAAAACCATTTTATTTTATGAAACAGCTTAAAATCTTGGCGAGTTTTGCCCTGAGGTGGATACTTCATTTGCCTCAAAGAAAACTCTCAGACCGGGTTACAGTGAGTTATTTGGGTGAAGAATTGGGCATGGCATAGACAATATCTTTGTCTATCTATGAATTAGGGGACTAGATCAATGGGAGAGCTGTAGGAAGTTCTTCCAATCAAGTGGTATTCTCACATTGGTAAGCCTTTTGATTTACTGTTCTGGTTTATATTTTGGTTCATAAGTAACTTCAATGTTTTAGATCAACCTTACTATACAAGACACAAATGAAACCTAGCAATCAATAAATTCAGATTATCTTATTACAAAAATCACTTTTTTACTACATTAAAAAAAACAATATATTATTAAAACACTAAACGCCTATTGAAAAGAGCATATGCTTGAAAGAGCTTTCTGTGACCTTCTGGAAGCCCTAAGGAAGATCACGATGTGATACAATGGGCAATTAGAAATTAATCAGAATTGAATAGTTCCATTTGTTTAATTATTTTCTAAATGTTTTGTTTTCTATGGATGTTATCTTGTTAGTTTGTGTAATTTTAATAGTTTAACATTGTTATTAATTATTTGAAATTTTATTCACTGCTAATATTTACATGCACAAAAGAGACTTTTACGCTCAATTGTGCAAATAAAGATCAAATTAAAATGTCTCCCATGAGTGACAAAAGAGCTGTCATACTGTGATTACTCAGTTGTGGATTGGCAGCTAACAGATGTTAAACAAAACAATGAAAAAAGTTCATTTTGAGCTTCTTTGTCGCCGACCTTTTGTGGATTTCTTCAGATGAACATGACTCCAGATTCCAGGGGTCAAGTCTATGATAGCGTCAAATTCCAGACGCTGCATTAAGGGGAAGGTAAACTGGAGCTCACCTTTAAAGAGTCTCCCTTCAGTTTTATATCATAGAGGTCTTACTTATGGTTGTCAAGAAAATAAAATTTTTTACATATGTAGATTCTGTGGGTGCTGCTGGGGTCGACAATTCTTGGACTGGTGATGCAGCGACTGTCTCTGCGCCTGGGAGTGGTGACGGGTCAGCACCTGGCTGAGATGTGTTACCTGCAGTATCCACCTCTGCCCCGGCTCTTCCTCTGGGTCATGATGGAGGTGGCCATCATCGGCTCTGACATGCAGGAGGTCATCGGCACAGCCATCGCACTCTACCTGCTCTCCAACAGACTGTACGTTTCATTTTCTTAGTCCAACAAAAGTCATAAATTATTTATATGCGCTTTGGTGTAATTGTTTTATCGTTCATCTAGGCATTTCGATTTCCGGCACTAAACCACTTCTGTTATAGAATCCCTCTGTGGCTGGGAGTAGTCATAACCATCGTTGACTCCTTCATGTTCTTACTACTAGACAAGTACGGTCTGCGCAAGGTGGAATTATTCTTTTTAACCCTAGTTGGTGTCATGGTCGTCACTTTTGGATATGAGGTACATTGAAAAATTCTGCATATATTCTGACTTAAGATAATGATATGCATGATAAAATTGAAAAGACAAAGAGATTGACACAAAAATAAATAAATCTTAAAGGTAGTCCAATATGATTATTACTAATATATTATCGTATAAAAAGGGTTTTTTGATAAGTTTATACCTAATGGGAAGATCCAAGATTTAAATCTGTCAGATGAACATTATTGTATCTTTCAAAATATGATGAAATTATTTGTTTACGTTCTTTCTCTCTCATTTGTTTGATTGTACACAGTTTCTAGAAGCGATGCCAGAAGGGGGTGAACTCGTCAAGGGCCTGGTGTACCCCTGGTGCGAGGACTGTGACAGTTCTGTGTCTTTGCAAGCCATTGGCATCATCGGTTCTACCATCATGCCTCACAATCTTTATCTGCATTCCGGACTTGTTAAGGTATTGAAGTTATGAAAATCACCTTGTCTTTTTACTAGTACTAACTCTGTACATATTACATATTCATGATCTTGTGTGGTTCTAGGGTTGAACAGACATCTTTATCATTACTTGACCAGATATTAGATTTTGTATCATATATTTAAAGGTACAAGAGTCAACATTATTGATATAATAAAACCCTCATAAAGATTTTTCAGTTTTAAATTATTAGAACATCCTAAAAATACACCATATTATAATAACCCAGCAAATGAAGGTCAGATAACTTTTTGGACAAATCCTGTATATTGTTGATTATACATAAGATTCAACTGCCAGAGTTTCAGAAGTCTTTTTTAGAGGAGGAGTTAATGCATATCATCCACATATTATATACATGAGTGACTTTCAATATCTGTAGAGGTAGCTTGTAAAATCACAAATAATAAATAAAATCAGTCTTAAGATGTATCCTTGTGGGACTCCCTTAATACAGCCATATTAATATTTAGTAACCATTTAATATTTTGAGCTCTGAGTTTCATATTGTTGCAATTTCCACTGCCTGGAACTGCTTAGATAAATAGTTCATAAAACATTTTAATTTATGTTATCTTATTCAAATATTGTCAGCTTATTTAGTACCATTTCATGGCTTAAGCAGCAGCCATCAGAAGGGAGTCCCACAAGGATGCATCCTAACACTGATTTTATTCATTATATACTATGTGTAAGTGATTTATCAAGCTACCTCTATGGGTATTGAAAACCACTTATTTATATATGTGGGTGATGTGATGTTCTTACTCTAAAAACAAATACTTGAAAATCTAAAATTGAGTTTAATAGCATTGTTGTACATCCTTATTCTAAAGATTTTAAAAGGTTTCATATAATGTTGAGAGTTAATGTAAATATCCCAGATATAAATCCATGATATTCTTCTACCAGTAAGTTGTTAATGCTTTGAACAAGGTCTTGGTGTTTTTTCCAATGGCTTGTTAAACTACATATTTATCCTTAATCACTAGTCTGTGAGCATCTGTCCAGTTAAAACAGCAATGATTGGTCACCAGCTGGGAATTGTCTTTTACATCAGACAATATCATGTATAATACAATAATATCTTCTACAAAAGGTAGTACAGAACTAAAAAAAATATTAATTATACTCAGGATGGTGTCTGTTGTTAACAATACAACTATCTGTATCAATGTATAAGAATACATATTAAAAATGATTTAATCAAGCATCACTGTTCTGATTATTGAACATCACTTATTCAAAAGCCACTGAAGTTTGACATTGCTGTTTTACACTAGGCTACTCATAGTTGATGTAAGGTTCCAAACTGCTTACAAAAGATGATGAAATTAATTTGCAGTCTCGTGCAGTGGACAGATCAAAGGCCAAAAAAGTGAAAGAGGCAAACAGCTACTTCTTCTGGGAGTGTTTTGTAGGTCTGACCATGTCTCTGACTATCAATACCATCATTGTGGCAGTGTTCGCCCATGGACTATACCAGAAAACTAATGTTGATGTTGTGAGTATAGTAAAATAGCTTTGTTGTGTGTTTTAATAATACTCACTTGAACCCTACGAAAAACTTTATTATTTTGCAGTAAAGTGAAGAGATTAGTTTTATTTTGATCTTAATGAAGGAAGGAAAACATATTACAGAAAAGAAATATTAATAGGTTGTCAGCTGTACCTAGTCTAGGTTCAACTGACATGAATAAATCAGCTAAAAGTAAACCCTCTTGGGGTAAAAGAAATTTTTTTGATACTAATTCACTGTATTTTGGACAAGATTAATGTTGCAACTGTAATAACTTTATTAGTTTATGGCTATTTAGTATTTAATCGGAAATTCTTTATAAATTATAACAATAGTAATAATAATAATAAATGAAAAAGAATTTCTGAGTAGATGCTAAATAATTATAAATTAACAAAGTTATCAATAGTTATTTACAATATACACTACAGCAGCCCACCCAAAAATAGTCCAACGTTGGATGTTGCATTTCATTCTCCCTTTACACGCCACGACCAACACTGTTGCCAACTCTAAGTGCATGAAAAATTACTGATACTCATCTGTTGCAATAAGCACCATTAAGTGTTGCCATAAACTAGTATACGTACATTTGATTTCATTCATCTGTTTTCCAGATAACATTTAAATCGAACAGGCAGTAGTGATCATAGCTTGTCATAACAGGAACAGCTGATGGTCAGCAGCTACTTGGCAACACCGCCTCATACGTCATCGGACTATTTTGGTGTGGGGTGCTCTATTTTAAAATTAAACCGTACTTATATCCTCTAATCTTTTTAAATACCTCTGCCTGTTAATTCATCAAAATATTGAGTTTTTATAAAGAACTTTTAGAATTCAAAAAATAAAAAGTACTGTACATTAATTACTGAATAAACCGATTTAGTTACATTTTAAAGATATAATTGATCAAAAACAAAAACCCGTCCAAAAAGAGGTTACGATAATGTCTTCAAAAAATGATTTTCCCAGTAAAGAATTGAGCATTGACCTCCAGCAACATAATATGATGTACATTAACAATGCTTAAATAAAGATATTTCATTCAAGGTCTCTCAACTTTATGTTATCCTGAGAATTACATAATTATACCTAACTCTTCAGAAGCTGAGAGTAACTCATCTCGAATTTCCTTGAACACATTAAATATTTTTATTTTATTATTGTTCACTGGGGGAACCAAATCAAGAAATGGAGACAAATTTCTTTAGGGGAGTTCTCTACATTATCTAGCCAATCAATACTTCTGCATGGTTTCCCATTTGTTAACAACTGTTGTTTATTAAACTTTTAATTTTTATTAATCTGTGTCTATTAGATTAAGATGCCATTCTTAACATTATGAATATTGGTATGATTATATCTAAACAACCATTTTTATTTCAGGCGAACATCTGCTTAGGCAGTGAAATACCCTATTCCAACGTTTTTCCAGTAAGTAGAAAATCTTAATTCATAGAATACAATTCATACAAACAAAGCTTTTTTCAAGTCATTTAAAATCACTTTCACAGCAATTAAAAGAATAAATTTGGTACCTGATCACTTAAATTAAAGCAATTTAATTTTTGTGTTAATGTAAATATGCAACACGCGTTTAGATTAATAAAATGCCAACGTACATCACTAGTCCTTTGGCGTTGTTCTGGAAAATTTAAGTGAGGCGTTGTTTGGTTTTCATGTTTTTAAAATTTTACTTCCACACAAAATTAAAATTAATTTTTCATGGCACAATTATTATGATAGATATATATACGTATGTTATTATAGAGCTGGTTTCTGCCATTTTAAAATTGTTAAAGCAGTTAAATGGTAAAAATGTATTACAAATTGCTGTTATTGCCAAATTTTTCTTGAACAAAAATTCAATTCTTTTGTTAAAACATGGCTTATGGTTTTTAAATATCAGTAAAAATTACTTGTTTAATGCTGACATAGGTTTTTGTATATTACATTAAAATAAAATTCAAATGAAATGGGTTATTCATTACGTTTATCAGCTGTAATATTTTTGTATGTTCTTTTACTTATGGTCAACAGGCACATACATGTTTTCCAAAACCTATTTTCATTTTAAACGGATGAAAAAACAGCTTTTCATTCAAAACCGACACTTGAATATTCCCACCATTGTGAAAGTTTATTGTTTCTCCTATGCTTTTTAATAAGTGGAAGAAATGAAAATTTGATTTAATGGGTAAAACTAAACTAAACTCATGACAAAATTTAAGTTTTACTTAAACGTTAGGAAGAAAACCCTACAGTAAATAGATTATGTTATTCATTGAAGTATTTAAATCAAGTATAAACATTGAAACATTCCGAAAAAGTAACTGTTACCTTCTGTAGCTATGTTGAAATGCAAGATCCTGCCATTTCCTTGCCAGTATTCAATTTTTCAAACTTGAATTCCAAAAGTAAGTCTAAATATTTTGCATATCATTACCATTTTTTATTTTAGCTTCTAAATTTTGGACGTTGAGGCATTAAAACTCACATCTCAAAAATATAGGCAGTCTTAAATTTTTTATCTGACCAAAATGATAATAAATTAGACGTGACTAATACTAGATGGATTGTTAGAACAACACGGAGGTGGTGGAATTAAACATCTACAAGAGCGGGATATTTCTTGGCTGCCAGTACGGACTGTTGGCAATGTACATTTGGGGAGTGGGTGTGTTGGCGGCAGGGGAAGGTACAACCATGACAGGCTGCTATGCTGGACAACTCGCCATGGAGGTTAGTTTCCTTATTGTTAAGCATTTAAAGTTGAACAATTCACTGAGGTTTGTTAGATCTTGTTGAATGACAAATCAAGTAGCAAACCTCTTAGCACTAAGTGGCATAGATCATGGGATCAATTAAAGTCAGATTTATTAAGTTCAATTGAAAGATAAGAACTTTGTTTTGCTGCAATACATCTTCTGAAAATTAATGTAAACCTGTTAAATCAGCTGTATCCTGTAGACAAAACACTTATAACTAATTAATCGAGAAAAATTCACCATAACTACAAAAGAGGTTTTAAAATTCAACATTTGTTTGATAAGTAATAAAATAATATGGTTTAACATTCAAATGTGAAATATGTTGACTTTAAACATTCTTTTGTGAAGTAAAATGGAGTATTTATAAATTATGGTGTAACTGGCAGAGTTTAAGCTTAAGCTTTATTAAATATCAAGATTATGTTTACAGCAAACGAAATAATTCATCATGTCTAATCTATATATTGAGGCAAATCAGTAGTAAAAAATAAAATACTGGACCTAGTATTGAATCTTGTGGAATGCCTCTTACAAACCTACAGACAAGATCTCACACATTAATTTATTTAATTTTTCATGGTTTAATTTGTCACTTGACTTAGTCCCTCTAAGGAACAAGATAAATCTCATTTACAACTTTCAACTTCCAAGTTTTATAAATAATTACAATGTAGAAGAGTCAGTCAAAGTTTGCTACAATGCATTATGGTTGTTACGTTCACCTCTTCTAACCTGTCTACGAGAGCTTCACAATGTTGATGAGTGTAGAGTTAATGACCTTCCTTTAAGTGAATCCGTGTTTAAAAAGTGTTAGTAAATAATACGATTCTCAATGAATTGTAAACATATCTTTCTATCAAGAAGTACCCATCAGTGAGATTAATTTTGAAGTGACTTATACCATAATAAATAACAATGTGCTTATATTGAATCACAACACCAAATGTGTCAGTGTTTCATGAAATGTTAATGGATTATAAATGTTGTAGGGGTTTCTTCACCTAAGATGGAGCAGGTGGAAGAGAGTGTTGTTCACTCGATCCTTTGCGATCGTACCAACATTCTTCATAGCCTACTTCAGCACCATCGGGGACCTGAACGGCTTGAACGATTTGCTCAATGCTGTTATGAGCATTCAGATACCATTCGCTACTCTGCCTCTTGTGGCGTTCACCAGTAACCCACGACTCATGGGCCAGTTTGTGAATGGCATGTAAGGATGCTCCACTTATTTGTTTTATTGTTAAACATTTCTTGTGATAGAACCTAGATTAGGTTTAAGGGGGTTAAGAGAATTCCTAGTCCCTAGCATGTCAAACTAAACTTGTTAGGCATCCTAGGTTCTGTTAATAAAGGCTGCCAACCCTTGTACCTTCAACGATATCTAAGACATTATGCCCAATATTGGCATCAAGTTCATCACCTGGCGTGATGTTCCAAATAAGATCCTTCTCCTAACCTCAAACCTCTCACAATCCAAAATAAGAAGTTTAGCAGCCACCTCAGATGTATAGCATAATCTACTCCTAGTACAACCATAAAGCCCTAAAGTGTAAAATTTTTCCCTGAATGAACCAGGTCCTACAGGAGATAACCTGGTTTAAAGGGATTTTACTTAGCTTCATCAGCCAATTCGTGAACTGGTTGTTGTGTCCCTAATGAGATTCTTGCCAAATAATGGCATAGAGAAACTATGTCGCCAGTGACAGTGTCTATCTCTATACTATTTCTTAATGGCTTGGTAAGCACTTAACTTGAATACTCCAAAAGCTAGTTCAGATCTAAAAATGCGTTTTTTGCCAATTTGTCAGTATATACCTCATCATGTTACCTTTGTCAGTTTTTCTAGCTTTATTCCTTCCTTCCTTTCCCAGTCGACATGAACTGCGCAGACTTAGTGAGTAATCTTGACGGATCCTATTTATTAATTTCAGTGAAAAGTCTAGGTTAGGTCTAGGAATAGTCTATTCAGTCAAATATCTCTATTTAAAAAAAATTGTCTAACATCTCGACAAAATCGCATGTATCGTGCCCCTTATATTTACTCCTCTGTTTAAAAGTTTGATCATCAATAATTTGCTTAAATAATGCTATAAATAAAAAGGATCGCAAAATGTGTTGTTAAGCGCAAATCTTAGGAACGGCTGGACCAATTTTGCTTTTTTTTAGTATATGTTGAAGTTCAAGAATAGAAAGATCACGAGATTTTCCTGAAAATTTGGTAAAATAATGATAATATTAATGTTTCACAATAGAAATTTAATTTACATTAAACAGCTGTTGACACTTGTAAACTTTCTTTCATGTTTCAGCTGAAGTTCGTCAAAGTTGCTGAAACATTTTTAACATTTTAATTTTAGAAAATATTAAGTACACCGTGATTGATCAGTGGTAGAATGCTGATAACAGGGACAAAGTTATCTTATACATTTTATTCCTGTCTGCGCCAATGACGAATCAGAAACATCTAATGCAATGGTAATAGTTTGTTTAAAGTTTGTTTTAGAAATTGTTATTCAAACACTGTTATAAAACCCACCTTAACGAAAAAGCTTTGAATGTTTGCACACAAGACAATAAAAGATTATTGGCTTCTTTGACATTGTAACATGGCATTTTTAAAGCGGCTTTAAGAAAAACAAATTAATCAACACTAATGTGCCACATCGAACCATTCTTTCCCAGAATTGTAGGTAAAACAGCAAATCTTCTAAAACGCAAAATCTATGATATACTATTATTTTAAAATGATTCATTAACTTAATAAGAATTTCCTCTTTGTATCAAGAGTAGATTTTTTTGGACCGTAGTAGGTTTTTCAGTCCTACTTATGCATGTATACTTTCTTCATTTAACTCTACTACGGCACTGGAATTATCTTAGACTGAATGAAGAATCCATGAGCTGGAAGTAGATCCTTTTTGATCGAAGTAGGTTTCTGAGACCTACGTATGCATATATTGTCTTGATCGGGACAAAGAAGAAAACTCAAATTTGGCACCGTAAATACATTAGACTAGAGGTGAATTCAACCTGCCAAAATTAGACACTTTTTTACCGAAGAAGGCTTCTCAGTCCTATAGATGTACATGTACGTTCTACATCGGACAAAAAGACAAACTCAAATATCGTACTAAAAATATCTTAAAACGAAAGTAGATTAAAAGGGCTAAAAATAAACGTTTTTTGACCGAAGTGGGGTTATGAGTCTCAAGCTTATATTTTCTCGATCCGGACAAAAAGGCAAATTACCTGTGGCGTCAGTAATGTAATTCATTCGATACCGAAAAACTCATATACGAGCATAACCTGATATAAGACTCAGTCCCTTAACCACAGATCGTCTTAAGCATGAACGCTGCAAATAATACTTAACTAATGTATACTCACTTATGTTTAAAAAAATACATAGGCCACCATAATATTAAATCAAGTGCTATATCCAAGTAGACTAAAGACTAAGGACGAAAAACATTGCGTGGGAAGCCACGGATACAGCAAGTTTTAATAAAAAAAATACTTTACAAAGAATATATCTCAATATAAAATATGAATAAAAATTAAATTTCTTAATGTTTTAAAGAGTATATGTCATACTGTGCAGATTTACACTTTTAAATATAGGCAATATTTTATGACAAACCTTTTGTGACGACTTTAAAACGTTATTTAAGCTCTTAGATTGATAGTAATTGCAATTGCTTTAAATTTTATTGCATTGATTTTCAAGGACCAGCAAGATTGTGACATCATTAGTGTCTGCGGTAGTGATCGCCATCAATGTCTACTTCGTCTCCTCCGCGTGGTTAGAAGTGGCCATGCAAGACTACAGATTACTCGCTTTCCTCATCCTCTACTCTCTTCTCTACTTCACCATGTGCACATACCTGGTACTACACATGATGGCCAACATGTCTACCTCTGACTCCGTTCTCTATAGACTTTTGTTGCACGATGCAACGTGGAAAAATAAAAACATAGATCTATGGATTCCTCATGACACTAAAGATTAAGTTTAATAAATAACTTTGGGTTTTTTATTCCTTTATTGCTCCTCCACAACCTCTGTCAATATTTTGTTGTTTATGTACAGAAAAGAAAATATCTTTAAGGATCCAGACTTTAAAGATGAATGAATTAGAAAATCTGACGGTAGATTTGTACATGTTCAACATTTGAAGCTGAAGATCTCTTCCTTTCCTGTTTAATTTCAATGTAGAAATCTTCCGAATTTTGAGTGGTTTCCAGAATCTAGGAAATTCTTGAGGTATGAAGCTTATAGAGATCGGGATTTCCCAGTGACTGGCAACTTAGAATCTGGACGTTTTCAAAAACCGGAAGCTGCGAGTATCTGTGTAGTTTTAAGGCTGAAAATTTTCAGAGACAATTATGCGACCTTCCAAAAATGAAAAGATCCTAGATGTAACAAATTCCAATGGCAGAAACATACAGGGTAAGGGAGCTCACTACTTGGTACTGGAACTTCCCGTATTTCTGGAAATTCAGAAGGCTGGGATATTTCAGATGTCAGACACTTCTAAGTCATGAACCTACTCCCAAGCCAAAAGCTTCCAGTACTAAAGCATTTCAGATGACAGAAACCTGATCAAAAAGACCAAGACCTTTCACTTATAAAAAATTGAATATTCCTAGTGTTAGGAGATCCCAGATATTGGGTATTCCTAGGCGCTGGGAAATTCTATATTCTGTTAGGTTCTAGGAGACCATATTTCAAAGGCTGCTCTAAGAATCATTGAAATTGTTCCTGATGTGTATGACCAGTTTTGTTAATTCTCATTTAAACCAGTTGATTTTATTCCATTTATAATTTTATTTATATAAGAATAAAAATAGAACCAAATACGACGTACTTATGAAGTAGCAAAAAATTTCAATGCATAGAGCTATAAAAAAAATCATCATTCCTCTACTACAATGTTTGAATTTTCTATGGAATAAATGGTAACCCAGAGTGGTTTTTGATCGCACTTTGAATGAAAAACTTAAGCTCCGGCTCAAAACCTGTTTCTGGATAACTGCTCTACTTAACTTATTTGAAACAAAAACATTCGACATGGATGTTCTATTTTTAACAAACTTTAAGAGTCAAGGCTATAAAGCTCCAGGGTTAAGAGCATTTTGTTTAAACCAATATTGAAGTTGCCATTTTAAATACCGACTTTTATATTTCCTGTGAGACCGCTTAATTAAAAAAATTAAAAAACAAGTGATTGTAATATGATTTAATATAATATAAAAGAGCATGTCCTTGTGGATAAAACAGTGTGCAATATGATGGTAGAAGTATAACAATTATATTTTTATGAAATTTAAAAAAATATCGTCTTTACGCCAAAACTGCCTTGCCGTTATAGAGGTTCACCATTAGCAGTTCTAGTGTACAGGATCTTGTGTGAACTTTTCTGAAGGATGGAAGAGATAATTCAAAGAAGTCAGCCAATGTAGGAACTTTACTAAAAGTCAACATACCGCTCTTATTCACATAATAAGTTGCTTTAAATATTCTGCGGAAGATAGTCATTTAACTGTTGACCAAACAGCGCTTAACATTTTAAGTAAGGAGAAAATAATTTCAATATGTAAATGTGTTGTAAATTTTACGTAAATATATTGTTTTAAAAATCATCATCCTTTTTATTGATTACGTAAACTAATATTGTGTGTGTGTGTGTGTGTGTGTGTGTGTGTGTGTGTGTGTGTGTGTGTGTGTGTGTGTGTGTGTGTGTGTGTGTGTGTGTGTGTAAACTAACCATTATATTAAATATACAATATACGAATGTATGTACTGCATTATTAATAATTCTGATGACAAGACATAGCATTTTATTAAATAAAAATTGCTTATGATTCACTCATATTACTTTATATACCTTCAATCGCATTCAGTTATAAACCCTCAATACATTTTTAAAATTGTTGCTGAAAATGTTTAATTTTAAAAACAGTTTTTGGTATCCTGAACTGAAAGTTTAGTTCGTAATAACATACATAGTATAGGCGGTAAAATATGATCTAAATATGATAAAAGAACTATGATCTAAAACTAAAAACACTGAGGTGCCAGAAAGCTATCAATCAAATTGCTCGCTCTGACACTAAATCAAAAGCTATATGGGCAGTAGTAAACCAGGAGAGAAAGCGAAAACTTCAAAAGATGCTATATAACTGCTCGATCCAATGGGTGAGGTTATCAGTGACTCTCAATTAATGGCTAACTTTTTTAACTCTGTGTTCATAGAATTAGCGGATAATGCTGCTTTTGCTGCTAATCCTAAACCAAACCCTATGACAATTGTCCCATACCAAGAGACTCCAGTTTTGTTTTTTTACATATCCAAAGAAGATAATGTATCTGCTAAGATCCTTAAAGTTTATTGTAATGAACTTGCCTACCCACTAACTCTAATTATCAGCATGTCTTTTAGAGAAGGAAAGTTTTCAGCACAGCTTAAACTAGCCAAAGTTATACCCCTTCTCAAGCAAGGTAGTCCTAGGGAAGTGGGTAACTACCGTCCAATATCGTTAATATCAACATTCCCCAAGGTAATTGAAAAGGTGGTCGTATCCAGACTCACGAATCACCTTTTTAAGCACGATCTACTTACAAAGTATCAGCATGGATTCATAAAAGGGCGTTCTGCAACTACTGCTGTGATGGACCTTGTAGAGTTTATAATCGATCAATTGGAGGATGGAAACCCAACTACTACTACACTATTAGACTTCAGTAAGGCATTTGATTGTCTTGACCATGTGCAGGTGCTGAATAAATTAGAAGCAGTCGGTACATGACATGTCAGCTAGATGGTTCGATAGATATCTGTCAAACAGGCAACAGCTGGTTGAACTAAAATACACAGAGAAGGGCTTTAATTGAATAGTGAGATCCAAACCGCTTCCAGTCTTAAGAGGTGCACCACAGGGATCCGTCTTAGGACCTATCCTTCTTATTTTATTTACTAAAGACCTCCCTAAATACTTGGAAGAATATTCAACAACCATAATGTATGCGGACGATACAGCACTCCTCCTCGGTGACTCCACCTAGGGTAGCCTAGAAGTCTCAGTCCATTTAGCAATGGAGATGGCTGTTAAGTACTGCCATAATAACAATCTAGTTGTAAATGAGAGTAAATGTAAGCAGCTCGTCATGGGTCGCAGAAAACAGGAGGTGGGAATGCTGCCAAACATTGAATAATCGAGCCAAATACTTGGGTATTACAATTGACAACAGCCTGAATTGGACTAGACATGTTGGCAATCTGCAAAAAGCTGGCCACAGGACTTTATGTTGTAAAGGGGGAATTAAGTCTATAAATGATCTAAAAACAGCTACTACCGCTTACTATGCCGTTTTTGAGTCTCACCTCAGCTACTGTCTTTCAGCATAGGGCAACTCTAGTAAAGCAAATCTACAAATAACCCTTATTCTTAAAAAAGTGTGTCCGCATTTTAGCTGGTCTACAGCCTAGAGAAACTTGTAAATATGCCTTTATTGAGCTCTACATAGTCACTGTGGTATCTCTATACATGCTTCGTGATAATGTTCGCATACAATAAAAACTTG
This sequence comes from Homalodisca vitripennis, assembly GCF_021130785.1. Lineage (NCBI taxonomy): Eukaryota > Metazoa > Arthropoda > Insecta > Hemiptera > Cicadellidae > Homalodisca > Homalodisca vitripennis. Next base: position 182,224,599 of record NC_060211.1, read on the forward strand.
ACACGGGGTAGGGACCTGCACACACACAACACCCACCGGGCTGCAGATTTTACCTTACCAGTACACAGAACGGCACTGTTTTCAGAGAACCCATCGTACATGGAATCCAAGCTTTTTAATGTCCTGCCTGAAGACATCAAATCACAGAGCAGTAGCGATTCCATTGAGACAGAGCTAAGAAGATGGTTGCTGCATCATCCATTTTACACAATTGAAGAGTTCTTAAATTGGAAAACGCAATGAAATCTTGACACTTAAAACTATACTCATGTATTATCCCTGAATTATACTTTTGTTTTGACGCAATTTTAATTCTTTAAGAATGTACAAATAAAGCCTATTGTCTAATAGTGTATCAATACGTAGTCTTGTTATATTTTTCTAACTAATTTCTGTCATTTTCCATCTTTTGAGGTTTACTAATTCATGAACTTCCCTATGATCCCATATTTGTCATCACACATATAGTAGAAGTATTACATTGTAGTGTATATAGCATTTTAGTATTCACAAATTAAATTCTAATGGTTGGTAGTTATCATAATCACATCACATGTTTTTGTAACGGTCGCCTGACGCTGGCTGCCTGGCTGGCGGGAATATAGGCCGTTGAATCTTTCTCGTTGAACTGTATCGTCGTCGTCGATCATGCAAGTAGTATGGAATCGTGTGGCAACGTTATTTATACATTGTTGTTGGCGTGTTTTGTGAAACGTATTTACTAACATTTTTTTATATTTTCGTGTGCTGTTATTCTGAAAGAATTTTACAAGCAACATTTAACTTAAGTTCAATTCAAATGGTTGTACAGGTTATTGTTGTAAAGTGTGCTTTTCAAGAAGGTAGGTTATGAATCATGTCCTACATTGAAAACCCACCGGTATCGTGATTAAAATTACAAAGTATACAAATATATTTCCGTATTTGGGTTAAAGAACTCTGCCTGAAATATTCTGTATATAACATGCTAAATACCATGAAACAGATTCAAGAAACTGCAGTTATTAGTTCAATGAGGCCGGAGAATAGTAAGAATCCTGAAACTCATGTTTGGAGAATGAGAATGGCAGTATTATGGAGCCTAGCTATGCAATTCATTTTACTGTTTGTTTTTATTCTTTTCACGAATTTAGATATATTCCATCCTTTTACTTGGATTGCAAATTGTTTCCGAACTTTCATTTCATTAAGTATTTGGTTGAAACTCCTAACTCTAGTCGTTGTTATTTACATTCAAGGGGAGGTATGCAAAAAGGACTACGTAACTGGCCCAATTTACCACTCAACACGATTCCAAAAGATATGTAAAGTGTTTTCTGTTAGAAATTTGTTGTTGTTGTTATTACACATGGTTATTGGTGCTACTATATTTTGGATCTATATTACCATATCAGGAAAATCTTACGAATCCCTTACAAAACAGTGTTATGAAAGTACGATGAATAAAAACTCTGAAACTTGCCTGGTAGAGAGAAAATTCTTCTTGATGTTGGGAGGAATTTGGCTAGGAATGTATTACTTTGCAAATGACTATATGTTTGGATCAAGAGCTTTAACATTTCCATTAATTCAACAGTATAAATTCTACAGAATGAAGGCTGCATTGAAACAAAACATTCAAAAGTCTGTGAAAGAGTCAATTTTACCTACTGTTACATTTCTAATTTTGTACTATTTATATGGAGGTTATGTTCGAAATAAGTTCATTGAATTGACTTTGTATAGGCTGGACAGTGAACCTATTGATTCAATTACGGGCCTAATGAATATTAATCTTGTACTTTCACTGTGGCTGTTTTCTTCAATTTTCATCGTAGCACTACAAATGATGGAGTTGCTTTTCAATGTTTACTTAACTGAACACTGTAGCTTTCCTATTACCTTGGCCACGTCACCTTCACAAAACTGTATGAGCTTGATAGATGCTTTGAAAAAATCAAACATCCCCATAGTGCACCATCTTGGTTATCTGGATTTGTTTATACTATCAGCAAAATGCCAGCAGAAAAGAGAAGAAATTTTTACTTTAAGTCACCCAGGTGGTCATCCACATTCGTGGAATGGTATTTTCCTGGAGTGTACAAATTTAGTAAAACAGTTTACAAGTGATCTTAACCAAACATTGAAGGAAGCAACAAGTACTGAAAAAGAAGTAGCCAAACCACTCGCTGAAGAAGTCACAAATTTTCATTTTCATTCCCATAATATGAGGAAACTTGCTTCTCCCATGGGGAACACGGACATTGTCAATGTAAAGCCAAAAGAATATCAAAGTGGTGTTGAAATCGCATTCCTTCATGTCCAAAATTGGTTGATTACCAAGTTGCAGCAACTGTACAAGAAACCTTATGTAGCCTATTTCTTTTTGGAATCGCCAACGTCTCGTATAAACTACCTGTTGTGTCAGTGCCAACCAGTGATCTGGGCAGTGGAGAGTTTAGCATTTCTTGCTGCTGCGTCTCTGACTGAAGACCGGTATGGAATTGTACAGCAAGACTTATCAGAAATAATTACCTTAATTATTACCCTAAAACAAGTTCTCGACAAACTTTTTAAACAAAATCTTATTGTTAAGAAGTCATTTCCAAATGATCCACTAGATGTTCAAATGAAATACCTCTTAAGGTCGTCTGTAAAGAGAAGTTTATATAGGATTTCTGTCAATTTTGGTCCCTATATCAGAGACCTTAAATTACCAGTTGATGTCGAAGTTCAAATGAACCATTTCATAGCATTCAAGGAGGTATGAAAAAGTTAATTTTAAGTTGTCTAAACAACATATCTGGTTTTGTTTGTTTTATATTCAACTACAAATTAACTTTATTATAGCAAAATGTTGTTTTAAATAATATGAAGATTACCATACTACTTGTTTAATTTATTTTGGTTTAGCTATAAAGATTTTCTCTTCCAATTTTGAAGTGTTCACTACATAGGTAAATAATGTAAGTACTGTATTGCAATTTATTATTAATCTTAAGCAGTTAAACATCCATTTATTGAAAGCTAATTATTAAAACTCATATATTGTGAAAATTCAAAACTGAGTATAAATTTTGTTGTAATTTAATTATATGTCCCAAAGAATGTGTTCATTTATGCTCAGTTTAGCCGAAAAATCATTTTATATCGATTGTACACTGTAAATTATTTGAAATTTGTGTTTGGTATAAAATTAATTACACAAATTATAAACAAAGTCCAGACACTAGTAACTGTTCTGAATATGTAAGTATGGGTTTTAGCTAAAAACATTAGCTTGAGAATCTAATTCTTGGTATTACTATATCTAAAGTTTGTATCTGATTTTAATAATCTGCAGCCAAATGAGCTGCTATGTGGTACGGTATGTATTATAAATCCCTAAAAAAACTCCTAGGCTGTAATAAACTCATGAAATTTTTACAATTATGTGAACCTAGTCTACAAAACTGTTACCATAAGTAATCGTGACATTCGTTTTCCTTGTACCATATATGATCGTAGATACTAAAATATTGATTTAAGCTTTCCTAGGATTAAAGAAGTGAAGTGAAGAAAATTCCTCTTTGTAGAAACCTTGGGTTGAGTGTATATAGATATAGTCTGGTTAATTGAAAATAGTAGGCTAAAGTAATTATGTACAGAGCAACTTAAATTGCTGAATATAGACTTCAGTGATTTTTTCCCTATCTTATTTAGATATTACTTTCAATTTTTAATAAACTTCCAGAATCAACTTTCTCTACTTAATCTTTAATTAGCCTAATTCATACTCTAGTTACTAGTATTTAATAACAAAAGTCTACCATGCAATTTAGTGGCGATTTTTTAAATGTAAGCCTCATCATATTATATTTTTATTTTTGCCTTGTCGTTAATAAAACTAACTGATTAACACCTTCTTTATTCTTCTTGAGTAATTGAATTTTTGAAAAAAAAAACTTCTTAAAAAACTACATGTTAAGGCTATAACAATTCAGTACCAGATGAAAGATACATTTAATCTTATTACAGGTCCAATAAAAAACCAAATATATCCATACTCATGCTATCAGTCTTAATAAATTTTAAAATTGTCCCCTGCTTAGTAAAATCTCAAAGTGTTTTAAAATGTTTATTTTTCCGTACGGATTTATTCTTCTAAAACAACAGAGATACTTGATTTTATAAAAGTTGTTATTGATACGAGTTTTATATTACCGTTTATTTAGTCTGACATATACTAGGATACTGTTGTTTTTAATAAATATATAAATTTGTTTTAAATTTATTTTCTCTAGATAGGTTATAACTAAACAATGTTCATTAGAATTTCAACTTGGTGGTGTAATTAAGAAAACACAATAGCCTACCTATTGTTTAATGTGTTATGCCTATATTATTTACAATACTTCAATATAATATGTTCACCAAAACTCCTCAGTGATTAGTTATTTAATAATTTCTTTGTATTTTTAATGAAGTGTATTATAATAACGATAACCTAAATGGTCAATTAATAGGTAAATGCATACCATTTCTTTTACTGATTGAATTTGTGACGACAAAGATATTTTGTTCCGTAACACTCCAGTAATGATACTGCAGGGTCTGAATAAGCCCTTACCACATTATTACATGGGACTTAAAGGGTTAATAATATACAATGCATTATAAGTTTAAACATTTAAAACAAATTTACTTATAGGCAACAAAAAAAATTTTAATGGGCAACATACATTTTTAAATACTTAGTCTTTGGTATTTTAAGTGTTACTTGGGTTTCCATAATTCCTAAAAAGATCTTGTATTCTAATATTTGCTGTAAACAAGATCAGAGATACATATTTTATGGTAGAGAGATGAACTACTTCATCAAAATTCCAAATGTTTATACAAAGTTCTGTAGTTCAAAACTTGGTGATCTTAACTTTGTTGATACCGATAATTGTTATTGTGAACTAAATGTTATTTGTGTAATTGTTATTTTGTTATAACACATGTTAGTTGCGGTTAATGTCTTATCAATAATCATTTAATTAGGCCTAACCTTGTATAATAACCTTTACTCATTGAATGATTTAAGAAACATGTTCAATCTTCGGTAATTATATATCATAAACAAAAATATCTGTATTAATAATGACCTGTACTTATTGTGATTCAATCATAAAATAGTTTGTATAGTTTCTATTTATTTGGATAACAGGTCAGTTACTCTGAAGCAAACAAAATCTGTTGTGTTTTTGTGTTTGAATGCCTCTTGAGTTTATATAAAAATATTTTAAACTTTTGAATTTTGTCTCTTATATCTGTTGATTATTAGATTTTCCCATGGTTCTTTGTTTGAAGGTTATTTTTGACGATGGAAGGATTGTGAAGGAAACAGGATTTTTCCGGACATTTGCCATCGTTCAGTGAAACAAGAAATCAGTAACACTCCCATGGTGTTCCCATGGCATTCAGAGTGAGCTGTTTTTAAAGAAATTTATTAAAATATACATTTATACCAGTTTTCATAATTTTGGTTTTGTAATAGTTGTAAGTTACGAACAAATATTCCTGTTGTAAAACAAAGTACATTTGACAGTTTGGATTATTGGTGAGACATGATGGCTATTAAGAGTATTCAGTTTGGACCCAAATGAACAATTTTAATTACTGCTTTGAATGCTTTCTGGTAACAAGATACTCTATGTCGTGTTGTTTGCATTACCATGTATGAGCAGGGTTTAGATGTCAAAAGATTTAGGAACGGAAAGGTTACTCCTTCACTTTGGTTATCTTGTAACCAAAGTAAAACTTTGCTATAGTACGGAATTATTTCCCACTTTGATAAATTGATGGTCTCTTGCTACAAACGGTATTTTTTGTTTACAAGCGAAGTAAAATTTCTGTACAGTATAGTCATCAGTTTCTACTTTGACGAGGTCCTTTGGTGACAAGTGGCATATTTTAAGCAATGTAAAACTTGAAGTAATATGGAGGTGTCAGTGTCAATGTGATTAAATACTTAGTTTTTTGTAACAAATATCGTCTTGTATTCTGCATAACTTGTTTAATTTGTGTAGGTTTCTTTTGCCGGTAGTGGGTTTTTCACACCGCTCGTGGTTTTCAACATTTCTGTGATCTTAAAAATGCTTATAAATCCCTCATAAACTTATGTACAACTTATAAATTTATCATCGGAAACTTGTGTTAAAAATACTATTTAACCTTAAAAATTTCTCCCGATATTTATAAAAAAATCGGATACGTTTACAATTTGGATGATAATTTTGATGTGTGATTAAGCCATTGAAACAAATGGAAAGAAAGCATTTTTGTTGGGGAATATATAAAATAATCAAAAAATATTAGGTGCCAGGCAAAGTATATAATCCACAAAGTTTATTTTTTTGTGATTTATCACTAAGATAAGAAATAAGTCCAGGCACTTCTTGAAAAGACATACGTAAACTCAGTTATTTTGTAAGCATTAGCCATCAAGTACTGTTCATTCATTCTGTTCACAAAGGCTCTTGTGCTTTTCAGTTTCTGGAGAATTCTTTTATTTCACTGTAGACTACTTAAATGTACAACTGATGGTAAATGGTTAATAAAATGAATAAATTCAGTAACTTTTCTACGGTTGTGTCATTGAAAATATACTTTGTTTTAAAATATAACCAGTATAAACATTAGTTCCTTAGTGTTGACATTAAGAAACTAATATAGGCCTAATGAAAGTATGAAACTTTGACATTTACATAGTAGGATGTTGGTTTATTGATGTGAATTGAATGAATCATGTATTTTATATAATTTATTCATATTTGGAAATTTTATCAGCCAGTACTGTTTAGCCTGTAATGTGTGGCGACTTTGCTATGTATTATTACTTTTGTAAAATAAACCTTTTTATTCCTTTAATGTTTACTGTTTAATTTTTGCTTCCCTGATCATTTCTGGCCTATGTATCAGAACATTGCAGTCAGTTGTGATACTGTAATTGCAATCAGAAAACTGATCATTCCGTGATCTGTATATCTGACCATTGCAGTCAGTTGTGATACTGTAATTGCAATCAGAAAACTGATCATTCCTGATCTGTATATCTGACCATTGCAGTCAGTTGTGATACTGTAATTGCAATCAGAAAACTGATCATTCCTGGTCTGTATATCTGACCATTGCAGTCAGTTGTGATACTGTAATTGCAATCAGAAAACTGATCATTCCTGATCTATATCTGACCATTGCAGTCAGTTGTGATACTGTAATTGCAATCAGAAAACTGATCATTCCTGATCTGTATATCTGACCATTGCAGTCAGTTGTGATACTGTAATTGCAATCAGAACACTGATCATTCCTGATCTGTATATCTGACCATTGCAGTCAGTTGTGATACTGTAATTGCAATCAGAACACTGATCATTCCTGATCTGTATATCTGACCATTGCAGTCAGTTGTGATACTGTAATTGCAATCAGAACACTGATCATTCCTGATCTGTATATCTGACCATTGCAGTCAGTTGTGATACTGTAATTGCAATCAGAACACTGATCATTCCTGGCCTGTATATCTTTTTTGTGATTATATTTTTGTAAGCATATTTTGTTGGTGTACATAAAAATAACAAGTTCTCTAAAGGTATGCCCATACATGGGTATTTCTTTTATTCAATTATAACTAAGGAGAAAAAAAATCATTTTTAGTGGTTTCAAAATATTGGCCGTTTAAAGAAGATTTTATACAATTTTTCTCAATAAAAAACCATATACAGAAAGGATGAGACAAAATGTTGGTACATACGTATTTGCGGAGGTAAAATGGAAAATAACATATTTACTAGCCACCATTTTCAAAACATTTTATTCTTGTAATTACATATACAATACAAAAAAAGACAGTCTAAACTAAATAAACCTTATATGGTGATTAAATTAAAAAAATATTTTCCTTTTTATAAAAATATAAAATTAAAATTTGTTTTTCTAGAACGCTCACAAAATTCTGCATCAGATAGAACCAATAACTGGCACTTTGGTAAAACTGGTACTTGATCTGTTATTGCATAACATTATCTAATTATTGTTAGATATCAGAAGATAATAAAGTACCTATGTAATACATACACATAAATATTACGAATTGAATTATAAAAAGTATGAGCTCTATTCACAGTCACAGTTGAGAGGTATCAGTTGTTTGGTGCTCCTGGCTTGTGCAAGCGTATCTTTAAAGTGACAGTGCTCACTTATGCGTTGACGGATTTTGTTGTAGAATTGTATAACCTATGTAAAACAGCAGCTAATGTCCATCATAAAACAAAATGTTTGCTGCTCCCGGCTTGTGTAAGTGTACATTTAAAGTAGTTGTGCTCGCTTATGTAGTGACGGATTTTGCATTGAAACAAGTACCGTTGGAATTGTAATAACATTTTTCAAAGAGTTACCGTCTAGTCAATCTTTTATAACTATACTTTTTGTTATTTGACTCTAAACATTTTCAAAAGATTCCATTTTTTAATATTAAAGTAAATAGTACAATTATTTGTTTAATTTTTCTCTTACCTATCCAAACCTATATGCCAAAATTGGTTTCTTTAGCTTAACTAGTTTTGGAGATCTAATTTTTTAATACAAAATGGCGGCTAAACGAGACATTTTTCGGCCTATATTTATATGACATTTTTGTTTGAAATTATGAGTACTATCACTTACAGAAGTTTGTGACACCATTTTGTGAACACCCTGTATATATAAATTGTAAGCATCATAGCTAGAAAAATGATACCTAACAACGTAAAATACACAGAAATTATCATAAAGTATTGGTTAGTCATTAGTCTTAGACATAACTGAATAACCTGAGGCAGAAAACGGCAGATGCTGAAGTGGCTCCAACCCTCTACGCTCGTAAGTTTGTAAGTGTTTGCTTGCGGTATGACTACCTGGCTCTATTTGCTAATACTACTATAAGGTAGAAACCAAATAGGGCAAGAGCTAATTTGTATTGCATACAACCTGGGTTTTCTTGAAATCAGTATAGCCATCAAGAAAAATTCTATCATCAGCTAGCTGTACTAGCTTTGGTAGAGGTCGGAACGAGAGGTATAAAAAGGGTTCAAAATGTGAAATAAAAATCTTTTTCTCCGATCATATTTCTCTTAGTTTGATTCACTTTAAACCAACCGTCGGAGATCTAAATAAATGTTAAATTGGCACCAGCTGATCAATAAGGTGGCGACTTTCAGTTACTTTATCTAGTCTGACAATGATGTAACTATGTGTCTGACAGTTTGTTTTAAGAGTACCAAGCTAGGACAAATATAATCAGAGAAAAAATTATCGTTTCATATTTTTAAATCCTTTTCATACGCTCTCATTTCAACCTCCTACCATAATAAACGTAGCTGACGATCAATTTCAAGAACAACCAGGTTGTATGCTTATTTATACAGTGCTAACTGGTTCTCACATCCTAGACTTAAACTGAATTCTTGACCATGGTTAAATTCAACATTATTGATGGGTCCATTTATAACAGAAAAATGATCTCAGAGATATTTAATATAGCTATAGGTAGTGTTTGTTAAATGCAGTGTTTTCAGTATTGATTTGTAAGGCAAAATATAATTGTTTTCTTGATCTCTGAAATTTGTCATAAAACTCATATTTTTTCAAAACACGTGGTTTTTAACCTGCTATTAATTTGTTTTTTCCTATACATCATTCTGGAGGTTATTATATGAAGTAAAATGTATTAGCTTAGTTATTTAATAATTACAACACTTTTTCTGTTGAGATAAAGGTTTTACATCTTCTCTTTCGATATCACTTTTTTTTAAATTGAATTTTGTACAATTTAGTATGAAATTCTTAAAACATCCACCTTTTTGAAACTATTACAAACATTTTTTACTTTGAACACCATTTTGAGATATTCATGCCAAATTGCAACACCGTAACTTTGTAAGTGTTGAGTTTAACTGCAGTCCACCTTCCTCTTAGTGCAGCATCTGGAATGTGGAGTCATGTTCGTCTGAAGAGATCCAAAAAGAGGCGGTGATGAAAAAGCTCAAAATAACCTTTACATCGTTTTGACATCAGAGACACCCAGACTACAAAACATATTGTAATCTAGGTGAAGAGGTATTCTCATTGTCTCGTCAGGTATAAAATTGAGTGCACTACGATGTGATAGACATCTCTAAGCACGGTGGAGCAATCAAGTATTCTTCACACAACATAGCTATGGTGGGAAGGGTTGATTCAATGTGAATGTTTACTTTAACTCCAGTCCACCTTCCTCTTAGTTCAGTGTCTGAAATCCATTTTGGTCTTCTTCGTCACCAACTTTTTTGGATCTTCAGATGAACATGACTCTAAATTCCAGGGTTGTCTGTGACAGTGTCAGATTCCATATTCAACCTTCAAATTAAATAAACCCTTCCCACCGTTGCTACGTTATGTGTAGAAAACTATAACATTATCGTTATATGAACTAAGCAAGACATTGGATGACTTTTTGTATATTCATCATCTGGAGAAAATTTGAGTAACGTGTGCACTCATACATAATGTTCCACCATTCAATTTCAAAACAGACCATAAAATGTAGAAATTTATAGTTTATACACAAAAACATTTCACGTTATGGTTAATAAGACTTTCTTTTTCTGGTGCATCAGAACCGTTGGCCGCATTATGATGATTTCCTCTGTACCGTATTAGGTCACGGAATGCAAGTTCAGCACTGGCATTTTCTGATGTCATAAATACTGCTCAGGATTCAGGTAGTAATTGATTCAAGACCCCAAAACCATATAACACACATTGAGATTAAGTACAAAACCCCATTTAAATGAATGTTTTCGGTATATCTCCAGTAGTTGTCTCAAGCAGAGCAAACACAACCTGCCTGGATTAACATACTGTTTGGAAATTCTCAGATAAACAAACAAGCTAAGCAAAATGTAATAAATAGATCATGAACAGATGTCACCAGAGCACAGAAGGAGAGGAGTCTCATTCTAACACTTGCAGCGTGATTCAATGGCCATACCAGGAACATTTTTTTTTAAGGAGAGGCCAATCCCCTTTTAAACCTTATTCTGTCTATCCTCATGAGCCACTGGCCTGTGTGAGGATCTTACCAAACATAAAAGGGGGAAAGTCGATACAGTACAAGGTCGATGGTGCTGATAAAAAGTGCAAAGATCACAGACAGGATCTGAACTTGGCCATCGCCACTCCCAATGAAAAAATGATATCACTACTGGTGCCACAAATGTAACCAAATTTGGAATGTTTAGTAAACCGTTGCAACATTTTGTGATAAGATTTGTTAATATATTCAAAACATACTAATATGAAACTAAGTACACCGTTATATAACTGATCTGAAATCAAATTATAATAGTAAAAGGGAAAAACAGTAGTTTATATTCATTCACACCAAGCATCTAATGGGTAAGAAGTAAAGTATCAATGATAATACATATTACTCACACAACTGTATGACTTATATAATAAATTCAATATCACACCTAATAACAAAATAGTTAACATAACACAATTGAAAACCGGCTTCTGAACATAAAAAAACCAGCTACCTAATTGAATGACTAAATCAGATACATTAATTAACCCTTTCTAGCATTAAATAACTCGTGACTGAAGATGTGTCCTAGATTATTTACAGATTGCTCATAGTGTACAAAGAGTTAACACATTGAAGGTTGCGGAACAAGAACATCCTTAACAATCGGTACCATTATACAAATATGGTGTATTTTAACCCTTCGTGGGCAGATACGGATATATCTACAAAATCAGAGCAATTAAATACCAATTTTTTATGTAAAACTATCATATAACTACAAAATTTAATTTTAAGAAATACAAAAAAAAAACTCTTGAAACACAAATTGAATAATTATTTGTTAAGGGAAATTTGTTTTGCGAGTTGGCAACACTGTCAAATATATCAGCATGCTGTTTTTAACCACGAGAAAAATTATTTTGTGTAAAAAAATTGTTTCTACCAAGATTAAAAATGTATGTACAAATCTGTCAATAAAGGAATGAGACCGTTTTTTTTTTTTGTGGCAACACTGTAACTCTGATAGGTAGTCATATGTTTAGCCAAACAGCTGATCAACATTGAGTATTAGTTTATTATTGCCATGAGAGTTGTAAACAAACTTCTACCAAAACAAGTTTTTGATTTGCGTTCCAAAAATTAATAACAAACACTAGCAGCGTTATACTTCAATTAAATTTTGTGTTAAACCTGGTGAAACTCCTTATGTAATGGTTGAACAATGAAAGAATGATTATGATGACAATACTTTGTCCGGTGAACCAGACGTTGGCAATTTATGCATGTTTTCAAAATGTCCAGTTACCCGGAGATTGGGACTGAAAGGGTTAAGGGATGTGATCCGTATATTTTCACTAAATTATAGAATTTACCACAGCAACTCTGTAGCACTAAAAAAGTTAAATATTAAAACATGTGTTAACAATTATTTTTTGACATAAAAATTTTACTCTGCATTCTTTATTGATCCTTTCAGTGTCCAAATACTTCAATAAACCAGAATATCAATTGGTAACAACATTTATTCAGTACAACTTTTATACACAACACAAAGTTACAAAAGATTGCAATCGCACAAACTGCCAACGTATGCTTAGCTGTGTACGTGCTTTCTCGATTCTGCCAACATACGCTCAGCTGTCCAACAATGCTCAGATATTTGTATTACACATTAAAACACTAAGTTTGGGACGTTATCCTACCAATAACGTACCAATGTCAAGCGCTTTTGTATCAACTTGTTTTGGATAGTAAATATTTTACTAATAGAGGTAAAATAAAACACAATAGTAAAGTGTAAAGAAAACTGTATTTATTGATGCATGGAAAGCCCAGACTACACCAGTTAAGGCCAAATGTAGTGATGCGACTTAGCCTGACGCCTTTCTTGTAACTTTTACAAATTTAGATAACATTGTACAAATTGGCCATTAAAACAGCTGTGGTGTACATAATCTATACATAACCTCCACTATACATAATCGTACTTTGTACAATAATACATACTTAACAACCGAACACGAACAAATAATAATACAATGTTGTTGTCAAGATGTAGCAGGAACATGTGCTCTGTATTATGAGTGATCTAGAAAAAATATAGAAAACAGATCTAACAAAGATTTATGTATGATTCTGATATAACTATCCGGTAATATACACGGTTTAACCACTCGACCAGTATTTATTGTAACATATACATCGTGTAACGTGTACAAAATTGTCTAGAAATTAATACAACACGAGCTTCATGAAAGGAAAATCACTCATAACATTTTTATACAGGATATTTTAACTGTCTACAGTTACAATAATGGCTCCTTAAGATGTAGTAAAATGTACACAATTTGAACTAACACACTTGTAGAGTAGGTATTTCCCATTGTATAGACATTTCATTAAAAAAATCTTAGGTTACGTTAAAAAGTTTTTAATTCACAGGTATACACATTTCAAGTTAAAAAAGCTAAAACCCAACAAAAAATGTTATTTAACCTATACGATTTCATTCACTGGTGTTTTCATGTCTCAATTATATTTATCACACCAATAATTTAAGTTTCAGAATTAAAATTTAAACTCAAACCAAGTACTTAAAATATATACACATAAAAAGTAATTTACTTTTATCTAAAAATTTAAAGCTTTTTAAGTACTTTTGTACGGTTGTCTCGAACGATGACTGACGTAACAAATTCTTAAATGAGGACCCAGGACAATAACATCTGCGGCTGTAAACTCTGATTATCCCTATTATAAACAGTGACTAGGTTAACTGCTTAATAAATAATTATATTTGAAGCTGAGAAAACAACCAAGATGCCTTCGTTTACTTTACCTAGAATTATTACATTTATTCATTTGATCATAACGATGGGCTTGACAGCCCAGCTAAAGGCATCAGAATTGTTTTTATTTTATTTTTGAATATTCTTATACGATAACTAAGAGTAGGCATTAGCTTATAATCATAACACTATCATCTGATTTCCTTATTACTTATTACACAATATCTCAGATTTTAGCTTTCTCTTGGTATCTGGCAAACCACAAACAATGCATTACTTTCATTTATATTTATTTATTCTGTGTAAAATCAAATAACTAACAAATCTTCAACATATTGCTTAAAAATCTATAATAATCAACACTGCAGATTTACACAAAAGTTCTATGGAGGAGCTTGGCTTCCTGTCTGTCTGTGAACGAAATAAACAAGTGGTAAAACACAACAAAATGTAAAAATAAACAGACCAACGCCTTCTCGATGTTAAACGACGCGATGCTGTGGATATGACAGATGCTTTGGAAGCTATGAATCCCTACTCTACTCAACAGCTTTATAACATATCTTAACAACAACAGTGATAAATATATACAATTTGCGTAACAAACCTTGCTTGATACGGGTCTCTCCATTCCGTAACCCTTCATGTCAAATATAGACGTATATATACACTATGAAATTTGCTAGGACCCAATTACGACATTCTACTGAAAGTTAATTCTAATAAAATCACTCGATTGTACAACATATTAGGCAGTTCTATTCGAAGTTTTCATAAACGATAAATTGATCTTAAAAAATTAGACTTCAAAAAGTGGTTTTAAGTGACAAGATAAATAGAATAAATCAACCCTGGCAGTTAATTTCTTATGAATTTAAAATAAGGAACATTTTTAATCAAATTCTGATTTTCGGTAGTCAATATTTAGTGAAAACTTAAAACAAATTTAAGAATTTTCTTTACTTTGAAGATTGAAATAATATTAATATTATAAATAATCTTTTATAATTTTAATGTAAAATAATATCTAATTAAATTATGTGTTTCACTGCTTAAAAAAATTATAATTATGGTCAATTATAATGGTTCAACTTTCCATACAATTCCTGCTACCACTCATGTTTTTGTCGCTTGTGACTTTGTTGCTACCTTTCAGGAAAAGCTCCATTTCCCCTTATGAAAAATTATTTCCGCTAAAACTAACCAAAAATATTGAATAAATAATGAACATGTATCGTTAAATACAATTTTAAGCACATGATGTAATTAAAATATACCATGTGGTTATGTTTTTGAAAATTAGTCAGGGATGAATACAAATTAAGATATTTATGAAATATACATTACTTTAGTAATAATTATGTTTTCATAGCTCGAAAACTCATTTTTAACACAATTTCATCTATATTTATTTGGGGTATTTAACACTTTGAGTACGGCTATTGTATTTTTACAGAACAGCAAACTCGTGAAGGACGGGAATCCCATACTTTTATATGATTGACATTTTCGACTGAATTGTGCTACTTAATCCATACTTTTATGGGTTCAGCTTACTATGTGGTATTGATATGTTGGAACACAATTCACTGCTAGAATGTTTGCGATGTATTAACCCTTTAAGCGCTGAAGAAAATTTGGCATCGGTTCAAAAAGCTTGCATTTAGAAATTTAAAAAATATTGTGCTTTAATTTCTATTTCTTGGAAGAAATAAAATCAAACATTTTTTTTAAAGCTGTACCGGTTTTACACTTAGA
The DNA here is from genome assembly GCF_021130785.1 of Homalodisca vitripennis. Lineage (NCBI taxonomy): Eukaryota > Metazoa > Arthropoda > Insecta > Hemiptera > Cicadellidae > Homalodisca > Homalodisca vitripennis. Next base: position 182,240,202 of record NC_060211.1, read on the forward strand.
CCGTATAACAGGGCACGCCACACCTCGCATCATAACACGAAATGTTAATAGAACTATAGCAGTGGTTTTTGATTAATTTTCACGCACACCCAGTCCAATTAGCTTTCCGATGGTTAGTGGTGTAATACCCAGCGGGAAGGAAAATATAAATTGGGCATCTTTAGTTTTGAGCTTTATACAACACTTTTTATTGTTTTGATAAAGTGTTGAGCAAACTATGATTAAAACATAGTCATCTGAAACCTTCAATTGAAATTAAAAACAATTATCCCTCAAAGTTAAAGAAAAGTACGTCAGGGTACTTTTAAGGTATTTATAATATTTTTCACTGCTATAGTCTTTCTCATTTCTTTAAATGCTTTATAATGGTTATTTTCTTAAACTAAGGTAAAATTTTGGGAAAAAATCTTTTTATTGTTATAATTTATGCTGATGAATTGTATAAAGTTTCGTATCATTTCATTGCAGTGGTATTGTATACTTATCTAGCGGAATACAAAAAGACAGACAGATTAAAGAACAATATTGCCAGGACCCTTAGCAATAGCTAGGCAAAATATATAAAATTTCAAGTTTATTGCTCAATTTATTTTCGACTTATAGGCTTTCTTTTCATGCCCCATTACCAAACTCGTATCTTGTCTATGTCGAAATAAATCATTTCAATTTTGGTTATGTAAAATTGATTATTTATAAATGTTATGACAGATAATTAAAGCCTCATATATCTATTGTTTTTGCCATGTAATGTCTTAGCATATTATTTTAATTTTTATTCAGGGTTGCTACAGGAGTCCAATAATGAAATTCCCTGACTTTTCCCTGATTTCCAGACCAAATTTTTCATTTTTCCCTGACTTTTTTCAACGCAATCCCCAGGGTTTTTGGCAATTAATGGGTGGAAAAAAGCGGTGTTGAGGCTAACAGAGGGTGGCAAATATAAAAAAGCAAAAAATAAAGTGAACACAGTTTAATACGTACAAAAAGATTGACTTAATGGCGGCAGTAAATTTATTTGTGTAAAGGAATTTTATATTTTTCCCTGACCAACGTCGAAATTCCCTGACTTGAGACCGGATTCCCTGACTTTTCCCTGATTTCCAGTCCTGTTTTTTTCCCTGACTTCCCTGATTTCCCTGACCTGTAGCATCCCTGTTATTCTATATGTTGTTTTCCCACATTTTTTATAGAAATGTTTGTCTTTTAATTGTATGTGTACTACAATGATGTAAATGAAATAATAACAAACAAACCGATACATCTGAGTACCCAACGGAATGTAATGAATGTCTTACAAAAAAAAAACGACCTCATTACATCTGTTACTATATTAAATTTTAAAGTTTAAAATAACTGTACTCAGTTTGTTTATCCTCGCTATCATGGTTACCAATTAAACAAATGTAAAAATGTTCGCTTTTGCGCTCAGTAAAATCCTTTGGAGTGACATGCACTATCACTGAATTCGATGTTGCATATACAGAGATGAAGATTTATGTTCAGTAAGTCTATGGGTAAATTCGTTCTCAAGATACAGTGTCTACAGAGAGAAAGAAATGAAATCTTTCTAACTCCTAGAGTGATAGGATTTGCTAATGTTCAATCAACTAGGTAACGACAGTTAGCTTTTATTTATAATAAAAATTTTCAAATACTTTAAACAAAGCTTCAGTTTTAATATTTGAAAACAGCTTGCTAATAAGACAGTAGACGAATCAAAATGCACTTTTCATTTCTAAAGCATTTTTTGGAACTCTTTCAGGTTACAGGGGGTTATAAACCTATTTAATTCTATTTCATAGTTGTTTAACTTAAGTGCTAAGTCCCAAATGTTAATTTAAATACATTTCTAGTGTTGTAACAACTCTAACAAAATGGGTTTCCATACATTTCCCAATGTTCTACTTACTCCGAGGCTATAATTTGAATTAAACATACCCGGGTATTTATGGAAATTTGGTTTTCACCCTTACTTATACCTGGGTATTTTACATCACTACTGATGATCGTAAATCAATACATTTACGCATTCCTACACATTCGTACCATTTTCGTGAAAAATCCCACTTTGCAAAAAAAAATTTTAAGTCTACTACGTTAAATAAAACTAAAAAAAGTGTAACACATTTGTACTAAATCAATGGACAGTTGCTTTGTTCAAATAAGACATTGTAAAATAAATCTAATATGTTTGGTTTAGACTGTTTGTAGTAAAAGAACTGTTAACATTTTTTTAATATAATTTAATTTACAACAGAATTTTATAGATCAAGAGAAAAAAGAAAACAAGACTAATACACGTATGTAATTATTTTGTATTTACATTTAATAGTTTTTGAAAGGATTGTTTGAAAATCACTAAAACTATGAAGTTTTTAAAGCATGAAATCTGGGGCCAGCACTCAAAGTGTTCAAGTTGCAATTATTGTCATGCATAATTGTCCTTTATGCATACCTGAGTGTATAAAGTCTGATTCCGGAAAGTATGAAACAAATTCTGTCAAATCACATAAAAAACTATATTAATTCCAAACATTACAATAGAAGAGGAAATATCGAGTTGGATACGCAATAGTAATGTAGGAGTTTTGATAATAATAAATAGTTGTTTAAATAAAAGAAATGCATATCACCGTCACAGGCATTTGACGTAAGCGATGTTCACAAGTATTTAAATGATTTTAGACTCTGCAATTAAAAATCATGTTAAGATGAATGTACACCTAATTGCAGGGATAAGAATTTGGCTTAGTTAATTAAAAAAATAACATTTATTTTAGGACAGACCAACATAACAAAAAATCTTAACAGCTGATTCCATTTAACAATAACAATTATTTTGGAACTTTGGTAAAACAACTTTGAATTGCATATAAGTCCACTGTACAAAATTCAATTCAATATTTCAAAATTTTACTTTTCAACTCTTTCAAATTCCAAGTCTGTACATAGTATAAAATAAAAACAATTAAAATAAGTGTATAAATTAAAATACTGTTTCTGGTGTTACAAAATTACTTTGACACGTATAATCAAGCGATAAAAGCAATTAAAAATGTAAATAAAATATTCATAAGAATCAGGTAAAAGTGTTGTAAAATCCTTGAAAGAGTTGACAATTTTATATAAAATGTTCTTTTAAAAATACTTTCATCATAAAACTCATATAAAAGTACAAATGGACAAGGTTTGTTACCAGTTGTAAAGGCATTAATGAGTGTTTTATGACACTAAATAACCTACAATACCAATATACAGTCAAATTAACAACTATATCATATAAATAAGTGTAAAATTCACTCGTGATGGTTCATATACTGCTAAAAAAAGAAGTTACTCCAAAACGTAATAAATGTAGACGATACGTGTATAAAAGTGAGCAGTGACTCGTCAAACTGAGGAACAACAAAATGGCACCAAACGTTCAGTAGAGCTACGTGTTTACGCGGTTTAGTGGCGTAGCAGTTTTTGACTGGCCGCAAAGTCGATCTCCGCGTAGGTGAAGGTCTTGTCGGCCGCTACGTTAGGGCTCGGCGTGGAGGTCGACGAAGATTCGGTCAGCGATGTCTGTGACTTAAGACTCCTGGCCTGACCGCTGTCGTCCTCCGAACTCGATCTCACCAAGTCCAGTGAAGCGTATTGAATCTCCTTCTCCCTGAATAAGTAAAAAATTGGTCAACTTACACACACACATACATATATATATATATATATATATATATATATATATATATATATATATATATATACATAAACTATGTAATGGATCACACTCAATATTCTTTGACAGAAAGGATAAAAAAATCATGTTTATAATTACAGTAAAACCCTGATTAACTGAAATTGGGTCAAACGAAGTGGTTCCAAGAACGATTAACTGAGCAAAATTTTCTATAAAACAACAGAACGCTGCGCATCCTAGCAGACAAGTGGGCACGTGCATAACACAGCTATACCAACTGGTTGGATAAATAAGATGTCCCTCAGATGACCAGCACCTGCCTCCACACCAATATTACTGTCACGATTCCAAAAGTATAGCTTACACAAATTGTTAGTACGTAATTCATTTCCCCTACACATCCTTTCTAAATATGTTATTTGTAGATGCAATCGGGTAACCAAAAAAACTGATTATCCCAAATAATTGCACTCCGCCTCCCTTTAACCCTCTCCCGCTCGCATTGTTTCCAGGCGCTCACGGTGTTTGTAACCTCAATTAATTCGCTCTGCCGGTCGCGCTCGGTCAAAATACGCGGCGTCTGAACTTACATACGTTCTGTCATTGTAATTAACTATAATTATATATATTAATTATTTTACTATATATTGGTTCAATGAAGTTGATTGTACGAGACCAGGGAGGGGGCACACGGACAGCTGGGCGCCGGGTTGTTTGTTGTGCAGTTACTTGGTGAAGGTCAATGTCTGGCTCGCCGTCACTGCCCCCTGCCACTGTGATCACTCCGAACTACATCCTCAATGCCACCAACCACTTCACAAGGCTCTGGTACATCACTACACTCACTTGAATCGTCGCAATCACTACTAATAACGAGATTGATTTCACTGTCATGAAGTGTACGACTACAACCCGCCATTGTTTCCGCACAACTAATACAAATAGCAAAATAATGGAATAAATCTACTGTAAAAGTAAAGTAAATGGTCTCCTGATAGCAAACAACCTGTAGTAGTAGTACAAACTATTGCTACTCGAGAGCAGCACTTATCGGTTCTAGTAGATAAAGCAGTGCGTGCCGATCTGTGCCATTTAGGCTGCAGTGGCTATGTCGTGGCCGTGCTGATTCATGCCTTGAGAGCGGGAGAGGGTTAATTCGGTTCTACTGTAATTAGATTTTAAAAAATAAACAAGAAAACTAATTGGCCTACATCCTTGTCGATACACTATTGAACATGTTTCCTGGAACAATGATTCATGGTGCAGGGTGATTATGCAAATCTAAATAGGCTAAGGACTCTGGGATAGCGATTTTGTATGTTGTTCCACGAAGTAATAACAAGATTAGAGAATACAATTTAATGGTTCAGACACGCGGTTGACCTTTAATATTTATAAGTACAGGTACTTGTATAATACAATAATTAGTACCATAAGTAAAATTGGAGTAAATGAAGATGGTACATGAATGGCTACAGTACAAGTACCACAGAATGCAAATCAAACTGACAATCCAACATATGAAAATTAGAAATCAGAAAGATTGTTCTACAAGTCTTACTCCAGTTACTAGCTAAATGGCATTTTATTGGGCCGAAAATGTTTGAATTCGAATTCAATTTTATTGACATCCTTAGGTATTAAAAATTAAAATTTTGGAGTTGACATTATTTGTACTACTTTAATTAAGTGACAATTTTGCTTTACAAAGGTGTGTTTGCTGATCTTTTAGTGTTATATTACCCCAAATTTAAATAAAAAAAGTAAAAAACTTAATAATTTAGCAAAGCCGAGAAATGAAACAAAATTGATTTCTTTATGATTAATTAGTTGTACATATCCATCTATGTAGAGTAAAATTATTTACAGAACACCCAATGCTTTCCGGTTAGTGTTGGGAAGCTTCTGGAGCATCTGTTAGCAACATGGTGGCTTCAGCAGGAAATTAGCAAAAGAGAACAATATAAATATGGATTTATAGGAGAAATCTTGACTGTATAAGTAGAAAAACTGTGTTGGAGCCACATTCTGGGCACCACAAACAAACCAAGGAATACCAGTTATACTGTGGAACACAGTATTATTATGTACTCTCTTGAATATGAACAATATATACAGCATTTCATGCAGACCTATCAATGTAGTAAGATACAAGGATGCCATATACCACAGACTGACTCATCACAAAATCTACAAAACTATAGAATGAATTTACGTGAAACTTTGTACACACGTTTTGTTTTACTTAACACTGGAGGCGCTTGTTAAGAAATAATTTTGAAAAATTCACAGCCAATTTGTCAAACCACGATTCTTCTAATACAATTTTTTAACACATTCAGAATCATTAAAACATTAGAACTACTATTAGGATTCATCATGAGTTGAATATTCAACACAGGATCGGATTCTATTGAATGTGTGGAGTTAGCCATGTCATTAATTATTAATTGATTAGTAGTACACAAATCCCTGCTTATGTTTCTGTCATACAAAAACCATAAATAGACATCCTAATTAGCAAATTATTGAAGATTTGTAAATAATGTATGATTTTATTTGTATAATAATAATCAATATTCCTTTCTCAGCAAAAAAAAAAAATTTGAAAAATTAGGATACATGGCAACTCTTTACTTAACTAAACATTCATTACCAACATACCCGACACTGCTAACTGAGGAGGTTCGAGACACGACGACCGGCTCACTGCTCTTCCCCGCATTCGATGTTGTAGCCACACTCTCGCTCGACACCTCACTGGCAGTCGGTTCACTCAGTCTTGTATTCACTGTGTCTTCCACACCGGCCAACGACAGGTTGGACAAGTCAGTCACCAGTCTCTCTACAGACGGCTTCCTTGCGTCCACCTGGGCGGTCTCCACAGTGGCAGGAGGCACTTCACTGGTGCTACCCGGTGCGAAGTTGACGTACTCATTTTCACTTTGGTCGACGATCACGGGTTTCGCACTGGTCTGTGTGTCCTGGGGCTGGGCTAACTTCACTGTGCCACTAGAGGCGTCCACAGGACACATAGAAAGTTCGTATTCTTGTTTGGCTGTGAAGGGTTTCATGGGCGAGCCCGGGCTGTTCAAGTTGAGCGGGAATATCGTTGTGGTGGACCCTGAGGGAGTTGTCACGCCGCTGCCGGTCATCGACTCCTTGCTGTCTCTCCTAGCTGTCTTCCGGCCCCTAGTCCTACCCAGGGACGAGTACGGACTAGAGGAAGGAGAGGAGCTGCCGAAACTGTTCAGTGGGAGGTAGCAAGGTATCTTAGGAGGTGTTCCGGTTGAATGTTTTCGTCCACTGAACGGACTACTCGTTTGCCCCTCCTTGTTCGAAGTTTGAATTGCAATAGGTTGAGAACTGTATCGGTTACGGTCTTTCCGACTTCCTCTTCTGTCCCGTTTGTTACAATTTGCGCCGCTCATGTTCATGTAATTTTCAGCCTCTCCTTTTCCTCCTTCTAAAGATGGTTTTCTCTGAGACTTATTTCCCGACCAGGACATTTCTACGTATCCTTCAGGGGCTTTCTTGGGTGTGTCGACCGGTTCGGTTCGCCCGGCAACGATCTTAGTATTGTTGTTATCTTCGATCAGAGACTTCTTCCTCTTGAGGCTCATGTCCAGATAATCTTCCTGCAAGGAACCTCTCGCTCGTATGAGATTCTGAGAGGTGAGTAGCGGTTGTTTGATTGCAGGTGTTGGATTGATTTTGATGAACTGATGAGGACGAGTCTCGTTGATTGGGAATGTTTCTACCCTTGGCTGAGACGACTTTGGTAACACCGGCTTAGCCTCGCCTCCGGGTCTCATCTCGAGGTACTCATCATTTCTGAGGGGGGAGTTCTGTCTAGCGCAACTGATAGGGTTGTACGTGACAGTTGCTGCAGATGATGCTGTTGATAGGGAAGAAGCACAGGGGGAACTACTGAGGTTGTTGAAGGTCGGCTCTTCTATGTTCAAATCATCTCTGGATCCTGTTGTCATATCGACGTACCCAGAATCTGCCTCAGGTACTCTGTAGAGTGGAGAGGAAGTGGGATTAATCGGAGGGGAAGATGACAAGAATCCTATTTTTCTTTCAAACGGATAACTAGTCTTAGGAGGAGAACGTCCAATGATGCTTGAAAATCTGCTATTCTTAGGCGGTGAAGGAGCCAGGTGTGTCACGTCCACATCCAGGTCGGAAGGTTTCGGAGATGATCTTGGAGACATCTCCATATAACTTCCTTCAGCAGTAGAGTAAGATGAAGCGGCAGATGACACTGCAGAGGACGGTAGAGTCAATCTCTCCGAACTCACTGATGTTGTCGGTTTTTTGAAGATGTTTTTGTTGCGGGTACGAGACTTGTTCTTGCTGAAGTCCAGCTCCATGAGGTCCTCAGAGGGCTCCACGGAGGAATGGGACGACTGGCGAGTCGGGGTTGTGAGATGAGGGTGCACACCACGAGCCCTGGGGACCGTCGAACCCACAGAGAATGCCCGCACTCGCTGAGGTTCACTCTGCGCCACAGCCTCATTTCTGAAACATAACGACAACTCATTACAAGTACACTGAAACCGATTCTGTTAAGTAATTGAATTGCCAAACCTCAATTACCTTTGGTACATAGTCACTGTATGAAATTTCAAGCTGTTGCCATACAGTATGCAAAACACGTAATTGATTTTTTAATCTCTTGAATCGTCTCGTCAGTTCGTGGATGACAAATTGAGAACATGCAATAGAGCAACTTCAAAAACACAATTGAAAATACTAGAAAACAATAACGTTCTGTTTCTAACGTCCAGGTAAAATTGCATTATTTGCTTTCGTGATAGTTACGTAGTTGACCATCAGAGTGTAGTAGTAATTAAACAGCACTACTGTGGATTTGTAGCAGTTGTACACTACTAGAGACTGATGTGTATCACTTTACAGCTGAAGCGAACTCCAAAGTGGGTTGGAAGTTAAAGGGTTAAGAAGAAGAAATAATGACCCGGCCATCATATGTAGATAATCACCAAATTTTTGAGTGGGCCATCTTCAATATGTTTTATTGGAAATCTAATTGGAGCACAATCCCTAAGCACTTTTTTGCATCTAATTCCAGAGACTGATAGATGACTGTGTGAGGACCTCACCTGTTAGCCGTGGTGTTGTTGATGTTGACAGGTCTAGAGCCCACACTGTACGCTCGGGCCGGTCGCTCACTCGGCCCATCGTCCTGGCTGATAAGTGATGATACTCGCTCCAGGTTGTACTCCGAGAACCGCAGGTCATTTGAGGGAGTGCCAGACGTTAGAGAGCAGCTGCTACCTGACGACACGTCTCCTGTGGACCAATCACTGGGGTTGAAGTTGATTCTCAGTTTCACCAGTTCACAGTATTACCAAAAATAACAATTCATTCAGTTCATAAAATATATAAACAATTACTATATCCAATATGTTCTCTTTTACCTATTACAGATTTACTTATGTTTGAATTAACATACCCAGCAGGAATCACTTCTGACTGGTTTATACCTTCCAGTTGAACCCACCACTGAGCACAGCAAAAACCGATGTGTCACTTAAATCTGGGCAACCTTATAAAGATGTTGAGATTCTGGGGTTCAAGGACAATTCAATAGGTCTGGTCTGGAGATGGCTGTTGGAGTTGGTGGGGTTTGTTCCCTAACCTCAGAGGTTCTTGCTAGCCCCAACAAGGGTGTGCCACCCCCTGCCTGCTTTGACTGGAGAGGCTGGTTCAGAGTTGGCCTCCCCTTCTTCCGGGGAGACATGACTTTGAGATTAGTGCCCTAATTCTTCCTCATGGATCTCGATAGGAGGCGGCCCCTACCCCCTAACCTTACCCATCCTGAATATCCTGTCACTCCGGAAGCAGCGCTAAGGTTCTTATAGGACCAAGTGCAATTTATAAGCTTCTTGTCCTAAGAGAACAAAAAAAGGCATTTATAATTATTTATTCATACTTATACCTAATAGTTTGTTCAAAATATGGGAGTTGTCTAATTTTAGAATAAAATATAGTGCATTGATAGTCTCCCTCAAAAGACTAATACTTGAAAAATTAAACCGAGTCTATTCATAGTATGATGTAACTAATATACATAGCACATGTGCTGTAATACGATATAAGATGAATGCTTTATTTCACAACAAAAGCAAAAACCATCACATTTTACTGTGGTTGATATGGAGCTACAACGATATTAATTACTTTCTACACCACTTTTAAATAATATGTGAATCTTCCAATTGGTATCGTTGCTTAAATTGATAACTACTGATTTTTCTCTGTATCAGTTTAAAGGGTACTGAAACCTTGTCACTGTAATTATGTAGAGTTGTTTTCTATAGATCACGTAAAAACTGAGTCAGTACCAGAAACAAGAATACCAAAAATCGAAAACAGAAGAAACCCTGGTAGCCCTGCTCTTAGTCCTGACACGGTTCTCGTAATTTGATCTACGGTCTAAGGAACAAACCAACGAGAGTTCACTCTGATTTTAGTACCTATTTTGCGAGCAGACTGTGAGCCATGGTCCATGTCCACGTAGGCGTCCTGGGACCCAGGAGCCATGGGTACGTAGCCTTCCTCTGCCAGACTGCTACCTCGGGAGTGGTTGGCGGACTGGGGCTGGCGGTTATACAGCACTCTTGTATCTCCTGCAACACGTCTTGCTCTTACTCAAAGAGAAAACTTTATGGAATACATTTTTATAGAATTTACATTTGAAAAAATCTATTACCATTTCTCCTTCATTCTTTTCTTCAATTAATGTGTAAAACGCCTAAGTACACCTACTCTGTACCTGTACATCTTCACAATTTACTACATGTGCGTGTGTGTATTGAAATAATAGAATACAAATACTAATTTATAACTCATCTGATTTAATATAAAAACCACTGTTTAGAACATTTCAAATATTGAAGAGGCACTGAAACTCTATCCACCTATCCAGTTTATCTCTGGGGAGATAGGAACATGGTAAGGATATTAATCTATAGTTTTCTACTGAATTACGCTCACATTTTTACTACTAAGCTTTCCAGTTTTTAAACAATGTACAGTTTAATAACACAATGAGTTCTTATCCATTTTATGCTTTAAAGACCCTTTAGTTTCTTACTGTATTATAATGATAAAAATACGTTATTAAAAACAAACCAAACCGAATTGTATATTACAAATTGTTAGTCACTATATCAAAATATTCAGTAACAGTTCAACTATCAATTAAATATTTTTTAACTACTAGAACTAAAATGCTATTCAAAATTCCTTCATTGATTGAAGTATCTGGAAAAAAATACTATAAACAAAATGTACTACCGTTTATTACGAATCTCTGAAACTAGTTTAAGCTTAGAGGACTCTACCTGGGCTCATAGGCATATAGGCGCCAGAAGCCTCGAGAGGGGATGAACCACACGGACTGTACACGTCCATGAACGAGCCCTGAAAACAGTTTAATATCATCATAACTATACTCTACGACAGTAGCATCTGCAATCTGCACCACTTTTACTTCCACTCTACAGTAAACTCTATCTACTCTCAGAAGACAATTTGCATTGTATTGGCATACAATCTACTTTATATTTAACACTTAAGAGTGCTAATCCCGTAATTTTACGGAACAGCGAAACTTCCGAAGAATGCTAATCCCGTAGTTTTACGTGGTTGTCATTTCAATTGGTATTATATTACATTGTCCGTATTTAAACGGGTTTTGCCTACTCTACAATGTTATTTGGGTTTTTAGTAACACAATTCACCGCTAGAAAGTGTCAGATGTATTGAATGAGCTTGATGACAAAGCAACTTCGGTCGCTTTGTTTACGTGCCGCTGACGTGACGTTCGTTGCAGCCGGCAGTCGATGTCGCAATCATGGCTTCTCGCAGCTTGAACGACGTTGCGATCAGTGATGTGTTAGATGAAGATAGTTTTATTGGTGTTGATAGTATTTTTGACGATTCTGACATCGATCCTGATTTCATGGAAGAAGATGAGACACATATTTCAGGTAAGAATAAGTCTATTTATCACATAAACATCAGTTTTCGTGAATCAAACTATAATTTGTATTATAATAAATTAACTTTATTCAACTAATATTCTATTCATATAAATAAAATGAAAATATATTCATATTTTACATAATATATATATTATTATGTTACAGATGCTGAAAACAGTACTGACAGCGAAAGTGATGCCGATGCCGACGCATCAATATGTCGGCATAGTTTTTTTCTCAAAAAACTACAAAACATAATTTGTATTATTCAAAGGACAGTTTATATTTGTAAATGGGTCATTGTAAATAATTGTATATATGCTTAGTTTAGTTTGTTAGATAAAAAAACTGTCTCAAAAAATAATTTTTTTTTTCAAAAAAGAAACTTGTGTGTAATTTTTGAAAAAACACTAACAATCTTACGTTAAAAGAAAAACGAAAGTAAGCTGAATTAAGGCACGTAAGTATTTTTCTTATACCTTAAATACTTTTTTTGAAATAAATTTTTGAAAACCACCAAAAACGCCCAGCATTCTACAGAGTTACATGTTATTTAGGGCCAGCACTCAAAGTGTTAAGTAGGTAAAGAAATTTCCTCCAAGAAAATGGACCTCCACCAAAACAGTGCAAATTGACTCCTGATGCCCACTACTGAAAGATGATGAACTTGTTCACTGCACTTTTACAAGCGAGTAAACGGTTTTTACTAATCAAAGTTATTAAGACAGCATTAACAACTACGTGATACGATACTCGTTTACTTGTACGTGATATGATATCTTAAGCAGCTCGATTGTTTGGTGTACCAACCTGTGACGGAGAGCTCTGCTTCACGCCAGTGAGACTGTGGGAATACTTGCGCAGGTTGGTAAGACTGCTGTTGTTGTGTATCGGCAGGCACAGAGAGCGCTCCATCGACATGTAGTTGTTCAACTTCTCATCCTCGCCGGTTCCTGTCGGTAAACCCACATTGTTAGTTCATCGACTAAAGTTGACATCATGTATATAAAAGTGATAAATTGTAACAATAAAGAGGTATAACGGTGCACACCATTAGTCTAAATTTCTATATCCTTCTCTTGGAAAAGAGATTCAGACTCAAGTATAGAAAGTTATTAAGTGCACATATAAAATCTGAATTAGTATCAGTAGTTTATAAATAAACATATGAGGGTTCTAAATTATGTAGGGTAACTCACAACCATTCTCCAAAAAAGGTTAGGTATTCCAAACCGTTATATAACCGTTAAACGCTTATATAGAAGGTAAATCAACTACAACCGCTCTCCACAGCTTAGTAGAAGCGGTGGCGAACACCTTCAACGAAAAGGAAGCCCTAGTCAGCGTCTTTATGGACATTGAAGGAGCTTTCGACCGAGTTGCATATACCATGGAGACTGCTAAGGAACGTTTTTGAGTTCCCTCAGATGTAGTCAAATGGACAGTAGCCCTCCTAAAAACCAGACAAGTGAAGACAAAGTACGGAGACGAATCTGCCGCAATCACGGCCCAGAAAGGCTGCCCCCAGAGGGGAGTTCTGTCCCGTCTCCTGTGGGCGAAGGTGGTAGACGGTCTTCTTAGCAAAGTAGAGAAGAGGGGAACAAGGCTACTATGCTATGCGGACGACCTAGTGCTTATGGTCAAAGGAAAAAACAAAGGCATGCTGGAACGCCTAATTCAAGAAGAATTAAACCTCATAAGCAACTGGTGTCATGGGGAAAGTCTACGGATCAGCCCATCTAAAACAAATATGATAACCTTTACCAGGAAAAGAAAGTTCCAGCTTACACAACCTGTCCTGGAAGGAATCAGAATAAACCAAACAACGGAAGTGAAATATCTGGGTATAATCCTGGATGAGAGGCTCACTTGGAACTCACAAATTGAGGACAGAGCTAGCTGGGCTGGCAACGAATAACAGAGTAACACTCGGTTGGGTGCCGGGTCATGAAGGCATTCATGGAAATGTAAAAGCAGACATTCTCGCCAAAAAGGGAACGGAGTCCATAATGGTGGGGCCTGAGCCAGGCTGCAGGATAGCCTTCTCCAACAGTAAAGCTCTGGTCAAAGTTTGGGAAAAGAAGATAAGAAAAACATTAATTGGAGTAGAGCCTCAGGATTAAGACTATCCAAAATGTTTATCTCTCCTTATGATAAAGGGTGGGCAGCTCTCTTGGATCAGAGTAAGGAGGATATAAGACTGATATTAGGGATGTTGACAGGTCATGGCCCCCGTATCTTATGAGGGTGGGCCTTAGTCAGACTGACGAATGTAGACTCTGCAGAAGAGGAATCAGCAGAGCATATTTGGTTAGACTGTCCTGCCATCTTAGAAACTCGGAAAATATTCCTGGAAGCATATCTCCTCAGCCCCAAGGACATCAGAGAACAGGAGCCCTCAAATCTGACCGGCTTCTGCAAAAGCCTCGGACTTTGAGGACACAAATTTAAATAAGGGAGGCGCAAAGGTCCTTTTAGGACTAAGCGTGGGGACAAACTGTCCTTTATTTCTTCAATTACAAAGGTATTTCTTCTATATCTGAAGTAAGGCATCTGAATGTATAGTTTGTAGGCTGTTTGAGTGTAGTATCAAGCTTTATGTGACAGAGCATTAGTGCTTCAATTATAGGTTCTCTGTAAACATTATTGTTACCATTTAATACTTTAAGTTAATATTTTTGGTTCCTTTCCATTTATTGTGACCTTACATTTACATGCACAATGTGCAAATATATTTCTGTACCGACCGGCAGGCCAGGCCGCATAGTCGTCCAAGTTCTCCTCCATGATGACAGGTTCCTCAGGTGTGAGAGAGTGTCCGTAGCGTAGCTCTCCCTCCACTGCCCAGTGGTCCCCATCTCCATCCATGGACAGTGAGGAGCCGGCAGAGTCTGTCATTGAACATGCCCCGGACGCAGGACTGTAACAGATTAACTCAAGAATTGGGAATCTAGTTTGTAATATTTGGAATTATGATTTGATATGAAAATTTTGGATTCAACCATCACTTATCTTGTTTAAACTCTTCAAGTATTGCCAACTTTTATGCTTAAATAGTAATCATGCCTTCAGACATTTACATATAATGTACCGTAGAGGAGTAATCACGGCTTCAGATGTTTACATACAATGTACCGTAGAGGAGTAATCACGACTTCAGATGTTTATATATAATATACCGTAGAGGAGTAATCACGACTTCAGATGTTTATATATAATATACCGTAGAGGAGTAATCACGTCATCAGACCTTTACATATAATGCACCATAGAGGAGTAATCACGTCTTCAGACCTTTACATATAATGTACCGAAGAGGAGTAATCACGCCTTCAGACGTTTACATATAATGTACCGTAAAGGAGTAATCACATCTTGAGCAGTTTACATATAATGTACCATAGAGTTTACATGTAATCACATGTTCAGACATTTACATATAATGTATCGTAGAAGAGTAATCACGTCCTCAGACGTTTACATGTAATTTACCGAAGAGGAGTACTCACGCCTTCAGACATTTACATATAATGTACTGTACTGTAGAAGAGTAATCACGTCCTCAGACGTTTACATGTAATGTACCGAAGAGGAGTAATCACACCTTCAGACATTTACATATAATGTACTGTAGAAGAGTAATCACGTCCTCAGACGTTTACATGTAATGTACCGAAGAGGAGTAATCACGCCTTCAGACATTTACATATAATGTACTGTAGAAGAGTAATCACGTCCTCAGACGTTTACATGTAATGTACGAAGAGGAGTAATCACGCCTTCAGACATTTACATATAATGTACTGTAGAAGAGTAATCACGTCCTCAGATGTTTACATGTAATGTACCGAAGAGGAGTAATCACGCCTTCAGACATTTATATATAATGTACTGTAGAAGAGTAATCACGTCCTCAGACGTTTACATGTAATGTACCGAAGATGAGTAATCATGCCTTCAGACGTTTACATATAATGTACCGTAAAGGAGTAATCACATTTTAAGCCGTTTTCATCAGGAAATATTAGCGTTTTGATTTATTGTTCTGTTCTTTACTAATTATACCCAAAATATTAATCTAGTTACGACTGGAATGGGACTGGACAATATAAGCACTAATAATTGTTTATATTTCCTCTAATAATAGGCATTTAGAGACTTCTACTTTGTCTTCATGTCAATAGTGGTGCTATCTTGTATTAAATTGTGACACTAAAATGGCCTTTGGTTTTCTGCAAGAGTGCATTATGATTTATGGTGACAGCTTGCCATTCACATTGTTTACTGAATACAACTGTTCCAGTTCCCACCTATTTTACTGTTTAGTTTGCAAAGGCTGTTTCCTCAAACTTAACTTTTAACGAATAGTTCAACTTTCAAAGGTAAAATACATATTTTAATGGTACAATAATTATAAAAGCGATTTTATAAAAATAGCATAGTATAAATACTTTACTTGTATTTTAGTGTAAAATTAGCTACTTCTCCACCAGTTAAAAAGAATTACGTCCTAAACATGATTACTTCTCAAGAGGTCAACTAAAAATTCGTAAAATATTACTATTGAGTGCACCCTATTTCAAATGTAACTATTTGAGTCAGTACCTAACAGGGCTGGAACCAACTGGAGGACTGTACGATATGCCCCGGGTGTACATGGAGTGGGGGCGGTGGGCAGGGGCCAGGTGGCGGGGGGCTGGGTGGTGGTGAGGCCCTTCACTGGTGGTGCGGGCCCGCCCTGGCAAACTATCACAGCGATCTCTCACCCCCGTCAGACCTGAAACATCCAAGTAAGTATAATCCATCAAGTTATATTATATAATCACTTTCCGTGGCTAATTCTTACAACTCAAAATCAAGAGAATGATGTTAAAGGCAAAATCCTGGGAAACCCCCATGTAACCATCACTGATTTAAAAGGATATCACATTTTCGGACAAACATATAACAATGAAAACCTCAATGAAATCCTTCTATTCTTTCAACTCGATCAATTGTCCTCATCTAATGAAGTTGTCAGCTAATATTTTTAACTGAACATGACTTAGTCAAAAACATTGTATAGAAATAGCATTAACGATTCTCCCAATTTGTAAACTGTGTAAGAACACTGGAGAAGCCAGTAACATTTACTGAAATATAGAGACATTTTTTAAGAGACATAAACTACTTTTATCCAGGACTGTTTGGTGTACAATGGCAGATTTGTCAAGGGCAACCAAATACTAAAAAAAACTAAAGAACAAAAATACAGTACAATAAAAGTTAAACACATTTCTTATAAGAACTTTGTAAGGTCTATCCCAGCAAAACATTCTCTACTTTTATAACCAAAACAAAATTATCAGAAATGAATAATCAAATAATTCAGACAACACAAAGACGAGATGGCTTGAAAGCAGGACACAGACTTACACTAACAACTCTTAATTTGTGCAGTGCACGACACAAAGTATTTCTCTACCACCAAATAAGCACATAATTTATTATAATCAATTAAAAATTTTAAAATATAAAACAAATTAATAATGTTTTGGCAAAATCCAAAACTTTTTAACTGGTGAAAAATACTTTGTACCGTGAAAAAACAATACTGAAAATAAAAACAAAACAAGCAGTACGTACTATGCGTTGCACTTTTCTGGGGTGTTGGGGCCGTGATGTTGGGGCGGGTGCCGGTACTGGCGCGGCGTGAGGGGGGGAGGGGAGAGAGTGGGAACGAGTAGGTGCGCTGGTGGTTTCCACCGCCCGGGCCACAGGCTGTCGAACATCACACAGTCACTCTCCCACCGACACACCGCACTTCTACCAAGTGTTTTCCACCAAGTGTGCACAAGATACGGTAACACGGCATTCACGGAAGATTCGTTTCCTTCTTTATTGCCAATTAAGACCCAATTCTCGTAAGAATTTATACTTCAGACATCAATAAGTGGTACACCAGGATTGTCATACGTCCTTGGGATAAACCCCCTTTCAGTAAGTCAAGATGCTATTAAACAAAATGTTCTAAATATACTTTCAACATTTCCTACTTCCGGTAACGGTATTTCAAAAGTGGTATTGGATATTTATTCTTTCGTCAGTTAATTGACATATACTTGTTAGCTAAAGATGCTAATGACATTGCTCACTTATTGTCACGAAATAATACTGAAAGGTATTTGTCTTTCACAATAGCCTTTGCAAATACTCAAAGACCTAGCGTTTTCTTATTGTTGTAATCCAGATTATTGTGAAAACATTCAGATTTCTGGCCTCAAATTCCAATCCAAGCACTTACATTTTTTGAGAATATTTACAAAACTCCACAACTCCAAACACATTTTAAATATCCAAAAATTTTCCTAAATTTAACCACACTGACTTAACCCTTTGAGGTCTCAATAAAAATTGCTTCGACTGTCCTCAGGTCGTATTTAATTTCTGTTAGTTAATATCCGGTCGACCTATTGTCGACATGCGAGCGTTCAGCGAAACTGCCGCGGTCGACCTATAGTCAACGACCGATCGCAAAGGGTTAACTATTCTTAGTGATTCAACTTTTATTTATATAGCTTATTGAATTCAAACGGGATGAAATACATGAAAAACCTACCAGAAAACCTCCAACATTAAAAACAGAAGAAACACATAAAATATTTTATAGTCATATCAAATTTTACACAAAAAACTCTCATTTAAAAAAATTTGACTCTGTAATGAAATTACTTTACGAGGGTAATTTTATAGGAAGAACATCTCATTTTGACTCCTATACAATGCAATTTAGGTAGCGTTAAGCAAGGAGATATGAACTATGTAAACAAGAAAAACTTGGAGTGAAGAAGTTTCCCACAAGAATCTTGAGTTACTGTTCCACATAGAAGCTTCAGTGCCTTATTCTGGTTACAATCATAAACTATATATTCTGTAAAACTCATCATGACATAAATAATGCTATCAAAAGGCCTTGTGAAATAAGTTATTGTAGAATCTTTTACAGCAATAATTTGTTTTCCAATAAGAAGAGCTCCTCCTTCAATAAGTAATTCATATTGAGAATTATCATTTCCATAACAAGCAACAATCTTGTGAAACAGAAATAGAAACAGACGCTTTGTTGATTTGTTCAAGACTACAGCACATCTTTCTCTAGTTAAAAAAAATTAGTGTGACAACTAACATTTAACCCTTTGTTGCCAGCCTTTATTTTACTTAATGCACTCATATGAGCCGTCATAGGTTTAGTAAAATTGCTGATATTTATTTATTTAATAAGATGTTATGAGTAAAACCTTTTTTCACTTTGGTCTAATGCAAATGAGGACCAAAATTCACTAAAATAATCCCTAAATGTAAAACCATAGAAAAATACTTAGATCAAAATTTAAACCTTATTGAAGGATACATTTCATTTACTTTAAATAAATTACATTTGGGTGCCATATATCCTTGAATTTCGCTCCATTTTATCACAACTTATTCATTGAGATTATCCTCTTCAACAACATTCTTTACTGTGTCTTTAGTCAAGAATGATCTATAATAATAAGATGAAGCACAATTAATATCAACAACAAACCACAAGAAAATAAACAAATTCACCACGAATTTGTCACAAGATTCACTAAAATTCGGTCATCAGTGACCATACGATTGATGTAATCTTTGAATTATATTCTATTGTGTGTCAAATGACAAATAAACAATGCGCTATTTTTTTATGAACAAACTGATATAGAACAAAAGCCGAAATATACATTTGGACACTAAATAGTTATCTTTTATCAAACGTTTGTTGTAACTGGGCGGACATTGCTTTTAATTCACCTCACTAGTAGGGGCAGAAGATAATTATTTTACCCACATTATAACAATAATCTACACAATTTGGCTAATAAAGAACCAGTATTGAAACTACTTCGATACAGCTAAGAATTAAACATTGAAATTCGAGATCTACGCTACTGTAATAAGCTTAGAGATCATTCTTTATAATTGAAAATTAAAAGTGCTTTAACTACATAATGAGAAAATTAAATAAAAGGAACACATGACATCACGTGCTGGAAAACACTTTTAAAATGAAAATGTGCCTGAACAAAGCAGAACTATAGACGAATGATAATGAATAAACAACAAGTGCTGTACGGGTGGGAGAGGTAGCAAATACTGTACATGCCAACACCATAGCAGCTGCAACATACAATGGAATACAGTACAATACACAACAGAACAATACAATGCTACAGGCTCACATGGGACATAGTCTGAGACGTCACAACGGCATGTACTTATCTATCTGATCAGCAATAAAATGTGCTTACAATTTTGTTTTATTACAATTAAAAAACTCTGTAAGTGTAAAATGATAAATAAATATTTCTATCATTATTTGTCAACTAAACAAATATCATAAAACACTAAAAGCAAAACAAAAAGCACTATTATAAAGCCCATGCAATCATGCTTCCTAACAAAACTATCTAAAAATTATCTTACCAGTTAGTTACCAGATGAGTCAAATATAAACAAGGTTTTTATTTTCATGGAACATGGAGAAAATAAGAATATTTATAGATACAATAATTCTGTTTCCAGTTTAAAAAAAACAGTTTAACCAAGTTTCAACATGGACTTTCAAGGTTAGACACCATGAGTGATTGGTTCTCCAGTATTATCAAGTTTTAAACCCTTCACACGCCACTAATAAATCCATTAACAATTTCCTATAACGCCAAGACAAGTAAAAAATTTTGTTTTTCTTTAAGTTCAAAGCTAATTTTTGTTATAAATAAATTATAAAAGGTAAAAGCAAAAAATGAACTATTTAAAAACTGTTTATTTCAAATAAATTTCAATTTCATTGTAAAATTTAATTAAACTGACAAGTTTAATTACATATATAAATATTTTAAACTAATCACAACACTACCACACGATGAAGAATAATAACGGGATACATAGTAGAAGTACACTCGTGACAACCGATAAAGCAGTAATACACGCCACGGATATGTTTGGTTATGGCTCTGTAGGAGACGCAGAACTGACAAGCAGGCGGTCGGAGTTATACAAAGGCAAAGGGCGCTCCCGTCTCCCTGCAGCAGAGTGAAGGTCGTTTATAAATACTTTCTTGGCAACCGTGATAAGCACGGAGCGTGCACTGGGCATTTCGAAGGCCTTTTGTAAACTAGAAAACTCCAAGAGATGTAATCTATAATATCAGATTTGGCATTTGGGTCAAAATCTGCCATTCTAATATATCCGTGTATGGCGTGGGAAGGGTTAATAGATAATATGTTCCTTGTCTTGGAACCACTTGTGACCAAACAGACTGCCTCGGCATTGGATATTGTGACGTATTTCACCAAATCTGAATAAAACACAATGCTAATACATTTGCTGAACACACACAACCACCCCACTAGACAATAACGAGAACTGAACTAAATTCCATGATGTTCATACAAAGCTGGACTATATAGTGCCTGGCCAATTCTTATTTCTTTGATACAAAAATCTACTCCACATAAATGTTGCGTCAATTGGAAATAACATTAACTTTTTGAAATCCTTGCAGTTGACGGGGGGGGGGGGGGAATGTTCTCTAAAAATCAAACTATACTATAAATTGAATAAGAAAAATTAAAACTTCAAAGCAAATTTTGCAGCTCTACTTGTTGTAATGAAATTTACAATTATTATGTAATTTTGTTATATGCGTAATATAACAATTTAACTATTTCATGAGTGGTAGGCGAATTGTACCAAACGATTTAATTTTTTGTTCCTAAATGCAGGCATTTACAGACACTGCTTACATTAAAATGGAACATCTTCAACTGGAACACTAGTCAGCTGTTGACATCTGAGGATCCGCTTTTAAATTGCTTTATAAATAGAAGATCATTTCAAATTCTTAAATGTATTTCTTCAGAGACTAAGATTTGAGCTATATGTCACACAGGTTTTAATTTTATCTCCGTTTTAATATTAGAGCCTTGAGTGCACAGCAAACTAGGGTGACCTCTTAAACACTCAATTTAAGAAATACATTGATTATTATACAAATTTAACCTAAAAATTTCTTTCTAATCTTATTTTTAAGGCAAAATTGGTAAAAAGAATTGTTAGATTGTAGATTGAACGGAAGGACATTTCATTTGGCCTATAAAAGCTGAAAGGTTAAACCGATATGAATCTAGATTTCAGTTTGAACTTCCTGAACTTCTTAAGCCTCTCTTATAAGTAAGTGACTATATCATATTCAATAACTGCAAGGTCAATATGTGGAGAATTCATGAACCATTTTTTTAAACAAATTGACATACTGTCAGTGGTGTTACTAAGTGTCTCTCACACAGCTGTACTGATGGCAAAATGTTTATGGAGCTGATCTTGTAGCTGTACTCCCCTTAAACTCTTAAAGTACATTATCAGAAACAAAAGTCCACTTGACTTAACCTTATACCTCATTCATATAAAATATCTTAGTGTACATCTGGAATAAACCCTCATGCAATATTATTAGTAGTTTCATATCCCAGTTTTTACAATTTATGAGGTATATCCTCCAGAAAATAAATATAATCAGGCTCTCACAGCGGGAGGGATTTTATTCGGCGTGTTGCCTACACTGCCGGATAGCCTGTTTCCTTCTCTCCACAACAAGACTGGTTTGAGGTCAGTACATTGAGAACTGTCGATGTGACAATACGTTTCGTGAAAAATGACAACCAAATCTCCTGCCAAGTGTGAAATATACTGTGTCCATTATCTCTTTTGGAAGGTAAAAACTCCAGTTGAGGTTTATAATGGGGTAAAAACTGCATATGGTGATAAAGATATGAACTGTACAAGTATTTTGTGGTGTCGCAAGTTTAAAAGTGGTCATACATCTGAGCATTACGAACAGAGTAAAAAACCTTTAATTGTGACTGAAATTCTGGAAAAAATTGAAAATGTGTGCTCCGTATCACAGATTGACTGTGGATGAACTTTCTGCAATATTTCCGCAAATGTTCCGATCTCTGCTACACGAAACAATCATAGAAACTCTTAGATATCGGAAACTGTACGTGAGGTAGATCCCAAAACAGCTGACAGACCAACACAAGTTGAATCGAGTGGAAGCCGGACAAGAGTTTTTGAGACGCTACAAACTCTACGAAGATAAGTTTCTCTTATCTATCGTTTGGAATTATGCAATTTCACCTCATACACCATGTTATGTATCTCAACCTCAATACCTCAATGTATTTCGTACTTGGCGGGAGATGTGGAAAGGAGGAATCGGACTACACGGCAGTGTAGCCAACATGTCAAAAAAAATCCCTCCGCCTGTAAGAACCTCAGTAATTACTTTCTGGATATGTCTCGTACATCGAAAACCATCTGTTTCCCTATTCCTTAAACAGTTTGGAAGCACGTGGGAGAAATCCTCATCAAAGCCCCACCCAAGGACGTTAGTAACATTGGGCATACCTGAGACGGAGTGTCGCCGCAGGTTATAACGCGTCGCGTGCAGCTCTCTGTGTTGGGCGCAGGATGCTGGCATACTACCGCTAGCTCCTGCTACGTTGTCTATTACCTCCACTGCAACACGCATGCACCAACCATCCCACATTGTCACTACCCTTTGCTAGTGCTTCAACTCACGCTTTCATGTTTGGTAAATACACTGCATTTTCATTTTTTTTTTATAATGAGGCAAAAACCATAATTTAATAAATTCTTAAAACCTATCCCCTTGAGTACTAAGTTTTTTTGGCTGTGATGTAACATCTCTCTGCCGGGTTTATTTTTAGAGCTAGGTCTTATTCTTTCCTTTTCATTTTGACCTTCAAAAATGTCAATTATCAATTTTGTCAATCAAAATATTATAAAAAGAAGGGTTTCTTATAACATAATATTTATTATAATAAACATTACTCTGATTTTTCATTTATTATGCACCAAAGCTTTCATCCTTTTGTAAGAACTATGAAAGAGGAAGAAAGTTACAGGTTGTAGCGTATTATTTGTTAAAAATTACTCAGGAACACAAAATATTTTTGAACAGTTAAAAATTTTCATTGTTTTGATAGATTTACTGAAAACTGAACAAAATTGTATGTATTAGAAATCTAAAAGGGGTTACTTAAAAAAATAGTTTTTTTAATAACAACACAAAGTATGGAAATATCCTATTAAAATAAACATTTTTGAAGCATATCAAGCTTTAATAGGAAGTGTTGCAATATATACCATGTTATTTTTAATTTTCTTGATGGATTGTGTGGAGAGTTTTTTTTTGCATTTTAAATTTATTTAACTGTTATATCTCATGTGTCGGGGAGCTCTATTTTGTAAAAATTATGCACCTATCTCGCCATTTCAATGTACTAGAATTATATTTTTGTATATATCTTTTATTTAACATCAATCTCCTTTTTTATTATATAAGAAAAAACGTCAACCTTCCAGAAATAAAAAGTCACTTTTTCTAGTAAACACGTGAATTTAATGTGCACTTTTATCTCAAAAAATATTTTTAATTTTTGGTAACAATATGAAAAACGGTGTCTTCAAATACTCAACTACCTTGCCTATAGTGTCATATGACGGACAACAAGCTGGCTCGCATTGATGATCCTTTAGGTGTCACTTTAATAGTTGGAACCCTACTGGAGCTACTGGTGCTGCATGAAGTCATTAAGTTCATTATACCATGTGTGAATTAAAAAGCACACACATCAAGAGTACCAACACCCTTAGCCTTTCACCCCTACATCCTCAATTGCAATGCTTTTCTTCTTTATTCAAAATTTTTATCGGCCCAATAAAAAAACGAGGCTCTTAGAGAATAAAAGTAAATTTTAGAGAGCATAAACCATGTGGCTAAGCAATACATACTTCAAAATTTGTTTCACTCCCTTACACTATACTAATTTAATACTAGAGAAATATATTTAAGAATAATTTTACCAAATTATTAGATACGATTTAATACCGTTTCATGCTTGTTATTGAAAAATATACTTATAAACAAACGCGTCAATTTCTGGGGAAGCATTAGTATGAATTTCAGTAATGCAAATATTATTTTGTTGTTTGAATGCAAGTGAAAGCAGTGAGTACAAGCTACGTAAGCGGAGGTTGAAGCACTACAAGGATGAGTTCAGTCTGGTAACACATCCAGCATGTAAACACCAACACACAGTGCAGCAACACTATTAAGCACACTAGGCGAAAGCCACATAGAACCACAGCACAGCTGACAACAACACAAAACAAACAGTCCACTATTACTATAAACTAGTACTATCAAGATGGATTATAATAAATTAGTATCAATACTAATACTCAGGAAACAAACCAAAATAAGATTTGTTTACTGTACTCTAGAATTTTCACTATTGAACTACATAAAATAGTAAGTTATTTTAAATTTTATTAATAAAAATATAATATGTAATTGGCAGTTATAATTAAATTTTAATATACAAGATATTAAAAGAGAAATTAAGAAAAAGTTATAGAGCCAAAATGGCAGTGTCTCTTAGAAACTTTCTTACACCCAATATTACATTGAGTTAGAGTTTTATATTTCAAAACTATTAATAAAACTAGTAAAAGTGTAACTAACTCAATACTTAATAAATTAAATTTAACTATCAAAACAGAAGTGCATTTCGTATAATATATAAAGGAAATACCAATTACAATAATCTACTTCATTCACTTTTTATTTGATAAAACTTGCATAAAATAGTTTTTAGACATTAATAAAATAATAATTTATATTATTGTTCTTTTATGACGATAGATTTATTTATTTAGAGAATTATTTATGTTGAATTTTAAAATACTTTTATTTGTGAGAATATAATACATCAAATTACTCTCCAAAAATAAAAATAAATTAACATCTCCTATCAAAAATTTATAATTTAGAAAAATACACAACAAGAATGTACACATCAACATTACTGGTGTAAAATTACCAACTGTAATTAGTTAATAATTTTACCAACAGTAATTAACGTTTAACATCATGTATGTATTAATTCACACTGTTGTATCTAAGCCCCAAACAACAAACAATCAGATGAGTTGTTCCTTTAATAAAACAATAAATTTAACAGGTTTAACCAATTTATGTGTAAGAAAGGACCTAATGGTCCTAACTGCCTGTCATAATAAAGAGCTTAATCGATCAATTACCTCTAAAAACGTTTGAGTTTGGAACTGTTATGAGTTGCTAAATCTAATATCATTCTACAAAATTTCACGTTCATCGCAACTGTAATAACAATAACAATGTACAGTATAGTAAAATTTTATATCAACACTTTAACTAATTAAATGAATTCATTTTATTTCCGATGACAGTTACCATACACAATCAAAGGCTAAACATTTCACGATATGACTGACATCTAACTTTACCGGTTCAATCCGCATCGAAACATTGCTTAGAAAATTACATTCTTGAAATATTTTGGCTTCACTGTGAAGAGCCATCTTATAAAAAGCCACCTGCGAAGCAAGACCAAAATATTTCAAGAATGTAATTGTTTTAATGTGGTGTGAACCCACGTAAGCCCAAGAACTAAGATTTTACTGTATGTATTATCAAGTGATGCACTGTACATAAACAATTCTATGACCATGCTTTCCATTATTTCTATTGGGCGATTCCAACAAAACCATGGTAGTTGTCGAGTTCAATCAACACAACGTCTAAAAGGCAACGCATCGACCCAAGAATTATCACATCACATACAATTGAAGTTAAAAGAAAAAGAACGAACACCAGATTTACTGGACAACCAAACAAATAAATCAAGTATTTCCACGAAAGAAACACGAAGAGCCCAGCCATGCGAGGTGGCGCGCCAGAGTAAACGTAAATAGGTACTACCACTACCAGAGTGTGAGGAGTCGGTGACGGACGCCGGACTGGTGGCGACACTGCTCTCCCCCTTGTGACTGGGCAGCGATCCCTCTGAAACGTCACATCATTGCCCAACGTCACAACAGGCAGCCATCATCATGGGGGTTAGTGAATGGTAAGTGACCGAAGATGATACATTTCAGGAGAATGTGAGTGGAGATGGCGATGATTAACGAGGGAAAACGAACTTAAAGCTGTTGAAACTAATGGAATGTACAAAATGTGGATGAATGTGCTGAGGAGGAGGGAATTTATTCTGTTAAGAAATTTTATTAACTTATTAACTTAATAAGTTGGTTATCAACTGAAATATATTATTAATAATTTTGTATTCTACTTAAAATTTTGTATTCTAGTTAAAATTTTGTATTCTACATAATATATACATTACTTTGTAATTTTTTCTACTTTCATTTTAAAATCTCCTTTAATCATGTTAACCCTTTTAGGACCAACCGTTTGATTTATCGCCGGCCAGAACTTAAGCAAAAGGTTCCAGCCGTACAATCTATCACCGATCGTAATTTACGTGAAAAAGACCAGCCAAGCGATCTATTACAGGCGAACTTATATCATTTCTCATAATATATATTCATGAATTACAACTCATAATGACATTATTTGTGTATTCTATATGTATCCCTGTAATACCCAGCAGGGATCACTTCTGGCTGGTTTATACCTACCAGTTGAACCCACCACTGGGCACAGCAAAAACCGATGTGCCACTTCAATCTGGGCAACCTTATGGATGTCCAGTAGCGGCACATCACTAACCGCAAATGTTGAGATTCTGGGGTTCATGGGCAATTCGATAAGTTTAGTCTACTGTGGAAGATGACAGTTGGTGGGGTTTGTTCCATTACCTCAGAGGTTCTTGTTAACTTCAACAAGGGTGTGCCACCCCCTGCCTACTTTGACTGTAGAGGCTTGTTCAGAGCTGGCCTCCCCTTCTTCCGGGATGACTTTGAGATGTAGTGCCCTAATTCTTCCTCATGGATCTCGATAGGAGGCGGCACCTACTCCCTAACCTTACCCATCCTGAATATCCTGTCACTCCGGAAGCAGCACAAAGGTTCTTACAGGACTAAGTGCAATTTATAAGCTTCTTGTCCTGAGAGAGAAAAAAAAAAAATGTATCCCTGTATTTGTTTATTTCATCTTAAAGGCAGTTTCATCTTCATGGAGATGCATTTTCAGCTTTGTTTTCTAAGTAGGCTTATAAGGGGTTTGTCTGTAATTATGATAAAACCTTCCTTTTACAAAATAAACCTAATTGGATTATGTATTCACAGATTAATTATTTGAAATGCTATAGTTTTAAAATTTGGTTTATACAATATTTATACAATATAATATTTATACAATATTACACAGAAACCCTGTATAAAATATGTTTAAATTCAATCGTTTTTCATGGTAAAACAAATTTTCAGACATAAAATTGATTTTTTTCTATTTAATTTTTTTTACAAGTCTATACATGTATCAGTGGAATATATTAAAAGTAAACAAATAACGCCTAAAACCAGAAAATGTGAATAAATAATTATAAATATGACACAAAATCACACATTTTCCATGTGCACAGTTTTTGGAACGTGGACAGAAAAAAACATGTTAGCACATAAAATTCTGGCTTGTCCTAAAAGGGTTAATACTTGATAAACTAGTAAAAATATTAATAAAAATTGAATTAATTACTGCAAAATAACTTTGAAATTATAATTACTATACAAATTAAAGTCGCTGAAACCATTATCCAACACATAATGGAACGAAGATTCTAGTTGTAGAAGGCTTTGCACGTAATTCCACATAAGAGGCGTTTTAGGAATACCACAGCATAAATAACAGTAATGATTTACGCAGATACTCCCATATTTGTCATCACTATCATGTAATTGAATACTTCACTTTAAAGAACAGTGTATCAGAGCCATTAAGTCGTAGGATGAAATAACTCGAATTACTGTATTTGGTCATTACAGTAGTTTTTCATGATAGAAAAACAAATGTATATCATACATTTAAACTTTCACAATTATAACACTAGAAGGATAAAACTTGAATAGAATAGCACAGTAAAATACACAGAACTGTTATTTTAATGCTAACTCTACGGTTCTGATTTTACACTGCTGCTATTGTCAGTTATTTTTCAAATCAAGTTAGATTTACAAAGACTTTGCACATCAGAATCCATATTTATAAATCTACTCGCTAATTGGAATAATTTTTTTACAGCTCACATTTGAACATGATAATGCTTTAAGCAAAGCTAGATTAAGCGACTATATATTAGATGCAACACAAACAGCACACAATTCAATAGAAACATTATGTACATTTACTATGAAGAATGGAGATTTGCCATTGATGTCTTGCACCTTCAAGACTAAAGTAAATACTATTATCAGTGTTCGGAATAAATCGGCCAGTGATGAGGACTCACCTGCGTGGGTTGGCCAGCGCTGGATGACCGCAATGGGTCTCGAGGCCTCGTTCGCTGACGATGACCGATTCCTCGATTTTGGCATAATAATATCTTTGTCCTTCTTGGCACAGTTTGTCATAGCACTGGATCGACAGAAACCAAATCAATTTATTTAATACTGACCACCGAATCTACACAAGTACATGAAACAAAATATTCCATTAAGTACATTTAAAGTAATTTTAACCCTTCACACACCACTAATAAATCCATTAATCCTATAATGCCAAGACAAGTAAAAAAAAAATGATTTCTTTAAGTTCAAAGCTAGTTTTTATTATAACTAAATTATACAAGGCAAAAGCAAGAAAAAGTATAAATCAGGGCATTTTACTTAAAATTTGCGTATTTATTGAAAAAATAAAATAAAAGAAACTATTCACAAAACTGTTTATTTCAAATGATCTTTAATTTCATTGTAAAATGTAACTAAACTCAACAATTTAATTACATTGTACT
Organism: Homalodisca vitripennis; assembly: GCF_021130785.1. NCBI lineage: Eukaryota > Metazoa > Arthropoda > Insecta > Hemiptera > Cicadellidae > Homalodisca > Homalodisca vitripennis. The sequence continues at coordinate 182,269,778 of NC_060211.1, forward strand.
ATAATCATCCCGATTCGCTTTGTTCGAAGAGTTTTTCATTGCCTGCTTTGTATGCTTGATGGAAGTCACCAGGTTTTAATATAAAACACATTTTTTATTCTTCAACAATTTAAATTTATTTTAAAAGCGCTTTCACCAGTTAAGGCATCATCAGTTATTGTTTACAGAAAAACATGTGATAAAATAGTTAGATTAAAATTCAAAACTAATTGTAAAGACCAAAACTAATAAATTATAAAAGTATTGTGTAGAAAAATATGGTTTGCAATTCATATTTTTTTTGAATGGATTTCTTCTTTGACTAATGGTAGAAAAATGTCACTGAAATTTACGGAAATTTCACTTGTGACAACCGAGCAGGTTGTCGGAGTCAGACAAAGGAAGCTCCCGATCCCCTGACACAGAATGAAGGCCGTTTATAAATACTTCCTTGGCAATCGCGATAACCACGGAGCGTGCACCGGGCATTTTGTAGACCTTTTGTGAACTAAAAACTCTCCAAGAGACATAATTTATAATATTGGACATAACTGTATTTGGCATTTTGGTCAGTCTGTCATTCTAATATATCCGTCTACGGCGTGGGAAGGGTTAATTCAAACATCTACTTAAAAAATCAAAATATTCTAATGACTCACCTTGATATATCAAATTAAGTAACCTAGGTATTGAAAGATACAAATCTGTGAAACAAGGTAGTATTTCATGTACTTAGTAACTATTTGCTCTATAGTAACAGCTCTATACACTGAGTGCAAGTTACTATTTCTGTAGAGAGTTTCTGTATTTACCTAATACTTAACCCTTTAACCGCTATGCCCAAGTTTACTTGTTTTCATATTATCAGCTGTTTTATTTTGTTGTATCAGCTGTTAAATTGTGCTATTTAGTTTTCCATTATGTTAGAAATGTCTAGAAGATAGCTGTCCAGTTGGTGGTGCAATCTTGTGGACATTACTCAAACGACTTGGACGCCACGTGTTTTGTATCGTACACAAGTTCGGGAATGGTTGTGTCGATATTTTACGAGGTGTTTTCCAATGATTATTCGTAGATAGTGGTAATTATTTGACAAACTGACATTATTTAAGACGTTTGTAAACATTGTTAATTGCTTACGCTATTCAACTTTAAGTAACGTGTTTCATGTGTTATGTCAAAAACTCCTAAACGTGGGAAAAAAACTCAGTATTTGTTAATATGTGATAGGTATGTTACTAAGCCCAGTGCTCTGGTGTTGCCATGAATCCAGGAACGAGGCAGTTAAACGGTTCATTATCTGATGTATGTCAAATTAAATTACGAAGATGCAATTAACTTCTATTCTATACTCCAGAAATATCTACCTACATAAACTTAAGAGCCAGATTCTAACCCCATAAGAACAACGTAAAACCTCACGCACTTTTACAACCTTATTTCTAGTCAAAAAAAAGTATGGGAAATGTCTCATTTTAAAGTTATAACTCATATGTATCAAAATGCTTTTTAGATATTTTCATAGGTACAAAATTTTCATAAAAAAATTTGTATTTCACAATTTGCACCTCATATCACAGTAAAAACTGTTTTTATTTTTTTATTATCCAAGTGTCAGTGTCACATTTTACCTTAAGGTGGCAGCGTGGACGTTCTGTGCAATGTTGGAATCCTCCGTCAGCATCCAAAGGTTCCCAGGGCCGATGGAGGCAGCAGAGCCCAACTCCAGATAGACGAACGAGTGGAGGTGGCCACAGCAGCGGATGTTCCGCAGCAGGATCTTGTACCGCTGGCTGTCGTCTTTCTTGACAAGTGTGAGATCCGTGTCCGTCAAACACAGCATGTACGGGCCCAGGATGTTGCGTACGTAGCCCAACTCCTTCCCCTGCACGTCCACCTCCCACACATGCTCTGTTACACACGCAATTATCATTTAGTTCATTTGTTAATCAGATGATGGAACTTTATTTGATTCCTATTCTATTTTTCAAACGCTGCTTCTTCGTACGCTATCTACATATATATTTTTACGTCGCGCATCTGAAATGGAAAGCATTAACCAGTAAATTTGTTTTCATTTCTCTTGTATGGCATAAGTGTATTATTAATGCTATTTGAGGACGAAACAAAAGTTTTTAATAGAGTGATTAATAAATCATATTACATCAGATCATGAAAAAATTTAACATAAATTTGCGAATGAATTGGACAAATTTAGTTACGGTATTGAATTTTACTAATTTTAAAGGATAAAGTAATACTTTTGAACAGCTATTTTTTTATATTTACTTAATTTTTAATGTTTACATAAATATTTAATCGCACGTCATAGCAAGAAAATGGAAAATATTTTTAAAAAAGGGGAAAGTTGTTTAGTTCTTTACAAAATATTTCCTCATCCCACCAGATATAATCTTTGTAATTGGTGCCAAAATTATAAATTTAGAAAAATAAATGTAACAATCCATGTTTCAGACCCTCTAATATCTACTTTATACTCATTCACCCGTATTTAAAAATTTTAAAGCAATGCATAGCAATTTTTAATTCCTCCCTACAAGCACACACACAAAGCAGCCAATGTTACATTTTGTTACTAAGTTAACGCTAGCTTACTTTTGTGAATTAAATAAAGTTTTTATAGAGTACAGACCTAAGTAACAATTGGACCAGATTTCATAATCGTTTGAAATTTAGAAAATGTTTGAAAGACTCAAATACATTTGTAAACCTTGCAGCTTGCACTGATATATAGTGACAACTAAATACTGATTGTGTAACTGCTTCATGAAGTACCAGTTTCTGTAATTACTTGTTAGTGGATTAATTACAACAAACCTATTTATTTAATACTTTTATCAAAAACGGTACAATTTTGATGCTTTTAAACTCGTATTTTTAGTTATATACATAAATTAACAGTTTTTCCATATTTCAAAGCGCATGAGACTTTTTGACAATTTGAAAGTCTAAATACATTTTGTAAGCCTTTTAACTGGCACCATATACAGTTAATAACGAATACACAATTGCTTTTTGAAGTACATTTAATACTATTTGTCATTTGTTTTCAGAAGCATATAAACAGCAAGTACATCAAAACTTTGGACTATCTATTTTGATTGTATCAGTATATAACGTGCAACAGGTTATGCTAATACTTAGCAAATATTCACATTGTAAACATTTCAATTAACTTTTTATGGAAAATTTATTTTATCCCCAAAACTCTCCTTGTGTTTATTACCTAAACCATCTCCTCAATGAAAAGAATGATATTTTTGGAAAGATGTCAAGGTCAAATATCAGCCTGTAAGGAAGTTTAATATTTGAGAAGATAGCTTTATAAAGATGATAGCACAAAGCCGAAATTTCATATCAACTTACAGACAGGTTATAAGCTTTAATTACACTAATTTCATAATATACATTCCATCTAGGAGATTCATAGAAGAAACCACAGATGAAATGACGTTTGCTTGAGCAGGTTTTGTAAAAATTCATTACAATGTCACATAAAAAAAATCATACACATTTTAGTTTTTTATGTTTAAATCAAAATAACCTAGTTCTTAAACTTGGGAAAATCTAAAACCAATTTAAAAATCTGTAGAAATGGAGTACCTAGTAATGAATACACCACAATTAAATAAAAAATATTGAAGAATAGAATGTGAAGTTTGTACAGTATATACATGAGTTATATAGCTTCAGAGAGTGACATCTGACTTACACTTCTTTGAGTAGACCTACATTTATGGCTTAAAAAAATTATAACTTTTACATTAAATATATATTAGGTTAATTACATGTTTCTAAATACATTTTTTTAAGAAAATTAATTTTTTTATAAGTTTTATAAAATAGATATCTCACCATCAAGCTATTATTCATGCACATCCTGTAAAATTTCAAATTTTAATCCTCAACAGTTTATTTGGGCCTGACTACAAAACTGACTAAATTTCTATTTTAAACTCCTGTAATTTCACTCAAAGTCATTAAAGAAATGTTTATACTTTTATTTGTATTCAGGGAATTTGTTTTAAAAATTGATGAATTAAAAAAAAACACATTTTCTAAACCCAAAATCAATTAAACCACCGACTTTTGAGTAGCAGCAAAGAATTACAAATAAAAACAAACTACTACTCGTTTTGGAGTCCTACAGAAAAAATCAAAAAATTATACTGTATTACTAAAACACAATCCTGAAAAGCCAGGATTTATCTAAAGGAACCGAATTTGAATTTAATTGGCTACAAATTTTGTCGGTACACAGTAATGTCGCACTGGCCGAATTATATGACATGTTTATTACATGTCAAAATATAATAACGAGGAATAAACCAGACCAACACCCTCAGCCTATTTCTATTCATCTCTACTTTTCCTGGACACAAACGCAATATGGAAATGGAGAAAGTCGGACCAAAACATTTGAAACAAACAATCCTTGGATTATCATTTCAAATAGCCGAGTATGTAAATAAAAGTCTACTTTGAAATTTAAATTGTAAACATTAATTTTGTTGTTTGAGACCTAGGAAAGTGCACAGGTTATGTCACTGCACTCAACATTAAAAACTAGCTGATGTAACAAATCTCATTAAATAATAATTTGTTTGTAATTTGTTCCTTTAGCAAATTACTTTTCTTTAAACTGATATTTGTCTAATCCACTGGAAACTGACTCTTTAAAATATTATAACACACTTGGAAAGTCTGCTGAGTTTGACTTAGAACAAAGATTGTGCAGTATTAACACGTCCTGAATATCTAGACACTCAATTGAGTGTCTAGATGTTCATTTCTAGATTAATAAACAATTGAATATTTTATTAATTTAAATTAACTAAAGTTGGAATAACTTTATAACTATTCTTATGAAATTATTACAGAACATTTCATGTTAAGACAAAAAATGTCCATCAGCAGTTTATAACTGTGATGGAGTTTGTGTCACACATACTGATCATAACCGAGTTTTTCTACTCATGTACTTTGAGTACGTGATGAGTCTTTGAGTTACTCTACAAATAAAATATTAATATTATAAATTTCTTAATGTATATAAAGCAACGTAATGCTTGTTTTACCTAAAAGTTTTTAATTTTACATACACCACTCATATAGTACATGAACTGTAAATGGCACCAATAATATTGGAAATAGGCTTAATGTCTTAATGATTACTTATTTGAAATATCAAAATGTACTTTCAAAATAAATAAAATGTTGTAACAAATTTTCACATAAAATAATCAGAATCATTTTATTGTCGCCCAACAATTACAAAATTGTATTGACAAAGTCAAATATGATATGAAAAATATCACTAAGTAGGCCTACAGAGCCTAAAATAAATACAATCTATATCTATGTTAAAAGTTTAAAATTGTAAGTCACTAAAATTAGCATTAACAATCTCATCTGCAGAATAAAATGTTTTTCTCTTGAGCCACTCTGCAACAACATTCTTAAACCTACCAACAGAAATTGATCTAGCACTTAATGGTAACTTATTGAATAGCCTAGCTCCGGTTATTGCATAGTTCTGTTGAGTTTTACTTAACCTAGCATATTGTACATCAATTGTATTTTTAATTCTAGTGTTGTGTTCATGGTTAAAGCTTCTAAGATTGAAAGAGTCGAGATTTTCCTTAACAAAAACTAAACTGTGTAATATATATATATATATATATATATATATATATATATATACATGGAAGCGTAAGTATACCCAGTTCTTCAAAAAATGGCCTACAGGACTCATTGTCACTAATTCCTACTAATATCAACTATCAATTAATTACTAATAAATTGAAATTTTTAAACTAAAAAAGTGTTAGTCGCACTAGTGTTATGTCACAACAAAATTGATTTGTTTGTTATAGAATGTTAAAAAAGTAATGTGAGCACTGGAAGTAAATGGAATTAACACAGCGGCAGCATCACAACATCAATAGTTGATTTCTGGAGAAAACTGTAATATTATTTTGAATGTTGAATTTAGCTCAAGTTCACCTTCCTTTTTATTCTTCGTCGCAGTCTTTCTTTGATCTATTCAGATGAACACGACTCCAGATTCCAGAGTCAAGTCTGAGACAGTGTCAGATACCAGATGCTGCAATAAAAAGGAAGGTGAACTGGAGCTAAACTCAATATTAAAATTGAATTAACACTTCCTACCATGGCTGCATTGTGTATATGTAAAATTACTCAAAACTACTGTCTCTAAAAACTATAAACACACGAAGTAGGATACATCGATATGTTAATAACAACAAGAAGAGGCTGAACTGACCGAAGTTAGGCCGTGCTTCCACGCCATCAGGAATGTCCTCCCCCTGCTGTAGACACAGCAGAGCTTTGAGCCACTCGTCCAGTTCTGCTTCAGTCTCCAAGACGATACAGAAACAGTCGTTCTTGGTGTAGAGAGCGATCATCAGCTTGTATCGCATGTCACTTCGCTTGTTGATGTTGAAGCATGTCTTGAGCGTGATGCTCCTGTACAGTCGATAACAATAAGAATAATTTATTTACACACAATAGAACACAAATGTTTTCTGTGCAAGTCAAAACATCAGTATCAAAAGTAATTATAGAAAAGCAACAAAATAGAACTGTTTACAATAGAACATACAAAAACACAATAAAGTCTTATAACAATTTTAAAATTATTCCTACTACAAAAACAATCGGTCTAATCAAGACATGGGTATCACGAGAGCCTCGTGGAGACTGTAGAAAGCCTTCCGATCAAGTAAGCCTTTAAATGATTCTTGAAACTGTTTACATTTGAATGAATTTTTTATTACATTTGGAAGTAAATGGTAAATAATGGAAGTTAGGACCAAAATAAATTATTGAGTTTTTGGAAAGGTTGAATCTGAAACGGTTTGAAATTAGGAAATTTCTGGATCATGTTATCATCACAATTTAAATGTGGAAACAGATTTTTATTTTTAAAAACAAACCTTGTCAAATGAAAAATATGAAGGGAGGCCAAGGTTAGGATCCCACTGGATCGGAAACGATACGACAACGTAAGAGAAACTTAGGACTAACAAGACTAAGAGAGACGATAAAGACTACATTTTCAATCACACCTTATTTAATGATCAAAAGAGCTTAGGCTGTTAAGTTAAATTACATCAAAACGTAATATAAAAAAGTTCAACCATTTTTTAATCAAATAGTTTTAAAATATTGCTTAAATGTGTCAATTACCAGCCTTAGTGTAAAACACTTAATAAATTACGCTAACGCTATATTTTATTTCATTTCGTACCAATAATAATCTCATGATGTTGACACACAATTAAATATTTCAAGATAAATATGAATATTCCTTATCAAGTACCATTAATTAATAGCTCATCAACCCAAGGCACTTGAGGGCACAGTTCTACATTGTTGGAGACAACGATGGAGATCTTGACTTGATTTATAGACTGTTGAAATTCAGTTTCAAACACTAAATCGCATCTCTTTCCCACAAAAAGGAGAATAAGGCATGGACAAGGTTATAGGTTTTGATTTATGATATCATCTCTGTTATATAATCCACTATTCTATCGAGATACTCATGTCTGATCTAGAGAGTTATCAAAGTCAAACTCACATTTAACCCTATTCAGTGGTGTAACTAGGAAATGGCTTTGGGGGCACTGAATCTAATTGATGCGCACATCATACCATGGGTGATGGAATAAATCTCAATGTAAATCAATTAGATAAGCCTAATTCAAAGGAAAATATTAACCACTGTATTTCAAACAAGTTGAATTGCTGTTATGCATATAATTTTTAAATTTTGTAAGGCTTTTGGGGGGGGGGGTTTCTATTCCTCTCATCTTCTCCTTTGTTACAGCACTGGTATTTAATATAAACACTTTCATTTTGAAAAGTTTTTGAATTTTCATAATTTAAACTAAGCTAATATACTATTACTTTTAGATTGTTCATCAATAATGTTATTAGTGATGTACATAAAAAACGACTTAGCTGAATTTGTCATCAGAGAAAATACACAGTCATAATACACGTGGAAAAAGCAAAATTGACATCCCAATGCATAGTTTAACAAAGACTGCCAAACCACACAAACTGTATGGTATGCATTTTTTTAATAAATTACCAATATCTGCTAGAACTGCACCTATAAGTATGTTTAGGACTAGAATGTACAGCTGGTCCATTTTATTCTATAAAAGAATTCTTTGGCTGTGAGATTCTGGAGATTACTGTTGATTTTATTAGGCTAATATAGTTTTACTGTTAATTTTAATTAGGCTTATATAGTTTTAAGATAGTTTTATATATTTTCATTTTGACATTTATGGACAAAAACCTATTTCATTATATATGATCAATGGATGGTTAATAAACTATTTGTTTTCTTACCAACTGCTTTGCTGATAATATTACTATTAATTATTTTTTATTCATACAATTTTCACACTATTAGTTATTATTTTGTTACATTAATTAACAACCCGTTTTAGTTTTCTATTTATATTACATTATAGTTTATTGTGACTTCATTAACAACTGTTACGAAATAAACTACCAGAAAGTTATTTGAATTTGATCTCGGGACATTCACGATACGGCCCAGAAACAAGTGATAACACATTCGCTGCCTCCAGATTAATTCATTCAGTCGGACGGCTGCTGACTGGTCAGAGACGAGCCCTCACGGGGCTCCAAAAACAGGAGGTTATGAAACAGAGTGAATCACGTAAGTCACAGATAACACTGACACCGTGTACAGCATTTGTCAGTCGGAATCATCCCGTGGGATGAATAATGCATGGCAGCGCCCGAGTGGGAGCCTGTCACCCATCGCTGGCCCTCGACGCTCGGTTGACCCGCTGTTCCACTGCTATCTCTCACATTTGATAAGTTTTTATGTAGACACTTTGTTTACATTTTAATGGTACGTTAGTCTGAGTGCATCGTTAGTTTTATCACAGCACCGCCTTTGTATTGGCAGAGGCAGCGTCGTCAGTAGCCTCACATATTACCACCGTTTGTACAGCACGGATACATTAAACTTGAATTTAACCCTTTTACTGCCGGACACCTTTTTTTAGTTTGTTGAAAAATGCCGGGCTGAAATTGACTAAAATGTAATGATTTTTTTAAAAAAATCATGGATTCATTATTTTTTATCATAAATTGATAAACTTTATCTTGTTTTTTTCCTTATAAGTTGTAATTTGCTACAAAAAATAATTTAAACATTTTCTGTCCTTAAAAAATATATATATTATGTCATGAAACAAAAATTTTAAATAAATAAAAATTATTTTTTGAGTTTGCACTTTAACAACTATATTTAAATATTAAACCACCGCCATAATTATAATTTTTTATTGTATAGTAATTATATATAAACATTCCCAAAAAGTTTTAGGAACATACCTTGAAAAATACTGAAGCTGTGATGAATTTTTGAAATTGGTGCAATATCCTCGAATTTCAAGATAACACGTTTATTGATACATAACTAACTTTACACTATATCGCTTTATAATACATAAATCACTTTATAATACATAAATCACTGTCCATTGATATGAAAATATAATACATAATAGAAAATTAAAGTTAAAAGACACTTTGATCAATATTTACAAAAATATATATACATTTTTAGGTTCATAGGCCTGCTGATTAGCACTTGTGTTCCCCAAAACTTGTGGGATGAACACCTTTTTTACAGTTTTTGCAGACAGTCCTGGTTCTCTTCCTCTTCCCTCCAGTACTCATTTTATTAATCGTAAAAATATGTAGATTTACAAATATAAATGTCAAATAAAGTGTAAAACACGAAACAACACAAGTGGAACTCACAACTAATGAGATCGACCATAACCTCATCAAACCAAACTCGAGTTATAACCAAAGAAGTTCAGTAACAAAAATGGCTTCCATAGATTATAAAACCTGTTTTCTGTGTGTTGTCCATATAGTAATGAATAACACAGCTGAATTTCGATGCATTTGGACAACATTGAAAACCAGTATAAAACAAATACGAGACGGCTTTTATAGCGCACGTTGGCGATTTTCGCACAAACGGCAGCGTGCGCAATCGCGCACGTCGGCAGTAAAAGGGTTAAGAACAACAAAAAAGTTTACAAACTAAATAACAACAGGGCTAGATCATGCCCTGGCAATAAAAAAAAGTGAAAATAGCCAAAACAATATTAATACAGAAAAAACAGTAAAAGATTTTCATAACAACTAGTGAAACGCATTAAGAGTATAAAAAAATAACGTGCCATAATCTTTAAGAAAGGTAAAATTAATTAGGGACATAACAATATAATGAAGAAAAGATAATAACTAAACAATGTGCTGAAAAAACAATACAGATTAAATAATATAAAGACAATAATTAACTGATAAGATGATAAGATAAGATTAACTGTGAACAAAAACAATAAAGGTTTCTATTAGGCAAAATGTGATAATAGCCCTAACAATACATTATGGTCAACAATGAAAAGTGAAAATAACTCAAGTGCAACCAATAAACTATAGTACAATTATATAAACAAAAATACAGCAAATAACACTATGATATCACTTTGATATTCATAAACATTACATGATTTATGATACATGATTACATGATAAACATTACAAATTACATGACTATGATATAAAATAAGCTTAGAAAGAGAAAAGATGCAAGAAAAAGCAAAATATCAATTTAACAGATTAACGTGGCTATTTTTGAGCCATAAAGAACGGTAAGTAGTAATCATAGGTTGTGTTAACAAGAACAGCTAACAGTGCATAAATAATAACAGTCAAGGAAAACTTGGTAAAATTCAATAAGAAGAAAAAAAAACAGGACAAATGAGAAATAAGTTAAATTTTATTTCTAATAAGCACTTCAAAAATAGCACTTTTAAAAGACACTTCAGAAGAAGTGAAGAAAACAGCATATGCAGCCACTTCACTACCAGTTTGAAGACTGGAGATGCTGAAATTTTTACGAGTAATATGTCGGCATAAATCTCTGTTGGAATATGGTTTTAGAGCAGGTGCCTCATGGAATGGAGAAGTCAAAGTTGCATACGATTGATGCACACTTGAAGTACAATTCAGAGTGCCATTAATCATCTTGTGGAGAAACAGAAGGTAAAAACATTTTCTTCTCAGTGTGAGGTGTGAATCCTTTAGGGCTGTCGCGAAGTGGGTTCACACTGGACATGAGAGAAGGTGAAGACTGCATCTGGAGGATGAGCAGATTGGACCTGCAAGTTTCCTTCTCCTACAGTGGCATCTGATCTCTACTCAGTAGTCGTTATCTTCTCAGGTTGTGGGTCTAATCATGAGTCGTGGTCACCTGAGGAAGCATCTTCACATATTCAATATTTTCTCAGAGGATCCGCTCTGACGATTATGTGACAGCCAGAGGAAATTGCCGATCATCTACTCTTTGATTGTTGCAATGGCAAAGGAGCACTATGCCATCTTTGGAATTCTGGACAACGATGGTGAATTTCTCCGGAAGAACCTGATTGGTTGCTTCTAGCAGTTTGTAAAAACTGAAATTACAAACTGGTTGGCCTCATGGTATATTTTCCAGGATGGGCTAAAGCCATCGAAGCTATCCCTTAGAATAAGAAGAAGGAGGGTTTTAGATTGAACAAGTTCTCCACAGCAGTGATAAAGAGTCCCAAAGTATGTGAAAACAATACTCAAGCCAAGGATTCTCATGAAATGCATCTGGACCCTATCTAGCATGGCTGAAAGTCCATTTTGGAAAGGTCTTCAAATCATAGAGCCAAATACTCAAGTCCGAGCCATACTATGGATTTGCAAAGTATCACAAGATTCAGTGGAAATATGAAGCCTGTTGTAGATCTTATTATAAAACCCAAAAGTGCATAGGCTCTTCCTGTTATGTGGATCTTAAAACTTTAACTAAAACATTAATACACGTTGTATACAGTTTCCAATGTGTAATAAAACACCTAATGGCTTACATAAACATTACAACCAGAGTTTTAAAAACCCAATCCTTGTAATATTTCTTACTAGTCAGGATGGTAAATTCTTTTTATAAAAAATGCCTCAAATATGAAAGAAATTAAATTTTAAAATATCCGCTATACTACTTAATAAAATAATAATAATTGTTATTATACTGCTTTGGCTAGCAAAACATATATGAAGTAATAAATTTCAACCGTTTACTGTTAAATTTACATTTTAGAAGCGATTTCCATGTTTGATTACACTTAACAGTTTGTAGTTATGAGAAAATATGCTGTAATGTAGTAGAATTAAATGGACAACAGCACTGTTGCGGACATTTGTATTATTTACACAAAAACATGCAGACAAAAATGTCTGCATTTTTCTGGACATGCAGACATTTACAAAAAAAAAAAAAAAACAGTCACTACGTTGTTGACCTGAAATCTCGTCTCTTTCTCGTATCCTCAAGATACATAAACTTGACAAACAAGATAATTTGTTTAGGTAAACAAATAATTCCATCCTAATCCGTTACTTGTTTGTTAGGTCATTCATCTGTGTGAAGAAGATACCGGACTTCAGTCTTAAAACACTCTGTTTCTGTTTTTGTAACAATTATCTGGAATAAACATCCACAATAATAATACCGTTAACCACAGAAACATTCCAAACCCATTCCCAGAAATAGACTTTACAAAAAGTAGTAGAACTGCTACACAATTATTTAAAAGGAAATGAAAAAACTACTAACAATTTGTGTACAATTACTGCACAAAAATCATTCCATAGTTAAAACAAAATTGTTTATGGCAACACGGTTTCACAAAATTACAGTTTTAACACATAGTCATTGTTTGGAAAGAAAATGCATATCATTAATAAATTCATTCCAAAACTAACCGTTTTGCTGGTTGACCAGAACGGAACTTCTTCTCGGAGTCGTAGTACTCCAGTCTAGCCGAGGCCTCAATGGAATCTCCTCGTAGCACAAAGAATTTCTTCTTTAATGTCTGAAAACAGAACAAAATATAAAAAACTCTGTCTGTTTACAGCTTTCTCCAATATTTGTTTATTTCATACTAATTTTACAGCACAAGGAAAATAATAATAATCCAACCAAAAATTCTGAAAAACACACATTATTAAAAGCGGTTGTATATTATTACTTTATACCAAATGTCAAATGAAGTGGATATCTTTAAATAGCATACAGACAAATTTTAATATTCTTTACTGCACTGGATTTATGGATATATCAGAAAACACCATCATTTTTGCATTAATCCATAAGATTTCCATTTTTTTTATAAGTAAGTATTCCATTTGTTGAAAAAATAGTATCATTGCAGTGGAATAATTAAAGTAATCTAAAGCTTGGTGGATGTTGATGGGATCTGTGTATTCTTGTATAAGTGTACCAATTCTGAAAACATCAATTTTACATTTTTTTTTTTGTACTAATAAAACAGTTTTATTTTATTTTTATTTGCATTATTTTTTTGTTTTGGAAAACCTTTATTAATTAATGATAACCATAACAATAGCTTTTAAGAGTAAAAAGAAAATCATTTACACCATATTTAGAGTTTTAAGAAAAATGATGAACAGTTAGTTAGTTAGAAGGTTAAGTTGTTTGGGCACTAGTTGTTTTTAACAAATATATAATCCTTAAATGTAAAATTAAATATATATAAATGAATGACAAAAGAAGTGAATTTTTGAACAATTTTAGATTATAATAAATACGATATACGAAGATCTGTCATAAGTTTTATATTTACTAATTGCATTAAAATTTATTTCATGATTTTATTATATCTATTTATTTACCCTCAATGATTATGTACATTATTGTACTCTGTATTATATTATAATACTGTGTTTATCTTAAATATTACATAAATCTTTCTTTAAAAACCACGGAATGCTGAAATTTATATTTTTAATTAATCTAACTAGCTAGCTGAAGTTAAGGTAAATATAATGGTAGAGGAATGTTCTACAAACATCAGCAGTGATGTAAAGGATCGGAGTCTACCCTATGTTAGGAACTGGGAACAAATAGTAATGATAAGAAACAAATATATGAATCATCTTTCCTTTCCTGACCACATGGTGTTTATTTGCTTTAGAGTGTTGTTTTCTGCCTGTTTGTTATGTTGGAATTTGGAACATACAGGTCACATTTCATCAATAATTATACAATGATGATGGTAGTGCTTGATCATTTAAAATATGGATTATATTTTATTTTATTTATGGCTGTATTTTGAGCCTTCTTAGAAAACTAGTTTATGGTTGAATGTTTTTGTGCTTGTATTTGTCAAAGCAAGTAATTTTTGAACAGAGTTGTCACTTAATTTCTAAACCTGTCTTTGGAGAGGGTTATGTTCATTTATGTGTGATAGACAATAACATTTTAAAAATTAATCCTTATTTTATTACCAATCTGACTTAGTTTCCTATATTGGTAATGTATATTTTTACAAACATACAATTTAAAAAAATTTACAGACATTTGTTTAATATACAGCTATTTAGCAGTAAATAATTTTAAACTACAAAAAAGTCATCTTGAAATTATCTAAACTCAAGTAAATTTGAAATTATAATTTTGTTACCATGAATATATGTTAAAATACACTTATCATATAAGCTAACCAAACTTGTCCTAGTTGAGAGGTATCAGTTGTTTGTTGCTCCTGCTGTTGCTTATGCTAGCGTATATTTAAAGTGATCATACTCGCTTATGCGTTGACGGATTTCATTGGCAAAAGTACCATTGGAATTGTCATAAAGCTTTTGAAATAGTTGGTATCTTGTACAATTTGTAAAACCTATTTAAAACAGATGATGCCTATCAAAAGACAAAATCTTAGTTGCTCCCGGCTTGTGCAAGCATATCTATAAAGTGATCATGCTCGCTTATGCATTGACGGATTTCTTTGCAAAAGGTACTGTTGGAACTGGTATAAAAATGACTATTTAGTCAATAGTTGGTATCTTATGCATTTTTTGTATGGGTAAAAAACACCCAGAAATGACCTACCATCTGAAGAAAAAGTAAATGCCAGTTCCAGGGTTAAAGAATAAATGTTACATGGCACTGTCTCACTTTTCACTGATTAGGGGCTACTAAGGCAGAATACAACCTATATATTGGAATTGAGGTTAGAATATATCATTATACAATTAGTTGTGACAGTTCTTTTCACTGATTAGAGGCTACTGATTATGTTACCTAGAGGGGAACACAACCTGTAAATAGAATAATACCTAGCCTACAACTGGAACAATAATACCTGTCAACACTAAGCATGATTTATATATACATATATTTTATTGGAATTCATATTGTAGGACATACTGTTAAACAAACAAGACATTATAATGAAAACATTTATTGAACATTTCATAATTTGTATTTATTTTTCTTTGATTACATTATATCCCTTTGCTTGCTAAGAGTTAATTTTTTTTAGTTGTTTGGTGAAGGGTGGTTTTAGAGAGTACATTTGAGAAACGCCATGGCAATTTCAGTAAAAATGTTAAGAGTTTGTAGAAAAATAATTCTCAAGTTTCTTTTAAATATATAGTATATACTCTGTTTTAATATAAATTTGTGTGAAAAATGTTTGGCTGGTTTCACATAAAACAAATATGCAAAAGACATCTATTTGCTTACACATTTCCGTCAGATGGGAGCAGATATAACACGAATTATCAGAAAATAGGTTAGTTTACACATTATTTTACTATGTCTACTACACACATAAACTGATATGTGTAAATGATCTTTGATTCTTTTTTAAAATTATTTTTTATAATATTTCCCACAGCATTAGAGTGCGGCAGACCCACTAATGCGGAATAACTTATGACACTTGTCAAGACCACTCAGTCAGTATAGACACAGTGAAGATGTTAAATATTGCGTATCATTATTAAATCTAACAAAATAACAAATAAAATATACTTGGCCAAGCTTCAAAAATATAATGTATAGATATGCTTGGTAAAATTCAAACATATTATTGAAAACACTTAAAAAATTTGAGATTTTCAGCTTTTACATTCTCTTATCATTTTATTTATTTCTTAATTACTATGTAATTTTGAAGATAATTTTTTATAGATTCCTCAAATGTGCCAAGGAATTATTTTCATATAAATAATACTTTTTTATTAAAACAAAGTATTTTTAGCCAATTGATTGTTCGTTTATAGAAAATAGGCTACTATTTCTCATAAAAATAGTGCATGCAAAAAAAAGGTAAATACAATTTCTTTTTCAGGAATAAAGCGTGAACTGCTCACGAATAAATGGTCTGAAAGGTTTCTAAATGGAAAATAACACAAGATAAAAAGGCCACAAGTAAAATAATGTTTCATCCTTTAAAAATATTTCTTTTTATTTTAAAGTTATTATAATAAAGAAATATATGACTACAGCAAGACACATTTTTTTTAAATCTCAGATGTATTGATAATTTTCTAGTTAATAGAGCATGTAAATGGGGTAGCATTACACAAAAATGAACTTAATATTACATTTTTCATTTAAAAATTTCTATAGGAATAAGTAAGCATTTCAAACAGATAAAAAACTCTGTATAGGAGATTTCTTGGATTTGTAAATTCAATTATATTTCAATTTTATCTTGATAAAATCAAGGAAGAGAACAGACAACTTGTGTCTTGTATTTCAAATACAGATCATATGAGAAAGTGAGACTCTATTTCCATCAGGTTCATATAATAAAATATTTCTGAGAATAAGATTGTGACTGGCAAGAAGGTTTGTTCTTTTAGCACAAAAGTAAGCATTAGTCATACTATAATCATGATTCCTAAATTAAATTTATTTATCTCCCTGTTTTGTGTCAAAGTTCAAGACACACAAAAACAAAGAAGTTTGATTAAATAAAAGAACAAAAACACTAAATCTTATATTGTATCTATACATAACAGTAGCAGACTAAAAACTTGGGAGTTATATAAGCAAAATAAATACATTCATTTTCATATTTGCTATTACAATATTGAAAACACAAAATAAACGCTTTTACGTTATCATTTGTTTTTATAAAAGTTACTGCTTTTGTGTATAGTTTTTTCCATATCATAGAAAATAAATCTATGTGTTGAAACTTTAGTTTTAATTTTAATTAGTATTTAGAGAGAAATGGATAGTTTTAGAAAAAAAGCAAACTGTGTTTATATAAAATATGAGGAATGTCTATACTTAAAAGTTGTTTGGTAATAAATTACTTGATTTTAGTGGTCTGCTCTTATCTCTTGCTAGCTGTTTCTCGTAACACATGGATAGACAGACGTTTTCAAAAACCCCCCTCGTTTTACTCCATAAATCCCAAAAGTGTAATTTGTACTAAAACAAAAATCTGAATTATTTAAAAGTCCCAATATTTTCACCTATGCATGTGCGAGATAATTAAAACTGTTAACCAAGTAACGAAGACACACAACATCTTTTGCTGGTTTTAATGATAACAAAACCCTTGACCAATGGAATACTATAGGTAGTCCATGCCAAGGTCCTACAAAAGGTTTCTTCAAGGATGGGAAACGAGAAAGGACAGTTGCACAAAGTCTAGGCTACAGTCCTTTAAAACACATTTTAACTACATAGTTGACGCTCTTTCTGTTTTTGGAAAAAAATTGTTTTAATTTTATCTTGGAACAATTGTAATAAAATAATTTAAAAAAGCTCTATAAATACCTAAACAGCTTCAATCAATAAACAACTGCTCGAGCAAAGAAATGAATCGCTAACTTCCATTATAAATAGGCTACTAAAGAAAAACTTCCGATTCCTAATATCTCCAGTAGCTGTAATTTAGCTTCATGATGCGCCTATCTTTTGGCACACTCGACAGTAATATTGGTATACTTTACGTCTGCCAACAAACTACTGCCGATAACAGTGATTTAATTAGGGTGCAAAGGTTAACAACACTAATCATCGCATTAATCTGTAGCCGTAAACACCTCGGAACCGAGTCAGATGGTAATCAGGTTCTAAACGTCCGCCACGTCACCAATTATTGTCTTGTTTGTCACTCTCAAAGTCTAAAATTACACGATTTCAGTTATGCAAAACAATATAATTAGCTAAAACAGAGTGCTGAGTTATCAATAAGATGCAAAACAAGTGATATAATTAGGTTCGGTGCGAACGCCATAATTAGCGTGACCCATCGTTATGTACGATAACCCACAGCACTCCAACTGTAATTTGCTACTTTGTCATTTCGTGTGGTTGCGATCAACACAATGGAACTGAAATAACAATACGGTTTATTCAACACAGATGCATGACTTACAATTAGTTTTGCTGTCATTATAAACTCATTTAGATTGTTTTTATTTTCATTTTGTTCAGTTTGAATTTAATGACATCTGTTACATGTTCCTAAGGTGGTGCAGTTGATTTTGGCTTTAGAATATTTTTTATTTATGACAAGTTATACAGAAAATTATGTTTTGAATTTAAGAAAAATAAGTTTTTAAATATATTTTCCTGACAAAATAATTTAGTTTAGTTTTAAATAAAAACATGTCACACCCTGAAGCTATAATTCATGATATGCTGTAAAAATTCTCAAATTTTTATCTTCAGCCGTTTTTATTTGGGCTTCATTACAAAATGCCTAAATTTTTTACTTTAAATCCTTTAATTCACGTGAATTAATAAAAAATTTATTTGTACATTTTCTGTATCCAGTGAAGTTATCCTAGATTTCAATGAATTTAACATAAAAAATATTTTCCAAACTCAAAATTGATTGCAGTCCCTTAATTATACAAGTGGTAGCTGAAAATTCCTTTAATTACAAGCCATTTTTGGTGATTTGTGTCTGCACAATTATTAAATTATTATAGAATGTAGAAATGTAAATAAAAAATTTTAAGCTTTTTTATAACAACATTTCAAAAAGACATTTCAAGACGATTCTATTAAAACATTGTTAAAAAAATATACCAAATTCACTTGTCAATTATAAATTTTATCTAGTTTCAGAAAACGTATAAAATATAATAAAGCATGTATAGTGTGTTAAGAATGTATATGAATAAGAAATGTGATATAAGCTAAGTTAAAAAAATTACAAACATGGTAAATATATGTTTTGTCTGAAATATTTTTGTTGTTCTGTGCACATATTATTGGCTGAAATAATAGTTACAATGCCTTTGGAGATCAGGATTAACCTTTGAGAATGGATGAAATGACTATGTGGAGAGGTCATTTACCTATGGGAATGGAAGAATTGGTTCATAGAAAAAGATTAATTGATTCATGGGGGTGGATGATTGATCTTTGAAAATGAATGAATTAAAACTATTAAATATTAAGGCTTAATATATACATAAGCGAAATGTGTTTGTAAATCAATATAAATCCTATGAAAAAACGTTTTTCAAGAGAATTTTCTTTAACATCCAAATGTAACAATAAAGAAACTAAATGTTTGGTCTTTTTATGAGCTAGTTATTAGTGCCTTAAGAGTAGTATTATCTTACAAAATAAGTTAAATATTCATAACAAATTGCGACACAATAAATTAAAACTTTTTTAGAAATGAATTCTCTAAGGGGCAAACACAAACATACAGACAGATTGAAAACAAAGTATTTTATGTCCTACATTATATAGAACTGTATTTTTAAGTTTATAAATATAGTGGTATCTTGTTTAGTACCATGCAGTCAATTGTATAAAAAGATTAGGATTGTTTTTGTGTGTGAATAACATACAAGTAAGTCAGATTTTATTTTTAAAGTTTGCTACACATTCAAAAAATCCCTTCATTAACATTAGGCGAATGTATTAATTGTGTCAAAACAAACTAATCTAGGTTCAAATATAGTGGCTTTTACATAACCTTTTCATCCATCGATGTGTGAATTTAAGTGTCGCTACTGACCAAACAAACGGACAGTTTTAGTCAAATTAGGAATGCGGCTGTAATATATAAATGTAAATATAATTTTATTTTCAATCATGTTTTGGTCAAACATCCTGGAAAAGTTTCTTTTAAAAATAATTTTGAAAAAGACACAACTATAGTATAATTTTTATTATATTTTCATTTAATTAAGCTAATAAATATTTATAAAGTGACACAAACTCTGTTTTTAGAAATATCTTGTTCCATTATGAGAGATTGATTATAATTATAGGACTACTATTTATTGAATTTTGTATGTCTGCCTAATTTATGCAAATGTCCAACCTCTTATTTTTGCTAACAACATAGATCTTTCAACCAATACATCATGATTATTACCTGAACAGTCATGTTTTCAGTAAAACATAATGTAAGGAACTAATATCAGTATTATGATTTTCATCAAGTAAATGGTTTGAAGTTTTGTAAACCTCACCAGAATGAAAATTCTCTTAAAAATAGTATTTCGGTTTGAATTTGTTCAAAAAATACAACGGAAACCATAGAAAAAACTTACAAAGATAGATTATATTAATATTGGCACTATCTATTTTCCTTACACATATTTTTAAGTATAGCTATTAGAATCCTTTGGCTGTTTTGCAACAATACATCGTTGTGCGCCTTTTTCCCAAAACCGTTTCAAAACCATATATTGTTGTGTGTTTTTTCCGAAAACTATACTGCAACAATATTTTGCTGTTGCATAATTATTTTTCGGTAACGTTATTTTTTCAACTATATACCAATGATTAAAGAATTAAAATTCTCTTCACAGTAAAAATAACATTTGTATTTTCCTTTACATTTTCATACAGTACTGAGTACGTTTTCAAGATCTGTTCATAATTAGATTTACTTTATTTTATATTCAACTATAAATATAAAAAAATAAATCAAATGCGTTTAATAACTTAAAAAATTATAAACTGTAAATAAACATAAAAATGTATAACTTTTTATTCGTTTGAACATTTTTTTTCTCTAAAAGACAGTTTTATTGGCTGAAGAACAATTTGACAATTTTTAAGCAAATATCATGATGTATAAAAAGTTACAACTTTTTAAGTAAAGCTCTGTAAAAAACTCAATTTTGGCTGAAAACTTTTGGGATTGTTTGTTTAACAAAATGGTTGGTACCGTCTCCTTGGAATACAAGGATGTTACAATTGTTATTCAATTACCACGGCTGGAATTTGGCCACATTTCTATACGACTGACTGATTATTGTGCCATTAAGAGCTAATCTGTTATCTTGCCATTGTTTATCATCGCTGCTGTTTGCTAATCACAGCTGCTGCAGTGTGTGATACAAACATGTTTACAGAACCCATGGGAAACCCGATCACACCATGAGGCTGACTGCTGCAGTTTTAGAATCACTACAAAAAAATATTCAAATTGGCACTTTTTGTGAACAGTTAAATTAGCTTACATTGACTCAAGAATTAAAAGATAGATAAGGCATGAATGAATTACTTTATTCTTGAACCGGTTTCTTTCTATTCTCTCACACAATATTCTCAGCATTTATAAAACTGCATTATGAAAGTTCAAGTAACGTTAGTAACTTACACGTAATTGATTTCATTATTATTACTCAAGATTCATATTATTCAAGATGAAGAGGACACTTACAATTTCATCAACAGGCAGATGCATAAATAGCAACTCCTTGGAAAATCTAAGGATCTTCCTCTCGTTGCAGTCCTGGAAAGAGGTCTTGGAATGTAACAACTTGGATAGAGCATATGGTGTATTCTTAATGATTATCACCCTAGCTCTTAACACTACTTGTCCATTAAGGAAACTCCGACAGAGACCAAACAGCTCAGTAAAGCATATGTTCGATGCTGAAGCAAGTCACTTCAAGAAACAATTTCTTACTGCACTAGATACTTATACACTAAGTGGACGAAATGAAGACAAAAAAATATCATCTGAATTAAAGAAATTGTATGACTTAAAACTCAGGACCCTCAGGAGAGAGGCATGTGCTGCTTTTATTGCTGATTCTGACAACAAGTCCAAAGCAGTTTGGAGAGTGATCAACAGTGAGAGGAAAGGCAAAGCTGAGCCGGCGGACATTAGACGCCTAGAGTTTGGAGATTTATCGTTGACTGAACCTGTTGATATTGCCAACCAATTTAACTCCTACTTTACCACTATTGCAGAGGAGACATTGAAGGCGAATCCGGGAGAGGGTGGACATCGCTTTCAGTTCAAAGACTGGGAGGTGGAGAGTCCCACGTCAACATGGGCGCCAACATCTGGGAAAGAGCTGCTTGGGATTATCTCTTCAATGAAAAGCAAGACATCTGCTGGCCTGGACGATTTCTCTTCACTGATGCTCAAGTACTGCCGTTATGAATTATTGACTCCATTGTTACATGTTTGCAATCTCAGCCTTGGCCAGGGTCTATTTCCGAGTAAAATGAAGACCTCTAATGTTGTACCCCTACATAAGAAGGGCAGCAGACACAAGTTAGAAAACTACAGACCCATTTCGTTGGTGCCTACATTCTCCAAGTTGATAGAGAAAATAATATTGGCAAGAATATCGGTCCATCTGGAGGCCAATAACCTACTTTTATCAGGGCAACATGGGTTCATCCAGCAAAAGTCTACTACAACTGCACTCGTAGATCTTGTAGAACACATGATAAATAAGATCGAGGAGGGTGAAAGCGTCGTAGGTTTCTACTTGGACTTAAGTAAGGCCTTTGATTGCTTGGATCATGCAATGATACTGACTAAGCTTGAGTACTTGGGCTTTAGGAACACTGCTTTGTCATGGTTTGCAAACTATTTGAAGGATCGAGACCAACTGGTTGAACTTAAGCAGAGCATGAAAGGAATAAAAGTCTTGTATAGATCCAATAGACTCCCTATAAAGAGAGGTGTACCACAGGGTTCTGTCCTAGGGCCTGTTCTGTTTGTCCTCTTTACATGTGACTTTCCAGGATACATGGAACCCTACAGTAACACCATAATGTATGCTGATGACACGGTTCTTTTGATTTCTGGAAAGAATAGAGAGGCACTTGAAGTACAGTCATACATTGCGTTGAATGTTGCTGTTGAGTACTGTGCAGTGAACGACCTTGTTTTTAACGAATCAAAGACGAAAACAATGACTTTTGGCAGCTTGAAAGAACAATTGTCAGGATTCCCCAACCTTGACTCTGTAAATTCAGTGGAGCATCTTGGTGTTGTGGTCGACAACAGAATATCGTGGATGGACCATGTTGATAAACTGTGCAGCAGACTAAGTAGTGCCATCTTTGCAGTTAGAAGAATCAAGCATGTCGGCACAGAGGATACAGTGAGAACAGCTTACAACTCTCTGTTCGAGTCCTATCTCAGATATGGCATTGTCTTGTGGGGCGCTACGGCGAGTGGCAACCTGGAGCGTGTTCTCATCATTCAAAAAAAGGTTATAAGAATACTGGCTGATCTTGACTGGAGAGACAGCTGCAGGAGTGCTTTTAAAGAAATGGGAATATTGACAGTCACTAATATCTACCTGCTGGAAGTGATCTACCTGGCATCCTCAAGACAACTGCAGCGCCACATGGACACTCACACCTACCAAACCAGGAATGCCACAAACTTTGCTCTGCCGATTCACCGCAGTAGTTCTTTCAATCAAAGCCTTCATATGCTGGAGCCAAGTTTTTCAACATCCTTCCTGACACAATCAAGAGAGCTGACCCAATTATCTTAAAGAAAAAACTTCAAGCTTGGTTGCTCCAACGACCGTTCTACACCATAAATGAATTTCTGGACTGGCCAAAATTACTATGTAAAGCAAGTTCTGGACTGAAATTACCATGACAAATGTATTGTATTAAGTGACACCATTTTCAATCTTGAAGATTGTAAAATAAAGATATTCTCTCTCTCTCTCTCTCTCTCTCTCTCTCTCTCTCTCTCTCTCTCCTCTCTCTCTCTCTCTCTCTCTACCATTATTATTATATCCTACAGTTAAAATATTGAATAGCCCTGATAAAGTTTTTTTTTTACATTTAAATTGTGGATTAATAATATATACAAATAGGAAAGATTAATATAAATTAAAAAATATAACAGACAAAACATTTACTATATTTGAAAACTTTTATATCAATATAATTACTTGAAAAAGGGTGTTAATTTCGCCAAAACATTGCAACCAAATAAAGGTGTTAAACTGTTTATATCTCCCTCAATAAAAACAGAAAATTCTTTTTATTTTGTCTACAATTAAGACATTTTCAAGAGAAATAAATATGTGTAAATATTAACAAAAGTATAGTAAACACAAAACCATGATTATATAAGCATACATTTTATATCCTTTTAAGCTGTTCTTTCCCTTAGAGAATGTACTTTGTTAAGAAGTGTTTACTTTAATGTTCACAAAACAATTTCATACTACAAGTGTTCCCTAGTTCATAAAATGTTTACAAGATTAAAAATAATTATTGTAACTTGTGAAAGCGTTTATGGTATGGTATTACAATATTAAATACCCCTAGCTTTGTTGAGGGGTGAGCATGTGGGGTCATTTTTCTGAGATTCACAATAATTATATGGTTTTTATGTGGATACTACCAGATAATTTCATTTTTTTTAATACATTATCTAGTTTTTATATACCCTCTATTCCTACTGTATAAAAAACTAATAATTGGAATTAAATGAAACTTGGTTTGAAGCTGGCTTTCAGGGTAGAGCTTACTGAATATGCTTCACTGCCTCACTGCCTGCTACATAGCAGAATTTTATGTCAAGATGGAAAAGGATCTAATTATGAATTAAACCTTTTAGTGCCGGAGCATAGTAAAAAAATGCCAATGTCAGCGACTTTGTACCATTTTACTAAAGCATTCATAAAATCAGAACAGCTTTATACTTTTGTTGACTCTTTTTTTTTACAAATGTCCTTTATAGATAAATTGTTTAATTAAAAACATATAAAACATGCATATACTGCTAATTTGTTATATAAAAAAACACACAAATGGTAATCACAAAAATATGTTCTAACATTTTTGCAGTTTCTTATGCAAAATAGCACTTAAAAAAATATTTCCTCAAAACAACTGATATTGCTATGTACTACAACTAAAATTGCACAAAATTGCACACACGCCAAAAATTATTTTATTTTCCCCAAAACTGTAAATATAACACTACTTTTTGTGTAAAACTATGTTTTTACTTTTTTTCCCATGGGCCTAATCTGAGATTCCTCAACACAGTTTATAAAATACATATAGGCCATCACTGAGTTTTGAATTGGTGAGCAATTGAATGGGAAAAATGTGTTTAGAAATAAAACTGTCAAGTACAATGGAAAATAATGAACTAATCTTATATTTAAATGTAATTTAATTTAAAACATTTAAAAGTATAAGTATTTACCTACAGTATATATTTTTTCAGTTTTGTGTGAGAAATAGCACTTTGAAAACATTATTCCACTATAAAACATATATCAATTAAAATATAAAATTAAAATATATACAAACATAAAAAGTTTTAATTAATATTTTAAAAACTGTACAAGTTATGTTGTTTTTAGAAAGCTACATTTTCACTTTTTTTGTGTCGTTTTAGAGTAAATTTTTAAATAAACATGAATTAATTTTACAAAATTGCTATAAATATTTATTTCCTGTACTTTGGTTTATTCTGAATGTTTATATACCAACAATTTATAATACATAAAAAGATTATCACAGTAGAATTTTTACAATGAACGTCTGTATATACGGATGTCGGCATTCTTCGGTAATTTTCACAACATATGTATATACGGACATTGGCATTTATCTGTAGTTTTTAAACATTGGTATATACAGACTTGGCATTTAAAGGGTTAAGGAAAGTTAACAAAGTCTAATTATTGGCTAAGCATTAGTGAAATCTAGTAATGGGACTGGAAAAATTTAATTTTTCATTGTCTGTCTGTATATCTGTGTCTGTCCACACGATATCTCAAAAACGAAACCTACAGACTTGAAATGGTACATGAATCTTCATTTTGAAATGAGGAACGCTGAGTTTGATTAAGGAGCGTTTATGTTACCATGAGATTTTGTTGAGCGTAACGGAATATTTATACACTGGTCTTACAGGTAACAATTATTATGGCAACGAGAAAATAGCAGAATAAATCAATTTGTTAACAAACTGTATACAATCATTTCACAAGAGATTTTAACAGGTAACATACACGTATGCAGCTCAATTCAACATCATTTTATGGTGACTTGGTGTGTAGACTAACTATTTAAACCCAATTTAATGAGCAAAATTGCGAATTTACGATATCTATGTGCCAAGATATCCACAGAAATGTTGAATCTGTAGTGAAATTTGTAAGAACCTTCATTTCTACATAGGCAAGATTATTATCGGAACTAAAAAATCTAAGCATATACTCGGGTGCTAGCAACAATGGTACAAAGTCCGGACTGGTGCTTATGAACCCAAGCGATGGCACTTCACAGAACAAAAAGCACAACACAACACATGTCGCATACATCAGGGAAGTTGGAAGACTGGGGAGTAAATCATACAATTAGTAAAGGGAAAGGAAAGGGTAAAGGGGAGATTCCTCTGGCCTTATGTTTGTACAGCGATCTCAGTCATGGTGAGTGTAAAAAAATTACAAAATTTGTGAGCACATGTATTGTATCATGATCATTGGTTCTGTGAAGTGCCATAGCTAGGGTTCAATCTCAATATATTATGTTGTCAAATTTAGTTTAGTGTATGACAAATTCACCACCACACTTTTAGGTATTTATGTGCATCAAATGTATTGTATCATGATCATTGGTTCTGTGAAGTGCCATAGCTAGGGTTCAATCTCAATATATTATGTTGTCAAATTTAGTTTAGTGTATGACAAATTCATCACCAGACTTTTAGGTATTTATGTGCATCAAATGTATTGTATCATGATCATTGGTTCTGTGAAGTGCCATAGCTAGGGTTCAATCTCAATATATTATGTTGTCAAATTTAGTTTAGTGTATGACAAATTCACCACCACACTTTTAGGTATTTATGTGCATCAAATGTATTGTATCATGATCATTGGTTCTGTGAAGTGCCATAGCTAGGGTTCAATCTCAATATATTATGTTGTCAAATTTAGTTTAGTGTATGACAAATTCACCACCACACTTTTAGGTATTTATGTGCATCAAATGTATTGTATCATGATCATTGGTTCTGTGAAGTGCCATAGCTAGGGTTCAATCTCAATATATTATGTTGTCAAATTTAGTTTAGTGTATGACAAATTCACCACCACACTTTTAGGTATTTATGTGCATCAAATGTATTGTATCATGATCATTCATTGGTTCTGTGAAGTGCCATAGCTAGGGTTCAATCTCAATATATTATGTTGTCAAATTTAGTTTAGTGTATGACAAATTCACCACCACACTTTTAGGTATTTATGTGCATCAAATGTATTGTATCATGATCATTGGTTCTGTGAAGTGCCATAGCTAGGGTTCAATCTCAATATATTATGTTGTCAAATTTAGTTTAGTGTATGACAAATTCACCACCACACTTTTAGGTATTTATGTGCATCAAATGTATTGTATCATGATCATTGGTTCTGTGAAGTGCCATAGCTAGGGTTCAATCTCAATATATTATGTTGTCAAATTTAGTTTAGTGTATGACAAATTCACCACCACACTTTTAGGTATTTATGTGCATCAAATGTATTGTATCATGATCATTGGTTCTGTGAAGTGCCATAGCTAGGGTTCAATCTCAATATATTATGTTGTCAAATTTAGTTTAGTGTATGACAAATTCACCACCACACTTTTAGGTATTTATGTGCATCAAATGTATTGTATCATGATCATTGGTTCTGTGAAGTGCCATAGCTAGGGTTCAATCTCAATATATTATGTTGTCAAATTTAGTTTAGTGTATGACAAATTCACCACCACACTTTTAGGTATTTATGTGCATCAAATGTATTGTATCATGATCATTGGTTCTGTGAAGTGCCATAGCTAGGGTTCAATCTCAATATATTATGTTGTCAAATTTAGTTTAGTGTATGACAAATTCACCACCACACTTTTAGGTATTTATGTGCATCAAATGTATTGGATTTTTGGCATCTCAGGTAGGTTTTAATGCTCAAAACATAATGTTCTATTTTTGTAACACATAACATTTGGTGAATGTCTAAAATCGTATTATCCTATCATACTATCCATCATCAATAACAAATTTTAAACAAAGAATAGAAGGCAGTACAACCTTAATCCCACCTCAAAAATAAAGACTTTTTATAAAATAAATCATATACCTTGTATCTCGTATGGTACTTCTTGAGTATTCCACACTTGACAACGTCGGGAGGTAGAGGTTTCATGGAGTCTTTGCTCGAACTGTCTCCGCCTCCCAGCGATGGCCAACTTCTAACGGACATTTTCATTTCCTCTTGTTTCTACCTGAAAAAAATAGAAGCTTATATCATTTGAAAGGTTAATCCAGGAAATGGCAATCAACATTATAATGTCGGTCTGAATCAATTCCGTAGTGGCAATTGACATTATAATGTCGATCTGACACGCACCTGTTTTAACAGTTCATACAATAGATCAACACTACCATCTATATTTATATACCAGAACAGAATATATTTACATCGTTTCGACATCAGAAACACCTATAATAGGTGAATTGGTCTCAATGTCTCATCAGGTATACAGTTTGAGCTTATTCATCGTCGACCTTTTTTGGATCTCTTCAGACGAACATGACTCCAGATTCAAGGAGTCAAGTCTGAGACAGCGTCAGATACTACACACTGGAATAAAAAAGGTGAACTAGAGCTAAACTCAACTTTCCTAGGGACCAACGACTTAAAGGTGACTTCCGAACCATCACCAACGCCCAGGCAGGCGGGCTTGCTTGCAAGGACAGGATTGCTCAGTGGTCACCCATCCAAGCAGCAGCCACGCTCGACGTTGCTTGATCCAGTTATCTTGCAATAACCCTTATACCCACTATAATAAGCCATTGGCAAACATAGCTTGACAATTGGATTGGTGCTATTGGTTTATGGCTTGTTATAGCTTTGTTTTAGGCTCTAATTTCAATAGTTTCCCAAAATGTTGATGATTTTGACATTAGAGAACTTGACTAATAGCCGATTTATGGCTAATTTAAACGGAAAACTAAAACTTTGAATTGAACATTTTTACTTATTTTCATCTGTTGAGTGTTAATCTGATTAGCCAGATAAACTTTTTTTAACATGATGTCTAGTTTGGAACAGCTAGAGGATGTAATATATATTTTTGGCAATGACCTAGCTCCTTCTGACCACCATGTTCCTCTTCAGTACGCGCTGCCGGCACATAAAATTGAGCAGCCGGCATCAATTTTAAATTTATATAAAAAATAGGCTATTAACTGCAACATAAAAATATCTGCTTAAGTTAATAACTTTTTTTACAACTTTTTCTTAAAACTTAAGCCTATATGTTTTGAGGAGTTTTTATTTATAAACATTCTAGGTACTTCGGTATTATCAGGAGGCTACTATTTTATAACAGTTTATCTTATAGAAGACATAAAACAACTAAATTATTAGAAAGAAAATACTTTATTTGGCTTACTGTACAAATTACATGTCATTCGATTCTTGTTTTCTGCCACTCAAAAGGAAGCGAGAGAGGCCACTCTCTCCACTCTCTGTCCTTATCTACTATTTGTAAAAATAGCTTGAAAATATGGTTTTAACCTTCCAAGCGACCACCATATTTTGTGAAATGCATACTCATTTTGTGAGGTTTTGTAGGCTCTCCTTGTAAAATTTATAAATAAATTTAAATAGTAACTTAAATATAACGTTATATACTACTTTTTTTGGAATGAACTGTGCTTTCAGACTGTGTAAGAATGAAGTTCCAAAACCAATTTCTTATTTTAGAAATAAAAAAAAATAAAAACACAATTTGCAAAAAAGTATACACATGTATTGAAAACATTACACATATTCGAAATTCAGAATAGCTACATTTAAGGAAAGTTTGTTCTAAAGACAGAAATGTATAGGCTAATGTTGGAACAGTTCATATTAATAACAAGCGTACATTTGAAATTTGTTCCTACTTACAGTTATTATATAACGCATCACAACAATATTTTTACTTTTTATATTACACTAAATATAGCAACAATATGCTTACTTGTAACAAAATTTCCCATGAACACAGAAATATATATTGCTGTAAGATATTTTAGAAATTCATATATATATATATATATATATATATATATATATATATATATATATATATATATATATATAAAAAGTCAAAATAGGGAATGTGTTTTATGAAAACCTTGAAAAATATTTACATACTATAACATTATTTCTAAAAATTAGTAACTAATTTACATAACAATGAATTGAAAAGAAAACAAGCACAAAATAGATTGTATATGGCGAAATTCACACATTCGTATCTCAGCAACAACAAACAATGTATATAAGTTGGAAACAACAGCTGATGAAAACGATGTTGACTAAAGTTACAGACTACATGAGAAATCCGAAGACCATTTAACATAAGGAAAAACTCATTGGCTTTTGAACGGCATAGGTTATAATGCGATTTGCCCAGTATTAGCTTCGGTGAAATAAATTTAAAGAGATGGATGTTTATCATTAAAAGATTTGAGATGACGATTAATGAAAGTCTGAGTCGTCAAAATAATTGACGATGGACGCTCAGAGGGTTAATGCTCTAATTTCAATTTAAGAAACTCGAATGCGTAAGCTAGTACTATTTTACTCTGAACTTAAAATATAACTTTTTATTGTGAAATTAAATGGCAATATTTTATTGTTTCATGCAGTACCAGGACTATTTGTGATTAAAGATTATTTTGAGGAGGATTCATTCATTACTTTAAAATAATTGATGTTATCTTTTTAGTTTTACATGTGTAAAATTAAATTACTAACATTAAATAGACTTATTGGGACTAAACAAATTAAGTAAGTTTTGTTTTCTATTTAACATTGCAATGTCACTCATATTTTCAAATATTTGGATTGAATGAATTTATTATAATAGTTAATTATTACTGCTTATTAAAGTAGACCCTACAAATTGGAGCAAAATTGGTAGCCTACCTTAGTATATAGTCTATCCATCAAGTCATGCCCCGCCCACAGCATGCCAAAACTCTACGGTTGATGGAGGATCAAGAAACTTAGTTAATGTTCACATGGACGCCCGGAATTTCAGTGTGCTGAGTTCTCAGCCTGTCACTTTAACCTTACTCTATTCCGTAAGAAAATGAGGGTAGAATATGATAAGCGGATCAGTTTTTTTATATAGATATTATCAGTATTTAATTATTATAACCATTGATATAATCAACAAATAGTAATTAATTTGAACAATAACTAAATCATCTATCAACTATACACGTCATTTTCATATTCTAAACACAATTTGTTCTATAAGTAACTTCTTTTAAATAAAAAAAGATAAAACTTTAGAAAACTATAAAAAATAACACTAAGATTATTTACTGCGTCTTTCTCGGTTTCAAGATGTTTGTTTTGTTGTTTTCTTTATTATTTAAACAACATTTTTATTGCCATCTGTCTTAATTTTATCGTTTGGTAATGGTTATGGTTCCTTTATCATTAATAACATTACATAACTGTTAAAACTATTTCTAATAATTTGAAACATGTGACATTAATTTAGTATTTAAATATGAGTGGTAAATGTTATTCAACATATAAAGTATTGTTGATTGTAAGCAATATAAAAAATGGATCCGCTTATGGTACTCTAACCAAAAACAGTACCACTCCTAGTGCGTTGGAAAAGGTTATAGTTTGAGAATTCAGAAACTTAATACAGACGATCCACTTGTCACATTGGTGATGAAACGTTTACTAACACTAGGCATAAAAGCTTTAAGTAGTACAATTAGAGTTGTGTTGAATGCATGTGAACTGTCACCACACCACGACAGTTGTGGACTGCACATTACTCTCAACACATGGCGAATTGTAGGTTAGATTTTAAAGTGAGGCGTAGGTATACAGGAGTTTTGGGGTTAAGTAGAGCAAGGTTAATTGAAAATCTAATTTTATACTTCCATAATAAAAACATGACGAGTCAATAAGTCAAAGTTTATACTAACTAGCCAAACATACGATCTCGCAAATACGTTTAGTTATGTATCCTAACCTAGAAACCTCTATCATAAACTATGACATAAGTAATTTAAAGCTACATTACATTACTTATTCAATTTTGTGTTAACTTACAGAGAAATACACTGGAGATTCTTCAGTCTTTTTACAAGGACACCATCTTAAAATGAAATATACTTGACAGCACTATAACTTTCTCAACCAATCCTCCTGTCACTTATATTTTCTAACTGAAAACTGTTTTATATAATGTTCACTTTTAGAATAAAGTAAATTTTATGTTATTAGACTATATTACAAAAGTTCAGACACAAATAAATCAAAAGTACGCAATAGAATTATGCCTACAGCCTATGATGTAGGCAACAAGGCCAGCATTTTTTCATGCGCAATTCCATAATACGTAAATACTCCCAAGTTGATGAATGGAATTTCCTGTATACGTTTGTCCATAGAAATCCATACCAACGCAAAACACTCATTTCTACCTTACAAAGTCGGAAAGTTCCAACTGTTGTGATTGTCTAATGTAAAACAACACCAAGTTCTAAGCCAACTAAACAAAATGTGCTTTCAAAGTAATATTATAAAATGCGCAATTAATAGATTCCTAGGAATAACACCAACATCAAAATCGTCCAAACTGTTGTATAACCAACTTTAAAACACCTGAGTTCATAAAATAAGAACACTCCCGAGAAAACAATACGATTGTTGGAGTACAATTTTCAACAAAATACGTATCACTAAACATCGTGGAAAAGGTCATGTGTGACTGTGTACATGTCGGCCGAGGTTGTAAACAACTTGTACGCATGCGCTACAGGCCTACAACTCGATACTGGCACAGCTAGGAATGAATTCACGTCATGCATGAATCATCTTGATCATTGAACTTCATTTAAAAACATCTTCACATCTACGGATTATAATAAAATTAGACACAACAGCTCGCACACTGAAATGTTTCAGACTCGAGGCCACTGACGTCCACGAATACCTCTCTGTCAGCGACTAAAAGAAACAGCATTAGTCCTTGACATTCTCTACCGCCTTGCCTTTGGCAGAGAAAAATATCTACCGTTATTTAAAACGAGGAAACAAAATAGCAAACGCACACACTTTATTTACAATGACCACTTATAAAACGTAACGATGAGGTATTTTAATCACCGAATATACTAAATAAAGCCACAAACACTATCAATTTCTTGATCAGACTGACGATTGACGTGATTACGATTACTACGTCGCAGAACCGTCTGGCGTACAACTGGATCGATTACATCGCGTCGCAGCTCATTCATGGGAAACGCCTTGCAGACAGACACACCCACAGTGCGCCCAAATATTGTGGGTTGCCTAATATTTAGGCGAACAATAACAAAACTGTCTGTCTGTTCTTCAGTCATTTTGCTTTAATTTAGACATAAAATATACTTCATTCGTCTTATTGCTAAACGTTTTATGACAAATCATGTTTGTCTGTTGCTTCACTAAACGGAGTTTTGTCACGGGTTGTTTGTTATTTGGCGTCCAAATTAATGAATGAAATAAATCATTAATTAATTAATTGATAAGACGGCATGATTGTTCTTTGATAATTATAAGTGTTTATTTGTGAAGAGTTGTATATTGCAAACAATAAATATAACGATTATTAGTTTATTTCTTAAATGAAAATAAAAACACACGTTTGTTTAAATAGTAATAAAATTTAAATAAATTGCAAAATAGCCGAGTACTCTCGATTTATTTAAAGCTGTTTCCATATTACTAACAATATTTGGTTGACAATATTTGGATCAGTGGCGGATTTTACATTCTTGGCCCTGCAGGTCTAAACAAATTTGCAACTGCCTCTCCGCTAAAAATTTGTATGAGATTGTGAAAATTGTTCTACTAACAAGTAACTAAATTAATAAATTCGTAATCCTCATAACGTATACTTTTAGTTGAATTTAAAGCACCTTAAGAGAAAATACACAATGTTATAAATAACTAAAGTATGAAAAAAGAATTTATGCATAGACTAGCAAAGTAAACAATAACTTTTCTTGCTTTCTTTGGCAAAAATTGCTTAATAACATCTTCAAAGCTCATATCTGATACCATTTCTGCATTGCGTGAGAACATGGTCAGTTTTTATAATCTGGCATCTGTGGTCGCGTTATGAAGAAAATTTTCAATTGCTAAAATACGTACTGAATGTCCTTTTACCATAGAGATTTATTTGTTGACATCGTGGATAAACAAAAATTAAACCTACGTCTACGTCAGTGTTAGGAAAACAATTGTCAGTTTTTCATAATTAAATCATTCATTTCATCGTTGAATTTCATAAATAAATTTACTTAATAAACGATAAAAGATCCCCCAATTGCGCGTGCGGCCCTTATAGTTATGTAAGACTAGTATGCCTATTGGAAATCCGCCTCTGGACTTAATGGTATTTTAAAATAATATTTACATAATCAGATTATACAAGACATCATTTATCTTTAGCACATGGCCCATAGGGCTGTATGACATGGCACATGTGCTAAATATGGGTTATATGACATGACACATGTGCTAAATATGGGTTATATGACATGACAAATGTGCTAAAGATATGTTATATGACCCATGTCATAGAAATTGTATTATTTGTGTCCCTGTAATGAATCACGCTTGCGGAGCACGCGAATTAGTATACAATAAAAACTTTAGGTTGTATTACTACTCGGACGGGTTTACATTATGTGTTACATTAGTTGTAGATACTTATCTTTCTGTTGTGTATAATATTACTTTTGTTATAAGACTATAACTTTCGATTTTCTATAGATTGTTTTTTTTTTCTCAAAATAACGGCGTATTCAGAAAACCACTCGATAACATTTCTACAAATAATGATTTACGTTTTAACGACTTTAGTATAAAATCAAGAAAACACTTGTTCGTTTTCACTATTATGAGCTCGAATAAAATCGTAGATATCGATAAAGCAACGCAGTGACGTAGTCAGGTGGAGGTTTATTGGGGATTACAACCCCCTTCCATTGAGGTCGCATAAGAGGGCCATAAAATGTTATTGAAAAATGAAAATATGGGGGTAAGAATTCTCGCTACAACCATAATACTTTTTATAACCATATAATGTGTTCTTGATACGTCATAATCTTAGATTTATGCTGGGGCCAGGCCCGTAGTCAGACCGGGTTTTCGGACAATTTTACCAGGGCCCCCACACTTGTACGGGGGCGGGTGGCCGATTATCTTTTCCGGGATCCGCCAAATCTGAGTACGGCCCTGGCTAGGGTTGTATTATTGTAAATATGTACAAACTCCCGGTAAACACCCCCTCCCCCTTTAACCATGGGGCTACGCCACTGTAGGATCGATTGATTTACATTAGTTAGTTCCATACAACTCTTAGATCGTAAACAAACCCCATGAATGTTGTCATCGACGCGAGCGATGTGACACGCGGCGGCCATGACACAGATTGCAGTCCGCGTGTCAAATATGTGACGCTTTGAAACAATGTCAGTGCAGACGTAATTTATACTCGCATGTTTAATTATACCGCCATAATTCTTTCTATTTAAAAAAAATATTTTATTTCGACAATTTTATATACAATGCAGGGACGTAGCCAGGAAAGAAATTTGGGGGGTCAAGATGAAATCGGGAAGTCTCCCCCGGAAACATTCAAATTTCTTTAACTTTCAAATTCAAGAAGCAAAATAGTAAATTTTGCACAAAGGTTTTACGTCTCTGAATAGGTTGTGTTGACGATTGATGTTAGTGATTGTAGAGGCACTGCTTTAGTAGGATGTACAGGATTAATAATTGAAATTGATTAGACTTGTGTAATAATGTAATTAAAAAAGATGCTTTTAGTGTTTGCAAAACGCAGTAGCCTACATAGTGTACAAATCCATATTGATAAATGATAATAGAGTACGTAAAAGATTTTTTACAAAAGTAAAATTCTTCTTGACTTCTGAGCCATCGTATCTCTAGAACTGGCTCTGGAGAAACTGATATTTTCCTGTAGTAAGACAAGTACAGTCAACCGCTCATTTCCCATTTTGTGATTTTTTTTAAAGCCTTGGTCCGTTTTAATGTTGAGAACGATCGTTCAGCAGTACATGTCAGTAATACTGAATTATTTTAATAATAATGGTCATTTGGAAACATTGGGAATCATGGAAAACTATGTAGAGGAGTGGGGGAAGCTTTTCAACATGATGATAAAAATACTTTAGTGAAGGGACCAAAAACTGAGCTATTTTTATTACTTCATAAAAATACAGCCAAGATTTTGAGTTTGTACTACAAGATGATACGTGCCTTGTTTATTTTTTGCAACAGGAACTGTTCATTGCCTTTTTGCGGTGGTGACATGGATTTTAAAACGATTTTTGGTATCGTTTCACAACAATGACAATGTCATATTTTAATTAAATACTGAAGATTAATGTATGTGGCTTCAACTGTCCATCTGTATGTTGAGCTACAAAAAAATGGACAACTCCTGAAGGAGATCTGTACCGCTTCAAGGCAGGAATTTACTACTCGAGTACCAACTAAGTTTAGAGAATGGGCCGCAAAAGGGACATATGATGCAAGTGGACTGACTTCAATAATTCTTGCTTGTAGACCAGAATAAATCCCAGACATGTTTGACGCGTTGCCGTAAGATTGCCCGCGGCACTTTAATGTCCAATACAAAGGGTTCAAAAGCCTCGGTGATGGCAGAAACATATTAAAAGCCTTGTGTCCAACTTTTGGCAAGGACTTGAGAAATCTCTCAACTGGCTCTCCATTTTGATTCACATAACGAATTACAAATGAAAACTGACCCACATGCGAAATTTCCAGAGTAAAATCCTCGACCACTGAAAAGTATTGAGAGTTCCTAGCCTTATTTAAAATGTAGGTTAGTACTTGTTTTCCAAGTAGACCAATGAATTCATTACACACAATGGATGACAGATACGAAATGTTTCCTCCTCCAGGATTTCCATATTTTAAAATGTGGTTGATAAAAGAGGGGCCAAACTCAGTAAGAACTTCAAGCATCATCATGTAATTCCAATTTCAATTAGGACCAAATACTTCTTTTGACCACCGAAACGGTAACACACGAGAAGCTACCGCCTTTATCAAAACGACAACTCTTTGCAGTACCATTCTCCAATAACTCATTTCTTGATCAATCATTTCAGTAAGTCTGGAATCACATAACCCAAATTTTCTTCTCTTTCTTTTAAAATCATTGTATTGGCTTTGTGGGAAACTGAGTTTTCATGTTCTTTGGGTCTCGGCGATACATTTTTCCCGTCACTAAAACCTTCTTATACAAAAGACGACCCAGGTTGTGATTCTGTATGAAAAAGACGGCAAGGACCTCAAAAAACTGCATTTTTAGTTTCAAATAACACCAACCAGGCTCTGTTTTGTTTTTCTCTATTCGCGACCTGTCTATTAAAACTATTTACATTACATTTCCAAGAACTGTTTCTATACATCTTGTTTTGTCTTTGGAAAATCTGCATTTTTATTTTGAACTAATCCGTTTGAGGATACGTAACCACACAATGCATTATTTACAATCCAGTTCACCGGATTGGGATCATAGCAACATTTTTCGGGTTCTAAACTTGTTTCAAGTTATTCTTCTTCATTTACACTGGAAGTAGAGGAAGAGAGTTCATCAGTAGAAATGCCACTAGTACTTGCACAGATTAAAGGAGATTCATCTGTTTTAGGTTTGTGCTCTTGTGGTGAGAAACCAGTTTTCAAAGTTCCACTGCACTTTTTTTACCTATTCGGATTTAATTTTAGCTCTCACCCTGAACTCAGCCCTAGATTGACGTTTCCGTGGTTGGCTCATTTAGAAAGCTCAAAACCGAAATGTTAGGTGGTTAGAAAGTACTTTCTATAAATGTTTAATTTATCTCAAACATTTAGCGTTCTATAGAGAATAGTCTCTGGAAGAATTTCATTTGGTTATTACAAAAAAATATCATCAAGTTTAGTACGGTAACTAAAACCAAGTTTCAATTTACCGCGCTATGATTATTTTGTGACATAGAAAATAACATAAACAAAATGTAATGTTACATTACCTAATGCGAATGTGATAGTTAATAATAATAGTAATGATAATGACTGTCATACCATATAACTTACCCCACATTCACTCAGGTGCCCCCAACACATCCCAGTTGATGAGTAATGTCCAAATAAACCCAGCTGGCGGAAAATGTAAACACTTCACCGACACAAACAATAACATTGACACTTCAAGGAACAAAACGATCTAAGAGGCAAGAGAAGCTGATGACGTCTTGTCGTCCGTACTTCCGGTGACTCATCGTCTGACGCTAGCCCCATACCAGCTACCCTCCCCCTCCCACTGCAGGCTACGACTTAAAGTAAACTGCGCATTCTGCTCTGTAAACAGACAGCAATTCAGCCACACTTAAAACGTCCTTCCACATCTCCATGCGTGTTACCTTTTTATTTGTTTAAACAATGTTTTGGGTCCGTGATTTGCGCCACCCTCGGCTAACGCCCCTAGGCCGTGGCCTAGTTGACCTTAAGGGTAATCCGGGCCTGACGAGTGTCATCATACACTATTACTTTGCTCTTCTGCAGAGAACGTGTTATACACAGTACTACTCCAGCTACATTATACAATGATAACACTTTGGCTACCGAGAGACTCAATATGTGATAATGCGATTGACATCACACATCATTACTCTGTTCTTCTATAGAGAACATGTTATAGCAATGACTACTTCAGCTACAGTATACAAATTAACACTTTGGTTACCGAGAGACTCAATATGTTATAATGCGATTGTCATCATACACCATTACTCTGTTCTTCTATAGAGAACATGTTATACACAAGACTACTCCAGCTACAGTATACAATGTTAACACATTGAATACAGAGAGACTCAATGTCTGAGAATGTGATTGTCATCATACACCATTACTCTGCTCTACTGTAAAGAACATGTTATACACACTACCACTCCAGCTATAGTATACAATGATAACACTTTGGCTACCAAGAGTCTCAATGTCTGAGAATGTGAGTGTCATCATACACCATTACTCTGCTCTACTGTAGAGAAATGTTATACACAATACCACTCTAGCTACAGTATACAACGTTAACACTTTGACTACCAAGAGTCTCAATGGATGATAATGTGACTGTCATCATACACCATTACTCTGCTCTACTGTAGAGAACATGTTGTACACAACACCACTCTAGCTATAGTATACAATGATAACACTTTGGCTACCAAGAGTCTCAATGTCTGAGAATGCGAGTGTCATCATACACTATTATTCTGCTCTACTATAGAGAACATGTTATACACAATACTACTCTAGCTACAGTATACAATGTTAACACTTTGGCTACCAAGAGTCTCAATGTCTGAGAATGTGAGTGTCATCATACACCATTACTCTGCTCTACTGTAGAGAACATGTTATACACAATACCACTCTAGCTACAGTATACAATGTTAACACTTTGGCTACTGAGACACTCAATGTGTGATAATGCCAGTGTCATTACACACTATTACCATGTTCCCTTAGTAGTTAAAGTTTTACAAGTTAACACTGAATTTGACATTTTTTAATATTGTATTATAATTACCAAAATACAGCAATATTACATTTACATATAATGATATGTATTTAAAATATGTAAAATTCAAGATTGAATCTTACATTTATTTTTTTTACTATTACATACCATAATTTATTATATTATTACCATTTTTATAATTATTATTTTTATATTTTTTATAGTGAAATGCAGTATATTTATATATTGTATTAATATAAGTTGTATTAATACAAAGTTAATACAAGTGACTTGAAGTTGTATTTTTGTTTACTTGCTTTTTGAAAGTGCCAAATGTCGAAATATTAGAATTTCATGCAAATGAAGTCTATGTTACGATAGTATATCTTGTACAAAATATATGTGTATACTTATTGTATTTATATAGTAATCAATACTAATAAATTTAAATAAATTTTCAATTTCATTCACAGCCCAGGCATTGTTCCCAGCTCAGATTCAGATATAGAGCTAATTCAAGTTCAGTTCTTGAAATTTTAATTTATTTTATTTCTGGATTTATATGGTTCTATGTTCTTATTATGTGTTTAAATTATGATAAGCAGTATGTTAGTATAGAATTTTGTAATGTTGATCCTGAGTATGTACATATAGTAAATACTGAAACCGTACATCGCCGCTCGCACACCCACAGCAAACCAACAGGGAAGCGCGCGCCCATGGTGGCGAACGGGATGCCGCCGGATCAAAAACTAAACTAGGTAAAAAAAGAACACCGTGGTCAGTATACTCAGGTTTCATTTACTAAGACATAACATAGGCCTATCAGTCAATATAAATAAATATATTATATATATATATATATATATATATATATATATATATATATATACTATAATAAAAAAAAATAAAAAGTGCCTGCAGTAGTATATACCTCCAACAATCCTTGTCAGGTGCACCTGCATACAAAAATTAGAAACGCCATAATTTGAAACAAGAAATGCCAATTCCACCCGGTATCCTTCGGCTAAGGGCGGGCTCCTAATGAAATCCAAGAAATAGCTAAATAATATCTAAAAACTAACTTAAAATTAAATAACAAAATATAAACTATATATATGGCAACAATAACAATAACAAATAAATAAAGAATATGAGCAGGGTATCACAGATGTTGACTAGAAGAAATGTCCATCATGGTGGCCGTCCTTCAGCAGAGCGCAAAAGCGAAGGTTCTCTGCGACCACGCATGATGGAGAGATGACAGGAGGAAATCAACTCATCTCTTGGACATCATCAGTGAGGGGCCGTAAACTTAGCCGCACATGTCAGAAGGAAAACAGCTCAGCAAAACTAACAAAACACTTAATTAAACAAAAATTTTTTTAAACTGGAGCTACTCCTAACTTGTACACCACGGCTCGGAGTCTTGACGCCACTCTACCGGAAAGGCCAAACGCCTTCAAATGGTCAGTGGCCTCTGCAGCCAATAAACCACACACACATACACTATATAAAACACACATGAGCCGGGGAGATATAGGTATTGAACCGGCTCAGACTCCCCCCCCCCAAAAGGAGGAACTCCCCTCTGTTAATTTCTTCAAAATGAAGAACCAAACGAAATGCCTCTCCCCCCAATGGTTGAAGAATTATAAACCGGAAACCCTGAAGTCTGCAGAAGGGAAAACCAAGAAAATCCAGTTGGAGGCAAGAATTCCCTCCAAGAGTTGCGTGGGTACAAAGAAGAAAAACAGGAACCTTGATCAGGAAGAAGGAGCAGAGGTGATCAGGCCTCTGGACCTAAAAACCCTCCCGCACAGAACTAAAGAGAAATCACGGATGACTCCGGCAAGGCTTCAGATGGGATATGTGCGCCTTCCTGAAAATCTTCCCGGACTGAGGATCTCCCAGTCGGGCAGTCACCGGAGTCAGAAACTTAAAGATGCGGTGGGGGACCAGTCCACCTGTAGCAAAGTTTAGCAGCTCTTTTATCCACAGCGAACTGACTGGGTGAGCCTTGCAGTAAACTAGATCCCCCACCTGGAAGGGATTGGCAATACGACCTCGGTTGTACTTCCTCCTTACTAACTCCCTAGCCCGAATGAGATTCAGCCTGGCTGCCTCCCAAGTGGCTTTCACATTGGGGAGTACCAGGAGGTGGCAGAAGATCGCTAATTTT
The DNA here is from genome assembly GCF_021130785.1 of Homalodisca vitripennis. Taxonomy (NCBI): domain Eukaryota; kingdom Metazoa; phylum Arthropoda; class Insecta; order Hemiptera; family Cicadellidae; genus Homalodisca; species Homalodisca vitripennis. The sequence goes on from NC_060211.1 coordinate 182,311,771, forward strand.
CCAAAGGTTCGCCAAAGGGTTGTTTGGCGGAAAGCCAAATAATAACTCGAAAGGTACCGCCTTGTGACTTTCATGCTGGGCCGTATTAAAGGCAAATTGGATCCAAGGTAGTTGTTGATCCCAGGTGGTCTGATTTTCCGCATGAAAGGCAATGAGAGCAGATCGAAGATTGCGATTAAACCGTTCGGCGTGAGTGAGAAGGCTGAGGATAGAAAGGGGAAGTAGTCACATGGCGGATTCCGTGCCCAAAGCACATTCTTTTAAAGATATTGGAGACAAACTGTGAACCATTATCGGAAACTAAGGTGGCGGGGATTCCAAAGTGTTGAAAAAAATGGTTACGAAGTGCTTGCACCGTGAGCTGCGCGGTAGCACTCCGCAATGGAACAACCAAACAAACTTGGAGAAGGCATCCACACAAACAAGTAGGAACTTATTTCCGGGACTTGCTACGCGGGAGAGGCCCCAACATAGTCAATGAAAACCTTCTCCAAAGCTTTTTCCGCCACCTCAGATGACAAAAGACCCAACTTGGTATTTTGAGCCGGTTTGCTTAGCGAGCACAGTTCACAAGAACGTACTCGAGCTGCAATATCCCGGTCCATACCTTTCCAGATGAACTGATCCTAATCTTCGCGATGGTCTTATGAATTCCTAGATGTCCGCCCACAGGAGAAGAATGAAAATACTGAAAGACCATCGGTACAAGAAAGCTTGGCAGCACTAACTTAGGTTTTCTCCGCTGCTTGTCACGGCAGCATAGAGCAACCTCGGTTACAGAAAATAAGGAGGGTGGGCACCTCCGTTTTTAAGGCTCATTGATGATAGCAGTCAGCTCGGGATCCTTAAGTTGGTGTGGAACAATGTCCGACAAATGCAGAGGAAAGTCTAGGAGCACGCCACAAACATGGCGGCTCTGATAAATTCTGGTGGTCGTTGGGTAAGTGTTACATGCGTGACAGAGTGTCCGCTATGATATTTTGGGTGCCTCGCACGTGCTGCACTGTGAACTTAAGGGCAGAAATTTGGGACTACCCAGCGACCAATCTTCCCGAGCTGACGGGGGGTGGGGCAAGGAGCCAAGAAAAGTGGCTGGTTGTCGGTTTCCAACAAAAATTCTTTATGTTCTAGGTAACGCCTGAACTTGTTAATTCCAAACACGACAGCCAAACATTCCAGCTCATAAACAGACACAACTCTTCTTCTCACAAGGGGTTAACGTGCGTGAAGCATAAGCTATGGGCTGCCGGATACCATCTACTTCTTGCGATAAAACAGCAGCAACGGCCAAGGAGGAAGCATCAGTTTGCAAGGACGAACTTACGATCGAAATCAGGCATAGCCAAGACTGGAGGCTGCATCACTGCCTCTTTCAGCTGCTCAAAAGCAGTCTGTTGCGCTTCACCCCACTCAAACTTGGCACCCTTTTTCCTAAGAGAGTTCAGAGGGGCCGCCACTTCAGCAACATTGGGGATGAAAACGACGATAAAAAATTTATCATTCCCACAAAAACGGGCCAATCCCCTTGGCATCCTTAGGAGGAGGAAACTCCCTTGATTGCCTGGGTTCTCTCTGGATCAATACAAACACTCGAGAAGAGACAAGATGACCCAGATAACGATATTTCAGGCTGAGCAAAATTCACCTTTTTCAGGATTGACGGTAAGGCCAGACTCTCGCAGCCTAGTTAGAACTTCCTCTAGATGAGTCAAGTGCTCCTCATAACTCTCACTGTACACAAGCAGGTCATCCAGATAGTTGAACACGAACTTAAATTTGACATCATGAAAGATAGAATCCAGGGAGTCTGGTGAGTGTTTGGGCCCCCACAGCCAAGCCCATTGGCACTCGGGTGAACTGGTACAAATTCCAAGGCACACAAAAGGCAGTGAGAGGTCGAGACTCGTGTTTTAGAGGAATCTGATGGTATGCCTGATTTAAGATCAAAAATGGAGAAATACTTGGCCTTACTAAACCAGTCGAAGCAGAAAAGCAGAATGCAAATCGGGGAGGAGAGGCACGGAGTCAATTTCTATCTGAGCATTGAGCTTTCGATAATCCAGGACCAATCTGGACTTCCCATTAGGTTTCGGCACTAGAAACGCTGGACTGGAAAAAATTTGAGCAAGACGGCTCGATTACCCCACTCTTAAGTAAATCATCAATCATATTTCTCAGAATTTCCATCTTGGGCGGAGCAAGCTTATATGGATGGGAACGTACAGGACGGGTGTCTGTAAGACGAATCTCGTATTCCAAGAGATTGGTCGTGCCCAGTTTGTCAGTTAGGACTTCAGGAGAACTGGAACAAATCTGCCTTATGTCCTCAGCCTCTTTCGGCGTAAGATGTCCTAGTTGGTCAGGAGGAGTCAAGCTCTTATCTTCCATCTCTAAGGCAGCAGTCCCACGAGACTCGACATCTGAAAAGGGAACGAGCACCCGCCTGGCGAAAGCAAAGAAAACATGACTGGAGGCCAAATCCAAAATCATGCCAGTTTTTCCACGATAAAATCTGCTCCCAAGATGAAAAGAAAAGTCAGGTCCTTAGCCACCAAAAAGCTCCAATCCCAAGAGAAATAATTAATTTTGATGTGAATCTGGGCACTACAGATAATAGGTAAAGGTGTGCGTGAAGCAGTCCAGCAGATAAGTGAACTAGGCTCAACCTGCCGTATTAGCCCAGAGGATTTTAGATCTTCAAAAAACGACAAAGAAATCAGGCTGCGTGCTGACCCAGAATCAACCAGGGCCTTCTGCACCACATTCCCCACAAGCACATCCAGTTGTGGGCAGGTTGAGCGGGCAGCCCTTACTCCCTGCGCAGCCAGAGCAGCAACCTCTCCCCTCTCGGCCAACGATGATAACTGTCCCCAAGTCTATTTCTTTCTGTTCTGTATTAAACCAGCTACCTTTTTACCATCAAAATTAGGTACATATTTGCCCTCAAAAATTACCTTTACGGCACGAGTCGGGCTTACTCGTCCGCAAGAGCTTTACTAGTTTTTTTTTTATTAAGTGGACAAAACGGTCTAATATGTCCCACTTGCCTTGCAGCCATAACAGGTAGGAGGCTGCCTACGGGAAGGAGCAGCTGCTGGCTCAGACTGCACCGGAGCATGGACCGGCCCCGGAGGCAAGTGAGGAAGATGCCTCGACATGGCCTCCCTTTGATCATCCGCATCCTGAACCCCTCTAGAGATGATGGAGAGGCGGTCCAAATCCGCAAAGATGCGGGACGGCTACAAAAAATCAAACGGGGAGCGTTCTTCAGGTTTTAATGCCCTCCAAAATAAGGCTCACCAACTCCGTTTCGCTCAAGCTCAAGCGCAACACCCGGGCTACATCCCGTATCTCCCCGACAAAATGGCTCAACGTCTCGTCTGGTGCCTGAGGACGGTAAACGCGTTCCACCCGCAAGCGCTCCTAACCCGAGCAGGTACAAAGAACTCCAAGATCTCGGCGTGGAACTGGTCAAAGGTGGCACTCTCTTAAGGCAGTCTTAGAAGGCGATCAAAAGCGGCCTTAAGGAAAACTGCGCTAAAATCTGCATAAGCATGGCATCTGTCATACCAGGAAATTCTCTTAGCTTAAAAACTTCCAGAAGGAAATGGATAAGTAAATTTAGTGTCAAGCCCCATCAAACTCTGGGGAAGTGTTGTAAAACACTCCCCAAAGGATGGGGCAGTTTGCCAAAGCTTAGAAAAGGAAGGCACAACTATAGATGATGCCTCACCAGCCGCTTTCAGGAGGGCCACTACCCATCGGAGACATAGTAACCCTGGGAGGCTCGAAAGAAAGAGCCGGTGGATGGTTAGCAAAAGTAATGGTAGTGGGAACCTCCGTTGGAGTGACAGCGGGGTAAATAGTAACCCCCTTCTCTTTCACCGAGCGCACCTCACTCAAACATCTAAGGCTTTGTTTTAATTTGTTACTGGCCGAAAAAAGCCCAACTTTTAATATCAGAGTCTAAAACTAGGAGCTGACATAAGTAAAACTATTCTGTCACGCCAATGTAAAAGCTGAGATGCCAATCTAGCCTTTGCTGACCCGGACATGGGAAGTGACTCAAAATTAATATCGTCTTCTAATTCCTCCATTCGGGTTTTACAAAACTCAAATTCTGTATTAATTTGGAACTCTGCATTCCAGCTGCGGTCCAACGCTATTACAAGCCCGTAATTGAGCTCTTAATGCCCTCACATCTCCCTCGGGCTTCTGTCCTCTCGCCAGGACCTCAAAAACCAACTCGGGCTTGCGTAGATGTTCAGGCACCAGGGAAAACGCCATACCAAACAATTAAGACAAAATAAACACAACAATAAAACAACAAAGCGTACGCAACAATTACTTAGTAACCTAAGTGGACTCAACTCACAAAGGGCTTACAACTGACGAGGTCCAAGTGAAGAAACTTAATACCTGCTACCTAATAGAAGGATACCCTGCAAATATACACTAACCACAACCTACAACCACAGAAGCAATAAATATAACAAAACAACACATTGATAGGGGAGAAGTAGAGTACAGTTAGATAAATTTAGCGGTTAAGCAATTTAGAGTCCCTTGCTCCCTGCAAAGGGTAAGTCTGCAGGAAGCAAGACACTAAACCAATTCCACCCGGTATCCTGTGCTAGGGCGAGTCCTAATGAAAAAAAAGTTGTGTACTCTAACCTCCCCCTACCTAACACTAACCTACACCAAAAAACAAAACCAGAACTGAGAGACAGCTGAGAGAGCAGCTAACCACGCTCTGCTACCATTGAAACCGTACATCGCCGCTCGCACACCCACAGCAAACCAACAGGGAAGCGCGCGCCATGGTGGCGATCGGGATGCCGGATCAAAACTAAACTAGGTAAAAAAAAGAACGTGGTCAGTATACTCAGGTTCATTTACTAAGACATAACATAGGCCTATCCAGTCAATATAAATATAAATATATATATATATATATATATATATATATTTATATATATATACTATAAATAAAAAAATAAAAAAAAATAAAAGTGCCTGCAGTAGTATATACCTCAAACAATCCTTGTCAGGTGCACCTGCATACAAAAATTAGAAACGCCATAATTTGAATCAAGAAATGCCAATTCACCCGGTATCCTTCGGCTAAAGGGCGGGCTCCTAATGAAATCCAAGAAATAAACTAAATAATATCTAAAACTAACTTAAAATTAAATAACAAAATATAAACTATATAAATGGCAACAATAACAATAACAAATAAATAAAGAATATGAGCAGGGTATCACAGATGTTGACTAGAAGAAATGTCCATCATGGTGGCCGTCCTTCAGCAGAGCGCAAAAGCGAAGGTTCTCTGCGACCACGCATGATGGAGAGATGACAGGAGGAAATCAACTCATCTCTTGGACATCATCAGTGAGGGGCCGTAAACTTAGCCGCACATGTCAGAAGGAAAACAGCTCAGCAAAACTAACAAAAACACTTAATTAAAACAAAAATTTTAAACTGGAGCTACTCCTAACTTGTACACCACGGCTCGGAGTCTTGACGCCAAAACGCCTTCAAATGGTCAGTGGCCTCTGCAGCCAATAAACCACACACACATACACTATATAAAAACACACATGAGCCGGGGAGATATAGGTATTGAACCGGCTCAATACCAATGCAATACTCACAATTTAGTTTAAAAATAGCAAATATTCATCACTAATTTTTGAGTTTTTGCTTAAAATTTAATTCTTCAAAGTCCATTTGCTACATAATTTCACTGGTATTATTGCTTTATTATGCACTATTTACTATTCGTATCACTGTAGTATTTATTTCAATAAGGCAGTTTATTCTCTGAGAAGATGTTTATTCTTTTTCTGACAATATCTGGATGTCACCTTTGGGCTGAACTAATAAGAATACAAAGTATGATAATTCCATTACATCTTAGAAGAATACCATCTTTCTTTTAGTCATTAATTAAGTATCCTGATTAAGAGCTAGATATAGATCCAGAATATTTTGTCTTGAGGTTAAAAAAAATATTATTCTGTATTTGACAAAATTCAACCAAATATTTTTTATAAGAAGAGAAGAACACTCCAGTTAGACATTTTCAAGAGGAACCGTGAAATAATTTAAATTTCTTGGTGATTTTTTTATGGAAGTTGGTGAGTCAGTAGAAGGCACAGAACCCGAGTGTGGTGAATATATCAGAGGCCAGTCATATTTGGCATCACCCACAAAATTAATCCTGCATCGGGCCTTCCCATGTAAATATTTATTTATTGTACTGTTCGTTTATGCTATAAGATAAATAGATTAAGGAGGCTGGAGAGCGAAATATCTGCTGATCGTAGGGTTTGATCCTGGAATTGCACTTAGAGTTTACCATTTAGTGAAGAATTGCACGTGACTCTGCACATATCTGGATTGTCTGGATATACTATTGTTACTTTGTCGTCATCTGGTGGATATATTGGTGTTTATTTGGTTCTTTGTTTTTACCAGTGTTGTTGATGTTAATGCTAGGAACTGTATTTGCACAAATTAATGCAACCTTATGTGTATTTATCTACTGTATTTGTTTATTGATATTTTATTGTTGATGATCGTTTTGTTGATTCGGAAATTTACAGTAGCTATTTCTTTGCCTGCTCCACTTTGAGGCTGTGTTTTAGATTTAGATGGTAAGTCATTATTGTACATGCTAAGTTTAGTTAATTATTGAACAGCTCAATTGTTTGATGTTCCTTACCATAGTTTGTTTAAAATATAATACAATAAAATTAATTTTCTCTCTTGCTGTGCTGCAGACAAGGATGCTTGTAGGATGATGTAGTGTTAGATCTGATTAGGCTAAGGCATGTTGCACTTGCATGTTGTAATTTATAAATGCAGTAATTGGAGGAAAAAAATTGTAAAATGATAAATGGCACTGATCATTGAATTAAATAAATAACAGAATTTGGATTTGGGATGGATCCCGATTATCTGATCAGGGGTGCAGCAACACAAACCTGCAGACAGGCTCTAAGGGATGACTATCTGAGATGAAGTCCCTGATTTGAAAGTTTGTTTCTTAGCTGAAAAGCAGAGATTAAATTCCGCACAGTCCGCCCTGTAAAAACTAGATATATATTTAGTCTGCACTTGGAGGAGTACTGCTGTTTGGTACTGCTGAGTTGAGGTCTCCTCTGTGGCACTGTTAAACGGTACCATTTGGTACAAATGGTACGCAGAAAGGAATACCATCGGTTTTGGCAACAAAAGGACAGAACTGTCAACCTATGACTGCTGTGGATCATGAAACCCAGAGATCTACAGATAAAAGTTTGGAGGCTAATGCAGAACCAGAGGAGGTCCCTTCTTAACCCTTAACGGTTTTATTGTCATACCTCAAGTTGTTCTTTTACTGATTGTTGTGCTGTTTTTTTTACAGAGACAGGTTTGAAGAGTTTAAATATATACTTTTTTTATAAAAAAAAGTTACTTTAGTATCTGTTGCAACTGTTCACAATTTGGAAGCTGGAACATTGCTGAACTGTTTATTAATACGATGGATTAAGGTTGTGTGCTATGACATGTAGATATGTGAATAATTTTGAATCATTTTAAGAACAGGATTTGCTCTCTTGACTGTTCTGGCTTTGAAAGTGCTGCAGAATATTGGAAGATGCTGGAAAAAAGACTATAGCACGAATGAAGTGCAGGAAATTAGCAGTGAATGGATTTGCAAAACTGTTACTTTTCAAGCGACTAAATAAATTCATGAGGAAGAATAATATCAGCGACTGATGAATTTTGTGGTGACAACAGAGTTTTTAGTGTGGGTGAAGAACATTCTCCTAGAATCGCCGTTATGTATTTCTGAGATCAGTAGGATTGTAAATAAAAGTTTCATAGGGTAATCTTTTAAAAGGTCGTCAAAAGTTTTTATTATACAAATTCTTACCTATGTTGTCAGCTGTTTAAGTATCATGCATGCCTGTTTTATGTCTCTTGCGAATTAATAGGTAATTGTTATGCTTCACTAATGCCCTTTAAATGTTATTCTAACAAAATATGCTAGAAAGAACATTTTTTAATTTTAAGTATTGGATCAATTCTATTGGTTCTCTATCGATTCATTAATAGTTATAGTAAAGTAGTAACAATTGTACTGTATCCATATTTTTAGGTTTATTTAGGTTTTTAGCTAAGTCACAGGTTGTAAATTGGTTTGTATAAAAGGGTGGTTACAGTGGGTTTGGTAGGTTTGATACCTCCTAGTCTTGTTTCTTCTCTGTTTTTGCCATCCAAGGACGTAGCCAGCGAGGGAGTCCAAGAGGTCTGGACCCCCCCAAGTTTCCAATTAATAATTCAGTATTACTGACATGTACAGTTGAAAGATCATTCTCAACAAAGAAACGGGCCAACAACTTCTTAAGGAACAATATGGGGCCTTACTCTCTGTCCACTATGGGAAAATACCAGTTGTCTGGACCCACCAAAATTTTTCCTGGCTGCGTTCATGGTGCTATCTAATAATGCATAAGCCACCATTGTGTTTACACCTTTACAAGTAGCTTTTCGCAGGATCTTTTGGAGTTCTTCCTTCCTTATGACAACTATCCAGTATGTATTAAGTATGACTCAGCTGTTGGTTTTGCCTTGATTGAAAATGTTGGACGCCAATTAATTGAAGTTTGGGAGTCGATGTATGTACATGTAGAATCAAGTGGAGCCTGACTTAAAGACTGAGCGCTGAGTACCTTGGATGTAACATAATATAATTTACTGTAATATAATCTTATTTCTTAGGATTACATAGCTGATATCATTAATATCATCTAAGTTTTTTTGTTCACACTACTTGAAACACTGCTAATGCAATTCTGGAGATTTTTGGCCTTGCCGTGGAAAGTCATCTTCAGTCAACAGGATAATTGAAATTGGTAGAGCCTGTACTGCACATCTGATTACAAAGTTGAATATTGAGGTATGAAGCTGTATCATGGTTGGATGAAGTTCAACCAATCAGGATTCAGTATTGCTGCTTTATTACAGACTGCCATCTTTTTGATAATCTGATACATTCTTCTTTTTTGAAGTTATTTTCTTTCTTTGTTATTTCTAAGGTTTCTCTTATTATTCTTGAATAATATTAAGGAAGCTACACTGAATCATTATTTTAACTGTATTAGCAATGTTTTGATGAGATTCAAACCTGACAAAAATAAATGATTGTATAATATATTTTCATTTATATTACACTTGTGTGTAACAATTTATAATAGCATAAAGTTATTTTTATTCAAAAGAGTCTAAAAGCGTTTAGTAAACTTGTTATAATAAACTGATAGTCAGAAATAGTTAATAGTGATTCAGGAATTAGAGGTACTAAAAAATCTGTAAATTAAAGAATGTGAAATTTTATAGTGGTTCTGTTGAGCATAACGATATTGCATTATTGGTGGCAACATCTTTATCCAATACTGGCTGAATTCTGTCAAAAACTTTTTTAGATACTGATTAAGGACCTAAATAGTCCGCAAAAGATGTATTATGACCTGAACGTTACTAATTTTAAATAGTAAGCAAGTTTGTGTGCATTATTGACAGTCAGATAGTGACCAGATTTCCTGTTTTTAGTGTTATTGATACTCATAGATAGTGGGCAAAACTTCTATGCCATGTGTTATTGATAGTTAGATAATGAGTTCCTGTGTCAAGTGTCATTGATATGTAGTGAATAGAGATCCTGTTTCAGTGTTATTAATATTCACAGATAGTGAGCAGAACTCCTGGAGTCATTTTATTGGTAGTCAGATAGTAAGCAGAGTTCCTGTGATGCTTTGGATGGCTTCTGAATTATTTTAAAGGTTGTTATTCATCTGAAGAAAGGATTTCTTGGTGTTATTTCTCCTTCTGATCCAAGGAACCATATATGGGAGACTTCATTTCTTGTAAACTGAAGATAGATTTCTCAGAAGTATAATGTTGAAGTTGATATCATTATTAATATGTCCCTTGTTCGCGATCCTTTTGATGTGAAATCTGGTCATCTCAAAGAGCAAAATTTGTGTAACTTTGGGTCTCAACTTTGAGTTGCTTAAGATAGCACCACTTGTGATTTCTGAGGCACCACATGAATATATCTAGATGAAATCACCACACCTGCTGAAACTATGTAGGGTAGGTATTCCAGAGTTTTTGATGAATCTCAAAAGGGTCATAATTGTTACTACATCCATTTCCGTTGTAACATCCCTTACTCACCTATTTCCATCAGTAACCTGTCTGTTGTGCTTCTAGAAATGCAAAGATAAGTATTCTGAACCACTGGATATTGATTGAATCATACAACTTTTACTCTAATTATTATAGTTAACAATAGCAGTCTGCGATGTATAGAATTATAGTGGTCTCATAAATCAATCTACCATTGCCTAACCCCTTTGTTAGTTTACTGTCAGTAAGACTGTACTTTCAAAGTATGCTCTCTTGAGGGATTTCCAATGTTTTAATGCCATAAAATGACAGTCTGTCACTACCATTAGCAAATCTAAGGATGATACAAAACTCAGTATCCTGGTATAATAATACTGATATATCATATCACATTTTATTTAGTAGAAAACATTGACAGTATAATAATATCTCAACGTCTTCAATGCCCCATAATTCCCCCTAATGTTGACTACATGATGGCCACTTGCCTGAAACAAACAAAAAAAGAACAATTATTACTTTTGTACTCTTAAAATATACAATGTTTTGTGAAATATCAATTGTCTTCACAGTGTTTAATACTCCACTCATCATTGACGTAGCTCGTGAAGGGCCTAAATGCCCCTTATCCTATTTGAAGTACAAAACTAAATATTTTATTTTAGCCCTATAAGGATCAGCTATAAAGAGGTTAGTACTGTTCAATCATTAAAAACACATTACCTATCAATACTACTGTGTTTTTGTTCGTTAAGTTTAAAATAAGAGAAATAGCCCATTTGTGCACATGCTTTTCTGTTGTGGTACAAAACTAAAGTGCTACAATTATTTTACAACAATGAGAAGTAATTTTGTTTGTATGTCTTAGTAGGGCTCAACTATGTGCCAAAAATTGAAAAAATATAGTGTTCACTAAACATCCTTATAGAATCTCGACAGGAGGGTGGCTCATATCCCATTTTGCCCATCCTGAATATCCTGTCACTCCGGAAGCAAACCCAAAGATCCTTTTAGGACTAAGTGCAGTGATTATGGGTCTGATTACAGGACGTGGTCACCTGAGGAAACATCTTCACAGAGTCAGTATCCTTCAGGAGGATGTGCTCTATAGAGTGTGTGATGAGCAGGAGGAAACAGCTGAACACTTGATCTTTGACTGTCCTGCAATAGCAAGGGAGTGGTACACCATCTTTGGTTGTTTGGACAAGGGTGGCGAATTTCCCCAGGAGGACCTGATCGGTTGTTTTTAGCAGTTTTTAAACTGCTGAAACCGTAGACTGGTTGGCCTCATGGTGTTCTTCCGGAGTGCGTAAAAGACCCTTGAGGCTTAAGTGTATGGCAATAGGCCGTCCTATAGAAGAATAAAAAGTGAAGTGAGATGTTCATCAGCTTCTAGTACTAAGTGAACAAAGTATTCCGATTTCGAATTGGATAAACTTACGGAGATTTTCAGATTCCCCATTTCATTACATTTATTCCTTACATAAATTAAAAATAGGCATAAAGTAAAGACAGCCCTTACAAACCTAATCCTCTCATGCCTAAATTGTTAGACCCTCTAAACTACAAACCAACAGTATATAGATTCCTAGGAGTAGGAGAGAATTTTCTGCCTAGGAGTAGGAGATGAAATCCCATGAACGTGTGTTGAGTATTTTGTTTTGTAAATGAAAATTCTATAGCTAAAAGAGTTTTTAATATTATTTGATAATCTAAATCTACTGCAGTCTCTAATAATTAAGGATTCTATCAAACACTGTTCCGTTATGGCATAGAATGAAATAGTATGGTGTTTGTTGTTGTTTATAGCAACATAGACAACATGAATAAGTAGTCTACATAAACTATTATGAGCCTGTTTTTACAGTTTCTATTGACTGAATTCATAGTAAACACTGGCCTTGTTTTTTTTAACATGCATATCAAAGAAATTGCCACATCAAAATATAAGCTGTCACATAAAAGCACTAAAACAATGAAGTTTATAATGGCTGATCTTTTTTTGGCCCTAAGTTGATTATGTTTTGCTTATAAAGGATTTAAACAACTGATAATCAGATATTTTACCTCATAACATCAGCAAATTCAGTTGAAGAAGTTTGGGGTGAATCCTGGGACATGATAAGCAGGGGGAGTAGCGGTAGCCCTAGAATAATAAAATATTGTTTTACTTATTTTCAATCTCAGATTCCCTCCATCTAAACTACTGTAGACCTAACTTTACAGTTAGGTAGTTTCTCAAGAACGGACTGAATAGAAATCAAAATATTAGCTTCATTGTAAATTGAGTTTATTATCGATTTTGATAAGGAAAGTCACATTGATAATAGTTTTATTAATCTACCAATAATTTAATAAAAACAGATGTAATCATATGTCAATCTTGAAAAACGGTAAGCAAGGCTTTATTTAAATACCTTTCTAAGGTGACAGCCATTTTGGAATTTCTTATCAGTAAAACTCTTGTTATGTATAAGAGTAAGTAATCAATTAATTACAATTATAATTTTTGGGCATCTGATATATGAACAAGGCATAAAATTTAGTTATATTTTTTACATTACTATGAACCTGGCAATAGCAATGTGTTTTAAAAATAATATGGAAAGAAATCAAATATTCTGTGGCTCTGTATATTGATGTAAGTTATATTCACGAAATGTAGCATATTTAAAAAAGTAATTTTGGATGTTAAAACTGTAACTTATTTTTTTAAATAAATAAATAATATAACTTCAAAATTAATTAAGCATTAGGTTCAGAACAAAATCATAAACTGATATAATTAAGTATAGTTATTATTTTGTATATGATGGTTTTGAAAAAATACAACTTTTGTTATAGTTGTATGGTGTTATAAAAAATATAAACAACAACCAATGAATCTGAAAATTTGTTTTATGCAACATGTATGTTTGACAATAAATTTAATTTTACTGAAGCTAATTTCTATAATCAGTGAATTTTTATTTTGTTCTATATATTTCCCCCATGTATCAAGAAATTCCCTACTTCTCAAAAATTAATGTTTCATAGTAAATAAATAAGTGAATAGTTGTTAAATCCTTATAAACAAAATACAGTAGTTCGCAAGAACATAGCCAGGAAAAATATTTGGGGGAGAGGGGTCCAGACAACTGATATTTTTCCGTAGTGGACAGAGAGTAAGGCCCCATTTTTTTCCTTAAAAAGTTGTTGACCCGTTTCTTTGTTGAGAACGATCTTCCAGCAGTACATGTGAGTAATACTGAATTATTTAAATAATAATAATCGTTTAAAAATAAATTGAAAAATTGAAAATTTGGAGGGGACCGGACCCTTTGGACCCCCTCTCTGGCTACGTTCCTGGTAGTTCGGTATAATTATAATAAAACTAAGAAGTACTGATGAGTGGCAACATAGATAACATGTTTATTACTGTAAACAGATTTTATCTTTATGGCTGAGATGATAGTTTTGCTAAAGATTGAGAGCTGTTTTGTTTCAAAGGGCAATTGAGATAGACCTTGATAACTAACAGAACTCTTCTTTAATATTACACGAACCATCTGAAAACAATCCCATTAAATGTTTTCAATGAAGCTCCGTATTCCCAGTATTGCAATGGTGCAATCTTTATTGGGAGTGTTTAATTTAGATAAGAATGTTTTCATTATTTTATGAATACAATATTGACATCTAGTGCACGTGAAAAGATTATATGACTGAGCGTGTCAACTGGAGGGATTCATTTGTTAAAATGAAACTGAACGTCTTTGAAATAAACAATCTAAAGACTTCTGTGAATAAATTGTTAGTTATTTAACTATTGGGAACACAGGCAAAGGCCTGTGGGTGAGCTGTTACCATGGTAATTAACAATTAACTCCAAAAATAAGGTAATGCAAAGTTTATTTTATTTTGTGTTAACATTAGTTGTGTTTTTCCTGAGAATTGTGTCCAGCACAACAAAGGTTTGTCTTTAACAACCAAATAGTTAACAAATTTCTACCCACTTTCAAATTCATAAGCTCGCTATTTTAAATCAAATGAAACTATTGTCTGTTCTGTCTTCTGCATGTTTTCAAATGTTACAAGCTCTGACAACCCACAAGGTTCACTGTTGGGACCATTTCTGTTCAAAATGTTCCGTTTTACTACATCAAGCTCATACCAAGTTGACTACAATTCTCTAAATGCCTTTTGTACTATAGATGACATGAATATTCCTGCAGGTAATAGTATGTCATGATTGGGAAAGACTGAAGATATCTTAGAACATTACAGTTGCCTTCCAAGATTGATGAGAAAAACAGGATGTGAATGAACCTACTAAAGTGTAAAGAAATCCTTCCTACTACATGTAAAACCAATCTGTACAGGGTATCCAAAATTTCCCATATCATAGGGGTTTGAAGAAACTTACAATAATACAACTTAACAACACAATAACTATTAACAACGTTATTAGTCAAATTACGTTCTAATCCTTATAGTCCGGAACTTTTTGGACACCCTGTATTATCAATCAAACATTTCTAGAAGCCCAGGTTTTAGTTTGCCAATCTAGTGTGTTCTATAAGACCAAAGGTTGCTGGTGAGTTATTAAACCATATAAATAGCACCAAAAGGCAGTATGGAGTCCTTACAAAAAAGTAGATTCATCAAGATAGACTACACATAAATTACACTGGCAAGGAAAAATATTTTTGTACTAACATAAAATGCAAAGCTACAAGAAAGATCAGACCTTTTTGCTCCCACATAATTTCTACAATTAAGCATCCTGAGTCCTTTCCTACTCATCTATGTGTTTTCTTCAAAAAGGATTTATATTATTTAGGAAACATAAAATTATATTATTATGTATCGAGATAAACATTTAGCACTAGAAAGTGTCATTCCCCACAGTTATAATATAATACAAGACACAGAGAAATCTGCTTCTAATCCCAATTCATAGGACAAAACTATTTGAACAAACACCATTTTATGTAGTAATTAAGCTATTCAATTTTTTACCACAATGTTTCAAAAATGTATGATCAAACAATATCCAAACAAAATTAAAAACCGTTCTCTTCGATAAAACCTATTATTCAGTAAATTAATATTTTTTAGATTCAACCAATTTCCAAAACGTGTAAATTTCTA
Source organism: Homalodisca vitripennis (assembly GCF_021130785.1). Classification (NCBI taxonomy): domain Eukaryota; kingdom Metazoa; phylum Arthropoda; class Insecta; order Hemiptera; family Cicadellidae; genus Homalodisca; species Homalodisca vitripennis. The sequence continues at coordinate 182,327,092 of NC_060211.1, forward strand.
AAACTATTTGTTGTGTGTTTTTTGTGTGTATGTTATAATAGTTTTTTATTAAATTAGTTATTTAGTTGATAAGTTTATATTATGACGAGGCACCTGCTTTGTATTATAGTTTGTAATAGTGTAAAATGTTATGTGCTAATAAATGACTTATGACTTATATAGGAAATATATTGTGGATAGGATAGAATTTGTACCCACCTTATCTCTTGTTTACAAATAATTTGAATAGTGGTATAGTTAAAAAAGAAGCTAGTATTAGATTTTTATTTTCTATTGATTAAAAAATACAAATTACTATAATGAAAGACATGAAAGTAGTTGAGTAAAGCAAATCATTGGAAGAAATTCAAACTGCAACTAACAAAATATTTAATTTACTGCTAAGGATTATTCCTTTTCACTTTGTGGGACAACCCAAACTTTTCCTTTTGCATTGGAAAGTTTGCAACATAAAGTCCTGGTAAGACAACATCTATTTTGATAACCATAATCATCAATGATATCAAAGTTCAACATGTTGGATTCGTTATTAAATTTACAATTATGAGAATCCAAAGTGGTCAGTTACCGTTGTTGAATACATAAAACTTGAAAATCCCGCTTCAAAATACATATACTAATTAATCAGTATTTAATTCAGTAATTAAAATATTTTAGAGTTTTTGGGATACTTTGAGGTTATAATGCAACCAATGGTGTGTATGAAACTGTATTAAGGTATTTACTAACAGTAAATAAAAAATGGTTTCATAAAATTTATATTTAATTAAATAATTTTTAACATTAAGTTACTACTGTACTAAGTATCCGGATAAATATAATTTCTCTCTAGTTTTTAGATTGTTTATTATATTTTCAAAGAAAACTAAGTTAGTAGAATTTTTAAATACGTTATATATTGAAACATTGTATAATGTATATAAAACAGTGTTCTTGTCATCAAAGCGATTTTTACTATCAATTTTTTTTTTTGCTAATCCAACCCACAAACAATAACAATTTGGAGAATCTATCTAACAATTTTATGTACTTATGTGATTCAATAACTACTTTACATCGACATTACACAAAATCTTAACTTTTTCTAAAGCTATTGAAATTATTCTGTTTTTTATAGAGCTTGAATCTTGCTAAAATATTTTATATACTATACTTCAAAAAGACTGAAGAAGTACTGACAGCCGCTGCTCCGCCCAAAGCAGAACCTCTTTGGCATCGGTGTTCTTCTTCATGTTGTGGACAGAATAGCGGTTGTACTGGCCCCAGATGCTGTTCATCATCTTACTGTTGTATTTGAGAGGAGATTGCTCCACCACTGCAATCATAATCATGAACGTTATCAATACTTTTGATATGAACAGGGCAGCATTGAGAGATTTTTGGGTTAGATATTGCCCTGCCCCCTCAATAATGTCCAAGAACATAGTCAGGAAAAAATGTTGGGGGGTCAAGACGACTGATATTTTTTGTAAGTGGCCAGAAAGAAAGGCAAGTGCAGTCAACCGTTCATCCTCCATTTTGTTCCTTAAAAAGTTCTTGACCCATTTTAATGTTGAAAATGATCTTTCATCATTACATGTCTGTAATACTGAGTTATTTAAATAATAATAATCATTTGTTAAAAAATAATTGAAAAACTGGCTACGTCCTTGATAATGTCCACCCTTCTATAAACTGTACAAAAACATATTGTTTCAAATCACTCAAGTACAAGGACTGTAAAAACTATCTTAAGTACAAATAATCTAATAATTATTTTATTAATTCATAAAAATATAGTTGTAATTTCTGCTTTGTAGTTCAAATTTGGTCTATATATGCTACATTTTAGAAACCATGTTAGAAACAAAAAGGGCTTTCAACCAGTGCTGCCAATCTAATTTACATGATCTGAGTTGTATACATTAATGACATACTGGGTCACTCTTTCAAAAGATTTTATACAGGGTATAAATTAAGTCCTGTATGCCTGGATGTATTCCAAATGGATTAAAGTATCAATGTAAAACCTACACCATACCTATTAAAATACTTTTTTGGACTTTTTTGAGGGTAACAAAAGTCCCCCCCCCTTTTCAAAGGGTGGAAGAGAGGGGTCACTTTAAATTTTCAAATTGCAACCCTTATCTTGTGACATGTCATTTGAAAGGTAAATTCAAAAGAAACATAATGGTATGAACAAAACATCTCTACGGCAATCCTAACAACAGTTATAGGCAAATAAGCCCTTATATTGTAATGCCATCTAGAAAAAGGCACCTCTTACCAAAACTATGCACACAAGAAACAATAGATACTATGTAAAGAATTAAGCTGGGCCTCTCAAAATCTTACTAAAAGATATCACACATGCATTGTGTTGATATGCACAAGATATTGGCAAGGTCTGTACAGATTTTTTGCATTATTTGCCCATAACTTTTGCTAGAAACAGCGTAGAGGTTTTTTCTTAGTGTCATTGTGTTTCTATTGAATAGACCTTTAATACGACATGTTACAAGATAGGGGTTAAAATTTGAAAATTTAAAGTTATCCCCTTCTACCCCCCTTTGAAAAGGGGGGTGAAATTTTTGTTATCCTCAAAACATCCAAAAAAGTAATTTAATAAGTATGATGAAGATTGTACATTGATATCTCAATCCGTTTGGAATATATCCAGGTGTATTAGGACTTAATTTACACTCTGTATGTCAAATACAATATCCAGATTAGAGCTCCACCTAAGCGAGAATTTGTGTACCTCAATCTTCATATATACTATATTTACGAAGTCACTCAATTAGCCTGTCAAGTGATATTGAAAAAAAATCGTTTACTGAACAAATCAACCAGCTGTATTCAGTTTTGTTGTTGTGTAATAATATATTGTAAAATTTACATTAAATTTTGTAAATTATTTTGTTACAAAATAATTTACAAAATTGTAAATTATTTGTTTGGTATTTTAATTGATCAAACCAAACTAGGGATGGCTATGGTGATATTACTGCAGCGTTAAACTATTCATGTTCAAATCCAGGGGTGTTCCAAGAACTTTATTTTGGATGGAATTAACAATGCCTTCTCTTGGGTTGCTGATTTATCTTTGTCTTGAACGAATCTTGCTTGTTAATGTTGCTTGTTATCGCTACATTTGCTATATATATATTCATTTGTTTACTTGTACTCAGGTTTATTTTCTTGTATTTGTTAATTAATATGTTCATATTTGATCATCTAATGGCTATTTATAACTGTTTATTAGTTAGTATTGTTAATCAGTGATGAGTAATTATTGAATTGTTGTGTATTTTTTATATTTATTGCAATCAATTTTATTTGACCCGAAAAATTGGCTGATTAGTCAAGTATTTTATAGTGCAGCTGAATTTGAAAATGGGAATTTCTATTCCATAAAATTGTAATCCAAGATATTATGTAAATATGTGTTTTTTACTTGAATCTTTGTATTTATTTGTGTGTTTAATTTATTTATAGGTTTTATTCATTTATATGTTTTTAACTTATTACACGTATTGTTATACATTTTAAATGTAGATTTACCATATCTTATTCACTTTTGTTGACTACAAATCTATTCTATTTGACCTATATAATTTGACATGTAACCTTTAATATCTAAGATTACACTAAGGCTGTGTACATTTGACTATGTCTATTGCAACTACTGTTGATTAAGGACAATAAACATATTTCATTTCAAAACATATTTCATTTCATTTCATTTCATTTCATTCATTAATCTATGGCCTTAATTTTATCACCTCACAGCTATTTATAACTGTATTAGTTGTTTTTATATTTTAATATCAGCCACAAATATTTACTGAATTGCTATTATTTTTGGTCATGTAATCCTGAGATTTAACCATGCATGTTAAACCTGCGTATTATTTCAAAATTTAAGGAAGGGGTTTATCCTTCATTTTGTAATCCTCTGTGTATGTCCTTGTTCAAAGCATTTTGTTAATAAGTAATTTTCCCAACCAAAATAATTATGCTATTTAATTTTATTGAGATGAAGTGTTAAAAACATAGAACACTCTATTTATACACTAACAGGCAAAAGCATTATTCAATGCATTATCGGTTTAATAATTAAGTTATTATATTTCTAGATATTAAATGTCATAATTAATTATACTCACGTTTTTTATTGACAGGTGGGTAAGGCATGCCCTGTTTATCCTCCTTGTACCTCTGGAAGCCAGCTGGTTTATCGTCAATTCCCTGGCGTACCTTAAAAGCAGCAAAAGCCCCTTGCGGAATTGATGACATTACGAGATAGTATACTGGAAAAAATGAAGGCAATTCAAGTTTCACATTTAACAAGAGATTTTTTTATTTAATTCCTACAGTTTTATAACATAACATAATATAACGATAAAGTAAATAATACGCAAATACACATTGTGGTACAGAAATAAAATGTTACACATATGAAAACTTATAATTTAAATCCCAATCTGGGTAAACTTGGATGTTGTTTTTGATAGTTACAACATTACAAATTTATCAAAATAAGAGAGAGTTTGGAAACAACAAAAATGTGCTGGATGGTCAATTGATTTCTTGTTCATTTTATTGAGTTCTTTAGTTACGAAAATTCTCAATCACATATTGTTTTAAATAAACTTGCATTACCTACCTATCATTGCTCGATTTTTCTTCAGAAAATCAAATAAATGTCTTTTAGTATAGGTAGGTAAAATTTGGGTTTCTTCGTTTTGTCAGTCCCATCAATATATTTTTGTGAGAATAATGACTGTCTTAAAAAAAAATTTTTGAGTTTCCTTTCATTCCTGCTTTTTTATTTATTTTATTTTGATTTAGGAAACAAAATAGCTATTTAGAATGTGTTTGTTGTATTTGTTTTGTTTTATGCTGTTGAACTTTTCTGATTGAGAATTTTCAATTCTGAATGAAATATTGTCATTTAGTACAAGAAGGTCAAATTTGGTTTTCTTGGTTATGTTGATTTTTATTCATAATGTGACCTTCATTTTGTGTGGTCAGTCTATTTATTGGCAATAATGAGTTCCTCTCAGAAATTCATTTTATAAACAGATATAAATGTTCAAACCATAAAAAAAGAAAAAAAGGATCTCAGTCGTGTTAAGAAAACCTAAAAAGCCATTTGAAAATATTTCTCTGTTTACATGAAAATTAACTTTAGAAGTTAATTTTTTCAAAATTAAAAATACATTTTAAGCATTTTATTTCCTTGCCAGTCTATTTCTGTGTGGGATCATTCAACCAAAAATTAGGGAAAACAATAGCTTGTTCTTATAGGCTAGAAAAATAAAAATAGCAGTCAGAACAGCAGCATTTGATCCAATTATTTTGAATTCTAAATAACATAATTACTTTATTAAATATTATAAAACTTATTTTGAAATATATTCAAAACGACTAATGGCTTATTTTCAAACTTATTAGCCGTTTAATTTTTTAATAAATTAAAGGCAAAAATCCATAATCGTCTTTTTTTACTTTAAACGTTAAAGTATAATGAGAAAAGTATGTATGCTTTCCAATTTTGTGCAACAAAAATATTTAAATATATTTTTTTCAATATTTCTCCATGTACCTAAAGGAGTATATAAAAAATCTTTTTACCCAAAATATTAAGCAATCCTGTGCCCGATGGGGTACACAATAGTCTAAGGTATTTATTTAAGCACAGGATCAAACTTAACAAGACAGGCAAACAATAAATACGCAATTAGAAATTCCTAGCAACGTGTACCCATCGGGCGCACAATACGCTTTACGAAAGCTCAGTGTGTACCTGACTGGATACACAACAACAGTGAAAGATTGTGTATATTCAATGGGGTATACGTTGTCGTGAATGTATAACATTATAATTTATTTGTTAACACTCAATCCATACAAATAAATAAAACTAATTATAAATAATAAAGTTTCTTGACTTCTTAGAACTGAAGTTGAAGCAGTTGAACATTTAGACTTCTTTGATGAAACTAAGAGTTCCTTACAAAATAATGTCCAAGCATTGTTACTAATATCATTGTTGTTGAATTTTTGTCTAATATTTATTAATGTTTTGGCTTTTTCTATCATAACACTTATCTATTGTTATATTGCTTTTTTTTAAATTATTAATGTTGGAAATAAAACATACAGATTATAAAATCAGATTGGTTTAAATAATGCAATATAAAATTCTAACAATGTAACAGTATTCTAATGTTTTGCAACAGTACTCACAGATTCACAGAAATAGTACTACATATGTAATCACTGCTTTGAGATAAATAAGCTGTTGTTTTGGCAAGTATCTCCATACAGACAAAGCCAGTTTAATACGTTCTCTTTTGGTAACTTATGATAACAGAACATCAATAAAAATGAAGTAAATCCTACAAACAATAGAATAATAATACTGTGACTCTTCATAACTCGCAATTTCATTCTAAATGGATTTTATCAATGTTTTTATCTTCATGCGTTGATGCTCATTTCATAAGAATTGTAGGACTAATTGTTTCTTTTCAAGGGACTTTTGTCTGTACATTAATCTCTACAATTTCCATAAACATAATTTAAAACCAGAAAGTAAATTTTATTTTCAATAATGCAAATATTATTATTTACTTATCACAAAACGACAAGTTTACAATAATTCCATCTCTAATGTACAGTGTTTGTATTTTCAATTAATATTTTATGAATGAAATACAATGAATTGATTGATTTTAATTAATTAGTTGATAAATTGCTTTTTGTGATAGTATATATTTGAGAAATACTTTCACCTTCTGTCAATAATTTTCTGATCCATTCTTACACCTTATTATATTTTGTTATCTTATGTTAAATATCTTATGTTACTAGTTGATAGGAAAATCAGCTGGTTTATCTTGAAAACTATCTTCTAGAGTCCACAGATTTAATCACTACTGGTTCAAATCTTATTTATATTTTGTTTTACTTTCAGAAAACATTATGTATACAATAAATTGTTTTACTTTTATAACTGACTGATGGGGATAGAGTAGTAATAGAATGATGTAATAAATGGAAAGTTGTCAGGATAACCGTGAATACGGTAATACAACCTTAATAACCAATACCTGAGCAATACCTTAGACCTTATCAGGGCACTAATAAGTTCAAACTATTAAGCAAGGAAAAAGTATGAAAAATTTCAAATAAATGACAAAGTTTTAATTTATTGTAGGTCTTACTCCTTTTTGGTCACTTTTAGAATAAATTATGTAACATGTTTTACTAATGATATACTCATTAAAGCTTGCATAATAATATTACAGAGGAGTATTATGTGCCCAGCTTAACGTTAAAACAAACTTCTAGGACTTCTAGTGGCTTACATAACATGTCATAAATACTTAATAAAATCGTCTTTTTTGGGTCTGTTCAACACTGTGTACTTTAGCTAGTCCAGTGTTACTATGTAAAATTGTGTACTTTAGCCAGTCCAGTGTTACTATGTAAGAGTGTGTACTTTAGCTAGTCCAGTGGTACTATGTAAGAGTGCGTACTTTAGCTACTCCAGTGTTACTATATAAGAGTGCGTACTTTAGCTAGTCCAGTGTTACTATATAAGAGTGCGTACTTTAGATAGTCCAGTGTTACTATGTAAAATTGTGTACTTTAGCTAGCCCAGTGTTACTATGTAAGAGTGAGTACTTTAGCTAGTCCAGTGTTACTATGTAAAATTGTGTACTTTAGCTAGTCCAGTGGTATGTAAAATTGTGTACTTTAGCTAGTCCAGTGTTACTATGTAAAATTGTGTACTTTAGCCAGTCCAGTGTTACTATGTAAGAGTGTGTACTTTAGCTAGTCCAGTGTTACTATGTAAGAGTGTGTACTTTAGCCAGTCCAGTGTTACTATGTAAGAGTGTGTACTTTAGCCAGTCCAGTGTTACTATGTAAGAGTGCGTACTTTAGCCAGTCCAGTGTTACTATGTAAGAGTGCGTACTTTAGCTAGTCTAGTGTTACTATATAAGAGTGCGTACTTTAGCTAGTCCAGTGTTACTATGTAAAATTGTGTACTTTAGCTAGTCCAGTGGTATGTAAAATTGTGTACTTTAGCTAGTCCAGTGTTACTATGTAAAATTGTGTACTTTAGCCAGTCCAGTGTTACTATGTAAGAGTGTGTACTTTAGCTAGTCCAGTGTTACTATGTAAAAATGTGAACTTGAGCCAGTCTAGTATTGCTATGCAAAATTGTGTACATTAGCTAGGCCAGTAAGTGTAAAAATCTTTAGTATGACATTGAGTTGAGAATATTAAAAGTTATAATTCTTTTACTGTCCATTTTTAAATTTTCTACTTGTTGTATTGATAATATCATAGCATCAATAACTCTTTTCAGAAAAATCATATGTGAATCTGATTAGAAGCAATAACTTAAGATGAGAGGTTAATCACTGAAGAGGATGAAATTAATACAGAATTGTATGCTCAGAGTCTAAATATGCAACATAATTTATCTCGGCATGTAAGTCTCAAAAATGCATAAGAGATCCATGTCAGTCATTTGTGCCCAAGAAGACCATTATGGGGTGTAAATGAATGTTTTAATTTTGTAAACAGAATGTATGAGTTTCACTCATAAATATTCTTTCCTTCCTAGATAGTTCTGGTATGAACTCATGAAATCAATTAAAAAATTAGCAACACATTTGTGGTGTAAGAAAAATAATTTACCATTCTTGAAGATAGGAATTCATTATTTTTGAGTTAGTTGAAATCTTTATTATTAAAAACAACTATGCCACATGCCAAATTGATTTTCACAAATTTTCTCCACCAATAAAATGACAGTCAACATAAATGAACTAACGTAATCAATGTAAGGATATAATATATCCATTATTATATTATAATGTAAACAAGTAAATAAAAACAAGATACTATGGAATAATAACAACACTTTCAGTACATCAGAAGTCAAGGAAATATTACCACATTGGAGGTAGTAACTTATTTGATTTTTATATGATTGTAATTTTGATATCACAGATCATTACACCTAATGATCTGTGATATAAAAATTATGTCTCATTACATGTAATGATTACATCTCATTTGCTTTAATGAATGGTATTAAACGATGTAAATAGTTTGTAAATATAACATTTTTGAATTTGTAGGAACAGCATTTAAATATTTTCCAGGTAGAAAATATTTTTTAAATCAGTTACTTTACAGTATTGTTTAACTTTAACTAAGTTAACTAAATGCCTGATGTAGATAAAACAACATATAAATATGAATTCATGGGCCATTCGTGGTCCATGAAAGGATATTGACCGTGAGCCATCAGTGATCCACAAGAACTGTTTATAAGGTGGCATGGGACATTAATGGCCAATAACGTAAACATATTAGATTTTTCGCTTGAGATTTCGAAGGAACCCATATTTTGCATGTGAAAAACGTGACATCTCACCTGAAAAAAGAAAATCGATCAGTCGAGCAGCCAAAACGGCGAAGGAGCAGAAGGGGCGGGGTGTGACACTGGCGCCGATTTGGCTACTTGAACTTTCTGTAGCTCTACAGCCGGACAGCATAAAAGATAAGTAAACCGACGCAGAGATATAGCAGACTTGGAGTCGGAACTCGCAAGACACCACACTTCACATCAGCGGACTCTAGAAGAGTGATAAACAGAAAGCACACCGCCATTTATATCACTAATATAGCGGCCACCGCTGAGAGACTATCTTATCACAGGTCAGGAGGTCATCTGAAATTACCGAGCTGGGGACAGTTCTGCCAAAACATGTCGCTTCATTTCGATAAGGGATAAGGAAAAATATCCTTGTCCCCAGCTCGATTTAATGAGCCAGACAACTAATTTTTTTGTAATTTACTTAACAACATACGGGCCATTCGACACATAATTTAAACATTTTGTAAACAAAAAATGTGGCAGATATACATATTAAGGAATAAATGTTATGTTGCAAAATACAATCTGGAAAACTAAATGAAAATGTCATATTACGCTAATTTTTCTTTTGAAAAAGGTAAGAAAATAAGGTTTAATTTTTCAAACCGAACAAGTAGGTTTAAAATAAATAGTTTTACATTCTAATATGGTGATATATTTCCTGACATTTTAAACTGAAAGGTGGGTTCTATGATATTTTAGTGTGTACATGTTGGATATAGTAAGGATTTAGGGAGCCCAGCAATATTTGATAAGCACTTTTTCAAAGCAGGACATGCTCAACGTATAAGAATTACACATAATTCAGTCCCTAACTGGTGGAAATAGTGAATTATCACAATAGTCAGTGAGGAAGTGTTAGAGGGTAAAAGAAGGATTTGTGTAGGTTAGTAAAACTTAGATCAATAATACTAATACAGTAATAGTTTATGCATACTAATTACTGTATTTTAAATATGTTAATACATGTCTGTACAAAATTTAACATGTTTGTTTTTACAGTTTTAAAACTTACATGAGTAATGTTTCTTTAAGTAAATTATTACCGGTACATTAATTGTATAGAATAGTGTATTAACTTTATAAAATTGTTTATCTTGTTGTTTAATGAACAAAAATATAATGTTATACTTGCCTTACACCTCTGCCCTAGTATAAACTCGTTCACTCTGTGTTCATTTGCGTTAATCAAATTAAATAGTATGATTTTAGTCGTTAATAGTATTGTTGATCCTGTGTATTATTTATTCACTACTAGCAATTTATAAATTAAATAATTTTATTGATAATTATTGTACGTTTAACTTATGTATATAGTGCCTATCCATATATATACTTATTATTTTACTAAATTTCCTAATTTATGGTAACCATTACGAGGCGGCTGACTCTTTTGTATTTGTGTTATCAATACTTTTTAATGCATGTAGTTTAAATCTATGAAATAAAGTTTATAACAACAAAAGTAACAATACAGTTACTAATACCAAACGATGTTACAATTATAATTAAATAATTAACAATACTACAATTACTAACCAACGAAAATTGTCTAATAAAAAATAATAATACAAAAACAGCGACTGAAACAGTATGGTTAATAACACCATACAAACATAAAATTATTCCAATTTTAACATGGAGAATGAAACAATAGAAACAATAGAGATTTCTAATAAATCAATGTGGAGCACAATATGATTTTAAGAAGTTTATCTAAAATGAATAAACAAAGAAGGGCCACTCCATTTCCTGATTTGTTGCCATCTTGCCTGCTGTGATGGTTGCTATTTATCATAGTATTGGCCTCTGGTCAGTTGTCTGTGGTTGGTCATCAGGTGAATATTTATTGTGACCTGGATTCTTTATTCAGATTTTAATAATTAATGATTTTGTATTAATTATTAAAAATGTTGTTGATGTGACCAATGACTTTCTTATGTAAGTGTACCAAACCTAAAACACCCATTTGGTGTTTTTGTCCTTAATATTAAAGAAATTATGTTTATTATGTTTTATTATTTATATATATTTATTATCGAATCATGACCATAATAATAGCTTTTAAGAGTTAAAAAACCATCTATACAACAATAACACCTAAATTATAATATGCAAAAGTCTGTACTCACAACTTCAAAAAATACACTGTAAATTAAAACTTTACCAGTTCTAGGGTTAATAAATCACGTTTACTTTGGAGTTTGAAATTGTCTTTATTATATTACAATTTTTAAAATAATATTAATTGAGAGGGGTTGTTGGCTGCATTACATAATTTTTGAGAGGGGTTAGTGTTACCTTTACAAAGAGATGAGAAGTCTGAAGAGTCTGATTTTAGGGTACGTAGTTAAGGGACAACCCCTTTTTAGCCTTTAAGATCATACGGCGTATGTCATATATTTATCCCTAATACAGTCACATATATCCTATGGTGTGCTGTCTTTGGAGCTACTACTAAAACAATCCTAGACAAAATTTTAATAGCAAAACAAAAGCAATTCGTATTATGTTCAATCTTATGATGGACGATTCTATGAGGGATGCTTTTGTTGATCTTGGAATTATGACCATTAATGGTTTGTATATTTATCAAACGATATTAAATTTCAGAGCAACCCAAGAATCAGCTACAGAAGTCAACACAAATTATCACCATCATCATCATTATAACACTGGAAATCGTTCCCTTGGATATAACAGACAGACCAAATTTTTGGAGTTTTATTAATTTTAACCAACCTACATTGGACAATATTTTTTATTAAAATTATCAAACATTAGACTATCAAAAAAGAAGATAATGTAAATATTTTTTTTAAATAAACTAAAAAGATATCTTACTAGTCATCCTTTTTATAGCACTGATGGATTTTTATGTGCACAGTTAAATTAAGATGTGTGTTCAATTCTGCTTCAATGCCTTGTCTAGCATAACAAAATAGTAATATCTAATTATGTAATAATTAGTTTACATTGACAGTATTCCTGTACAAGGTTATAAAAATTGGAATAAATATATTTTGAATTGAATTTAATTTGAATTGAATCGTCAGCAATGAACTTAAAAAGAATACAAGGTAGGCCTATCACTAAAAATTGTGTAAGTGCAGCTAGACGTTAAAGAGCTCACTGTATTCACTCCCATTAAACTGATAATGCAAGATTTTATTCATAGTGGCTGTGCGTCACTACACTGCTTGTACTATTTCACAATGCTCACTTTGTTCGGAGACAAAGTAATTATTAACCTAGTTTGACAATCAATCAATATTATCACTGATTGATATCTTTATTTGATGACATCTGTGTATTCCAATAAATAAACAAAGAAGAATTTAAATGCTATAATGCATCTTTTTACATAACAGATAATGCTTTGAATGCAGTTTTACTTTACAGAGGTAACTCGTGTAGACCTCATTTTATTGATTTAAGTATTCTAACGTTACACTGTGTCTTTGTTGCAGTCAATTGTGTATGTTAAAGATCATTATGTAGAATTTAATTTAAGAAGTAGTAAACATATATACAATATCAGAAATAAAATCCTTATTGATGAACAATTTGTACATCTAAGTAAGACGAAAAGATGTTACATACATATTTGGCATAGAGCCTTGTAACAAATTACCTCTAAATTTAAAGTCTTTGTAAATAGTTAAATTAGTTCTTGAGAAATGGCTTTAAAAATGCTTTTTATAGTTTAGACGAATTCTACAATGCTTCATTAGATGACATAATATTTAGGTGTAATATTTTTATATCATAAATTATTCTTATATTTTTTATTATTTGTTCATTGTTATATTTTGTTAATTGTTATATTTAGATTAAAATACTTTTGGTAAACAACAAATTATCTTACAACATCAAATTTACACTGAAGTTGATGTTTACCATTTTATTTATGTCTTGGTACTACCATTTAATTGACTTATGTGGCAAAGCCAATTGTAACTTATATGTTATTTAACGGCAATAAACAAATTGAATTGAACTACAGGAGAGATAAGGGGGTTAGAATTTAACCAAGAGCTCTAAAATTAATTGTATAGCAGTAATCCAATATGTTTGAAAAAACATAAGTTAAATGTTTTACTTTGAATTAGGACTGCATAATTTATTTAAACTTAGGTTTATTTCATTAAGGTCTGGATGCTCTTCAATCAAATTCATGCCCCCCCCCCCCAAAGCCAATTCCTAGTTATGTCACTGCAGTTCCTTAATGAAGATGTGATTATTTTGGGATTGTCTACTTTAAGAGAACATTAATGTAGTTTTATTAAATTATCTTCTGAAACAAAATCAATTAAATTCACTAAAGTTTTTTTCAAATTAATCTTCGTAATCTTTTATTGCTGCCGTTACAAAATGATTAGTATTAAGTTTTTATGGCCCAAAAAAACAGCAAGGTTATTCAGGGGCGGTTTAAAATAAAGTTTGGGAAGGGGTCACTGGTGGGGGTTTAGAGAGTATGGAATATTCCCTATAGAAAGGGGGGGTCCCTTCTTTGGAAAATGTTTTAATAAACACCTCTTAAGACACAGTTTTATGCATTTTGGAGTAAAAATGTACTTTCTTTATGAAACAATAACTAAGAAATCTGGAAAAGTTTTGGAAAGGAGTCATAACTCTGCCAGCACCCGGAGACTAACATAAGTAAAGCCACTTTTTTATCTCAATTCGGAAAACCAAAATTAGTATCACTTAATATTATTACAGATGGAACTATTCTGGAATAATATTAGGTACTTTTTGAGTCTGGTTCTTTCCAGTGATTTATACTTTGAGTAAACATTCTAAGATTAGCCAAATGAAGTCCTATTTTGGATCGTGACTTTCCTGGATCCACAATCTATCATATTTCTATACAGAATGAATGTCTATGGATATATGCATTCTGTTTAACCCTTTGGGTACCAAACCAACATTTTTCTTTGTGTCTGAGGAGAATACTGGTGACTTGCCAGCCTGAATAATCCACTCTTTTTAGACTGTTGTGCACTAATTTACAGTCTTGTCTGTAAATCCCTTATTTTCGGTAAAAAAATAATGATTTAAAAATTGTACATAAATAAATTTTGTAACAGTAAACACAGCATTTTTTATAAAACCAATGTGTGAAGAATTAAAATGATAATACAAAATGTTCTTACCAAATACAAAAATATTCTTTCCCTTCTTTGAAGGAAGAACATTCTTTACAAACATTTCAAATGCAAAATATCTTATTTCACAAAACTACAGATAAGGCTGTACGAGATCAGAAATTTGTATTCGTTTTTCAATAAAAATAAAATTTTTAAGACACTTTGAATAAATATTGTATATGTTTGATTTTCCACTAATCTTTTAAGTTTATAATTTGTAGACTACTTACAATCACACACGTCAGAGGAAACCCATATTTCAAAAATATCGAATATATGTATATAGTAAATACAAATAATGTAATTGAATAGTTAAAAATACAAAATTAAAATGTGAACCGTTCTGATACCCAGACGTTAGTATTTTTCAGTAGTTACACCCAAATTCGTATATAGGACATAGTACATAGTATATATCTCAGCATTTCTTCA
This sequence comes from Homalodisca vitripennis, assembly GCF_021130785.1. Taxonomy (NCBI): domain Eukaryota; kingdom Metazoa; phylum Arthropoda; class Insecta; order Hemiptera; family Cicadellidae; genus Homalodisca; species Homalodisca vitripennis. Next base: position 182,342,126 of record NC_060211.1, read on the forward strand.
CAAAACAGATGTAAAAAAAAAAAACAAGATTGCAACATACGATACCGATACTAAATACTAGGTTATTAATCAGTAGAGAATACTAGAACTGTAGATGCATGAGTTAGAAAATAGGGGAACTTCTCTCTGATGTCACTAAAATAAACATTTAAGTCCCATTCAAAACATCTAAAGGTGCATCAGTGTATACTCTAGTTACCAAGAAAGACTACTTTGGGAAGTAACGGAAGAAGATTGGTGCCTTTACACAGCTTGTCCAAGATTTCAAGAGAAGAGGACTCCCATGGGCTGCATAAGAGGTCTAATATATTCAGGACATTTTAAGAAGGTTGTGCAGTTTCAACGAGAAACTAATACTACTGTCTTAATTGATGTCTTATGAACAGGATTCTAAGAGAGAATTAAGAGATGGTCTTCCTTATTTAGAGTTTCTTGAGAAACTTAGAGGACTACTGGAGAGCCACTATGAAGAACGTAAGCCTTTACTTACCATCCATTTGTCATCGACGGACTTATCTGTGCTGGCTGTCATAGAAATCTATGGAAACAACGCAACTTCCCTACGCTCTCCTGACCTGTCTCAAACTTATAGCACACCATCCCTATCTGGTTTTTCATCCCCAACAACTCCACCCACACTCAGCTCTGACACACTTATCAGTACAACTTCTTCCAACAAAAGAAGAATTGTTCAAAGACAGAACTGTGAATTGTTAAGATTAGAAAGCTATTGTATTCTTTAAAGCAAAATCACCTAAACCAATTCTTACAACTACAAATCACTTTTCTTGTATGGATAAATCATGATTGATGTTTTGTTACTTGTGATGGCAACAATGCTGACATTGTTGCTGCCAACACAGACTAAATTAATGTCAACGCCTAGAGAACACCTACTACATCTCCACAATAGCTGCTCTAACTTCAGAGCTTCATCCTTCTAGTTGCCTTAATCACCTCTCTAGTTAGTACCTTCATTACAAGATTTAGGTACATTAGACTTTGTTGAATTATGATTATTAAAATTGTCTTGCCTCAATAAAACACTTTAACTATGTTTTGTTGTATATACTGATTACCTTAAAAAGAACACAACATATCACATTCTAAAAGTCAGAAATAACTATTGTTTGAGAAAGTTTATTGTGGAATGTGAATACTGATATTAAGAATGGTGGTTAAACTGTTCAACCAGTCCCCACACCTATTTCAAGTATTGAACTAACCATTAGTAAAGAACCAAGAGGTCTGTCCATATTAGTTAGCTCTTGTAAGCTCTGAATAGAATGTGTGGAAAGAGTTAACAGCTCTAAAAAGTATAAAACCTCAAATGATTTTCACAATCAGTTCATCTTTTGCTATACAAAGAGTTTTTGATTGCGCAACCGGTGGAGGAAATCATACCAAAATTTGATTTATGTAACAAAACTATATTGAATATGGAACAGAAATAGCCACAAACTCTAAAGCATATTATATAGTTCAGTATTGTAAAGTTGACTAATGTACTGATGTAAAGTTCATACAAAAATAAAACCAAATGAAGGAAGAATAAATTTATTTGGTACACACATACAAACCTATAAAAGCCTATAAAAACAAGTTTATTAATCAAACCACTAAAATAAACCAAAACATGCACAATTAACTCAAAAAACTACAAAAATTCTAAAACACAAGGTGATAAACTACACTTACTATTTTATTATTTCTATAATTAATTCATTTGTTAGTGTTTTCTTCTTAAGATTTGATCTACTCTTTTACTGAAAAACCTTACACTAACTTTATGTTCTTAACAAACATCATCCTTTTTCTTTAGCTAATTAAAAAGCAAAATATATTGGGGTAGTTTGTCACGATTTCCATAAATGGTAAAAGATAAAATAAATCAATTTTTCTATTTCAACCAAAAACAATAAAATATTTTTATCTAAAATTATAATCTTCCAGCATATTTGAATGAAAATAACAGTTTGAGCTAAATCTAGGTAAATATAAAATTATAAAAATAGAAAATATAGCTACTCATTGAAAATAAAACAAGTTAAAATACATATTTCATTTAATTAATATTTCATATAGGGTATGATTTAAAAGTTCAGTTTTTAACATTGGTTATCTATAAATCTATTAAAATTAAATGTACAAAATAGCATTGTTTTGATGCATTGACATGAACAATAGTAATTGAGCTTTCTATGGTCTACATTTCAATACAGTCATTCTAATATTTGGCTATTGAATCAAATAAATTTAAATTGTCTAAATTGTATTTTTTCTAACGTTAATAAAAGATTGCTTACTTTTTGATATTGATAGAATATTGACTGAAAATATACACATGCATTGGCTTATCTTACAGATTTTTCCTAATGAACATTTCAAATATTGCATAGTATTTAACAAACAATCAGTTTAGTTTCACTTTATCAATGTTATAAAGAATAATATCTGTGTTACTATAAACCAGAGTTACAAATTGTTATAGTCCTGAAACATGATACCAGTCTCGGGTGCTACACAGGCCAGAGCACCACATCGGTTGCGACAACACTTGAGCCGCCCGCGACAATCGCTGTCCATTGCGCACCTGTTGGAGCACACCCAGGGACCCGTCGGCTTTGCAGGACACACTCCACTCTTCACTGGAACACAACGTCATCAGTGAACTTGTGGCACAACTCATGAGGCACAACATTTCTGTATCTGTATCTATCTGAGGATTACCCATTGACAATGTTATATTTCTAACCACTAGAGCAGTCCCAGGAACGTTCACTTCTGGCTGGTTTGTACCTTCCAGTTGAACCCACACTGGGTACAGCTAAAACCGATGTGTCACAATCTGGGTAACCTTATGGATGTCCAGGAGCGGCACATCATTAACCGCAAATGTCGAGATATTGGGGTGCAAGGGTAGTTCGATAGTCTAGTCTACTGCGGGGGATGACTGTTGGAGTAGGTGGGGATCCCTAAGTGTTAAAGGCTGTTGCTAGTCTAGACATAAGGGTGTGCCACTCCCCCCTTGCCTGCTTTGACTGAAGAGGCTGGTACAGAGTTGGGCTTCCCTTTCTTCCAAGGAGACATGACTAAGATTAATCCAAAACCCTTCCTCATGGAATAAGAATAAGAATCATTTATTCCATTGATCTGTTTACAGAAATAGGACAAGTCATTTTAAAATTACATACATTTTTAGAGCTAAAAATTACATTAACACAAAAGTGTTGTAAAAAAGTTCACATGAAATTTGGATCTCGACAACTGCCTCTATCCCCAACCTTACCCATCCAGAATATCCTGTCACTCCAGAAACAGCACAAACATACTTTTGGGACTGAGTGAAATATCTAAGCTTCTTGTTCTAAGAGAAAAAAAATTAATAGAGCAACCTTCATAAAAACAGTACGATGTTGGTGCTGCATTTTAATCCTGCATTTACATCCTGTATATAACACTGTTTCCAATTTTACGTGTAGAGAAAAATTACTGATCTGACTCAACATCAGAGAACAGTTGTTGGTCAGCAGCGATTTGGCAGCACTGCCTCAACTGTCACAGACTATTTTGGTTGTTGAAAAGTCAAAGTTTAAAATTCAAACATTTTTAGTTTGGTCTTATGAGTAACCATGATCACAACCTAAAAATACAAAATAAAAAACATAGTAAACAGAGTATACTGTAAAGAAAATCAAATTACATTTTTCAGTTTGTTACATATTTGTGTGATGAATGTAATTTTTTGGATTAATTTGTTTCAAATGAAGATAGAATATTTAAATTTAACCTGCAACGTTTTATTGTTCTGTCAGGTCCTTCGTTACGCTGATGTATTGGTTTATTTTTATTTAAAACTGATATTTTTAAATAACAATTTAAAACAAATGTTGAATTAAGAATTCAAAGCCTTAGTACTAAGTGGTCAGTTACAATATTAACAAGAATACACCTTGGTAAAATACCACCAAGAAAAATAACAAATTCTTAGCAAAATGAATTTGTAAAGAATAAAAATAAATAAAAACATTCTGAACATGTTTTAATCCTTAGCTTTGACCTGCTAAGAAAAGCTTGATTAAAATATATACAAATTTAAAACGATATAATTATATTATTTAAAATGCATGTATTGACTCTCTTCTGTAGAAACACCAACAATCATATCAATGAAATGTCTTATCTATTGTTAAAATTGACTAGCATGAGTGTAATTGCTTTTTACTGCACATTTTTACACCCAAATATTCTTAGTTATTTTTCTTATCTAGCTTTAGAAAATAATTTCAAACTAAACCTTGAAATTTTTTGCACTTTTTGGTGAATTTCTTCCATGCAAAAAATATTTGGAATTTAATTCAATATTAATTTAATAAGTATCAAAACTCAATTATTAATATTTCACTTTTACTTAAATAAATTTCTTGAAAAAGATGTTTTGGGGACAAAAATTAGTATTAAAACCAAAAAGAGGTTACATTAAAAAAATTATGCAAATGATAAGAACACTATCACTTACAACAAATCAAAATAAGACCAGTAGATCTTAAAATATTACTGTGAATAAAATTGCAAAATACCAATTGATTTCTTATGTGCAAGGTACCATTTCTGATTTTTTATTGTAAATTTTAAGTCTATAGTTTCATTATTATTTAAAAGATATATCTATTAAATAATTACAAAATTGTAGTTCTTTATCTATGTTTAAAATATTGAAATTTAGAAACCTTTCTGTATTAGCATCATAGTGGCATCAGGATATAAAATACAATTCCTTGAAAACTTGAATTTGGTAAATATGAAAGTGTACATCAAAGTTTTTTTTTTATAAACCAACATAAAGTTTAGTTATGGATTAAATTCTATTGCCATAAGTTTCAAAAAAATTAACTATTCATATTTTACATTATAACCTATAACTATTTGAGGTTAGGTTATGTTGCTGCTGTTGGTAACACTTACAGTTGGCAAACCTGCGGCTGGTGACAGGTCTGCTGCATACCGTGCCTCCACAAGCCGTGGCACAGCACTTGTAGAATCCCTCACACTGACCATCCTGGGAACAGCTGGGGTAGCAAACTCCCACGGGTAAGGCAGGAGGGCAGTCTCCAGGCCTCGGGTACTGGGCCTCGGTTACCGTCACTATAACAGGCAACAGACACAGCAGTAGACAGAGCAGCATGTCGAGGCGGCGGTGGTCCACAGGGTAGTGAGTTGGGCTCCAGCCACGCTCTTCTTGATATCTCCATCTACTTCCTTTTGTGGTATAACCGTAGTCTAAACCACATGTGACCCAGAATTCAAAATCTTTATTTGCACAGATGTTACAAATTACAGTTAAAAATTACTTATTTATTCATTCTTCCAACAGCAAAAACATTTTACAATTGTCTTACAGCACAAACAAAAATTTATACAATTTTGAAGACTTTGCACAGCTGTGCATTGTTTATGAGATTTTAAGTATATTTTGAGATTATGAGATTTTAAGTATATTTTGAGATTATGAGATTTTAAGTATATTTTTAGATTATGAGATTTTAAGTATATTTTGAGATTATGAGATTTTAAGTATTGTAACTGTTTTACAAGATTTGTTTTTGCTGCATTGTTTAGGGTAAGAACATAATTTAATAGTTAAGGGTCAATACACAATTGTAGTATAATCCTTAGTCAGAATATATAATTGTTATTTTATTGTATCACCATTCATGTACTTTTTATGTACTAACATGGATAAAGATATTTCAATTTAATTCAATTCAATATAAAAAATATTAAAATGTTCAACATAGAAGAAATAAGAAATGTAAAATATATATCAACTTAGATAACAATAATTTGCAATAGAATTGTTTAACACTTTTTAATTGATTGATTGATAAGTAAAAACTAATTAAAAGAAACTAAACGAATGTAAAGTATGTTTGATCAAAATAAAGAATAACTGATACGAACATGAATTGTGTTTTACTTTCCTATTTAATACAACAAATATATAAAGACATAACAAAGAAATATCAAACTTGATGAGTTTGATTATAAAATGTCTCTCCTCTGTCTTTAGGACTTACTCTTGACAATAATAATCGATGCACAGTATTTATTGGTTTGAAACTACATCATTTTCCTTTGTAATAAGTCACTGTTTAAGGAACAGCTCTCTCAACAACTTTACAGTCAAAGACATAATAATAGTAGTATTACTTATTTGTTAGTAAAATGTTTCACATTACATCTCCATTTATTCCATTCACTGTACAAGAAAGACTGAAATAGTAAAATGTATTGATGGTTCAAAAATAAGTGACTTTGATTTAGAGAAAAAAAAACAAAAAATTATGGTTGCCTGTAAAGTCGGTTTTACGGGCGAAGATTTTACGTGGCAATGTCTTTTTCTCGGTAGAATATTTATTGATATGAATATTATTAAATTGCACAATAGGAACAAGGAATTGAATGAAAATAAGAATTGCACAAATTTTAACTATAGAAATATATTTTGTTTACTAAAACATTGTACATAATTTGAAATTAATTAAAATTTGTTATTGTAAATGGTAAAGTTGAATAAAACATTTACTAAAATTGGAATTTGAAATTCTTGCTAAACACAGTTAAATTCTAACTCCGCGCGTGGTGATTGGTCGGTTTAGTTCGTTTGTTTGGTCGCACTGTTATGACAGGTTAGAGATTATAATTTGTTATTTTAAATGTTTGACTAGCAATACGCGCTGTTTCTTCTCAATCGACTGAATTACGATTGATTGCAGAGTGATTTAAACTAATAATTTACTTAACACTATCAACATTTGTCAATAGTATGACATAACCTATAAACTCAGTTTCTCAACTTTTGTGTCAATCTAACAATTAATCAATCAATCATAGTTTACGATAATGAAATATCAGTGTAACAATTATTTACCTTTATTGTTGTAGTTGTTGTAAATGACGAATCTAAGCACTCCACATTTTCACGAATAAACATAGTTATCTGCTTTATCCCGTGCGGCGGACCCACAGTTATCTGCTTTATCCAGTGCGGATCCTGTGCGGCGGACCCACTGGACGGGCATCGTAACGTTACCGGGCGTTACACTTTTTCATGAGTGACTCCGAGCCGCAACCTAATTTAAGACGTTGTCACGTCAAAAACCATAAAATAACACAGTCCATCAAGTCTCAATGCTTCTTCCACCTGGAAATTTTATTTTTTCCTTCCATGACTCAAAATATTTTTATTTTGGTAAATTTTGAACTTTAAAAGGAACAAATAACTAATACATGCAGCTATTTTTTTAATTATAAGAAAGACAGTAAATTAGCTTATAAAAAGTGTGCTTTACTAAAAACGGTTAAATATCTAGTTAATGTGATATTAGACAAAATATCTAATAATGAAATGCAATGCAACACAGGGATGTACACATTAGTTGCCCCAAATATGAAATTGTGTAAGTGCCTAAACACAATTTTTCAGGAGAATAGAAACAAAATTATGCCTTGTCGTTAAACCTTTTTTACAGAAAAACTCATATAGTCTTCTGTATGTTCACATGAGTGTTTCTGTTCATAAAGAGTCATTACATCATATTGTTAATTTTTATTTAAAAATAGTTTTAAGTCGACTTTGATAATTAAAGTTTTTAAACTATGATGGTTTTAGGCATTGAATTGGGGATGAGAAAAGGGGACAATGCCATGAAGTGATGTAACAGAAACGTCCTCATTTTAAGTCATTCCAAAAATGAGACATTTACACAAAACAAATCGTCACTTTTGAAAAATCTTACTTTTAACGTTAGACAACAGTGATTGATCCAGTTTTCATTAACTTCTACAAAAGTTTTGTTTGGAAATTCTAAAGGACTTCATTTCTTCTGTAGTTCCTAATCACAAGATAGCTCCAAAATGAAAACATTATGTCTCTTTGATAACCATTTTTAAGTATTTAAGTAATAACATTTGAGTTAATTTTGATTTGAAAATCCACGTCTTTCTTGCTGAAAACATCAATAAACCAAATCCTTAGTATACTTATCTGACAAACAACTCTTCTCTTATAGAGCCTATTAAAATTATATTTGCTGTACAGAAAAATATATTTGGCATTAACATTTTTTTAACATGTCTGTTGGTGAGGAAGCTTCCTTTAATTGGTGAATTGTTTGGCAACTCTAATAAATATTGTGTCGAAATTTTGCTCAAAAATAAATTCAACTCTAAAAAGTTGTTATTTTGAAATATTTTAAACAAAGGTATGCAGCTATTTTAATCAGGGCTCATTTTCTTGATACACAAAGCATTATCATCTAAAGAAGTACCTAATTCACACCTGAAGTATTTACAAATACATGTTTTTTTTGAAAAGGTGGCAATGAAATAGCTAAAGCAGGTTAAACTCAGCATGGTACAAAAGCTGGTGACTACATTTATCAGCAAATAACAAGTTCTGGATTATCTCTAAATATGTATTTTGTATGCAGCACAAATATAATTTAGAGGCCAGATAAATACTATCTAGTATTTGTTTATGTGAAACAGATTTTCTCAGTTTTAGTTTTGTTTACATTTAACGTCATCATGATGACATCAGACTATTTGATGGAAAATCTTATCTTCATCTATACTCAGCATGATTTTGTTACCGTAAACAAGAGTCAAATTTGAAACTAGTAATATGTGATCATTATGCATAATGGTTTGGAGCAAAACCTGTAGAACAAGGAATTCTTCAATCAATAAATCCTTTATTAACATTTTCTTAGAGAAAAGCAAAAGTATACGAACAAATAATCTCTTAAATCCAACTCAGAATGGCTTTAGAAAAGAAAGATCAACTGTTTGTGCACTAGATCACTTAGCCAGGCAAATTTATGAAACTTTCAGAGGTAAAACATATGCTCAAACTACTCTCTGTGACCTAAGCAAAGCCTTTGGCTTTGTTGAAAGTAAAATTCTCATTAAAAAATTTAAATATTACAATTTCCAGGGCTTTTGCCTGCATTAAAAAAAATTATACCTTAAAAATCGTAGACAAATGGTATCTACGAACGGCAGACGGTTGGATGACGTTATAGTGAAGTTATGTGTTCCACAAGGTTCAGTCCTGGGCTCTCTGTTATTTATAATTTATATAAATGATTATAACATTGGCAGTCAAATGTAAAATTATTCTTTATGCAGATGACACAAACTTTCATAATGTTACTAAGAGTCTCAGTGAGCTTGACAAGTTGGTTAATAAGACATTATTTATGTTCTACATTGTTCCAGGTTATATATCTTAATTAGATGTTTGAATGATGTAGTACCCCAAAACTATATCAGGACAGCTTATTTTGCTTATTTCTAGTCTGTGGTTAGATATGATTTAACTTTTTGGGGGATCTATAACAGAACTCAGGACATATTGATTCTGCAAAAGAAAGTGATTGGGGTCATGACCAAGGAATGTCCAAGAGATCACTGCACACTTACAAATACACAACATTTACAAATTCAAAACTGTAACTAACTTATACTTATTTGATCTTGGTAAGCGCATCATCAAGTATAGTCTAAAATTTAATTATGATTGTCATAAACATGATACCAAGAAAAAAGGTTATGCTGTCATAAGATATTACTGCCTAAGTAAGACCTTAAAATAGCCTCATTGTTTTGTCTTTGAAAATATTTAATGTGCTGAGACCTATGATTACTTGGTACCCTGATTTAACGAAATTTCAAAATAAGTTTTATTCTTGGCTCTTAAAAACCCCGTTTTTGAATACAACAAATGTTTGAATTTAAACAACATTATTTTTTAAACATAAATTTGTATTAAATTTGTTTATCTCAAATTATTTCAAAGTTTATTTTCTTTTCAGCTGTAATTAATTAGTAATTGAGATATTCTGTTGACTTGGAACAATCAACAACAACATAACATAACGTTGTTTCTGTTGTTCTGTGTGGTGTAATCTCTAACATGGTCAATGATTTGTAAAAATTCAAATGACAAATAAAGATTATTATTATTAGTTATATTTAGTACAATACAGTAAATCACAGTACAAATTTATGATAGAGCAAGTGTACATAAAGTCATTTTTTGTACAAAACAAACGAAGAAAAAACCAATGTTCTATGAAGGCAGTGTTGATGTAATGTTCCTCCTAGTCCAAGAACTCCTTCACTGAGTACAATGAGTGTTGTAGGAGCCAGTTGGTTGTGGAAGTCTTCTTCAGTCTATTTACAGGAAGTCTCTTCAAGTGGTCTGGTAGTGAGTTAAATAAAGCTGCACCTTTGTATGTAGGTTTTTTACATAAATGCTAAAATGGTAATGATCCAGGAGAAAATTGTGCTTGTTTCTAGTGCTGTATTAGTGCTGGTCTGCTAGTCTTGTTTTATTAAAACTGACAGCATACATGATGGTCTCCAGGATATACAATGATTCTGCCATCAAGACCTTGTGCTCTCTGAAGGCTTCCTTACAGCTTTACGATAGTTCAGTCCAGTGAGGCCCCTAATAGCTCTTTTTTGTACAACTAATACTCTTTGTTAGTTTCGGGCTGTTGTTCCACCCCAGACCACTAAGCCATATCTTAAGTGAAACTCAAACAGGGCAAAGTAAGCAATCTCTTTTGGGAATCACTTATTTGGTTCATTCGTCTCATGACATATATCCTACTGCTTCGTTTTTTAAAGAGTTGATCTATATGGTGTGACCATGAAAGAGTATTGTCAATGGTTAAGTTAAGGTATTTGATTGAGTCAGTAATGGAAATCTGTGGAAGGGTCATGGTTGTTCTTAGGTGCTGTGAAAATTAATTGTTGTTGTTTTCATTGCTTTGTCATTTCAAAGGCAATAAACTGAGAATGTCAAGCTGATCTTTGTTTTGTTGGCAAGAATGAGGGCTGTGTCACAGGGTCGGATTTATATATTTTTCCCCCCTAGTGCTGATGGCCGAGCGGTCTAAGACGCTGGACTTGAGTCTGAGATAGAGATAGTGCAGGTTCGAATCCTGTCTGTGATCGTTGCACTTTTTATCAGTACCATCGACCTTGTACTGTATCAACTCTCCCCGTTATTCTGTTTGATAAGATCTTTGCACAGGCCAGTGGCCCATGAGGACGGGCAGAGTAAGGCTTAAAAGGAGACTGGCGTCTCCTTTTTTTTAAAAAAAAAGTTACTTATCCTGACTGCCACCTCCTTGGAACATGCCACTTGTGTGCTACAGTCATTATTTAAATAAAAAACTAAACCTAACAAGTCCATAAAAACACCAAGAGTTACTTTTTTAAGATTTTAATTACATTTGAAAAGGTCTCTACTTTTACAAAAAAAAAATACATTATTATTAAAATACTTGAATATAAAGAATAATTACCAAAAATAAACTAACGTATCAATGTTCTGTTTTGGGAAGTCTTTATTATGTTTTCTTGCATAGTTTTCTCCTACTTTTAACCATTGCAAACTCTTCTATTAAGTCTTTCAACTTTTATTTGGTCACCTTTCAAAAGTTCAGCCTTGATGTTTAGAAAAGCCAACGAGTTTAGTTTATCTTCATTCATTCTGGATCTTACTACAGCCGTTATTGGTAAGAAAACATCCTGTGGTTTTGTGAGGTGAACGTAAAAACCTCAACTCGATTAGAACAGGAAACTGAATGAGGGTAAGGTGGAGGGATGTGGGATCCCACTTCCCACCGTTATCAGGATTACAAATTGTTACCACACCAATCAGAGGATTATCCCACAACTCACCACTAATTGTGGAGATTACATTATTTCAAATTGATAAGTTTTTAGAAATAGGATGTGGTCTTAAAGAAATGCTCTAAGTTCAGAGAACTGACCAGTGAGAAATCAGAATACTAATGGCAACTTTTTTCTCTTTTAGAAATTCTTATTTGAACAGCTCGAAATTTAAAACACAGTAGAAGTTTGATTAAGTGAGCTAAACATGGCTTCCTCGGATACCAAAAAAACTTGAATAATATAGAGATTGCAATAAAATGTTGTACTTCAAAGAAAAACTCAATATTCATCGTTATCATGTGACTACCCGCTGTAATAAATAAGTGCGTTCTAACTCTGTAATGTTATTGTTATTGTGTTCTACATCCGCACATTTTACTTCAGCGTAACTTTTAGCACACTACCTAAAGGATTATTTAAAAAAATTAAAAATACAGACAGACACTAAACAAAGCAAAATAGACCACAGTTTTAGAGGAGCTTTTTGTTTATTTTTACATAATTAACCATATACACTCTGTATAATGGATAGTATAATAGAGACATGGCTGTTTTTAAAAGGTAGTAAGGCATAACTTTGAAAAATAGTCTTGTAAATAATAAAGTAAAGTTCATTATGAAATAAATATCCTAACAGACCTGTACTCCTGATTTTTTTGCCCCCAATGCAGCACTTATCACACTAATGATATTTTTAAGAAAATATTAAAAACACTCAATAGTTTCTGGAACACTGATATAATTTAATTTTGATACTCTTGCATATTCTGTGCAATCAATCAATCAATTTTATTTGTAGTAAGAACTCACACAAGTTAAAAAAGTTAAAATTCAGTCAGTTAGGAATAAGTCAAAATCTGAAGTATACTGCAGCTATGACAAAAGTATTATTACTACTTTAAAATGAGAATAATTCTAAATCATAAATTATAAATATTTTAAAAACATCTAATAATTTTAAGTCTAAGGCACAACAAAATTGTTTCATTACATAAAACACAAAATAAAACTTTGCAAATCACAAGGGATAATAAGGTAGTTAATTCACTTTATGAAACAATTCACAGGAATGAAACCACTCTAATATAGTAAACTGTTATAAAACGTGTAATCATAAAAGGATACATGATCAGAACTTATAACTACTTACATTATTTTCCTTACACAAATCTAAAGGAAAGATTGTATATTTGTAAATTCATTAAGACATCAAATAAAAGGAGTGGGTAATATCCATTTATAAAATTTTAATTTAGACTTCAATAGACAATAGACAATATGCTTTATTAACAATATCATCAAGACATGTTACAGAGTCAAACAGTTTTTAAAAGTGAATTGTATTATTAAATGAGAGGTCTATTTAAAATTCATCATTCCATGAGAAGAACTCATCGAGCGTGCAGTATGCGTGGTCTTGCAGCCAACACCTTAAGGTTCTCTTTATAGCTCTTGGGTTGTCTTTCAGATGATCTGGTAGCTTGTTGAACAGTTTCATTCCAGCATATGATGGTTTTTTCTCGAACAATGCTGTTCTATGGACTGGTAGAGTGTAATCCCCTGCTTGTCTAGTGTAGTGGCCGTGGAGATCTCTTTGTTTTGGAGGATTCTTAGTTATGCAGTAAAGTATGGTTTCTATGATGTAAATGGATGTTACTGTCAATATTTTCCAGTTTTTGAAGATGTTTCTGCAGCTCTCTCTAGGTCCTATTCCAGCCATTAACCTTATTGCTTTTTTCTGCATCACCAGAACTCTGTGGAGATTGCCAGCTGAAGAAGCACCCCAGACTGCTATTCCATAACGCAGGTGGCTTTCGAATAACGCATGATATGCTGTTCTCGTGGCTTCATGAATACTAGTTGTTTTGGTTCTCTTTAATGCCAAGGGAATGAATTTATTAAAGGTTATACACTGTTGAAAACTTTAATTGATATTAGTTTTAGTTTTACTAAGGCGACGAGAATCTATAATTGCTCTAATATTACTTGTGCACTGTAACTAAGTTTGTCAGAATGAAATTTCAGGTAATTTAGATTTGTCATTATGTAAACCACTAAATAGAAAAATTTAAAAATTTGTTATTGTCAAAATATCCTGCAAAATGAGCTCTGGGCTTTGCTCTTGTTATAGTTCTAAGTGATTTTATTTGAATTATAAAAATTCCTTAAGCTCTAGTATAGTCAGCCTATAGAATCCTCATAACCTCATAATATATTGATTTGAAGCAGGATAAATAGGCTTTTCTAATATAACTATTAGGGACAGTCTCACAAAGTCTATATAGGAGATCAATAACTCTTGAAATTCTATACTTAAATAATCTATATGGTTAACTCATGCTAACTCTTCATCTATTTAGCTGCAAAGTTTAAGAACAAATAAGATTTTGATTTTAATATGAAATTGATATTTTACATTTAAATGTATTTATATGTTGTTTTTTTTTATTATAAAATAAAAATCCGTTGCTGTGGAACCAACTGTTGGCAGTACTTATTGCTGTGCCATTGGTACTCCTGGTGGAACTTTGCCTTGCAAACACACTGTCTCCAAATGTTTCTGTATTTTCCATCCTTTTTCCTTCTTCCCAGTCTTCTCATGTCCTTTTCCACCTGGTCCTACCATCTTATCTTTGGTTGTCCAAGGGGTCTTCTTTCTTCCGGGGTTTTCTCCAGAATTTTATCATGGTGTTGTCCTCTTTACTCAAGATGAGCCCTGTCCACCTGATCCTTCTATTTCATCCTCTCCTACATCAGCACCTCCTGTACCTCTGTATACAGTTTTCTCAATTCCTGATTGGGTTCGATCCTCCAATTTCCATAGGTTGATTCCTACACTTTTCTTAATCGTATTTTTCCAAAACTAATATCTTTTTTTCTGTTTTCTTATTAAATTTAATATTCAAATTTTAGGTCCATATAGTAACACTGGTCTGATAATAGTTTTGTAAATTTAGATCTTTGTTGTATTTTATAACTCATTAATTTGTGGCATGCTGAAAAACTTTTCTGGGGCAAGTTTAATCAATTTTTTATTCCAATATCTTCATTATTGTCATTACGAGGATATCTATAAACACGGAAAACTACCTACCTTTTGAAATTTATAACCATAAACCTCAATGTAGTCCTGATTTGGGTGATGTACTTGAACATCATTTTGCCTCCTTACACATTCTATAAACTTTGTTTTTCCTATTTATTTGTAGTTTTATTTTTTGTGTGGTAAATTAAAATAATCGCAACATTTTTGAGTTCCTCTGTATTTTTGGCTCTTATTACCACGTCATCTGAAAATGTTAAAATATTTATATTTGTTAATATATTAATGCTTGCATTTCTTTTTCTGATTTATTGAAGGGCTGTGTTGAACGGTAATGGGGAAAAACCATCCCCTCGTCTAACCCCTCCTGTTTTCAGCTCAAAGTCTGCAAATATTTCTCCATTTCTTTCACTTTGCATTTGGATCTTAATTCGCTCCACTTTGCTAGGTTGATAAGTTTGTTTTTTTGTATTCCAAACCTGTCCATACTTCACCATAGAATTTCCCTATTTATGGAGTCATGTGCATTACAGAAGTCCATGGAGATACAACAGAATGTTTTGTTGAATTGATAATACTTGGCTATTCATTCTTTTAGATTAAAATTTTGTTTGCTGGTTGATTGGCCTCTGCTAAAGCCTGCATGATGTTTTCCAGTTATATTTGCAGTATAGAATTCTTTTCTATTCTGGTTTTGACAATATTTTGTATGTACAGTTTAGCAGAGAAATGTGTTTATAGTTTACTGAAATCTTTTTTGTCACCATTTCTGTGTGTTGGCATGGCAATAGATTCCTTTCCCTAGGGGTTTTCTTCTCTACTTACAGCATTGGTTATTATTACATTAATTACAAAATTGCAATATTAAATTTTACAGTTTTACTATACTATAGATATTATTTCTTTAAATCTCCATATCACACTTGTATATTTAGTTTTTTATCCTTTTGGAAAGCTGATCATGCCATCCTCATGGTTTTTTTGTAACTAGATGGGTTGGCATGTAAATATTTGTTTTTAATTTACTTAACGGTTCACCCTGTAATTGGACTTTGTCTGTTGGGACGGCTGGTTGCGGTGTATTTTACAGTGCAAAGTGTTTTTCTGTTATTATACTTTTTAACACTATTCTTAAAGTTTTCAATATGTTTTAATGTGTAATTGTAAGTGTAAGTTATTAGTTTTGATTAGTTTACATAAAATATTACTGATGTACATAATTAATTCATCTTTAAGTTTATCTTTGTATTTAGAGATATCGTAATTAATGACTTAAGTATGGTTAAAAGTTGTACTCAAATGGTTTTATTTCTTGTAAATACACAGCAATGAGGTTTAAAAATAAATAAATTAGACTATGGTGTCCAAGCATTTTTGTGATAACCAATTAATAGTTCATTAGGCCGTTATATAACTTAAAAAATTATGTATAGAGCATAGAGAATAGTGATTGAATAAATACAGAGGGCAAGCAATTTATATAAATAAGAAAGAGAAGAAGTTCCAAGACTGAACCCTGAGGAACATACCATTTAACATGAACATTGTTTACCATTAATACTAGCAACTTACAATTGCTAAGGTAGGATTTGAAAAATTCAGAAAAAAATCTTTAAAACCATTGAATTTGGGTTTTTTTAGAATTGACTATCTATACAACAAAAAGCCTCGTTCAGTTCGCAAAACCTTGAATGTTTTTCTTTCAAAATAACCTGCCTTACCGATGTATCCGAGGCTTATATGGTGTACTCTCCTCTTCTAAAGCAAAGTTCAGATGAATCCAGCACACTACTTTTATTTTAAAATTAAATAATTAAGTCAAGTGTACATCCAAGGATTTCAATTAATTTACCTATCACTGGAATGAATGCAGTACAGGTTGACAGCTTCGTGGTTGTTATATAGGACCTTTCTTACAGATGGGGCTGACTCGAGAAATCTTAAGGACATCTGGAAAAAACTCTCTTTTAACCCTTTGTGATCGGATACAGTACTTATAGTATGTCCTCTAAGATCGTGTGGACAGTCTGATAAGCCACAACCATCTGTACACTAAGTCATATTAGTTTCCAGTTGAGTTGTCCTCTGCGGTCGTATGGCCACTAAGACTGGCCAACACAGAATTCCTACAACAGTAGGATGGCCAGTATCATTGGCTAGGAAATACATTCTGCAATTTTAAATATTTTATTTGTGAAAGGAATAGGATTTTTCCTGACATTTTCTATTGTTCTGTGAAACAAAAAAATCAGTAACACAACATTTCGAGATCTGCAATCTGATCTCTTCTTCAGGTAAATAACTTCCTACTTCCTTATTACGATCTTACTTACAGTTTGTTGTAAACCTTTCTTGTGAGCGAAGCAATATATTCAGAAAATATTCTGTACAATTAGTTCAGACGAGTGGAGTGTATTGTATTTTGTACAATTAGTTCACACAATCAGCTGAAGTGTATTGTATTCTGTACAATTAGTTCACACAATCAGCGGAGTGTATTGTATTCTGTACAATTAGTTCACACAATCAGTCCATACAATGAGCGCAGTGTATTGTATTCTGTACATTAGTTCACACAATGAGCGGAGTGTATTGTATTCTGTACAATTAGTTCACACAATGAGCAGAGTGTATTGTATTCTGTACAATTAGTTCACACAATGAGCGGAGTGTATTGTATTCTGTACAATTAGTTCACACAATGAGCGGAGTGTATTGTATTCTGTACAATTAGTTCACACAATGAGCAGAGTGTATTGTATTCTGTACAATTAGTTCACACAATGAGCGGAGTGTATTGTATTCTGTACAATTAGTTCACACAATAAGCTGAGTGTATTGGATTCTGTACAATTAGTTCACACAATGAGCGGAGTGTATTGTATTCTGTACAATTAGTTCACACAATTAGTGGAGTGTATTGGATTTTGTACAATTAGTTCACACAATCAGCGGAGTGTATTGTATTCTGTACAATTAGTTCACACAATCAGTGGAGTGTATTGTATTCTGTACAATTAGTTCACACAATCAGCTGAGTGTATTGTATTCTGTACAATTAGTTCACACAATCAGCGGAGTGTATTGGATTTCTGTACAATTAGTTCACACAATCAGCTGAGTGTATTGTATTCTGTACAATTAGTTCACACAATCAGTGGAGTGTATTGTATTCTGTACAATTAGTTCACACAATCAGCTGAATGTATTGTATTCTGTACAATTAGTTCACACAATCAGTGGAGTGTATTGGATTTTGTACAATTAGTTCACACAATGAGCGGAGTGTATTCTATTCTGTAAAATTAGTTACCAACTTAATACTTTGGCGTGTTCATCACCATGCACTAGAGTTGTTTACTTTTTCGTATGTGTAGCCTTGTTTTTAGAATGTAACATCTGAAGAAAAGGACAGAAACCAGTTCTTAAGAGTTTTTCTTCTGTTGTTAATGCAAATGTTTGTAATCCTTTTATCTCTTAAAATTATCCACCACCAATAATAAATTTAGACTAAGAACTATACTTAATTTAAGAATTACTTTACTGAAATTTAAATTTGATTGGAAGATGATATGTTTTAACACTTCGACTGTTATTTAAATATTTACAAGACTTTCTCCATGTGCTACACCATCAGCCATTTTAAGCAGCTGCACTAAATCTAAGTGATAACGTCAGTATGAACAAAGCACACAGCGACACAGCCCTCACTTGAGACAATGACCATAACCTCAAATTCACTACCTACTGGTTGTAAAATATGATGGGAAAAGTTTACACTGGACGAGGTTCACAATTGTGAAAAGACTAATAATTATTTGAACAACCCAAACATTCCAGGATTAGTAATTATACAACCAACAGATGTCACAAATTTTTCATCGGATCCCTCAAATAAAACACATCGTTAAACCAACAAATAATTTAATAGCATTGTAAACTTAAAACATACAAACAATAACAAAATATACCAAAACGGTAAAATATGACAAACCATGGCTGTTAGCTATATATTTACATTTAAAATAAACCAATCACGACTACAATACAAGCTTAGCAATAACAATCACAGCCTGTGCTATAATACACACAGAGGGGCCTGCTTACTTACAGGCAAACCTGGAGGAATGTTGACATTTGCTTTGGTGGTATATTTGTTCATTATGATATACTGTTAATGATATAATTGAAATATGACATGACTGTGTAACAAAATAATATTTAATATTTGTGTAATATTTAAAATGTGACAAAAAATTACATTCTATGAATTGAGATTTAGATAACAAATTCAATTTATAACTCATAATTTGTTAAAATTCAATGTAAACTATATCTAAAAATTAGTTTATTAACCGAAACAACAGTGACACTTTTATGTAATAACAAGGTACGATTTGGGATAAAAGTAAAATACTCATTTTGGTGCTCAAAGACTTATAAAACTATTGCTAGATTAAGACTTGACTAAGCATATGCATTATGTACAATTCACTCAGAATTAACTTAAATAGATGTACAATGGAGTATTATCCGAACATAGAGACAAATCTTTATTGTACATTATTTCATATATCAAGTCTAATAGTGATTTACAAACAAATCGCAATATGTTTGAAAATGTCAGTTTTCTTCAACAGTCGATCTCCCATCTTCTCGGAGAAACTACTTCGTACCAGCCCGGGAATGAAACGAAGCAAACAATACAGGACACAGTTGGAGTGGAGTGAGTAGGCTGTCTATCTGTCCCTGGTGGCGGAGATGTAGATGCTGACGGCGACTACGAGACAGAACCCGATGCCGACCAGCAATAAGACGAAGCGGTGTTGGAGGGAGCGAGCGATCATTGCCTGCACCAGGCGTGAACTGCGGCCGAGCTCAGCGTCAGTCTCCCGCAGCTGTAACACCCCACAACTACATTGCCTCCACTCCACATTTTCTTATCTTACGCTGCTATGCTTTCAATATGAATTTATTACACTTTTCTTGCAACTATAATATTATAATGTAATATCTAGTTCTTCTACAGAAGAGAGAAAGAGGAAAGGTTTCATACACAGACTAAAAGAAGAAGGATAGTGTCACTATTACAAGGTCATCAGTTAATTTTAAAATCCAGGCAACCAGACAGGTTAAACATATGATTCTATTTTCCTCATATATAATATACAGAGTGTCATAAACTTCTGTGGGTGATAGTATTTATCATTTCAAACAAAAAAAAGTCATATAAACTTAGGCCATGCAATGTCTTGTTTAGCCGCTAGCGCCATTTTGCATTTTTTTTTATAAAAACATTATTATCTCTCAAACTAGTTAAGGTAAAGAAACTAAATTTGGCACATAGGTTTAAATAGATAAGAGAAAAAAAATATTATTTTCTTTAATATTAACAAATGGTGCCTGTTGAAAATTTGAAAAATCAAATAAAAAACAAACAAGTATAGCTATAACATATTAAACTATAAAACCAACTATTTAAAAATTATGATTACAATTCCAACGGCACTTGTTTCAATAAAATCCGTCAATGCATAAACAAGCAGCAAATTATTTTGTCTTTTGATAGGCGCAACAGTTTACATTAGTTAAAACATTTACATTTTCCAACTGTTTAGTAATTTTTATAACAATTCTTTAGAAATCCGTCAAACGCATAAGCGAGTACAACTTTAAAGATACACTTGCACAAGCCGGAAGCAACAAACAACTGCTTAAATTACATTAAAAACATAAAACCAATATTTAATACATTTTATTGTTTTGTGAGGACTTTCGATATCCAAGATATCTTCTTCAGACACATCACAATTTTTTTTTTTGTGTGATGTGTCTGAAGAAGATATCTTGGATATCGAAAGTCCTCACAAAACAATAAAATGTATTAAATATTGGTTTTATGTTTTTAATGTAATTTAACAGCGACCAATATAAGCTCCATCTACAGTAAACAACTGCTTGCTTATATGTTGACTGATTTCATTGAAAAAAGTACCGTTGGTTTGTTATAAAAATTGTAAAATAGCTTGACATTTTGTAAAATGTTTATAAACTATTTCACACACAGCTGGTTCTTATCAAAAGACAAAATGTTTGCTGCTCCCGGCTTGTTCAAGCGTACTTTTAAAGTGGATGTGCTCTCTTATGCATTGACGGATTTTGTTGAAACAAGTATTATTGGAATTATAATAAAAATTTAAAAATAGTTGGTATATAGCAAATTTTTATAACTATACAGGTTTTTTTGTTATTTGACATTTAAAATATTTAACAGATGCCATTCTGTTAATATTAAAGGAAATAAACACAATTTTTTTGACTTTCTTCTTATCCATAGTTTGAATACGAACTTTGATTTCTTTACCTTAACTAAAGATAATTGTTTTATAAAAAAATACAAAATGACAGCTAGCAGCTAAACAAGACATTTCTCGACCTATGTTTATGTGACATTTTGTGTTTTGAAATGAGAACTATCACACACAGAAGTTTGTGACACCCTGTGTATACGTGTGGCTGGTCTGGGAGCGTGTTTGTCCGTCCTTTTCCACCTTTAAGACGGTTTTTTAATTTGGTGTTGAGGGTTGCATTTTTTGGGTTTTTTCTTCCTCCAAACCAACAAAAAATCATCCAAGTCATCATCAGAAAGAAGTAGAACTTGGTTCATAGTCATTTCCATTATCGGTGGAAAAATCACGTATGTCCTATATATAGGAATAATCTTCACTATAGGCTATTTGGACCTATGGTATGTCAGCACACCATTTGGTCCAGTCTATTTTCCAAATCAGTAGGATCAGGACAATAATATCACTAGGCAATGGTTCGTCCGTCATATATAAAAATTTCATCCCATACCTCTCAAACTAACATTGGTCTTCTGACACACTAAACTAATACATTTCTAATGCCACTACTTGTTCAAATTAACACTCCTTGTGAAATGCACGATAAATTGTCAACTCAAAAATTAAAAAAACATAAAAAACAATCGTATTTGTATCTTTGTAACTACCTTTACCATTTTTATTACGGGCCTGACTTCACCAAGGGTTTCTGAAAATCCAGGCGAAATCTTTCGCTAGGCGTAACTCGCTAAAGAAGCGTTTCCGGGCATATGGTTATATGAACTTTTTTACTTGTTTTTAGCTATAGAAATAAGCTCTCGGAGAGATTTGCCGTTTAGTTTTGAATCACCCTGTATTTTGCAAAATAGCCAGACTCTTTATTTAGTTTTTTTGTGTGTGAATGAAATTTATATTAAAAAACAAGAATAATTGTAAAAACCTTGTATCGTTGTTTTTCAAACATTCTGAAAATAATAAATCCAAAATTAAAATGACATTACTTTTTATTATCGGCCATTGCTATTATATAATTGTAAAAACCTTGTATGTTGTTTTTCAAAAATTCTGAACATAAAATAAATTCAAAAGTAAAGTCACTTTAATTTTTATTTCCGGCCATTGATATTATACTTATTTAAATATAATTACTTTATACTGTAATTAAATAAGAATACAGTATAGTATCATCAGCTTACAAGCCGATAACTATACCTGGTAGAGCACAAGCAATTCTGCATGGTGAAGGTCAGACTCCCTGGACACAGATATCAGCTGATAATTGAAAAACCTACAGAATATGCAGGAGTTTACACTGCTTATCTTATATTCTTAACAACCATAATTTACACAGATTTGTAGGTTTTCTACACCGCTTATATGTCTGCGCAGGGGGAGATGATAACTATACCTGGAGGAGGCAGACCTCATATTCTCTAATCCCCATCATTTACACAGCCTTGTGACCTGTCTATGTCTTTTTTAATGGAACTTTTTATATAGTAACCCAATTTTAATCTTTTATTATTAATAGACTGTTAGAAAATTTAGTATAGCACTAATGTAAATGAGACTGTTTATAAATTAATGGATCTTAAGTTAAATGTTTCTATTTATTTCCTAGTTGAACCAAAAATCTATTACGTATAGAGTGTTTTTAACTGATTTATCAATATTCTAAGGAATTATTTCGAAGTCAAAATATACTGGAATAATGATCTATTGTACAAAGTATGCAGAAAATAGGTAAGGTTTGTTATTTTTAGTTTTTGTAAATATTGTATACTGAATAATTTTTTATTTAGTTCTGTATAAATGCTTTTCAGAGTAACATTCATAATGTTTAAAAACTATTCAGATCTATTCATGATTTAAAAATAGCAGCCTTTTAAAATGTCAATATAAAATAACTGAAATTCGTCGGGACATTCAGAAACATTATATGTGCTGAAATATTTTCTTTGTTTTATCTCAAATCTGATGACAAACAATAAAAGAATTAAGTGTAAAAAAGCAGAGCTATAATGTAAAGTGTGATTCTGTTTTTGAATTTTCCTGAATTATGACATGGAGCATCTTTTCCCAACACAATGCAACTATTTAAATGGAAATATTACCTTCAATATGTCCTGAAAAATAGCAAAATTTTTTTTTTACATTTCCAAAAAAGTTTGTTGACTAATAGTTGTTGTTTTTATAATTTATCAGTGTGTTACTGCCTGGTTACAAAACTCATCTTTATGATCCGATATGGCCAAGTACAATAGAAAATACTAATAATACTGTTTATTTTGTACTGTTTGCCTATTACTATATTTGGTAAACTCCTAATTGGTAATATAGGTAAAAATCAAACATATGTTTTGTAAAACACCTGAATTTTTAAATATATAACACAAGAAAAAAACTGCTGCTTTTAAATGATAATAGATTTTATGTTACAAAAATGAATTCACTTATGCTAGAATTCCACAAGTATCAAACAGTTTTATGTACAGTTTCAATCAAAGTTCTGTTGCGAGGAATGTTTATTTCTTCTCATCAAGACCATACTTGCTCTTCACTTTATCAATCTCTTCCTTCTTCTTGTCGACATCGACCCTCTTGAATGCTTTTGTTGGCCTGAAATACAAGCAAATTATTAACTTAAGGCAGAAATGAAAAAAAATATTTGTTATGTAAATGAGTTTTGAATCGATTCTGCACACTAACATGAAATAAAATACTTAACGTACGCATAAATTTCAATAAACTAGTACTAATCAATTTTTATAAAGGTTAACTGATTCCATTACCTGATAGTACAGAACCACCACCAGATATCTGTTACACACGTTGAACCCTGAGAGATGATCGCAGGCGTTCTTGGCATCAAAAAATATCTTCATAGACCAACAAACGCAGTGCCTCTGGTGTCCGGGAGTGTTTCCCCTGTAAACACAATCACTGTTTGTACGTTGCCCTTAACCCTTCACATGCCACTAATAAATCCATTAAACTTACCTATAACGCCAACACAAGCAAGTTTTTTTTTTACGTTCAAAGCTAATTTTTATTATAACTAAATTATAAAAGGTAAAAGCAAAATAAGTATAAAACAAGGCATTTTTTCTTAAAATGTGCGTATGGGGTATTGATATCCTACCGCAGATTGAAGGTCATTTATAAATAGTTCCTTGGCAACTGCAATAAGCACGGAGCGTGCGTGCACCGGGCATTTGAAGGCCTTTTGTAAAATAAAAAAAACTCTTCAAGAGACATAAACTATAATATTGGACATACCTGTATTGGGCGTTTTGATCAAATTTTACCATTCTAATATATTCATCTACGGCGTGGAAAGGGTTAAAAGTATTTATAATTTGAGACAGCATCAGATTTCAGACACTGCACTAAGCAGAAGGTGAAATGGAACTAGACTCAACATTCGCACAATTCCACCTAGAGCGCTCTGGTGCTGTCTCACACGAAACTGTCAGACATCAAAGTCCGTCACCTACATAACTCACCGGTAAACCATAAAATGTAAATGAAATTATGCATCTATATGAGTCATCTGTGACTCACATTGAAATACAAGAGCGATTACAAAATTTAACAATTCAGCAAAACATGTTAAACGTTATTTCACAGCCATAAAACAGATCGATTTAAAACTGGTATTTTTAGTTTATACGATGCTTAATCTGATGCATAGCAATTGGTCTAGTACTGGAATCCGAATCCTCTTGTTATGGTATTTTTAGTTTATACGATGCTTAATCTGATGCATAGCAATTGGTCTAGTACTGGAATCCGAATCCTCTTGTTATGAGGCAGTTAACTCACATATGAGTGAACTGACCCAACTTCCCAACTGGGGCATCAAGGGAAGCAGGCATGCTGTTTAGGATGGAACTGACCCAACTTCCCAACTGGGGACATCAAGGGAAGCAGACATGCTGTTTAGGATGGAACTGACCCAACTTCCCAACTGGGGCATCAAGGGAAGCAGGCATGCTGTTTAGGATGGAACTGACCCAACTTCCCACCTGGGACATCAAGGGAAGCAGACATGCTGTTTAGGATGGAACTGACCCAACTTCCCAACTGGGGGGCATCAAGGGAAGCAGACATGCTGTTTAGAATGGAGCTGACCCAACTTCCCAACTGGGGCATCAAGGGAAGCAGACATGCTGTTTAGGATGGAACTGACCCAACTTCCCAACTGGGGCATCAAGGGAAGCAGACATGCTGTTTAGGATGGAACTGACCCAACTTCCCAACTGGGGCATCAAGGGAAGCAGGCATGCTGTTTAGGATGGAACTGACCCAACTTCCTAACTGGGGCATCAAGGGAAGCAGGCATGCTGTTTAGGATGGAACTGACCCAACTTCCCAACTGGGGCATCAAGAGAAGCAGGCATGCTGTTTAGGATGGAACTGACCCAACTTCCTAACTGGGGTATCAAGGGAAGCAGGCATGCTGTTTAGGATGGAACTGACCCAACTTCCTAACTGGGGTATCAAGGGAAGCAGGCATGCTGTTTAGGATGGAACTGACCCAACTTCCCAACTGGGGCAGGGGCATCAAGGGAAGCAGGCATGCTGTTTAGGATGGAACTGACCCAACTTCCCAACTGGGGCATCAAGGGAAGCAGGCATGCTGTTTTAGGATGGAACTGACCCAACTTCCCAACTGGGGCATCAAGGGAAGCAGGCATGCTGTTTAGGATGGAACTGACCCAACTTCCCAACTGGGGCATCAAGGGAAGCAGGCATGCTGTTTAGGATGTTACATTTTACGTCTCCTTTATAAACCTTTTTTACTTACTATACTTTCAATCAAATCAAAATCTTTAATTGCTCGTAACAATTGCACATTGTATGGCAAACGTGATAATTAATTACAAATTTTAAACTCTTACACACATTACCACCACATCCAAACTTACATCATTTTTCATACATTTTAGTCTCATTCATCCTTCGCCAATCTCAACCCACTTCTAGTGCTGGAGTCAGTAATCGACTTGGGTGATCAACCAGTTAAACGCTAGAAACTCGTCAACGTTTTTAGAATGCATTTGACACCAGAAAGCGCTTAAAACGAGCTTTTGACGCATTGGGCGTTTTTCATAGAATTTGGCAATCTGTTAATGAAATGAACACCTGCCTGTGAAGGTTAGTGCTCATAAACCACCGTTCTGTGTCTTCCAGTACGGTAGATATCTCTGCCTCTAGTCTCATACCTGTGTTTGTCGCTTCCCCTGATTAGGGCACATTTAGACAAACAGAACAAAGATGACTGTAGAGACTGGGCAAAGTCAACAGTTGCAAATTTTTGGATTTTTAAGTTTAAAACTTAATTTTCATGTCAAACAAGATTTAACTACACAAAAGATAACAGCCACTCTTTAAAAACAATACCATAACTCTATTATAATATCATGACCATGAATTACACTAAGAAATTAACTTACACTCGTATTTGACGAATTGCACCGTACTTTCCGAATATGTCATACATTTCCTCTGCAGTTATCTTGTATGGTAAGTTGCGGATGTACAGAACTCTATTAACCTCAGGCGGCAAGCGCACCTGAAACATTCCATTGATCAATGTATCTTACTCACCCAGGAAAGGATTACGTTTTTTTCTAATTATCTTTTTTTACACTTGCCGCTCTTCAATCAATGTAAAATTACATTGATAGCAAGATCAGAAAAATGTGTCACTGTTATATTAAGATCAAAGAATTTTATATTGTTTCACTCTGTTTCTGATATAAACTGTGTTATTGCTGTTCTTTTTAAGTGTATAAACTTCAAAAATGTATTTTATACACATTTGAATATAGTATTGTGTATGTAAATTACATAAATAACTAGATTAAACAATCAACAATTTTTCAAGGTAAGTTCATACCTACTTGTGCCCTTTAAAATTTCACAAAAATACCTTTCAAGACGACTTATTTCCTTCTAAATATGTGACTAAACTACAGAAGTGAATGTATTATATGTCAAATATAATTTGTGTTTTAGCTGATTTTTGTTCCAAGTGCTATACAGTTACGATATAGAGTTATGTTATGCAGTTAGTTTTAGTTAGTTATGTAGTTTGTTTTAGCTTTTTTAAAACATAATTGACAGTATTAGAGTTAACACACTGCAGTCGAGTAATGGACGGCCTTCCATGAGGCAATGAATAACTACTTAGCTTTCCATAGTTCCGGAATATTTTTTATGATGTATATAAAGGTTACTTTTTTTGCCTTTTCTCATTACTATGTAGCCTACATTTTCACACGCAAAAAAGTTATTTAGATTATTCCTAACATAGGATACAATAAACAATCCAGAACAAACTTAACAAGATTCATGAAGTAATTCAATGTGCGACTAGAAGTGAACCTAACATCAACTGTTTTGGTACTGTTCAAACAAACACTGTTGACACAACACCAGTCTCTAATGGTATCAGATAGGCCATCCAGCCTCAAACTAAGGTGTATATCTTTGCTCCCAAAAACGGAAACTTCTGTCATCAGCAAAAAAGTATGTCTCTGTGAATCCACTCCGAACATTGGCCGGGAGGTTGTTTATATAAACAAGAAAAAGAAAAGGCCCTAGCATAGAGCCCTGTGTGACACCATGCTCAACCAGCCAATAATGAGACATCATTACTACAAACTGTTTGATCCCATTTGTTCAGGTATGACTTAATACGAGACACTAGAACTACAGAGACCATAGTAATTGAGCTTATGAAGTAAGATGCTGTTAGTAACCTCGTCAAAAGCTCTTGTAAGATCACAAAGTTGGGCACCAAACTCTAAGACCACTTTCTAAGCCTTCACACATCTACATCTCTGAATTAAAGACAATAATAAAGCTTCAATTGTGCTATGGTTAGCTCTAAAGCCGTATTTACAGTCTACTGAACAAAGAGATAAACTCAAAATATCCTACAATATGACAATTAAGTATGGTTTCAAAAATCTTGGATATCACACTAATAATGCTTAAAGGCCATAGTCCATGGTTTTAACTTAGGACCTTTTTGATGCATAGGTACAACTTTTAATTACTTGAACATGCAGGAAAAATATTATAGTTAATGCAAGAATTTACTAAATAAGCTAATGGTTCACATATATAATAGGCAGCTTCCTTCGAGTATGTGAGTTGAGGTTATGGATCATAGAGAAAAACATTGTTTACTGAATGAAAAAGCATAAACTTAACTAGGCTACAATTTACCTTATAATCATTTTGTCTCTTATATACTAAAACACAACATAAAAACAATCAAAATTGAGTCTAAGATCGGTTATTAATCTTTATATCATAAAACTAGGGGCATTTTAAACGATGTACTTACATTTGCTCTCTTCTGCATCATAGCCATTTTATCTGTTGAAAGGAGAGAAAAATTCAAATACAAACAAGTAAATTAAAAACCGTTGATATTTTAAAACTTATAAAATACGATCTTAGTGGAATTTATGTTAAAATCACGATATTTGAGGTTATCCTGACTAACACAAACAAAGCGTACATATAAACGACGTACTTCCCCTCCTGGCCACTTCACTTTTCTAATCAATCTAGTGATGGGAGAATCGAATACAGAATCGAATAGTATTCGAATACAGCCAGAGTATTCACATATTCGAATACATCAAAATGTATTCGAATACTTTTGAAATGAATACAATTTCTCTGGAAGAATTGAATTCAAACCTGGAGTATTCGTTTATTCTGACAAATAGTATTCAAATAAAATATCCAAGAGCTGTATTCCGTATTCATATGAGGTTTAAAATGAATACATATATGGAGACTTTGAAATGAATAATTTAGGGGAGATTTATAATTTTAAAAAAATAATTACAAATTTTAATACTTAAAAAAAAGTATAATTAATTGTATAATTATTAAATTTAAAAATAAATATTATATCATATATATGATATAATATTATATAATATGAATATTTATTTTATATAGTTGTGTAAAACTATATAACTGAGGTTTTCTTTCTTCAGTCTATTTCTACGGTAATTAGTGACAGGACCTGCTGTGGAAAATAGTCTTTCAGACGGAACTGAAGTAGCAGGTAAACAAAGATATTTCTTCTGAAGTTCATATATCATGGGTATGACTTGTTTATACGAGGCACCAAAAGCCAAAGTATTCGAATACAGTGATGAACTCGTGACAAACAAGTAAGACAGGTCTAGACCTGTCTGTTAGAAACGCTCAGCTGAGCAAAAGTATTCGAATACATATTTCGAATACAGGGGTGAATTCGAATTCACTGTATTCGATTCTTTAAAGTATTCGATTCTCTCCCATCACTAAAATCAAATCACACTTTCCTTGCAGAATTACCAACGTCAAATAGCAAAAAAAAACCAAATGTGGACTAACATTTCCTGACTGCTACCAATATCAAGCATTACAGCTCAAAATTAAATACTACAACAAATACAAGAATGTATCGAACCAAAAGCGTTGTAATTTAACAATTTAGACTTTGTATCATGAAATAGTAATACTCTACGATGGTTTAGATTAAAAATATTGAAGAACTCCATTGCTAGAAAGCATAATTTTTAATAAATACTTCTCTCATCGCGAGGAACAAAAGATTATATAAGGATGTTAAGGTAGTGCTTGGTGTATGGGTTCAGATTCTATGGTGGTGCCTTTAGAGGACCTTTTATCTATGGATTTGAAGCAGAGACGTGCTATTTGTCGATGTAAATGTTCGTCTTACAGTGCATCGTACAACCCCAACCTTACAATTACTTATTGTGGTCTAATAATATAGAACAAAATAAAACTATTGCTTGAATTATGTCATTTGAGGCAAAAATATGACGAGTTATTGCAGCAGTTACCCGGGGAAGCATTAATCAAAATTCTACTCTCCTATTCCAAAAGATTAACATGATGGATTCCATAATTACAAATACACTACTAAGTACAATATTGTAATTGCCCTTGGTTTACTGTATTTGCCCTGCGGCACTCGAAAATCTGAATTATGATATCATTTTACAATAGATTAAATAACATGTATCAAAGAACGTGCTGCTTGTAAATTTTACACCCGAACTTCAAGAACTGATATAAAGAATTTGATTTAACAAAACTGCTAATTTGTTAAGGTGCTTATAATGTCCTCGCCCTCTACAGAGCATTGAGGATGATTGTACGTTTATACGTTATAGGTACTATGTTGCGATGATATCATGAATTAACTACTTTATTATTCCCTTTCCTTAATCTTGCATGCATGTAGATACCTCCTTCAGAAAAACATCAGAATTTGAGCCCAGATGTTATAAGCAGTAATTCTTAAGCTTAAAACATTCTAAATAGGTTATTACTTTATTAAATATACACACACACACACAAACACATATATATATATATATATATATATATATATATATATATATATATATATATATATTCATTAAATTTGTATAACTGGCAATAGCCTAATTTAATTTCAATAAACGTTTTATTTAATGAATGTAAATAAAAGTCATTTGACAGGTGTTTGGTCTTCCGATCATATGTTAGTTTGGTTATTTAAACACATATGTGAAAGAAACGGCCAAATACAAAATGATTGAATCGTAAAAAGTGAGGGCTCTGTGGTGTAATGGTAGCACATTCACCCGGCAAGTGAGAGATCCGGGTTCGAGTCCCGGCGGCGGAGCAAGTACTTTTTGCGATTCAACGTTTATTGAAATTAAATTAGGCTATTGCCAGTTATACAAATTTAATGAATGTAAATAGAAGTCATTTGACAGGTGTTGTTTGGTCTTCCGATCATATGTTAGTTTGGTTATTTAAACACATATGTGAAAGAAACGGCCAAATACAAAATAATTGAATCGTAAAAAGTGAGGGCTCTGTGGTGTAATGGTAGCACATTCACCCGGCAAGTGAGAGATCCGGGTTAGAGTCCCGGCGGAGCAAGTACTTTTTGCGATTCAACGTTTATTGAAATTAAATTAGGCTATTGCCAGTTATACAAATTTAATGAATGTAAATAGAAGTCATTTGACAGGTGTTTGGTCTTCCGATCATATGTTAGTTTGGTTATTTAAAACACATATGTGAAAGAAAGAAACGGCCAAATACAAAATAATTGAATCGTAAAAAGTGAGGGCTCTGTGGTGTAATGGTAGCACATTCACCCGGCAAGTGAGAGATCCGGGTTCGAGTCCCGGCGGAGCAAGTACTTTTTTTGCGATTCAACGTTTATTGAAATTAAATTAGGCTATTGCCAGTTATACAAATTTAATGAATGTAAATAGAAGTCATTTGACAGGTGTTTGGTCTTCCGATCATATGTTAGTTTGGTTATTTAAACACATATGTGAAAGAAACGGCCAAATACAAAATAATTGAATCGTAAAAAGTGAGGGCTCTGTGGTGTAATGGTAGCACATTCACCCGGCAAGTGAGAGATCCGGGTTCGAGTCCCGGCGGAGCAAGTACTTTTTGCGATTCAACGTTTATTGAAATTAAATTAGGCTATTGCCAGTTATACAAATTTAATGAATGTAAATAGAAGTCATTTGACAGGTGTTTGGTCTTCCGATCATATGTTAGTTTGGTTATTTAAACACATATGTGAAAGAAACGGCCAAATACAAAATAATTGAATCGTAAAAAGTGAGGGCTCTGTGGTGTAATGGTAGCACATTCACCCGGCAAGTGAGAGATCCGGGTTCGAGTCCCGGCGGAGCAAGTACTTTTTGCGATTCAACGTTTATTGAAATTAAATTAGGCTATTGCCAGTTATACAAATTTAATGAATGTAAATAGAAGTCATTTGACAGGTGTTTGGTCTTCCGATCATATGTTAGTTTGGTTATTTAAACACATATGTGAAAGAAACGGCCAAATACAAAATAATTGAATCGTAAAAAGTGAGGGCTCTGTGGTGTAATGGTAGCACATTCACCCGGCAAGTGAGAGATCCGGGTTAGAGTCCCGGCGGAGCAAGTACTTTTTGCGATTCAACGTTTATTGAAATTAAATTAGGCTATTGCCAGTTATACAAATTTAATGAATGTAAATAGAAGTCATTTGACAGGTGTTTGGTCTTCCGATCATATGTTAGTTTGGTTTATTTAAACACATATGTGAAAGAAACGGCCAAATACAAAAATAATTGAATCGTAAAAAGTGAGGGCTCTGTGGTGTAATGGTAGCACATTCACCCGGCAAGTGAGAGATCCGGGTTAGAGTCCCGGCGGAGCAAGTACTTTTTGCGATTCAACGTTTATTGAAATTAAATTAGGCTATTGCCAGTTATACAAATTTAATGAATGTAAATAGAAGTCATTTGACAGGTGTTTGGTCTTCCGATCATATGTTAGTTTGGTTATTTAAACACATATGTGAAAGAAACGGCCAAATACAAAATAATTGAATCGTAAAAAGTGAGGGCTCTGTGGTGTAATGGTAGCACATTCACCCGGCAAGTGAGAGATCCGGGTTCGAGTCCCGGCGGAGCAAGTACTTTTTGCGATTCAACGTTTATTGAAATTAAATTAGGCTATTGCCAGTTATACAAATTTAATGAATGTAAATAGAAGTCATTTGACAGGTGTTTGGTCTTCCGATCATATGTTAGTTTGGTTATTTAAACACATATGTGAAAGAAACGGCCAAATACAAAATAATTGAATCGTAAAAAGTGAGGGCTCTGTGGTGTAATGGTAGCACATTCACCCGGCAAGTGAGAGATCCGGGTTCGAGTCCCGGCGGAGCAAGTACTTTTTGCGATTCAACGTTTATTGAAATTAAATTAGGCTATTGCCAGTTATACAAATTTAATGAATGTAAATAGAAGTCATTTGACAGGTGTTTGGTCTTCCGATCATATGTTAGTTTGGTTATTTAAACACATATGTGAAAGAAACGGCCAAATACAAAATAATTGAATCGTAAAAAGTGAGGGCTCTGTGGTGTAATGGTAGCACATTCACCCGGCAAGTGAGAGATCCGGGTTCGAGTCCCGGCGGAGCAAGTACTTTTTGCGATTCAACGTTTATTGAAATTAAATTAGGCTATTGCCAGTTATACAAATTTAATGAATGTAAATAGAAGTCATTTGACAGGTGTTTGGTCTTCCGATCATATGTTAGTTTGGTTATTTAAACACATATGTGAAAGAAACGGCCAAATACAAAATAATTGAATCGTAAAAAGTGAGGGCTCTGTGGTGTAATGGTAGCACATTCACCCGGCAAGTGAGAGATCCGGGTTCGAGTCCCGGCGGAGCAAGTACTTTTTGCGATTCAACGTTTTATTGAAATTAAATTAGGCTATTGCCAGTTATACAAATTTAATGAATGTAAATAGAAGTCATTTGACAGGTGTTTGGTCTTCCGATCATATGTTAGTTTGGTTATTTAAACACATATGTGAAAGAAACGGCCAAATACAAAATAATTGAATCGTAAAAAGTGAGGGCTCTGTGGTGTAATGGTAGCACATTCACCCGGCAAGTGAGAGATCCGGGTTCGAGTCCCGGCGGAGCAAGTACTTTTTGCGATTCAACGTTTATATATATATATATATATATATATATATATATATATATATATATATATATATATATATATATTATATTATGAACTCCACATTATAGGGTTATCTTTATGTTAGAATAATAAATCGTAAACTAAAACCCTTTTAATTTTTTTATTTCAGACACGTATTTCGGTATAAACCATCTTCAGTGTGAACATTAACCTCTAATTAAATTATAAACAAAACAAATAAATATACACCTGTCGACTATTTAAACAGATGTTAAACTTATATGACACAGTTGTAATTTTGATTAAGATTCTGTGTTTGATATTTTTTCAAAGATAGGATTTGTTTTATTTTTTCAAAGATAGGATTTGTTTTATTTTTTCAAAGATAGGATTTGTTTTATTTTTTAAATTGCTATTTAATATGTTGTGAGGATCTTTTTTATAATTTAGATAAATGTGTAATTCTTCTTTTAGTGTTTAATTTTTCTCCTTTCCTTTCGATATCCAAAATTTCCATGTTCTTTTCAATATTTTTGTAGTTATGTCCAGTTTCTAATAAATGTTCAGCGAAATTTGATTTT
Source organism: Homalodisca vitripennis (assembly GCF_021130785.1). NCBI lineage: Eukaryota > Metazoa > Arthropoda > Insecta > Hemiptera > Cicadellidae > Homalodisca > Homalodisca vitripennis. Next base: position 182,376,414 of record NC_060211.1, read on the forward strand.
ATTGTAGACATGTTGTTTGTTTTCAAAGCTTGTATATGTTCTTTAAACCTTTTATTAAAATTTCTGCCAGTTTGTCCAATATAGTAGCTTTCACAGTCACTACAGTTAATTTTTGTATACTCCACATTGTTTGTATAAATCTTGTTTGTCATCTTTTTGGCTTATTTTGTTTTCAATTAGTTTTAAACGTATTATTTCTTGTTTGGTAACTGATGGAAAATTTTGAATTTTGAAAGGTTTTTCGAACAGCTTTGTTTATTTTAGTATTGAAAGGTACACATAAGTAGATATGAATGTGAGGGTTCTAGCTCACTTTTGGGACAGTCAGAAAATCAACGTAAAATACTGTTTAAAGGACAATAAACTAATCTGTAACTCACGAATGAAAAATTAACCGAATCTATAGCCGTTTTACTGTTCATTGTAGGCTTCTAATTTATAAGCTGTTTTAATGAAAAAATCCAGAAATCTTCGAAATCTTTATTCCACGAAGTTAATTGTAACACAGTCTTTATCTTTAATAGTCTTCTTTCCAGTAACAACCAAGTGTAATTTTTCATTTTTGTTCAATTCTTTAATCTTTTTTTCATCCAAAACAGTCAAAAATCTGTTTGGCAAGTGTACTTTACAATCTTCCAACTCGGCAATTATTGTAAACCCGAATTTATCTTTCATTTTCTCCAAATTCACAATTTTGTATTTCTTATTTTCTTCTAATTCTATTAATTTCTTGTATTCTTTGAATGTTAAATCACCAACCTTATTCAACTCTTGTAACAGTGCCATTTACATAGAAAAAAAATTAATACTTCTACACTTTTAAGGTGAAAAATCAACACTATACTTCCAAAATACACAAAAAACCGGGGTTTTGACCCTAAAAACGTGTTTTTAGGGTCAAAACCACAGCTCTTAAGGTGCATATATACTAGAGTTTTTTTGAAAAATCCTGAAAATCTACTGAATTTCTCTAATTATTGCGAATTTTTTAGCTTTAAAGTTGATAATGTGAACGATATTTCTCGAAAAATCACTACAAAATTGAAATTTAAAAAATCTCTAAATAAAATTTTTTCTATATAAATAGAAGAATCAAAGGCCGTTTAACCATAAATTGTGCTGATTTGTATCAAATTTTAGTAAAAATCTGTACTTTTCAAAGTGTTAGTTTAAACAAATTTTTCTTCTTTAAATAGAAGAATCAAAGGCTGTTCAACCATAAATTGTGCTGATTTTTATCAAATTTTGATAAAAATCCTTAGAAATCTACTGAATTATTGCTATTTTTCAGCTTAATAAAAAGATATTTTACTAAAAAGTAAAACTTGGCAGATTCAAATTTTCCCTATTTAAATGGAGAGGAAAAAGATATCCTGCCCGTACTGCAAAAAAGATGTTTTCGAACATCATTTTACCCGACATTATAAGTCGAAAAATCATTTGAAGAACAAAGAAATTTATAATAAAGAACTAAATTATTTGAGGACTTGGGCTAAAGAGAATCAAATTGCCGATCACCAAAACATGTATAATATAGAAAAATTGCGTGAACTAAAGAAAAATTTTAAGGAAAGTAAAAAAGATCTCAATCTATTTAAAGATGAAAAAATTCAATCAATCGCTGAGAAATTGTCCATTGAAACAAACGATAAAACTAAGTCTGAAATTATCGAAGAAATTGACAAAACTCTTAATGAGAAACCTGAAAATATCATTGATGTAGAAGTTTTATCCTCAATACATGGTCTATTTAAGCAATACATTTTAACAAATTTGAACGACAATTTCATGTCAATTTACAAATATCTTTCTATTTTGCGCCCAGAAATTAAAAGTTTAATCGAAAAATTTCAAGAAACTGTGAAAAATAGTAAAGGATATCTCTCTTTAGAATGCGAATACGAACGAACTTTAGTGAACGGTGAAACACAAACTTGTCCAATGTACTTTACTATAAAAGCAGACGAGATCTTTGATGTAAACGACTTTATTACTAAGCAATTTAATAAATTAACACATCGAGAACAGACAAATCATCCAAATAAGGGTTCTGGATGGACATTTAAAAGCTGCAAACAACTAGTTTTGAGCCTTAATAAACACGAAATAATGAACGCAGGATCATATATCGATTTGCCAAAGAAAATCAAAGATAAGAAAGCTTGTGTAAATATCAAAAATAAAGATGATTTCTGTTTTGTTTATTCTATCCGATGCGCTATTGAAAAACCTGAAAAGAATGCTGACAGAGCAAAGCAATACGAGAAATTTGTAAATGACGAGATATTTTCAGGTTTCGAGTATCCAATGTCCTTAAAAGATATACAATTATTTGAAAAACGAAGCAGTAAAGCAAAGTATAATTATCCGAAAATGTCTGTAAATGTCTATAGTTTTGATGAAAAACTCAATATTGTTCCGTTACAAATTTCAGAAATTTATGATGCCGAGTTAGAAATCGATTTATTGTATGTTAAACAAGATGAAAAATCTCATTATGTTTTGATAACAGATTTAAACAAACTTGTATTTTCTCAGTTATCTAAGTGTAAAAATAAAAAATTTCTATGCAGAAGATGTTTAAGCCATTTCTACAAATCTGGAGATTTAACAGATCATTTAGAAATTTGCAAGCAACACGAAGTTTGTAAGCCAATTATGCCGTTTCCAGGTCAAACAACAACATTTACTAATTATCAAAAGAAATTTTCTCATCCTTACGTTATTTATATGGATTTTGAAAGCATATTAGAAAAAATTCCGACATGCAAGAACAATCCACAAAGATCGATTACAACCAAGATTCAGAAGCACATTCCTTATGGTTTTACTCTATATTTAGTGTCAAATGTGACAAATCGCATGTACAAACCTATATGTTATAGAGCAAAAAATGAAGAAGATTTGCCAAATGTTCCTGCAAAATTGTTTGAAGAACTTAATAAATTATCGAAATACATAGCTAAAAAGTATAATTCTAAGAATAAAATACCTATGAAATTGACCGAAGAAGAAGAATTAGCGTACCAAAATTCCAGTCTTTGTCATATTTGTGAATGTGAGGGTTTTGATAATCAAACAAGAAAAAAAGTACGAGATCATTGTCATTTAACAGGTAAATTTAGAGGTGCTGCTCATTTATCTTGTAACTTGAATCTCAAATTTCCTCAAAATATTCCCGTTTTCTGCCACAATATGTCAAATTACGATGCTCATTTGTACATAAAAGAATTGGCAAAACAGTATGGTAATGTTGATTTGATCGCAAACACCGATGAAAAATACATAAATTATTCAGTAAATTCAGGATATGGGTATGAGTTTGAAGATGATAAACCAAGAAAGTTCATCAAGTTTTTCTTTTGTAGATACGTTCAGATTTATGGCATCGTCTATAGAAAAGTTAGCTAAAAACCTCAAAAAAGATGATTTCAAACATACAAATCATTTTATACAAGATGGTCTGAACGCAATTCTAGATAGACAACCAAATGACGAAGAAGAAATCTTTAAAATTCTATCTGGAAAAGGAATATTTCCCTATGAATTTATCGACAGTATTGAAAAAACTTGATTACACAGAAGAATTGAGAATTCAAGATTTCTATTCACTTTTGACAGATGAGAGCATATCTGAGAAAGATTTTCAACACTACTTAAATGTTTGGAACAAATTAAAAGATAAAAATCTTGGAAATTACTCTGATCTCTATAACATTCAAGATGTTCTATTGCTCGCTGATATCTTTGAAAATTTTAGGAATATTTGTTTGAATTGCTATAAACTTGATCCAGCACACTATCTAACAGCTCCCAGTCTTGCATGGGACGCTATGTTAAAATTAACGAAGATAGAATTACAGTTAATTAGTGATTATAATATGTATTTGATGATCGAAAAAGGTATTCGCGGAGGCATTTCTCAATGTATTAAACGATATGTTAAAGCAAATAACAAATATTTGAAAGATTTTGATAAGACAAAGCCCGAAAACTATTTGTTGTACGTCGATGCAAACAACCTTTATGGGTATGGACTTATGCAAAATTTACCATATAACGAAATCAAGTGGATGGATCCTAAAACGTATACAACAGCAGAATGGAAAGAAACAATTTTGGAACTCACTGGCGACGAAGATTATGGCTATATTCTTGAAGTCGATCTAGAATATCCAACAAATTTACACGAACATCACAAGGATTTACCTCTTGCTCCAGAACATTTTAAAAACAAACTTTGCACAACTCTACTGGATAAAACTGAATACGTTGTTCATTCGAGAAATTTGAAATTCTATCTGGAACAAGGTATGATTTTGAAACATGTGAATAGAGTTATTGCATTCGATCAGAAGCCTTTTATGAAAGATTACATTGATTTTAACACAAACATGAGAACCAAAGCTACAAGTGACTTTGAGAAGGACTTTTACAAGTTAATGAACAACTCAGTTTTTGGAAAATCTATGGAAAATGTGAGAAACAGATGTGATATTAGACTAGGAAATGAAGAATTTTCAATGAAACAGGCCAAGAAAACGAACTTCAAATGCTTTAACATCTTTGACGACAACTGTATAGCGAGTCACATGTACAAACAAAAGGTTAAATTTAACAAACCGATTTACATAGGATTTTCAGTTCTCGACCTCTCAAAATTGCTAATGTACGAGTTTTATTACAACAAATTAAAGAAGTTTGATCCAGATTTGAATCTGTGTTACATGGATACAGACAGTTATTTTCTAGAATTGAAACGAGATCCTTTTAAAATTATTAAAGAAAATATAGATGACTTTGATACAAGTGATTATCCAAAAGATCATGAATGTTTCACTACTAAAAATAAGAAGGTAATAGGGAAATTCAAAGATGAGTTAAATAGCGAAGTTTTAGAAGAATTTTGTGGTTTAAGATCAACTCGTACAAATATCTAGATAAAAACCCAGTTAGGTGTAAAGTAATTAAGAGAAGCGTTGTAAATAAAACAATAAATATCGAAAACTTGAAGAGATGTTTGTTCGAAGATAAAGAAGAATTTAGGGAGATGACTGTAATAAAAAGCTATAAACATGAATTGTATACCATCACTATAAACAAGTTAGCACTGAACGCTAAAGATGATAAGAGAATTGTCCTAGAAAATAAGATCGATACAGTACCTTATGGCTATAAAAATGAAGCAAAATCTGATATATTAGATGAGTTAAATAAACTTGGAAACTTTGACATGTAAATGGAAGATGATTTGATTCACTGCCACAAATGCAAGAAAAAAACGAAAAATATAGATTCTAAAATCGTTCAAACTCAAAACGGATTGTATAGAATTGTTGCAAAATGTTCAAAATGTAAGACAAATAAGAGTAAATTTATAAAGAATCCAAATGAAAAACAAGTAAAGAAAGAATCTAAGAATAAGGAAGAAATCGAGATTGAAGCTAGAGAAATTCATGCACCAGTACGAAAAAAGTTTAAAAAAGAGAAAAATTATAACTTTAGGAATTGACGATTTATGGGCAGCAGATTTAGTAATAATGTCTAACTATTCAGATCAAAATGATGGATTTAAGTATATGTTAAATGTTATTGATACTTTCTCAAAATATGCTTGGTCAAGAGCTATCCAAAAGAAAAAAACGGCAAGGATATTTCAAAAGCTTTCGAAGATATAGTAAAAGATGCCATAAGGATCAATCACAAACCTCCAAACCTACTTCATACAGATAAGGGTTTAGAGTTTAAAAATAAAGAATTTAATGATGTTTTGAGAAAATACGACATCAAGATTTATCATACTGAAAACGAAGAGAAATCAAGTATTGTAGAGAGATATAACAGAAACTCAAAATGAGAGAATGAAAGTAATTTTTGAGATTAATAAAAACTTTAAATGGATCGATATTCTTCAAAAAATCGTAAACAATTATAACGATACAGTTCACAGCACAATCAAAATGAAGCCCAAAGTCGTAGATAAAGATGCAGAAAAGGAGTTATTAGAGACAGTTTTCAAGTATGTTCCACCTGAAATTCACACGAAAACTAAATTTAAAGTCAATGATCATGTAAGAATTGTTAGTAAAAAACAAACATTTTCGAACAAATATAAGAACAATTGGTCAAGAGAAATCTTTGTGATTTATCAAATTAATAACACAGATCCTGTAACTTATAGTATAAAAGATTTAAATAATGAAGAAATAACCGGAAAGTTTTATGAATATGAATTGAGAAAGTCAAAGATCTTTTCTATATAAATGGAGGCTCAAAAGAAATGTTCAAGGTGCAAAGAATTTAAAGATTTTGAAGCTTTTCATAAAAAATAAGAATACCAAAGATGGATTATACTATTATTGTAAGGATTGTCATAAAAAATATGCAAGAGAATTATACGATAAATTAGAAAAATTAACGTTAGAAGAGAAAAAATGTTGCGTTTGTAAAGAAATTAAGGATATTTCCAAATTTTACGATTGGCATTATAGTAAAGATAACAAGAAGGCTTTTTGTAGAGATTGTGCTAGAAGAATTAAACGAGAAAGTCAAAAGAAACCGACTCTTTGCGAGTGTGGACGAATCATTCAATGGTTACCTTATCTTCAAAAACATTTACAAACAAAATATCATAATTCGAGAGTTTAATAAAATTTATTAACATTTTCATCGTGTAATTTAGATATTCTATAAATCAGTCGAGATTCTGCCATATTTGTAGTAAAATGATTTCCGTTGTATAAAATATTCAAAGATTCTTTCATTTGGTTGTAGAGATTTATACTATTTGGATCTCCTTGTCTTAATAAAATTTCCATTTCTGGGTAATCAATTTCAAGTTCTTTCAATCTTTTCGGTATTTCTCTCGTTTCTGAGCTCTGATAACGTAATAAGGATATTCCCACATGTGATTCTTCTTAATTAACACAAAAACATGGTGTTTTTTCTTATCAAAATCTTTACAAACAAGATCTGGTTTCATTAAGTCAATTTTTACACTTTGTTTTGCAATTATTTCCGTTTTGATTTCATCTTTAATTTGCAAGTGCTTAACTTTGTCCTCTAAATATTTAATCTTGTTTTCAAGTTTGTACACACCAAATTTACGAATGCTTGGTAAAACATCTCTCGTAACCCATTGTTGAAAGCTTTTTGCTTCTATTTTATGAGATCTTAAAATTAACGAATAAAGTCCTGATTCATTAATGAAAATAGTATCTTTGTGAATATTTGCGAGGTGGCCCTCGAGGGCTACCTTATCTTTTAGATAAAATTATTGAGATTTGTCACCTTCATCGACATTATTTCTAATCGCTTTTTCTGTATTGTTATATTCCAATATTTCTGCAATATCTTTAGCCTTAAACCAAAATTCATTATTTTCGTCAACAATTGTTAAAATTTCTTTATTATTGAATTTTAGTTGATTATTTCTTAGATCTATGACTGACTCCATTTAGATAGAAAAAATTTAACAAGCAATTTTTATTTTGAGAGACCTGGTTCATTAACGAAAACAGTGTTATTTTGGAAGTTTGAAGGTAAGCTATTTATAGCCCCCCTTATATTTAGATTAAAATAGAAGTTTTTATCATCTTCGTCAACGTTTATTCTGATCGTTTGCATAGTATTTTCATATTCTAGAATTTTTGCTACGTCTTTAGCCTTAAACCAGATCACATTGTTTTCGTCAACAATCGTAAAGATATGTTTGTTATTGAATTTTAGTTGATTATTGAGTAGGTCTACAACTGACTCCATTTAGATAGAAAAGAAATTTAACTAGTAATTTTTATTTTGAGAATAAAGGCCTGGTTCATTGATGAAAATAGTGTCTGGATGTAATTTTTGTAAGAGTCGCGATTCGATACCCTTGTCAGAATCTATGTTTTCAAAGCTTTTTTTGTATTTTTCTTTAACATGATCTATGATAGCTTGTCTCGTATTTTTAAATTCCAATATTTCTGCAACATCTTTAGCCTTAAACCAAAATTCATTATTTTCGTCAACAATTGTAAAGATATGTTTGCTTTTAAATCTAAGTTGATTATTGAGTAGGTCTACAACTGACTCCATTTAGATAGAAAAGAAATTTAACTAGTAATTTTTATTTCAGTATAAAGTCTAGATTCATTGATAAAAACAGTGTCAGGATGAAGATTGTTAAGGGGCCATTCGAATAGCCCCTTGTTTTTTAAGTAAAAATATTGAATTTTGTCATCATCATCAACTCATTTTTATTCCTTTTTCAATCTTAAATATATTGTTGTTTTACTCTCATTATTTAATACATTTCCCTCAGAGTCTTGTATAGTCAGAACGATTTTTTGAATTCTTTTAATATTTTTTCTAATTGGAATATAATCGATTTCATTCGGTTTTTCACTGATTTTTGATCCATAAGCAACATTTGGGAAAAAAGTGTACAAAATTTCAGATTCTTTGTGTAAATGTTCGGTATGATTTTCAAAACTAGGTTCAACGAGATTGCAGTGCACTTCAATTACATCGAACGGTCTAAATTTTGGCGTTTTATTTCCTAAATATACCTGATTTGGCTCAATAGTTTCTTGAACAAACCCTAACAAATCTACAATAATTGCTGAAAACATTATTCTTACTGGTGATTTTATTTGAATTTTATTAGAGAGATAATTTTTTTGCATTTCAAACTTGTTTTCGTTTTCAAAGTTTAAAGATTTATCTGATTGTTTGAATGTTTTCAGATAATTTTTAAGGGAATTTTTTATTTGATCGAAAGTATAATATCCTTTGTTTAAACCATAATATTTTGTTATGTTCTTCTCACTAAATCCTATACAATAAGGAGAACTTTCACTAATATTTATTACAAAATTGTCAGAATAAAAGCCGCTTAAACCGATAAAATAATTTGATTCTTCCTCTAAGTGTATAGGATGTTCCAAGTTTAAAACTAATTTAGAGCTTTCTGAAGTCAACTTGAACAGCTTCATTTTCGCAAGCGTTGCTTCAAGATGAAAATCTTCTATTTAAATGGAGAAATTTTTAAAGCAAAAAGATCAGATAAAACTTCAAACGTTTGAAGAAAATAAGAAAGATCAACCAATCAGATTGTTAATTGTTGGTTCAAGTGGATGTGGAAAAACAACTTTATTATTGAATTTTATCTACAATAGGTTGATTCCTTATTCCAATTTGTATGTTTTTAGTAAATCTTTAGAACAAGACGCCTATAAAAAATTACAAGAAAGATTTGAAAATATTGAGAAAAACTTAAACAAAAAAATATCACATTTTTATAATGCTTCCGAGGACATAGTTCCGTTAAGCGAATGTAAACCCAATTCGTTAATCGTTTTTGATGATTGTATTTTAGAAAATCAGGACGTTATTAAGGAATATTTCGTAATGTCCCGTCACAAAAATATCTCTTGTATCTATCTTTCCCAATGCTTTTCAAAGGTTGATAAACAAGTTATTAGAAATAATTTGAATATGTTGTGTGTTTTTAAGCAAGACGATCACTATTCGAGAAAGATTTATAACAATTATGTGGGATCTGATATGAGTTTTAACCACTTTATTGAGTTATGTGATAAAATTTGGACGGAAGACTACGGATTTTTAACTATTAATCTAACTTTGAAGCCTAAAAGTGGTAAATATTTGAATAAATTTTCCAATATAAACGTGTGATAATCTAGTTGTTTTCATGTTTTTACGTTCCACGTTCACGTTTCGTGTTCTCGTTTTTACGTTCCACGTTCACGTTTTACGTTTCACGTTCCACGTTCACGTTCATGTTTCACGTTCACGTTCCACGTTCACGTTTCCACGTTCCACGTTCACGTTTTACGTTCCACGTTTCGTGTTCGTGTTTCACGTTCCACGTTCACGTTTTACGTTCCACGTTCACGTTTTTACGTTCCACGTTTCAAAATTTTCCTAAATAAATGGCGAACGTAACTTCAGAAGAAGCAAAAAAACTTGATCAAATAGAAAAGAAATTAATCAAAGAATTTAAAGAACAGATTCGAATTGATGAAAAAGAACAAGAATTTATTCAAAAAATTAATCAACCTGTAACATCTGCAATAAAAAATGTTGAGGGCAAAATTGAAAATGTTTTAAGCGATAATCAAAATTTGATGAATTTGGTTCCAGTTGTACGACAATTTGCTGATATTTCGATACCAGAATCTGAGTTTGAATTGCCAAAATTACCATCTTCAACACCATTTAGACCTCGAATCATTGAAGACTCTACCATAGTTGAACCAATAAGTCCTGGAACAACGGATATAATAATTGGTGAAATTGGTAAAAAATTTCTTCCTAGAGCAAAGGATGATAAATTTGGTTTGTATTGGGACAGAAAAAAGAAAAGTTTTATGATTGGAAATTTGCCCGTGAATTTTGAGCATAATGATATCATTATTAATGAAAAAACATATGAAGGAACTCAAGGTTTATGGAGATTATTAACAGGCACTGATGTTCCAAAAGACGGTTTATATTCTGAAGAAGACTTGAAAAAGTATACTGAAATTTTATGGAAATCTGATTCAATTTACAAAAATAATGATCCATCAACTAAGAAACCAAAGTCAAGTAAAGGTAAAAAATATCTCAATTTGATTAAACCAATTTGGGAAAAAAGAATCGAAGGATCAGGTGTGAGAAAATACAGTGATAATAAGATTGAATACAGATATATCGACGATTTGACAAAACTCGATGGAATTATTAATTATATTTATGCTCAAGAAAAGGCTGGAAACAACAATTTTTTGAACGAAAAGAAAGCGATTAAAGATTTTATTTCGAACAAAACTTGACGAAATGATTGAAAAACCTGATGGAATTAAATATTTAAAACGAGTTTTGCCGGCAATAAGTTCATCTATGATTGAGGGTAGTGGACTTTTGAATGATTTTATCAACAATTTACCTTTTGAATTACACGTACCAACTTATCAGTATCTGGGGCCTGGCACAAAACTCGAAAAAAGACTAAAAAGAGGAGATCCTGGTATAAATAAATTAGATCAAGCTGCTATGGAACACGATATTTTTTATGCAAAACATAGAGACACAAATTCCAGACATATAGCAGATAAAGTTTTGCAAGATAAGGCAATGGATAGATTTTTATCAAAAGATGCTAGTTTAGGTGAAAGATTTGTTGCGCTTCCAACAGCTGGAGCAATGTTTTTGAAGAGAAAACTAGGAATGGGAATCGAAGAGAACTTGAAATTTTAACTATATAAATGGAGGTGAATGTAAATTTCAGCAAAAATCAGAAAGAAAAAAATAAAATCCGCTTTTAAGAAGAAAATACCCGTTAGTATTCAATTTAAAATAGATCAACTAAAAAATGGCGAAGATAAGATATTTTTAACAAATAGACAATACAATAAACTCGAAAAACATAAGAAAAACAATAAAGGAACCAGAATAGAATTTTCTTATAATCAGTTGAAAGAACTCAAAAATGGTGGACTTTTGAAAGATTTATTAGATTTTGGAGAAAATATTCCAGTTGTTAAAAATGTTGTTCCTTATGTTCGTAAAGCTGCTCCAATCGTTAAAAAAGATGTGATTCCTATTGTTCGAAACATTTTAAATTGGTTAGATAAAGAGTTGGAAGATGTTACAGGATCTGGATTAGATGAAAAAACTTTGAATTACGTGAAATCAAACATTGAAAAAAAAATTTAAACCTTTAACATTCGGGGAATTGGAAGAAATCTGCAAAAATATTAAACATTTTAGAGGAATCTTCATGAGAGATACATTACCTGAAAAAGTTAAGAAATTTGAATGTGGAATTGTGAATTTAGACTCGATTATGGGAAGTGGAACGCATTGGATTTGTTATTATAAAAATGATAAGAATGCATGTTATTTTGATTCGTATGGAAGAATTGAGGACAAACCACCTATAGAATTGATTAAATATTTGAAAAAATCAAGCGTCTACTACAATGATTCTCAGATTCAAGACTATAAAGATCCCCCAATTTGTGGTCATTTGTGTGTTTTTGTTTTGAATGAACTGAGTACTGGTAAAGATTTTAAAGAAGTTGTTAACAAATTATTGCTTAATAAATATGGATTCACAAAATATTTTTGACGTATTTGGAACACAAATTATTCAAAATGTAGATAATAGTTTGAATTTTGATAGTTTGAGAAATGAGTTTGATAACAAGTTAGAAAATGTATTACAAAACTTTCCAGATTCAGATATATTTGCTGTCGAGATTGAAGATTTTAAAGCAGAATATGATAACAAACTTGCAAATTTCATGAGTTCAAATGAAGTTGCTGATAAAATAAAAACATTGGAAAAAGAAGTTGATGATGGTGTAAAAAAAATTATTTACCAATTTAATGTCTCATATCGAAAAAGCTGATGAAATTACTGAAGCGATCAAAGTTGAAAAGAATTATGTTAGTTTGGCTAATAAGAAAAGAATTGTCGGTGTTCGACCTGGTATTGACAAACATGATGTTGTTGTTAAAGAACAAATTTTAAAACCTCTAAAATTATCAGAAAACATCGATATTGTTGATTTACATGATCCGAATGTTAAAAATGCCTTAGATTTTAAAGGAAAAAGAATTAGCAGTGTTAGTAAAGGAATTAATCCATTTGATGTTGTTGTAATGATTCAATTAGAAGATCATATTAAAATGTTTAATGAACTAAACAAAAATTACGAGAATCATAAACAGCATGTTAAAGATTTTACAACAGAAGTCTATGACAAGTTAGAAGCCAGAAATAGAAGATCAGTAGACGATGTTGGTGAATTACTTGATAAAGTAAATAAACTAGAAGAAAACTTTGATATATATAAAAATACTGTTAATGAAATAATTAGTGTAGCAGTTACAAAAATTCTGAAAAATTTTGATACAAGTTTTAATGAGAAAATAAACTTTTTTGAAGATTTTAGTACACGTTTCAATGAGAAAGTAACACATAATAATGAATTACTTAAAAGAATAGATGATCGATACTCTTTATATCTCGATAAAGTAAATAAACTAGAAGAAAACTTTAATAAATTTAAAGAAGATGTCGATAAAACTTTTGAAAATATTGATAACAGATTTAATGGATTAGGCGGCTATGATGACTAATTTTCCTTATATAAATGGCGCTCATATATTGTGTGAGATGTAAAGAAAAAACTGCAACAAATGATATAAAATATTACGCAAATATCAATGGAGTTAAGAGAATTTCTGGAAAATGTGCTGAATGTAACGCAAAAAAGAGCCAATTTATAAAAACTTGATTTTGAAATTTTTTCTTAATAAATAGAGATGGCGGGACATTACAGTGCTTTCGATCTTTTTATCATGCAACACGAAAGAGATTTGAAAAAAGAACATTGGGATGACATTTCTCAAAAATATGAATTATCCGAAGATATGATGAGATTATACGTAAACAAATTGAATTGGTATAACATTGCTAAATATCAAACTTTATCATCAGAGTTCATTCAAGAAAATATACATTATCAATTAAAAGATCATATGTCTGTTCTTTGTCTCTATCAACACTTGAGTATAAAGTTTTTGGATGAAAATAAAGATACAGTTGATTGGAATAATATTATAGATAGCGGTTACTATCCTGTGCAGATTTTATTGAAATATGTGACCGAGATCGCAAAATTTAAGGAAGAGAATCCTGAATATGACGAAGTAGATCATTAAAAATGACTCTAATCTTTTTAATTATTTTACTAAAATTTATATCTTTTTCTTATAAAAACGTACATTAGATCGATGAAAAAATGATACACGATGTTTAAAATTTCTAAATTTTCTCTTATTAAATGGCGGACTACAGAAAAATATGCTAGTGATATTGAAAGGGCGGAGTTTAAAAATTTCTATCCAATTAGTAAACAACATTTGAATGAACCGAATAAAAGAACTGAGTTTAATATTGATTTTGGAGATAACTTTTGCTCGTCTAACTTCCAGTTTTATATTTCTGGAACTTTAACAAAACAAGATGGTCAAGCATATCTTGGATAATGTTAGATTAATCGATAATTTTATACCGTTTTTATTTTCTAAGATTGAAGTAAGAAAACACAATAAATTGATAGAAGAAGTCGAAAACTGTGGCCAATTAAGCACAATTAAAGGAACTATTTCGTATTCAAAAAGTGATGTTATTTCTCAAACTTCTAATGGCTTTGAATCAGATTTTAAATTTGGTGTTTTTGAAGCAGCTGGAAATTTATCTCATTTTGGATTAGGATTTTTTGAAAATGTTACTATTCCGATCTATAAAGGAGGATTTTATCTAAGTTTTATAAGAGCAGAAGACGATGATGTGATTCTGAAGACTGCAACTGGAAATGTTATGCCTGTTGATGGAAAAATAACAATTACAGATTTTTTTATTAGAGTTCCAATGATTGATTATAAAATCACGAGTAAAATAAGGTTGATTGATGAAATTACAAAAAGTCAAAACATTATGTTTAATTTTCTAGATTGGCAATGTATTGAACAAAAAGGTATTTCCGGAACAACTTATTCGTTCGATATCACAAATATTTATAGAAATATCTTCAATCCCAAGTTCGTTATCATAGGTTTTCAAACAGATAGACAGAATAATCAAGAAAAAAATCCTTCAAAGTTTGATAGTTTGGATGTAAAAAATATCAGAGTAAAATTGAACGGTTCTTATTATCCAGATGAATTACAAAATTTAAACATTTCAGGAGGTCTTTTCAGAATCATGTATCAGATGTATCAAGATTTTAAGAAAGTTTACTGTAATAATAAGGAAATGTATTACAATCCTAAAGAATTTTTAGCGAATAGACCTATTTATGTCATTGATACAACAAAGAGTTTGACAAATATTTCTGGTTCAAAGAACGATATAATTATCAATATGGATTTTCAAAAAGCTGTTACAAACGCGATTTGTTATGTTGTTGTTGTCTCTGAGAAATTTTTAGCCTATGATGTGATTAAGAACGATATTAAAGAAATTCAGTAAAAATCGTCTTATTTTCTGTTGAGCGAATGTTAGCAAATTTCATTATTTCCGTTTATAGATTTTTCATTAAGATTTCTGGATTTTTTCATTAAAACAGCTTATAAATGTAGAAGCAAACATTGAACAGTAAAACAGCTATAGATTCGGTTAATTTTTCATTCGTGAGTTACAGATTAGTTTATTGTCCTTTAAACAGTATTTTACGTTGATTTTCTGACTGTCCCAAAAGTGAGCTAGAACCCTCACATTCATATCTACTCACATATTTATATTTCAAAATTCAAAATTTTCCATCAGTTACCAAACAAGAAATAATACGTTTAAACTAATTGAAAACAAAATAAGCCAAAAAGATGACAAACAAGATTTATACAAACAATGTGGAGTATACAAAATTAACTGTAGTGACTGTGAAAGCTACTATATTGGACAAACTGGCAGAAATTTTAATAAAAGGTTTAAAGAACATATACAAGCTTTGAAAACAAACAACATGTCTACAATAAAATCAAATTTCGCTGAACATTTATTAGAAACTGGACATAACTACAAAAATATTGAAAAGAACATGGAAATTTTGGATATCGAAAGGAAAGGAGAAAAATTAAACACTAAAGAAGAATTACACATTTATCTAAATTATAAAAAAGATCCTCACAACATATTAAATAGCAATTTAAAAAATAAAACAAATCCTATCTTTGAAAAAAAAATATCAAACACAGAATCTTAATCAAAATTACAACTGTGTCATATAAGTTTAACATCTGTTTAAATAGTCGACAGGTGTATATTTATTTGTTTTGTTTATAATTTAATTAGAGGTTCAGTTAGAGGAAATGTGTGAACCCCAGCTGTGCTGTTTCAGTGTTGTGTCCTTTATTTTAATTTAAAATGTAGTTTTTTTACCCAATTAGTGGCTAAAACTATATAAAACAGTTCTTAAAAAATTTTTGTTCATAATTTACATAAAAATGTTTAGATTTTTTTCGTAATCTTTTTTTTTCCAGTACTTTTCCTACAACTAACCTTACCCGTTAACTTTAATTGTTTTCAGTGTTTGTTTACTATTAGTAGTTTTTCAAGTGAGAAGGTAATGGACAACTTAAAATTTGCCCCTTCAAACAACTCAAACTGTTTGGATTTTGATACCATAACTAATGATCACAATTATTGTTCTAATAAGCAAACAATGAACATCATTTCAGGAAAAACTATTTCTAATGACGATGTCAATAATCAAAACGAGTGGCAAATCGAAACAACTAGAAACAAAAGACATTTGTCAACAGCCAACGTTTCAGATGTTAAGAAACCTTGTAGACCTACAGAGTACGTTGCAAAAACTGCTAGACCTATTGAATTGCACAACAGATTTGAAATGCTGAGTAACGCCAACCTAGGCTCTGAAGAAGAAACGATGAACGACGACAAATGTAGGACGAAGGTGAGGCCTCCACCTATATTTGTCCCCAACATTGTCAACATAAGTAAAATGATGGTAAACATTGAACAAGTAATTAAAAAAGAGTCATATTCATTTAAATGCATAGCTAGAGATAAAGTAAAAATTAACACTGATACTATTGAAGCCTACCGCGCATTAGTCAAACATTTAACTAACATGAAAGTAAACTTCCATACATACCAAATAAAGGGTGACAGAGCTTATAGAGTAGTGCTTAAGAATATGCACTTCTCTACGGAACCCCAGGAAATTAAAACAGCTATAGAAGCTTATAACCACAAAGTTAGGAATGTGTCGAACCTTAGAAGTAGCAAATCTAAAGATCCACTGTCAATTTTTTTTGTAGACTTAGAGCCAACATCAAACAACAAAGACATTTTTAAAATTGAATTCCTACTAAATGCCAAAATTGTACTTGAGCCCCCTTACAAACGTAATGATGTGGTGCAGTGCAAAAAGTGTCAAAGATATGGGCACACAAAGGCTTACTGCTGGTACCAAAACCGCTGTGTAAAATGCGGCTCAGATCATGATACTAGCAGCTGTAATAAATCTGTAAATGTTCCTCCCAAATGTGTATTATGTGGTGGTGAGCACCCAGCCAACTATAAAGGTTGCTCTATTTACAAAGATATTAAGAAAAAGGCTTTTCCACCTCTAAGACCAGCGTTAAAAAAAGACACTCCTCCTCCAGTGCAAGATCGAGAAGTAGATAGACCTATATCTGTTCGTACTCAAAATTCAACAGGTAATCAGTCTCAACCAGTATCACCAACCTTATCTTATGCTAGAGTGGCATCAGGTCAATCAAATGTAGAAGCAAATCACAATCTGAATCAAATAATTGATGGATTTTTAAATAAGTTCGAAATGATGATGTCTCAACAAGCCCAGCAAATAGGTACATTGATTAACCTATTGACAACTGTCATATCAAAACTAAAATGAATAGATTTTATAGGATTGGACTCTGGAATGCCAATGGCTTGGCCCGACATGGCCAAGATATTCAACTTTTTATTTCAATACACAAAATAGATATTATGTTAATTTCTGAGACCCACTTTACAAACTTACATTTTTTCAAAATCCCAAATTTTACTTTTTATTCTACAAACCACCCTGACAATACGGCGCATGGAGGTAGCGCTGTGCTAATCAGAAAACAAATAAAACATTATGAATTACCTAGATTTCAAGAAGATCATATTCAAGCTACAAGCATAGTGGTTGAGGACTGGATGGGACCACTTACATTTTCTGGTGTTTACTGTCCCCCGAGGCACAATATTACCAAACTTCAATTCAACGAATTTTTCGAAACTTTAGGGCCTCGTTTTGTAGCAGGTGGTGACTTTAATGCCAAACATGTCATGTGGGGTTCAAGGTTGATTAACCCTAGAGGTAGAAATTTGTTAAATTGCATGAATGACAATCACTTGAGTTACGTATCTACAGGGGAACCAACCTATTGGCCTTCAGATCCCAACAAAATTCCAGATCTTCTTGATTTCTTTGTTACGGGAGGTATTTCTCCTAACTATATGGAGGCTGTTTCATCTCTCGATTTGTCGTCCGATCACTCTCCGGTCATCCTATCAATAAGTTCATCATTTGTATTGAAAGAAAAGGCAGCGTCCTTATCGAATAAAGGCACAAACTGGGTGAAGTTTCGTGAAACGTTAAATGACAGTTTAAGTCTTAATATATCACTTAAAACAATAGAGGAAATAGACAACGCTGTGGAAATTTTTAATTATACTGTTCAGAAATCTGCTTGGAGTGCAACGCCTGAACTTAATAATACAACGTGTGGCAATATCAATTACCCAATATATATTAAGCAGCACATTGCTCAAAAACGTCGCTTACGAAGAATATGGCAAAATTCTAGAAATGTAAGAGATAAAACAATGTTTAACAGAGCATCAAGACAGTTAAAGATTTTGCTTAAAAACTTAAAAAACATATGGTTTCAAGAATTCACTTCAAATCTCTCCCCAACTGAAGCAACAGACTATTCTTTATGGAAAGTAACAAAAAGCACAAAGAAACCGCAAGTGCCCATTCCTCCAATATCTAAACCAGATGGTTCTTGGGCGAAAAGTAACAGAGAGAAAACTGATTTGTTTGCTGCATATTTTAGTAATGTTTTCAAACCATACCCTGTAGATAACAACTTTGATAATAGACATGTTGTAAAGGAGTTTCTTGATTCACCTAACCAACTCTCACTACCTATTGGCTCCTTTAAACCATCTGAAATATATGATGAGATTAAAAATCTTAATCCCAAAAAGGCCCCTGGTTATGAGTTAATAACAGGTAAGATACTACAAGAGCTTCCTAGGAAAGCCACACTCTTTCTTACCTTCGTATTTAATGCTATTTTGAGGCTTGAATACTTCCCATCACAATGGAAGGTGGCTCAAGTTATTGTTGTTCCTAAGCCAGGAAAACCTCAAAACGAAGTAATGTCGTACAGGCCAATCAGTCTACTACCTATACCTCCTAAATTATTCGAAAAGTTATTTTTAAAACGACTTCAGGTTTTTATAACTGAATGCAATTTAATTCCCAATCATCAGTTTGGTTTCAGAGTGCACCACTCCACTATCGAACAAGTCCATAGAGTAGCTAATATAATAAGGCAAGATTTGGAATCAAGAAAATTTTGTTCTGCAGCATTTCTCGATGTGAGTCAAGCCTTTGACAAAGTGTGGCATGAAGGGCTTCTATTTAAAATAAAAAGTCATCTACCTCACACTGTTTACAACATTATAAAATCTTATTTAGAACGAAGGTATTTTCAAATCAAGTTTGATGATTGTCTTTCAGATCTGAATGAAATAAACTCTGGTGTACCTCAGGGAAGTGTACTAGGACCAGTGCTGTACTTAATTTTCACTGCAGACATTCCAACTAATCAAAATTCTTTGACAGCAACATTCGCCGATGACACTGCCGTACTGGCATCCCACTCCAACCATGTTGTAGCATCACAAATTCTACAAACTAACTTAAATTCTATCACAGTTTGGCTTAAAACTTGGAGAATTAAAGTGAATGAAACTAAATCTGTTCACGTCACATTTACGTTGAAACATGACACCTGTCCACCAGTGTTTTTAAACAACATTCAAATTCCTCAAAGAAAATGAAGCTAAGTATCTGGGTGTACATCTCGATAGGAAGCTGACTTGGAAACCACACATATGGAACAAAAGGCTCCAATTAAATTCAAAATTTTCAAAACTAAATTGGCTTTTTGGGAACAAATCCCATTTATCAATAGAAAGCAAACTGTTGTTGTACAAGACTGTTCTAAAGCCCATCTGGACGTACGGAATTCAACTGTGGGGAGTTGCTTCTACATCAAATATTGAAATTATACAGCGTTTCCAATCTAAAGTTCTCCGAAAGATATTACAGGCCCCATGGTATGTTCGTAATGAAGTCATTCACAGAGACACGAATATCCCTTTTGTTACTGAAGAAATTCCAAAGTTCTGCATCAAGTATCAAAACAAATTAAACTCTCATCCTAACTACTTGGCTATCAATCTGCTGGACAACAGTGACCATCAATTTCGGCTAAAAAGACATGATTTCTTAAACTTAGCTGATCGATTTTAAAGATGAACAATCTCTTAAATGTTTATGTTAATTAAGGTTAATGAACTTTGATTAACCATGTCCTTAAGATTTATCATCAAATTTACTTATTGTTTGTTGTATATAAACAGATTGTAAATAAATTAAAGTCAAAAAAAAAAAAAAAAATTAGAGGTTAATGTTCACACTGAAGATGGTTTATACCGAAACACGTGTCTGAAATAAAAGAATCTAAAAGGGTTTTAGTTTACGATTTATTATTCTAATATATATATATATATATATATATATATATATATATATATATATCACTTCAAATCAGAATCATTATATCTTAAATCAGTCAGGCATCGACTTATATTAAATATAAACATTTTAATACTATATATATATATATATATATATATATATTTATTTATTTACATACATTTGCATATTTACAAGTGTCACGATTCAACACTAGAGTCCCCCTGTTCTCCTCGCGTTAACTGATCGCAATCATTCGGGTATTTAGTCCCGTTATTATGATTCTGCGGACGTGTCAAACGCAAAACTAACTCTCAATAGTTTTGTTTTTGTTTAAGGATTTTATTGTAAGGATGTGAAACGTACAGCTTTAGTTGGTAATTAAGTTACAAATAAATATAATACCCCTTTCTAAGGGAAGTTTTATTATTTTTCTTGAATATAAAATCAAACATTTTAAATTACGAGACATTCGAGCATTAGATGGTGTGATTCAGCTCCAATACTTAAACTAACTATACTACAGTAAAGATAGCAACGTATTCAATTTGTGTTGAGAACAAAGTTTGTACAAGAGCTCTCTCGACTCCCCTGATATGTAACAGGGCAGTGTAATGGTATTTTACAACTATACTCGTATTTGATACACACAACGTACCTATAGTGGGAGGGATGGATTTAATGTGAATGATAAGTTGAGAGCTGCATTTCACATTCCGCTTACTGCAACGTTTGAAATATGGCATTGTCACAGACTTTGACTCCTAGAATCTGGAATCTACTTTCGACTGTAGAGATAAAAAAGAGTCAGCGACGAAGTCATTCGAAACGACTTTTGATATGTTGTGCATCTGATGAGACAATCTATATTACACTGGATGGCTACTGAATAAACAACACATACCCAAAAAAGCTACCCACATTTTAAAAGTCATTAAACACAAAATATTACAGATAAAAACTGTATATTGAAAAATAAAATACTATTTAAAAATAATCTTTATTCACCGTGGTTTTAAAATTATTTCTGCCAAGTGGCGTTCATTATTGTCGATACACAATTGACGATTTCCAAAGACTGTCATCACGTGATGTCCTGTCGTATGGAATAGCTGCTCTTGAATATATATTTCGATGTTTACATAAATTTACCTTACATTTTAAGTTGCACCACAGGAAAAGCACATTAGTTGCGAGATCTGGGAAACGTGCTGGCCAATGAACATGGTCGAGGAATGACAACAGTTTTTCATGAAAAGAGCACTTCAATTAATATGCAATCAGTGTAAGACGTAGAATCGTGTTTCTGAAACCACAAGTCACGGCTGTTTACTCATAAGTTTTGGAGTTAAGGCCTTAAATTATCTCCTTAATTAGTCTGTCTGAATTATCTTTGTATATGTCTAGTTTTGGACTAATATTTCGTTATCTTCAGACCTCGCCTGCTATATTTTCTCATTTGGTGTCGATAACCAACCTGAAGAAGGTACTCAATGTATTTAATTTAACAGAGCAGTACAGATAAGTCAAAGCTCATTCAAATAACAATATTAGGCCCGTACTCAGATCGGTTTTTCGGACAATTTTACCGGGGCACTGGCTTTTAGAGGGATCGGACCGAGTCCCGCCACATGTCTAATTGAACGGACTGTGTCGACGGACGAAATAGCTCAATATAATAACTGTAACGCTATTATAGACCAAATTTGTAATGTCGTATCTTTATAATTTCAAATACACTGTGTCTATTACTTTAAATTAATAATAATCTTACTTTTAATTTAACAATCTCGGTCGTGTTTATTTACATCGTCCATTCAAGCGGAAAAAGTCTATAATAATTCCTGCGATCAAACATAAAATACCACGACAGTTGAATTCATTTGAACCAGCTCCATACATGTAACACCTCTGAGTGGACTTGTCTTCGTTAAAGAATTGCACAGTTTGCAGTCAATTATCGTGAAACTAAGCGTAAAATATATTTCAATATCATTTCCATCTGTAATTAATGATTCGTTCTCCAAATTCGCTTTCTCGCTGATAATCCCATTCTTTTCAGTTTAAGACATTTCAGCTGAATCCTTAACAAACTGAATTTTTTATTGGCTGGAAATAACGCAGGTGATGGATGATCGAGCATTTTGAGAAACCGAAAGTGCATCCTTTATAGTAAGGGGTTCCTAATCACCAATAGGAAAGGCACAGTTGATGATATTAGCACACTAGAATTATCAGAGTTATTTCCAACGAATGTTGCTAGTAAAAAGAATGGCAAGAGTAACTGCCATCGAAGTCCATTTTAAAATGAAAGTACTTAATTTATTAGGATCCAACTAAGAAATCGCATCTTTTTTAACATCTGCTATTGAATATTTTAATTTGTTTGATAAGGTATAGGAAATGACTTTTTTAAAGTTTCATGATTCGTTAGATAATTTCTAAATAAACATAAGGTAGTGCCAAAATATGCAAAACAAGTTTTTTATACTATGACGATCTTTAGCAATCCTGTGAAATGTTATGTCTTAAAAAAAAATATTTAGTTCTGACACAATATTTTACAGTACCATATATTTATTTATATTTTTAAGGCGTAGGTATACGCAACCAATTAAACGCAACCAATTAAAACTCACGCACAATGTACATAATCATAGCAAAATGTAAATCTGAACCCGTGAGGAAGCCAATTATAATCGTAAGTTAATATAAATGTTTTATGAGTGTGTGCCAAAGATTTTGTGTCACATGCTTATCTCATTATGGGAGGCATGTTTTGGGTTAGTGGAGGTGAGGAAAACCATCCTATTGCGAGAAGATTCACAGTTCTTTTTTAAAGTTTCTGCCAACAAAACTGGGGGTTTCCTTACTGTGGGACGACGCATCAACTAATTTCTTGAGCTATATAAAATTGTTTACAATTAGATTTTTTCATAATTATAACTTATTTTATGCTTGATACCAATGACGTTTAATGCTTTAATATTATCCTGGAAATTAAAGTTCTAATGGCTCATTTCTTTTCACGTTACTCAGGTACATAATTTGCTGAACAAAAAAATCAGGTATTCCCAGCCCGGTAGACCACTATAATACGACAGCAGAGAGGCACAATCAAAGTAAAGTGTTTAGTTTTCCTTTCCTAAGTTCAAACAGCTGTAGTTAACGTTTTTTAGTCAACTTGACGTTGTTGATATTGATAATATGAATATCTCAAGTAGCCTGTGTGATTGTGACTTGGAGATGGTTGATGCAGTTGATTGATGAGAAGGCTTGTCAAGTTTATGATGTAACCAAACCATTAAAAATAAGTCTAAATTTTTGGTACAGCACAGCGTTCTAAATTTGTTTTTTGTATTATTTTCGTAGAAAAAGCTATGTTACACACGCACAGTATGTATTTATCTAGATTGACACACAAGTGCAGGTATTTAATGTTCATAGATAAATTTAAAGTCACAACCTCAGAAACTATTAAGTTGTGTCAGAAAAGAGACCTAAGTGGCAAATTCTTTCCATGTAGTAAATGTACATGCATTAAAAATTCATCAGTATTTTCGTCTTTCATGGAGAAGTGTTTATCACATATTACATTTGGGTATATGAGAAACTTTTATGTTCCCATTATATGTATGCAATTTTTTAAATTTAGAAAAACGTGGAAAGAGGGTGGAAGATTAAAGTTATTCCCAATTTCTGTTGCTTGTGGGCTTGCTGTTCTTTTTGTACAGTGTTCTCAAAGTATGAAAGGTAAGTTTAAAATAGCCTAGTATATCTCTTCGGCTGCAGTATAATAAGCGGCCACCACGCTATTTGAATCATCTATATTCATGAGTATAGGATCCTCAATATTCATTACCACTATTGAAAGCCAAGTTTCGAAACAAATAACATTATAGGTATTTCAAATTACAATTTATTTTGGCTGTTTTTATATCTTTAAAAGTAAGGGCAGAGTACAATAAGCACGGTTTTTATCTTGCTTATTACAATTATCGATACTTTATGTATAGATTAACAGAACTATGAATCAATATCAATGTATCTAAAATACTAAATTAGTCACATGTTTCAAATGAATAGAAATAGTTTAAACAATTATGTAATGTCATAAATACTAATGGAACCATAACCATTAATCAAACGATAAAATTAAGACAGGTGATAGGAAAAATGTCATTTAAATAAACAAAAAAATGTAACAACAAAACAAACATATTAAACCGAGAAAGACACAGTAAATTGACTTCAAGTGGTATTTTGTAGTTCTCTAAAGTTAACCATCTTTTTCTATTTAAAAGAAGTTATTCATAGACAAAAATTATGTTGAGAACTGTCATCTGTAGACAGTTTAGGGTCGGTCGGGGTAAAATGGGTATACTGGGGTGAAACGGGTATAAACATTATTTTATATTATAAAACTTGAGTTATTGATGTTTTGGATCAGAAAAAAAATACCATAAATGTATAACATCATCTTATATGATATTATACTGAAAGTGAGTTGGCTAAACTGCTGGTAGCTTCTTAAAATGAAAAAAACATATGTTCACAGGAGTCAGTGTAACCAAGACAACCTAACTGATGACATTGTTAAAAGTTAACCTAATCAAATAGAAGTTTCAAATTCAGGTATGTATACATTACACATATATACTTTAACTTTTAACTTGTTTAATGTTTTAAAGTTTAATAGGTTTTATGCTATTCATAATTTGTTAACATGGGGTAAAATAGGTATAATATTTTAAAAACTGAAAACTAACCTCACTTTTTTGTTTTAGATCATGCCACGCACATACATAAACAAAAAAACCCAAAAATATGATGAAGATTCTTTGAAGGAAGCAGTAAAGGAAGTTGACAATGGAAGCTCAGTATATGCTGCAGCAAGAAAATATAACATTCCTTATGAAACCCTTCGGCGGTGGAGTGAAAATCCTCCTAAAACTCCTGGTTCTGGAAAGGCAACAGTGCTATCAAAAGAAGAGGAGAACTATATTGTGGAGGCTTTATTGTATGCAGCAAAATGTGGTTATCCACTAGATAGAAAAGACTTGCAATATATGGTGTGTAGCTATGTAAAATCAGTGGGTAGAAAGACGCCATTCAAGGACGATATGCCAGGGTATGACTTTTTAAGAGGGTTTGAAAAAAGGTGGGCACATGAACTATCAAAACGGAAACCCGAAATATTAACAAAAGCAAGGGCTGAAGGACTGTCTCAGTTTGTGGTAGATGAGTTTTTTAAAATTTATGAGCAAGTTCTTGTGGAAAATGGGTTAGAAAATCACCCAGAACGTATTTTCAACTTGGACGAAACTGGCCTAGGCACAGATCCCACTAAGGGTAAGGTCTTTGTCCCTAAAAGTGCAAAAGTGTCCTATTCAAGATCAGGAGGAGCTGGCAGACTGCAATACAGTGTTCTTTTTGTAGCCAGTGCATCCGGTGAACGCTACCCACCTTGTGTTGTTTTTAAAGGACAGGGAGATTTGCAAAGTACTTGGGTTCAAGGAGGACCGCCAGGTGCACTCTATGGAGTCACACAGTCTGGCTGGATGCAAGATTTCATTTTTGAGAAATGGCTCATTAATTTTGCAAATCAGACAAAAAATCTTGAAAAAACCAGTTCTTGTCTTGTTTGACGGACATGGAAGTCACTTGACCTATAACGTAACCCGAGTGGCAAGAGACAATGACATTATTCTTCTGTGTTTGCCCCCAAATACATCCCATGCACTTCAGCCATTGGATGTTGGGGTATTTGCTCCTATGAAAAGTGCGTGGAGAGAAATTTTGAAGAACTGGTATCGTGAATCGCGGCTTAAAAATGTTGACAAGGCTGTTTTTCCAAGTCTTCTAAGTAAACTGGTATCGACTTCATTCAAATCTGAGCACATTATTGGTGGTTTTAAGGGCTCTGGGATCTATCCTGTGAATAAGTCTGTTTTAGAAAAAAGGATTGTTTCAGTACAACCAACTAGGCCAATGGACTTACAAAGTGGAGCACAACCTAAGCAAAACTCCATCGAAACACCCAAAGACATCGCAGAGGCACCCATTGGCCGACCAGAACCCACTGGATTAAAGTTAGCTAATCCTGTACAAGATTTACCCGGCCCATCAAGTTCTGTAGCAGGCCTACCTGAAATTTCTCCTTCACCAATGAAGAAACTGAGAGAAGCAATTTTAAGTACATTGTCACCTGAACAGTCATCAAGTGTAAAAGATGCATTGAAAAATTCTAAGACAAAAAGGCGACGAGTTCAAGGAAGTTGTGGTGAAGTAATGACAACAAATGAAGTAATGGACAGACTGAAAGAAGAAGAAGATGCCAGAAAAGAGAAAATAAAAAGTAAAACTAATAGGCCTAAACCCATTACAGCCTTAGGAAAAACAATAAAACAAGAGCCTGGATTGGTCCAAGCAAAGCCGCAAAAAAAACCTAGAGCTACTAAACGCTTATTTGATACGGCAGAAAGTGACGATGAAAGCAGCCTACCTAAAAACGTAAAACCTACTGAACCCACTGTAGGATCATGGGTAGGTATAAACTACCAAAGTGAATGTGGCACGGTTGTGAAGGAGTACAGGGGACAAATTACTGCACAAGATCTTCGCAACAAGGAGCGATATTCCGTAAAGTTTTTGACAAAATGCAAAGGTGAAGGAGAGCGTTACATTTTTCCTGATAAAGAAGACATTGAGTGGGTTGATTTAGGACAAATTTCTAATGTTTTTTTCTGTACCAGATTATAATGGAAGATTTTTCAAGTTTGTGTGAAGTGCCCCTCTCAACGAACTGTTTCTATGTTTTAATTTTTTAAATAAATTACTTGTCTAACTGATATTTTTAGTAATAATAAAATTTTTTGTGACCAAAATATTTCATTAGTTATTTTTACTGTGCCTACTTTACACAAATACTGGGGTAAAATAAGTACAGCACTTGTAATTATTGTGTTTTACTATGAAAACATTACTATACCCGTTTTCCCCCAAACCATGGGGTTAAAATAGGTATACTATAAAAAAAATAATTACTTTTATACTAAATAGTTTATTAACTTTTATTACATATTAAACTATTCTAAGAGGTCACAATGATAAGCTGGAACCTGTAATTATTTTGTAATTATTTCAAGAAACTTTTTAAAAGGC
This sequence comes from Homalodisca vitripennis, assembly GCF_021130785.1. Taxonomy (NCBI): domain Eukaryota; kingdom Metazoa; phylum Arthropoda; class Insecta; order Hemiptera; family Cicadellidae; genus Homalodisca; species Homalodisca vitripennis. Next base: position 182,403,938 of record NC_060211.1, read on the forward strand.
CTTAAAGTTAAAAAGAGAGCATGTTTTTGTACCCATTTTACCCCGACCGACCCTATCAACTATAAACACTTTTTTATATAATAAAAGTATTTTCTTTTATAGATAGTAACAGACAGTCAAAAGCTCGTGTTCAACCGTGAAACTAAGTTTATAAAGTGGCATATCATCTGATCTGCTTGCAGATCATCTCAGTGAGTATTTGTACAGAAGAGAAGTATGGTTTTCTAGAGAAAATGCTTCAACAAGTTCTCTAAAGCGGTTAATCATTGCTAACCGGGAGAAAACATATAAATAATTACGCATATTTCACATTATTATAAATGTTTTTTTATGTTGTTATCATGTCATTATTATTTAGGAGTTTTTTTTATATTTCCAGTTTGTAATTGGTTATTTGATCGTTATAGCTCATTTATTATTTATAAGATTATCACTTTGTGCATTATATTAATTATTTTGTTTAAAAAATACGATTATTATGACTATAGATATGTTGATATGATGTATAAACTCATATTCGATAAATGAATATTAAGTATTGATGGTTGTACTAATGTGTTTTTTGTAACATTGTGTTTATCTTGACTTTTATTGCAACGAAACACTGGTTTCCACCTTTAATTCATCTCCTCAATACAAACTGGACACTTTTGACTTAAAGAAGCAAGATCATTATCTTGTAGCCATTTGAAACGCTGGTCAATGTTTAAAAATACATTTTTACGCTGAAACCGTATACTTATCGGCATTGTTCTTGCCAATATCATTACTCACTACTTTGTTTTATTAACTTAATTTAAAAAAATGTTGTTATTTTGTAAAATAAAAACAGCCTGCAGTTTTTAACTGGAAATATAAAAAAACTCCTAAATAATAATGACATGATAACAACATAAAAAAACATTTATAATAATGTGAAATATGCGTAATTATTTATATGTTTTCTCCCGGTTAGCAATGATTAACCGCTTTAGAGAACTTGTTGAAGCATTTTCTCTAGAAAACCATACTTCTCTTCTGTACAAATACTCACTGAGATGATCTGCAATAGGTCAATTGTGTTTATGTTTGATATTTTAGATATTTCTAATCGATAGTTAATTTAATTATTTTGGTGTCCACTTATTATAAACTGCAACCTACACACTTATGAAACTGGCAAAAATTAATTATAAATAATTATAGAATATTTTTGTATTTGATAGTGTAGGTATTTCAGTATAGATTCACTGATTGATTGTCTTGTACTGCAGCCATCTCTTCATTTAACCGATTGATATGCTATTTTTATTTGCTATGGTTACCTGAGTACCTGCCCCATTAAGATCCCTCAGAAGTTCTGTTCTTTTATGGCTTCCCAGTAAATCATATAAGAATAATGGTTGATTCAGTGTGAATATTGAGTTAGCTCCAACTTCCAGGTACTGCACTCAGAGGAAGCTGAACTGGAGCTAAACTAAACATTCAAATTGAATCAACCCTTCCCACCATAGCTGCATTAGTTTAAGGTTCTTGAAAGAAGTGTTTTATGTCCATTTGAACAATTTGCCTGAGCAGAGATTTAATTTTTCAAAACAAATAGATGCACTTGTTTAGATGGCATATCTATCCTACTATTTGGTGGTGTTTTGAAATCAAAACTTATAGTCCTATGGTTGAATCTTAAAGTGAGTTTTTTTGGTTTCTTAAATATACTAACCACAGTACTACCTAATTTACTGCAGTTTAACTAATTTATTGAAATTTAATATGTTTTGCTCCTCTAGTTTTGTATAATAATTATTATTGATCTAAATATTTTTTATTATACTTTCTACTGATTTAAAATATTTTTCAGACATTCGTTTCTTTAGAGCTGCAAAGTACGGGCCTGCGGAAGAACTAAAAAGGTAAATTGAGGGAAATTAATTGTTTTCATAGAAATATATAATACAATTAAATTATCTCAGATGATTCTGGAAACTAAAAATGGTACAATGTATAAAAAATTAAACTTTATTGGAAATATTTGTGCTATAAGATACAAACAGAAAGTAAGTTATATAATTTATTAAAAAATATGTAAAAAATAGTGAAGAAATGCTATTAAATCACAAAGTGAACATCCTAAACTATTTTTATTTGATTTCTACAGTTGGCTAAACACTGTTAGGTGTGAAATAATTTGTTGCACCCTTTTTTATATAGTGATGCTACTTACAAAGTTAACTATAATGTTACCTTGTCTTCATTGTGTGTGTACCAATGAAATTACCTATGTTTAAAATTTATATGTGTGGTCTATTTTGAAGGAGACAAATTATAACAGTCCAAGACCGGCAGGATTTTTCCATGTTTTCCAAGTGTGAGCAGCCATTTTTGTAAATGAGAAAAATACTGGCCGAGTGTGACCATAATTTATTCTGTATTGCACAACATAATTCCGAGTATATCACAATAAGCATCGCTGTTATTTACCTGTTATCAAACAGACCTTCCAGTATTTAATGAGTTCCTTAAATTCTCTCTTTGTACAGATGACACAAATTTAGAAATATCTGCACCAACAGGGGAGGAAGTTGAATAGAATAGAATTTATTGATTGTTATAAACTGTATTAAATCTCGTCATCAATAAAGCATGCATAAGAGAAGATACGCATACAGAGCAAACTATGCAAAGTAAAACATATCAGGCACAAATCTCAAGTCAGGCTGTACTAGGTTAAGCATATATTAGAACTACAGAACCAACTAAAAATAAGGTATACACAGCCTATTCAATTCAGATGTATCAGTTTAACCTAGGAAAATTTATATTTATTGTATCTACCTCAAGGAGTTCATCCAATTTAAAAAAAAAATGATTAGGAAACGACCATTCATAAACGACTTGTTTTCATTTCCTAAAACTAGCATGCTGAGCACTTGCAGGCAACCTATTAAAAAGTTTTACACTCATAGCCTCATAAGAGTTGGCTTCTTTAGCTAGTGTAGTGAAAGGTTTAAAAATTTGAGAGCTGTTTCTGGTGCTATGTCCTTGCACGTGATCGTTTAGCGTTAAATCCGGTAGTTTGACTTTGACATGCTGCAAGCAAGGGAATATATGTACATATTTACAATTGTTAAAGCACTCTCTTAGACAAACAAAGTTCTACAGTGTGATATGTTGTCGGCTACGGCTAACAGCCTAACAACTGTCTTCTGAATTACATGCCACTCGCACTACCCCATAAAAGGAGGCCACAATATGTAAAAATACTTTGAAATAGTGCTGTCAATGAGAATTTGATAAACCTCAACAATTATTTTACTAAAAACCATTTGCTAATAAGTGCAGAAAAAACTAATATCATACGTTTTTAAAACACCAATCTAAAGACATTTTGTACTGACCAATTACCTTTTACAATCAGATTATAACAGAAAATCAGTGCAACTAAATTCTTAGGGCTGACAATTATTGATTAGAACCTGAATTGGTGTCTTTTTCTAGGTAGGTAACTTTTGCTAGAAACAGTGTTGAAATGTTTTCTTAGTGTCATTGTGTTAAAGTGACATGTCACGAGATAGGGTTGTAATTTGAAAATTTAAAGTTACATCCTTCTATAATTCTTTGAAAAGGGATATTACTTTTTTTACCCTCCAAAGAATCCAAAATAGTAACTTAATAAGTATGGTGAAGGTTATACATTGATATCTCAATCCGTTTGTAATATAATCAGGTGTGTCAGGATTTAATTTACACCCTTAGGTAAGGAGTTTTTTCCATGACTTTTGCTAGGATCATCGTGGAGATGTTTTGTTCATGTCATTATATTTCTGTTAAATTTACCTTTCAAATTACATTTCACAAGATATGGATTGCAATTTGAAAATTTAAAGTAATCCCCCCTAACCTAATTTGAAAAAGAGAGGGGGAAATATTTTTACCCTCCAAAAAGCCAAATAGTACTTTTAATAGGTATGGTGAAGATTTTACATTGGTATCTCAATTCGTTTGGACTATATCCGGATGTATCAGGGCTTAATTTAAGGGTGTATATGAAACTATACTGAATGCCAAACAGAAGTTAAACCTAAAATTATTAAGAAATTTCCATAATTATACCAGATGCCGCAATGAACTGGTTTTGCCTGCTCACAACCACCAAATTTATTGCAAACAATAAAAAAAATTCTGGATCTAAATTTTGTATATTTCTTCCGCAAAATATTAAAGCAGACTAAAACAAATACTTTTAAGAGGAAGCTCAAAGTACATCTGATTAATAAGGTATAGTACTCTTTTGAGGTTTTTTTTTGTGTTTAGATGTTGTTAACTATAGATGTAGAATAGTCTTAAATAATAAAATAATTTAAGAACATTAATTTATTTTATAATTAATAAATACATGTCAAGTCGTACTTAAACTAATTAACTTACAAATTTTAACATAATTTATAACCTATATTTGGTAATATGACACTATCCAACGCAACTATGTTACTCAATGAATAAAGATGTTTGGGTCGAATTAAATATTTGACTAATTAAACTATACATTTTAATAATTTTCCATTTCTAACATTCAGAAAAACAACTACACCATCCCCCAATGTTCTAAATATCCTTCAGTATTACTAATAATGAAAAGGGATTTTTTTCAGTTGACAGAAAAAAGTATTGTTTAGTTTCACTGTACCTGGCATGCGTGCACAACAACAACAGGACATTAGCTTAAGGTCTTTCAATGATACAATGTAGTTATGTTGTATCATAGTAAACTTTGTGTATTTTTTTCATAGGATGATTGTGGAGGACAAGGTGAACGTAAACCAGAAACACCCTCTGGGATGGACTGCCCTGCAGGTGGCCATAATAAACAATAAGATGGCCAACGCCAAAGTGTTGCTCACTGCTGGAGCTGACCCTAACATACCCGACGACTTCTCTAACGTCAACAAGGTGGCTGCAGCCAAGCGTCTCTATACGCTTGACGGTACCGATCATGGTTGTCTATCTTTTCTTATCTTGATAGCCTCTACTGCATGCTCTTCTATTCCGGGATATCTCATTCATTGCTTCCTAATAAAAGGGTGTGTGCTTTGTTGGAGCATTCAATATGGGTAAGATTATTCCAAAAGCTTTGGTATGTTGAGTCAATGTTTGTCATTATGTAATGGGACATGAATAATTAAACGTCTTTTAATTGACGATCCTAGATATTTTCACCTTAATATCTGGTCCCTTGATAATTTTATTATACATTATGTTAAAATAAAATGGCATGTTCAAATTTTATGTTCACCACGTCGTGTCTGTGTTTGATTTCCATGAATTTAGCTGTGTATGTGATCTGAATGTCTTCGTACCTTGCCTTTCAGTTGTCAGTGTCAGGACTCCTGCCGTCTTACCACTCCAACGCATAACCCCCTCCTCCTTGCAATGTCTTCGTACCTTGCCTTGCAGTTGTCAGTGTCAGGACTCCTGCCGTCTTACCACTCCAACGCATAACACCCTCCTCCTTGCAATGTCTTCGTACCTTGCCTTGCAGTTGCCAGGGTCAGGACTCCTCTCTTACCACTCCAACCCATAACTCCCTCCTCCTTGCAATATCTTCGTACCTTGCCTTGAGTTGTCAGTGTCAGGACTCCTGCCGTCTTACCACTCCAACGCATAACCCCCTCCTCCTTGCAATGTCTTCGTACCTTGCCTTGCAGTTGCCAGGGTCAGGACTCCTCTCCTCTTACCACTCCAACGCATAACCCCCTCCTCCTTGCAATGTCTTCGTACCTTGCCTTGCAGTTGCCAGGGTCAGGACTCCTCTCCTCTTACCACTCCAACCCATAACTCCCTCCTCCTTGCAATATCTTCGTGCCTTGAGTTGTCAGTGTCAGGACTCCTGCCGTCTTACCACTCCAACGCACAACCCCTTCCTCCTTGCAATGTCTGCATTATATCTGGCACTAAATGGCAGTTAAACATCTTTACATATTCTATGAAAACAATTAAATTATTTAAATTAATGAATGGAAGTAAAGTCATTTAAAATATTTGATAAAACATGGCATGAATTAAATAATGTACAATTGAAAGGCTAATTTTGATATACTCTACTATTTTTTAATTTTAAATAAGTAATAACCAGATTCACTTTCAATTAAATATTATCATACCTCTTTTTCAAGAGGAACATTAACATTTTGCTGAAGATTATTCTTAAACATTTTAGTGTGTGAGGGCATATCTTCACTTTCACCACAGATTGCAATGTTGATCTGATGCGAGAATAGCTACAACAGGTGTGAGTTAAGGAGTGCTTAACGTGCTTATTAAGTTTTATAAACGCCCGAAGAAGAGGATTAATCATTAACCTTAAAATGTGGTGTTCAATTTTTTAAACATAACTATAGCAAATAACCAAAATTTTGTCACCCTTTGAAATTATCTACAGTCATTAATAAATATCAAACAAAGTAGAAGGATTGCTTTTTAAAGGGAACTAATGTCAAATTAAATTTTTAAATGATTAATAATTGATCTGGTTTTGTGAATTGTTTTACCTCATACACAAGACGTGGATGTCTTATTTTATTTTGAAATTAAGGTGTTTACAGTAGTGCTGATTATTCAAAAAGTTGTTTACATTACACAAGCGGTTAACTTAATTTAAAAAAAAACAAGTGATGATCAGAAGTACGCTGTCTGGTTGTTTGATTGTTCCACATCCACCTGTACACCTAACCTCACTTTGTATTGCTGATATCAGGTTTTTAACTGTCCGTGTTGTTTGTTGTGCTGTGTTGCTTCTAGTACTGTGAATGAAACTTAAATGTTTTGTGCTTAATCTTTGTGACAGACTTAAAATTAATTATAAAACAATGCAAGTGAATCAAGGTTAGTCCAGGAGCACTGTGCGCTAGTGTGTCATTAAAACATATTGTAGTGGTCCAATAGTGTGTTTTAGTTGTGTCCTATCAACCACACTCCCCTAAACAAAACCTTGATTATCTTCAATATTTATTAACCAAATGCCTCCCCTCCCCCATTGTTTTTGATAATCAGTACTCAGCAATCTTCATCTACAGACATCCAATTGAATGGGCAAGACCACATTATTATGTTAGGAGTACACATTTTGTTCATTAGTACAATGGGACTTCTGTTTCTATTTAACAGAACTATAAATAACCTCCAATGAGGTTAATAGTGGTAAACATATCTAATTTCTCTAAAATTTCAGATATATATTTTTCTTGCATCTCTATACAATGTTTAAGGTGTTATTATTGCTTGTGTGGTGTGGCTATTCTGAACTAACCAGAAACTCAGTTTTGTTGTTGGAGGAGTCTGTGTTTTAAGCAATTTTATCAGAGCATTTTTTTGAATGAATGTACATTCTTGTTCATAGTTGTTACTAGGAATTTAAATTGCTATTCATAAGTCTATTGTATAGTATGTGTATGTATATATTTTATCCCGTAGCCAATGTCTGTGCAGTTTTGCTGTTGTTCAAACAGCAATTAAGAGTTTTCAGTTTGGGTTCTTTGTAATTTTTTTAGTTAGTTAAAAATATATTATCAGACCACATGTGGTAAATTCCTTGTTGATTAAGTGTTTCCTGTCGCTTAAACCTTTTTGGCTGAGTGTTAGTGAAGCTTATCACTTGAGCAAAGATTTCGTTCCTGTCATTCTGTCAGTTCCCACAAGATCTTGAGAACGAACTGATCATCAACATCGAGTTTGATGACGGTACATGTCACTCCATGGGACGTGGCTGAGCAGTAGCAAACATTTTTAAATTGTTCCTAGGGGTGACCATGATGGCAACGAGAAAATCATGTAATAAATAAATTTGTAAACAAACCGAGTACAGTCATTACAACATGACATGAGGTATTCTGTAGTTCAGTTTTAACCCTCTCCCGCTTGCAAGGCATGAAGCGGCACGGCTACCACATAGCCACTGCAGCTTAAACCACACAGATCGGCACGCACTGCTTTATCCACTAGAGCCGATAAGTGCTGCTCTCGAGTAGCAATATATTGTACTACTATGGGTTGTTTGCTATCAGGAGACCATTTACTTTACTTTTACAGTAGATTTATTCCATTATTTTGCTATTTATATTAGTTGTGCGGAAACAATGGCGGGTTGTAGTCGTACACTTCGTGACAGTGAAATCGATCTCGTTATTAGTAGTGATTGCGACGATTCAAGTGAGTGAAGTGATGTACCAGAGCCTTGTGAAGTGGTTGGTGGCATTGAGGATGTAGTTCGGAGTGATCACAGTGGCAGTGGCAGTGACGGCGAGCCAGACAATGACCTTCACCAAGTAACTGCGCAACAAACAACCCGGTGTCCATGTGCCCACTCCCTGGTCTCGTTCAATCAACTTCATTGAACCAATATATAGTAAAATAATTAATATATATAATTATAGTTTTTTTTTCATTCTTTTTTTTCCCCCTTCTGAGGGAAGAGGACACTTTGTCCCCGCACTTAGTCCTAAAAGGACCTTTGCGCCTCCCTTACTTTTATTTGTGCCCTCAAAAACCGAGGCTTTTGCAAAAACCAAATCAGATTTAAGGGCTCCTGTTCTCTGATGTCCTTGGGGCTGAGGAGATATGCTCCCAAGTATCTTTTCCTAGTCTCTACGATGGCAGGACAATCCAACCAAATGTGCTCTGCTGACTCCTCCTCTTCTCCACAGAGTCTACATTTGCTGCTCCGACTAAGGCCTACCTTCAAAAGGTGCTTCCTCAGAGGGCCATGTCCTGTCAACATTCCTAATATCAGTCTTATATCCTCCTTATTCTGGTCTAGGAGAGCTGTCCACCCTTTTGCATAAGGAGAGATAAACATTTTGGATATTCTTAAACCCGAGGCTCTGCTCCAATTCTTGTATCTTGTCCTCTTTTCCCAATCTTTAACCAGAGCTTTAATGCTGGAGAAGGATATTCCACAACCTGGCTCAGGCCCCACCAATGTGGATTCTGCTCCCTTTTTGGCGAGGATGTCCGCTTTTTCGTTCCCATGAATTCCTTCATGACCCGGCACCCATCCGAGTGTTACTCTGTTATTTGTTGCTAGCTCTGCTAGAGCATTCCTGCATTCCCAGACCGCTTTCGAATCAATCGAACAGGTATCCAGTGCCTTCAGTGCAGCCTGACTATCAGAGAGTATTAGGTATGATAATCCTTTTGTCCCCAACTGTGTGAGTCTTCTAGAACATGAATCTATTGCCATGACTTCCGCCTGAAAAACTGAGGCATGTCTTCCTAGGGGCACAGCCATGTCAACTCCAGGTCCATGTATTCCATATCCTGCCCTTGAATCTAGGAGTGAACCATCGGTGTAAAACTTCAGGACTCCTTTTTTAGGGTAGGCCTCCCTTTTAATCCATTCCTCCCTACTTCCGATAGAGACCGTGTATGGTTTTTCAAAGGAGTATTTCTTAACCATAGTATCAGATACTTTGGTTAGCATTTCAGCCTCAGGAAAATTTTCCAATATCTTCATGTGGCCTTCTAGGGAGGTAGCATTTATTACCTTTGTTCCTAGAAGCTTCATTGCGCTCATCGCAGCTGTTCTCATCACTTCCTGGCCAAGAGGAGTATAACCCAGAACCGCTTCCATTGCTAGTGTTGGGCAGGAGCTCATTGCTCCCGTGATGCTTAAGCAAGCTAACCTCTGAAGACTCTGTAGCCTTCTTGCAGCTGTTGTTTGTTCGACCTTCGGCCACCACACTAGAGCAGCATATGTGACCATTGGTTTTACTATGGTTTCATAAATCCAATATATCATTTTGGGTTTAAGTCCCCATTTAAATCCAAAGAGTCTCTTACAGGCCCCAAGGGCCATTATTGCTTTGGATGTCTTGTTTCTAATATGGGAGTTCCAAGTGAGCTTCTCATCCAGGATTAAACCCAGATACTTCACTTCTTTTGTTTGGTTAATGCTGATTCCCTCCAGGACCGGTTTTGCTAGCTGGAATTTCCTTTTCCTGGTAAAGGTAATCATATTAGTTTTTGATGGGTTGATCCGCAGACCTTCCCCATGACACCAGTTGCTTATGAAGTTCAGTTCTGTTTGTATTAGGCGTTCCAGCCTGCCTATGTTTTTCCCTTTAATCATTAGCACTAGGTCGTCCGCATAACATAGTAGCCTTATCCCCCTCTTCTCTGCTTTTCTTAGGAGATCATCCACTACCATCCCCCACAGGAGAGGAGATAAGACTCCCCCCTGGGGGCAGCCTCTTTGGGCCGTGATCGCAGCCGATTCGTCCCCGTACTTGGCTTTCACCTGTCTGCTTTTTAGGAGGGCTACTATCCATTTGACTACGTCTGGGGAAACTCCAAAACGTTCCATCGCAGTCTTCATGGATTGATATGCTACTCGGTCGAAAGCTCCTTCAATGTCCATAAAGACGCTGACTAGGGCTTCCTTTTTTTCGAAGGTATTCTCCACCTCTCTCACTAAACTGTGGAGAGTAGTGGTGGTTGATTTTCCTTCTATGTATGCGTGTTGTGTGGGACTAAGTGGGTGTTCCAGTAATATTACGTCCCTTATGTGTCTATTTATTATTTTTTCCATAGTTTTTCAACCATGAAGGAGGTTAGGCTTATGGGTCTGTACGAACTGGGTTTTGTTGGATCCCTGTCATTTTTTCCGCAAGAACACCACTAGTGCTATCCTCCAGTTCTTTGGTATATATCCTAGGGCGAAACTGCTTCTAAAATAGAATGCTAAGGGTATTTAATAGAATGTCCAGCCCCTCTTGAAGAAGGGCTGGAAAAACTCCATCCACCCCAGGAGATTTAAATGGCTTGAAGGATCTTATCGCCCATTTAATTCTTTCGTGTGTGAATAGTCTGTTAGACAACTGTCTGGCTTTTGCCACCTCCCAACTGGATCCTCCCCCATATAGAGAATAAGTATCCTCATTACGAGTTAGCTGACCCCCTGGGAAGTGTGTCTCCAGAAGTAGTTCTAGGGTCTCCTTCCTGTTCATTGTTAGGTCTCCATTGTCCTTTACTAGAGTCCCCATAGGATTTGTATGCTCCGTTTGGAGAGTTTTTTGAAGCCTGGATGCCTCGGGAAGACTGTTAATATTTTTGCAGAAATTCCTCCAGGTTCTTCTTTTATTCGTTCTAAGTTCTTTTTTTATATTCATTTTGGGCCTGTAGATAAGGGAGCCAATCGTCTGTCCTTTTTGCCCATTTTAATAATTTCCTTGTTTTATTTCTTAATGTTTCCAACCTCCCAGTCCACCACGGCACATCCCTCTTCAACCGGTTTTGTCTGGGAGGACAGTTTTTCTCGTAGGCCTTTATTATAGCTTGCTCTACTATTTGTGCAGACCTTTCTAATTCAAATTCATTTTTCTGAAAGGGTCCTATTTCTTCCAACTCTTCTGCCAGGGACTCTCTGTAAACTCTCCAGTTGGTCGATTTAGGAACCCTGTGGGTCACGTATCTTTCCCCTATCTCCTCTATGTCGAACCTAATTGGACAGTGGTCCGATAGTGAGGCCTCCTTGGAGACGTGCCACCTTACTATGTTTAAGTTTTTTGAGTCCTGTAGATAGGGTTATGTCTAGGACTTCTTTCCTATTTCTAGTTATAAAGGTTGGGCTTTGACCCCCTATTCTCTAACACTAGATCATTGCTGAACATAAACTGTAGAAGTTCCTCATCTCTCCTTGTTTGTGTTCGTACTTCCCCAATACGTATGGTGAGCATTGCAGTCGCAGCTGAGAATGAGGGCCGAGCCTCTGTCTCTGCAGCTCTGCAATAGTCTTTCTAATTCTTTCGGTGGGCAGCTTGTTGACCGGTTGGGGAAGTAGGCTGAGGCTTATAGTAAACCTCTCTGTCCCCTTGCAGTGAAGCTACCTTCACTGTAGCCGCCACCAGATCTCTTGTTATTAGATCTGTAATCGGAAAGACTGTTATTAGTTTTGAAGTTAGAATACAAGTTTCTTGGGTTTTTCAATTGTTCGATCATAAATGAGAATTACCTACCTGAGTTGTCAGTCCTCTGATGCAACCTCTATTGATCCCAAGGCTCCCTGGATTAGGGCGATAACCAGGCCTGTTGAGATATAAACCTTCTTCCCAAGATGTCAGTTGTGCCCTTTGCATGGTGTAGGTTTTATCTGTATTAGGCGCATACTTACGCCTTTTTTCCACCTCCCCCAGGTGGTCCATCCCCGTCTCTTCTTTTGGATTGCTTGGAGACTTTGTCCCCTTATAATTATAGTTAATTACAATGACAGAACATGTGTAAGTTGAAGTGTTGCTGCGTATTTTGACCGAGCGCGACTGGCAGAGCGAATTTAATTGAGGTTAGAAGCACTGTGAGCGCCTGGAAAACAATGTGAGCGGGGAGAGGGTTAATGATTAGTGTTGTGTACAGTTTTTTATTAAGTGCATGTTTTTAGAGTTAGTGAATTTGACAAACAACATGGTGGTTGTGATTCCTGACTTAGGCGTGCCACAACGCTTTGGTATGATTTTGTTTATTTTTAACCTAGTTTGTAATTTTGTATTAGGTTAGTTATTATTACCTGAAGAAGAGATAAGATTGCAGATCTCGAAACGTAGTGTTACTGATTTCTTGTTTCACTGAACGATGGCAAATGTCCGGAAAAAATCCTGTTTCCTTCACAATCCTTCCATCGTCAAAAATAACCTTCAAACAAAGAATGACGTGACATAGTAATATGTATAATCTAATGAAAATAAGCTGTATATTTTAAAATTATGCATGCAACCTCAGTAAAGTCTGTCAATTGTCACTTGATGTGGCTTCTCCTACCTTATAATACATAGCTATTCAGAAAGTAAGGAACGTTTTGGAATTTAAAAAAAACCAAGTACAAGAAAAACATCTTATTGTATACATGTGAAAGACTAAATTACAACTTTTAACTAAAATTTAATTTCTACTGTATTTTTTTTAAGTGTCTGAATAAAGCTACATTAATTAATATGTCACAATACGTTAAGATCTCTTACAATTGTACTCAGCTTGTTTTACAAATGTATTTATTCTGCTATTTTCTCATTCAAATCATCGCATCCCATAAGACCAATGTGAGAAGTTTGCTAACACTCAGCCAATAAGTTTGTCCCTGTATCACATATGGTTTGAAAATATTTTTCAAAAGTGGTGGGAGTGCACTGGTAAAATAATAATAATAAAAAAACTTAAATTCTGAAAAAAGCCAGTTTTAAAAATTTGATCTAGTTTGAGGAAATATACAATGGAAGAAAAATACTTTCTTTTGGTTCAAATCCGTAAATAGTACAAAATGTTATAAACGACGTTTCACACTATAACATTTTTATTTTTATGGTAAAAAAAAGTGGCATGTTTATGAAGTTTTAATTGCATGTGGTATCTTTAGTAATTTGACTAATATCCACAAGATTGCACCACTAACCAGACAACAATTCCTACTCATTTATAGCGGAATAGGATCCACAAATAACCAATTTTAAATAACATAGTATACCAGCTACCATCCTTGAAATAAAACGCCTTGTTGTTTGAAAACAAGTCAAACTAGGGCGTGAAGTTTATGCAAAACTCTAGTAATGCACATTATACTTTTAAGCGTGGAGGTTAAAGATTTAAAAAGACAATTCCAGGTCTAACTTCAAAGAAAAACGGTAAATCAAGTGCTTCAGATTTATTTATAAAACAATGTTTGTTTACAAATTTTGTCATCGCACGTAGTAACCAAAATATTTAGCTTGAAAATAGTCACAAAGTATTTTATCACGCTCGTACAATTTACGAACTGTAATAGGCAAAACATACGCAGCTTGGTGGATGGCGGTTGAAACAAAATAAACATCACTAGAATGCTACTGGAAAAAACCTAGTTATGCCAGCTAGAGGCAGGGAGAAAGAGTGAAAAAGGATAGACTGAAACATTTGGATTCGAACTATATTAGCTAAAACACTGAAAAATTAAGAGAGAAACGTGCTACAAAAATTTTAAATGTCGATGTCAGACACTGGTACTATCTACCTCAAGCAAATCTTTAGTATACAGAGGGTTTAAAAAAATAAAAATTGTGTTGTTCAACTACCCCATTCTTGAGTTCTGTTACCTTAACTTAACGTGCTTTTTAACGCTTGCAGTGTTACAGAAACGGGAAGATGAGTTCAGTGACCAGTTAAACCACCGGGCAACATTTAGCGGCTTCACGGCTCTCATGTATGCGGTGCTCATGGACAACACTGCTGCAGTCCAGTTGCTGCTGGAGAACGGAGCAGACCCTACCCTGGAGAACGAGATCGGAATGAAAGCACGTGGTTATGCCACCAACAACAACCAGATACAGAACATGCTCAAGGAGTATGAAGAGAAGGTGAGGCATTACTTAAACGAGTTGTTATTTCTGGCTATCCTTTTAAATTATTATTGTAAACAAAGCGCAGCAGATATGTACAAAAAACACAGATAAATTTGACAATTTGCACTCGTAATATTATGTAAGTAGTCAGACCCAGACAGCTTGAATGGACCATACATTGGTCCCTCATGTGTTTGCCGCTTGTCTTCGATTTTCTAAGGCTCTACAAGCCGACTCTACAAGCTGACTAGCTGGTCCACCCCTTTTAACCGACTCTACAGCTCGAATGGACTATATGTTGTTCTAGTTTTATTTTATTCAGTTTCAATCAATGCTGTTCTATATTCACCCGTTTAGGGCTGCTATCGTTGGGGGAACATTATGAACTGCGTAAGGGAGTTTTCCCCTTCCGCTCTCAAGTTCTTTCCTGTGTGAAAATCCACCTCAGCACTAGTTTTTTTTTATGTAATTCTATCCTGGATCACTAAAGTAAAACGAGAAACTCAGTTTAAAACGAAACACTGGTTTACTTTATTAAATTCTATCCCCAGCTATGTACAATATATACACGTAAGCTCTATTCTGTTAATTATAATATTTACAACTTGGTGTTCCTTTCGAGAACTCCCGCACTGTACCTGGATCTTAATGGCTGAGTTGGGTATCGAATCACGATCTTGCCAGGTGCAGTCCTACGATCGACTGGTAGGCACCCCGTAAGCTCCTTAATCTTCATTGTAGTGCTCGAGAACTAGTAACAGGGTTCAGAGATCGGCATAGCTGTCATGACATTATGGTCACCAGGTTGAAACAAAGGCCTATGAAGACTCTTAGCTAGATATCCTCTCGACTGGCTGGTAGCCCATCACATCCAAAAATTCTTGACTCCTCAGAGTACTTCTGATCAGGTAGCGATCTTTTTTATGGGAATTAAAATTTATAATGAGCTGCCCCTCCTTGTACTATTAATTAAAAAGAGGGTTTGTAGTTTCCATAAAAAAGTTTGTAATTTGATAGAACATATTAGGCTATAATGTGAGAGTTTTTAGATGACAATGTATAGTTTTACTTTTCTTTATAAAATGACATATTACGTATTTTTGGTTACAATTCATTGTAATCAGTGTAAAATGTAATGTGCTAATGAAGGTTGAGTCGAATTACTGTTTATTGTTTTGTCAGCTATGAAGTATGGGTTTTATATTTCATAAGTTTTGTAATTCGTAGTGCCTTGACAATTTTAATGTTTTCTTTTCCAGTTCGAGGAGCTGCAGAGGCAGAAGGCTATAGAGGAGCGGAGGAGGTTTCCTATGGAGCAGAGACTCAAGCAGAACATCGTCGGCCAAGAAGGACCTATTGCCATTGTAGCATCTGGTATGCTTGTTTCTGCTATTGTTACATTCATAAAATTAACTTGGTCATTTCCTGAAACCATTGATATATACAAAACAATAGTGACGATAGACAAGATTATTTTCCCAATACATGGGTAAGAAATCAATCCAGTCACTCTAAGAAATAACTAGTCATTACAGCTTTCAGTTTTAATAGATGTGACATCAATGTGGCCGCCTAAACAATGATACTGGAAAATTTTGATTCCCCAGACAAAATAGATCATTCTCTCTTTTGAAAGGTACATTGCTTCTACATTGAAAAATGGAGAGTAATTCCAATTTTAAAGAAAGACGATTCTAGCTTATTCCCAACAACATTTCTGAAAAGTTTTATTATAATGAGAGTTTGTGAATAATTTCGTCAATGCAATGCCATATTGTCTCATATGCCAGGTGTTTAGTGATCAGATCCGCAACCTGAGAAGACAGCGATCCACTTAAGGAGAGATCAGGTTACTCAGCGGGGAAGGTGATTCTTCTGTAAGCCAGGCTGCAATTTTCATCATTAACACGTTCAGTGTGAATAAAACTCGAGACAGCCCTAGAGGATTCACACTAGGAATAATAAAATAACTAAGTTCATTTCCAAACAATAACATATTACGGAATGAAATAATTTAACCCATTAGCCTACTTCGACGAGACCATCTCGCCGCTAGCGCTATGCACGGTTAAAATACTTTGACGAAACCATCTCGCCACCAAGTAGTTCGCCTATTTCTCACAAGATGTCAGCACCATTCAGTTCCTAACTTCGTTTCTGTGTTCTATGCAATAATGGGAATTGAATGATTTAACTTTACAGCTTGGCAACACTGCAGTTGAGGAAGGGGAACATAAACAGACGATCGGAAACAAGTAAACAGCTGACTCGAGTAAACAAACTAAGCGTGTGTACAATGGCGCGACATGGAGCTTTACGTAGTAGTGAAATTGATCGTTATATTGACAATGACGGATTTATTTTAAGTGAATCTGATGGTGAAATCGGTTCTAATCATGTGGAAGAAGAGTGGAGGATTTGATAGTGATGAAGAATTCAGCGACGGTGAGTCTGACAATGCCCCTCTCAGATATTGATTTTGAAGAGATGGACGTAGGCCTAAACAATTTATGTAAAAATTAACCCAAAATTAAAAATTTACAAATACTGAAATTAAAATTATATGATATTTTCTTGGAATCAGCTATAAAATAATTTAAAACAATAAAACAAAATAAATTTGTCTACGAAATTTCCAAAAAAAGATTTTTATTTTTAAATTAAACTTAAAATTAACCAAAATTAACATTAACTTACTATTTTTAAGTCGACAGTATTTGTATACTTAAAAACATTGTAATAATAAATAATTGTCAGTAAAAAATAAAAAAAAGTGTTTATTTTGTAATTAACATAAAATTAACACAAATTAACAAAAATTTAAAAAATTAACATTAACTTTTTAATTTTTTTTTTGTGAAAAATATAGTTTAGGATGTTTTTATTAAATATCCCAAGTTTTATTAAAATCTAAACAGTACAACTAGAGTAATGGAATTTTAAGTAAAATTCTCCATTTTGGGCCAAATTAATTGGATTTACTGTGGAGTTGAGAGGCTGGAAATACTAGTAGGCCAATGAGTTTATTTGCCTAGCTGTGAATATAATTTTTGTAAATTACAGCGGTGAGACGAAAAGAAAAATGGGTGGGCAGATGATGAGCATCCTCTGGTGTTTTTGTTCTTGGGATCATCGGGAATTGGCAAGACTGAGCTCGCCAAACAGCTGGCCCACTACATCCACAAGGACAAAGTCGACGCGTTCATCCGCTTGGACATGTCTGAGTACCAGGAGAAACATGAGGTAACTTGGAACAGACACGCTTGAAAAGGTTGATTAACCCCTTTTGACCCCGACCATTTTTTGCAATATATCTCCCAAAACTTCCTGTGATTCACTGTAATGTATCTGCTAAAAATCCTAGCACTGTAGCTCATTTTGTATACCCGTGGTAAAAGTATTGTTTTTTTAACATATATGCTAACTAATTTTCAAGATCTAATTTTCTTTTTATTCAGTATAAAATTATACTTAACTGTGGGAAATATTTATTTATGCATCATATTAAAGTAAAAATAACTTACTAAAAAAAACCTTATTCCAAATATTTTTTTGTTTTTTTATTTACGAGAGATGTATGAAAAAATATTAAGCACTCATAGAGATCACTTTATACAAATGTAAAGTTTAAAATGGGAAAACACCAAATTTCATTATTATATCACACTTAATAAAATATGGATTTTTTTTACAAAATGTATAGGTTTTCAGGAGTTGAACATATGTTCAGGATTACAAGTAAAAGTAAAACTTAATTGGGCTAACATAAAGTAAAAAAATCATTGATTGAAATAGATATAATCTTATAAAGAACAATACTAAAAGTAAATAACAAATGAAGCCAAATAACAATGCAGTCTCACTCAACAATAAACTGAATATTTGGTGGTAAAATAGCTTTCAAATGTATAAAATAAAAAAATTTTTCCTTTCATTTTGTCAATTTATTCAAAATAAAAAATAAAATATAAACAAAATAAAAACGTCTGTTACTATCTGGACAGTCCATGGAGGTTCTAAAAGTTGATTAGGCAAAACAGTAGTACACTTACAACCCTTTAAAGTTTAGTATAAATATTTCGTAACCACACCTTTGTTTTTAACAAAACATTTGAAACGCTGTATAATGTTAGCCCACAGACAATACCCACTATTACTTATGTTAGGCCACATTAAACAATGTACAATGTTGTAATGCAAACGTTCGATCCTCAATTTGTTACCATAACATTTTTATTACAATGTGTATTTCAATGTGATACAGTCTTTACCTACTGACAAATGCATGAGTGTTGTTTGGTATAATGTTGCAGTTGACACAATGCAGAGGGCAAAGATGATCAAACTAAGATGATTGACACCTTATAAAGTAGCTCTGCAAATGTCCAGAAATTATTGTGATATTTGACGGAGAGGATGAGATGCATTAAGACTTGCTAGTTCTGGAAGGTTTGCCGGAATAGTGTTTGCAGGCATCTGAGGTATGCAAATACCCAAATGCTATAGGGTTTGATGTAGAGGACAAGCTGCATCAAGCCCTTTTTAGTCCTGAGAGTTTGCAAAAGATGTTTTAAATTGATCTGTGCAGATGGTGAATACGATCAGTGCATTGTCTGGTTACACGGGGGGTACAAGAGCAAACAGTAGTTCTGCAAATACCCAGCTTGCTAGTTCTGGAAAGTTTGCTAAAGTAATGTTGGCAGGCCTGTGCAGGTGGCGAAGATGATCGGTGCGCCGCCTGGGTACGTGGGCCATGACGACGGTGGACAGCTGACCAAGCGGCTCCGTAAGTGTCCGGATTGCTGTTTGTACTGTTTGACGAAGTAGACAAGGCACATCCTGACGTGCTCACAGTCCTGCTTCAGCTGTTTGACGAGGTTTGTAGGATAGTAATAGTCTTGTTGATAAATAAGTATAAACTAGGGTAGTGTAAGAATTTATTGATCAGAAAGAGTATACAAAATTATAATAAAAATGATTATTATTGTAATGCTGATATTTTACATTGACCGTTAAGTCTTATCTTCCAATTTGACTAGCTTCTCATAAGGGATAGTGGACACATTTATCATTTAACTCTTCTTCTCAAGCCGTAGACGGATATATTAGAATGGCAGACTTTGATCAAAACGCTAAATTACAGTTATATCCGATATTATAGATTATGTCTCTTGGAGAGGTGTTTTAGTTTACAAAAGGCTTTTGAAATGTCCGGTGCACGCTTCATGCTTATCGCAGTTGCCAAGAAAGTATTTAAAAACAACCTTCACTCTATGGCAGGGTGACTGCTCCTACAGAGCCATAACCAAACATCTGTTGCTTGTATTACTGCTTTCTCGGTTGTCATGAGTGCGCATCTACTACGTATCTCGTTGTTAGTCTTCATGTGTGTGGTAGTGTTGTGATTAGTTAAAAAATATTGTTTTTTATGGTAAAATGTAATTACACTTTTCAGTTTTAATTACATTTTACAATGAAATTAAAATTTATTTTAAATTATCAGTTTTGTAAATAGTTCTTCTTTTTATTTTTATCAATAAATACGCTAATTTTAAGTCAAATGTTTTTAAATACTTTTTTGCTTTTACATTTTATAATTTAGTTATAGTTAAAAATTAACTAAAACATACATTTTGAGAACTGTTATTCTGTCTTCCAACCTTCAACATGCTACTTAGTTTCGGCCGGGCATCTCATAACTGGACTTGATTTTCCATTTGTGACATAGTGAACTTATACAAGACATTTATCTGTTATGTCTATGCGTATAGATCTTTATTATATTAAAATATAAATATACATTAAACAAAAATGTACAAAATACCAGAACTCACTTTGAACAATTTATGTATTAGCAATTATTTGCTGTACAGAGATGTCTATATTTTTCATATAAGTAAACAATTGTTTAGTGAATTTTTCTAGGAGAATGTAATTAATCGTTTTTGGTATTTTGTGGAACTGCTAAAATTTGGAAACTGGCAGGCTATCATATTATAACTTCGGAGTGCACAAGAAGGTCCCCTGCATGATGACAGTAGGCTGCCTATCTTAGAAGAAGAAACCACTTGGCATTCGCCATATGGATGTCCATATCTTTGGAATGTAGCATATGATATCAGATACGGATATCACTGTATCTTCCTATTTTATAAATTAAAATTTATAAAAGTGGAATGTGTGGACCATGAATAAATGATTAACCACTTATATAGTCTTTCGTTTTGTTTGGATGGCGGCAGTTTTGCAGTTGGTGTTGTAAAACTATTAGTCTGCATTCATTTAAGTTATTTAAAGACCGAAAATTCAACACTTGTTTGTCATAAGTTTATTTTGTATTGTTATATTATTGGAATTAGTTATAATTTGCAAAATATGTAATTTTTTAATCAAAACATTATTTAAGTGTTTTCTAGTAACATTACAGAAGTTTTCAAAAAATATGGTTTAGTTGTTTTGTGTTAAAAATAGCTTTTTAACAGCACATGGTGGAATTCACACTAACTCAATCTATGCCAAAAAAGTTTTCCTCAAGCGCTTTAAGGGCTAAATATTAATTTTGGAATACTGTACATCTGTATGTATATAAGTGTAATATTGCTGTAGGGAAGACTGACAGACGGTAAGGGAAAGACAATAGAGTGTAAGGATGCAAATCTTTGTGATGACATCCAACTGGCCAGTGACGAGATCGCAGAGCATGCCTTGCAGCTGAGGCGTGAGGCCAAGGAACTCATGGATCAGCGGCTCGAAGGCAAATTTGGTTAGTTCTCATTTGTAATTATTTATAATTCAAACTGTTTAACTTTCTGATCTAAAGTTTAAATAATTTGTATTCCTCCTGAAAATTTTGATTCAGCATTTCTTACTACATCAGACTGAGGTTCCATCACGTTTAAAAATTCCAGATGAGGCGTTATCAACGAACATAACCATCTCCCGCCACTTCAAGGATAAAGTGGTCCGACCCATCTTGAAGAAACATTTCGGCAGAGACGAATTTCTCGGAAAAGGATCAACGAGATTGTCTACTTCCTCCCCTTTTCAAACTCTGAACTCAACAAGTTGGTGTCAAAGGAGTTGGGTACATGGGCAAAAAAAAGTGAGTTTTTTTAATATATATTTACAAGGTTGAAATATATTATGATACAAGTTAATCTTAGAGTTGGTGCAACTGTCAAATGAATAAGAGAAAGTATTGATTGGAAACAATGTCACCTTACCATGGGTGTAAAAGCGTATGAATTCAGATGCTCCAAGACTGTGACCTTAGTGAGATGCAACAGTTTGTTGTATACTTTTTTCCGGCTCTAATAAAATAAAAAAACTTGGCAAAAATGTAAAAAAACATTGTTCTAGTTCTGTGGAAATCTGTTATTAGCTAATTATTATGTATAGCTCAATCACTCATTGAATCTAGAAAGTAGCAAAATGTTTTGTCAATTTAAAAAATTATAAACATACTGTTCAACAATAAGGTTAAGACCAGGGCGTCTGTGTCTTTTATTTCCGGTGAATTTGTCCGGAAAGTAGAAGAGACAGATTGTTTCACACAGTCATTCGACATATAAGAGATTCACAATTCTGTGTTCCAAGTTCTCACAAACAACAAAGTAGTGCCAAAACATAACCATTTTGGAGTGTTTAGTTTTAAATTACAAAAAAAGTCGTTTGTCCTTTATGAATTCCAGAAATGGTTGATAACAAGGTAATTATGTTGAAAGTGCATGAACCTTTTTTTTATCACCTTTATGAAAAAGTATGAATACGAAATATATTTTTAATAATAAAAATGTAATAGTTCGATCCTGCATTCGGTGATATCTTATGTCACAACATTTAAAACATAAATTTCTCTTTGATGATACACCGAGTTTTTAGTTAGCACTTTGCACTTTGTAATGGTAAAACTTTACATTACATGGGATTTCTAGCACTTCTCCCAATGTAGTCAAATATATACACTGGCAGTACAAGCCTAAGATGTAAGTATTCCGGTTCACACTGTACACAAAAACATTGTTAACACAGTGTTGAACCAGAAATCTTATGTGACACTGGGTGTACAATCCTAAGATGTAAGTATTCCGGTTCACACTGTACACAAAACATTGTTAACACAGTGTGAACCAGAAATCTTACATGACACTGGCAGTACAAGCCTAAGGTCTAAGATGAATTAAATTAGAATGTTGAATTTAGCTCCAGTTCACCTTCTCTTTAGTGCAACATTTGGAATCTGACCTCTCTTTCACAGATCAGATTTGATTCTTGGAATCTGGAGTCATGTTTGTCTGAAGATATCCAAAAAAGTCAGTGACGAAGAATCTAAAAATGAACTCTTTACATCATTTAGACTACAAAATATGTTATGTAGGGGAAGAAGATGGTGAACTAGAGCTAAACAAACATTCACTATTCTACCAAAGCAGCGTCATGCGAAGAAACCTCGGTTGATCCACTGTGTTTAGAAATTGTGTGTAAAACATCATTGTAGTCCATTCAATCGTTCACCTGAGAAGACAGTGAGAATACCTCTTCATCTAGATTACACTATATTTTGTAGTCTAGGTGTTCCTGATGTTGAATGTAAAGAGCTTCTTCATGGCTGAATTTTTTTGGATCTCTTCAGACGAACATGACTTCAGATTCCTGTCTTTGACTGCGTCAGATTCCAGACACTGCACTATCGGAAAGGTGCACTGGAGCTAAACTCAACATTCACATTGAATTAACCCTTCCCAGTATAGCTACGTAATGTTTGTAGGCTAAGGACAAGCACATGATCTCCCTGCGGTGGGAGAGAGGGGTGGAGAGTGTGCTGGCTGAGGGCTACGATGTGCACTACGGCGCACGCAGCATCAAGTACGAGGTGGAGAGGCGCGTGGTCAGTCAGCTGGCAGCAGCACATGAGCGCGGAATCATTGATCGTGGCTCATCTGTGGTGGTGACGACCCACCAGCCCTCGCAGGATGTCAGCCCCACGCTGCGCTTCCGAGTCAAGAAACAGGGAGTCAAGAACTTCACTGACTACGACGAGAACTCTGCCGTCCTTAAAAATGTTGATTTCCAGTTTTGAAAGTCGTGATTGTAGTGAATGATCAGTGTATAAAAATGTTAATTTTGTTAATAAAAGTATGATTTTGTTTCTTGTTTCAAATTGATTGTATCAACCAAATGACGGGAGTGTGTTATCTGCATTTGCTACTACTCATAAAAGCATCTATTGGAGTTAAGAGGAGAAGAAGTGAGAGGAGAGTTGGAAGGTAAATGGAAGAAAGGACTTGATAATTATGTTTTTACCTATAATATTGTAAATATTTAAAGTTCTGTCCAAATTAAGAAGTTAATTTTAATCCCTTAAAAGGGGTTCCAAATGGAAAACATTTTTAATCTAATGAAGAAGTTAAAAATCAGGTGCAAAAGTGACATTGAGATTAACTCAAAAAATTGTTGTGGCAGTGCCGATGGCCGAGTGGTCTAGGACGTTGGACTTTGAGATAGTGCAGGTTGAATCCTGTCTGTGACCCTTGCACTTTTATCAGTACCATCGACCTTGACCTTGTACTGTATCGAATCTCCCCCTTATTCTGTTTGATAAGATCTTTGCACAGGCTAGTGGCCCACGAGGACAGACAGAGTAAGGCTTAAAAGGGGATCGACCTCTCCTTTTTTTTAAAAAGAAAGAAAAGAAACAAAATTGTATGACAGGATCATGCACAAATTAGAAGAACGATCGTACAGGTGTATTAAGTGGTTTTTTAAGTAATAACCATATAAATTCTATATAAATGCTATCAATATTGTCACTTATCACATCTAAAAACAACATTTTGTATACTGTCGTCATAGAAGATTGTTACTGATGTAACAGTGACTGCAACGCGATCATTTTGACACTATTGTTGTCACGCCGCTGACCTTCAAGATGTTTCTTCTGAAGAAAAAAACCAGTCACAGCGTTAAATTGAGCTGTTGTTCCTAGCATTGTGCTGTGATGAAACCTTGAATTTATTTTGCAGTTTATAAACAGACAGTGTCATCAGCATAACGTTTCTTGATAAAGATGTCATAGAGGAAACTTCTTGAAATATGATGAAATTTGTTGGATAGTGTAGAAATTGTGAAATGTCAGTACACTTTCACTTTATCATTCACTTTCTGCACCAAATCATCGGTGACCATTGAGGGTCATTTACTGTGTTTCTCATAAACATCCGTTTGGCCGTCTTTCAAAGCTTTTACATATTTGAATGCCATTCCATCACTCACAATTTTTTGTTTGTACACTTCACAATACTGACGGTGAATTTCAACTGCTTTCACGTCTTCAGCAGTAAGAAAACAAATAACCGGGTACTACAGAGTTGGCAGGATTCTCAGTTTTAACAGGGCATTTTCAATATGCACTAAAAGGTGAAAAACAATCCGTTTTCATCGTACATTGGGTATTTGACTTGCTAAAAAACGGAAGGTAGACAGTGCATAAGCGCAGGACGTTTCAAAACGGATACGGAATATTAAAAAAAATATGCCTTTTAGCAAAAATGTTTTATTGCATAAATAAACCAGTCTAGTGCTAAGGGCATTTATCTTGTTATTTATTTAATGAACCTTGTAGAAAAAAATGCATGTACTGTTTCTTGTAGTAATGTTAGAAAATTATTATCTAATATGGCAATGTTATTCTCCTCACTGTTTTTGGAATAATTTATAAAATTCCAATGTTACTACATAACATAGTAGCCACCAGCCTTCTGAACTTTAACTGTCATCATTTTAAAACCTGATATTTGAGAAGGTTCATCAATAGGATCAAGAGAAGGTTCATTCTCTTTGGAATATATTAAAACACAGGACAGAACATAACAAATTATTGTTGTGGGACAAAAATGAGGTTTGTTCAGAAGTGGGAAAAGTACTATTTGGAATTCCTCGAAAAAATCAAAATCAAAATCTTTTTTTATTGCAGCGACATTGTATATACATTGTATGGTAAACGTCAATACGGGGTTTCTAAAATTCCAGGCATTCATACACACAATACACATTCATACTTACAATTTTACAATCACGCCTCTTTCATTCTTCGCCAATGCAGCCCACTTAGCACAGCAGAGTCAGTCTTCTAATTGGGCGGTCTCCCCAGTCAAATGCCAAAAACTCACCTGCATTATAGAATGCCTGAGACACCAAGAAGCGTTTGAGGCGAGTCTTTAACGCCTTAGGCGTTGGGGGCATGTTTAATTGAATTGGGCAGGTCTGTTGAGGAACTGCACACCCGCTTGCGAGGGTAGGCGTTCATAAACTACCGTTCTGTGTCTCCCAGTCCGGTAGTTTGCTCTGCCATGCGTCTCATACATGTGTATGTCTTGGCCTCTGGTTAAGGCACATTTACTCATACAAAACAAAGTTGTTTCCAAAATGTAGAGGCACGGCAGAGTCAACAGCTGCAATTTCCTGAAAGCTTCCCTGCACGACTCTAAATTTGATTTTGGCGATTACTCTAATTGCTTTTTTTTGAGTCTGAATGCTCTTTGAAACTGAGTGTTTGCGCAAGCTCCCCAAAGGACCACTCCGTAGGCAAGATGGGGGTAAATCAAGCCGTAATACGCTGTAATCAGTACCTGACTCGGACAGTATTTGGCTAAAGACCTCAAAACAAAAATGCCTGAGCAGATGATTTTTGCGCAAACATGGTCAATGTGTTCATTCCAAGTCAGCCCTCGATCGAGGTGCATTCCTAGGAATTCTAAAGAGCAGACTTCTTCCAGTGTGGAGTCATCTAACAAAATGGCCGGCTCACACTGGTTGCCTGCAGTGCGCAAGGCAAAATTCAAAACGTTGGTTTTTGAAGAGTTTGTTGTTAGATCGAGGCTGTGGGAAGTATTGGACACAGTTGTTGATGTCAACAAAAGCCTGTTGTTCCAAAACTTCGCTTGACATTGCATTGAAAAAAAGAGTCGTATCATCGGCAAACTGCACCAATTTTCCATGCAGAAGCGATGATTTTATATCGTTTACGTAAAGCAGGAAAAGCACAGGACTGAGGATAGGACCCTTGAGGGACTCCCATATCTCAGGTCTATTGGTTTGGATGATTTATTTGATATTTTGGACAACTTGGGATCTCTGACTTAGGAAACGAGCTATAAGCCATTTAAGAGGCACGCCTCGAAATGCCGTGGGACTCAAGTTTGCTCGAGCAGTGTACCGCGATTCTACGCAGTTGAATGCTTTGGACAGGTCTAAAAGCACACTCATTGTGTGGTTTCGACATTCAATTCCCTCTACAATCATATCGACAAGACTCACAACTGTGTCTGTTGTCAATTTGCCCTTTCTGAAACCAAATTGTTCACTTGAGAGCTGATTGTATTTGTCCAAAAAGTGAAGCATTCTTATAAGAAATAGCTTTTCAAAAATTTTGCTTAATCACTGGCAAAATTGAGACAGGCGATAGTTAGTAATTGAAACTGGGTCGTCTTTTCTTAAAAATAGGAATAACTTTAGCAATTTTCAGGAGAGAGGGAAACACTCCTTTTTGGAATGAATAATTTACTAATTGGGTTAAGGGTCTCACTAAATGCTTGCAGCATTTTTTTTATGAGCCATGGAGACATTATATTGAGGTCGTTTGATTTTTTGGCTGGGAGCTGCTGAATAATTCGGTGAAGCTCATCCTCAACGACGGGCGCCAACACCATTGGACGATGTGGGGCTCTGTCTTTTGCAAGGGGCGTACTTGAGGTTCAGATGGCCGAGGACCCCGCCCATCAGCAACGGATGCAAAAAAGTTATTAAACTGATCGGCAATCTCCGTTTCATCGTCCACAAGCCTAGACCCAATTTTAATTTTGACTGATTTATGAGTTTTCGTTTTATTATTAATGATGCCCCAAGTTGTTTTTGAAACATTTTTGGAAGAAAGAATAGATTTTGAGACATCATATTGCTTTGCAGCTTGGATCACTTTCCTGTATGTTTTTTTGTAATTCTTGAAAAAAAGTTTTAAAATTGTTCGTTTGAAGTGGTTTTGTAAATTTTCGGAGAAAAATTTTAGTTTTTTCTCTAGAAACTAAGATACCCGCTGTGATCCAGTTATTATGTGATCGAAAGGATCAAATTAGGTCACTTACTTTTTCTTTGTACACAAAATTAATGGAATGGTTTGGAAATAAAAAAAAGTACTTCTGGTCTGTATGCTGATGATGCAAGTAAAGAATCAGTGCACACATTTTTTTACATTATAGATCAAGTTTATTGCACAAACTTCCTTGGATTCAGAAACTGACATAGAATGCTCATTAGAGACCTTGTAATGCATAAAATGTCTACTGGCCAGAGCGAATGCTTGATGTCATATTAATGAACAATGTAAGTAAGTAAATTTGCCATAAGCAAAGTGGCAATTATAAAATTGAGTAAGCAAAGAAATGATTTACGTATATGCAAAGGCAAGATACAAATGTATAGTAAGTTACTGTTATTACATGTCAAGATAGGATTAAAAGATTAAAACATACCTTCATACACAAACGGTAATTAAATGTATTA
The DNA here is from genome assembly GCF_021130785.1 of Homalodisca vitripennis. Taxonomy (NCBI): domain Eukaryota; kingdom Metazoa; phylum Arthropoda; class Insecta; order Hemiptera; family Cicadellidae; genus Homalodisca; species Homalodisca vitripennis. The sequence continues at coordinate 182,431,825 of NC_060211.1, forward strand.
GTCAGAAATGGAATGGCATTCAATAGAGGTACTTCTCTAAGCCTCTCTAAATAATCCTTCAATGCCTTCTGAAGAACAAAATTCCTACTGTACTAGATAGCACTCAAACCCTTCTAAAACCACAAATTCACTGCTTACTTTAACTTAATTATCGGTAATTCTATCTCACAGCCATCATCTCGTAGAGGTTCCAATTTCTGTAGGATGACATGCTTCATCCTATAGTTCGGTTTGCCTTTTAGAAAAGTAACATTTTCCTGAACATTAATAGTTTAATACGCAATAATGTTTTCTCCACTCATGGTGGACACAGTGTTTAAGCGGGTGTGGAGAGGAGGCTAGGTTAGGCTTATTATTTATTATGTCTACATTATTTCCCTGATATATATAAAATAATACGGCATATTTTATAATTCAGCATGCCTCAATTCTTGACCACGTTTATATCTATTTTCCGGAAGTTTAATGTAATATTCATTATACTTAGCCTTCTGTCTTTAACGTCAGTATTGAACAAATTACCATTTTGTATACTCCATTGCTGTTTTGTGGAAGAGAAATATTCTGTTGTGCCCATCTTTTTAACGAGATTGGTTATAGTCATTTAAGTAGTTGACATTTGAACTATACAAAGATTTTACTCCAATAGAGAGCATTCCAGTTGTCTACAGAGCCTCTTTAGTTAGGTTGCAGAGTCAATGTGGAAAGCAGGATTGCCAATTCACTTTTTCTTGATACTGTTATTACGGTGACTGTTGATATTGCATTAACCAGTTTCCCAACATGCTGCAAGCTACAACATCAATAACTGTTTTAAATCCAAAGTTTTACTACCAAAAGACTGTAATACCTCACAGTTAAGAACTAGCCTACCAGTGAGCAACAAAATCCAGAAATTCTCCGAACATAAACTTGAGACAAGTTCCTTCCTTAAGTTCTCTCAGCAGGCTAACGTTTCTTATATATAGTATAGTACCTAATACAATATCTATAGTTACAAAGTGATAAGAATATCTATAAAAAGTTCATTACCAACAATGTGTAATATTACATCAGTAGCACACGTTTACGCAATCGCTGTGAATGTAATATTATGTCAAAAACAAGGGGTAAAGACAGTATACATATTTTTGAGACTCTGTAATTGTAAAATCTTTATCTCCCAACTTATTTTGTAAATCACAAAAATAAAAAAAATATAGACTCTAACTTTAGATTTATTGCGAATTGATTATGAATCAATTTTATTTACGTAGCTGAATCAACTGAAGACAATCTTTTTTTGATGGGCCAGCCATTACGGTAGTACAACTGGTAGATTGGCAAACCTAATCTGGAGCTCTGACACAGTAATCTTATTGTGTTTGGAAATTTGGTAGTGTAAATACATAAAATATATTATTAATTCACACTAAAGCCTGCTGTAGTAAAATGATCTTGATTTTTACCCCATAACAATGTTAATTATCAAACACTGAACCACCTTATTTTATTATTGAATTTTTGGTATTTCAAAGAGATAATTAATCAATACCCATCCAAATGCTTTTTATTTCTCTTGTAAAGTGTTGACTTTTGTTGGTATTAAAACAGTGTGTATTAATACCTCTAAACAGCTGATATGTTAGGCCAAGATCCTGTGCTGTATGATGACTAATTCACTGCAGGAGGTATCACTTATGGCTGGTTTATAACTACCAGTTAAACCTACCACTGGGCACAGCAAAAACCGATGTGTCACTAAAATCTGGGCAGCCTTATGGATGTCCAGGAGCGGCACATCACTAACCACGATAGTCGAGATTCTGGGGTGCAAGGGTAGTTTGATAGGTCTAGTCTACTGCGGGAGATTACTGTTGGAGTTGGTGGCGCTCCCCAAGTGTTAAGGGCTGTTGCTAGTCTGGACGTAAGGGTTTGCTTTGTCTAGAGAGACTGGTACAGAGCTGGCTGGCTTAACCAAAGACACTTAAGTGAGAGTAATGGCCAAAATACTTCCTCATAGATCTCAACAGGAGATGTTCCCTACCCCAACTTTACCCATCCAGAAAACCCTGTCACTCCGAAAGCAGCGCAAAGGTAATTTTAGGAGTAAGTGTGATTTATCAGGTTCTTGTTCTAAGAGAACGAAAAAGAAGATGACCATCAAATCTACGTCAAATGATCAAAAAATTTACGCAATACAATCTGGATGTCCCATTTAAACACTCAACAATGATCTCAATGAAGATGAAACTGGTGGTAAATTAGCATGGATCATGTTGGCTGCCAGTGACGCAGTCAGAATTTTCAAAGGGGGTTTTATTGGGAGTTTGGAAGTATGGAGAATGGAACAATTCCAAAGCATTGTGTTATTTCAGGGGTATATTAGTTGATTAGCAAATTATTGACTGCTAAGGCTTGGATGAATTTTCCCATTATTTTTTGTTTTTTATAATATTTTTGAACCTCCTTATGGGACCTTCTGGGGAGATTTTCAGAAAGAAACAGATAAATGAAACCAAAATGTTAAGAAAACTACATTGAATTATAACACCATTTCAGTATGGTAAACAGCTGATTAAATCCTATCCCCAACCTAATTTTGTCATCACTTCGTTATAATTTTTTTTTGTTATCTGTTGCCCATACCTCTGTGTGATACAATTCAGACCATGATCAAGTGTTAATTGTAGTATTTCTACTGTACACTAGAGTTAAGTAGAATAAATTAATGTAATATTTTGTGATTAATTCAATTCAGAATGTTTAGGTACTATACAATACTAGAAAGTCTGGCTAATATTGACATTACCTCAATTAACAGTTTAGTAAATTATTAAATAAAATTTGCGCCTTTACGAGATTCAGATAAAATGATATCTCTATTTTAAATCTAATTTTACTGCAAGGACATAGCCAGCAAAGGGGTCCGGATCCCCCCAAGTTTTCAATTTTTCAAATACTTTTTTAGTAAACGATTATTATTATTTAAATAATTCGTTATTACTGAAATGTATTGCTGAAAGATCGTTCTCAACAAAGAAACGGGTCAAGGACCTATTAAGGAACAAAATGGGGTCTTACTCTCTGTCCACTATCGGAAAATATCAGTTGTCTGGAACCCCCCAGAATTTTTCCCTTGCTATGTTCTTGTTTTACTGTAATAATTAATGTTTCTTAACGAAGGGTACTCATAACCCTAGTTGTATGAAAAGTATCATGTAAACAAATATTCTATTTTGTGTGCCCCTTTTAGGCCTTATGGCCTTGACCTTGTCTGCTCTTTCACGTAATCTTGTACTGCAGCATTGGACATGTACCAGCATCATTATTATGTTGCATCATCCTCTCCTTGTAACCAGAATGATGTAAACTCTGATAGAATGTCCACATCTACAATACTATTGTTAAATGAATAACACACTGGTATAGTATTTTAGATTAGTTTATTAGATTCTAAACTCACAACCCTACTGATATAGAACAAGGCTCTGATTTAGGTCCAGTTTTCTTTAATTTTCCGTATTTTAATCATTAGCTTATTTCTCAATTTACAAGACGTAACAGTTGAATTCGTTTTTACACTGATGCCAATATTGCTTGTACTCATTCTTATGACAGATTACTCGTTTACTTTCTAACTACACTTACGTGTGACTTTAACAAAGCTGTAGAGTTTAGAGAGACATTAGTTTAAAATAACATTAAATATCTTAATCAGTGTTGTTTGAACTGTTTTTACAAAGAAACTTATTTACTCTTTCTAACCTGTGATCCGCTCTTACTTCAAGAAAACCTCAATCCAAATACCATAACTTAAAAAAATAAAATGTATTATCTTCAGTGAGTGATATAAGAAGGTGTAATATAACTGTACAGAAATAACAGTTGAAAATAATAGGTTTGAATACAATAATGAGCATTACCAGCAACACAACAGTATATATTCACATTAATAACAAATATACAACACCTATTTTTGTTTTTAAAAGTCTAAAATTATTAGTTGGCTATAATTTAAATATGGTTGTACTGACTATTTAATCATTTAAAAAAAGTCCAAAATATTTTCAAATTGATTTATAATTATTGGTTATATCTTTACAATCAGAGTTTCCATGCATATAATTATTTTTATCAATTTTGTCTAGATAAGAAGATAGAAAATGTGTGTTTTAATATAAATGCCATAGTATCAGCAAACATAAATAAATTAATAATATTAATCTCTAATTATGTTTTTTACTGATTTCATTATTAAACTGTTGTTAACATGATGTATTTGCATTGCCAAATAATCCATATGTTTTAATTGGTGCATTGTAAACCAGTGCTTAAATGCTACAAAAATGTTTTGCTGCAACTCCCTTATTTAACTGACACTATTTGTATTGTATGGCAATGAATGAAAATCCTACCAAAATCAATTGACAATAAACAACAATCGGATTGACCATTTGTGGTAAGCTAGGGTAAACATTACAATGTGAGAGAACATGTGATCAAATTTTGGAATTGGATTTTGATATGAATTTTCCATTCTATATTTTTTATTCTTTACTTTAGGCAATGTACTGTGGGGCCAAACATGAATTGTGTAATAAATGAGAACTCTGTAGAAATGTTATACACCGAAATAAGTTACAAATTGGCTACAAACAAGTTTTATTGCTCAGTTTGTTCATTAAATCATCTCAGCTTTGTAGTTAGTTCAAATTGTAAATCACTACTACAAATCAAGTGCAGTAAATAATGCAACAAGGTTTATTAACTCTACATGTAATTAAAACAGTTAAAAGCAGAACAAGTATGGGAAAGTTTAATATTCAGGAGAAAAAATAATTTTCGTAATGCCCGATTACAAATACTAACAGAGATAATCACCTCAATTTCATTCTCTTCAGAGCTTCTTTTCAGTAACAATGGAGCTATTACCTATGAAAACCCCAGCAAGCCATTATCTTTGCACAGCTGCGGGGGAAGGAAGTACCAACAATGCTTTTAATCAGGTGAGTTCATTGGCCAACACACGAACTGGATCTAGATGGCAGCACTGAACGGGACTTGACAAGTAGTAGAGAGTTTCTCTGCTGGGAGCAGCACTGTCGCGGAGGTGTTGCCAACCGCGCAGCCGTCACTGTCCAACTCGATTACATAACAGCGGCTTAGCTCGATCGCTCCAAGAATGTTGTAGTGGTGAAAGTGTATTCGTATTCCGGCCACAGCTGTTAGCCAGTCGGTGCTGTATTGTCATTGATGTCCCTAGATTGCTGCGGTGGTGCGGTGTCAGTCCACGACAGTTTCGCCGACATATTTCGCTCAGTTGTCCGACAATTTCCCGACTCCACTTTTGTTATCATATTGATCACAGTGATGACATCTGTTATCTACTTCGGCCTGATCGGAACCCCAAGGATCGCTTGTGCCAGAGGCGGGAACACCGTTCAAACCTTCCAGAGCCACCGTGAAGAATAAGATATCACTGCTTTTACGGTACGACTTCTGTAAATGATTTTTTTAATGTTAATGATCAGATTGCTTATACCTAACACACAGCATGTGCTTATTCTGTTAATACCAAACAATTGTTATGCTTGTCATTAAACAGTGATGTAGTAGGCTATTCTGAACGTTTTATGTTACGTTATTGATTTATAGAATGTTTTGTACCTCATACAAATTTAGTTTGTGATAAACAGTTTGTAGTTTTGCCATGTGTTTGTTGTAATAAAGTGTTTACTATGGAGTGAAATGTTGATTTGATTTTCTTCTCAGTTTTTTTTCACTGTATTTGTCACGGAATGGAGGGTTAAGACAATTTTCCTGGCTCAAACTACGTAAACAAACATTCAACTGAAATTCTCTGGAGCCGAAAACTTGTGGTGATTGGTGATTAGAATATAGTTTCTTAATTATTGAGCTCGACTCTAACAATATGTTTTAACAAGCATGTATTAGCAGATCATAACTTATCAGCTGTTTCAGGAAATTCGATTAAACAAGAACATTGCAAATAACTGTTAGCGAAATAAATATTCTTAAGGTATTTAGAATTTACTAAAATATCAGTATTGTTTACATTGAAAAATTACTCAAAATGTAAACCTAAGGCGTGCAGTGTATGTTTAGTGTTGGGGAGGGTGGGGGGTAATTGAGAGATAATCAGGGAGAGAAGCACTTGTCACCCTCGAGGGAATTGTTGTGACCAACTCTTAATTTTTGTGACCAACTCTTTCTCGTAATAGCTCTCAGTGGCATAGAGGCAATTGAATTCTTCTGTACACAAACAACAACAATTTCCAATTTTCGTGATGAACATATAAATATGAAATATGTGCGTTATTTTTCTAATGAATGACATAAAATATACGATTTAATAATTTAAAAATATGATTGCATGAATGAACTATCTCAATGGCTTAGCTACTAGAATGGACGCATCAGTTTTAGATGAAATGTGTGTAATGTTACCACAACTACTCTTATGATCAATAGTAGAAACACAAAGGTTCAACTGACTAAAAGTATGGGTGGATAAGTATAAGGAAATTCATTTCTAAAGTAATAGTCTCACATTTAACTCAAAAGTACTCTATTTTCTTAAAGGAAATGCTACATTTTAAAATTGTGTTTAGTTGTATTTTAATTAATTGTATTTCCAAACAATGTATCATACATTTAATGTAATTATGGTGGAAAGGGTTGATTTAATGTGAGTGTTGAATCTAGCTCCAGTACATGTTCCTCTTAGTGCAGCGTCTGGAATATGCTGTAGTCTTTCTATTCCGTAACGTGTTTTTTTTTTTATCTCAAGATAATGAATCAATTTGAAGTATGAGGCTAATAATAATGAAATCAGTTAAATAAATATAAATATTTCTCATGGAATATTGGAAAAGAAACAAAATGTAGTAGAGTAAAGGATGCGCCAAACTAGTAACGGGTAAATGATGCGTCAAACTAGTAACGAGTAAAGTATGCGTCAAACTAATAACGAGTAAAGTATGCGTCAAACTAATAACGAGTAAAGTATGCGCCAAACTAGTAACGAGTAAAGTACGCGCCAAACTAGTAACGAGTAAAGGATACGTCGAACTAGTAACGAGTAAATGATGCGTCAAACTAGTAACGAGTAAAGGATACGCCAAACTAGTAACGAGTAAATGATGCGTCAAACTAATAACGAGTAAAGTACGCGCCAAACTAGTAACGAGTAACGGATACGTCAAACTAGTAACGAGTAAATGATGCGTCAAACTAGTAACGAGTAAAGTATGCGTCAAACTAATAACGAGTAAAGTATGCGCCAAACTAGTAACGAGTAAAGGATGCGCCAAACAAACTAGTAACGAGTAAAGGATACGTCAAACTAGTAACGAGTAAAGTATGCGTCAAACTAATAACGAGTAAAGTATGCGCCAAACTAGTAACGAGTATAGGATACGTCGAACTAGTAACGAGTAAATGATGCGTCAAACTAATAACGAGTAAAGTATGCGTCAATCTAGTAACGAGCAAGGTATGCGCCTAACTAGTAACGAGTAAAATATGCGTCAAACTACTAACGAGTAAAGGAAGCGTCAAACTAGTAAAGAGTAAAGGATGCGTCAAACTAGTAACGAGTAAAGGATGCGGCTTTTTGCCGGAAGTGCGGCCTTGCGCGCGCACACCGATTAGTGAAAGTCACATGATTAGTTGATGGAAGATGTCTCACAGCTGGGCTGGGAAAGTGAGATTTGTATCGAGGATCAGCTGATGGAGAAAACAAAGTGGGACTGACAGTTTCGCCAGTGCCTTCTAGTTTTTATCTGTGTTGAGTTATAATCTGTAAGGTACGAGTACGTCACGCGCAGGCATCGCTGAGGTTGCATGTATACTTCTAGTTAATAGCTTATTTAATTCCGATAGTTAGGCTACATGTTCTGCTATTTTAAATTGTAACATGATTAAACTCGCTTTACTTACAAATTTATATATTTTGCGATTTTTACGTTGCCATCGTGGTTACCCATAAGACCACTGGAAATTAATTAAAACTCTCTAGCACTCGTCCAAATCAGATTTTTTGACATGCACCATCATAGATAACTGCGTAGAAATGAAGCTTCATGCAGAGTTTCAAGGTTATAATTCTGTTTCCAGATATCGTATGGATTCCAGACAGACAAATGAAATTTTTTCCAGCCCCTCGAGTGACAGCCATCGAAAACACTCAGTGAATAGGCTAACACCAAGAAAGGTGGTAACGATATAACACTCATAGAGTAACGTGGATTAAGCCATCATGTAGATCATTGCCGGCTGAGTTTCTTTGATTATTAAAAATAGTCTAGAATACATTTATTTTAGGAAAGGTCGGTGTATTTATCACACGAAACATTTAGGTGATTGCAGAGATATGTAATAAGAATGTACAGTCTGATTGTAATTGTTATCAGTGCCGTGCACAGGAATGTATTTAGTAGGGGCATAACTCACCGGACGTTTAAGGGTATGGAATGTCCCTCAAAATAAGTGAGGTCCGTTTGGCCCTCCTCAGAAAATGGTTGATTTTAAGACCATAAATGCGTTATTTTAGAACCTCTTTTGAAGACATCTGTAAGCAATATTTGTATGAATTCTGTAGACTGCAATTCAATATTCGTATAAATTCTGGAGCCAGTAAATCAATATTTGTATAGACTTTGTAGCCTGTAATGCAAATTTGTATAATTCTGGAGCCTGCAATTCAATATTCGTATAAATTCTGGAGCCTGCAATTCAATATTTGTATAAAATTCTGGAGCCTGCAATTCAATATTCGTATAAATTCTGGAGCCTGCAATTCAATATTGAACCATAAGTGAACAACAAGCTTATTTAAATCATCCAAAACGCTGAAATGTTAACCTCTCACATTCTAGTCCTTGGCAAAGTGCGTAATGTAATAAGTTATTTGAATTAAATATTTATTACTATAGATAAATATTTGATGGTTAAATTGTACTGCAATTCAAGTTAATAATTTACAGTACCTCAATTTACCCCCCCCCCTCCTTATGTACGCCCCTTTTTGTTTACCACGATTTAAAGACGTGATTTAACATACATTATTAATACAGTACAAGGAATGAATAATACAGAAGTGAACATTGAATAGATTGATCGCCAGTGCCGCCTGGCGGGCGATTGTGAAAGTTCGATCTAGTGATAATCATGATCCAGTAACCATTGTAGGGCATTGCTCTGGGTCTGCCGCTAGACAGAGACGCTCTACTCGTTGACTCCAATCTGTCGAGACCCTATGATGTTGTTATGGCCTACTTCTGGTCGGAGATATTAACTGGTAATGTCGGTTACATCACTGCTTCAACTGGGCCTCAAGGCCTGGGGCCATTTTTTTGAAGTTGCAGTAAAAAAAAAATACTCAATGAACTCGCGTTACAGTAATTGTTGAGGTTATTACTTTCTATTTAGAGACTTTCGATTGAACCATTACAATCGCGTAGTACCCTTTACATGTTAATGTTTTGTTAGCGCCTTCATCATTCCCGACGCAACCCAAATGTCGGGTTGTATCCGTTTTGCGAACGAATGCCGTAATTTTATTACTTACTATTAAACAGCGAGAAAATTATTGATCGCTTCTAAATAAATACACTACTTGAAACTAGTAACGTTGTTATTACGAAAGGAATTCGATATATGCCGTCATAAACAACATTTTTCAAGTTTATGTTTGGATTCCGGTAACGTCAAATAAAAAATAAATCTTCACAAATAAATATCGTAATCAAAATCGTATCGAAGTTAATATGCATTAATATAAAGTTTCTTTGTGAAAACTCCTATTAAAAAAATAAATTAAAACTCAAAACGTTAAGTAAGGTATTCAACATATTAGTGACAGAGTTAAAAAAAAAAACATGCAACTTATCAAATGTGTAAAGAATTTAATGAAATTAGACTTCTAAGCTAAACACAGTGTCAACATATAGTGTGTTGTAGAGGATCAAGCATTCCTGCAACAGTATTAAATATTTTATCGGAATATAATGTTAAAACTCAGCAATTTCGTGGGTAACGTATAACAAATTAAAACCACTTCCTTGACCACGTCTTTAATGACCACCCTTTACTTTGTCACATGGGTTAACAGTATTCAACAAAAAACAAAACTGTTGCCACTGTTGTATATTTAAAAAGCACTGGGAATGAAGGAGGAGGACGCCAGTATAACAGGGTATACAGTTTGAATGGTGGGGAGTGAATCTGAGAGATCAGAGAGAATGAGGGATCGGAATGTTGATATATAGATCGTAAACTGGATGGGCCTATTCGCGCCCTGGACTGATTAGGACAGACTACGGCCGGGGTCGGAAGAGCAAGATCGTAAAGTAGACTACGACAGACCATTTACGACGGTTCAGGTAGACTAAGACTGTATTAGCATAGAGAGGAAAACTTAATTACTTTCTGTTTCGGTTGATAATGAAGCTGCTCAGTTGTCATCCAACGGCTAATACGTGTGAAAGATAGGTGCCGTGGCCCCGGAGACACCTGTGGTTCCTTAGCCCCGAAAACTTGTGGTGCCATGGGCCCGGACACACTTGTGGTGCCGTGGCCCCGACACACCTGTGGTGCCGTGGACCCGCACACCTATGATGCCGTGGCCCCTACACACCTGTGGTGCCGTGGCCCCCGGACACTTGTGGTGCCGTGGCCCCGACACACCTGTGGTGCCGTGGCCCCGAACACACTTGTGGTGCCGTGGCCCCGAACACTTGTGGTGCCGTGGCCCCGACACACTTGTGGTGCCGTGGCCCCGGACGCACTTGTGGTGCCGTGGCCCCGGACGCACTTGTGGTGCCGTGGCCCCCGGACACACTTGTGGTGCCGTGGCCCCGACACACTTGTGGTGCCGTGGCCCCGGACGCACTTGTGGTGCCGTGGCCCCGACGCACTTGTGGTGCCGTAGCCCCCTACGCACCTGTGGTGCCGTGGCCCCGGACGCACTTGTGGTGCCGAACGTTGGCACATAACAGTTACGCGTGACATGTTCGTCAATTTGGGCGTGACAGGGAAATAAATTTTGTTCGCGTAACAGCGAAACTTGGACTGGAAACTCACTATAGGAGTATTCTAGTTAACTAATAATACAATACTACGCGTATGTGAATGTAGACTAAATAAACGTGCTATCACAACTCTTGCGAACATGATATTGTCGACGCGTCATTACAATGTTAATGACTGTTCGATACGCGAATGCGTAAGATGTTGAAATATAGATGGTGTCAGGGTCGTGCCTAGAAATTTATTTGGGGGGGGGGGCAATATAAGGGTTAAGGGCATATGTTTCGTATTAAGAATATAATAAGTGTAAACCTTGTAATAAGAATATGATGTGTACATTTTGTTAACCTTTCAAGTGGGTTTAATTGTATCTGGCTCAAAATAGTTATAATATATACAGGAACTTCGTGAGGGTGGGAGGTTACACCTTCTATTTGTTTCCTGGTTACATCCCTGAGTGGAGTGTTGAAGAATATTGAGAGTATCATAGTTAATAATACTGCCTTATAATTCTGATGATGTATGAACAAATGCTGGGGTTGTGTTGCAATTCTTGTATTTTCATTTAGATACAATAAACTATTTCTATATTAGTGTTGCAGCGTGGGAACACTTTGGAAAGCTTTCAAATAGAACGCTTTCAACTATAGCACCTCAGTGGCGCATCTAGCAAACGCGGGAAGGGGGTTACATTTTCATTCTCATTCTTCATTAATACCGACTTGCTTCAAAGTTTAAAAATAAGTTACGTTCAATTGAGTAAATAATTAAAATTCGAACCATGAAATATACTGCATCGCCTTGTTGTTTGTAAAGATATTTAATGCCCTTTTTATAGCTCGATATGTTATTTTGATTTTGCTTTAGTATTTTAAAAACAAACATACGAAGGCTGGAGAACGTTGCCAAGTAATAAAAGTGACACAAGTGTCTTTCGAAACAAATTGGAGACGATAGTTGCACTATTTCTATCTCCCCAGTGAGCTTGCGCCCCCTGCGCCCTCCGTCGATACGGCCCTGAAAGGCGTGTATTGCGTATCCATGGTGACACGCGGCGGTCAATACATGCGTGACCTCGTCCCCCCACCTCTCTCCCCTCCCCTCCCACCTTTCGGCTTGTTTACAAAATATTTCTGGAACGTTGTCAAAGAAATCGATATTCTTTTATCGAAATAACCGCTCCTTCGGCAGTGTTTAAGTTTGCGTAATCGGTTTACAACGAGTAATCGATCATTCGGACATGCGTTGCGTAGGCATAGTTTTATGCCCTTTCCTTTAGAAGTAAATCTTTATGTCAATATAGTAACTTTCACTGTTTACCGAATGGATTATAACTTCCAGACCGTTTACTTGGCGAGAAGTTCGATTACATTCAGACATTTATAGGTTATCTGGTCTCTCCCACATCTTTATGGGAGGGGGAGGTACATAACCTATTGTAACCCTGTTGATTACCTAACCTTTTTTCGAACTGCCAACTTCTTCCACTCTTTCCTATATTAATGAAGCATGAGTCAAATACAAATCATTCATTGTAATGTTTCAAAATAAGGGGTTAAAATAACGAAACAGACTGGTATGAAATTATTGCTGTTTACACCATTGATATAAACATAGTCAGTTCTATGTTAGCTCTCCATATTCAGATAGTAATATTTTTGGTAGTGGCTTTTAAAATTTCTGTTTTGTCCTCCTGGTACTCAAAATAGACTTTTTACCATATGGCCTTTTAGACAGAATAGAACTATTTTAACCAATTTCAAAATCCAGACGTACTATAAAGATAAATTGTATGCATGCCTTTAGCCAGTATATTCATAAAGTACGCATATTTGTAGGAAATGTTTAAAATTTATTACCTATGGAAAATATTTTCCATTTCCCATGTTTTTTTTATTTCACAGAACAACTCATTTATTTAGATTAAAACATACACTGCGTTAGGTCTGGAGTATCCAATTTAAAAATGTAAAACTTGTAAATTGTTTAATGTATGGGTTTTTGAATGTTGGTATGAAGTAATGACAAAGACTACGCGCCTGCTCTGTACCACGACCCTCTGCGACTGCGCGACTAACCCCAAATTTAGCATTAGTTCAAAATTTACAATTACCTTCAGCCGAAGTCCGGTTCATAAGTAGATTACTTGTCAATCGGATGGAATTTTTCATTTTTGTCAATTTTCTGATGAAGGTGTTATTCAGCAGAAGGCACGCCTAGAATCTATAAACTCATAAATAATTTTAATTATTTCCAAATATATATGAACAATAAAGAATTCCTTGCTCAGGTTTCCCAGACGTTAGGGCTTGCCAAGCTAGTTGACAGTATACCATCGCAATAAACGATTAAATTATATAAAATGTTTCATTGACTTTTTTGTATTTTTCTAAATGATTTTAAGAGGGGCAGTGAAGATCCAGTTTGGTTGTAGAAATGTTAAAAATTGTAAACATAACAATCACTCCGACTAACCTAACCTCATTTTTAACAACTAAGTTTTTTCGGTTCACACCACGTCGAAACATTGTAAGCACATTTTACGTCCTGTAATATTTCGACCTCCCGTGGAGAGCCATTCTTCAGTCAACAGGTCAAAACGAAACTGCCAATAAAACAGCTGTACGGGCAAGTTATAGCTTACTGGGTCGGGGAAACAACGTGGTTGGCTGTAAGCTAGCCAATCAACTATCAATATAACATTTCTTATCATCGTTTGCCAGCTTTTTCATAATTTGACGCTGTCTTATTTGCAGATTTGTTATTTTTTCTTGATTATTTCAATGGTTTCTCTGATCATCCGTGTGTAATCCTAAACATACAAAATGTAATAGGTGTAATAATTTGTATAACATTTAAAATTTGTTAATCATTTAAATTTCATTCGCAAATTTGTTCCAATTTACATCTTATAGGTTTTTCATTAAATTTTGTATTTTACAGTAACTACGCGCGCGCGCACGCACATACACATCCTCAGAAATATTTTTATGGCGTATATTGAATGTTATTGGCCAATGTGAAATTTTATGACCGAGTTATTGTAATTTACACGTCATTCTAATAAAACGCTATAATTTTACGTAGTTTTTAAACCGTGTTAAACCACCTTCCTTCTTATCTTGCCTGATAAAAATGGCTTTTTGTTAATCCTTCTGGATTAAACATTAACATGTCTGCCTCATTGAATCCATTTTCAGGTAGATTCAGTGGAGATCGCAAGTGCAGAGTTTTCCAGTGTTCTATAGTCCATAGTTAAATATTTATTGCGGAGACAAAAAGTACATTTGTATAGCAAACGTCAAGTATCTAATAATTTTGACACACATGCTGCATAGAACTCTCATTCATACACACATTTTGATACTCACTCCGCTCCATTCGTCGCCAATTTCCCCCCCCCCCTCTCAATTCGAGAGTAAGTCTTCTGATTGTGCGGTCTCCCAGTTATACGCCATAAACTCGTTCACGCTATAAAACGCGTTCGACACTAAACAGCGTTTCAAACGAGTTTTAAATGTTTTATGCGTAGGCGAGTTTTAATTTCATTTGGCAAGCTGTTGATGAGATGAGCCTCTGCCTGTGAGGGCAAACGTTCATGAACTACCGTCCTGTTAGGCCTACTCTTATAACCCTGACATAGAAATATATATATTCGTGGTAGACCTATGTGCATGCGAGAACCAACAATCATTTACAAGTATCATGGTTGTAAAATTATACCCAGTTATTTAACACAGGTAATCTCGTCTAATCTTTGAATGTTCTTTTCTGTGTTTGATATTATAGTAGCATATAAAAAATAAAATAATCTTAGTGTGTTCTCTTTTACAAAATATAGCTTTACCCCAAAACCGTAACAAACTATAATCATAGAGATTGTTTGACTCGTATCTCGGTGTCGGCTAGAAGCCCACGGTGGTATGCCGTCATGTTCTTGTTGATCTTTTTGTCTGTCGCTGTGTCCTTCAATTTTGTTGCGCGTCCTTTCTTCAACCGCAGTCCTCTTTTCACCGATGACGTGAGATGCAAGATCGTAGTTGGCGGTGAACCTTCAGCACTGTGCTGCAATGTGTGGTGATTGTGCATCACTTCCACTTGTGCTCCACACTAATTGTGCCAGCGATGTTTTCCAAGACATCTTCTGTCGATTTTCGCTTTAAAGTCTCATACAAAGTAGAATGTTACCTAATCACCGGGTGCTAAATGATTTAAATATAAAATTATATCTATTCTTTGTGATTTATATTTGATGCTACTAAATATTTTACAAATATTTGAAAACATATAAAGAACCTAAAATAGTTTTATAGCATAAAAGTATAATTGCAACATTTTGTATATTTTATGGTATCGTATACGACTTTAATGTCATGTAATAGTATTATGAGGACATTTGTCATATGTACAGTTAATAAATAAGGAATATTCCTTATACATTGTTCCTTTGCAATTCAGGTAAAATATTATTACTTTTAGAAAGATTTTCTTAGGATATAAAAATTTCATTTTAAATTATATAGGTATTGTCTTTTATAACATATCACCATTTTTATATTAGACTTGGGCGTTGCTAAACAAATTTAATTTAGCTTCATATTGCATACGCAATTCTAACACCAATATCGATCTTTTTCGTACGTGAATGATGTTCTGGGTGAAGTTGGGAGAAGAAAGAATCTCATCCGCATACTGTCCTGCAACGACCGCTAATTTTTATTCTTTCCTAATTTTTCCACTATGAAACTTTTACACTACAATCCTTGAAATAACAGCTTTGGAAACATAACCTGCAAAATCTCTCAACATTTCTTTCTCATTTATTTCAATGACACAGCTGACTGCAATAACTGTAATGACAGGTTTTGAGGTTATGTTCGGAAAGATAAACTGCAAGCGGTGTATTTAGATCCCGAGTATACGAGATAGACAATTTCCCAATACTTAACTTGTCTGATATTATATTCAACAGTGATAGAAACATAACGAACTAAAAACTTGTAAACTTCAAACTAAACACAACCGACTAGAACTTTAGGTCACTAACAGCTCGCCAGTGCCACCATGATCATTAGTTTTATTGTGGTACTTTTATACGACGTTGCCATTATATTTTAATTATAGGCTCAAGAATACGTTTAATGATCCAACCGTCATCTAGGACTAACACCTTTATCTAAAGAGACTAACGTGTGAACTTCGAGGCTACATGACTAATAAGTAAAGCCTTCATTTTGAGAAAAAGAACAAATACATGCAGACCTGGGTGGGAGTGAGAAACGAGGTGAAAGGCTTCTACAAGTCAGTAAAATACTTGGATCTTCAATGAAAACACAATTTTATTTATAGTCATAAATTTAATTTTGACTGTCAATTTGTAGGGTGGACCAGTATTGAAACCTTCTTCTTCTTATTCAACTGAAATTAGTGTACGTCGATTAATTATTAAAATTATATTAGGCCTATAAGTATATAATGTTATTTTATGGCCTTTGAACTATTCATAAATGTACAGAAAAGGAAAATTATTTAAATCGTACATTCCATCAAATTATAATAAAACTTCCTAAAAATTAAGTCTTCCCAGTGTCCACGTAATTTCACACAATTTTTTAGGTTCTCGAGTTAATTTTATGTATTACATCGAATAACGACTTGGAAATTAGGATAGGCTGTTAAGAACCAATCGAATATCCACCAAATATAGGGTCTCAGACTTACTATACAGGGTAAGTGAACACCAGCACCTGAACATTACACGTTCATTCACCAATACATTGTAATATTAGTGTTTCTGTCAAGAGCCTTTATTGCCACTAAATCACCACCAATGTGTTTTTTATCTGGGCCGATTCTCCACGCATTTCACGCTCTAGGAGTAGGCGCTCTGTAGGAACCGCTCTGTAGGACGCCTCGACGTTATCGGGACGCGACTCGAACCCGTGTAAATAACTCACAAACCTGTTTGTTCTGAGGGCACTATGTACTGAGATGTGTACTAGTTGTGCTGCCACCTGTGAAACGCTCATTGTTGTGGGTTATTTTGGCTTTTGGCCTAGCGACAGTTGGTAGCCCTGCCATTAGCCTTTATCCAGGTGAGACCATTCGCACTAGCCTGCCTCGCTTGACTTTCAAATGAGCGAACTAGTATTGTGTTACTTCTGCTAACTCATCCAATTTATTTGATCGGAACTAGTTTTGTCAATGTCAGGGCGGCCTCCCCCTCCAAGACATTACTCTCCGCTCCCCCCTCCCCCCGTCCCTACAGGCGTGGGGTGGCTCATATGTAAGGAAGGAAAAATAAGGCTGAAGGTGAACAGGTTCTGTCAATGATAAACACAGAGGCAAGTGTTTGAATTTCGTATTTAAAATTTGTAGACTCGTTGCCTATTGCTGTTTCAGTGAAACCTGTTCTGATTCACTTTTCTTGGTCATTTATACAAACGTGTTCTTGACTTGTAAACTTTTTTAATTGTACAGTTTTAGTGTTGCATTTTAATTACAGTAACAACTAATTTAAATCAGCCATAAATCAAAATTTTGAAACAGTGTTACTGATTAATTTATATCACTGAACAATGACAAATGTCCGGAAAAAATCCTGTTTCCTTTACAGTAAAAAGGTTGATCTCGTTCACAGATTACACTGGAGTTTTTGGCGTCTCATGATTATAATGATCCTGTATTGTAGTAGGAGTAATTATCGATGAATCGATGAATCAATCGAAATTAAATGAACAAAATATACGTCTGCGTGACTGAATTCTGGACCAAATTTTATTTTAACTGTTGCTGTACAATTATGTTGTTACTGCAATAAAGATTTGAGTATAGATTATTAACTATTTCATCTCCATTAAAAGAATCAATTTTAATTGCAGTGTCAAAAGATGACTTACCTTATCGACAGGTTGATGGTGAGATTTTGACCACTCAACTTGCAGTGGAATATCATATTTCTTCTAGTGGAATATGATTTCTAGAATAACAATGTAGTTAATTATATAATACAATACCGTAACTGTTAAACAAAAATATTAATTTACCAAACCGCAATAATAACGTTTTAATTTGGTATTGAAACAAAATTAGGTTGATTCGTAATGCAAATATCCGAGTTTCACTTTTAAATATTGGTTTTGTTATCTTTTGCCTGTTTCGTGTACCTAACTACTAGCAATACTGTACTATAAAATAAATAATAGTAATGCAAAACTAAAAATACTGGTAAATACTATAATTCGTATATTTATTGCATTACTTGTTACTTATCTCTACATTTTATTATAACATTTTAATCCCAATCTGTGGAAATTAATTACCTAAAATGAGCTCAACCAATCAGTCTAAAAAATAATCTCACAACTAAATTTTTTCCTTGTGTTACACAAAAATCCATAAAAACAACACAGCCGGTGCTTGTTTTAAACGAGCTCTGGTTGCTTATGCACTAATTGAGTGTGTCTTTACCATCGTCCCTTTTAGATGAGTGGTTAACGCATCGGTTTGTAAACTCGAAGGACCCGGGTTCGATCCTCACTTCAGGCAAAGCATTTTTGTGCACAAAAACACTTTAAATTAAATTCTAGAATCTTGATACTCCTCAAAAAAATTGAATAAATAATAATAATACTGTGTAATGTATCAGCACGTAAGCCAATATTACGAGCCAGGGCTTACCAACCTTCCGGCTTAGTAGTAACAAGAGAAACTATGGGAACGTCAGCTATTGTGCGATTGTATTAACTAATTCACGATGTAAAATCTCACCCCCCCCCCTCTCACCTAGACGAGTTCCTAACTGCGTTTGTTACTATTTAAATAATGGGAGTATGCCGTGGAAGGGATGTGTATACGCTGTGTAGTCTTATTTCTCGCTTAATTGTTACACAATATGGTGTAATTAATTAATACGAGGTGAACAATGGTAGTACATTTTATAGGCATTTTGAAATATTAACCCCTAATTAGGGTCGATCTCGGAAAACTTCTCGAGCCCTAACAGTGGCAAATTCTATGTCTACACTGAACAAGGTAATACCTACCCCAGCTATTCAAATTCCTGTGTCCAGTCTCTGCAAGACGGTCTGATTAGCGCAAACTCTGCAGACCAACCTATCCATATATAGCTTAATAGCTGACTAACAGTTGTAGGCCTTAGTGAGATTCTTTCTCAGTCTGTTTGATCGAAGTGCTTACATGTTGTAAGTAGTAAGTCGTATCTTAAACTTTACTTCTTAGTACTGCTTTCGAAATTGCCTCGTCCGATTCGCCCATTAAGACTTCCATATCAAACGACCGAACTCGTTTGTGTTGCATACATCCTCGTTGCACAACTAAGCTTAAGTTGTCTCCCTAACGAAAGTCAGACTCATCACTCGGTGATACAAAAATAATGAATTAAAAAGGTCTGACGTTTAAAATTTTTCTTGTGTCAACATTCCAGGTCGTTTTCTTTTAAAGAGAATTACACAACTCCCAGGCCTAAAAATTGTTTGATTATTTGGACACTCAATAATCAAACAAAGCTACAATTAGGTCAGGAAGTTATTGCATAATTAGTAATAAATGAATTAGCAGTCAAAAAATATTTTGTACAATACAAAACCACATTAGGGTAGATTATCTACTGTTTATCGAATTGAGGCGGGGCTATGATCTCTCTGTTTATTTCTCGGGTAGGCAACGAACTTAACGTGAATCGCAGGCCGGGCCAGGGCCGTGCTAGACTCGTGACCTCTGACCTTGTGCCCTCATTATCACTCCTTATCACTCGCTATCGCTTCGCAGTCGTTAGACCCGCTACTCACTCCTCACACAGTTGCGGCGACTGGTTTACCATTTCACGAGTAATGGCTCTTTAACTGCGCTAGATTTGACTGATTGCGTAATGTGTTGAAACGTTAGAATTTACAAGCTCTTGAGGAAAATAATTGGGTCTTTTCTAATTTTTACAAATCAAATCTCACCCATGTTAGCTTTAATTTCTATAAAAGGATCTTTTGACCCACACCAAAACCACCCTCAAAGTGTTGTATAGGTTTGTATACATCCTAGTATTTGATCGCTCTTTGAGCCTTTTGTTATCAGACGGTTTACAGTTTTATTCTGCTAAGTGATAAGCACTATCTCCAGCGATGTTTTTCTTTACTCTCCGCCAGTTGCTCTGCACTGATACTGGGGCATTGATTGATACGATAAGATAAGATTACCTGACTCCTAGTCTTGTGAAACAGGGTAAATTATACCGCAGAATAAAAAATCGTAATAATATTGATTACAGTGCGATGGTTTTAATGACTGCAAGGTTTGGAGTGGGCTGATACAAGATGCCTTACTTAATTTATGGAACACTCTTACATTTGCGGTGTCTTCTAAATGATCGGCCACCTATAATTATATAGAGTCGGGTATATAAAACATTGTATTGTGAGACAAACGTATTGGAAATGCGTGCAATAAGATTTCGTCAGGAATATACCATCTTAGTAATGTGTAAGTTTTTGCAACAAAATTGATTAAGTTTACTTCCGGAGTGATGTTTTATGCTTACGACTACACAGCGTAAATACGGGAAGAAAACACAAGATAAAAAGTATGATCGGTTTAGCGACCAGCCTAAAGTATCGTGATTACTTGGATGCAATATCAGAATAATCGTAATCTAAGTTCATAATTTAAATCGTTTGATTATAAACCTGTTTAATAATTAGAATATTTTAAAATTATTAGAAAAATAATATTTCCTTGATTAATGCGTTGGCTGCGGCAAAAGACCTCGAGCACTCAATGAAGGTGGCAAATTTGTATTATTCATTGCCTTGTTCAATAAGTAATTCGTACGTCTTCGAATCGGTAAGTAGGCCTACATATTTGAAATGAAATGACAAATTCTGTATTTATACAGGCAAAGTTAGAGCCCCATGGCCCTTTCTTACACTTAATCTACGACAGTGTAAAATTTAAAAAAAATGAATACAATATTATCTTAAGAAGTAAAAATTAAAGAAATGGTTACATTTAAACAACGTAGAGAAATTAATATAATATTTTTAAGCGTAAAAATGAAAATTTAACAAATTAATAAATTAATAACTTTTGTAATTCTTTAAAAATATTAAATACAATATTGTACTTTTAATATGCATATAAAACTAAAGTAGTTATTATAACTAGTAATTGCTAATAAGTCCTAACTTTTATTACACACAATCTCACATTCATCCCTCTGCCAGTGTCACGCCCACAGCATCTCAGACCGGGCCTGCCTCGGCTAACCGCTTAAGATTATATCTTTCAGTATCTTAAATGTGGTTTGACGTAAAAGAACCAGATTGGAATTATTCTTGGAAAGTACCGCATCCCATAGTTTTTGTTACAAAACTACGGTACATAAACGTGGCAGTTAATACAGATGGGTTATAATAATAGACAGAAACAGATAAGATCAAATATTGTCCTTACCTGGAAGAAAGAACTCTTGCAATTTAACCTAAATGTTGACTACTAGTTTGTAAATTTCAAGGTAAAATTCTTATTTATAAACATAATTTATTGATATGGTCCAAGTAAATAAATAGCTGTCACCGTCATTTAGATTTTTTTATTTACAATTCAAACAGTTTTTAACTCTTCCAAGAGGACGATCTTTGCTCTCTCACAAGAAACACAATAAACACAGTTTAGGCTTCCAAAACCGCAATCTTGGATGCCCACTGCTCCTAGGATGGATAAATCGGGACTCCATCTCCAGTCTGTCTCGGAGGCTCTCAGCTCGTTCTTAAATTTAGTTCGCTCCTCTTCTCTCCCTCATGGGAGAAGACCGGAAGCAGCGATGGCCTTGACTACTTTCCACCATTATCACCACACAATTTACTACTTCCGCCAGTGCCGCAAATGGGTCACTATTACCATGTCCACGAGCTCGTTACCTAACCTCAACACCAGCTGTGGCGTGCGTCATACCCGTCATTCCCGCCACCGTCAACTCGTCCTAACCTCAACACCAGCTGTGGCGTGCGTCATACCCGTCATTCCCGCCACCGTCAACTCGTCCTAACCTCAACACCAGCTGTGGCGTGCGTCATACCCGTCATTCCCGCCACCGTCAACTCGTCCTAACCTCAACACCAGCTGTGGCGTGCGTCATACCCGTCATTCCCGCCACCGTCAACTCGACCTAACCTCAACACCAGCTGTGGCGTGCGTCATACCCGTCATTCCCGCCACCGTCAACTCGTCCTAACCTCAACACCAGCTGTGGCGTGCGTCATACCCGTCATTCCCGCCACCGTCAACTCGTCCTAACCTCAACACCAGCTGTGGCGTGCGTCATACCCGTCATTCCCGCCACCGTCAACTCGTCCTAACCTCAACACCAGCTGTGGCGTGCGTCATACCCGTCATTCCCGCCACCGTCAACTCGTCCTAACCTCAACACCAGCTGTGGCGTGCGTCATACCCGTCATTCCCGCCACCGTCAACTCGTCCTAACCTCAACACCAGCTGTGGCGTGCGTCATACCCGTCATTCCCGCCACCGTCAACTCGTCCTAACCTCGACACCAGCTGTGGCGTGCGTCATACCCGTCATTCCCGCCACCGTCAACTCGTCCTAACCTCAACACCAGCTGTGGCGTGCGTCATACCCGTCATTCCCGCCACCGTCAACTCGTCCTAACCTCAACACCAGCTGTGGCGTGCGTCATACCCGTCATTCCCGCCACCGTCAACTCGACCTAACCTCGACACCAGCTGTGGCGTGCGTCATACCCGTCATTCCCGCCACCGTCAACCTCGACCAGCTGTGGCGTGCGTCATACCCGTCATTCCCCTACCGTCAACTCGTCCTAACCTCAACACCAGCTGTGGCGTGCGTCATACCCGTCATTCCCGCCACCGTCAACTCGTCCTAACCTCAACACCAGCTGTGGCGTGCGTCATACCCGTCATTCCCGCCACCGTCAACTCGTCCTAACCTCAACACCAGCTGTGGCGTGCGTCATACCCGTCATTCCCGCCACCGTCAACTCGTCCTAACCTCAACACCAGCTGTGGCGTGCGTCATACCCGTCATTCCCGCCACCGTCAACTCGTCCTAACCTCAACACCAGCTGTGGCGTGCGTCATACCCGTCATTCCCGCCACCGTCAACTCGTCCTAACCTCAACACCAGCTGTGGCGTGCGTCATACCCGTCATTCCCGCCACCGTCAACTCGTCCTAACCTCAACACCAGCTGTGGCGTGCGTCATACCCGTCATTCCCGCCACCGTCACTCGTCCTAACCTCAACACCAGCTGTGGCGTGCGTCATACCCGTCATTCCCGCCACCGTCAACTCGTCAACTCGTCCTAACCTCAACACCAGCTGTGGCATGCGTCATACCCGTCATTCCCGCCACCGTCAACTCGACCTAACCTCAACACCAGCTGTGGCGTGCGTCATACCCGTCATTCCCGCCACCGTCAACTCGTCCTAACCTCAACACCAGCTGTGGCGTGCGTCATACCCGTCATTCCCGCCACCGTCAACTCGTCCTAACCTCAAAGTCTTGTGGTACGTAGATAAACCTCACTTGATTTAACACACGACTTGTGTACATTGTGTTCTGTTGGTAAAAGTGTAAATCAGTTTGTTACATTATTGGCTCGTAAACATTGGCTTTATTTTAATCCATCAGTGTTACCAACCTGAGGTCCTAAAAAGACGAAAAGTCAGTATACATATTAGATACGTTGTATTACCCAAATCTTTCTTTGCCACTCACTAATTTCTTCATAAGCAGTTCATGTCGTTATTGTATAATGTATCACCACGCACATTTTATACACTGTTTCATAAATAAATCAGTTATGAAAATGAACCAAAAAACCTAAAAGTGTTTTTCACCTACTTTATAAGTAGTCTAGTTGTGTTACGATGTATATTCTTAATATAAATTACCAGCTTGATTTAAACACAGTTATGAGTGTATTTTTCTTGGTTTTAAATCCAAAATTTAAATCAAAATCAAGGATTTCTGTAATAAACGTATTCTTGGCTTCAAAAAATTTAAAAGTTTTGGAATTAAATAAGCCGTTTTGGGCTAATTAATCCTGAACAAGACCGAAAGTAAAATTTTTTTCAAAACACTTCGGCAAATTCCACATGACAGTTGAAAAATATAGCTTAGTACTTATTTGTCGCCTAATTAACAGTGGAGTGTATGTAGATACACAAATTATTACTAATTAATCCTAAACACGTATTACTAAAGTTTGTATGATAAAAACGTCTTATTCACACACAAATCTAATCTACAGTATAAACTACTTCTTAGCAACAATGTAGATGTTCTTTGCTTTTTTGATATAATTATCAATATTAAATTTAAAACCGAACGTTCCAATTAATTCGTTTCAGTTCCTTAACATGCTAATATACTGATTGTTGTGTTAATAAAGGTGGCCCTGTTGAAATAAAATATAATAGTCGAAATTATATAGCAAACATTACAAAAAGTTTCTTTCTGTACATACTAGAAATTGTATTTCCCTTTTTACACAGCACCGAAGTCTAGGTTGTACAGTGCTGGCCACTGTGCTTGGCGCCTGGTTTGCGCATGCGCATTAATCGCTCCCCCTCTCCAAACAGCGTAGTAGTCTTTTTATGAAATCAACATCTTGTACGAAACAAACTCGACACGTGTGCTTCGACCGTTTTTGCATCATTTACAAAGTCTTGTGATCCAAACAAAACGAAAAGTGAATATAAGTTAGATTTTTATCGTACTATACACAGCTGATGTAGAGAAATTGTGGTGGGAATATTGCCTATCTCTCTTGCACTACTTCTCCTACACGCCTAGCACAGTTGCCCGTGCTCATTTGGTTCCTCACGGATTCTTGCATTTGTAATATAATCAATGAATGCTATGTACTGACATTGCAATGCCACTTTAATCATAATTAAAGTTCATTATAGCTTGATCAGGTTTTACATGCATGATTTTAAATCAATTAATTTATTTCGCGCCTAGTAAATTATATCAAGACCTAAACACAATCATCAGTGCCGTTTTTGGATTAAACTTTTATTTGTCAAACACTTCATACTTTGTTAAAAAACTAAATACATAACTATTACAACATGCTTAACAGCTTGTAGGGATTAGCAGACCACACACATAAACAAAACTTTATAAAAAATTGGTTTAATGGGTAAGATTGTGCAATAGGAATTTCTTGGAATTATTTATACTTTCAAAGTCCTTCTGAGATAATGTTTTCGTCCATCACTCCTTGAGGAATAACAAGTATTTAAAGTACAATTCTGTGCAATTGTACAACCATGCCTAAGGGAAAACGGTTTAAAGTAAGAACTTCAATATTTTGTAGTTTTTGTATTGATAATGACATCGGAGAGTACAATTTTTATGACTTATGACTTTTAGAAGTGAGTTTTTCGACAAATAATTTAAAAAATGACATTTTCCTAAAATAAAATATTAGTATACACCATTTCTTCTTAAGTCTTAACAGCACAGACCACCGGTGGTCAAGGTGACTATTTCCAAAAGTATTCAGCGAGCACAAATTAGTTAAAAAAGTAATTTTAAAATATAACATTCCCTTTAGTCACCATTAATATAAGACGTTCATATTCCTATTTCCAGCCTTTTTCTGTGGGCCTGATCAGAAAATGTACTCAACTTTTGTTTTTAATGCTTATAATCCCCTGCAGAATAGCAAAAAATATCTGTTTTTCCTATCTAAAAAATATATTTTAAAGGTTTGTGACTAAACGATTTTAATTTAAAAAATAACTGAACACAAATTGCACTACTTTTATCTTTTACATCCGCCATTTTTCAAAAGAACATTTATAAAAACAAGTTTTTTGTATTAGGATCACAATGTTGCTCACCCTCACACTTAGATGGGGTGTGAAAAAGAGTAAAAGTATTAAATGTTCCGCTGTATGGAATAAATAGACCCTAACCTCACATTCATCTAAATTTAAAATTAAATAAATTAAATACACAATAATAAACCTTTTTAACACTTTTTATATATTTTATTGTACAATGTACATTTCATAAACAAGGATATCAATAATTGGCTTTCAAACCTTCTAACAGCCTCGGCCTTATAATCAAAATCAAAGTAATTCAACAAGCAATATACAAATTAAATTGCAATGTTTGTCAAAACCATTGGACAAACCGGCCAATCCTTCAAAATTAGTTTTAATGAACATATAAAAGCATTGAAGACATCATAAAATTCAAAGTATGCTGAACGTTTAAATAACACCGGCCATACATACAAAAACATCGAAGACAATCTTGACATTTTACACACGTGCAAAAACAGTCACCTATGGTCAACTTTAGAACATTTTGAAATGTACAAAAGTGCCAAAATTAATTCCAATGTACTATTAAATGACAAAGATTTTCCAACAAAAAATTATTATTAAACTATATAAATTGATCACGTATGAAACTAAATATAAAATTTAGCCACAAAGGTAGTTAAAAACATATGATAATTTGGTTTCAATTATTTATTTACTTCATTTATATGTCCTCCCTCCGTAGACGAGTGGATACAGTCACGGCTCTCTAACTGAGAGATCACGGGTTCAAATCACGGGGAGATCCAAACATGATACGCATAACAGCCACAGTGACCAAAAACAAGCCAGCATAGCCAAGTGCTGAGGCTTAAAAGAGAAGTAGGAAAAAAAAGAAAAAAAAACCCTTCATTTACCTTTACCTACAAGTTCCTAATGGTGAATTCATTGAATTCGAAATGTACATTGTACAATAAAATATATAAAAAGTATCCATTATTGTATATTTATAACAAACATTCTTCGAGGCTACATTTATAATCATGAAATTCTTTTCTTTTTCATTATCACGGGCCTCGAACCTACGGCATCTCCCCTAACGACCCTTTTTATTTCCAGTCCACCATGCCTGGCTGACAAAAACAAGTATAAAGCCAATCGAGCCAGGGTGAGGCCGAGGTGGGGAAGATTAGTGAGGGTAGTTTTTGTGCGTCTGCTGGCCCCGACTCCAGACAAAAACCACCCCTCCGACCCAGACACGACCTCTAATCTGTTTGTCTGGCGTCCGACTAGCCATGGGGTACCGTCACCGTCTGCCACACGTCCCTCTGCCAAGTTGCAGAATCTAATTCTAAAGGTTCTTGCCCAAGGATTGGATACATATTGAATTATTGTCAGATAAAACTATATTAAGCGACCTAAAAATATCTATAAATATTTGGTAAGAATGGAGTTGCTTGTCAAGTCGTAAATAATGGAAAAGGGCTAACCCTTTGTTTTGAAAATATGCTCATTTAGAAAATAAAATAAAAATCCGGAGGTAGTATAAAAAACCTAAGCAAACGATTCCACTAGTTTTTGCGTATTTTCGTTAATTGGTGCCGCTGGTGTGAAGCTAGCGGCACCCACTTTGTTTTTTTTTTTGCATATTTCGCACATTAATACCAAACAAACGTTAAAAATAGCTAAACAAACCTAAACAAGCGCTAAACAAACGATTCCACTAGTTTTGGCGTATATATGCTATGGTCTAGGTATCTTTGGTGATGAAACGACGTAGAGTTTATTTTGAGCTCTCATCACCGACCTTTTTGGATCTCTTCAGACGAACATGGCTCCAGATTCCAGGAGTCAGGTTTGTGACAGTGTCAGATTCCAGACGCTGCACTAAGAGGGAGGTGAACTGGAGGTAAACTCGACATACACACGGGATTTCAACCCGATCTAAAGTCGATTGCACCACCTTACGTATACAGTTTCACTAGAGGGCTCGCCGCGCCGCTGTGCTCAACGGTCCCAAGTACCTGGGCAATACCCAGTACCTAATGACGTCACTGATGTCCTTGGCATGGTTGGGACCGCCTCCTCAACCCGCATAGGCTGCCACGCCACTCGGCACTGTTGACCCCAAATCCAAATGTCAATATGTAACCAAAGTACGAACATATGACAGGGGGGGGTAGAGGGGGGCGGACCTACGGTTCACCGAACTCGGAACTCGGACCTTCGACCGGTAAACATGGTCACACTCTGAGCCGGACATATACCAAATCAACTGTAATTTTGTTGGCCTGGCGATTTGTTTGTGTCAGGAAATTCAAAGACTTACTGATGGAGGTTCATGGGAGTACCCAAAGTATACTCAACTTATACTGTTGAACCCCTCCCCCCAAATGGAACTTACCCAGGAGAGTCCACTCCTGAATGGTCTAAATCTGCCAGAGAACTTAAACTGGGTACAGCAACTTAGGAATGTGACATTTTCATCTGAAACATTTCATGGATACCCAGCAATGGGGTACATCACTAACCGCAAATATCGAGATATTGGGGTAAAGATTAACTGGGTCGATATGTCTTGTTTACTGCGGAGGATGATTGTTGGGTTGGATAGTGCTCCCCTAGTGTTAAAATGTGTTAATAAGTCTCAACGTTAGGGAGAGCTCTCCCCTGCCCACTTCGAGTGGAGGCGTCTAAAAGAGGGAAGACCCCCTTCTTCCAGGGTGGCATAAGTGACATAGTGTTCCTTTTTCCCCTCATGGTGACTGTACCGCGAGACCTCTGCAGGATTTTGTCATTCCAGAAGCTGTGCAGGAGGTGTAGTACTGGTATCGTGAGTTTCTTGTCCTGGTGAACAAATACAGCCTCCGGAGTCCATAGCGCTGCTTGGATCTTGGATAGATCTTGGAGAGTTCAGGGCCTCGCATGTCACTCACCGAGGGAACGCGTTATTAAGGTCTTCTGGGGTCTTAAGGGTTCTGAAACAGTCGTGCCAACATATGGCCACAAATATGTAGTAAGGCTTAATGATGGGACATCAACGTTGTAGTTGTAGTGTAACAGTGCCAGTGAGTTCCCTAGGGAAGCAGACGTTCTACAATATTTTATCTAAATACTAGCATAATTTCGATATCATTAAATTATTAAATAAAACTTAAAACTACATTTGAAAGAAGAACTGTATAAAAATAATAAAAGAGTTGATAGTTTGACAATACATTTGCTTTCAACTCAAACACTTGGACAATTTAAACCCAATTTTATTTATTGTTACGAAACTATTTAATGCATGTATTATACATTTAATTTTAAACACAATAGTGCATACAGAGGAACTAATGACAAAGAGTGAAATTAAAACGTGCTATAGATTAAAACGATAACCAAAAAACTGTCCAGTAGATGGTTTATGTACAGAATAATCTAAAAATATGGCCAATGCGTATGGAAATGATGTAAAAATGGTGATTTTCTTCAAAATATCTTTTTGACATGGAATGAGTTTTGCATTATAATTAATGGACCAAAAAGTAGGGGTCTATTGAGTAAAATACTCATTATTCATAAATATTTTATATTTATATATTTACTCATCTTATATGAATTATATCAGAAAACGAAAGAAGGAAATATGTGTTAAAGTCAGACCTATTCTAATGTCTTTCATCGCTCGTTCTCTACCTTAGAATAATGGCAGATAATGATTAATTAACTGCTGTGTCACACCAAAACCTAAAGCAGCGTTAAAATTGTGACCGATATTATGTAATTTTTTAATAACCCATATATTTAACTACCCATAAAATAAGTTGGTTGTGAAAAATCAATTAGTAACTGAGGGTTGCCAGGGCTGCACTGTAGAGATTGTAAAAACATAAATACATACATGGTGCCGGACGCCCAGATTTACTAAGTATGACGGGAAATGAATATATCAATTAAGATTTTATCATCATTTTAACGACCAGCGTATGGTTTTAATTGGACTAAATGTTTCCTGTGGGGAGATGGATTTATATTGAAGTAACAATGGGATCGCATATGTTTCGTTAATTTGTTAATTGCTCGGGAGCATCGCGCGGGACCTGTGCATTTCCTGCATTAATTAACATGTCATATTTACTAATGTGTTGCGACACGTGTACAGCGTAATAACACCAATTACAACTTGTGTGGGCAACACAGAAGTTTTTTCAAATTTCCTTATCTCTGATGAATTCCGCGGGTAATGTTTATGAACGGTAAATTAATTTCTCAAACGTTTCAATGCAGGCTTGAGGAAAGTATGTAATCAAGATACTTGGTTTATTAAGGATGAGATATTTTCTATGTTTGTTTGTAATATTCGAAGGTAGTATATTTTGATTTTTCAAGATAACTGTTAAGAGTACCTAAAGCGGTGCTTTTGGGAAACTTGGAGCTAAACTTATGGGAGGATTTAAACTTAAAACGTTTTGAGCTTGCTAACACTTGGAAATGTGAAACGGACGAAGGATTTGAGAATTGCGAAAAAAGCAGTTTCAAATATTTTAAAGGAAAATATTTTGTGAAGGAAATAGGATTTTCTAGACATTTGCCATCGTTCAGTGATACAATACAGTCAGTAACACTACGTTTCGCGATCTGCGATCTGATCGCTTCTTCAGGTAAATGAAGTAAACAAAACATACCAGAGCGCTGTGACACGCAGGTCCGGAAAATCCTATTTTCTTCACAATCCCTTCATCGCCAAAAACAAACTTCAAAGAAAATTTGTTGTGGGGCTTTCTTGAAATGCCCAGAAGTCAAGCTCATAATTTATTCCACAACATAGAAAAAATGAAACTGCCTATTTCATAATAATTTGATAAGAACAGAAGAAAGAATTACAATCAGTGAATCTTAAAACTACATTTTAAAATAACCTTTAACTATAGATTAATCAGTAATATACACATACGCGAATAATTATTACGCAATTACGGGTGAGAACAATGACTAGAAAATAAAACCAAGGCAAGAAAAAATTACAAATAATTGTAATAAGTATGTTTTATTAATTAGATTATTATTATCATTATGTTAATAAAAAGACTAACATGAAGAGTAAACATCAGTAAAGAGGTTCAAGTAGCAAGTATCATATTAATATTGACTTACATTCGTATTAAGAGGGTATATGACGACTAAGGGTAGTCATATTAATGTTTGCGAAACGAAATATTGAATGCTGTGAATCGTCTACATAAAACATCGCGGTTTTTAAAGAACTGAAAGTTGTTATAGCATTATACGTCGATTTATTTGTGTATGTAATTGTACTCCTTTCCTTAATATTTGTATAACTAGATTGATCTACTATTCAATTTAAGGTGTGAGAATGTGGAGGTGAAGTTCACCTTCCTTTTAGTGCAACGTCTGGAATCTGACGTCACAGACTTGCCTCCTATAATCTGGAGTCGTGTTCGTCTGAAGAGATCATAAAAGTCGGCGACGAAGAAACTCAATATTTAACTATTTACATCGTTTCGATATCAGAGACACATAGACTACAACATATAGTGTAATGTAGGTTAGAGATGTTCTCTTTGTCTCACCAGTGCATAATTCATAAAATGCCTATTCTCCTAAAAGGGATTTATGATCTGAATAAAAATAGCTGACGACACTATTTTATAATGCCAAATAATATCACAATAGCTTTGCAACTACGAAATCGTAAATTGGTTCATTCTCGACAAGATCTTGAAGATATTGAGGTTAGGTTATGATGGCATATTTATGATTTTTCGTGTAATTTGGCATGACAAATTGGCATACAAATTACCACAGTTTCTGAAACTAGTAGGCTAACTTTGTCATTATCAGCAGTAAGTTAAGATATGTGTTGACACAAAATTTGACAGACGACTGTATCAAATTTAACAACTTTAAGTAAACTGTTAGGATTCATACATTCTCTAAGGAAACCTTATATAGGCAGTACGAGTAAGTAAACTAAGCAAAGTAGTAAATGCGTCGTGATATTTCTCGTACATTTTTATCTAGCAAATAATTTGGTACAAGGTGTGTTGGATTACCGTTGTATTTATACGTTTGCTCCTTCTGCAGAAAGCTGCGGTGAGAATTTTAACATCCAGTGGTTACACCGATCACTGCAAACCTTTATTCAAGGCCCTAGGTATTCTCACTGTTGCTGGCCAATACATTGTGGACTGTCTAGCATATATTAAGTTACATGAAGATTCATTTACAAGAAGAAGTGATGTCCACAGCCACAATGTAAGGAGCAAGTCAGCTCTTGACATGCCTCGCTGTAGACTGACCAAGACGTAGAGTTCGCACCAAATCACGGCTCTGCGAGTGTTCAACAAGTTGCCCCTAGAAGTGCGCAGTCTGGATAGGAACAGTTTTGGACGTCGAGTGGTGGGCTGGGTTAGGTCAAAAACTTTTTATAAAATTGAAGAATATTTTGAGGTCAACATGACGGACATTTAGTTGAGGTCGCTAACAGCCTCCATGTTCCATGTAAATAGTTTATTTTAACCTTTTGACAATGTTATTAGTGTTTTAATGTTTTATTTATTTTGACAAGAACTATCCAGTCTTACTGGTCAACGTTTGCTCCAGTGGTAATGGTGATGGTATACAAGCATTATTAACTCTTGACAATTTTATCCATTGAAATTAGCCGACTACATTATTTTTCTATACCATATAATTTACAAGCTTATAAATTGGTTCATTCCCACCCAGATTTTAAAGACCAACTTGCGGAAAGGTCGAATGTTACAAGTACTGAGGTTAGGTTAAGTGATGGTGTAAAATAATACCCTGCGGTAATTGTGAACAATTTTGTCAGAAATTTCTCGCCTCCAATTCTTTAAGGCGAAACTTTTCTTATCTCACAAAGATGAAATGATCAGAATGGCATTGATCATTTCGTGATGTTCTGATCAGTGTGTAGTATGATTGTCTTAGCTCTCGAACAATAGACTATTACAATTATTGTACGCCTCATTTGATTTAAATAGTGACGAGTTTTCCTACAAGGACGTAGCCAGCTTGGGGATCCAAGGGGTCCGGACCCCTCCAAAATTTTTAATGACTTTTTTTAGCAAACTATTATTATTATTTAAATAATTCAGTATCACTGACATGTTCTGCTGAAAGATCATTCTCGACAAAGAAATGGCTCAAAACATTTTTAAGGAACAAAATGGGGCTTCACTTTTTGTCCACTACGGGAAAATATCAGTTGTCTGCACCCGCACAAATTTTTCCTGACTACGTTCTTGTTTTCCTACAGTGTAAACCGCGCTATTCCCAAAGAAAATATTTGCATTTATTCTCCTGTAAGGTTTTCAGATTTTAACGAAACATCAAAAGTGTCCGAGTTCCAGAAATACGATACGGTTTGTTTATCTGGTTCTACACGCTCAGGTGAGCTCTCAAGGTCGAGTGCTGCTTGTTCCACCATCGGCGGCCTAAAATAACGGAGAGTTATTGCGTAACGGACGGCTTTACAAATGAGGCCGGGATTATTCTTGCCGAGTGCGAACTGCGTAGTGGGAGCCTGCCAGGGGGGCGGTGACCAGAGACAAGGCTGGGGCAACGATCGACATTGGCGGGCCGGCCTTGCGCGGTGAGAGGATCCGGGTGACCTGGAGAGTGGAGTCCTGGAGGGTGGAGACCGCTGGAAGTGGAAGTCCGGAGTTCGTCGCCCTGAGCCTAGAGTAACTGACTCAGCCGATTTGTCGCGAAGATTGCAGCACATGAAGAACACTAGATCCTGTTTGTGATCTTGAGACTCTTCATACACTTGTGCATGTTGACATAAGATTTATTGTGTGGAAGGCCTTGGACGTTTTTTTATGTTGATGAAACTCGCCACAAACATCAAAAGGACAGGATTACGGGTACCTTTGTTATTGGGAATTTAAATTATAAGACTATTATTGAGGACGTTAGTAATCCTTTTTCGGTACTTTCAGTCTGGGAATTTAAATTATAAGACTATTATTGAGGATTTTAGTTATCCTTTTTCGGTATTTTCGGTCTGGGAATTTAAATTATAAGACTATTATTGAGGACGTTAGTTATCCTTTTTCGGTACTTTCGGTCTGGGAATATAAATTATAAGACTGTTATTCAGGATTTTAGTTACTCCTTTTTCGGTATTTTCGGTCTGGGAATTTAAATTATAAGACTATTATTGAGGACGTTAGTTATCCTTTTTCGGTACTTTCGGTCTGGGAATATAAATTATAAGACTGTTATTCAGGATTTTAGTACTCCTTTTTCGGTATTTTCGGTCTGGGAATTTAAATTATAAGACTATTATTGAGGACGTTAGTTATCCTTTTTCGGTACTTTCAGTCTGGGAATTTAAATTATAAGACTATTATTGTGGATTTTAGTACTCCTTTTTCGGTACTTTCGGTCTGTACAGTCGGCCATCTTGTTTGTAGTCCCATAAGAGTAGTGTTAAAGCTAGTAGATCTGGTCAAACAAGTAGATCTCAACCTTGAGAGCACAACAAGACAAACAAATCGTATCGTATTTTTGGAATTCAGAAACTTTTGATGTTTCGTTAGTCATAAAACCTTTTTAAGGAGAGTAGATCCAAAAGTTACTTCGAGAATCGTGGTGTACACTATAGTAAAATTCTCGCAGAGTGATATAATTAAGGCGCACCTTTTTACGTTTTTTTTAGTGTTTTGCGATATTTTTAGTAGTTATTCAGGAAAAAAAATCTTAATTTTTTTTACTTCATAGTTTAAATATTCAAAAAGTATACACTTAGATAAAAACTCAAAAAGCTTGACATTGAGACGACTCCCATAACAAATACGACAAGGGCGAAAAAAGTTTTAACTTTGTTAAACTGAAGGTCGTTTTATAACAGCTGGTTATTAAGTTACGTTTGAATTCTTTGATTCTTTTCTGGCGTACAAGATTTTATCTTAAGCTTTTTATAATAATTAACATATCATCAAGACGAAATAGTTGTTTAAGAACGAAAAAGGGCAAATAAAATCCGGCTCTAATGTGTATACTTAATCCAAATCCAATGTCATCGTTAGTGACCTTGAAGAGGCATTATTTTTTTACCTATTTGTTGCAAAAGATTGTGAATTTTATTTGGATGTACTATATTTGTTACTTTCAATTATATATTATAATACATCACATTATTTATCCAAATCGTTAAAATTTTATTTTGAAATCCATTAACTTGAAATTCGTGTACTTATTTCCGAGTATTTGAATAATTGTTAAGGTTTCTCTTGAATTTGGGTAAAAAAACAACTGGTACCGGTAATAAAATTGGTATGTGTTAATATTTCTATAATCTGTGCTATTTTATAATTTTTCATGAATTCTGCTTAATCGGATTAGTAATTTATTAAACTAAAGGTCTTTGTGTACTGAAAAGTACACAAAGACAAAAAGCCAACACAAAAAGTGTCTTCTCTTAAATAGACTATAAACATTGAAAATTAGTGTAAAAAATTAACATTTCAATAAACTACTACATGTTTGACATCACACGTTTACTTAAAATTTGTATTAAATATTTTGAGCGCGTTTATACAAATATATACACATCATAAACAAGAAAATGTACATATGCTGTTGAATTATTTTAATGAAAAGTCATCCAATGATTTCATACTCTTAAAACTGACCGACAGACACACAATTTTGAAATAACAATTATATTACTGTGAAAATGGTGTGTGTGTGTGTGTGTGTGTGTGTGTGTGTGTGTGTGTGTGTGTGTGTGTGTGTGTGTGTGCGCGCGCGCGCGTGTGTGTGTGTGTGTGTGTGTGCGCGCGCTTGTCAGTGGACAATTAGTCGGTTTACATACGATTGGCTGACGTTGATATAACATTTAATTACGTGTCTGATGGTTTGCTGAAATGTTTCAAGCATGTTCAACTCTTTTGATACGCTTCTAACGATGCTAACGAGTGTAAGAAGAACCAGAATGTGTGCTCATACACTGCACTAACGCTTGCACTCAGCTCCACTTAGAACATAACCACCTGGGCTGCACCTGTCTCGTTCCCGCCAAAACGCGCGTGCAGCTGTACTGGATTAATTAACCATCATCGTACGCGGCGGAACAAGTCGCATTAGTAGTTCTAGTTTCGCCCGGGGTTTTCTCAACGTCCACCCGACCTTTGTTCTGGTCTTTGCACACTGACCGGTCTGGGACGTGTCAATCAATGAACCTCAAGACTCTTAGGAGTATTTTGTGCTGTATTCCACCCACTCGGACATCAGGGCTTGAGGTGGTGTGGTTTGATGACGTGGTTCTCACGCTGGTTGAATATTCACTTGCCGTCCCTCGCCATGATGGACACAGCTTGAGAAATCTGGAGTGCCCGTGTTGGATAGGAGGTTTAATTTGGGAACCAAAAAACGAAATTTTAACTGTGGCCAGTTTCATGGTCGTCGTCTACGTTTTTACACTGACACCACGTCAAAAAATGTTCACTGTGGAATTTGGTCAACACATCCAAAACTGGCAGCGCCACCAGTGCACACACGCTGTCAGTGATTGGCTGAAACATACCACTGACCGATGTGACCAATTAGCGAAGGCCACAAAAGACCGAAATCTAACAGTATAAGTTCCAACTACAGCATGTACTTGTTTGTCACATCAAATTGAGGGCAGAGTACGATAAGCGGACCCGGTTTTTATATCGATTAGTACAATCATCGATACTTCATTTATCGAATACGCGTTTATAAATCATATCAACATGTCTATCTATAGTTATAATAACAATCGTATTTTAAATTAAAGTATTTAATGTCATGCACAAAGTAATAAGTTATGCATAATAAATGAGTTAAAACGATCAAATAAACAATTAGAACTTGAAATGTAAAAAGCTCATAAATAATAACAATATAAAACACATTTATAATAATACGAAATATGCATAATTATTTATATGTTATTTCCCGGGTAGTAATGATTAACTCTTTTCGAGAAGTTGTTGAAGCATCTTCTCTAGAGAACTGTACTTTTGTTCTGTACAAATACTCGTAGAGATGGTCTGCTTGCAGGTCGGCTGATGTGCCACTTTTTAAACTTCGTTTCACAGTCCTCCACGAGCTTTCGAGTGTTTGTTACTATATTTAAAAGAAAATACATTACTATATGAAAAAGTGGTTATAGTTTAAACAAGTTAGTTATTGTTCAAAAATCAGTATCGGTTGGTTATATCGAAAGGTATAATTAAATAGTATCGTTTGTCAATATCTATATAAAAACCGGGTCCGCTTATCATACTATACCCCAAGTGAATAGTTCTCATTCATTTTTTTTGCAAAGGTACAGCAAATTTGAATCTGTTTATATTGCAGAGGAATAGTTTAATTTTAAAGATAAAGAAATCTATCTGGGCAAGAATGGTTCATTACAATAATAATCTCCACTATCAAGTATCTGCGTCAGCGTATTCAACAATTATGGCACAAGTGCGGGCCTAATCAGACACAGTTAACGCTGTGTAGTGTTCTACGCTCTTGTTATCACGTGACTTGTTTCTTATCACTTATCAGTCCGGTTCCTCACGTTATCACTGACCTACTATCGTGCTTTACACTTTCCCGTGCCCTTATCGTGTGAGGTCTGCCACAAGCACAAGTGTAAAGTTGTTCTTTTCAGATGTTAGGCCGAAGCCTTCGTTTCCCCGGAATAATCACATTTTTAAGACCTATTCGTAACGGTTCGTTGTATCTTCAATTCATTGAATACTTCTTCACCTTTCGAGTTTGTATTTAACCCTACACTAGCCCCCACTTTCTCCTTCCCTCAACGCCCCAAGCGCTGTGAATCATCAGCTGTTTACTGTTACTCTTTCACTTCTATTCTTCCATGGTTAGTTCCTCATATTCGGTACTGTTATCTGAGTTCCAGAATTATTTGTTTTGACAGCTCTATCATAAGAGGGTTATTTCCACAATTTTCATCAAGAGCACTGGTCTTTACAACCTTCTCTTTTACGGTTGACATTTGCTACCACATCTTTGTTATTCTTTTCTCTGAATTCCCACACATGTGTTCTTCACCACACCAGAAGCGACTGATCTTTTTGTGATCGCAGTGTTTTGCAATGTGTTCGAATTTTCAACACCATCTCTCAAGAAGTCCAGGTAGTCTTTACCCTGCCAATCTACCACTAGATGTAAAGCCTTACTTTCCTTACAAAGCATTTAACACGAGATGAACTTCACCTCCAGAGTTTCTTTACCCTCCCCTACATTCTCGTCCTTATAATTATTTTTAATTTCTTACTTCGTTCTCTTCACCTACGAGTACACAGTCTACATTTATGTTGAATACTTTTCTTGTTTCATTCGCAAATCAACTACGAGCTTACCATTATGATCGGTTTATCCTAACCAGTTTCGATGTTCTTTTTAGCAGTAATCCATGGGGTATTGAAACTATGATGAATTTTGAAAATTGAAGTGCTCAAAGAACTGACATCATTGCTGGCATTAAATTGTACTTATACTGTCAATCTTCATGGGATTTCGCCTGTATTCTACATTTATCCGAAGAGTACCATTGAGATTGAAGCCTTTTTAGCTCTGTTCCAATAAGAATAGTACATCATACTGGGAAAGGCAAGCAAATTAGTTTTATATTCTTTACAGCGAAATTGTTGAGTCAACAGTGCAGTGCGACATTGCTAAATTATTAGCCTCGAGCTAATTGGGGTAGTTGGATTAACTGTCTTTACTTTCCATCTTGCCCTATTCGTCCTTAAAAAAGTTCTGTAATTTTATAGTTAATGTGCGTAATTTACTTGATTCACTAATTATAAAAAGGTTGGATATATGAAAGTGGTTGTGAAATGTTATAGTAGTACAATAATTTGTAAAGTAACAATGTTTTGCAACAAACAATACCTGTTGGCTACGAGAAAATAATTTTTTTTTAATGTACAAAGCTTTTTTTAATGTATAGTAAGCATGTAGTTTATTATGCAAAGTTCTCCATCCATTAAGGAAACTTCTTTGGGGATGGGGTGTGAATGGAAGACATTTCATTGTTTGTCCTGCTCTAAGGTCATCTCTTAAAACTCCTCATAATAAATTTATGGAAGCAATAATAGATTAATAGACGGATTCATTGTCCTATTGTACAATATATTACAAATTAAGATGACGAATTGGAGAGTTATTAGTTTTGTCTCGCTCTGAGATTATATTGGAACTTCTTTTAATAGAAAAATGAGAGGAACTGGAGAGCTTATAACTTTCTTTCTCACTCTGAAATAACACTGGAACTGTTTTAATAGAGAAATAAGAGGAATTGGAGAGCTTTTAATCTTTGTCTCGCTCTGAGATTATATAGGAACATTTTTAAAAGATCAATGAGAGGAAATGGATAGCTTATCAGTTTTGTCTCGCCTTGCGATAATATTGCAACTTCTTTAAAAGAGAAATGAGAGGAATTGGAAAACTCATTAGGTTTGTTTTGCTCTGAGATTATATTGGCACTTTTTAATAGAGAAATAAGAGGAATTTGAGAGCTTATCAGTTTTGTCTCGCTCTGAGATTATATTGGCACTTTTTAATAGAGAAATAAGAGGAATTTGAGAGCTTATCAGTTTTGTCTCGCTCTGAGATTATATTGGAACTTCTTTTAATAGAGAAATAAGAGGAATTGGAGAGGTTATCAGTTTTGTCTCGCTCTGAGATTATATTGGAACTTCTTTTAATAGAGAAATAAGAGGAATTGGAGAGGTTATCAGTTTTGTCTCGCTCTGAGATTATATTGGAACTTCTTTTAATAGAGAAATAAGAGGAATTGGAGAGGTTATCAGTTTTGTCTTGCTCTGAGATTATATTGGAACTTCTTTTAATAGAGAAATAAGAGGAATTGGAGAGGTTATCAGTTTTGTCTCGCTCTAAGATTATATTGGAACTTATTTTAATAGAGAAATAAGAGGAATTGGAGAGGTTATCAGTTTTGTCTCGCTCTGAGATTATATTGGCACTTTTTTAATAGAGAAATAAGAGGAATTGGAGAGGTTATCAGTTTTGTCTCGCTCTGAGATTATATTGTAACTTATATAAATAGAGAAATAAGAGGAATTGGAGAAGTTATCAGTTTTGTCTCCCTCTGAGATTATATTGGAACTTCTTTTAATAGAAAAAGGAAAGGAATTGGAGGGCATATCAGGTTTTGGCTTACTCCCGGCCTGTACTTCATCTCTTTATTACTAAATCCTCTTATAATATAAGAATGAGAAGACATGAACGGTCAGATTCGCTCCGCCTTGAGCTCATACTGAGGGAAATAGAGGATTTATCGTGTTCTGTCTCAACCTGACAGCCTTGAATATCAAGTAAATCGTCTTAATCCCATCTACTAAGAGAAAACAAACTATTGCAATCAGGGATTAGCAAAGCGCCTGTCAGTACAGTTCGCTCGGTGGGAGAAGATTGAGGATAATGGACAGCTTCCAATTTACCGCCACAATATCCAGTCAGCAGTTGCTGTTACTCGGCGACATCGTTCTACAAGGTTCTATACTTATTTAATCACATTTTGTAATTTTACCTGAATAATGTTTTACAGGATTGTTTTGTAATCATGCGCGCACGATCGTTTGAATGGTCACCATGTAAATAAGAGCCTCTGGAGGAACTATAAAAAAGGGAAAGATAGTAATTTTTGAAATACATTAATATAAGTCTAGTTAACTTGTAAAGTTCTCCGATGCACTCAGTAGGTAGAAGACATCCGGATCCGTTTCGGCGGAACATTACGATGCACATCTCATTGTCGCCTTGTAGTTACTGATGCTTAATCTTGTACCTGAATGATGTGACTGACAGCCGAGTAGTCCAGGTTGCGCAGAGTTCTCCGATGGACTCAGAAGGTAGAAGACATCCGGATCCGTTTCGGCAGAACATTACGATGCACATCTCATTGTCGCCTTGTAGTTACTGATGCTTAATCTTGTACCTGAATAATGTGACTGACAGCCGAGTAGTCTAGGTTGCGCAGAGTTCACCGATGGACTCAGAAGGTAGAAGACATCCGGATCCGTTTCGGCAGAACATTACGATGCACATCTCATTGTTGCCTTCCGGCAAGAGCTGTCCAGGTTTAATGATTGTGAAGTCAAGCTTCATCTAGCTAACTGTATCTCAGAGTCATCACCTTTCGCGAGTACCTGAGAATGCCAAGAATACCAAATATTAGTGTATAGGCTGTCTCATTAGTACGCTTTTTTCACACGATCACGTGACTTGGGTCTCTTTAGAGAGTGGTATTTTTATCATTATCACGAATAGAGTTTCCCAAGGCAGAGTTTTTGAAGCTAGAACAAGGTGATCAGCGATGATGGTAATGATGAGGAGGTCAATGTGGAATTCATAATTACTTCGTTTTAATATATATCACTACTTTGTTTTATGTGTTTGACGGATTGTGAAGGAAATCGGATTTTTCCGGACGTTTACCACCATAGAAGTAAAAGGTCTGTAACAGTTCCGGTTGACTCACATGTGGTGACCGAGGCCATGATTACTTCTTCAGTTATGGACGCTAGTTGGTTACCAGACCGAAAGGAGCGATAGACATGGTACCTCGTTTCTGATTGGTTTACGTCTTATATTGCAGTAAAAATACATTGTGCTAATTCATTATTTACTTATTGTACAATTTTTGTTGTTGACGAGTTGTGTTACCCTGATGTATCCACGTTGCCACAACTATTCATGTCTAATTTAATTTATTGAAAACTGTGTTTGGTGATACATACCCTGTTTTATTAGTTCCTTTAAGTTATTGACACCTTTTTATTTTGCATGGCGATTAGTGTGAATGATGAGTTTAACTGCAGCTCACCTTCCTCTTACGTGCAGCATTTGAAATCTGATGCTGTTGCAGACTTGACTCCTGAAATTTGGAGTCATGTTCGTCTGAGGGGATCAAATATAGTCGGCGACGAAGAACGAAGAAGCTCAAAACGAAGACCCCCGCAATGTTTCGACATCAG
This sequence comes from Homalodisca vitripennis, assembly GCF_021130785.1. Lineage (NCBI taxonomy): Eukaryota > Metazoa > Arthropoda > Insecta > Hemiptera > Cicadellidae > Homalodisca > Homalodisca vitripennis. The sequence goes on from NC_060211.1 coordinate 182,473,723, forward strand.
AGTCACCCAGACTTCAAAAAGTAGTCCAATCTAGGAGAAGAGCAATTCTCATTGTCTTATCAGGTGCACAATTGAGTGCACTACGATGACGATCCCAAAGCACGGTGGAGCAACCGAGTCTACAGAGGAAGGTGAACTAGAGCGAAACTCAACATTCACATTGAATCAACCCTTCCCACCATAGCTGCGTTATGTGGCGATTAATGTTGTATGTTTATGATTAATTGCAATATCAAACAATTGCCCAATTAGAATAACGTGAGAGTACGTTAAGATCGAATCTTTGTAACGACTTTTAACGTTGACTTTCCACTCATCTATTTTTTGTTTTATGCTCTAAGGCCTATAATCACTCAGGGGTCATGGATCTTCGCACAGAGTGGAGTGTACCTTAGCTGAATGGTTGGTTATTAATGGAACTAGTAGTTTATTACAGTAGGCAGTCTCATTCACAGATTATACCAGTCAGGATAGCCTAGTAGGATTTTTAAATCTCGTAAAATATTTTGAATCCTTGAATAGGCTATTTATAATTGCCTAAAACAATGTTCACGCCCAGAATTAAATGGTTTCGCAACAGCCTTATCTGTGGATGTACATTTACCTTGCGAAATCCGCGATACGCCGACAGGAAAGGCTTGTCGCGTGTTAATTTCAAAATCAACAGCGGAGCCTATAGCCTAGCCTAGCCTAACGTAGCCTAACCTAACTTTCACGGAGGCGGCGGCCCGCGCATGCGCAAGTTTCTAGGAACTTCTCTTACATTCTTCACCCACGCCGGAAATTCGCGTTTGGTAGTTTATAGCCGAACAGTGAACAGTATTGGCGCACGGAAATACCTTGAGTACTCGGCCATTGACCCGCTCCCGCCTGCCGCCGCTCAGGCCAAGCCCGCGTGTGTTTGTATGAGATGTGTGCCTCCGGCTCGACAAGGCGTTGTCAGGTACTTCACACACATACTTTTAGTTTTTTTTTGGGTTTAGAATAACTTTTTTCTCTGGGGGTTTCAATTTTATCACAGTCGAACATTACTGTGTACTGTAGAGGAACTGCCACCACTGCTGTAATGATAGTCATAATTAGCGTCCATTTAAATGTTTAATTAACTCAATAACAGTGGCATTATATAGTATTGTATAGCAGATTCAATTTATTACTTAGACGTTCCATTTTAGATGATATTGCATTTTACTATTTTTCTGATTTTACTAATTACCATAGCCTACATTAGGTTGTAATTTTTTGACGCTACGTTACTGTGAAATATTCTTTTCCTAAAAAGAAACGGTATAAACATTCTCAAATTCAATCATAAATTGTTTTTGAGTGGTTAACTGTTAAAAAACATTTACTATCATTTAATTTGTCAATTTCGCCTACAAATTTGATTTGAGGCAATAACACGATCTTTAATTTATTTACATTCAAACATATGAACCAATATTTAAAACTTTTATTTTTGTGAGGCCTTTCGATAGCAAGGCTATCTTCGCCAGACACATCACCAAAGTGATAGAAGATAGCCTAGCTATCGAAAGGCTTCACAAAAATAAAAGTTTTAAATATTGGTTTATGTATTTCAATGTAAATAAGTTAACAAGTAGCCAATACAAGCTCAATCTTCAACATTACAAGATCTTTAATGTTGTGTTGGATATGTTGGATAATTAGAAATAGTGGGTGGATGGCAGCATTTGTTGTGCCTACGCCGCCGCTGTCTTAGAACGTTGCGCAATAAGACATTTCATTTCAATAATCCTTAAGAATTATTATATAACTTGATTAAAATTACTATGTTTTATATTTTATATTAATATTTTTACAATAAAACGTGTTCAGTATTTATTACTAGTCGTTTCGCACGGCTTCGTCCAAATTAACGCCAGAGTAGTGCAGGCCATTCACAAAAACGAAGAGGTTTTCCTCAATTACAGCAAGACTAATGGTGAGCAATGTTTGTATTAGATGTGTTCTCAGAAATACACATTTTTCCGCAGTTTCATCCAATTATGGCACATTTATGGTAACTCGATTGGAGGTATTGGAATTCCAGCCTGTTATTATATTATTACATGCGTGACTAGCTGAAGGAAACAGTTGTTTAAGGTTGTCCAATCGGTTGTCAGATGGAATATTTCTTATCAAAGAAAATTGTTGTCACAGACCTCTAAGATAACATTCTGATGATAGGAAAAACTGTTTGTTATTCTACGAGAAGTAGTGTGTGAAACAAACCTACAGGCATTTTATAGTCAGGTAAACACACAGTTAAGATAAGGTTATGGCATTTTAACAGTGTGTACATGAAAAATGACTGCAAGAGTGACAATTTTTTAATAAAATAAGTAATTTTCTAAGAACAGATTATTAACACATCTGTATTTTACACATAGCGTAGCTATAGTGGGAAGAGTCGATTCAGTGGATTTTTTTGAGTTTAGCTCCTGCTTCCAGACACTGTACTAAGAGGAAGGTGAACTGAAGCTAAACTCACCATTCATATTGAATCGACTATTCCCACCAAAGCATTAATATAAAGTTATTGAAAGAAGTGTTATAACACTATTAAACTAGATTACACTATATTTTGTAGTCTAGGTGTCTCTGATGTCGAAACGATGTAAAGAATTCGTTCTGAGCTTCTTTGGTTCTCTCCAGACGAACATGACTCCAGATTCCAGGAGTCAAGTCTGTGACAGCGTCAAATCCCAGACGCTGCACTAAGAGGAAGGTGAACTGGAACTAAACTCAACAATCACATTGAATTGACCATTCCTACCATAGTAACTATTAAATTTAACGTTCTTGAAAGAAGTGATATTAATTTTCATCTAGATTACACTATATTTTGTAGTCTAGGTGTCTCTGATGTCGAAACGATGTAAAGAATTCGTTCTGAGCTTCTTTGGTTCTCTTCCAGACGAACATGACTCCAGATTTCCAGGAGTCAAGTCTGTGACAGCGTCAAACCCCAGACGCTGCACTAAGAGGAAGGTGAATTGGAACTAAACTCAACAATCACATTGAATTGACCATTCCTACCATAGTAACTATTAAATTTTAACGTTCTTGAAAGAAGTGATATTAATTTTCATCTAGATTACACTATATTTTGTAGTCTAGGTGTCTCTGATGTCGAAACGATGTAAAGAATTCGTTCTGAGCTTCTTTGGTTCTCTTCAGACGAACATGACTCCAGATTCCAGGAGTCAAGTCTGTGACAGCGTCAAACCACAGACGCTGCACTAAGAGGAAGGTGAACTGGAACTAAACTCAACAATCACATTGAATTGACCATTCCTACCATAGTAACTATTAAATTTAACGTTCTTGAAAGAAGTGATATCAATTTTCATCTAGATCACACTATATTTTGTAGTCTAGGTGTCTCTGATGTCGAAACGATGTAAAGAATTCGTTCTGAGCTTCTTTGGTTCTCTTCAGACGAACATGACTCCAGATTCCAGGAGTCAAGTCTGTGACAGCGTCAAACCACAGACGCTGCACTAAGAGGAAGGTGAATTGGAACTAAACTCAACAATCACATTGAATTGACCATTCCTACCATAGTAACTATTAAATTTAACGTTCTTGAAAGAAGTTGATATTTTTTCATCTAGATTACACTATATTTTGTAGTCTAGGTGTCTCTGATCTCGAAACGATGTAAAGAATTCGTTCTGAGCTTCTTTGGTTCTCTCCAGACGAACATGACTCCAGATTCCAGGAGTCAAGTCTGTGACAGCGTCAAATCCCAGACGCTGCACTAAGAGGAAGGTGAACTGGAACTAAACTCGACATTCACATATTTACTTACCTTAAATTATATATTTTAAAATTATTTCCCCAAACAAAAATCGATTGCGCCACACAAAAGTCACCATTGCATAAGTTGGTGTTAAACGAAAACTATTTTCCAATATTTCGCAACATGCTTAAATTTTCGTGTGGAAACTAAACTTTAGTTCTTTTTCGCGAGGATATTTTATATTTGAAATTAGTATGTCATAGGTCTTTGTTCTAGGCTATTTTTATGTTTTAGTCCATTTTGTTTTCATAAGGATACCCAAAGCCAATTTTCACGTTCTCCGATTTGAAACACGAAGATAACGTTTGCTAGGTTACACCCGGATAATGCGGTCTACCACGAATGTAGTATTTTATAACTGACTTGTCAGTGTGGTGGAAAATGCTAAAACAATAGATCTTGATTAGTTATAATGGATACTTATCCAAATTGATTGACAGTTTATTGAAACATACGAAAGAAAGATTTAATACACATTTACGAAAACCTTTTAAAAAATAACGCTCATGGGCATTTTTCAAAAGAACTAACAGCACTACCCAATTCCAATATAAACGCATCGTTTTCTACCGAGAATGTTGACGAATTTACTCGAAAACCAAGAAAACAGTTTTTTGTTACACACATCACAGGAAGAACATTTAAAACGGATTAAAAAAACACAACCAAAAACAGAAATACCCAATCAAACCTTTTTTTGAGAATTTCAAATGATCGAAGAACTATCGAAATTGTATACTTACAAACACTACCTGATACATTTGTGATGCGCTACGTTCAAGGAGCGCATACATATTACGTGTGTCATGCTAATTTTTGTGTTTGATCTCATCTAAATAATAAAAAGGAAAATAATGTTTTTACTTACGCCGGCAGGAAAATGCGACTTCTGATAGTGGATTGTTGGACAAAAACACGGACTTTAATAAGACCTGATGAACAATGTTTTCTGTTTTCCCCTCAGACTACAAAGATTACCATTCTCTCAGGAAAACTTAGGCGCGAACAAGCCACAAAGAATTTGCCGCGAGGGATACAGTCATTCCTGACTGCGTGTCACAACTTTGCTCTAGTACGATTTGTTTATTATCACCTAGATTGTATTTATGTGTTAGGTAAGTTATTTGCCTGAGGAAGATATCAGATTGCAGATCTCGAAACGTAGCGTTACTGATTTCACTGCACGATGAGAAACTTCCGGAAAATATCCTTTTCCCTTCACAATCCTTCCATCGTTACAAACAAACATAAAACAAAGAATACAGTTAGTCCTTAAATACAATGCTGCCACTTTTAAAAACTGAATATGATGGTCCGATGAAATCAAAGGAATTCCTGAAAGAACAACTGTTCCTCCTTCACCACAATATATGGATACAGTTGCTTCAGTAAGGTTTCAGAGCAAAGCAAAAACCTGCAAGCACGTGCCATTGCAAAGTTTCGACAAAATCAGATTACGCAGAAGCGCTAACTTTCAACTGATTGTGAGGGGTAATCTCAGGTGGATTCAAAGTGTAGAGACATTCTAGAGGGTAGTGAACTGCCCAACTGCAAGGACAAACAAAGCCCATTAGTGCTTGACACTATGCCATTTTTGTCTGAGTGACTATTTCCTTCAGGCATTCAAAATTATCTGCGTATAATGTGCTTAAAGTGGGATGAATTTGGTCAATTTAAAATTTTGATTCTTGTCGACTGCACTATATTTTTATCAACTTGAATGTTGAGTTTAGCTCCAGTTCACCTTCCTCTTAGTGCAGCGTCTGGTATCTGACGCTGTCTGAGATTTGACTCCTGGAATCTGGAGTTATTTTCGTCTGAAGAGATGCGGCCTGAGCTAGTCGGCGGCAAAGAAGCTCAAACCGAATCTTTACATCGTTTCGACATCAGATACCAGACGCTGCACTAATAGGAAGGTGAACTGGAGCTAAACTCAACATTCATTGGATCAACCCTTCCTACGATAACTGTGTTAACGATAAATGTTAACTTTTCATTTTCTAAGTTAACGCCTTTTTCTTGTATTTTAAGAAGTAGCCTTGGTTAAAAAAACTGTCGACCTAAGTACACTTTTCAAATGAACATTCATGTTGACGCACAAAGATTGGATATCGACTTTAGGCCACAAGTAGGATAACTTTATAGACAAAACAACTTTAAACTGTAAAAAAGTGTAACAATACGAGTACTTGAGTAAAACACCCTCTTTGTGTTCAGTGCAGTACAACGAATTAAACAGTGGAATACACTACAGTGTTATTGTGTTATTTAACTTTAGAAATTATTGAAACAATCAGAAGGAAGACGGTGATCACGAAAATAATTTTCGTCCGTTATCTTGTCTCTTATGGCAATTTTAAAATTACGTTTTTGGGATAGATATTCCATAAAATATATCGTTGAAATTTTATTGAAGTTTCACACGTAAAATTTGAATTGCCAACAGGAAAATAACAGTTTCAGCTTTAAAGTTATTTTCACTTCTTATATTTAGGGATTGAATAATATGATTTCAGGATTTGACCTTCCTAATATGCTTTAACGCATTATTTTCTGAAGCCCATCTTCTTACAATGTAGAGCATTACTGGAACCACCATGCCAAATTTCAACTTCTTGCGTTTTGTCATAGGTCAATGATTGAGTGAGTTATTTGGGTTATGCATAAGGTTAAACTAGTAAACTGTGATTTAGGACCGGTTAAAAAATCTCATTAACTTTCAAAAAAATAAGTAGGCCTACGTTCTTTTACACAAGCAATATTTTATTTCATATGTATATACGAATTATATAAGTGTGTAACTATACTTATGCTAGTATTTTATTAAATAGTATTTTCGGTTGAATTTTACATAATGTAATGTGAAAGAAAATTAGGATTTAACCATAAAAATAACATCCTGAACTCTAAATCGAAAGGCCAGTGGTCTAATTACACTAGTAGACTGTATAATTTTATTTGTTTATCGGTACGTGTTCCAGTTTATTTAGAGTAAACTGCGACTGGATATTTTAAAGTGGTAGTTGTTTTGACGCGCGAGACAGCAACAAATGTGTCTTGAAGGTTGGATAAATAGCTGATTGGTAGACCAAGGTCATGTGAGATCGCAGTAGCCCCGCACAGACACAACTTCCAGCTCAGTCTGGCTCGTCGAGATTCACTCTCCACACTCCACACAGACCGGCCCCAAGTCCTTGGCGGACATACCGACTGCTATAGAGTTGTGCGTGCGAGACAGCAACAAATGTGTCTCAGAGGTTTGATAAATAGCTGATTGGTAGACCAAGGTCATGTGAGATCGCAGTAGCCCCGCACAGACACAACTTCCAGTTCAGTCTGGCTCGTCGAGATTCACTCTCCACACTCCACAGTGACCGGCCCCAAGTCCTTGGCGGACATACCGACTGCTGTACAGTTGTGCGTGCGAGACAGCAACAAATGTGTCTCAGAGGTTTGATAAATAGCTGATTGGTAGACCAAGGTCATGTGAGATCGCAGTAGCCCCGCACAGACACAACTTCCAGCTCAGTCTGGCTCGTCGAGATTCACTCTCCACACTCCACACAGACCGGCCCCAAGTCCTTGGCGGACATACCGACTGCTGTACAGTTGTGCGTGCGAGACAGCAACAAATGTGTCTCAGAGGTTTGATAAATAGCTGATTGGTAGACCAAGGTCATGTGAGATCGCAGTAGCCCCGCACAGACACAACTTCCAGCTCAGTCTGGCTCGTCGAGATTCACTCTCCACACTCCACACAGACCGGCCCCAAGTCCTTGGCGGACATACCGACTGCTATAGAGTTGTGCGTGCGAGACAGCAACAAATGTGTCTCAGAGGTTTGATAAATAGCTGATTGGTAGACCAAGGTCATGTGAGATCGCAGTAGCCCCGCACAGACACAACTTCCAGCTCAGTCTGGCTCGTCGAGATTCACTCTCCACACTCCACACAGACCGGCCCCAAGTCCTTGGCGGACATACCGACTGCTGTACAGTTGTGCGTGCGAGACAGCAACAAATGTGTCTCGGAGGTTTGATAAATAGCTGATTGGTAGACCAAGGTCATGTGAGATCGCAGTAGCCCCGCACAGACACAACTTCCAGCTCAGTCTGGCTCGTCGAGATTCACTCTCCACACTCCACAGTGACCGGCCCCAAGTCCTTGGCGGACATACCGACTGCTGTACAGTTGTGCGTGCGAGACAGCAACAAATGTGTCTCAGAGGTTTGATAAATAGCTGATTGGTAGACCAAGGTCATGTGAGATCGCAGTAGCCCCGCACAGACACAACTTCCAGCTCAGTCTGGCTCGTCGAGATTCACTCTCCACACTCCACACAGACCGGCCCCAAGTCCTTGGCGGACATACCGACTGCTGTACAGTTGTGCGTGCGAGACAGCAACAAATGTGTCTCGGAGGTTTGATAAATAGCTGATTGGTAGACCAAGGTCATGTGAGATCGCAGTAGCCCCGCACAGACTCAATTTCCAGCTCAGTCTGGCTCGTCGAGATTCACTCTCCACACTCCACACAGACCGGCCCCAAGTCCTTGGCGGACATACCGACTGCTATAGAGTTGTGCGTGAGAGACAGCAACAAATGTGTCTCAGAGGTTTGATAAATAGCTGATTGGTAGACCAAGGTCATGTGAGATCGCAGTAGCCCCGCACAGACACAACTTCCAGCTCAGTCTGGCTCGTCGAGATTCACTGTTCACACATAGAGAGATTACCTATTTTATCCGTCTTTCATTACATGGAAGGAAGATAAGAGTGTTGTGTGTTCTCATCTTGGTTTAGATCTATCTTTGCCACATTATTTATCTTGCTACACCCAAAGAATGATGTTTAACGGATTGCTTAGATAAGTTGTGATAAGTCATAATACTTTGATTTGAATGCCAACGTCGTAAGTACTCTGGTATCAAATTTAACTGCCGGAAATTGGAACTGTTTCTGTACATTAACTGGGGGTCACTGATTTTCAGATCATCATGTAGCCTACTGGAATCCATGTTTTATAAACCTCACATTAACAATAATTCCTGCATTGGTGTGTAGCCTTAGGTGGATTTAACTCCTTATGTGGTAAAGACATGCAATTTAATATTGAAACCCAAAATATTGTTCAGACTTGCACAAAACTTCAGTACTTCCTGGATTGACAATCAGTTTCTAACAGAACTTCGGCTGTGCCCATCCTTCATCAATGCTCTTCATAAAATGCACACTTGTGAACATCGGCGATTCTACCAGGAAATTGTAAATTGGCCAGAATAATGCGATAATTTTCAGCGTACTAAGATTTTGACATCTTACAATTTCAAGGGCGTGTATTATTTCGGAAGCTGTCACTTGTGGCCGAAGGTGAACGACCGGCTGTGCCAGTGTCAAACCGTCCTACCTACGGGCGCGGTGCTGAAATTAGCGAGTTGCCCTCTCACACTCCGGTTAACGCGGGGACGGGCACGAGCTGCCGGACCTCGGCGTGATTCATGTATCGGAGGCACCAATCAGAAGTATAAGTGAGGACAATGGATTCGTCCGGACGGGGAACTTTACATCGCTCTGGCCCACTCTAAGTCAAAGACCTGCCGAACGCGAGCCAGAAGTGGCCACAAACAAGAGTCATTTCCGCACAAATCCGTTTGTGAATAACACCTTAGTGTTTTTTTTACACGCAGTGTAATCGGTTTGTTCTTTGGATCATAAAAAAAATTGCAAAGTCACAGCACTTGTAAACGACTTTCCTGAAGATAAAATCTAGATCAATGATTTTTTTATTTTGTAACTAGGCTAAATAAAAACAGCTGGAAATGGAGATGTGAATATTTTACAATATTTACATAAGTGATATCTTCAGGGAATCCCTTCTAATAGTTTATCACTTAAGAGAATTATATTTTTAATTAAATATAATTTAAGAATATTACATGGGTTTTAATTAAATTTACCAGTCCTCCAGTCATCTTTTACGTTAGTACTGTGAACAATCCATATCTATACCTCAGACTGATTTTCTTATAGCTCCTAAATTCTGCTTCACACCTCGTGGAAAGAACAATTGTTTCCACTTTGAACTGTCTCATAAAATATCTAAATTTTAAAAATACCTAATAGTATTTTTAAAATGGCGGTCCTTTATCAACTTTTAAACTTAGAATATTTTAAAAACCAGCAATTTTTCACAAGCAATACAAGAATAATAGGTTTTAGAGGATTTTATCACAAATATAACGAGACCAACTTTATTTAAATCGAATAATAAATAAGTGATTTAGAGCAGATTTACTGTGACAAGACATGGCCCACATTGAGGTTCTCAGCGAATAGCCAACAATACAAAAATTGAATAAACAACATCTATCAATGTGGGCCATGTCTTGTCACAGTAAATCTGTTCTAAATCAGTTATTTATTAATCGATTTTTGTAGTTTTGGTGTCATTAGATCTGTGATGATATATACTAAAAACTGTCATTTGTAAATCTGGAGAAAAGTTGGTGGTTTTTAAGATATTCTAAGTTTATAAGTTTAAATAGTCCCCATTTTGAAAATACTAATGATAATTTTACGATATATCTTTTTCACTAACTAGCCTTAGTATTATAAATATTTGAGCCAAATTTGGTATAATTTATTTTATTAGTTTTTAAGATATTATTTTTTTATAAAAAGCACACACAGACACTCAGATGGGTAACTAAGCATCGGAGATCCATGTTCATATGGTGAAAATATGCTTGTCTTGACCTGAGCATTAACGTGGTATACCTTTGTCCAGAGAGTTACGGGACACCCTTGTATAACTCCTTCAAAATATAAGGACTCTTCTGGTTCCTGGAAACATTCAGTGATGACCAAATCCGCAAAATCCACCACATCATTATAGGCATGCAGCTTGTAACATTTTGCAACAATCGGACCGCTTACGCAAGAGGTACGAGGGTAAAAGGCTGCAACTAGCAGGGAACTGGCATAGTTTATAATTCACCGCCATTTTGGAAGGAATATATATATATATATATATATATATATATATATATATATATATATATATATTGTCTAGCACTTGACAATGCCTTGTTGTAGTCATGTTGCCTGATAGAAATCCTAGAGACTTGAAACTTGCTATATAGGCTCTTCTCGGTCCAAAGAAGAACTCTATTACAAATACAAACTTGAAAGAGTTTTGAAATCTCAGAAAAAACTGTCAGAATTATAGTAAAATTCAATCCCAGAGTGTCGTACAAAGAAGCCTTTAGGGGCTTGAATTACTGACTACCCTACCTCTACAGTCTCAAGGTCATCCTGTTGTGTGACACAAATGTGAATTGGTACAGAACAGGGATATCCATCAGTACAGAACAGGGATATCCATCAGTACAGAACAAGAGGCAGAGGCAACTTTCGAATCGCACAACACAGAACGGCAGCTTTTGAACGTTTGCCGTCTCAAGTTGGTGTCAGAGTAATCAATAGGCTCCCTGATAACATCTCAATGATTCAATGCTCGTCTGAAAGATCTTTGGCGTTAAAGGCGTTTTACTCTGTTGATGAGTTCATGAAAAGGATGAAATTTTGAAAACATCAACAAGAAACCCCGGTTCTGATATATAACAAGAATTGTACGTTTTTATGATGACAAACATCATTTAAATTGTTTATTTCCATACCTTACTCTGTTGACGTATGCACTACGTCAATCAGTCTTGACAGTTATTAATTTTCTCTACGCAATAAAAATTAATATTATTATTAATTTTGGGGTCAAAAGTTTACAATTAAAGGTAAGTATGAAATTCTAAAATTTTTACATTGGCCTTATGGGTAACCATAATGGTATAGAGGCATTCGCGGAATAAACAAACTGAGTACAATCATAAGACAGTTTATCACCTGAGATAGTAACGCATGTGATAAAGTTACTATGTTGGATTAGTTAGTAACGCTTTCGTTACTTTCTGTCTGGATGTGTGATACCCGCACAACGGTTTGTAGGGTTTGAACCTGAGTGAGCTTACGGATTTCTATGCACAACAGTTTGTATGATAATTGTAGTGAAATAGGAGAATGTCGTAAAGTTCCGGATTAGAGAGGCATCAATGCTATCTCGGAAGATGTCAGCGAATGTTGTAAAATGTGGATTTGTCTATCTTGTGTAACCTATCACGTGACCGGAGACACCAGACGCGTACTTAGAGTTCGTATCCCAATGAGGAATCGGAATATAATTCCTAGGATTCAACGGAATCCTGTTGTAGTTCGGAATAAACGAGGTAGGAGTAGATGCTACACCACAGGTCGCATAGCATGCTATGCTGACGTTGTATGGACAATGTCAAGTCCATAGCTCATTTAATTCTTGAAATAGCCTGGGAACAGACAGACAGACAGACAGACAAAAGAGAAATTGTGCCAGCCTACTGAGTAGTGATAGGGTTCAATGATGCTCAGTCGAATCTCATGGGTGGGTATGCAACATCATAGATCTCATTCTTGTCAATGTAAAAAAAGTTTCATGCAAAATTTAAAGTTTGCAGATGATACCTTTCTCTAAATATCTTGCCACATGATACATTCACACTTTGGTCCAATGAAGTTAGGTTTCCACAGCAATGTTCAAGTAATGAACGTAATTCCGATGGGGTAGAGAAGGCATTGCAACGCAAAAGTGCGCTGAAATCTAATTTTTGTGGTAATGTCACATTTAAAAATATTATAAGAGTGCACATGGTTTAAAATTGTATTTATCCTATTATTTTCTCGTTGTCATCTTAGTTACCCATAAGACCAATCTAAAAATATTTGCTAACGCTCAGCCAAATCCCATGGACTGATACATCATCATCGAACTCAGTATTTTCATATAGAAATGCAGCTTCATACAAAGTTTCAAGTATGTAGGTCAGTTCGTTTTCGAGATATCGTGGTGCGGTCTGACAGACAGAAATGAAATTATTTTTCCAACTCCTCAAATGATAGGCTTCGCTAACGCTCAGTCAATAAAAGAGTTGACCTTGAAATTATGCTCTACTTGACGGGTATACCATTTGCAATAGCATACGAACAAAATAGCGTACATTGAACTGAAAATCATTCGGCCGAGCATGGCGATCGGTTTTACTAGGCATGTTTCAAGTGTGTGTTTTATTATACGGTCGTGTTTAATCTCTAAATTTAAAGACAAGAACTGCAATTGATGTGTTCTAAAGGTATTCTGGAATATCTATTAACAGTTACAAAGCACATGCATTAATAGTCCCTTAATACCACTATTAAAAGTTCATTTTTATATTAATACTGCATTCGAAATTTAAATATAAATCATTTAAGGGAAAGGATCACCACGATTACGACACAAGATATAATCAAATCCCTCGGTTTAAGCAACACAGAATTAATTTATTCAGAAAAATTCCGTGTATATAAGACTATTGAAAACTTGGTATATTCTAATCTTAACTGTGGATAGCCTATATGTCTAGCTGACAAATTCAAATTGATCTCTGAAACAAGCGCAAGAGAGACAAGAATGGCCTCATTAATGCTTCTTATTCCTCCCCACCGAACCACAACTTATAATAAATCATTTGTCGTTACTGCTTGCCGAGCATGGAATTCCCTTCCTAACCATATTAAGTCAGTAGGGAGTCGAAACCGGTTTGCAGCCTTACTGAAAGCTCAATTGCTCGAAATGAAGTCATCGATGGTTTAGTTGGGGTAGGTCTTGGAGGACGGGTAGAGTGCTAATGGATGTGTGTATGAATGGGTTTTCGTATTAGATATTTAAAGATATCTTTATTGAAATTTATTAATTTTACTTGATTTAAGAAGCATCATTGTATTAGAGAATTGTAAGACAGGGCTTTATGGCCCGAAATTCGCCCTTTTGTACTTTATGTATATGATACAAATAAAGTCATTTGCCTTGTGCAAATGTTGAGTTTAGCTCTAGTTAAGTGCAGCATGTGGAATCTGATGCTGTTGCAGACTTGACTCCTGAAATCTGGAGTAATGTTAGTCTGAAGGGATCCAAAAATAGTCGGCGACGCAGAACGAAGGAACTCAAAACGAACCTTCAGCGTCGTTTCGGCATCAAAGACACCGAAAAGTACAAAAGTTAGTGCAATCTACGTGAAGAGGTATTCTCATTGTCTCATCAGGTGCAAAATTGAGCGCATTACGATGTTGACTGACATGATCCCAAAGCATGGTGGAGCAACCGAGTCTTCTTCACATAGCGCAGCTATGGTGGGAAGGGTTGATTCAATGCGAATGTTGAGTTTAGCTCCAGATCACTTTCTTCTTAAGTGTAGCATCTGAAATCTGTTGATGTTGCAGACTTGACTCCTGAAATCTGGAGTAATGTTCGTCTGAAGAGATCCAAAAATAGAAACAAAAGTCAGATTTTACAACTAACTCCAAGAATGTACAATTAGAAATGGATGACAAATCACTCAAAAGAAAACTGAAACCATTTTTGTTTTCCAGAGCATTCTGCACAGTAGATGAATTCATGGAACCTAACATTGTATTAATAATTAAATTCGTAGTTTAAGATTAGCATTTTATACATGTTACAAATATTTGTATATCTTCAGGAATATGCCGAATTTTTATTTATTATTCAATATCAAGGTATACGTAGGAAAAAATATATCTAAATAAAAGATTGTATTACAATACCGACATTGGTTACACAAGTTGTAAAATCAACAAAATGATCATTATTATTATTATTCAAAGGTTAGCAACCAATTGAAACACGACTATACAATTAGAAATAGTCCCACTGTTATTTTTGATGTCGGAACTCCAATTCCAAGAAACAGGCACGTGAATGACGTCACTGCGACTCTTCAGAGGTGTCGTCCACGTCAGAGGACGGAGCCAATTCCGCCACAATTGATTTATGGTAGCAAAGGTTAAGTGCAATCAGTTACTGTTTGAACGTTTTAATTTATAGTCAAATATCGCTTACTGCTGTCAGACGTCTACCAGACCATTCCTTAGAAATCATTCAGATACTAGAAAATCATTATATTATTTTGATATTAAGGATTAGTCACAAAGTTTTGTGTACGAAATAATCTTATAGGTATGTGAAGACAATCGTAAGTAGGAAGCGTACTGCGTCGGCCTACGATGATTTTTTTAAAGAAGAGGCCCATTGCCGTTTGATCTGTTCTTTTAGGACAAGAAGCTTAGAAATTGCACTCAGTCCTAAAAGGATTTTTGAGTTGCTTTCGGGGTGACTTCCTGGATGGGTAAGATTTGGGGTAGGTGCCGTCTCCTGTTGAAACCCACGAGGAAGGATTTTGGGCATTAATTTCAGTCATGTCTCCTTGGAAGAAGGGAAGGCCAGTCTGTACCAGCCTCTCCAGTCAAAGTGGGCAGGAGTGGCACACCCTTATGTTTAGGCTAGCAATTGCCTTTAACACCTAGGCAGCCCCACCAACTCCAACAGTCATCCCCCACAGTAGCCTAGAAGTATCGATCTACCCTTGCACCACAATATCTCGATATTGCGGTTAGTGATTTGCCGATCCTGGATATCCATTAGTGATAAGTCGGTTTTTGCTGTACCCAGTGTGAGTTCAACTGAAAGGTATAAACCAGCCAGAAGTTGTGAACCCTCTGTGGACTTTTAAACCTTACTCTGACCGACTTCATGGGCCACTGGCCTGTACGAGGATCTTATCAAACACGATAAGGGGGAGAGACGATACAGTACAAGGTCGATGGTTCTGATAAAAAGTGCAGCGGTCACAGACAGGATTCGAACCTGCGCTATCTCTGCCTCAGATTCATAGTGCCACGTCTTAGACCGCTCGGCCATCGGCACTCCCAAAGTAGAGTGGGCAGTTCCTCATCACCTGACCCCGTGCCACTGTCCTCTGCTCGTCTCCTAAATTAGTCCTTGCCCTGCGTGACGATCTCTATAAAACTTAAATTATTCCAAATTGGCGTGACATAACGAATAAAGACCGCCCTTCTTCGGTTGTGCTTTCAAGTGGAACACAATGTTAAAATGGAGCAATCGGGTTTTATTGGTTTGAATAACGATATTTTTATTTTTCGAGAAAAGTTTGACCATAGCCTTGTAAGATACCATTTCTGAAGCCAAGAAAAATGAACAATTTGTGATAAATAAGTAGCGGTAGCATTTGAAGCAGAATTTTGAAAAATTAAATAAGGCACAGAGAAAAACTGTTTTAGATAAAGGATATGAAATCTTTATAGTACGTTCATGAAAGACGATTGGAATGAGTGACATGTTTTTATTTACAACAAATGAAATTCTTATATAAAATTAAGAACACAAATTTTATACAAGAATTTTTTTTTTGTAAATAAAAACATGTCACTCATTCCAATCGTCTTTCATGTACGTACTATAAAGATTTCATATCCTTTATCTAAAACCGTTCTACTACCATTCTAATATATGTATATAATATTTACATAAATATTAGAATATTTATACTAATGAAATCGATATACTCTGTTTTTACAGTGCTTCAATAAAATGTAGATAAATAGTACATTTATTCTTGTGAATTTATTTACATTACACCTTGAAACAGTTCCCACCATTTCTCTAAGGAGAGGTTGGGATCATTTTACAATCTTGGTAGAGTTCAAAATGGCACTCCAAACCAATGGCATTATAACTGGGCAACTCTCCTCTGATCCTACCTTACCTGTTCTTCCAGAGACTGTAAGATGATTTACCATAGAATTCCGTGATAGGTGCTGTAACATTTATCTATCCATATCATCATGTATAGCTATGCCGGGAAGAGTTAGTTGATGTGATGTTGTGTTTAGCACCATTTTCACCTTCCGCTTAGTGTAGCGTCTGGAATCTGACACTGTCACATACTTGACTCCTAGAATCTGGAGTCATGTTCGTCTGAAAGGATCCAGCAAGACGGAAGCAGTGGAGAACCTTGGCAATACTACTTAGTACTTTACATAACGTAGATCAATGGTGAGAAGGGTTGATTCAATAAGAATGTAAAGTTCAGCTCCAGTTCACCTTCCACTTAGTGCAGCGTCTGAAGTTTAACGCTGTGACAGATTTGACTCCTGGAACGTGGAATCAACATCCATCTGAAGAGATTCAAAACAGTCGGCGACGAAGAAGCTCAATACTAAATCTCTACATCATTTCAACATCAGAGACACCTGGACTACAAAAAAGTGTAATCAAGATGAATTAGTGTTCTCATTGGGACAAATCTCTGATGTAGAAACGATGTAGAGAATACTTGGACAGTTTGAAACCTTAATTGTCATTCTTTTGTTGTGGATATTTAGGGAAAAGCCTGGGACCAGAATGCTTAGATGCTACCTGATCACTTTTGTTGCCTAAAACTTCAGCATATTACAACACATGTTGACCACTTCCTACTGAACTTTTTATAGATTTTAATAAGATTCTGTGCTTATCTCAGCCTCCTACAGCCATACACAGTATGCCTTGGATACTAATGGGCTCCGAGACTAAATACAATGCATTGTTCATTATCGTTTTATAACCACCTCTGTGCTTGGGCCCGCTCCAGCCTACCTACATGCATTAACATGCGATTGAATCATACAGGCAGATATAGCTATGACGTCATCAGTTCAGAAAGCCGCAGTAGCTTTGGTTTGTGTAAGGGGAAATATAGTTTAATACGGTTTATCTTCATTATTTCAAGCCCCAACAATGTGACACGAGTGTGAAAAATCTCAAGTGTCAAAAACGGGCGTTAATTAATCCTTTACGTTGTCAACGAGGCAGAGTTCGTTTTTGAAAACCTTGAATTAATGGATGAATTTATTGAACTGGTTTTTGTTTGCCAGAAATTTAAACGAAACAAACGGGGAAACGGAGGGGGAAATGAAAAAATGGTAGAATGTTCTAAGTGTTTGCTGTTTGAAGTTTGTTATTGACGATGGAAGGTTTGAAAGGATAACAGGATTTCGAAAATCTGTCACTGGTGTATGTTACAAAAAGTATAACACTACGTTTCGAGGATTGAAATTTACCCTCTTCATCAGGTTTAAAAAGACCATTAAAAACTAAAATATGTGGCAATAGACTGTCACTCAATGTTAAAATAACTAGTGAGACCTGACAATCTGCGTGAAGTCCAGGCTGGAGAGAATGAACCCCGTCCTGTAGTCAACTTTTAATAATTAGTGTTCTGTTTTTATTACGTGCATTCCTGACTTACGCATGTCACAACGCTCTGGTACTATTTGAAACACATAACTAATTATTTAAATGGAACCACAGAATGCGGGTCACAATAGGTTTAGGGAATGTTTATTTTAACCCAGATTGTAATTATGTGTTAGGTTATGTGCTGGGAGTGCCGATGGCCGAGCGGTCTAAGACGTTGGACTTTGAGTCTGAGTAAGAGATAGAGCGCAGGTTCAAATTCTGTCTGTGACTTATCAGTACCATCGACCTTGTACTGTATCGACTCTCCCCCTTATTCTGTTTGATAAGATCCTCGCACAGGCCAGTGGCCCATGAGGACGGCACAATGAGGAATAAGGCTTAAAAAGGAATTGGCTTCTCCTTAAAAAAAAGTTATTCACATGAAAAAGACATCAGATTGCAGATTTAGAAACGCCGTGTGTCACTGAACGATGGCAAATTCCGGAAAAGATTCTGTTTTCTTTCACAATCCTTCTGTCGTCAAAACCAAACTTCAAACGGTTGATTATAGCCTGTGTAGGCTTACAGGACCAAGCCAACAGTCAGCAGACTCCAGCCTCTCCTGCCCCGAGACTCCGGGGAGAACTCCCAAGCCCGCGGTGTACAGGAGGTGTCCGCGGCGGGACCGACACCGAGGCGAGGTGACAGCACTCCGCGGCCGGCCAGCTTGGGACTGTGCCAGTGCAAAAGTGAAACCACCTCTGTCAGTTAGTTGTGCAACCCGCATGTATCGAGGTCGCCCATGGAATATGGATGTGGCTTATTGGGTCGCTCTCTCCGGCGAGCCGCGCCGCGCCGCCACAAGTGCCGAAATAAAAAAGGCCCGGATAGAAATTTTGGAAATCCCCGCACCCGGGAAGTTGCGTGACAGACCGGAGTGTCAGAGGGTCTCAGCTTTCCCTGTCCAAAAACCCAATGAGTATCATATTTTGGCGATAAAAAACGTATCAAAAGTTTTACTTTGTTCGGAAAACGCAGGAACTCTATATATAGAAAAAAATCATTGTTGGAAGGTAATGTTGTGTTTTGTTTGGGTTGTTATTTCGTCCTGTGGATTGTAAAAATATTAAAAGAAAGAAGTATTTTAAATTATTCTTTTTGCCCTAATTAATAATAGTCGGAGTTTTTATTATGTACTAGTTTTTCATTTCATATATCTATTGAAAAAATTGAGCCAAAATTGTTACCCATCAGACCAATGTAAAAAATGTTTAACTTTCACTTCTACATCTACCTTACGACCCCCTCTATATAAGTCTTCCTGCATCAACAGGTACCAAGTATCAAGTCTTTAGGATCATTCTATGAAGAGTTGTCGCACAGACGGACGATTAGATAAAGATATAATTCGTTTATTATGCGATTTTCTCTTTGCCACGATGATTACCCCAGAAGACCAATGTAAAAATGTTCGAATTCATTTCTACATCTAATGTTGACCTAACAACTCCAAAATCAATAATAGTCTTCCTTGCATCAACAAGTATCAAGTCTCTAGGATCTTTCTATCAAGCATTATCGCACAGACGGACTAGGGATGGAGTTAACAAGATTTTAAGAGCGCCCTGATGGGATCCTTAATAATAGTGGGTAAAAATGTCACTTCCTTGAAACCAATATAAATGATCTTCGTAGTAAAAAATGGTGATGGTAAATAAGTCTTCTAAGAACAAGTGGTGCAGTTCTATTCCGATGCCGGTATTTGAGGAACACTTGCTGCAGTGGTGCATCACAATCGGGCTTCGTGTGTCACGTTAACTTCGCATTAGTTAGTGAATAACCCGGTCACTGTGGATGTGCCGTGGTCACGTAGGAGATGGCGGGGTAGAAGCTATTAGCTGCAAGGCAAGACTAGAACTTCCAGCCGTTCCAAAATTGTTCATAGATAGTAGTGACAAACCATCTAATTCACACATTTACCCGTATTCTTCACCCAAGATAGTCTGAAATACCCATTTGGATTTATACACAAAAAGAATTTCAATCAGCATTTGCTGTATGACCTTGAGTTTTGCATAAAAACAGAGTGACCTTGAAATCATATACACCTATATTATTGGTCACAGTAGTGTGGGGAGACATTTTTACCCAAAACCATTAAGAATTGTATCACTCATGTGTACATCTCATTATTTTTTTTACTTTTTCCTTAAGAGTATATACTCCCGTTGTAAAATTAAAAATGTATTTCCTTTACAACCCGAAATGCCGATGGAAAGACCAAAATGAACTCGGATGCGTTTAATTTGCACCTTCAAAATTAGAAAAAGGTTGTTGCATATCTTTAAATGTGTAATCAAACTTATGGATCAGAAATAAAGATGTCCAACAGAGCAGGTAACTGTTAATTGTTTGATAGGAAAACCCGCAATACCAATTATGAAATTAAATTAATATTTTGTTAAATTTGAATTCACGTGTAAGTAAGGAAGGAATGAGCTTGTGTATGGAATTTGAAAGAATTCTGACTAAACCTGAACGTACATATATGAACAGCCTACATATGACTTAAAGCTAAATTTGAACAATGCCAAATTCTAGAACTTTTATAAAATTCAGCCAGATTGCCCTGGAGCACGGACTAGAATTTAGCAGTTTTAAAATAACTTAGAAATAGCGCAGCGTGTTTGCATTCTTTTGGATTGAAGGCGTGAAAAATCCTCTATCGCAACATTACACCATCTTGGCCAAGTCAGTGTGAATCATTGAATGACATGGCATTAGCCTCCAGGTCCGTCAGTGTGAGAGTAGAGGTCATGGTTGTTTACAGGACCGAAAATAATCTGTAATTGTGCAAGGCCAAGCGTTATCAGTTTAAAGATACAAACATGTATCAAGTTTTCAACATTGGTGATAAAATCAGCCAAGATAAACAAACAATTCTTTATCGTTTCTTATCTAGACTTGTGTTGATTTTCCAGACTGGGGGTGATTTTCCTTCCAGTAAATAAATTATCTAAGGATTTCTCTCCTATGTTAGGATTAATTTTGTGCGGCAAACTAATTAGGATACTCTTGCAGTACAAGCAAATCAGTGATTACGTACAAACACAAAACTAGCAAATTCTCCGGTAATTGGTTAAGTAAGCACATCAAAATTAATGAGGCATTAGTAAATATAAAATAACTTGTTTTAGGATGAAAGAATGTTATTGTATAATGTATTTTTACAAATTAATAGTAACACATATACAGTAGTATCTTTTAGTTAAAAAATGCTTTTACTTAAGTAGAAATAATGTGTAAAAATAGTATGTTAAATAGAATCACAAATATTAAAGGTCTAGATTATTTTTTACGTTGTAGTAATAAAATGATAGAGAGAAGTCCTTTAAATATACATTTCTTTAACTTTTTTGAGCAGTTTAAAACCATATTGTGTATTACAGAGTGTTCCAATGCTTTGGGATTTTGTTCTACAGAAGAAACAACTGATACATGCTTGGTTGCTACCGGGTTGTACAAGCGTATCTTTAAAGTGGTCGTGCTCGCTTATGAGTTAACGGATTTCGTTGAAAAAGTACCGTTGGAATTGTAATGAAAACTTCAAAATAGTTGGTATTACCTATTTCAAATTTGTATAACCTATTTAAAACAGCTGATGCCTATCAAAAGACAAAATCTTAGTTGCTCCCGGCTTGTACAAGCACACCTGAATAGAATCGTGCTCGCTGCACATACAGTGATCGTGCTCGCTTATGAGTTGACGGATTTCTTTGGAAAAGATACTGTTGGAATTGGTATAAAAATGACTAAATATATGGTACCATATGGAATTTTTTTTAACGATACAATTTTTTGGTATTTGACTTTAAACATTTTAAACAGAAATTTTGAATCGGGTAAAAGGATTTGTTAATATTTAAAATTAAAAATCGTTAACCAAATGTAAATACAATTCTCAAGTTTTAACAGATCAGTATTAACTGATTCAAAACATGTAATTTTTTTATAAAAAACACATACAGACAGATAGATGGAAAACTAAAGGTTTTAGGACACACTTTCAAGTTTGTTGCTCATTTTTATGTGTAGAACAAAATCCCCCAAAGTATTCGAACACTTTTTACTTAACACCCACTTTTACTGAGTGTATTTTATACTTTTCAAGTGCATATATTAAATTTATTTTAGTGGGCGATCCTCATATAAACAAACTTTTTAATTATGACATTTCGACATTTAATTCTGAAGTATTATTGTTTGGTTCTACTGTCTACGTAAAACAGTAGTTCTTTCGTGTCTACTGTTTTAACGAGAGTGAATCTTAACTTTCGTTTTCGTCAAATCTATTTCCATTTATTTTGTCAATAATTAAAACCTATATCCTCAATATTCTCGCCAGGATAATACAAAGACCAAAATTAATTGCATTATTCTTAGACCTAGATTACAGCTCTTCCAAAAACCATTACTCTATTTTGGAAAAAAACAATTTATTTCCTTACGTGTCTCCATAAAGAACTGTACTGATGCTCCCCTTTTTACATCTGCTTGGGACCTTTTTCCTTTTTTATGAATGGTGAATATTTATTATTTTAGAGTTTTGTTACAGTCCTGTTGTTCATAGTCTCTCATAATTCTAAAAGCTGCATATACGCTAAAATAGATGTATAACTCGGTCCAAGACCTGAATGGTTCGATGCAACGAATTGTAGGTAGAAATAATAACACAACTAATTGAAGAATTTGGAAGTTATGGAAGAATTGCGTAGTGCAGGGTTACTTGGCATATACGGAGTTTAATTTTCAGAAATTAATCATTTATATTACTATTCAAATTGTTTATTGCCACAACAGAACATTAGTACATTGTTTTTGTGCAAGTCACGTGTTTAACATTTTACTATAAACATTCTAGTAGTTTCCTTAAAAAATAAAATGTAATTTGGATATTAAATAAAAAGTATTACACAAATAAACAGTTCAGTGTGTACAACTCTTAACAAAATCGGTGGTCATTTATCTTATCTCACTTGTGTTAAAATTGTATTGTTAATCAGTAACCACAACAGTCTTATCGAGGCTATAATAAACCCTCTAGACCAGATGACGTAGTCGAGTTTCAAATGTTAATGGAAAGTAAATGTTTAATGTATTGTGGAAATGACTGAAAACTTTAGACATAGAAAAATTGAGTTTTTTATAACTAAGTTTAAACTTGTTGACTGATAGGTTACCGTTGTGCCGGGTAGAGTATCCATGTTGTGATGATGGAAACTAATTTATGTGCTGGAAAACATGGATAATTGTACAAAACTAACTATCCCTCCTACTTAGTCCCCAGACGATCCTAAAAGCTGTTTTATGTAGAACAAAGATGCGTTCAAATTCATTTTTACAGCACAATACCCAGAATATCAAAGATATTTTCCTTCAAAGACAATATACCACGGTAGTCTTCTTCTATAGGTCGAAAGTTACCAATTTTATTGAATTTGTCACAAGTTTAACTACTTCGGATGATTCTGCTTTTACCAGTTCAGAACAATAACTGAGTAGTTGCGTTCAAAATATTATTTTAGAAGCGAAATTCCATTTTCAATTTATAAACACACAACCTTGTTTTCCTTGAAATCTGTTAAAGAATTTTCCCGTATGAAAAAAAAAAAACGATCGTCAGTCACGATAGTATTGGTGAAGGTCGAAATGGACGATATCGGTGAGTTGAAAATATGAAACGATAATTTTTTGTCCATATTATATATTTTCTATCTGAATACACTTCAAACCACATACTACAAGTCATATCACCATCAGGCAAGTAGATAGGGACAGAAATCATCACTATTAGGGTCTCTATGTCTGTGAATGGGTAACTGACGCCGATTTAAAATTTATTTACGTGTCTGGTTCGAAGCGAAAGATATGACAAAAGAAAAGTATTATTATTTCATATTTTAACCCTTTTGGTACTCTCTTATTTCGACCTCCACCAACAAAAGCGCAGCTGTCGATCGATTCATTTCCTAGGGGAATTTCTCAATCGATTCAGGTGTGTGCTTATGAAGTGCAATTAAATCTCAGCTCCTAGACTGTGTGTTTGTGCACCTCTTATTAGTGATCTCTGATCGTTGCCGATGGTATCATATAACTCAAATTCCCATGAAGAATATTTCCTTGGACGACTGGACGAAAAGCATGCCGCGAGAAAGTGGCCACTAAACCATTTCGGCAACACTGAGGCTGGACAATGTCAGTCAGACTTACGCCAGTCATTGTTCGACTGACCTTCGTTGACTCCAATTGGACATACGACACAGTGCGTTCACAGGAGTGACTGTTCCCGCAGAGGATATCTCCTACTGTAGCGACAACTGGACTAGCTGCCGCGAGAAAGTGGCCACTAAACCATTTCGGCAACACTCAGGCTGGACAATGTCAGTCAGACTTACGCCAGTCATTGTTCGACTGACCTTCGTTGACTCCAATTGGACTTACGTCACAATGCGTTCACAGGAGCGACTGTTCCCGCAGAGGATATCTCCTACTGTAGTCGATAACTGGACTAGCTGCCGCGAGAAAGTGGCCACTAAACCATTTCGGCAACACTCAGGCTGGACAATGTCAGTCAGACTTACGCCAGTCATTGTTCGACTGACCTTCGTTGTCCCCAATTGGACATACGACACAATGCGTTCACAAGACCGAGTGTTCCCGAATTCCTCCGAACTCGTCCGAGCTTTGACAATGTATGGTAATTTCATTTAATGGCTGCCTGCTTCTGGCTCGGCGGTTTTCTCCCATTGGCCCCCGTCCAGCACTTCAAAGACGGCGTGTTCGGGTTAAAAGCTTCATTATCCCGACGCGATGCCTCCTCAATCCGGTGTTTGGCTAGTTAAAAGCGTTCATCTTATAACAACAAACCTCACTTAGGGACAACGTATTTGTTCACTATGTCAAACTCTAGCTACGATTGTAGGAATCGTAGTAGTCCAACGATTAATCGAGTAATTACTACAAATATGTGCGTCAACTCTTGTATTATGCCAAATTTATGGATCTGTAAATTTTCGGATTTTTTATTTAGTTCGGAAATACCAAGTTGGTTTTACGTGACAAATTTATTTAATTCTTAGTCTTTAACGGAATTTGAAATAATTTAAATACAACCAACATACATTTTGCATTTATTAAAAAATGAGCGTACATCAATTTTTTGAACATCACATACTTAAAATCTTTTAATAAATGGCCAAACCGGTCACAACATTCGATAAAAATGCGAGGAATTCTCTAAAAAGAAACCATGCTGTCTTTCAAAAGGAAAGATATTTTTATGAATCATAAATTATGCCTACTTTAGGTTTCGAATTTCGAATCTTATAATGTATATAAAAATTAAATCCAAGAAAATAAATTTAATATTATTCCTGTAGTACCAACCTACAAACCCTTTCAAAAAATATTTACGTAGCCTACAGAGTACAATAGATATTAGCAGTTGCGAAAACTGGACTGAAAGGGTTAAGTACGTAGTATACTACCATCACGTACTTCAACTAAACTTCATAATACGTCTGTTTCCTTACTTAATGTCCTGTTACTCGTGCTTTTCTGCAGTTTATCTGAATGAGTTTTATAAGCACAACGTAAAATATCAGAAACGCAATAGACCAGTAACTTCCTGGAAAATACAGGGTGTCTCATAAACAAAGCGTTGAGCACATAACATTGTTATTCTGGCGCATTTGTATCATATTGCATAAAATGTCAAAAAACAAAGAACTCACAAGATGCCGCACCAAATGATCGCAGACGACGTAATTGATATTTTTCTTGGTATTCCGTCGATGCGTTACGTAATTGCCCATTTAAGATAATCTGCATAATATATTGGCTTCATTAAAAATGTTAGTAGTTTTAATATTTGTAAAACTTGCATCCTCAACAGTTATTTAGTCATCATGACTTGATCAAATACTCTGACATTGCTTATGGATGGATAATTTATTAAAATCTACTTTGTTCTCTGTCAATATAAATAACAAATTAACCACTTTTAAAGAATAACTAGTGTATAGAGAATTGATATATACTGAGTTCGGTAATTAGCTTCCAAAAATGGTAGGTAGCCTACATTCATATACCTTGGCGAGTCCCGGAAGCCCGAAGGCCTCCTTAGTCATAAGTCTCCTTGGTGAATCCCAGAATCAGGAGGCCTTATGATCGCTATTCTGTCGTTTCCCAAAAACCGGCATCCATAAGGAGTTGCTTTGTCTCCGACTTCGATCGGCCATAGTGGGAATTCGGAGGACTTTCAAAACATTTCAGACGTCCCTTTTGGCACGTGGGTTGACAATCACTATTAACAAGAAATCAGCCCAGTGCAGTCACCGTTAGCTGTTTCGACAAGAATGAAAAGTCTCCGAATTCTCAAAAGCACTTACTAGTCGACCTTATTTGGAGTACTACGGAATATATAATTCCTACTGATGAGTTGAAAGACCTTTCTAAGACGTGCAAGATTGGCCTTTAATGTCTAAGGCAGACAAGACGTCTTTAATCAAGAGCTATTTTGATCTGAGGGAGCTTGATCAAAACCAAAGTCACGTGTATGTCTGCAGTCTTGCCCACTGACAATGACATTTGGTGAGCTGAAAGGCCTCCCGAAGACGTGTAAGATCAGCCGTTAATGTCTAAGACAGACAAAGTGTCTTTAATCAAGAGCTCTTATGGTCTGAGTGGAGCTTGATCAGAACCAAAGTATGTCTGCCACATCCTTGCCCTGGTGACAAGAACTCCCCCCGTTGCTGACTAGGCGAGCCATCCTGACGCCGGCCAAGGGGTACTCTCAATAGAAGACCGACTAGTCGCATTAAAGGAGGACACTGTTTTCGGGAATCTGAATTGCAAAGTGGGACTTTAAGAGTCAACAGACGCCGGTAATCGGTTCGCGTCGGGAGTCTTTCCGATTTTAAAAGGTCAAGACTAGAACTTGTAGGCTAACTCTATAATAGTTCCTCATGGAATCTTCCAGACGGTTGTTTTTGAGTCCGGGCGGCCTCTCCGGGGCTCCACTGGCCGGCAATTTTGAAAGTGAAATGAACCGGTGTGGACAGGCACACACCTGTATTAGCACGTGACCTAGTACGCGTCCACCTGGCTGCCGGCATCAAGGCCGGCACTTCGTCAGTCGGTGAGGCGCGGCGTGGTAGAGGCCCATTCATATTAACTGCGTAGTTGTCTTCAGATAAAATTTGTAATTTTCTTTTAAAGTTTGTTATTGACGATGGAAGGATAACAGGATTGCAGACATTTGGCATCGTTATGTTACAAAAGGTATAACACAACGTTTCGAGGATTGGAATCTATCCTCTTCGTCAGTCGGTGAGGCGCGGCGTGGTAGAGGCCCATTCATATTAACTGCGTAGTTGTCTTTAGTCTTCAGATCAGTTTGTAATTCTCTGTTTAAAGTTTGTTATTGACGATGGAAGGATAACAGGATTGCAGACATTTGGCATCGTTATGTTACAAAAGGTATAACACAACGTTTCGAGGATTGGAATCTATCCTCTTCGTCAGGTAGGGGAGGTATTAATACATACACAAATAAAGAACAGTAAGTATAGGGTTCAAACGTCCCAAAAGCTGCTTGGAGTCTAGTCTAGGCGTTGTCACCGCACAGGATGCAAGTCCCGAGTACGCGAATCACAATCACATAATTATCACATGAGCACAGGTGCTGGTCTGAGGTGCTGTTTTTCGGGAGGGGCTTTAGTTTTAGTTTACGATTATCTTTATTGTATCAGAAAATGTTGCGTTTCAATACAACAAATAATATGTTTAGAAAGAAATTTACTCCTAATCAAAGTTTATTTAATTTTAAGTTCAGTTCATATGGTTTATATATGGTTACCTACGACACCTATGATAATGTTTTTTCATAAGACGCTTTTTTAAGCTCGGAGTTCATACAACATTTGAATTGAGTTGTTTTAGAGACAATTAACATTTTTAACGAACCAAATAAATTTTTCAGTTGGTTTTCACTGTCTGCTGTGAAATAAACTAGCAGGACGCGTGAATAAACAAAGTAGTATTGGATTAAAAGTATTGATAGGAGGTTCGCTGACGATATAATAATATGTTTTGGTTCTCTTTATCTTAAATTTACTTTTTGAGCCAGGGTATTAATAAACCCCTTATGTAAAATGACACAAATAGCAATTACCAATATCCAAAAATATTTCCCACAAATTTGTGTAGTTCAAATTTAATTTGTAGGTACAATTCTTCGTTTCGTGACTTTTAAAGTATATGCGACTTAATCCATCGCATGTATTAGATGTCCATTAAATTTCATACTAGTACCATTTTCTGACCTTTGCAATGTGTATTACAAAAGCATATTTCAAACACCTAGGTATAAAATACGTCGGAACTAAAAACAACTCATGTAATAATTCGATAAGTAAATAAATGCCATAGCACAAAAAAGCAAGTACGAAATGTGATTTTTTTCACTATACACCTCATATAGGAAATTATAAATACAGCTTCAAAGTATGGGTTTCCGAAAATATGTGAAAAATTGTTTTCAAAAGAATTAAACATTGATTTTAATTTGGAGTGATTGGAGTAACTTAAAAATAATTAGTATTAATTATTAATCAATTAACACCATATACATAAACATAAATGGAACCTTATAGCATCCTTATCTATTTATACTGTGTTTCCAACATTTTTATTCTAAGGAAACTTGTTAAACAAAATATGCATGGTTATAAAATTTAGTTCTTTATAGTAGACTTTATTATGACTGTGAATATGACGCAATTCACCAAGACACCTAAGGAAACACGAGTGTATTGATTTGATAACTCTTCAGATTATTAATAAAACCTCTCGAACAAAACGATCAGTTCTGTTGATAATCTTCCACTAGTCCTAACCTCAATCTTCGGTCACCCAAAGCGATAAGCGAAAGTCGCGTCAGCGAGATACAGAACTCTCGATAACTACGGTCGGAAAGGAGGTTATCGTCCAATAATCGTTACAAAATAGGGCAAAGTTGTCAAGTTAAATTTGTGTCCCCGTCAAACGAAGTCGAGTCAATCAGACAGATGATGCCGCGCATGCGCCCGGAGTATATTGAACTCTGCCGGTCTTTGCTCCAGTGAACCCACAGGCATCTCCAATTTCTCGTATTATACCGACTTGTTATTCGAGTGATACATTATTGATAGATGGGGAAACTGTACGTACAGCCTCATGAATTGCCCAGGCAGCACATGCTATGGCCGTGTCTCCCGGCGGTATAGCAGCACATGCTACTGTCATATAGCATTCGAGCAATACCGGTTATTAGCGTTTCAAAATCTTGACATGCGGTATTTTGTGCGGTAACGTAACACTTCCGACTGTAACCCTTAGGTTAGCCTTATATATTAGATTTCGTCAGTTGGTAATATGTATTATATAGGAGAAGGTTTCACACTGTTCATAGAGTAATGAACTGAATGATACTTTCACGTCAGAAACATATGATCGAATATCGATTTTTTTATTTGCATGTACATTCGAATCAATATCGATACAGATTAATTGACTTTAATCGATCGATTAACTTCGATCGATGCCTTTAACAGATTAATCGATCATTTTATTTACTTCCGTTAGCACTTCTGGCGATACTGTATTTCCTACAAATTATTCGAACTATTTTGGCCATCAGAACAAATACACTTCATTCGAATCACTTCTTGGCATTGGGGAACTATTCAATAATACAACTAGAATTAATTCCCTGAATATTCGCTTGGAAAGCCATACATTAAGAAATGTCTGAATAATTTGTTTCTGTAGGCTATTCTTCTAATAATTCAAAGACTTTCAATTTGCATATCTAATAACATTGTATACAGGGTGATTCATGAAGTTCTCCCCCCACTTCTACAGCACATTGTACTAGTAAAAATAATGAAAAAATGTTATATAAACATAGGCCCGAAAACGCTTCGTTAGCGAGTTACAGCTAGCGAAAGATTTCGCCTGAATTCCTGGGTAAAGAGTAAAATAAAGCCATACTGAACTTTTTGGAAAGGTGAATTTAAGTAAGAAATATCGTGGATTCTTATGTATTTTTACCTGATAAAGCTAATAAAATAGGTTTCAGAACTTTACCTGTAGTAGTTTTTGAGGGATTCAGGGTTAAATGCAAAAAATTGGGGCACGAAACAATGTTTTTTTAAGTTTTGATGTACAATAACTTTGTTAAATTGGTAATAAATACATAAAATCAACAAACATTAATTGTAGAGAATTTAATTCTGAGAAATTGATATAATCAAAGTCTAAAATAAAACAGAAATAAGTACCAAAAAATCGATTTTATTCAGTATAACACATTACTAGTTTTAAGCAAAATTAATCAGGTTGGGCCAACCGTACGCACCTTTTTTATAATAGATGTTCGAAAATGATGCCATCATTATCAATAAATTTTGCAGCACGTTTTGTGTATTGCTTTTGTTGCGTTTCTTAATTTTTTCAGGACTTCACTGTATCTGCACAGCCGAATCCATAATACGGGCAATTAATTCATTACGAGAATTCACTTTTGTCTTGTATACAATGTCTTTCATCCATCCCAGATGCAATAATCCAATGGAGATAGATCTGGTGATCTTGGTGGCCAAGGGTGAGGCCCTCCACGACCAATCCAGTGTCCAGGAAATTGATGATTTAAGTAAGCAGAAACCGCACGTGAAAAGTGGGGAGGTGCTCCGTCATGCTGCAAGTACAAATTTTGTCTGAGATGTAAAGGAACATTCTCTAACAGCTGCGGCAACTCTTCTTGAAGGAAATGCAAATAGAACTCAGCATTTAGGCGTCCAGGTAATATGAAAGGTCCAATCAGCCGATTGTGCAAAAGGCCACACCAGACATTGACGCTAAATCGGTGTTGAAAGTTCTGTTCCACTACCTCATGTGGGGTTTTCTTCTGCCCATGATGAGTGTTCATTGTGCAAGTTATTGACACCATCCCGAGTGAATTGTGCCTCATCCGTAAACAAAATACGCTTGTAGAGTTGATTATTAATATTCAAAAAGTAGCAAAACTCCAAGCGAAGCGGACCATCCCCCTAGCTGTAGATGTTGGAACCTTTTGTTTATGAAACGGATAAAATTTGTTTCGATTAAGTGACCTCCACACCGTTGACTGCGAAACTCCTATCCGCCTAGAAATATGTCGTGTACTTACACCTGGACTGCGATGAACAGGCATTAATAACAATATCATCATCAAGTTAGACAGCTCGTTCATAATTGGTTCTAGTACTTGGTAGTGATCCTGTTTCCCGAAGAGTACGAAAAGTTCCTGAAATTGTGTTGGTATCTGGAATCCTCCTATTAGGGTAACATAGTTCATATTCTTCTTACAGCAGCTCTAGCATTACCATTACAGTAACCCAAAATAAAAACCATATCAGCGTATTCCTCTGATGTAAATAAGTAAAGGCATTTTTTTTCGCTGAATAAACAATCGAATTATAACTCACAGAAAAATTGCATTTAATAACACGATTCACAGAACCCGATCTCCTGCTGTAGCTTGCAAAACACCACTAATACACAGTTTTCTAACGTAACAGTACAGAATACCATTGTTGATCAGCTGTTATTCGTGCGTTACCAACTTAGAAATTAATAAAACAAAAAACTGCATTTCGATGATTAGTAAACAATAATGGGAAAATGTTTGCTTCATTTATTTTCAAACATTTGATGTAAATTTTTATTTTAAAAAAATACAACGTAATTAAAACATATTTTTTATTTACAAACAAATTTATTTAACAGTTTAATCTTGTTTTCTCAATTTATCTCATCATTAAGGAACAAACATTTTGTTTTTGTTTTATTTTAACTAAATACCGTACGGTATTTCTTTACAGCTATTAATGTATTATACTGAATAAAATCGATTTTTTGGTACTTATTTCTGTTTTATTTTTTAGACTTTGATTATATTCAATTTCTCAGAATTAAATTCTCTACAATTAATGTTTGTTGATTTTATGTATTTATTACCAATTTAACAAAGTTATTGTACATCAAACTTAAAAAAACATTGTTTCGTGCCCCAATTTTTTGCATTTAACCCTGAATCCCTCAAAAACTACTACAGGTAAAGTTCTGAAACCTATTTTATTAGCTTTATCAGGTAAAAAATACATAAGAATCCACGATATTTCTACTACTAATTCACCTTTCCAAAAGTTCAGTATGGCTTTATTTTACTCTTTACCCAGGAATTCAGGCGAAATCTTTCGCTAGCTGTAACTCGCTAACGAAGCGTTTTCGGACCTATGTTTATATAACATTTTTTCATTATTTTTACTAGTACAATGTGCTGTAGAAGTGGGGGGAGAACTTCATGAATCACCCTGTATAATTAACCAGTGTTGAAGAAAATGAGTATGAATTCTATGTGTAGGCATATAATCCATTTATAATTCATTGTGGCAACAACGTATCTAAAGTTATTAAAGTGGAGAAAGCACAAAATAAAATTATCTAAGATCAAGTAGGCTATGGACTTTTAGTACATCCGTATAATAATCGTGCCTATAAAGACCGTTCTGGTTGTAGAACTCAAAGAGAAATAAAAATAAAAAATAATAGGATGTATAATGAGTGATATTGTATTTTTATTCCTGAATAAGTGGGCCAGGATAGAAAATTACCTGACATACACTAAAGCGAAGCAGTTAATTCATCATACATTTTGTCCTATGTTTTTGTTTCTAATAATAAAGAATCATTTGTTTGAGATTAAAAAGTACGACCTGAAAACATAAAATGGAACTTCCTTCAGCAGTTAACGTAATATACTGTAGCAGAGAATGAATTAGAAACATATGTAAAGTCACTAAGTAACCAAGCAATCCAGGAGAATATATATTAGCTAAACAGAGCACATATTGTACTGTAAACGGCGGAACACAAACCGACTAGCGAATTCTGTCGGAATCTCGGAGAATTACAGTGAATTTGTTACTGATTGACCGTAGCGCAATCTCTGTTCATGCCGATGAACCCGCTCTATTGGAGATAAGGAAATGGGTCGCATTTCGTCCCTAAAAATATCCTCCTTGTTTATAAGAAGTGTATATTCTGTGGAGTTATACTCTCCAAATTGATAATTAACTGACTCAATGACTTACCAGCAACATAAACTTGTGTTCCTTTTTAGCACCGAGTTCAATAACACTTGTGTAGGATATTATTCGTCAATTTAATCGATAGTGTTACCAACATCGGTATATTATGAACAATAAATGTATTGCTTGTGGTTTTTAAGGAATACAAATATAGAAATAGGCATAACCGACTGAGTAGAAAAATTGGAAAACTGTGTTAACGTGAGTTAACGTAAATGTAAAATGTTTAAAAAAAACTATGAACAAAATTAAATAGATCGTTTTTACAGAAATAGATTTAAAAATCAAACTAAAATCTCATAAAAGTATAACCGTTATGATGACCTGAACCTTGGTAGGAGAAATTGCAGTACCAGCATAAATCGGTTAGAATTGGCATATGGATAGCATTACTAAAGACTTTACGCTCATTAAATGTATTTTCACTTAATAGAAAATGTTGCCCTGCATTGTTATGAAGTATACGTTGTAAATTTGCACCTGATTAGACAATTAGAACGCCTACTAATCGGGATCTTACTGCTGGGCAAACCAGACAAACTTTTGGGTGTCTGGCGTAGACACGATGCAAGGAGTCCATTTAACGTCAACGTCAACGGACGTTGACAGTTACATACTTGACTCTTGGAATCTTCAGACGCTGCACCATGAGAAGGGTGAATTGGAGCTAAACTTAAAAGTCGTAGGTTGTAAATATTACATGATCTATATTCGCTAAATAGGTTAGTTTTCGCTGACAAACTTAATTAAACAATCAGACTTACACATATTTTATAATAACAAAACCATTTTGAACTAACGTTTTAGGATTCTACTTTGAAATCAATCTTCAAACTTCTTTTATTTACACAGTTGTAACTTCAAAGTTTTTTGTGAAAGTAACTACAGTCAAATTTTATATCACTAAGCTTAAAAATAATATAAGGATTTGTACAATAGTCATTTGTATTAGTTTTAGATAATAGAAACGAAATCACAGTCTATTAATCAATTATAAATAAAAATTCCGAAGAGGAAAGAGAGCTGCTGATCTCATTTCGTTTGTTCTTAAAATACTCCTGAGGACTATAAAAACCTTTCCCAGTGGTTTTTAAATTTGATTTAAACGTTTCTAAATTATTAGCATTTCTTAAAGAATGTTGAAAGGAATTGAAAATATTAGGTTTGTTAAAAATTCAATTTTGAGACAGGGAAAGACTAAATCGATCAACCAATTTCCTTGTGTCCAGTGTTTTAGTTATCAGTCATATTGAATTGAAAAGCCATAGTTTAAAACACAAAAACTACTATGTGATGGATGAGGAGGCTTTCCAGGGTAGAAGTACCACTTGATTGGAAGAACTCTCCGCTTGGCCAGCCCCCAGACAACCCTTAATTCCCTTCTTTGGTTCTTTGGTTGCAGAAAATCCTACTGAGCAAGTGAGCACTGTAGAAACCTCAGAATACACTAACGAGGCTAACATTTGAATCGAATGAGCCACTATAAAACCCAAGTTGATCGTTTCCTTGTTGAGTAATCTAGAAAGGCACCTCACGGCAAAAGTTGCAGAATTAAGAATTTTTAAGAAGCGAGTTAATGGGGAGTCCTACTTAAGATTGAAATCTAAACGAACCCACAGGAAATTTTGTAGAATGCATATTGTTCAGAATATAAGTGTCTATAAAAGATTGGTTCGGGATGTTGGCAGATTTTTTAAATGGAGTAATATTTGTTTTAGAAATGTTTAGGAATATAGCAGTAAGAAGTAATAATGCGTAGCCACAACCATGACGGTAAAGAGAACATCAGCAGTGAAGGCAGCGCATCGAACAGTTGTCTCATCATCAAATTGCCGATGAGGAGGCACGGTGCGGTACATTCATCTCTCTGGCGCAACTGCCAGAGGCCTGACGCTGAATAGACAGGTCTTATTGATGGTTGAGGAACATGTGAGCAGGAAAAGAACCATGTGCTTGGGATAAGGCAAGGCAAATCTATAAGCAAATTAAGAATATTGCCCATTACAAGCCTATCGGTTCTATGCAAAAGTCAATGCATTTGGCAATTGACTTTCAGGGTTCAAATCACAAATGAGTCGGAAGTAGATTTTATGGACTTGGAGAATGTTTATTTCTCCGGCCGGAATATCACTGGCGTATAGACCATATCAGGCGGAACGAGTACTCAAAAATCATCAAAATCCTACGGCATCATTGAAAACTGATAGATGAAAACTGTGAAAAGGTGGACTCTGAAAGTCCTTGCTACCTAATTTTATATCTGAATGCATTGAAAACTGATAGATGAAAACTGTGAAAAGGTGGACTCTGAAAGTCCTTGCTACCTAATTTTATATCTGAAGGTGGCATTAAATTGTGTTTATTGCTAGCGAAATTGTACAGTAACATAAATAATTGGGACATAATGGTTACCACACGTCTCATGGGTACACGAAAAGCTCAGATGATCAGATGACATTGGTAACGGTTGGGTTTTGTACCGTAGAAAAGAAAAAGCTTTGCTCTACTCTAGCTATTCTCTTTGACTGCCTATCGGACGTTGAAATGTTCCGCATAACGCGAGCAATCAATTTAAGTAATTGGCTCTGAAGGACATCCAGTAATGACAGTTTTGAACAATTTCAGCTGTACCAATATTGAAATTGAACGGTCATCATACTTCAGGAACGAGCAGATCACAATTTCCATCCTAGTGTATTAATGTTTACTCACTTTGGGCAAACGGTAAAACATTGTTTTTTCTACAGGAAGTTGGAATTATTTATGCACTCGGAGGCCGTAATGGTCGCAGAGATGTTTTCCATACTGTTGACCGGGATCCTGCATCCCATTTTCATACGATCTGTTCGTTCATTTTTAAATCTTCTCTAGTTTTCCAGTCCATTATCACATGTTTCGACAGGAAACAGGAATAATCTATCTTTTAGTCTCACGTGTTCAAGAAATCGAATCGTTTTAGTGAAACATTTATGCCCCTAACAAAATCAGAACCTGAAAGAACCTGTTCTGCAACCAAAGACTTCAAAGACTTTTAAGTAGTAAATAACTCGTTTAATAATTACGAGACTTTCTAACTTCTAAGGAATTATCCGTATACAGTTCTATCTTTTAAACTTATAATTTTAATTATTGTTTCAAATGTGGAAGTGTATTGAGTATGGTCTTTCAAAGTCTTGTCCACAAACACAGACCTTCATTCTTGCAAACCACATTTATCAACTCTTCAATAAAAATGAATTACACTTTCACTTTTCGATTATGTTTTCAAAACGCACTGTATATAACGAAGCATTCAGTGACCGTGTAAGGAGTGAAAGCCCTTGTGCGAAGACTTGTACTGTTTACTTTAGCCAGTAAAGTATTTGAGTTGTGTTGGATATGCCATTGACCTGCTTCCACTCGGACAACAGTGCAACGAGGTATTTATAGACCTCCACATTTCGCTAGACACTGCTCGCTATTTGTGTCCAGCAGTGCTGCTGCCTCTCATTCTGTTTTCTGTGTGACTCATCTACGGTTGAACACAATTTTGAAGGATGTTCATTGATGAAGAGCTGGAAATGGTTGCATTGATGAGTCCATTGTTGTCCAAGGGGAAAAACTATATCTCTCTATTCGTGAACCTAGTTGATATTTCTAGGACTGGACCATTATCAAATCCAATCATGAGGTATCAAAGCATAGTTGAATGATGGAGACAGTGGTATTTGAAACTACCAAGTGCCTCGGAGACAGAACTAGCGAAGTAAATAAATACATTGCAGTTTTGGAGCAAATGCTGAT
Organism: Homalodisca vitripennis; assembly: GCF_021130785.1. Lineage (NCBI taxonomy): Eukaryota > Metazoa > Arthropoda > Insecta > Hemiptera > Cicadellidae > Homalodisca > Homalodisca vitripennis. Next base: position 182,510,710 of record NC_060211.1, read on the forward strand.
TTCTAACGAGTTGTTTCCTTCTTCTGTTGCAGATAGTGTACTCTTGGTATGCCAGAAACTGACACAATGGTAGCGCCATCACGGGGAGAGGAAGTGGTGTGGGACAAGCAGTTGACGAACGGTGGAGGTGCGCTCCTGGGAGACCACAATGGCGCCGCCATCGTTGAGACACCGCGCAGAAGTGGAGGAGAGCGAACAGGGGATGACCTCCAGTGCGGGCTGGGGGTGTGCACCCCGAGTTGGCTGCAAGTCTTCGCCTCCAAACAGGCCTTCTTGGTCACTTTCTGTATCACATGGGTGCTGCAAGGCATGTACTACACGTACTTCGTCAGCGTCATCACCACCATAGAGAAGCTGTTCCAACTGCAGAGCAAAACGACAGGAGTCATCATGAGCGCCACAGAAATCGGCCAGATAGGGTCATCCCTGCTGCTGACCTACTACGGTGGGCAGGGTCATAGGCCCAAGTGGATAGCCTGTGGGATGGTGCTCTTCGCCGTGGCTTCCTTCACGTGCTCCCTGCCGCACTTCATCTTCGGCCAACAGATGATGCAGAGCAGGGAGACCATGTTCGCCAACCTCGCGCCGTCCCACAACTCCAGCGTGGTGCAGCCCAACGTCTGCCACGCCGCGGACGTCACGGGCCTCTCCAACATGTCGGTCTACGACCTCGACGAGTGCCAGGAAGAAGCTCTCCAGGAGCAGCATTCTCAGACACAAACGACCAAGAAAGTGTTGGTGATATTTTTCGTGAGTCTGTTGGGCGTGGGGATGGGACAGACCGCGGTGTACACGCTGGGGATACCCTACATCGACGACAATGTCGCGAGTAGGGAATCGCCTCTTTACTTCGCGATCACCATCGGTGTCCGGATCTTAGGGCCTGCCTTAGGGTTCATACTCGGGTCATTGTGTACTTTACTGTACGTGGACTTGTCGGTGGACCCCGGAATCACGCCCAAGGACCCCAGATGGGTCGGGGCCTGGTGGTTAGGGCTGGTCTGCATCTCGGCACTACTCATGCTCGCTTCCCTCGCGATGTTCGCGTTCCCCAAAAGACTGAGTACCTGTAGAGTCGTGGCTCCTTCCGTGAAGAAGCGCGAACGCAAGAACCCCAGCCTGAAGGACTTCCCGAAGGCTATCAAGAGGCTGCTGAAGAACGACATCCTGATGTTCCGTACGGCCAGTAGTGTCCTGCACATCCTCCCCATCGCAGGACTCTACACCTTCCTTCCAAAGTACCTGGAGTCTCAGTTCCGACAGACGGCCCACACGGCTAACATGGTGTCTGGTGAGTTCGTTTGATTATTTGCAATTATCTTAATATTCTTAAGGTCGTGCAATGGATTTCGGGTTGAGTAAAACGTTTTAAATATAATAGCCACAATCCTTCAAGATACCCTTCCTGAATTCCAAGAAAAGAACCAAAAATGTTTTTCGTCACCTTACGAGAAATTATAGACATTTGAAGTAGTCAATTTGGGTCTTTTTATAATCAGACCCAATGGAAAACGTTTGATAAGGATTTCAAATTTCTACAGTAAGTATGTGAAATATGACCAGAGAGGGGAAAATCATCCTATTCATACTTTCCCGTATACCTATGCAGCCCTATTGCCATTTCATAGATTTTCACAACAGATTAAAGCCGTAAATTGTATATCAGCAACTTTTTTTTAGAATCCAAAGCATTTTCAGAATTCCAATACTAAATAAAGTGTTTCAGGACATAATTGTTCTACAATGCTGCAACAAAGCAATGTAACTCAGTAAAATAAGGCAAAATAAGGATGCTATTCCTTATTCATATATATATATATATATATATATATATATATATATATATATATATATATATATATATATAAAAATGAATGTTTGTATGTTTGTCCTTTATGGAATCGTGAACTATTGGACCGATCATGATGAAAATTTGTACGTATATGTATTTTTTCACGGAGAAGGTTTATAAGCTATGCCCATCCCTTTCCCGATTCAGGATTCCGCCCCACTGGTTACAGAAATACCCATAAGAAATGCATTGCAGCAAACATATGTTAACGTCTTTTCAAATTTTTAATCAGCTGTTCTTTGTAAACATATATTACACTTATAGTTTTAAAGCATAGAGTAAGCTTAAGAGAAACGACAAATTTTGTTTAAACTGTTTTTGCAATCACTGTTAAACATAGACTTTACTATCCAGATAATACAATTCAAATTTGACGTAAAAATTCACCTTTAACTGCAATATTTATTTAATATAAACCATGCTCATGCTTGATCAGAAGAGTAATGCAGATATCATAATTACTATCTTACGTTGGCTACAAATATAAAGAATGTTATAAAAATCAACCTTAGTTGTTTTTTTTGACAGAAGTATGGTTCTCAAAACTCCGTGTGTACATATTCTCTCGATCGAGACAACAAAGCAAGCTCAATCGTGGCATCGGAGATATAACTAATTTAATCTAAAATTTATTATAGTAAAAAAAAAAAATTACTAAGTAATATAAGGACTTCGGTTCTTAAGATTTGCGTGCGAAGCCGTGGGTAACAGCTAGATAGAGGCAGGAATATGGTACATACCTTCATAATACGCCCAAGAGGCTCACGATGGAACGACTATCAATTATCTCAGCAATGTTTAGAATGTGATAGAAAAAGAATAAGTGAATATAGTGTACTGTTTTCAACGGGAAATTGCGTGCGAAGCCGCGGGCAACTTTTGCAAAAAATTATTGAAATGCGCAGCAAAGCGCGCCGGGCCCGCTAGTATATATATACTGTATATATAATGAATGTTTGTGTGTTTGTCCTTTATGGAATCGTAAACTACTTGACCGATCATTATGAAAATTTGTATGTACATGTATTTTTCCATGGAGAAGGTTTATATTGTATGCCCATTGATGTAACTTGCCACCAGGCAGTGCTGCGAACATAAAAGTTTTGAAAGCGCCTGCAAGTTATAAACTGCAATCACGACACAGTTACGTATATTAAGTAGCCAAAAACTATTTGAAGGTGCTAAGATGGTGTACACTTGTCTTAAAAATAAGTTATTTATTGAACTTAAAACTTGAATAGAAGACCACTTTATAATCAAATACATGTATGGATACAAATATAAAAACATACACTTTTGACAGATTTTCCTGATCGTGGCAACAAGGTCAAATCTACATCGGTGTTGTAAACATAATTCGCTTGAACCAGAAGTGTTCATACACGGGCAATGCTTACGAAGAGCGTGCGAAGCCGCGGGAAACAGCTAGTAGCTTATAAAATTACTGAACTTTCATATTACTTAAAGTTAGTGCTATATTTTATTTCAAAAGACAGTCGATTGATGTCTTTGATGTAGGTCCAACATGATCAAAAGATCGTATAAATAAAGATTTTGTTACTTTAGATGGTTGCGAAAGGTATTGTAATCTAGTATTAAACCAGGTTGTTAGTTCCCGTATTTCATGTATACGTGCAGCAAGACATTTTACTCGTATGTTATAGGGAAACTGTTAAAAGTGCCGGGGTCACAGGCGTTTTAAAAGCGACCTCAATACAGGGCGGTGACCTGTGGGGCATGAAACCCCTGAAGCTCGGGGGTAGGGGCCTGGAACGTTTCGAGAGTTAAGTCAGTACAATCGATGTTCGATTGCGTTAATCAAAACTAACGTTTTACTCACTGCTCTTTCTATCGTTTCCGAAGACGCGATAAACAGACAAATAATTTTTGGTGATTTCAAAACAAATTACAGAACATTTCTTTGCATACAGTTTTTTTTATTGACGTTGAAAGGTTTGAAAGGATAACAGGATTTCGGACATAAGCTATCGTGATATGTCACGAAATGTATAACACAATGTTTCGAGTGTTAAATCGGTGCAATCGATGTTCGATTGAGTTAACTAAAACCAACATTTAATCACTACTATTTCAATCGTTTACGAAGACACGGTAAATAGACAATTAATCTTTGGTAATTTCACAACTAATTACAGGACCGTTCGTTGCATAAAGTTTTTTTTATTGACGTCGAAAGGTTTGAAAGGATAACAGGATTTCGGATATTCGCTATCGTGATATGTCACGAAAGGTATAGCTCTACGTTTCGAGTGTTAAGATAGTACAATCGATGTTCGATTGAGATAATCAAACCAAAACACAAAACATTTTAGTCACTGCTCTTTCTATCGCTCCCGAAGACGCGATAAAACGGACGATTAATTTTTGGTGATTTCAAAACAAATTACGGGAACATTTCTTTGCATACAGTTTTTTTTATTGACGTCGAAAGGTTTGAAAGGATAACAGGATTTCGGACATTCGCAATCGTGATATGTCACGAAATGTATAACTCAATGTTTCGAGTGTTAAAGTTAGCAATCGATGTTCGATTGAGTTAATCAAACCAAAACAAAAAACATTTTAGTCACTGCTATTTCTATCGCTCCCGAAGAGACGGTAAACAGACGATCAATCTTTGGTAATTTCACAACTAATTACAGGACCGTTCGTTGCATAAAGTTTTTTTTATTGACGCCGAAAGGTTTGAAAGGATAACAGGATTTCGGATATTCGCTATCGAGATATGTCACGAAAGGTATAGCTCTACGTTTCGAGTGTTAAGTCAGTACAATCGATGTTCGATTGAGATAATCAAAACACACATTTTACTCACTGCTCTTTCTATCGTTTCCGATGACGCGATAAACAGACAATTATTTTTTTGTATTATTCACAACGAATTACAGAACCATTCTTTGTTTCAAGTTTTTTATTGACGATGAAAGGTTTGAAAGGACAACAGGATTTTGGACATTTGCTATCGTGATATGCCACGAAAGTTATAACACAACGTTTCTAGTGTTAAGTCAGTACAATCGATGTTCGATTGAGATAATCAAAAGAAAAAAATCATTTTACTCACTGCTCTTTATATCGCTCCCGAAGAGAGGATAAACAGACAATTAGTTTTTGGTAATTTCACAACGAATTACAGGACCGTTCTTTGTCTAAAGTTGTTTATTGACGGTTTAAAAAGGATAACAGGATTTCGGAAATTTGCCATCGTGATATTTTACAAAATGAAAACCAACGTTTCGAGGGTGGTAATCAATCCTCTTCGTCAGGTGTTGGGGGAAGGGCACTAATATATATATATATATATAAATAAATAACAGAAATAAGAAAAGATAAGATGCAAGTCCCGAACATAGCACAACACCTGGATTGGATTCCAAGCACCTTTCTGTTATTTATTTTTGTATGTATTAATAACCCTTCCACCTGACGAAGAGGGTAGATTCCAATCCTTGAAACGCTGTGTTATTCAGTTTGTAACATCACGATGGCAAAAGTCCGAAATAATTTTATAGGACGGTATTTAAAATACAGGGTGGGCCATAAGTCAGTTGTCATTAGCAATCCTTAGACTTTGTTTTTCCTAGCGTAGTAGTTGTGAACTTGACTAAGTCAAACACTAGCAGTTTGAGGTTATGTTTGTTTATTGTCGATATCTGAGAATGGACTTATCCCCCCATTATGGACTTATTGTGAGAGACTTTCTAAATAATAACTTTAATGAATGGATTGGCAGACGGGGTACTATTGAATGGCCTCCACGGTCCCCAGATATAACACCGATGGATTTTTCAGTGGGGGGTATACTAAAAAATGAGGTTTATTCAGTCAAGATTCGTAATTGAAGGATTTGAAGGAACGAATCCAATCAGAATTTGAAAACTTACAGTCCAGGAACATTTGCGACAAAATTTGTAAATCTGTGTTAAAAAGATGCAATCTTTGCTTAGAACAGCATGGAGACCACTTTGAGCATCTTTTGTAGGTTCTTTGAATACTACATGTTTTCCTGTATTAATAAATTGTATTTGTACTACATAGTAAAAGAAATGTATTTGTATTTTCTCTTGTTTGGTATATTATTGCACCAAATGCATTTTTGACAACTGACTTATGGCCCACCCTGTAGTATTTTTAGAGTATCTTGTTGCTAGGTATGTAGAAAATACGGGGGAAGGTAAGGATATGAGATTATTAATATGAAATAATCCTAATGTTATTCCTTCACCAGAGGGGCAATGCTGCGGCTCTATAACCACAGTCATGGTTTAGTTCCGGGAAGGTTCTACAAAATTTGCATAGTTTTTTCTGAAGGTGATGCAATTGATTTTGGTTTGGAAAATATGTTTTGTGTTAAATTTATAGCAATTAAGACAACGTCCCTGAATGCAGAAAAGTAGATAACATTTTTGGATCACTACTGTACTCTTAAAATTGCAGGAATTGTAAGTAAAAAATATAGACAGTTTTGCAATCAGGCCCAAATAAAAACGGATGGAAAATAAAATCGTAAATTTTTACAGTGCCGTATGTGCGTGACATATCTTTAGGCAGTGATATGATTTTATTAATTTTTGACTTGGGGAAAGTGTATATTAAAAAAAAATTAAATACATACTCGAGAAATTGACGTGCTTTGAAATATGTTTTCTTACCGAAATTGAATGAAATACAAAACTTGTTTCACTTCCTAAAGCTATACGTCATGTAGAAACGGTGAAAACTTCACATTTTTGTATTCAGCCGTTCTGTTCACTAAATTCTCTGAATTTCCTATTTTCAATTACCGTAATTTCCCCAGAAGTGATAGAAAAATATAAATGTCCATTATTTTAACATAAGAAATATTTTAAAACCAAAATCAAACACGCCACCTTTTATTGTAAACGATTTAAATACTATTGGTATAGAAACAATTCTCATAAAATGTTAATGTATATATACATGCATAATGTTAAACTTTCACACTTTAACGTTAACTTTAATGTTATTTTTTATTAGTGATTATTAACCCTCGGTACCCTCTCCGCCCCCCACAATAAATGCGTGTGTACGCCCCTGTGTGCAAGAACTATGACGTGTCCCAAAAGATACACAGACAAACGTGTCAATCTGTATTTTTGTGTCACAACCACTACACAACCATTGTGAAGACCAGGGATCCAAAAATACGGTGGTGACTGACGTCTTATTCTTTGCTTTGTGGTCAACGTCTTCTGTAACTTAACACAATTAGTAAGCGCACAATTAGCTATCAATTAGCAACTGGTATAGCAAATTTGCTGCAGAAGTGGGTCGTCCTTATCCAGACAAACAAGGAAGCAACTGACGTAGTAACGTCAATAGATGGAATGATACTACTCAATAAGTAGAACGAATATTTTAAGTAAAATTATCGTTTTTGCTTCGATTTACATGTCGATTTGACGCAACAAAATTAAACTAAAAATGCCCTCATGTAATGGTTGACATATCGCCTGTAGTAAACGCCTAATTTACTCACAAGGACAGTATGCCTATTATTTTCTAAGCACTAATCCAATCCATGAACATAGTAAAGTGATAAACACAAGAATGTGGAATGTGTTAATTTCAATAATTCTTATTATTAACAACAATAATATAATTGTTGGAATACTATCTTCGTAAAATTGATGGTTGAAGTTGATAACAAGACTAAAAAGGCAACGAAATGGTCGCCAAACTTTTTACATTTGTAGAAAACGTATCGCAAATCCAGGACATATTCTTTCTTATAAATGAGAGGAACGTAAATTTATAGGGGAAAAGAAATTACTGTTCAAATATGAGTTTAATTTATACATAGAAACGGAGCTATAACCCAAAGTGGTGATCTTTTCATTTCATCCAACTCCAATTTTGGGATATTCGGGTAAACTAATATATCCGCGCAGCGCCTGTATCTCTGGTGTTAGTCTTGTTGTACCTGCCAAAGTCCCTAGGGTTGCACCTAATAATGAGTCTCCTAAGCAGTCGAGAAGTGAATTTATTAAGAATTGCGTGATCAGGAACAGTCTGATGCATCTCGAAAGGAGACGATGTCATCTCGCTTTCGCAGTGTACAAAACACTCAGCGCTTGCAAAAACCCTATTGGTGACACAGATCGTCGTCTCTTTATTATATCGAATTAAGGTTACTGCGTCCTTCATAACTACAGGCTACAAGTACGCCACATCACGTGTCTTAACAGGCTTTGCTGAGGTTTCGGTGCAGAATTTTAAATGTACTTTATTGTGCTATTTTTCTCATTGCCATCATGGTTACCCATAAGACTTGTGCTAAAGTATTCGCTAACGCTCAGCCTAATTCCATGGAGTGACATGCACCATCATCGAACTAGGCGTTCCTTATACAGAAATGAAGCTTCGTGCACAGTTATAAATCTATGCGTCAGTTCTTTTTCGAGACAGACATGCAGAAATGACATTTTACCAGCCCCGTGAGTTATATGATTCGCTAAAGTTCAGCCAATAAAATGATCTTTGACACAAAATTTAATAAATTCACTCCAATACATGCAACAACTGTGGCTTTATATCCCGACCCTTTATTTTGACATCGAGATTTGTTGGTTGCAAACAGTATTTTATTGACGATTTCATAAATGTGTACAATGATTTATTATTATTTTCGACGTATTCGAGTATTTGACTCAATAACGAATTAAAGACTGTATATTGATTGACACAAAGAATGAAAAATGCTCTCGACTTAAAAGAATATTCCGACCAAAGCGGTAAATGACCTCGACCCCAACAATAACAGATACACCAAACAGGAAAGTCTCTCAGACAGACACATACAATAACAAGTGGAATCTCCGAGCGTGATTCAGCAGTATTGTATTTAACTCGTTCAATCGACTATTACTCGGCGATTTTTAAGTGGTCTGCATGGGGAGCTGATCGTTTGTAATTGAGGTTCAGCACCAAGTAAGGTTATAAGGTTATTTGCTAACCGACAAGGCTTACAAGTCGAAAAGATTCAGTTTGTGTAGCTACAATATTCGACCGTTGCTATGCACCCATTTGATAACCAAATGATTCAGAGAACGTGAAAGAACAAAGTAAAAACTAGGTTAACACTTATTAAACAATCAACTCCTTCAAACGAGTGGGATTGAATGATTACATACAGGTGCGACTTATCTGTAGTTGTCAAGTGCTATTTATACGGCAGAGTTGGTCAGACTGGGTCATGGCAACATGGCGTCAACGCCCTCTCGTCTCTTGAAACTGATAAATTTCTAGGTTATGTCAAAAAACAATAGGTTAGCACACGGTGCTACGACGGGTCATGTAATCTTGCCCGGCCATTAAGGCGTGTTCTTTTGTGTATAAAAAACTGGAATTGCTAAGAAAACAGATTATATTTTATTGCGAACAGTTCAAGATATATGCTTCCAATTATTAAAATGAAACAAGATCGTTAAGACATTATGAAGACAAGTAGGCTATCTCAGTTCTATGGTTCAAAACCTCACAATATTTATTAATTACGCTTTAAAATATGCATTTATTGTAATTTATGAGGTTCATTAAATATTATAAAAACCACACTTAAGCAAAGGTTATCTGTTTCGCCTTTTTTTAAGCGTATGTTATCCTATAGTATATCAAGTTGAGCTCGTAAAAAGGTTTACAACTGAAACTTATTTTGTAAATAGGTTCAGTAACTATAACCCTACTAAAGGTGTGTACGTCAGTGTCTTGAAAATAAAGGTTAAAATTAATTCTACCTTTTAAAAGCATTTAAAGCACTATGTAATGGACAATAGAAGGGTTTTACCTTTCCAGAGTTGATGTTGAAAATATCTAAAACCACTGTCTTCCAGAATCGCCCGTTCCAACATCTCATTACGCCTCCGTAATTTGCGATTTTACAGTTTTCGCACATGATGAAGGGTTTCACTTTTCAAAAGCCATTGCGGCGAAGGAGATTGTGCAATCTAAATGGCATCTGGTGAAAGCGGAAGAGGATTGTTGGGCGGAGATCCTCTAATCTGAGAGGTAAACAAAAGGATGGCACGGTGTAGGAGACCGGTGTACAGTTGTGGCGGATGTAAACACTCGAATGGAATGTGTCTTTTAGCTCCAGTTTAGTCTTGGAGAAGAGGTCCTGAGTATTAATACCGGCACGAAACAGCATGTTTTGAGAATCATAACACATAATATTTAGTTATCGGGGCCATATTCCGTTGTTGTCCGTTTCTGTGATACTACTTTTACTGATTAAATGTAAACGAAGAAAAATGACTTTGAAGGAGGTTAGAAAGTATTTTTCCAAACAGTCTGTGATTAAACCCTCTTTGCCATCGCGAACTGCCATAGTACCTTCGGCGCTTCCCCTCACTGATGACGTCGACAGAAAATTTCCCTCGAGATTTGCAGCTAAATTAATCATTATTGTTCAGTTTTTAAGAATCTGCCGCAGGGTATCAAAATTTAGTGGTAACCACGTAGAATATTTGAACATGTGGGATTTGATGAGAATTAAGGGAAATTTTGCATTAAATTCATAAGTGCCCCCTGTTGTTGCATTGATACTACCTGACATCAGTAATATGATGTTATATAAAAATTCAAGTACTGTACGTTACATTTTAGTACTGAATTCTATGTCGAGCCACACTAAAAAGATAACAAAAGACATTAACCCTATTAAGTAGGAAGTTGTAACAAATATATTACAATAATAATGCTGCACTATAAAATTCACGCATCTCTTACGTAATATCTTTCGCTTCGCTATACATCCTGTATATTACACTGTTAATTTATTTTAAATAGGACTATATTTTTATAATCTCTCTGAAAATTGAGTGTGCGCTTATACTACGAATAAACGGAAAAAGATAGAGCTATTATCAATACTAAACAATCTAGAAGACATTGCAAGAAACAATACAATCTGCAAGAAGTAAAAACACTGCAATAAACGAATACCACAGGTATTCTGGTAAATGTAGAAATAACAAATTAATTTATAGTTTTCATGAACTTAGCCTAACCAACACTTCATTATTAATATTATTTCAACTTGTTGATGTTCGTTTGTTCACTTGATGTAATCATGAAAATATCAAGTTCTAGCTTGAAATATTGAGCGTATAATAGAATACTGGATATGTTTGGCATAGTATTGATAGAACAATCGGAATTAAGGCACCGCTTATGCAATTTTGCTCATTTTATTGATAAAATTACCTGTATATCAGATATTAGGGGCGCACTTAGGGGAATATACGGGGGATGAATACACTCCCCCGAAATTCCATTTCATCTCATTTTTAATCGGCCATGCTTAAAACTGTTAATATTTCCAATAATATGTTAAAACGCGTGCGCACACACACACACACACACACACACACACACACACTTACATCCACAAACCGTCCAAAAAATAAATTCCTGGGTACCCACGTGCTGGATAATGTATATACTACGTATAATATATGTTTTAGCAGTAACAAAAAGCTTTTCGATTATGTGGAATAAACCATAATGGAAATTTGTGATTTGAGTTCTCAAGCTTGAAACTGACTGTCACTGTGTACTTCAGGTATTGGATGTATATTAGTTATGAGTTTGGATACCATCATGTTCATCCTGATAGCCAAGCCCAACGCCAGGTTTGAAACTGACTGTCACTGTATTTTGCAGGTATCGGAGGTATACTAGTGATGGGTTTGGTTATCATCATGTCAGGGGTGTTTATTCTAAGAGTGAAGCCCAACGCCAGGTTTGAAACTGACTGTCACTGTATTTTGCAGGTATCGGAGGTATACTAGTGATGGGTTTGGGTATTATCATGTCAGGGGTGTTTATTCTAAGAGTGAAGCCCAACGCCAGGTTTGAAACTGACTGTCACTGTATTTTGCAGGTATCGGAGATATACTAGTGATGGGTTTGGGTATTATCATGTCAGGGGTGTTTATTCTAAGAGTGAAGCCCAACGCCAGGTTTGAAACTGACTGTCACTGTATTTTGCAGGTATCGGAGATATATACTAGTGATGGGTTTGGGTATTATCATGTCAGGAGTGTTTATTCTAAGAGTGAAGCCCAACGCCAGGTTTGAAACTGACTGTCACTGTGTATTTTGCAGGTATCGGAGGTATACTAGTGATGGGTTTGGGTATTATCATGTCAGGAGTGTTTATTCTAAGAGTGAAGCCCAACGCCAGGTTTGAAACTGACTGTCACTGTATTTTGCAGGTATCGGAGATATACTAGTGATGGGTTTGGGTATTATCATGTCAGGGGTGTTTATTCTAAGAGTGAAGCCCAACTCCAGGTTTGAAACTGACTGTCACTGTATTTTGCAGGTATCGGAGATATACTAGTGATGGGTTTGGACATCATCATGTCAGGGGTGTTTATTCTAAGAGTGAAGCCCAACGCCAGGTTTGAAACTGACTGTCACTGTGTATTTTGCAGGTATCGGAGGTATACTAGTGATGGGTTTGGTTATCATCATGTCAGGGGTGTTTATTCTAAGAGTGAAGCCCAACGCCAGGTTTGAAACTGACTGTCACTTTTTTTAGCAGGTATCGGAGATATACTAATGATGGGTTTGGACATCATCATGTCAGGGGTGTTTATTCTAAGAGTGAAGCCCAACGCCAGGTTTGAAACTGACTGTCACTGTGTATTTTGCAGGTATCGGAGGTATACTAGTGATGGGTTTGGACATCATCATGTCAGGGGTGTTTATTCTAAGAGTGAAGCCCAACGCCAGGTTTGAAACTGACTGTCACTGTGTATTTTGCAGGTATCGGAGGTATACTAGTGATGGGTTTGGGTATCATCATGTCAGGGGTGTTTATCCTGAGGGTGAAGCCCAACGCCAGGTTTGTCGCCGCCTGGATAGCATTCACCGCCGTAGTCTACGCCATCGGTAAGTGGAAATTGAGGTTGTAATTGTTTAGCATCTGGGAAATTCATATGTATGAGTATAAATAAATTAAACAATACATTCAGTTTTACCAATACCAAAACAATAAGAAAAGTAACAAAACATAACAATAAGAATATAGAAAATAGATGAACAATTATTAGAACTTTATGTTTTGAATCCGTCAGTCACTGGATTGTGGCCACGGTACAATTATGAAGAGCGAGAACTATTAACAATTGGATGTATATCCTACGATTTTTCATTTTAAAGACAAATACTACGATTACAGACAGCTACACAATCGTGAACACTACTAAAACCACTCCCTCTTGTAATGGTCGTGAGTCCATAAAATTTACGTAATTGAAAATAGTCCCAGATAATCGCTCGACGTGCACTTGTAATCGTGAGGTTTAAAAATAGCGAAGAGCAAGTCCTAGTTGATTTATAGTCGGACACCCTGGTACCGCACTGCCCCGTATCATTTGGCTAATGGTGACTGCCTTCATCCCGTGGTTATATAGACCCTTCGAACCTTGTGATTAGCAATTTGTGCTTTAGTACATATAATCATAGTGTTGCAATTCCTGCGGCCATATTAAATAGCTAATAGCTTCTTGTGCAATGTGACCAAGCCGTGCTCCTCACAATTAAACTGTCTGGCTCGTTGTTTTGTATACATTATCCGATATGATGCGGCCGTTCCGGGAGCTTTATTTCTTGCTGCAGGTTGGCACTCCTGTGAGGGCGCCAGCATGCGTGCAGAAAACACTGAACCTCAATTAAATACTTTATATATAGTCGCCACTATCTCATCAGAAGGTTATCATATGTGTAACCGGTCATCGTACACATATTTTTTACATTTATAGTGTTTGTCAACAGTGTTAACAATGTAGGCCTAGGCGAGATGATTAGGTTAGGGATGTATTAATAACAACCCAAAGTTTCAAAGTGTATAAATTAAAAGTGCATGAAAGTAATGTTATTGATTTTATTCCTTATAATTATTATATGTCCAAAATGCTAATGCTAATTTTGATAATCCTTCCATTGATATACCAGTTGACAAGAGTTCATTTTGGAAAATTTTGAGGGTAGATGCTAGCACGATTTTTTGAGGTGGCCTTGTAAAAAATGGCTACTTTTTAAAGAAGCATCCTTTCAATCCCAATCTTAATTTTTACTCATGTTACAAATTAATTATGAATTTTTAACCTGTCATAGCACTTAAAACTGTTAAGTTTAATAATATATTAAACAATACACATCTAAATATCAATTAGATATTTTCAATTACAGAGGACTTTTAGGACATTCAGTGTTAATGTATTCAGTGTTGTTAGTAGAAGAATTTTAACTTGTAACTGTAATTCAATGTAAAGCACTAATATGCACAAAATAATAGTTTTGAAAAAATAAACGTAGTTCTAGTTCAACTCTAAATTTTGAGGCTGTACGGTATATAAAGTTTTAACATGGGGTTTTTTAAGCAAGTTGATTTAACAACAGTCAATATTGTTTGTTTTGAATATTTGTAACGTTTTACTTGTGAATATTCCTGCCTTTGAATAGCCCTTGAAAAAGTTTTTTTTTACCTGTAAATAAAAAAAGTGGATTACATTCATAACATGGAAATTTTTTGAATGTCAAAGGTTTTTAATTTACAAAATTGTTAAATTTAATTTCTCCCATTCGCAGTTTTATGTAGCACAAACAACCTAGATGCTTCACGTATAGTATTATACAAAATAATGTATGATCTCTTCAAAGGATAAAATCATTATCACAAGGCACTGTTTTAAATTAAAGTTCATAACATTTTTAATGCTAGTAATGAGGTTTTGAAGGATGACAACCTCATTGTTTTTATTAGAGTTAAGAACTAAAGCTTACGCCCAACTTGTGCAGACTGAGATAAGAGTAAAATTTACAATAGTGTAAACATGCAGTATCATTGTTACTAAATATGACTCGGCAAAGCGCGAATTAAGACATTGTCTCGTCTCTCTATCTACAAAGCCATTAAAGTACCATAAGCATTAGGGACTATCAGATAACGTAACAGTAAGCATAAAGTAAAAATAGATAACTACTCGTGTTATAATTGTTTATGTTTGTTATAGGAATGGGCATCTTGATGACAATAGGATGTCCTATGGACGATTTTGCAGGCATCAAGATAGGAGAAGGGTAAGCGATTTTGTAGAATTGCATGCTCAAAAAGGCAAAGCAGTGATGTGGAAAAAGAAATAAAATGTTATTAGGTACATCATAAACGTACGGTCGTTACATGTAAAGGTAGACAAAACTAATGATACAACCTTTTAATATAGCCATATTAAAGGTGTTTGACACTTTTGTGTTCACCTCCAAAATTTGTCTGGGATTGCTATCAAGTCGTTTCTTCCCTTGACAGAATCAATAATGTGACTGTTTGTTGGGTTTCTGGTCATCTCTGGGAATGAAAGAGCTGATGTCCTGGCCAACTTGGGCTCAGCGTCAACTGTTCTGTGGTATTCCTACTTGAGAATCCCCTAGGGCTGTCTCAAAATGAGTTCACGCTGAACATGAGAGAAGGTGGAGGCTGCATCCGGGTCTGAGAATTAGCAGAATGGTTCTACAGTCGCCTTCCCAGGGTGGCGTCTGACATTCTCTCCTTAAGAAGATTGGTGTCTTCTAGGGAATTCTGAGGAAGCATCTTCACAGAGCTGGCATTCCCCAGGAGGATCCATTCTGTAGAATGTGTGACAAGCAGGAGGAATCTGCTGAACACCTGCTCTTTGATTGTCCTACAATAGCAAGGGATTGCTAAGCCATCTTTGGTAGTCTGAACAAGGGTGGGGGGGATCTAATCAGATGTTTTCAGCGGTTTGTGGAACCGGGGGTGCGTAAAAAGTCCTTGAGGCTCAAGTGCATGTTAATAGGCCACCCCTAAGGAAGAAGACACACCCACCGCAGTCATTATGATAAACAGAAACGAGTACGGTACAATACAGTAATTGTGGTGTAGTCAAACAAATACAAAAATCAAACATGAATTGTTTTAAACTAGAACACTGAAACATTATTGCTTTTTAAATTTTATTAATATTTAGAAATATCTAAATTAAGAGCACACACTAGTCAAATGTCAGTGCGTATCTGAGGCTTCGATTTTTAGCTCAGGGATAAATTTAAATCTGCATTATTTCAGTCATAAATCATTCCCTTCAGAAACCAAAATTTTAGTTTCTTGGTGCTAATGAATTAAAAAATTACGGTTATGTATTGAATCTTGAGTATCAACAGTAATGGAATTCTAATTGATGTGCGATCTGGACAGGGTGAACCTGGCAACATTCGAGTCACCTTGCAAGTTGGACTGTAACTGCAACATGACCAAGTTCAACCCTGTCTGTGGAGCCGACAAGTTGACCTACTACTCGCCCTGCCATGCAGGTTGCCACAACTTCACCCTCACTAAGGATTCTTTTATTGTAGATCAGGTAAGAAATGTAAGAGTTCTGTTGTGATAGATCAGTTTCTTATTGTTACAGTAAGGTGGACTTACAACATTGCATCTTAAACTGTTTATAGTTGTTGAATGAGTTTTTAGTTCTTCCGCTACCTCATGGAACAAGACAATTTGCGTACTTTAGAAGTAGATAGATACTTGGACAGTGATATTGAGTCTTCTAAGATACTCAAAGACTGAAACATAAGTGAATTATAAATTGTAAATGAATGGTTATTGTATGTAATGTAAATAGGTTATTTTAATTATCATTTTAATAATAACAGTTGCATGTAACAAACAGTTTTATCTCATCTCCCAGACAACTAATTCAGCAGCTTGTCATAAATTCATTAAAACAATGAAAAATTTAAGTGAATTTTGATTGATTTGTTATGCTTTATAATTAAGTAATCCAATAAAAACTGGTGTTCCATGTAAAAAACACTGTGCTGTTTTTAATTAAAAATATTAAAACCGATGAACAAAAAAGTAATAGAATATTGACAGTTGCTTTTGATTTTGTTTGTTTTTCTTACTAAAAACATTGTAAATATGTATTAAAAAAATTATTTGGAGAAAGCAACAAACACTATATTGTAGAGCAACCAAATAGACTAAAATGTCTTGAAAAATTGGCTAATTTATCTGTATCCAAACTCATTTTATTAATATTTTAGTACATGCATGCATTTTTGCCAAAATCAATTCTAACATTTAGTCCAAGAGAGGCTAAGTTAATTGATTCCTCAATGGGTTAATGAGACTACACAGTGGTGTATCAGTACTTTGGTATTGTACTCTGATCCTATCTAATGATTGTTATTACCCGATTATAAGTAGATAAATACTTACACACCTATTATAAATAGGAAAAGATTAACCTATATGAGTGCTATGTGATCGGAGCTTGCATTTTGGTATTATCTCGATGGATGTTTTTCTTCTTTCACCACAAGTGCAGGGCCACGAAAGCCTTGCACTGATGGCCAGGGGTTTATCCAATGTGTACTTTCCCAACCTCAGATCACGTCCCAGATCGTCCACAGTATTCTGACATCCCTCGAGATAGTACCAAAATTCAAGCTCGGACCATGTGAGTGCTCGTAAAGATTAACGTTAAATTTAGTACTACTAGTAACATATGTATGATAACCTAATCTAACTTGTCCACTGTCACGCTGTATAAATTGTGGCCTCGTGTAATGCCAGTGTATCAATTAAGGGAGAAAAAAAGTGGGAAAAGATGGACTGATTGTGCTATCCCAAATCTAACATGAAAAGGTTGGAACTTTTACTGTCAAAGACTTTTAGAAAATAAATTAGTCTTTTGCTTTAAAGCCATTCACGTGTCAAAAAGTGATTGCTTGGTCTTTAACATTGTTTATCAGAATAATAACACTCTTTCTCGCCCTACATCTTACTTAGAGAAATCTGGAAATATTATGACATGAAGTTTTATGAATGAAGTCATGTATTTTGTACATTTGAGTCTGTAAGGAACATAATTTTAAAATAATTTTAATGAGACATCTGTTTAAAAAGTGAACTCAGGATTGCAATCGTAAATTCTGCAATGATTTTAGCTCTCATGTGTATTTGGAGTATCGAAACTCTCATAAATAGAGACAGTTACTAGACCATACTGAGGTGTCCTATGCATGTACTACTAGGTTAATGTGGGTTGATTTGCTAATATTAGTAGTTAAATAGTATAATGTAATTTGACGCTGTTGGTCCAGTTCACAGACTGCTCGTGTATGACATCGGAGGACCAAACGACAGAACGCATCGGCGTTTGCGAGAGTCAGTGTAACAACTTCGTGTGGTACATCATCCTGTTCTCCATGTTTGTGTTCGTACACTCCACCTCGGAGGTGGGCAGCATGTTGTTGATCCTGCGCTGTGTGGATCCACGCGACAAGGCCATGGCCCTCGGCCTCATCCAGTTCGCTATAGGCCTCTTCGGTAAGTACTCGGTAGTGGTTTAGTTATGGTCAGATGTTTGCGATAAGTGTAAATATGACATCATTTTAATTTAAACTAGTTAAATTGCTTAAACAAGCCATTTCAGAATTATTTTTGCATTATCCATAATAGAGTATTACACCTAAAGATGGTTTGATAGACGCTTTACATTATTAAAATATATTACCATCAACGGTTTGACATATAATTTATTGAGAATCAGGGTGTACCAAAATTGTGAGTGAGTTATCTGAACATCGAAGACGTCAAGTCATGGTGACCGTATTCTCCTAAAACGTAACTCTGGAAGTTGGCCTTAATATCACGAATTCGATTCCCACACCTGACGTTCGTGAGTTTTACACTGGTTTACACTGACATGAGAGTCACTAAAAGTCTGGTGATAGGGCCCACCTTGAAATTACAATGGTTGCCTTGGTCGTAAGTTAACTAGATCAGTATATTCTTATATAAGTTTACCAGACTCAAAACTGTCATCAGGTACACAATTGAGACAATGAGACTAGTAATTCACCTATTTATCAGTGTCTCTGATGTCAAAACGATGTAGATGTTTTGTTTTGAGGTTCTTCGTCGTTGACTATCTTTGGTTCTCTTCAGACGAACATGACTCCAGATGCCAGGAGTCACGTCTGAGACAGTGTCAGATACCAGACACTGCATTAAAAGGAAAATGAACTGCAGCTACACTAAAAATTCAATTGAATCAACCCTTCCTACCATAGCTACTTGTTTTGTGTTATTTTATGTTTTGCAAGGCATTTATTACTAAACAACAATAATAATAGCTTTTAGATTTAAGAAACCGTTTAAACCATAACATCAAACTATGAAAACCCTTGTGTTAAAACTACCGTGTCAAAGATTTAATGTGATTACTACATTGTGGTTAACGGAACAAATAATTCCATGTGTAAAACTAGTTCAAGCTTGAATTGTTCAAGCTGAACAAGCTTTTTCATTCCGCTCAATCAAAAAATTGGTTCGTATGAACTCTTTTTATGTACATTCAGTATCGTATTTACAATACATAATGAAAACAGTTTGGAGAAAACTCATGAAGCAGTTTATGAGTGGTTTTGACACACTTTTATCAATCTCTGATATCAGACAGTAGCTGATCAAGCACATAGATGTAACACTTGTCATTTATGTGCTGTTCTTAATACATTACATCTGTGTTGCCTGTACAGGGAACGTCCCGTGTCCGATAGTGTATGGTGCCATCGTAGACTCGGCATGTCTGCTGTGGGATACAGTCTGCGGCAAGCAAGGAGCCTGTCGCCTCTACGATACCAAGATGTTCCGCCTCTTCTTCCACGGTCAGTTACAACAAATGTTATATACAGATTAGCTTAACTCCGTAACAGATTTTTTGTACCTTTAACTAAGTTGCTTGCTGTTTTTTGTTTGCTGTGTTTTACAGATATAAATTTGTAAACTAAATATATATTTTTTTGTGCAAAAGGTAATTTTTTTTTCAAATTTGGTATATATCATCCACTAAGTTATTTTCACTATTCATTTGCATGTCGACATCATCACACAATCAAACCAATCATCTAATTGTGTGTTGAATATTTCCATAGTACAATAAATACTAGAAATTACCATTAAATACTCCAGGACGGGTGACACAACAACAACAACAACGCGGTAGCTGTATGCACTGTGCGACTACAACGAAATTACCAAGGTGCAAACACTCATGACAGAGGACCAAGTAAGTGCTGACATCTAGTAGGCAACTCCAGAACTACTTGCACAATGCATGGTTTTTATACAACTGCTTCTTGTGCAATATTACAGCAGGTAACAGAATAAAACAGGATGCAGGACAACAATATAATGATGTGTAATATTACGCCAGTAGCACACTTATAAGCAATCACTATGAATGTAATATTGTGTCAAAAATCAGTGTAATACATTTTTCAAAACTAGATAGAAACAACGTTCTTGGTTAGTGACTTACTTTATGATGTTCGTCAGGCTATGCCCCTCCCCCCAGATCATGCCACCCCTAGTTTCTCCTGTCATTGACACTATAACCTTTTTAATATCTCTGGCTAGCATCTAAAGGATTGATGCCTTGCTATCACTTAGGCCTTTCCAAGTACGCCAGGTGCAGCACTAAACTGCTGCCTGAACCTTATCCCTGGGAGAAGATGGAGGCTACATCCGGATCTGAGGATGAGTAGTTTATTCCTGCGGTCGCCTTTCCTCAGGGTGGCATCTGAAATTCCTTAGGTAGATCGGTGTCTTCTCAAGTTGTGGGTTTAATGAGGTCATCTGAGGAAGCATCGTTACAGTCATTCAGGATATGGCTAGGAGTGCCTACTGACTTCAGCAGCCGTGGCTTTGGTCAGTCTCGGGTTGCAACAGTGAGCACTACTAAATTAGCATCCTGATTCAGGAGGATGCTTTGCACATAACCTCTTATCAGATGCCTCAAAGATTATCCTTTGAGAAACCCTTCAGGGCTGTTATACCTTCTAAGGAGATGTGGTCGGAGGGAAAGAAACTTTTTCCATCAGTGGAGCCTGAGTGGTTTATGGGTAGCTCTAAAACAAAGAGTGGCACAGGTGCTAGGATTGTGGGGGTGAGACCATATAGGGAGCTGGTGGTTCCTATGGGTCCTTATCCCACAGTATTTCAGGCGGAAGTTACAACCATTATGGAATCTGCTCGTGAGAATCTTCGATTGCAGTATAGGAGTAAGATTATTAGCATTTACACAGATAGCAGGCAGCATTGGATTCGTGTATGTTCAATTCCAAACTTGTCTAAGATTTTGTCAAGTCATCAAGTAATTTCTTCCCTCAGCATAGTAAAAAATATGACTGTTGAATTCCTGGTCATGAGGAGATCTCTGGGGACGAATCAGCTGATGCCCTGGTTGACCGTCAACCATTATCTGGTATTTCTAGGTGTGGATCCTTTAGGGCTGTCTCAAAGTAGGTTCACACTGAACATGAGAAAAGATGGAGGCTGCATCCGGATCTGAGGATGAGTAGTTTATTCCTGCAGTCGCCTTCCCTCAGGGTGGCATCTGAAATTCCCTCCTTAGGTAGATCGGTGTCTTCTCAAGTTGTGGGTTTAATGAGGTCATTTGAGGAAGCATCGTCACAGTCATTTTACGGGAGGATCAGCTCTGTAGATGTAAGCAGGAAGAAACTGCTGAACACCTGCTCTTTGATTCTCCTGCAATAGCAAAGAGAATGTTATGACTTCTTTGGTAGTCAGGACAATGAATTTCCTCCTGGTAGTCACAGGTGGTGAATTTCCTCTTGCTTAAATACAACTGGAGCTTGCTCATCATAAAGCTTTTATGTGTTTGAAGATATGTACTGTTCCATTAAGTCCACATTCCTCATTATTTTAATATTGCTCAAGTCTATTTCTAAAACCTTATAGACAGCCTCTTGATAACTGACTTTTAACTTTTTGTACTATTTGTGTTCTTCAAGAGTCAGGATGGGTATTTAAATTCACTGCAGCTGTTCAATAAGAAACCAATATTTGTATCGCCCAATAGAAAGACTGAATTGATTTCAACAGCCAGGTTTTCAAAGAGAGGGTAAAACGGAGCCAGGCCCATACTCAGACCGGTTTTTACGGACAATTTTATCTGGGACTGGGCTGGGCCCCGCCACACAAGTGGACAGAAAGTAAGGCAAGTGCAGTCAACCGCTCATTCCCCATTTTGTTCCCTAAAAGGATCTTGATCCATTTCAATGTTAAGAATGATCTTTCAACAGTACATATCAGTAATACTGAATTATTTAAATAATAATAACTGTTTTACTAAAAAATTAATTGAAAAAATTTGGGGGTCCAGATTCCTTGGATCCACTTACTAGCTACGTCCTTGACCCCACACATCTATTGAAGAGATATATGGGGCCTGGCCAAATATCTTTTCTGAGGTTCGCCAAAGCTGAATACAGCCCTAAATGGAGCTACAAGAGAAGTGAATCTAGCATATGGAGATCTATAAACCTTTTTCTTTCACCCATCCAACTACACACAGAGTCTCTAAACCATGGTCCGATTCTTCAGTGTGTGAGTATTGTTCATGGGCGATGTCATGATTTGTGTAAAAGGTCACACCTCTCCCTGCATATGTCCCAGCACTTTGACATCAGAGCGATCACTCCTTAGCAATTTGTAACCTGGTATTATCTAGTAGTCTGAAGGGGTGTTGGAATGGAACTAGGTCTTGGAAATTGGAAAGACATCAAAATAAAAATCATGCACGAGGTAGCTCATTTCTTTGTGTTCAATGACTTCATGTTCGTGTGCAAAACTTTTGGATGTTTATTACCCTACCCCTCTGTTACTTTTCTGAGTTTCGAGAATTACACTATCAGGTTCAGGACACAGTCTAGGAGTGTTAGGCTCAATTTAGATCTTCGGGTTGGCTGCATTCACATTATTATTAAGTGATATTATAAATATTTGCTTAAAATATAACAATTTCAAGAACTTGATCTTTTTTGTGGTCTTTATGCCATTGTGACGTGTCGAACACTGATCACTCCAAAAGAGTTTAAACAATGTCTGGCTTAACAGGTTGACAACGGCAGACGCCTTACTGCGGAGAGTAGCCTGTCTCACTCAATAAAGAGCTGAAATGAAGGTGTTAAAGATAAAACATATAATAATATTATTTATCTGTTTATTTGTCATTATGTTACAACACATTGTAATTGCTTTTTCACCAGCAAAAGGTTATTTTACATGTTATTTGTTGTACGCAAAGGTTATTTTACACATTGTGTTTTGTACGCAAAGGTTATTATACATGTTATGTGTTGTACGCAGGAACAACTGGGGCGATCATGTTGTGTGCGTTCTTCGTAGATATCATCGTGTGGTACAAGGCTGGCAGCATCAACTTTGTTGATGAGCAGACGACAGCTCAGGACGAAGAGCTCAACCCGATGACGGGAAAATCACGCTCGGAGACTAGTGTTTGATAAGTAAGTTGGTTACGTTCACGTTTGATTATATTTCAGTGCAAAATGGTTTTCAGAGTGTTATAAAGTAAGGCTAAGCGTTGAATGGTGAATATACTTTAGGAGGGCTCTAGGAGGCCCTAATGTGGTAGAGATTGATAGTGAATTAATTAACTATCTTATCCACGAGCAATATGTGTTTCAAACAATCAAGACTAATTTACATCAAATAAAGGCCAAAACAAGGTATTGTTGGTATAACGTTCTACAAATCTGAGACTTCTGCAAAAACCAGTTATATTTGTGGGCTCCTGTTCTCTAATGTCCATTGTGCTCAAAAGATAAGCCTCAAGGAATTTTAGGTGGTTTTAGAAATAGCAGGACAGTTCAACCATATTTGTTCCACTGATTTTTTCTTCCTCTCTACAGAGTCTTCATTCATCAGTTTGGCTTAGACCCACCTTCATCAGATGTTTCCGAAGAGGGCAATGTCCTGTTAGCACACCAAGTACTAGTTGTATATTCTTCTTTACTTAGATCTTGTAGACTAGTCCAAGTTTTAGCATACGAAGAGATAAACATTTCTGTTTGCCTTTTGGCACATGTTTCAATTGCCTTGCTTGGAGCACCATAGAATATTTTCCAAAGGACACCACCAATTTGGATCCTGACTCATTCATATACACCAAACCCTGGAATTGGATCCAGTTGTGAACTTGTAGTATAAAACTTACAGAACACCTTTGGTAGGGTAGGCTTTCCTTTGTATTCCATTTATCTTAATATTATCTCGAAACATTGTTTGGTTTATCAAAAGGATTATTTCTTTAAAATGCATTCTGACATACTTGTTATCATTTCAGCACCAAACAATTCCTTTATTATTGCCATGTGTCCTTCTGAGGAGGTAGGTGTTATCACCTTTCTACCTAGGAGCTTCATTATACTCAATACTTCGGCATTTTTTTAACCTGCTGTTCAAGAATAAATTTAAGACAGTAATATAATAAGACTTTTTCATTTTCAATTCTGTAATAAAATATTTAAAAACGGTACACTTGTACCAATCTTGTATATAAATTTGGTCTTCATCAGGTCAGAAGTTTCAAAGATGCAGTTTAGTGCAAGTACCAACAATTGATACCCTTTTCATGTCTTTATCGACATCAAAACTGAAAGTTGTTGTTTGTAAATTATTTGCTTTATTCGTCTGAATGCAGAAATAAACAGGCTAAATTGTAATGTAACTTCCGTTATTGTAGCTCTACTGGTTAATCTACTGTTAAATTTCCAACTCGGGTAACTTATTAATCCAAGAGAAGGCTGCATAAATTGCTCAGCAGTTAAAGGGTTAAATGTAGTCAGTTGTTTTGTTGACATGGTTTTAATGTTGATTTAATGGTGTGTTTAAATAAAGTAATTAATTTATAAAATATCAATTTTTCTGGATTCATTACAGTTATCATGTGGTGATAGTATGAAGAAGAGGTTAAGAGGAGTATAAAATATGTGAATGAATTAAAGATTACGTAACAGACATGTTGTGTGAATGAATTAAAGATTACGTAACAGACGCATTGTGTGAATGAATTAAAGATGACCTAACAGCCGTGTTGTGTGAATGAATTAAAGATTACGTAACAGACGTGTTGTGTAAATGAATTAAAAATTAGCTAACAGCCGTGTTGTGTGAATGAATTAAAGATTATGTAACAGACGTGTTGTGTGAATGAATTAAAGATTAGCTAACAGACGTGTTGTGTAAATGAATTAAAAATTAGCTAACAGCCGTGTTGTGTGAATGAATTAAAGATTATGTAACAGACGTGTTGTGTGAATGAATTAAAGATTAGCTAACAGACGTGTTGTGTAAATGAATTAAAAATTAGCTAACAGCCGTGTTGTGTGAATGAATTAAAGATTAGCTAACAGACGTGTTGTGTAAATGAATTAAAAATTAGCTAACAGCCGTGTTGTGTAAATGAATTAAAAATTAGCTAACAGACGTGTTGTGTGAATGAATTAAAGATTAGCTAACAGACGTGTTGTGTAAATGAATTAAAAATTAGCTAACAGCCGTGTTGTGTGAATGAATTAAAGATTATGTAACAGACGTGTTGTGTGAATGAATTAAACATTACGTAACAGACGTGTTGTGTGAATGAATTAAAGATTAGCTAACAGACGTGTTGTGTTGCAGTAGTGACAAGTCCCTAGGGACGCAACGTTACCAGAGTCAGGCAGTGTCCACTACCTCAGTGATGCCAACCTTACACCCACGCACAAGCATCACTCCAGATAGTTCCTCCACTGT
This sequence comes from Homalodisca vitripennis, assembly GCF_021130785.1. Lineage (NCBI taxonomy): Eukaryota > Metazoa > Arthropoda > Insecta > Hemiptera > Cicadellidae > Homalodisca > Homalodisca vitripennis. The sequence goes on from NC_060211.1 coordinate 182,536,263, forward strand.
CCCTCTAGAAAGTCTATTTTTGTAAATATGTGCTTATGTAAGCTTTAGGTTAGTTCAGTGCAAAACTAGACTGTAGTTAATTTCATCACTGGTTAACTAACGATGCATCACATAATTAAGACAAGATTGTACTCTTAGGTTATAACTTGAAAATGCTCCAGTTAAGTTATTAATCATTAGGTTCTAAAAATACGTTTTTGGTCAAAACTTAGTAACACTACGGAATAACACCATCGCTCTGAATTAATCTTTGGGTTATTCAAATATGGTCCACGGAAATCTAGCCACGCTGAGTCTGGCTGTTTTATGACAAATGCTACAAAAAAAATGGTATCAGACCTATTTAATTAATTGGACCTAATGTTTCCCATTAATGGATGTAGAGCGATCGTTATAACACAGAAAATATAGAGCACAGAAGTACCAATAGAACGATATTCACAGTTGAATCCAACTGCCAGACCTAGTATTACCATTGGTGGCACATAGCGCAAATTCTGTTAGTTATAAACCTCAGAAAGGATCAGGGGTGTTTATCTTTGGTTTGTAAAATCCACAATCAATTTCTTGTCACAAGTGTAAACACTGTTGTAATTATCTATTGTGTTTGGATTATTTTAATTTTCTAAAGGTACAGTTTTAATTAATTGAGGTGATTATGATTGATTTGAGAATGGATATGATGTGCTGTATGTTTGTTTCATTGTAAAAATCAGTGGCGTTTTTGTTACTCCAGTATTTTTATAGTTCTCCGACTTATTAACGTGTGTTACTAAGAGTTGACCGTAATGTTATATTTAGTTGTATAGTTACTTACATTGTGTTCATGTAATCTTTATTACTATAGTGTCCAACTGCTATGTATGATATTTTTTATTTATAACGATTTCAATTCTCATTTGAACTGTGCACTGCCGCGTGATACGTACCACACGTAGAAGTTTACGTTCCGAAATACCTCTTTGTCCGTCACACTGCCAGAAGTCTCAGGGATCTGATTTTACAGACTGACGAGAGATATCTACCATTGATTTCTAGTAACATACAGAATCGAATGCTGACTATGCTTGAGCTTTGATAGGAAGTGTGTGCTTCTTGTACCTTTCCACAATTTGTAACTGTCGTAAATCGTATTTGTGTATTGTAAAATATACAGAGGGACATATAAAAAATTCAGTTTAAATTTCTCGTTACTAAAAGTACTAATTTCAAAGCTACAATTACAACCAAAATATATCTAAAATAATTAAAACCAAATTAGTGGTGTTTAAACAAAAATTAAAAACAGCGTTTTTGAGGCTACAAAGTTTTTTACTGCTTAAAAATTGCATATTTTTATTGCATAGTTTAATTTTTAACATATTTTACCTAACGTTTATGTATAATGAAGTTTATGTTAAATAGTCTATTATTTTATATTACAAAGGGTTGAACTTAAGTTTTTATTTTAGTTATCAATTAAATGTTTTTTCTACCCATAATAATGTGTCTAAATATTGATGCTATGCGTGACTATATTAAGTGTTTGAGTATAACCTGTAGATTGTCTCTGTAACTTTAGACTTTTATGTTCCAATTGTGATGCTTCCAACACCTATGTGCCAAACACATACACAATATTATGGGGTTGTTGTTATCATGACGATAAAAGTCCAATTTCATATGACTGTTAAACAAGATAACACCTTCTCAACTCTCCTTTTATATCAAATAAAGAAGTCTTAAAGAAGTATTGAGTGGTTTTGAACCAACTTTCATAGCTCATGGATGTCAGCATCTTTTAAACCTTCTTTTTCCTAAAGAAAGGGTTAGTCAAAATAATTAATCATTATCTGTTTGAAATAATATTTGTAGTGTTTACGTTCCCGACTTGAGAAGGGATTTTAATAACTTACCTGGAGCATTTTTAACTGATTAAGTTTTTAATTATTAAGCTAAAAAAAGCTCTAAAGAAGCATCACAAACTCAACAACCTATTGTTTAAGGAAATTCTCAGTACAAATTTTATATGGCATGAAATAGTATTAAGTAATTGATTTTTACATATAAGTTGTTTTTACAACAATTTTACAGTTTTACAGCTCTGAGACATTTAGATTCAAACTGACGAGTTTGATTAGCACTTTGAATGTTGGCTCTTCACATGGACCATTGGCAGTTTTTTTTACTACTCGGAAAATATACTTAACAATGAGACATTTCCAAATAATTTTACTGAACTTCGCAATTAATTTTTCAACTTTACGTTGGTTGAGCTGATAAATAAACAACATGTTTTTAACAACAAGTGTTTTAACACTTTGCGCATTTTTATATGATGAATTGTGTAACAAATGCCTTTATTGATGCTTCAAATTGAGCAGAACTATTCAGGTAAGATCATTGAAAATATCGCCAATATTCTAGAATTTCATTACATTTTAAAAACGATCCTCAATCAAAGTGTTAATAAGAGTTTTATTTTAATTTGCAATATTGATGTTTGCAAGTTTCAAGTATTTTGTAATGTCCGATAATTGCATGTACAATTTTTAATGCTGTATACTTTTATTTATCTCAGAATAGATTAAATCATATAGTGTACCTACTGTTAATAGGTAATAATTATCTTTAACAATATTATTTGTTTTGCTACCTGCATGCTCATGGAAACAGGATAATAATTTAATTACAGTAGAAATCTACTTACGTTATCTGGCTTCTATTTAATGTAATCAGAATGTAAACAGGCCATTAGTAAACAAGAACTTGTAAGATAGACGAAGTTCTATTACCGTAATTTTTACATTGTAAATGTACATCTAAAACTTACAATTTAACAACTAAAACACACTATCTGGATAAATTTTAAACACCAAAGTTTGTCTTCGTTAAACAGTCATTTCTGTGCTAATGCAAAGGATTTTAGTACCAAATGCTTATACAAAATTATCAAAACGGTAAATCGATCCTGATAGGTTTTGTATCTTGATTTGTAACCATAAAAGACTGAATCAAAATAGAAATAACAATGTTATATAGAACTTAACAAGGCCAAAAATACGGGAATCGAAAGAATGGCTTTCTTTTGAATTCATCTTAAAGTGAGACAACTCGAGTGCTTGTTTTTCAAACAAGTTAAGAAATCTAAATATTAAGTCAGGTAATTACGTAGATATCTTCTGCAATTTTAACTGAAATTTAGCCTAATCAGAAAATCTATGTATGTGTAAACTGTAGAATCGTATCATGTGTGTTAATACTGAGCCTATCTTTAGATTTTTCTATCTTGTACATAAAGTTTTCTATGAATGTTGATTAGATAACTTTGGACAACTTTTATGTGTTTTGTACTAGTGTCGAAGGCCTAACAGAGTTTTAGTTACTTTACAAATGGACAAGATAAGGCCGGATAAACACAAAACAGGCACTTTTGAAGTTGACGTAAATGATAACAAACAGAGCAGACAGCATTAAAAGCATTTCTCGTCCAGTTGATAGAATTGTTATTAGAGTTGTTGGTAGTTTATGTGCCTTGACGTTTACAAATTTCTTCATAACGCACAGAGATAAATTTGTAGTAAACGGTTAGGGAAAATACGAAAAAACCATAAAGTAGGCCTACGCTGGATTAGGCTAGACTATGATCAACATGAATAGAACATTGATAAATCAGTTAATCCTGCGTTAGGTGTGCACGTTCTGTAAGTCACTTATATTTTTATTGGTAGCCTGAACTCTCGTTTAAGCTGTGTTTTATAACTCCTCCTCCGTCCGGAAATCGGGTAATAATATTGTTTGTTGCGACTTAGGTTTTCTTCACTGGTCTGTTCTCCTGTCAATCAAAATACTACCATGTTTACTTAAAACTTTGTCTATTAAAACATTTAGTTTGAATATCCACTTATTAAATGTTCTTCAATTAATTGGCAGCTTGTTAATAGCGAAAACTGAATAAGTTTTTTTATCATAGTATGCAAACATTTTGTCTGAAATTGGAATTGTAAGATTTGTAACATAGCCGTTATATATTTCTCACAAAACGTACTGCAGTAGTGGTTTAGCCTTTTTCTACTTCTGGTGTGTTACGAGAACTCTTAAGCAGAGTACCTACCAAATTATACGAGATCCTGAGAATTTACAACAGAAACAGACTCCAATTTTTTAGTTCTCTCTAAACTAATCTAAATAATACATTTACTGTAAAAAATGTACATTTTCTACAAATTGACGTTGTATTTGAAATTGATGATTTCTACTGAAATACCCCGAATACACCAGTTAGAGCAGAATATTGTGCTACTGTATGAATGAAAACGTGCATTACAACGTCCTGGGAATCTTGTAATGAAAAGAAGACATTACAAAATATGATGTCTTTAACGATACTCGTAGGCCTAATTAGAGTGTATAATCTTAAATAAGCAGTATCAGGTGTGATTCAAGCATCTCCTAGACTTCAAAATATTCTTTTTTTATTCAATTAGTGCACAATAAAATGTATAGAAATAGTGTCAGACAAATAGTTGAAATCTAACCTACTTTGTGCTGTTACTCATGTCACAAATAGAGTGCAACTAATGCAATGTTTAACGCAGTCGTATTAGTTTATTAATTGAAGATAAACACGATTTTGCTGTTCGCTTGTCAACACAGTGTGTGTTGCTTCTTCAGAATGTAACTCTGGCGTTCGAGAATCTCAATATGTAATAAAAGTGCAACAAGTATATTCTAATGAGTAAAAACCATACTACATCATATATAATGTAGTTTGTTGAAGCCGAACGGCCGACTGTTGTACCAGTAGCCTAAGTGTAGATAAGGATTAGGGTTAGTCGACATTTAAAAGTTTATATTCACCTTATTATCATTCGTCGCATAAGTAGTTAGTAAAGAGATGTAAAATATAAGCATTATGTAAATATGTAGAGTTCCCTGAGAATCTAAGGATAGATCTACATCACAACGATGTAACGATACGTGATGTCGCCTCTACGAAGAATACTCGGGCTGTGTCCATTTTGATGTAAGTTAATTTTATATATTTGTTATATATTATGTACTTTTTGAGGTTTGAGATCATTTGTGTTAAATAGTGTGTGCTGTTGAACTTTTGTTTATTTTTATCGCAAGAATTTTATTTACAAACGTTGTAGTTCATATTATTTCACGTTATTGTTGAACTCGTTTCCAGTTCTAGTTAAGCTTAAGAGATGTATGGATTCCTCATCCTTCGTGATGGCTCTAATAGACGTAATGCGTAAAGCTGATAAAAAAATATATTTATAATTGATTTAACAAATTACGTTAGATTCATAAAGCATGAAGTAGCTTTCCCTCCCTTCGTACATATTAATTAGTTAAATACGTTGATGTATATAGATGTAACATTTTGAAGTTTATTATGTTTCTTAGTAATGTATAGTCTACTAAAAATTAGTTAAAAATAATAAATTTTGTTAAGCTAAATTGTAATGAAATACAGTACCGTATTATAGCTGAAGTACTTGATATATACTGTTTGTAAGATGGTTTGTAACCCGAGGCTAGAGTTGGAATTATTATTTATGATTCCTAATGAGATAATTAATTAATAGTTATTGGGCATTTAATTCCGACAAGGTTCTATTGTTATGCCTCATTTCTATTGCTCATTACCAGTATATTCATATAATTGTTCCATCACCTGTATTTCAGTGCAGACCCTGTATACAATATTCTACTTTTAAAGTAACAATAGAATAATAGAATAATAAGTTTATTATAAACAAATTACATATTCTAGTCTGAGTAAAATAATGTAATGTACAATCAAATTTACAAACACATTAATTAACAAATGTCTAACAAAATATCAGGATATAAACTAGGAAATACTCGAGCTTTTATTCTCAATGTATATTTATTTAGTGTAATCACGAGGGAAAAAAGTATGTTTTTAGGGTACAATATAAATCAGTATAGGTTGTTCGTTAGATGAAAAGTTACCACATTTTGTGTTCATAAATGCTTTAAAATAGATTTATGTGAACAGATATCCAAATTTAATGGGGAAAATTTTGAATTCAAAGTATTTTTTTAAGTCCTGTCAAGACTGAATAATCTAATTAATAAAAAAGTTACTTCCAAAATTTTAATGAATACCTGATTTGGTAACTTTTAAACGAAAATTCCGCGCATTCGCCACAATATTTTGCCGGAAGTTTTAAGAGATAACATAAATTGCTGGTGATTTAAAATTACTTTGGAAAATTGAGTATCATTTTATATGAGTTATTTGAAACAAAAAGTTTTGTTACTAAAATGTGAATACATTGTTTTCTTATAAACACAAGAACTTTGAAATGAATTTTTATTTAATGATACATATAAAATGATTTTCAGTACATTTCTAAATATTAATGATTTTAATTTAAACGTTGCAATGCATTTGTAAATAGCGTTAGAGAAAGTTTTGATTTGTGTTTATAGGGATGGATCTATTCCAAACACAATTTCTTGTGATCTTGAATCCCTAGTTATTGTATTAATCTGAATTCTGAGCACAATTTCAATTATAATGCCAGAACTGCTGCTCTATACTAAACAGTTCTCATTGTACGTAAAAAGTGAACCATTCAAACATTGAACATTTAAAGTTCCAATGTTGTTTTTCATTGATTACCAGACACATAGTGTAGAAGAGGGTTTTAGTTTTTGTACCATCTTCTCCAGTCAAAGCAGGTAGGTGGCACGCTCTTATGTCTAGGCTAGCAACAGCCTTTAACACTTATCTCCACCAACTCCAACAGTCGTTTCCCGCAGTAGACTAGACCTATTGAATTACCCTTGCACCCCAGAATCTCAATATTAGCAGTTAGTGAAGTACTGCTCCTGGACATCCATAAGGTTCCCAGATTTATGACTAAATGGTTTTTGCTGTGTCCAGTGTAGGTTCAAGTGGAAAGTATAAATTGGTCAAAAGTAAACCTCCCGGTGAGTTAGTTGTCGTTAGGTTAGGTAATTGTTGTTGTTTTGAAACCAGGGCTGTACTGAGCTTTGGTGTGCCCTGAAAAATATATTTGGCCGGGCCCTAACACGTTCCACCACTCCGTCATCCTTTAGCACGGTTCCTTCAAATATACGTGTGGCCCGAAAAACCCGGTCTTGTTTTGAACCTAAATATTTATTTAACTAACCTACCGAAAACATATGCTAAGTTATTAGTTGGTGTAATGTACAGTGAGTTGCTATACTGTAATGTGTCACAGTTTGTTGCCATTTGGTAATATTCATACTTGAGCAACTGTAATATAACATGGCACCATATAGTAAAATGCCATAGTAATAGTAAAATTGGAGATAGAGTTTTTAGTTCTAATACCAAAAAGTGATATAGACAAAGTCGAATAAATTGGCTTTAAGTAATAGAATGGCATTGGTGGTTCTTTAAGTGTTGGATTGGTAATGTTTGCTTTAAGATATAATTAAGAATTACAAAAGAATCGGTAACACCTATACTCGGGAATCAAGGAATTGGAATAGACCCATCTTTAGTAGTCTTTACGAAGAATTTTTATTTTTATAATAGGCTATTTTGTATAGCACTGCTAAAATATATATACCTACTATAAGCCTACATTATAAATTTAATATTTTTAAATGTTTTGGATGTAATACATTGAGATTTAAGTAACTTATAGCGAAATTTGTAGAGTTAGAAAATATTTGTATATATGCATATACTTATGAATGTACAAAGTTATTTTGAACTGATCATTGTTAAAAATGCAAGTATATCACAGATTATGTTTTATATTTGCTTGGGCAAAATACCTGTGTCATTGTTAGATCACTGAATGAAAAATCATGCATGAAAATAATTATTCCGGTTAGAAAGAAAATAGATATAAGACAGAAACATTTATTTATTTAAGTTATATGCAATCAGCTGTTTACTTCATTATTTTAGTTTTGTTATTTTTATTGTTTATCGAGAAAACTCCTGTTTTATTGAACACTGTTGTTTAAATATTCAAAAGTATACACGTTTGGACGTACATATATCATAACTATCTATAAATTAAGACATCTTCCGTAATTCTATGACCAAAAATGAAGGTGTAAATATTGCTCTTATGGGATAAAACTCAAGGTCATTTTTACTGCTGGATCTTAACATTCTTGTTATTTTTAATGCAGAATTCAAATCAATATCACAATCATTAAACAAATATTATTTTCGTAAAGTTGGTTGTAAAACAATTATACCTCATTTCATACTTAAAGTCTTGTATACTAGAAAACTTCGGCTCTATTGCAACTATATAAACTCTAGCACAAACTCAATACCTACACATATAGGTAGGAAAATTAATTTGTATTGTTTATACTCAGAAAATTAGTTTATGTTTTTAAACCAATTAAAAATTAAAACTACATTTTTTATTCGCATTTCATCAATGGCAGATTTGTAGGAATATCCTTTTATATCATCATCTACTTGAATGATTTCCCCATTATTTTCAAAGACATTTAAGAATTATAAGGCATAGTTTAGTTCTTAGTCTAACAAAATATCTTGATACTTGTGTATCTTAAAACACTTAATATCAAATTAGAAATTTTTAACTTCCATTAGTAGTACTCAGAATTGGAACTAGACCATATTTCTAACAGAGATTTCAAATGACTATAAACACATCAAAATTTGGGAAACTATTGATTTTTACAGGCACATGCCTACAAGAAGTGTGCAAAATTTTACTGAACCTAAAAGTGCTTTAGTCTTTACCCAGAATTTATGTAGTAAAAGATTGATATTTGCCTTCCTAAACTTGTACTACAACATCAAGTCCTTAAAGATTTATAATAATGCCAGTAAAAGTAAACATCTTGTAGCGAAAGCAGTTTTATATTTTTATACACAAGCTTACTGCTTATACAAGAGTGACTGAGGGAAATTAATGTGGTGTCAATTATCCAAGTGCTCGTGTAGTTTTGTATACATCATCTGTATATAAGCCTAACTTCTGAAAAATATTTTGTAAACAGTACAACTCAAATCAGTGCTTTCTGTCTTCAAGGTTTCACATTTGAAGTACAACCTGTGGATAAACGGATAAGCGTTCTGATAAGTAAAGTAGTTTTGGATATTTTGTAAAACTTGACAATATTTCGTAATTTTTTTAGGAACGAAACATCACACTCCTGTTGAAAGCATTTATGTACAATACCATAGGTTATGTTTTCCTTACTGCCCACTTTGTTCCCATCCACGAATATTTATAATTAAAATGTTTTGATAGTTGTGAAAGATTTATTTTTAATACCCGAACACACTCGATTAGTAGTAGAAAATGTATCAAACATTTCTCGTAATTTATTAACCCCTTCACGGTTTTTGATGTAATATTACATTTACAACCATTGTTTGAAGTTGTGCAACTGACTTTGTTATATTGTTCTTGTTTTATTCTGTTGTCTATCCTAATATTGTGTGCACACGTGTGCATGTGTTTATTAGTGCATACATGAGTGTGTGTGTGCATGCATGTGTGATTGCACATGTGTGTATTTTGTGTGTGTGTGTGTGTATGTTTATAAATGAATATAGGAGTTTTAACGGTTTTTATTGTATAAAACTGAAAATTATAATTAATAACTGAAATTAAAGAGCAACTCAATTAGTTATACTTGCAAGCTTACAAGTGTTCTATGTGAGCTCTATTCGTCACACGGCACACATTAAGTCGATAGCCCAGTTCTTCCCAAACTTTGATGAATGTGTCTGGGATGATTGTCGCAACAGCTGCTTCAAACCTGTTCCTTAAGTCGGGTACGTCAGCTGGTAGTGAAGGCACATATACACAATATGAATCTCCAAAGGTAGAAATCACATGGTGTCAGGTCGGATGAACGTGGAGGCCATGCGAAACAAGCTCTGTCATTAGGCTCCTTGCACGAATACAACGCTTGGTTACATTGACATTCAACTAATCGTGTTTTGAGTTATGCCAGTACACCATCTTGCTGCCAAATGAAGCTCTGTGGTTCATCTTCTTCCAATCGAGGAAATAGCCATAGCTTTAGAGCATCAAGATAAAGAAATATTAGTTACAGTTTCTTCTCCAAAAAAGAAAGGTCCGTAAACTTGCCACTTAGATATGGCACACAAAACATTCAATTTAGGGGAGACTCGCTGCAATTGTACCATCTCGTGAGGGTTTCTGAACCTCAGTTGTGCACATTGTGATTGTTCACATGTCCACTAAGGTGAATTGTTGATTCATGTCTGAAAATGACATGATCCAGAAAATCTTCATTATCGTGCAACATTTTGTTTTCAAAATTGGAATGTAAACCTTAGACAGCAGGCTTTAGAGTCAGTAACAACTACAAACGATAAGGATGTAGTTGTAAGCGTTTCCGTAAAACTTTACAAACAGTCGTCATTGGCATTGCTAATTCACAATTGGCCTTCCGAACTGATTTCTGTGGGTCATGTGTGAAAAACTCTCATTCACTCAACACTCTCTTCACTAACTGTTGGTCGTCCCTTACTCTTCCCTTTGCAAAGGCAATCAGTATCTTGAAACTGATCCTAAGATCTACGGATGTTATTATCACTTGGAGGATCACAACCAAACTTTATACGGAACGCACATTGCACAGTTACTAAAGATTCAGCCTTTGCCAACTGCCGAACACAAAAAGCTTTCTGTTCATGAGTCGTCATTTTTGCTACTAGCACTTTCTAATGGATGGTAGAGGAAACATTGCGTACATATGGGCACAGGTGACAACAAGCAAAATTGTTTGAGTTGCTCTTTGATTTGATATATGAATTATAATTTTAAGTTATATGTAAAAAAAAACTACAAATTGTTAAAACCCTGATATTCATTTATATACACCCTGTATATAAACTCTACAAACCTGTCTCTGGAAAAAAAGCAAAAAACATGTGCAAAATATCACAGTTTAATGTACAAAAATAAAATTGTTAGGGGGTTAATCAAATTACAATAATGAGGATTTGGAAAATTTGTTGCAATACCTAGTAAAATAAAGCAAAGCAAGTGAGCTTGCAGTTTATAGCCTAATGGTATAAGACCAAAATGTGTTTTTGTGCTGCCATGGAGGATTAATATGGGGATATGGTTCTGTAAAATGTAATTGTAAAATAGAGATGTGGGGACAGCTAAAACTTTTAAATTGCATCCTTTTTTTAATTTGTGAGTAAAGAAAAGAATAAATATGAATTCCAGTGTCACCTACATGTCTTTCAATGTCTCTTCACAAAATGGCGGCCATTCAAAATTGTAAATTTTCATACTTTGGTTAAAAAACTGGTCTCTTTCATATAATATATGTAAGGACAGCTTAGTTCTGGGTTTTACCTCCAAGGATAGATGAAATGAAGAGGAAATCTTAAAAAATTGGTTACAAAGTAGGATAATATCTCAAAATTTCTAGATTTACAAGTTACAAAATAGTGAGACTGATAAAATTGTTTATAATTGGGTCCAAATTGACCTATTGAAGCACCTTGCTGCCTGAAGAATTGTGTGTATGTATATCGTTGTGTTGATTGTGCATTCTATCCCAAAAAGGGGTAACAAGAACTATTGTGAGTTTCTAAAAGTAGAAGTCCGGAATGTCTCCCTGCAAGATTTGCTAACACATGGCATGTAAATGAATAATACAATAAATGAGTCACTTTTTGATGTCCAAGTCCTCTTAAATCTTGTATTAGATATTATACTGATCTGTAGAAACAAAGCATACATTGTCATCAAAGCCCTATATTGTTTGGTTTGGTGCATTGTGTAACTAAAAATGCAACAATATAATAAGTCTGGTTTTTTGTGTCGATGGATCTATAAGAGGTCTTTTTAATGGGTAGGAAATAATTGTATAATTTTGCAGCCAGAGATAAATTAATAAGCATACTCTAATATCTTATAGTCAAACAGCTCGGCTTTTTTCTCATGACAAGTCTAAAATTGTCATATGGTTCTTTCAGAATTTATGTTCAGATAAGATGGCTACAAAGTCTAGTGGCGGAGGGAAGGGGGCAGTGGTCTATCCTAAGAGATTTTGCAAAAGGTGTTTGTTTTGTTACAGAAAAATCTTATTTACTCTCGAATTATAACTCTGCAAGATATCATAAACTTTATTTAACTTTGAGTATGAATGAATTCCTTTATAAGTATTTAATTTTTAGTGGTATTGAAATGCAAAATTTCCTGCCATAAGAAAATAATAATGGTAAACTAAAACCCAGGTAGGTCGCTCCAAAAATTAGGACTTGATCCGTCCTTGACAAGAAGTTGAAGAGACAGAGAAGGCTGATTGATTTCCTGAAGAATAAATTATCTCAGGGAACCATCGGTGCAACTATGGGGGAAGGATAAGAGGGATAGAACCCCTGCAAGAGCCTTAAAAATAATTATAAAAAAAATTATACTGGTTTGAAATACAGCAATAAAACGTTTATTGCGATTAAGGCCTATCTAATTTTATTCAAATTTAGATTTATCCAATACTAAGGTGTAGTGTACTCTTCAATCAGAATCATTCCTCGCAAGCCAAGTCCTAGTTAAGCCACTGCAATAAACTTTGTTGACGCTGACCCATGCTGTATTGGGTCAAGAGAGAGTCAATCGGGTCTTAAAGCAAGAGGCTCATGAGGGTCTGAGTGCTTAACTTCATTTTGCTTGTGAGCCGGTGAGGGATAAGCTTTTATTTCTAGACATGATCACTTGAGGAATAAAGAGAATATGTAGTGATAATCCCTTATGCCATTCCTGCAACCAAGAAACTTGAGTACGCTCATCATATGGATCTTGCGTTAACTGGCTTGGATCTAAAATCCCTCACTAACCATCTTGGCATCATAGTTGACACAAATTTAAACTGGCATGTCGACCAACTCTGCAAAAAACTATGCTCATGCATTTATGTTACACGCAGAATTAAGCATGTAAGTGGTATAGAAACAGCTAAGACTGCCAACTTTGCCTTGTTCGAATCCCATTTAAGATAAAGCTTGGCAGTACAGGGCGATATTACCAACACCAATCTTGAGAGGGTTCTTAAACATCAGAATAGAGCTATCAGATGTCTGGTTGGACTGCAACTCCAAGAAAGCTGCAGAGAGACATTCAAATACCTCAAAGTCCTTATTGTTGTAACTCTGTACTTTAAGGGTATGATCCTTCGAACAGTCAACTATGGACAACATGGGCATAACAACGTACACTAACACAATACAAGAAATGCCATAAACTTCAATCATCCATACCACCATGTAAGCCTCTACGGAAGGAAGCCTTCATACAAATACGCCCTGTACTTCAACAAGCTGCTGAACAACTTGAAGCAACAGCATCCAAACCATTTCAAGAGAGCTCTGACTGAATGGCTACAGGAGAGATCCTTCTACACAGAAGGAATTCTACAATTCCTGACCTCAACTCATTTATTGTTAATCTTATCAAAACCAAAACCTGTAATACTTGACAAAATTACCATTCGCTAAGGTCATGTTAATAAAGTGTTTGCTAATGTCATGTTAACAAAGTGTTCGCTAAGGTCATGTTAATAAAGTGTTATGTCTGATATATAATATTCTGCATGCCTGTCTAGTGTTAGCCTCTAATAGAAGCAAGTTCCCGGAAGATCAATCTCTGGAGCAAGTAGATCCTGCTAGAGTAGGACATATTACTCTTCTAATTAGGGAAGGAATTGAAATAGGTTCTCCCCTTAATTCTATCCATGGACAATACAACAAACCCTTATTATTAACATTTTCAAGTTCAAAAATCATACAAAATTGTTAGTACAACTCAATCTTGAATATTTCAGACTCGTTGAAGAGAGCTATCATCAGATGTAAAAAAAGGCCAAAATATTTCATAATTTCAATTGTGTTAAAAATGTTTTGAACTGGACGACCTTGAAGACAGACATGACTCTGGATGCATAAAGCCTTAAAATCAATAATAAACTCTTAGATTGACAACCTAACCTTTTAGATTCAAATCCATAATCTGTAATCTAAGACTCATAATTAGTCGACATATACAGTACAGAACAAAAGGACAAGCTGGTCACAAAGTTTCTTAAAGAAAAATATTCTTTTTACAAATAAAGATGTGATGGCTTATTTACATATCTTAAGCATAAATTTTTATTTAGTTTTATTCAAATTGGTTTGACGAAACGTGATGTAACAAACTGTCTGAAGATCAAGGTGCCAACTGTTTAAATATTTAGAAATAATTGTTTGCAATGTAACTAATTTGTGGAGGGAATCACCAAATATCCATTGTACATTAGGGCTAAATTATCTTAAATTCTTAAATCATAAAATAAATTAACTTTACATACAAGCCTTGTCTCCTCAGCTGAATTTTTTATAACTTTTCCACTGACCTGAAGATCATAACCTCAATTGTGTGTTCACAAAGTTTATAAGACCTATGTTCGATCAGTGATTTAACTAAAGTGAGGACGAGGAGAATAGTTTCCTCGCTAGTGCCCCAAAAATAAATAAAATATTCACAAAACATAAATTTAAATTTCCTGAAATACAGAACTTAAATGATTTCTCTTGAGTTACGCTTATCTAATTAATGTGTATTTAGATGTATTCAGGTTTATTCCATACTCCCCCCCCCCCCAGTGTGGTGTGCTCTACAATCAGATTTGCTCCCTCTTCCAAAGCCAAGTCATAGATACACCACTGCGTTAGATTTACACTGAATCCATATAAGAACTGTTCAATATTATATGAAAAAAGACTGAATGTTATTTTACAATCATTGACTACGGTTGTTATTAATATACTGTTAAATAAATATTTATTGCTAAGTCAATGAAGATATAAAATATCCTTAACATTTTAATACACTGCAAAAAATGTTCTTTCATTGTGTTAGCGAAATGATAACAGGTTTGATGTAGGCTATAATTTTTATTTGGATAATAATAAATTGTGGTGAGAACCAATGCAAGAACGTTTCACATTAACAATAACAAAATTCCATAATTGTCCTAAATACAAGTTTAACATATTGTGACCTGTATTGGAAATTTATACATCATATCAACTGAGAATTAAACCTTAATTATTCAATGCATTGGGTTGACTCGAAAGTCGTGTTTATGAAGAAATTATCGAAATGTACAGAAAATTGCGTTAGCAGCAGCCGGAACTGGTCAATAGAAGAGGTCCTATCTTTCTCCATGACAACATCCATCCATACGTTGCACAAATCATCGTCCGAAAATTAAATGAATTGAATATTGAAGTTCTGTATCACCCATAATACTCCCCAGACCTCTCGTCAACCAACTACCACCTTTTCCAGCACTGCAATAACTTTCTCCTAGGTAAAACCTTTACTAATCGAGACCAGGCAAAAACGGTTTTCGTCGACTTCATCAAATCCCGAGCACCAAATATTCACATTGAAGGAATCAATTGGCTTGTAACACATTGGCAAAAATATGCTGATTCCGCTAGTGCTTATTTCGATTAAATCAAGTCAGTATTATTGAAGTTATGCCATTTTGAACTTTACCTATTAAAACCCTGAGAGCTTTAGTACCAGTGTAATATCTTACTTGGTAGCTCATACACTTCCATATGCACTGTACAATAGAGAGAAATGTATGAATGGAACTGAATTTGATACTTAAATGAAATGAAATGAATCAACCTGTAGGCAGAGAGCTGTCTTACTGATGTCAAGAGGAAATCGTACACCGGATGAATAAATGACAAATCTCAAATATACCAGAAGCAGTCTCGTGACCTGAATGTTGTGCGGTTGCCAATAATGACAAGATTGCGACCTTGAGATTTCATATTGCCTTATGAATGCTAAATGGTCACCAGATGGTATCGGAGCATCCTGTACGCTTGCCAGGATCACCCACACTCAACATCCTGTACTCTGAAGTACGGTAAGTGTGAACACGTATCAGTTTGCGTGCTGGATTTACTCAACTCTCCACCTACCACTTAAATATGATTTTTTTCAAGGAGAGATGGCTGACATATTGCCTGTTTATACACCTTCTCATGGGCCTCCATCTCCATCTTCAACCCATCCTGAATATCCTGCCACCCTTAGATCATCACAAAGGTCATTTTAGGACTAAGTGCAATGAAAGGGTTTCTCTGTGTCTTCTCCTAAGTGAACAAAATCTAATGGAGAGTGCATGGTTATAAGAAAATAATGTTTTCCGTAATTCTTACCCTCATTAATTTTTTTTCAATATATAACTAAACCGTATTAATTTGAACGTTTAATTTAACAAAGTGAACAAAATATGCTTATGTTTAAATTACCTTTTCATATGTTGTAAAATGTAATGTTGAGTTTACTCTTGTTTATGGCAGATATTTTACAATTTGTATTTTTCTATTTTCAATAAATTCACCATTCATTTTTAATAGTTTTAAATTTCAGTAGGTTTTGGACCCAGACTTTATTAAAAGATGTGAAGGAAACTGGATTTTCTGTAGTTTACAGTTCTGGCCATCATGTCATGTTTCAAAGCGTGTTTCAGTGACACTTTCCTGCTCTTGTGATAGTTAGCAAATATAAATCACAATAAATAAAAGAATTCAAACTGCTCAGTCACGCAATTCATAAAGCGTATTTTCTTTAAAACTGGTTATTTTTTATTTCTTCTGTGTTTTTAATGTTTCTATGCTGAACCAATTAACCAACTATTTGTCTTCTTTTACTATAGTATTTGACCTCCAACCATGTATATTAAGCCCATGTATATTTAAAACACAATATACAAACCGTAATAGTTGTGAATGTTGAATTTTGCTCCGATTCAACTTCCTCTTAGTGCAGCATCTAGGGTATGAAATTCAAAATCATGTTCATCTGAAAAGATCCAAGAAAAGGTCAGTGATGATGAAGTTCAAAATGAACTTGTTACATTGTTTCGACATTAGGGACACCTAGACCAAAAGATATAGTGCAATCTACATGAAGAGGTATTCTCATTGTCTCATCAGGTGCACAATTGAGTACACTGCAATATGATAGACACAATCTCTAAGCACAGTGGAGCAACCGAGTTTTCTACACATAAAGTAGCTATGGTGGGAAGAGTTCCAGGTGAATGTTGAGTCAAGATCCAATTCACCTCCTTTTTAGCGCACTAAATTGTGTACTTCATGAGAGAATGAGAATACCTCTTCACCTAAATTGTACTGCAGTATATCTTACAGTCTGGGTGTTTCTGATATCGAACTTATTTAAATAGTTCATTTTGAACTTCTTCTACGTCAAATTTTTTGGATCTCTTCAGACGAACATGACTCCAGATTTCAGGAGTCAAGTCTGTAACAGAGTCAAATTCCAGACGGAAGGTGAATTGGAGCTTAACTCAACATTCACATGGAATAAACCCTTCCCACCATATATACTAAGTATATAATAACACAACATAATAAACAACAATTAAACATAAAGTCTTTATGTTTAATTGTTGTTTATTACAGAAAACCATCTGGATCATTCCTTACATTCAGAAAAAATAAGGTTTACAATATTCTTCCTCAAATAATTTGTTTTGGAATTGTGTTATATTAGCTATATAAATTGTATAATCTTTTTTCATTATGAAATAAAATTTCATTCGGTTAAAAAATTACTTTTTACTATAAGAAATATTTGGTAGTAGTTGTATTGATGCTCCCATTTTTGTCTATTTTGCCACTTTTCGGACAATGATTGTTACATTGTATTGTAATGCAGGCTTCTAAATTCACGGCTTATGTTTATGAACCGTAAATAAAAAGTTAAAATGTTCATTCCAATACTGTCACTGACATTATACTGACGTTAAAGTATTATTTAATAATTTCATTCAAGTCTAGATGGCAGCAAATGAAAAAATCCCCTTAAGATAGTCAGGTAAGGGATTATAATTCCAGAGAGTCTAATCATGCATAATAACGTCACCTAACTTCTTTCAAAAATTCTTTTGTGACAGATAACATAATCTAATCCTAAAATAGGATAGGCAATAGGAAATATATAGGATAAGAGATAAAAATGAGATAAATAACTGGGATTCTAAAAATGAAAATACAAATATTTGTAAAAAAGTTGTTTTATAAATAAAGAGAATTTTAGAAGAGTTGAGTAGACAGATGAGGAAATCCAAGAGAATCATCGACCCAAACTGAAACAAAAATATTTTTAGTGTAAATTTCAAAACTAAAAAGGTTATTACAGTAACATATTCTTAAAATAGTTTAGTGATATGTATAAAGGTTTTTTATCCAGTTGTATTATTATCAAAATTACAAAAATAGTAATTATAATTCTCATGAGGACCAATTTCTTTATATATATAAATTTGGTGTTTTTCTTAAACACAGAATATATTTTATCACTCTTATCTTATCACCCTTATCTTATTGCCCTTATCTTATCATCCTTATCTTATCATTCTTATGTGCCAATCTACCAGACAGTTAATATTGACAAATTCATAGTTAAAATATAAAAAAAATTAGACTGAGGTGAATTTAAAGAATTTTAATTTATTTAAAATACAACAGTATCCACATTTTTCTGACATTCACAAAAATAAATAAAATCTCAAAGGCTTCCTTGTGGAACTAATGTATTTTTACTGATTCACGTTGATTAAGATGATGTCAAGTTAGGTCAGAGCTCAAGTAGGGTGCACCCACCATTACAATATACCAGCAATAATTAGCTATTTAATTTAACTAAAGTGTCTACGTAAAGCTTCTGGATAATGTTCTATCCTCTTTTTTATCCATGTTGGATTGAACTAAATTAGTAGCCTTCTTGATTAATGATAGAAATGAGCTGATATAACAGGGTGTATTTTAATACATCCAAATTCGATGTTTGTTACAATTTTGAAAAACACCCTTTTTGTTTCTCGGAGACTATTATGAAATATTAGACAACAAAGATTTTTTAATAAGAAATGATCGTACTCTTTCCCCCATAATTTACAGCCATAATTTAAAAAGATTTAAACCATAATCTGTGCCTTGTAATATTCTGTTTGAAAGCTTGTACAAAATGAAGAATTTTTGTGCAAACATACTCTTCTTATTTGGACTACTTGTTTACTTATCATGCTCAAAAATGTAACTTTTTAAGAGCAGTATTTGTTTTACTCTATCAAATCTTTTATACATTTTATTATTGATTTATTCTAGAACACCACATATTCCCTCAATATCCATTCACATTTTTAAATTGTTTGAATTACTCTTCCTAAATGGTTTGCTTATAACTTTTAAACATATTTATGTATCTATTTCTTAAAGTATGCTATATCCAATTCCCATCCAATTTAAAATTCCTAGAAAGAAAACAAACTTAATACTTAATAATTATAAATTGGAGTAGTAATTTATAAATTATACTTAAAAAAGTATTTACATATAAAATATTTAACCTTATTTATTGGACGATTAATAAGTTAAAAAATATTATTAATACAAATATGTATTATTTGAAAACAAATAATGTTTTAAACTTTTTAACAAAACGTATTATTATTTTGTGCTGGCTAATAATTTTAATGAACGTTTTAAATCATAATCTGCACACCTTTGTTTTAATCCATTATTTTTATTTATAAAATTTCTTGTCTCTATGAGGGATTTGAAATGAAGAAGTCATGACCTATATATATCATGTAAAAATGACTGGTAATCCTATATAATGTTGAAAGGTTACAAATTTAGTTCTTTGGTAACAGTATCTCAAAACTGGTTAAACATGGAACATAATCTTAATATCTGTAATTCAAACAATTATAAAAGTAATGTTATAACAATATGCAATTACAATGTTGTAATTGTATAACATCTGTTATACAAATAAAACTAATGGGATATTATATTGTTGATAAACCAATAAATATAAATTTTTGAGCTGAGCGAACAAACAGTAATTTCTATTTTGTTTTTTAAACAGAAGTATATATTTTGCATGCACTTAACATGATGTAGGCTATATGATGTTATTAAGAAGAAGAAGAACTCTCTGTATATGAAATTAGTTTTTTTAGTTAGTAACTCAAGTTTTTTAAGTTACACTGGTGATAATTTCAGAGTAAATTTAATTCTAATTAATCTAGTAACATCATTTAGTAACACATTATTAGAGTAGATCATAACTGACAGATTTTTACAGAAATAGTTTTATATAAAAGTTTTAGATTAAGGTACAAGGTTAATGTTATGTACATGAACTTATGTCCTAAAGCAATATAGATGAAAGATAATTAATTGGTACTAAAATCTAATCTATCTTAAGATAAAGCATTTAAGCTTTTGAATAAATAATGCATTTATAAAATTAAAAACAAATTTCAAATTTATTAGTTAATAAAATAAATATTTTGATTGTTATGACAACAAAATTAACAAAAAAAGTAAAAATTGTTTATGGAGAAATATCACAATATTTAATGTACTTTTCTATCTTCAATATAAAAATAAATTTTCCATTGTATATAAAACAATTCATTTTTTCATACAATAACGTATGCACTAAAGTAAATGTTATAATTTAATTTGTTTGTAAAGTTTGCAGGTTTTGAATAATTTCACTTCAAATACTGCTAAAGTGTGAAATATTTTTATATCATTCTTTCAACAGTTAGATTAACACCTTGAGTGCCAAAATCTAACAGTAATTTATACTATCTCGGTATTCCTCACAGTCTTCATATACAAACTCTGGCACTATAAGGGTTAAACATATTTGCAATGTTTTTCAAATGCATGAATTTAATTGTTGTTGTGAATTATTGTTTTGAATACTTCTCAATTCCTACAAGTTTTTATCCATGCAATTCGTGAATTAAATAAAATAAACTAATCACTGGAATATACAAGAATATTAGAGGAAGCAATAAGGAAAAACTGCTACTTTACAGAGATTAATTTAATGCATAATTTCATGGATTAGTGACTACGAGATCTGGCAGATAACATCC
This sequence comes from Homalodisca vitripennis, assembly GCF_021130785.1. Classification (NCBI taxonomy): domain Eukaryota; kingdom Metazoa; phylum Arthropoda; class Insecta; order Hemiptera; family Cicadellidae; genus Homalodisca; species Homalodisca vitripennis. The sequence continues at coordinate 182,557,263 of NC_060211.1, forward strand.
TACAACACAGTAGGAGGGAAATAACATTCCTCAATAAGGAAAATGGCTAGCATATTGTGGTTTTCAACTAGCAAAAACAGTAAGAATGTTTCTCAGGAAATGTTGTCTAGCATTAAATAGATAGTTATATAAGTTGTGCCAGATCACAGAGCCATGATCACGATATGTGTATTGTTAAAAAAGCATTGACTAATAGCTTCTCCTTAACTTATTCTTAAACATCTTTGATTGATGGGAATATTAATTCCTTCACAATTATTTGGAAACATTTTCAACAAATATAAACTACTGACAGTTCCAAAAACAAGAAATTGAGTTAGTTTAGCAAAAATGTACAATGCAAACTTAGGTAATATTTTTCAATAATGTTAAAAAAGAGTTTTATTTACCTTAAGCTATATTTTTTAGAGTTGATATTTGCTATAAACACATTTAATTTAATTTCTACATCATTTTTTAAGCGTCAAACCGCTTTGATAAAACATTAACTGTAGACTTTTTTTTTATTATCGATTGATAATAATGAGATATTTACATTTCTCATGTTGCACAATGAAGTATAAGTCTTATAGATTGAAAATATCGTTAAAGGATTTTTCCAAATTGGTTTAATCTACAGTAAATAAAAAAATTTAAAAAAATGTTGCAGAAAAATTAATGAAAAATTTTTGTTTTTTTTATCTTTTACTAAACGTGCAAGGAAAATTTAGTTTTAAAGAGTTTGTGAATTTAAAAAATTTCATGTTGACAAAGCCTAATATCAAATTCATGTTACTAAAGTAGATGGACACATTTTGAAGACATGATTAAGTATGTGTTGCATCGTTTAAAAGTTTATTTAATAAAAATTGCAATATTTTTTGTTTTAGTTGACGTTGTATTAAATTATATGACGTTGAGAATCATATAGAATATTTTTAGCATGTTGTAACAAAGAGAAGTAACAACACTTTTTCTCATTAGACTAATATTTTGGGTTAAAAAGAGCATACAAATAAGTACCAGATGATCTATTTTTTTAGCTATTTTTAGAATGAAATATTAGACATTGTTTTTGGAGCATTCTGTGATTAAATTTAAACTACTGTGTTAACATAATTTCTTTAAAATAAATAAACATTTTTAATAATTGTATCTTAAACGCAATTGATTGAGAATGTTGGAACTGAATCATTCTGTATTGGTATAGCTCTTTTTGAAAAGAACTAAACTCCAGGCACAAAATCAGGTAAATAAGAGCTGCCTTACCCTCCGAATCCTCCCGAATTTGCTGAGGAACTGGCTTGGGACTGCGATTGGCTGAGACTGAAGGGTCCGATCGGTGTGTTGATACCGAAGGAGGAACTCTGAGCCGAGCTCTGCGCCTGACTCTGAGATTGCGATCCGGAGGGTCTTCCTGGATATCCACCCCCTGGATACCCCCCGTAGCCTCCTCCTGGATAGCCACCAGGTTTGTAGTGGCTAGGCCTGGGCCTGTGGCCCCCATGACCCCCATGACCTCCATAACCTCCTCCGTAGCCACCTCCGTAGCCACCTCCGTAGCCACCTCCATAACCTCCACCACCAGGGTAGCCTCCATAGCCACCGCCAGGATACCCTCCGTACCCACCCCCTGGGTAGCCTCCATATGCCTTACTGCGGTGTTTGGCCTCCGCCGCCCTTACCACACGCTGCTGGGCGGGACGAGCTGGAAAATGAAATACCTTTAAAGATCTTGTAATTATTGGTCTTCTTTGTTATGTCATACAAAATTTGCCCTTTCTTCCAAACAATAGACTTGTACGGTCTAAGGAGTGAACTTGGTGAATTTCACAGAATACCACTTTAATAGAGTACAAGAAAAGTGACTTTTGTTACTTGAATTCCAATCAAAGTCGATTTGAGTTCAAGCTTGCTTAAGGTATTTTCAAATTCAATTTGAAAGAAAAACATATTTAAAGAGTTGTTTATCAAACATAATATACACTTTTATTTTGTCTCAAATTCTGAGAGAATTTAACTAAACCCTTTCTCAATGATTGTTAAAAACGAATCACCATTTATATGTTTATTTTTTCGTGATAAAATATTTCCGAAGCAATTATATTGGGTTTTGCATGAACAATCATCCTTGCTAATGTCTTACAATTCTTTCATAAACTAAAAGAAAATTGTATCTAATTAGACAGTTGGGTCTTCTAAATGTTTGGTTCTTATACTCGGCGTTCAATAATGGATCTGCTTTTGTTTTTTACAGTTAAAAAGACAACGTCCTCGGACAGAGAATTCAGTGTCTGCTTGCTAAATTTATGTATTACATCAGTGAATTCATTTGTGTATCCAGGAATTAATTTCAAGGATACATAAATAGTCGAGATGGAGACAGATGGTTGTTTTATTCTCATGATCTCATGGTGATGTGTTTTTGCTTAATTTACATTCTTGTTAAGTGTCAGATGTCCATGGTTGAGTTATTGAGTGCTAGGCGATGTTTGGATTTCAATCAGCAGAGTGTTATATCTAATCTTAAAACTATCTAAAGAAACGATGCTAATTCTAGATTATTATGGTAAGGTTAAACAACAAAACATGTAAAAGAAGAGTTTGGTCATCTTTAAAAATTTTGACTTTTAATATTACGAGTATATTTTGCAATGGTATAGTAATTATTTTGTTAATTGTATCTTGGTATATTAAGAAATGTGATAGTTCTACATTTTTAATTACACAGTGATTGAGTTTGATTAGGAAGAAATGTGATAGTTCTACATTTTTAATTACACAGTGATTGAGTTTGATTAGGAAGAAATGTGATAGTTCTACATTTTTAATTACACAGTGATTGAGCTTGATTAGGAAGAAATGTGATAGTTCTACATTTTTAATTACACAGTGATTGAGTTTGATTAGGAGCCATCCATATTCATTGGATTTGGACGTCTTTTTCACTTCTTTCAAGTAAATCAGTAATTCTAGAGTGATCCATTTAAGGAACAAACTTAAATAAATAATCAATATTTACAATATATTTAAAAACGTACTATCTTTGACTTGTTTCTTATTTAAAGGTGCTATGCACACACACTAGACTATCAACTATTTGTATCAATGTGGTGAGCAGGTGATTCCAGTAGCAGAAATCCCGGGTACTTGGAATAAAGATAAGTTTCCTGTGTGGTTGAACTTCTGAAACGACCTCTTAAGCAGTATTATTGGCAAACTTGTAATTGCTTTTGAACACACGTCATGTATTAATTCCTTCTATACTAGATGGTTCCATTGGTTTTAACTTTTTTAAAATTTTAGTTCCTTAAGACGATTTCTCTGAAGACAGAACAAACAGAAATATACTTTTTATATAATTCCACGAAGCACTTGAAATAGTAATCTGGACCGCGGAAAAATGACTGAAAATAAGGATATGATTTTTTACGTTTTAACATAAATATTGCTGGCGGATGGTATGAAATATATTGCTGGTTTTTGTATGAACAACATAAGATTTCATTAAGTTGTATTTCGTTTGAAACTATATCATCTTCTTAAATCAGAAAACATATTATATAATTCGCCTAGTTTAATTCACAAATATCCCTAACAGACTTAGTAGTACCTTTGTCTTCAGACGTTTACAGTAGGCCTGGTAACAAAATTGGCAACAATTACTATTTGAAATACCTGCAGTTCTTTGTGGGCCGTTAAAAATATTTTTACTATCTCTACCTTAAAAAAAAGGGAAAGTTAAAAGGCTGGGACGATGCCAAATTTACAACAACCCAAACAAAAGCCAACAGCACCATCTTAAATACACCCAATTCAATCCACGTTGACAAGTATTGCAGTCTAAAGAACTACGTACACTCCAAATGAGAAAAATTCTTTTCGTGTGATAAAACGACACAGTTAGAGAACTAACTTATCGTATAAGAACTGTAAAGAACGTACCCTGAGCCCAGGCTAAGGCTACGGCTGCCGCGAGAAACACCAACACTACACACACCCTCATGGCACAGGTGGACTACCAGGCTTGGAGGTGTGGGAGCAGTTTTATATCGCAGGGTCCTGAGCACTTCCTCCCTCTCTGGGTGATCCACACACCGGTTTGCTTGTCCGTCCGTCTTCTGCCATTACTCCGAGGCAGTCGCGCGAGTCGCTCAAGGTTACACGTGACTCTCTGAGTGCGTCACGGCTTCCACTGCTATTTCAGGATCGTCTTCGAACTCGAGTGGCCATTAGGTTCTGCAGAAAAAGCAAAAAATCCGGATCAATTTGCAATTTAGCCTTGGGATCGTGAAATATACGTTGGATCCACTTTGTGACTGACGTCATTCTCTCCCTTTATGGACGAGGAAAAGATCGAGAGGTTAGGGCAATTTGCGGGACGATGCCGGTTTTCTACGATGATTGGTGACTATGATGATTGCAAGGCATGAAGCTGTAAAAGCTTTAATGTGAGTGATATCATTGACACTACTGGATTTCCGCGACTGAGTCAATCAATAGTCTATTCAACCATTAGTCAGCGCGAAGCATTATCTTTGCGTTTGAGATTCATTTGTTCAAGGAACCAAGAGCAATGCTCAATTAGCCTTGCTCTCGACAATATATGAAAAGATGAGATACATTCTGTTGACTTAATATTCCTGAACTGAATCGTCACAAAAACAACTCCAACCACTTTTCATGACTTTCACCTCCAACAACAGGTTTGAGATAGAGCTGCTGTAAATAGCTGTATGAGGAATTCACTGAGGAAGCAGAACATACCAGGTTCCTTAGGAGGATCCAATCAAACAAGTATGTTCAAGAGTGACTTAATATTGCCAACGCTTGTTCTGTGGATATATTATGGATGGCTTATCATGATTTTTCGCAGAATCAGACTCTAGGGGAGTTCGGCCAAAGATGAATTGGCTAAGGCCCTCGTACTCCAAAACACTGTCCGAATCATTTCAAAAGTATGTTCCAGAATGCTGTGTAACAACGTGTTAACAGATGCTTTGGCTCCCTGACTTTCCCTTCCCTCTTCATCGCTAAGTGCCTCTGAACCGCCGATCAAAGTACGCATTGATCCGTATCATATATCTATCTTTACTGAAGATAGCACAACTTAGGAGCACAACAACACAGAAGAGCTGCATTCGAACGACTGTTATCGTTACAGATTTTCGGACATTTGCCATTGTTGATGTTGCAAAACAAGAACACTAGGGGATTGGAATATACGTATTTTCTTTTTCAGGTGTGGAAAAACCTTAAAGAATTAATTAATTTATACTCATAAACTTAGAAGCGCTGAATTTATAGAGGGGAATGCCCAAATTTAATCGAATATGTTATAATTGTTGCATAAACATAACGTAGACCAATGGTGGGGATGATTGATTAATAGGAATTCCCAACTTGGGATCGTATTCACCTTCCACCCAGTACAGCGTCTGAAGCCTAACACTGTGACAGACTTGACTCCTGGAATCTGGAATCAATATCCGTCTGAAGAGATTCAAAACAGTCGGTAACGAAGAAGCTAAAAACGAACTCTTTCCATCGTTTTGACATCAGAGAGACCTAGACTACAAACAAATGCAATCTAGATGTAGTGGTGTTCCCCTGATGAGACAATGAGACAGTAACGCCGAGCTTAATGAGATAAAACTATGAGCTTCTTCTTCGTTAAGTAACAAAAGTATGAAAATTCAAAATCTATGTTTGTGAATTAAGGTTTATAACTATGCTTAGATATTTTAGTTTTAGAGAACATACTTTTAAGTTATATAGCAACATTTACTGCTATATATTGCACTGATCTCTAGAAATAATATTTGAGGACGTATTGTTTAGTGTATCTGATAAAAGATATACCCTAGATAAGGATTATCTTCTTCCGGTTATCTGATAAAAGATATACCCTAGATAAGGATTATCTTCTTCCGGTTATCTGATAAAAGATATACCCTAGATAAGAGTTATCTTCGTCCGGTTGTCTGATAAAAGATATACCATAGATAAGAGTTATCTTCGTCCGTTTATCTGATAAAAGTTATACCCTAGATCAGGTTTATTTTCGTCCGGAAGCTTGGTTTGGCTCAGTAATGAGGAAGTGTACGATGAATACGCGTATTGGCATGGAGATGTACGGTAGCGGAAGGCGTGGGAGGGGGCAAGGTCAACCTTCGTATAATTAAGCAAGTATTGTTTACCAAAATCCGAATGTGTGGACTTTATGGAATAAGATTTCGACAAACTTCTATGTCCTTACCGATAACGAATGGCTTATCTCAGTAGCGTCGGTAATATGTTCGTCAAAACAACACTTAAAATAATGAATAGTGAGCTGGGATAGTCTTAGACCAAATAGAATTTATTTTATTTTCACTACATTCGTTTCCCAAATTAAACCCTCATGGTAGTGAAATTAGTTTTAGCCTTACGTTTCTGATTGAAATGTGGCTTGGAAAACAAGGAATTTATTACCGTATACGTGCATATTGTAACCAAAATAATTGATAGCCTCGTTCCAAAAAACTAGCGCATTCCATGATACATTTTAATATGTAACGTAAGCTGTGTACCTTTTCGTAGTACAGGTGACATTTGGAGCACATTCTCTATTCATGAAATTACATCAATTTCTTACAATGCTTTAATTTATAACTTTTATATTTACCACCAAGAATAGTTCATTATTGGGACTCGTTTAATTTTTTTAAGTCAGCCACTTTTTACTGTAAACCATTACTATAAAATGTTAAATTGGTTTCCAATTAAATAACTAAATATAACAACCCAAATCTAGATAGTTTGTACTTAGTTTTTAGGTTATGTTTCATTGTGTCTGCTTATCCGCCATTTTAATGACACACGTATCGGTTCAGCAGTCTGGCGTCGAGTTGTGGTGGGAGAAATGAGGAGAAATGGAACAGAACGTACTCTTTGGTAAAATGAAATCAATTACACCGTCATACAGGTGAAAATATGCCAACATTTTAAATGCAATTTCGTCAGCTAGTTAATCTTCTTCACTCTATTTCTACAATTAGCGTATAGCAATTTTTTTACCTACATATTGTAAATAATAAAAGAAAGTATTATTTACAATATATTATTCTTTGTAAAATTTTTCTAATGTTTTTATAAAATGATATTTAAGTTGTTTTACTTTTAATTATAGTTAAATAAATAGTATTCTAAACACTTATTTCAGAAGGTGAAATTGGTTTTTGGTTAGGATATGCCTGCACAATACTTTATAGTTAGTCAAAGCGATATACGATAACTCCCCTGAAGACCAAAAAGAAGAATATATTTTAATCTTTCCACAAGAGATTCCAAGTAAGGAATACTGCATTTTTAGTATGCCCAAATAAAAAAGCTCAAGATAAACTTTTAAAAACACGAAATGGAAAAGAAATAACTAGGAGCAAGAAACTAAGTGAGGGATGGTTGCTGATACCTCAATACCGGTCCGCTCATTCTCTACAGCTTTGGTTGCCATTTCCCCACCAATATGTACCAATAAAACTGACAAAAAAGCGAGATACAGGTGGTAAGCGTATTGCCTGTGTCTATATGCCTACCTTGGAGAACCGTGGTGGAGATTCGTCTAAGCAATAAATACATACTGCCTACTAGCATGTCATTGGTAAATAAAAATGAAAAATAGTAGTCCCAGCACTGAACCCTGAGGTACTCCCCTTATTTTTTTCCATGGGATTGAATTTCATATATTGCACCATATTGTTTGGCCCAAAGTAGCCAAAAGATTTGCGCCCTGAGTTCACCATATTCATTATAAATAATCGTGCAAAACGAGAACACGATTTCACTTGCCTCAATATTATATTTCTGAGACAGCGCCAGCCTCAATGAGTAGATACTTTATCACCTTCACAACATGCGATTACTCAACACATGTACTCTAGTTACCAACTGAGTTTAAATGATACCCAAGTCCTTGTTTCTTTTTATAAATCATGTCAGGCTTATATAGTATCCTTTTTCAGTGTCAAGCAAGGCTTCTATGTCTCAATCCGATGAGCATAGGATAAAGGGCGTTAAATCACGTGATCGCATCTTTGTTTATTACACGTGATATTCGTCACTAAACATTCAATGTTACGTACTCATCGTGTACGTCCTTGATAGGTGAACGTACTGTACCCTACTTGTGAATCCAAGAGTTAGAGTTAGATACAATGGTATGCAAACTCAGCACAACTGTGCAGATCCTTATTTTTCAATTTTCCCGTTGGCATTTTGTCTAATTCAAACTTTGCGGCCTCCCAAGCATCAAACCGGGTATGATGAAAGCCAGGCATTGTACATCAAGTCGATGTTCCTGAATGGTAGCATGATAAAACCCATAAGAACATCCCTTGACGGAGGTAGCCACCACAGGAATCGATGCTCTTACAAAGCAATGTCACGTTTCAAGGAAAGAAGAAGAAGAATTTTCAAGTCTAAGGTGTTGAAATAAAGTAAATATTGTTTGTGGAAGATACACGGATAAAGTTAATCTTCACTCAAGTTGCGTTAAGGATTTGTTGAGATGAAATTTATGTGTTACGACTAGACACACGACAAGGCTGCCGAGGGAGGACTTCTAAAGCATTTGAATGAAGAAAGGAGAGGAAATATGTACTGTTTCCTGTGTGATATATTTATATATACTTCGCTAATAGCTACAGCCGTCCTGGGTTGCTGCTTCAATGAGGAGAAGTAAATTTGACATTCCTGACTGCATCAAGATATGCTCAAAGTAACAACCTCAAAAAGATGTTGATCAAAAGAGCGAACGTCTTAAGTATGGCAACACTCTCTCTCACCATCCCAAGTAACTTTTAGACTCCATATCCGGCTAAGGATCTCCTAGATGTAAAACTTGTATTAAGTCACATCTGTGTGCCATCTAAGTCAAGCCATAACGATTGATTTTAATCATTGGAGCAGTGACAAAGTGCCTTCCTGCAGTGATGAACATTCATACTATTCCGAACTCTATATATGGTTCTTTAGAAAATCATGCAGATAGTACAATCGGCATTAGTACACAAGTTCCAATCCAAGATGCAATATGTTTCGCCAAAAGAAAGGTATTTAGCAAACATTCTGTACATCTATTAAAATATGGTAAGAGAAACTGTAGAAATAGGCCTAACCGAGACAAAAGTAATTTCGACAAAGAAGATGAATAAAAGAAGATAATAGCAAATATAATCAACAAAATAGGCTGTTTGGATGGATAGTATAAGACAAAGTTTCAATTAAATTAAATTTTGGCATTGAAATGTTTTATCTCTACTACCAAGGAGATTTCCTAGCTCTAACTTGTCACTAAATATTGAGATGCTGAAGGTGAGTTGTTCGTGCCGCAGATATGTGTTAAAAGCCCTTTGTATAACCTTGGTCACCCTTCTCGTTTTTTATTGGTAATACAGATATCCCGGATGTAAGCACATTCTGTTCAAGCACACAAAGACAGAGTAAAGTTTACAGTTTTTGACAATCCAGAAATTTCCTTCTGGATTCTCTGTAGCTTAACCATTCTGACATCGTATTTACGTCTTAAAACTTGCTTATTTTGGTACATAGTATATCTTCCCCAGGTCTTCATCCAATTTTATAAATTAGTAAAGTACGAGTATATTGAGTCAAAAATATTAGAACATTGTTGGGTGGAGCTCTACTATACATGGATTAGAGCTGGTAGAAAGTTTTTCTTTATATGAATAGATCGGATCTCAATGAAATTTTTGAGGAATCTTCGTTAAATTGAACATTTTGTGGTTTATGTCCTCTAAAAGGACGTAACCCACGCTTAAACTTCCGAAGGACGACTTTATGACATGTGTATTTCGTTTGATGTACAAAATAGTTTCAAATAACCGTGGACTGCTCAAATTCTATTCATGAATATTGTTATTTTCAAATCTTGAGATGTAATACTTCAGTGACAGATTGTTCGAAATGTGTGACCTCAACATATTGAAACAGTCCTTTTTGGAATACTATTGAAGAAATTGATCTGGAGAGGTTTCTCAAGCCCGTGTTAATTCATTTACAGCAAGATATATGATAGAGAAATAATCATATGCAGTACTCTAGGATACTTAATAACTTATATAACCAAAGGATTTACACAGTGGTGAAATAACATGTAGTTGGCCTTAATATTATTGGATTTTTCCAGTATCCGGTTTGAAGCGTTTAACTTCTGGAGTTACTACAAGCACGTAAAAGTGTGATTCGTCACCTTCAGCAAAAAATGTCCTGGTATTTCCACTTTACTTAGAGAACAATCCAACTGCTCTTCAAAGTACTACTACTACTGCCTGCACATGTCATTAGCTAATTACTACAATCCTTGCTTCCTGTGGCGTGACTCACCAGTGCAGTGCTTCATTTACATGAATGACCAACCTTCACAGCGAGCTGGGAACTCCGGGCTGTGAACACGAGTATTAGCGCGTCTTCTTCCACAACAGGAAAACCGGTAGGTCCCTAGCCAGCAGAGTGACCTTGACCTTGGCTGAAACTCTCAGATTCCCTCAGCCTTGTTGTCTGCTTCGGAGAACAGAATCGGCATCTGTCAAACTCTCAAGAGCCAAAGACGTGCGTCATCGCCGTCAGGGATTCTTTATTGGAGGTAGTGATGAATCAACGCTCACTGTTTTGAATGTTGTATTGTGCTCTGCTGTATGATGTTGACTAAGAGACGTCATGATAACAGTGGAACAGTTGAATACTCTTTGTTTGTGGATTTAAAACTGGATCGTTAGAGACAGCATCATCAATGTAAGTTCATTGATGATGATGATGATTCATAAATAAATACGCCTTTGTTTGTAGTTTGCGTAGTTTGGATTTGAACGAACGTTCAGGACTCAATTTATCTGAGGAAACTGAACTAAATTTCAATATTTCATGGAACTTTTATCGATCCATCAAATCGTCGGAACTAATCTCTTTAACACGACAAAAGTATGTCTGAGTAAAGGTTCTAAATGTAATGATTATTGCAAATGAATGTTGAATATAATGATATGCTATAGAGTGATCTAGGACATATCGCGAATTGTATTAGTTACATAGGAAAGTATAATTTATTAGGACGAGGTGTGATAAGTTCCGGGGAACTTCACTTAGTTCTGAGGTCCGCCGTTAGAGCTACGCCACATAACTTTGATTTTTACCATTCAAATGCTTACTAACTGTGCTACATGAGCTTATCACACCTCTGATTGCCAATCCGAGCACTAAATCTTTCCGTGGCTCAATTATTACCATTGGATGAGTCTATCGTGTCAGTAATACAATCAAAGGTTAAACCTACTGTGAAAGTAGGGAGAAAAAGCAACAAGGTTTCTCATTTGGCATCTTTCACTCACTATTATTGCACCATTATATTCGCATCATTGTTCTTTTTTGAAACAAATAACTGAATCATTTTCATCTAAATGTTCATCTAAGAGTGATGGCCATCTCGTATATTGGCAATACGGTCGACAACCTCTTCCTGACCCAGCCGCTCAGCTCGTCCTTGATCTCCGGAACGTGATTCCCCCGGGCTCCGTGCACCGCTTGACGAGCCATTGGCAGATTCTTCCCTCCAGAAGTCAAGAAGTCAAGATCATTTTCGTCATCATTTCCTCTTTAACTCAATCTAACATTCAAATCTTGCAAAAATCCAGTTATATGTCCTGGTAAACGAAATGGATTTTGATCAAAGCAACTGGATTTTGATCTAAGCAACTAGATTTTGATGTAACCAACCGGATTTTGATCTAAGCAACTGGATTTTGAGCTAAGCAACTGGATTATGATCCAAGCAACTGGATTTTGATCTAAGCGACTGGATTTTGATCTAAGCGACTGAATATTGATCCAAGCAACAGTATTTTGGTTTGGGTGACCCGATGGCCGCACGCTATAAGACGTTGGAATTTGGATCTGAGTTGGACATAGCTCGGGTTGAAATCCTGTACGTGGTTGTAGAACTTTTTATCAGTATTCTTGCTCTTGTTTGTCTTGCAGAAGCCCATGAGGACGGGTAGAAAAAGGGGATCCGCTTGTCCTTAAAAACTATTCATCTTTAAGCGATCATAGAGGTATAGAGGCTGTGATATATCCATCAATTACAATCTGCTACAGTCGGAATGCGAAGACGCTTGGGACAACTGACCGAAGGCCACTCAGCACATTCGAGGCACGTTCCGACAGGTCTACCCAAGTGTCTGTGCCGCGTCAAAGTGTAAATGTGCGGTCTCCAAAGACCAACGAACGCTGCCAGAAACTCAGAGGTTGTCTCACGTACTCAGGGATGTCGGATGCACTATTCATGCACATAATGTATCATTTTATGACAGAAGCCGGCTCCGACCCCTTGAGGCCGATGAACTTCAGATGGCCTTCACAAGTATGGCGTGTGTATGGTTTGCAGATTTTGGACTGTACGAAAGATAACCTTTTTCAAATTTAACAAAATCTAAAATTGGCAACGGACGGTGGACGGGTTGTGATGAAATTCAAAGATCGAGTATTTGGTACTATATTAAATTCCAAAATGGTTTAATAACGCTGATGGATGTATAAAATAATATCTTCAAACGCTTTGCAGTCCTGTTACTGTTTGCCAGAATTCAAAACCACGAGAAAGCACAGCACTCGCCAATAATATATCCTCCGGCGAAAAAGTTGTTCATACGTCATCAGCTTTCTAATTTGTATGGAACAGGATTCTATCATGTTATTACAGCTTGTAATCACGCACGTGATTACAGATTGGCATATCTTTTGCTCAATTTTCAAAGAGGAAATTCGAGAGTAAAATTCGCAATCCTCAGGTTTAATTGAGTTGAAACATGATTAAGACTTATTCAACCAGCTCGACTGTTTGATTCGTTAACCGAATCAAAAACTCAATAACAACTGAAATGATTCGGCATTTTGAACTACTTTTAATGGCCACGACTTTGTTACGATTCAGTAGGCACTCAAAATGAAATATTATTATATTGTGTTAACTTTAGTAAACAAATATAATTTGGCGACATAAATTTATTTTTACTCCTTTGTGTATAACCATAAAATTACCCATGATGCAATCAAAATCTCTTCAATTTGGTTTAACATAGAAATATACTAAGAACAATGGCGATCTTGAATTTGAATTTTGACGAAGCAAATTCCACTATTACTACCTTATGGAGATAAATTAACCTCTGGGGTGTTTCATTTGGTCCAGACTAGAATTACATTGACTTTTTCCTTTCTTGAATATTGCTTACTAGCAGTTACCCACGGCGTAGCACGCAATATAGTAGTCTTTGCACGTGTATGAGCAATTCAAATAGAACTTAGATGAGAAATTCAAATAGAACTTGGCTTCACGGCAAAGCCTTAAAACAATTCAGTTAATAATTCTTTCAAAATTTGACCTTGGCCCTCCAGTTGTACCTGGGTTTACTATAACAACCTCCGTGACCTTTCCTACTAAGATGGTTTTCGAATTGGTACGAATTGTTTTCTCTCGTGTATCGATGAACCATGATAAGGGTTACTTTAACAATTAATAACATTACATGTGGTTGTATATTTTATGGACACAGTTGAATAATCAGATTACGCTTAAACACATCTTGTACATCTATACTTGTTATCCAGAGCATAGTTGAAAAATCATCTATTATTTTAATTATGAGTTGGCTATTTTTGGACTTCTGTTTGTTTTGGACATTCTTGTAATTTGCGGTACTTACAGATAATACAGATAATCCAGTAGATGCTGGTGCATAGTAAAAAGTGAGTTAATACCTAATTACCGTTGCAGTCTCATTCTATAACTGAGGGGTACCACAGGTTTTTGTAATTGGACCACTTCTATTAATAGGGATTCCCTCCCCTTAATAAGGGGGTTCTTTGATAAGGTTCAAGTAATTCATTGGTAATTATCGATGTTATTTATAATCATCGATGACTTAATCACTTATATAATTATTTATATGACATATTAAACATATTACGCGTACTCTGAAGATTTAAAAAATTTTCCGCCAATTTTCACTAAACGATTTAGATATTTATAAATAGCTCGGTAAAACGGTATCTGTTACTCTTTAGGTTGGAAGAAGTGGATTTAAAATAAATGGAACCAAATTAAAAAACATTTGACTACACTATCTAAAACTTGTAAGTCACGAATACGTATTTAAATATTACTCGTAACACTCACCGTAAAGGCAAAGAATTACGGAACAAGAACTTTGTGATCGTATAAATAAATCAACTACTAACTACTATAACCAAAACCTTACTGTGTTCCTAACATTTTAGTCAGTGATATGTAACAACGTGTTCGTAATTGACTAAGCGTTAGCGAAGCTTATAGCTCGAGGGGCTGAATAGTGTTATTTCTGTCTGTTTGTGTATCTTCACGCCATCTCGAGAAAACATGACCTATTGACTTGAAATTTCGAATGAAGCTTCATTTTCTATATGAGAAACATTGATTCGATGATGGTGTATGTCACTCCATGGATTTTTCTGAGCGTTTGCGAACATTTTTACATTAGTTATTCTGGTGAGAAATCATGATGGCAAGGTAAAATTTGCATGATAACACAACCAGAGTACAATCATCTGGCATTTCAACATGAGGCATATTAACACATGTTGCCTATTGAAATGGCTATGAACATAAAATTTAGCATGCAACCTTAGCGAAGTGTTACGCGACACAAGGTGTGGCCTACCTCGTTAAAACGTATAAATACAGGAGAGATAAATACAGGAGAGATGTTTTTTAGTAAAAGCGAACTCACCAACAGCATTATTCCGGTAGGTTAAGCCATCCCACTTCCACGTGAATGATGTAATTTTAGTGAATGTTTCAGAAGTTGGGTTTTGACTACACGACAATGATTTCTTATCGAGATAATTGAAATTGTATACAAGTTTTCCTATGTTTTCTTTTCTTTTAGTCTTCTGTTGGCAAATTCCTTGAGGTGGAATTGAAGTGATGTACACACTCACTTCAAGCTGACTCCCTTGTTTTAAATCAAATTATTATAAGGTACTTCACACAAGATAAGATAACACAAATTATAATGTACACGCCCTGCATGTGTCCGTAAGTATGAGGTGTACTACTCTTGATGCATAGGTGAAGTGGCAGTCTCACTTCCTCATCAGTTGCACAATTAAGCACACTACAATTCTGATCCACGATCTCTAAGCACGGTGGAGCACCCGAGTTTTCTACACATAACGCAGCTATGGTACGAAGAGTTAATTCAATTTGAATGTTGAGTTTCGCTCCAGTTCACCTTCCTTTTTATTGCAGCATCTGGTATCTAACGCTGTCTCTGACTTGACTCCTGGAATCTGGAGTCCATGTTCGTCTCAGCTCAGATAAAATAAAGTCGGTGATGAAGAAGCTCAAACTTCGCCTATTCACAGGTGTCTCTGATGTCGAAACGATGTAAAGTTTCGTTTTGAGCTTCTTCGTCGCCGACTTTATTTTATCTCTTGAGACGAACATGACTCCAGATTCCAGGAGTCAAGTCTGAGATAGCGTGAGATACCAGACCCTGCAATAAAAAGGAAGGTGAACTGGAGCTAAACTCAATATTCAAATATTTAAATATATTAAAATGTTCTATATGCTTAAGTCTGTTTGCAAGAAAGAGATTTAAAAACAGTACATCATGCGTTGATAAGCCCAAAATATTAATTTAGGGAGGAAGAATATTTTACATAGTGATCCTTTCTTTAGAGATCTAAGAATTCTGCCTTTCAGAAACTCATATATTTTTAAGGTATTAAAATGGTTAAAAAATAAAAGTGGAAAGGATAGGATACGAAAGTTATCTTAAAGGATGATGATCGAAAACTCTGAGAAACTGTTATATTGTTTTTGTCCCTAAACCAAATGTATTAGCGTTTAACTAGTTGTTTTGTTATCCTGCACCAAAGTTTTTCGATAACATGCCAAATCAAACAAAAACGTTTAGTAATACCTTTTGATAGGACCTTCTATATAGTTTAAAAAATCATGTATTTTGTACAGGACGTAGCAGTAAATTATTATACATTTTTTGATTGAGAGTTTTTTTACTAAAAGGTACAGTTTTGTTTTAATTATATTTGCTAAGAAATTATTTTTTGTAAGAATTAAAGTTGATCGTTGAATAATTTTAGCTGAGTATATTGTCCTATTTGGTAAGTAGTTATCAAGAGTCACCGAACGAAGCCAGTCTGATGAAATTATAAATCAACACGTATATTGAATAAGGTCAAAATCGGCCGAAGAGTCTTCCTTTTTGGGTAAGAACAGGTTTGTTTCAACCTAGAGATGATTGTTCCATTTTAGTTTATTATTTATAAATTTGTACGTATCAGGATTTATTTTCTAATAATTTTTAAATTAAATAATTGAATAGTTTTTGGTTTCTTAAATACTGTTTTAGTTTTTTAGTTCTAATTTACACACTAGGTGTTCATAACTTGTTTATATTCTCGTATACATGATCATGTATTTATATAGAACAATAAATATTTTCAGATTTTTTTTGTTTCTCTCTACTTTAGGATTTAACAATGATAAAATGATCAAATAATTGCAGATGACAACATTCTTCCATGTAAACATCACAGTTTTTTACAACAAAAAACAGTGGCAATAAACGTTTTTTACATATTACAGTTCAAACCTGTTGTATGATATGACTGGTGTGAAGAATGAATGTGGATAGCCGGTGTAGTCTCACTATATGTTCGTCAAAGATCTTAGAGAGGATCTGCAGGACAATGTGGCACCAGTTAATTATTTAATAGACTCACCTCACCGACGCTCAACCCTCATACTCTCTTAGACCCAAAACCCCTCTTTAAAGGTGCAATAAACTTTACAGATGTGTCAAAAACTTTTACAGATGATAGAGACCTTTTACGGACTTCTACTAGCATCTCTTCAAATTTTCCAAATACATGCTTTCCGAGCAGCTGATAACATTCAACTGGGAATTTCGGCCAATAACCTTACTTTTGGGGGGAAAAATTGTCTTACATTTATATATTTATTTAAACTGCAATAGTAGAAGTCTTATTAATATTTTGATGCGGGCGTTGGATGTCGTCCACTGATCAACTTAGACTTATAAAGAAGGATTTAAAAAATAAATTTCGATTAAAATGTACACCTCTGGATTGGATTGCATGATCTATTCACCTTAACAATCCTATAAATGTGGTTATTTGATTTTAGTTTCAATGTACTAAATTTATAGAATATCATATCAAGAAACCATACAGGAGACATCTATATTAATTTTTATTACCCAGAATGGGGTCTTTGGTTATTTTAAAAATCTTTGAATTTTTAGAAAATTTATTTGATTTCAAAACATTCCAGCTGGTCTTTTTAAAGTAGTATGATCATTTAGAAATGTATTTATTAACAACGTAAGAAACAAACTCTCTGGCACCGTTTCTGATGCTTACCACTATGGTGTTGTTAGAAATTCTCATTTATTATTGATTTGTTAGAGTTTGATTTTAGATCATATATTGAATAGGATTTGTGTTTGGACTCGGTATCCAAAACAAGCAGTAGACCCAACAAATCTACATTCAGAGTACTGTAAACATACAGTTTAGACGGGTTGAACCAAATTGTGATTAGTTGAATCTAAATCTATCAGAGATCAATACAGCTTCTTTATGACTGCCAGGATTTTGATAGTTTGATTCTATCTTCTTTATTACAACCTCTTAGCGGTTTACTATTTTTTCCTTAAACTATGACGTTTTGCTGAATGTGTTTGCTTTGTTACAGAAACAGGTTTGTAGGGTTAATATATATATCCTTTTTCTGCAAAAAGTTTATTTTTAGTGTCGTTTTACAATTTTTTAATTTTATAAATATTGTTCACTAAGTCATCTTAATCCATGTCCGTGTTATCAACACGCGAACAAAGCCAACAGTCTATTTGTGCGTTGGATATTTCAATTGTTCAACAATCACTAGAAATAAAATCATAAAATACTCCAGGAGGAGTTACATACAATAATACTCTTTAGTTGTCTGCACTGTACTACAGAGAACTAGTGATGCGCGATTACGAGATGTTACAATCGAAACGTTTCGATTGTTTTGGACCTCTCGAGACATTTCGATTGTGATTCCCTTAACGAGAGGTTCTTACCGAGAGGTTTTTTGCCGAGATGTTCCTAGCGATTGTTTCATTGCGACACGACATCTCTTCTCGTACCGGGCATTCGAAGTGTTTGACGAAATGTTGAAAACGAAATGTTTGATTCCATGATCCATAACTTTGTTTTTGCGATACACCATACACGCTTGACGAGAGGTTCCAACCGAGAGGTTTCTAGCGATTGTTTCGTTACGTGTACGATCTATTCCATTCTTTAACTAGGCAATAGAAATTCTAAGGGAGATATGTTTGCCGATCGACAGAAGGATTTAACTGAAATATTAATTAATTCAGTTACTTTTTTTTACTGACTTGATTTCCAAGTTTATTTAATGAATTATTATATTAGCAGCTACATTTAACATTATATTACATTAAACGCTTATTCACGTTACAATAATGACGTATGAACGGTAAAACATCCAAAAAATAACATGGTACAAAATAAAAACATTTAATATTTTAAAATAATAACCAAGAAAAGCTATTTATTATTATAATTCAAGATAATATACTCAATCTTAATGCTTGAAGAATTATAATTTACATTTTGACTAGACACTATAAAGTAAACTACTGGAATTAATGGAGAGGAGAGTGGTGCAAACCAATATATGGAACGTAAGTATGAAAAATAGTTTGAGACAGGCTCGTGAAAAGTAAACAATAACAAATTGGCTTAACGAATGCAACAATCGAGAGAAACCTTTCGATTGTAAAGACCTCTCGCTAAGCAATCGAAACAATCGTTAAGCAGAACCTCTCGAGAAGGAACATTTCGATTGTATTAACCTCTCGCAATCGCGCATCACTACAGAGAACTCACCAAGGTGCAAACGCTCATAGAGAGAACAAAGGGAGTGCTGATATCTAGCAGAAAACGCTAGAGTTACTTGAGCGACGCGCGGTTATCATGGAAGTGCGCAATATTACGGCAAACAAAAGAGTAAAACAGGAATAGTATAACGTAATATTACGTCGGTAGCATAATTTTCTAATCGCTATGACGTAATATTACGTCAAAACCGAAGTTTACAATTTTTTTTCCAAGAATTAGAGGTGTCAGTACGTTTAATCTCGTTTATTCAAGAAGAAAGTTTGAATTAAATTGTTAAATAGCTGACAACCAGTGATAAAGAATCTGTATTGATCAAGGACGTATCCAGCGAGGGGGTCCAAGGGGTCCGGACCTCCCCAATGTTCAATGCATTCAATTACTTTTTTAGTAAACGATTATTATTATTTAAATAATTCAGTATTACAGACATGTACTGCAGAAAGATCGTTCTCAACAAAGAAACGGGTCAAGAACTTTTAAAGGAACAAAATGGAGCCTTACTGATAATGGGTCCAATATGGGAAAATATCAGTTTTCTGAACCCCTAAATATTTTTCCTGGCTACGTTCTTGTCATTGATGGTTTTTTGGTCTTATTAGTCATTCGTTGTATGGTCATATTGGTTGTTATTTTCAACCAATATGTTATTGCTTCACTCCCTTAAAGTCACATGTATAAGTGGATGTGTATTACTACTTTTTTTTAAAGTTCGGCTTAACTATATCTTGACTGAAAATGGCTCTCTACAACGAGGCAGAAATTTGTTATTAATTTAAATGTGTTAAATTTTTTGAACCTTTCATGTTATTATATCGACATCGCAAGACTAAGAAATAAGAATAACTAAACCACATCGTAGTCTTCAAAAGAAAAGCGTACATGTTAAAATTTAAATTTATCAAAACGAAAATATGAAATATTAATGGTAGTGACTTGAATATATGCGGCATAATCTTGGTGAAATACCATAGTTTGCATGTCATACAGGGAGTAAAAATACAGTACAAGGAACGTTAATATTTTCAACGGGGGTGATTTATTTTCTATACTATAAATATGTATTGCTTGCATGTAACTGTCTTTCATTTATGATTACTGTACATTTAGGAAGTATTGGAAAAATAATAAACGCAACAAATCTTTAAAACGCTTTTTATTTTCATCTTAACTAATACGTCTAGTATATAAACTTTAAACACTATGCTTATAAACATCTGTTACACTTATTTATATCTGATAACGTGTTGGTGGGTCTGTACAAGATTACATGTATGGTGGGGTGGAGGGATCAGCGTCTGTGAGGGGGGGAATTGTGAGGGGAGCTATGGGGGGTGCCTGACCCCCCGCCTCCGTACGCCACTGCATGGCTGGACGCTACACCACTGCGGCCGTGACTCACGCTGTTGGCTATGACGGTGGTGTGGCTGGCCGGGGGGTACCTCCCTTGCCCCTGACCTCCCCGGGAGTAACCTCCCTCCTCCCCTTGCCAAGGATAACCCCCGTTGCTCGGAAACATGCCCAACATGATTGGAAACCAGGCGTTGAAAGACGCTGCTGCGTTTCCACCTGTAACATACATATACATATAACTAGTAGTTACCCGCGGCTTCGCACTAAATTCCGTAGGCTTTGCACGAGTATGAGTACTTCTGGTTCGAGTGAATTATATTTCCGACACCACTGTTAGTTTTGTCTTGTTTATCCGATCAAGAAAATATAAAATACTTCTGTCAATAGACAGCTAAGATGGAAGTTTAACAGTCTAAGTTTATAGTTTATCTTTGATATCTGCATTACAGCAATAACCAAGCACTGTATACGTAATATTCGTTAAAATTTACAGTTAAAAATATAATTTTACCAACATCTCTAATATTCTTATTTAGATTTTTTCTTACTCTGTGCCCAACAACGGTTCTAGAAAAGGTTAAAATAAGAAATGTTGTTACTGTGATCAAGCTTAATTAAAATTAAAAATAAACAAATTAGTAATAGTGGTTACAATAATTTAACATTTTGTTGTGATGCCATAACCCAATGTTTGCACAGAACAGTTGATTAAATGTCAATTAATATTTGCTGCTCTATCGCAACTTGAAGACCAATATGATATTTTTTCGCAACATTAAAGACCAGTGAGGGATTGTCGAAATATGAAAAGGCCACCACCTTAATCGCCGAGCTGAGCCTGATTTGTTCCGCAGCAGATTTTGTTCACAAAATTATGTTTCTTCACGACCGTGTAACCCCAGACTAAAAAACTGCAACTAAGGAAAGTCATAGAGAAAGCCCGGTTTAGTGTAAATAAAAACCGTCCAAGAAATGGCTGGCTCGTTCAGCGTCATCCACGCTCATTACAGTTTGACTCGGGTGGTTTGGGATAACCTCCATACTCGTCAGTCAAAACCATTCGCCATACATTATATTAACCCTAAAATAAATATTAGGAGAGGGATGAAGTGTGAAATCTGTCTTATTTTGCTTTATAATAGTCAAATTAAGGATGGGTTTGACCCTGGCATGTCTAAGGGTGGAACAAATAAGGGGTCATTCATGGATTAAAGTGTAGCGCAACTTTTCTTTTGGAATTACTATGACTAAATATGGGTAGCTGGAGATATTCAGAACCTGAAAGGAATTTTTTAATGTTAGTTTAGTAATGTTAGTAGTTTGCTCTACAATTCAATTTTAACCTACTAGTAACATTAAGAACAAAGACAAATCAATTCAAAGAAAGCTAAGGTACACTACACCTGTCTGAGAAGAATATAATGGATGCAATCTCAACACCTTGCTACGTACCGTACTTTATATCATCTATCTTGTAACATTGACAGTTTACATGAACTAAAACTGGAGAATATTACTATACGATCGAATTTAATTATAAGATCTTTAATAACCCCGATATTAAGAGAGAAAGCAAGAAGGAAATAGTTACCATTGCTTTCCTCTCTTTCTCTCTTAACACATTAACTGCGGCTCTAGACGTATACTAATACGCTCGTAATAATAATATCCTTTATTGCATCAATAGTCGTACAGCAGCATAACATGCGTCAATACTAGGCCTACTATACGAGATAAAACGATTCCTACAACGCCAACAATAAGGCTTTGAGCATCGCTTTAGATATCAGAACTGGCATTTCACTTTCACTATCAATTATAATATTCAAATATTTTCTTAGCGGCCCATCATTAACCCTTTGACGGAGTAAAACGCTTTTGACACCAGGAGGTGTTTTAATCGAGGTTTGATTAGTTGAGATTTTTAGATGTTTAATACTCAGTAAGTAATAAGTAACACTCAGTATTATTAACCTCCCAATAAGCTATACAGCAGTCATCGGTTCAGTTGAAATCTTAAAGTACTATCACACAATAATTAGAAATGCGGCAAATAAAAAAACGCAGAAGCCGCACGTACACAAAAATAATACTTAGGTTCATTGTTATAAAATACGAATACCATAATAATTTCTAGCCTTGGATAGAGTACGGGAAGAAGAATGCTAATTTATTACTACATCCCGTTCATTTAATCAGATTGAATTCACATTTCTATCAAAGTCCAAGGAATAAAGCAGACTTGCGTACGAGCAATAAAATAATCCTGAAAAAATACGGGATTCAATAGTTTCGCAATGAAATTATTTGTACACCTACTTGACAATTCCAATATTTCAAATTTTAATATTTTAAGTTTTCAGTGTCCAAAGATTTTGAGTAGGGAGGGAATGTCGAGTGTGGACTGCTCGTTTATAAAATCTACACAATATGGTGTAGCCCGTGATCTGCATAGTAGGCCTATACAATTTAAAGTTTATAGGTTGTAGAAAATCGATTCATAATTTATAAATCAAACGTCTATTTTTATTATTATTAAATTAGAAATAAAATTTATTTTACACATTACACTAAAAAAATCAAATATTTAATTTAATGATATATTTTTTAAGAAAAAAAAATATCTTTTGCCAATTGTGAATTATGTATCTTTTGTGAATTTTTCTTTAGAACAAACGATTTTTATTTGATTTATGTTAGTGTTCTTAATGACTTATAATATTAGTTTTAAGTTTATTATAATATGGCGTATTTAAGACAATAATTGATCGATCACAAGGCTAGTAATTCTATAGCTAGAATGTTTCAACTAGGTCGTCCATAAAACTGTAATTGCAATCATGTCTATATTACGGATTCCATAAAGTCCATAAAATAATTGAAGTACATCAGTATTATCTAAAGGTTATTTTTGACGATGGAAGGATTGTGAAGGAAACAGGATTTTTCCGGACATTTGCCATCGTTAAGTGAAAACGATGGCAAATGTCCGGAAAAATCCTGTTTCCTTCAGTATTATCTACTCGTATTCACTGTTTATCCTTCTTGGTAAAATAAACATCGGCCTTGCCACTACTTTTCCGATTTTTTTTGCCTCTTGTCTGAAGGATCTTTTCACATAAACCTACAAATAAATAAAAAATTCATCACCAAAAAACTCGATTATTTCAATTAGTCTTTAATTTCTTTATGAAATCTACAACCGCTTGAAAAAATACGATACCGATCCTAATGAATTTTATACAAAGATAAACAAGGTACCAAGCAATAAAATGGATTTTAACCATAAAAATAAAAAATTTAATAAAGACATTACAGAGATTTGCAAAAACTTTTACTGAGGGAATAATCATTGCAAGTTCACCCACTTCTACATGTAACTTGGACAAAGCGATATCTAATGTTACTTTGATATTTATCAATTGGTATAAAATGCCTGTCAAATATTCCTTATTTGAATATTCCTCATATTTTTTGTGATGGATTTTAATCTTGATAGATATTAACAGATATTTCTTGAAGAGGTTGCCAATGATTATAGTACCTACTTTTAATAGGTATAATATTTAAAAATGAATATAGTAAAAATTAAAACTAATTTAAAATCTTAAAGTGAAATTTGTTCGGAAAATTACTTATTGCGAGTAAGTTTTTGAGAAACGGATTAAAACATATTGTATTATCTAACCAAAGACACAATATATAAACGTGATTTCAATTTACCTTTCAGGCACAAAACATTTTAGGAGTTATAATAGAGATTTGGTCAACTAAAAGCAGACTAAATCCCAACAATTTTAAAATAAAAACTGTTAAAATTGTCCTCGTAATATTCGTCACTGACCATAAGTATTAATTCATCATATATAACAATAGCGATGGTTTTTATTAAAAAAAAACTAATCATATTTAAAACAGATGTGAACATATTTAATCCTTTTTTGTTTCTTAATTTTGTTTGGAAAGACACATTCCTCTAGGAATATAGATAAGCAATTGCTATTTAGGAAATGTCCATAAAACTCGAATGGAGATGGAGAAATTTAAGAACCATTGGTTTCTGAACCTCAAAAATACAGCAATAAACCAATTTAAGAAACCCGTTTTAAATATTGAATCTAGCATATAAAATTAAAAATTATAATTTAGGTGTGGAAAAAACTCATAGCTCTAAAATTGGTCCTGTAGAGAGCAAAATGTTTTCAATAACCATATGGGAAGCTCATGTAGAGGGAATGTCATCACAAAAAAGGAAATTTAATTTTTGAAGGTAATACAAGTAATCTTGGAGTTTTGATTTTAAGAAACAATTTTTTGAAGATACTTTATTTAAAACATATTTTAATAATTTTCAGAAAAAGGCTATTAAATCCATAAAATAATCTCAAATTAGAACTGTACAACTAAAAAATTCAATCAAAAACCTAACATAAAAACTGGACAACTGGCTATACAAATATTGCTATTTTTAGGTAGGAACAAAATATATCGCAGTTTTAGATGTTTTAAATATAAAACATATTTGAAAATATTTTACGTATTTCAAAAGTTATTTCTTTTTTACGTTTTAGGGAATCGAAGCGCGAAGATCCTGAATTAGTTCCAAATATTTCTCCAAATAAAACGGGCCTATGTATTTATGCAGCGTAAATACTAAATGTTTAACTTTTATTTTAATGCTACCCAATATTTTAAAGTTACATTACTCCTCATTTATGAATTATTTCTCTACGTCAAGCTCGTTGTGACAAAATAAAACATTCTATTCTTAAATACCTGAAATAAAAATAATATAATTAGGAATCTAATATAATAATTCGATTATATAAAATAAAGCAATATTAGTTAGTATTTACCTCGTTTTATTACCTAGTTCTTTGTTATCAAGTCAAATACAACGGTGTTATAACGAATCGAAATGTAGTAAAAATGCAAGAGTTTATAACGATGCAAACTGTAACGTAGTAACGAGATTATTATTTTTGTATATGATTTTATAATGCTTCTTTTAACAGTAAAAAGTAAAACTATGTTGGGATAAAATATCCGCGTTTATTTTACACTGAAGCTCGTTACATTATCGTCCATAGCAAAACAATTGACTATAACAGACGTCACCGCAAACGTAAAAACCTTTTTTGTTATTAGATGTCACTAATTTCCTGTGTTTGGGTTTGTACTAACTGAAGTAAATATATTTTCAGACATTTTCAAAGCAGAAGTGGAAGACATTGCAAGCTCACGCATAGCAAAATCTCTGGTTTATACCTTGATGATAGAGTGGGCTTATTAGAATTTAATAATAATATGTAGTAGTGTACGAAAGTATAATAATACGGTAAATTATTTTAGAAAAAGTTAGTTTATTACTGAAATTAATTGTGGAACTTTGGTTTGTATGGTGGGAAGTGTTTATGACGGGATAACATGTAATTGCAAGCTCTTCTGTCTATGGCTTAAATATTTGTTGAGTTCCTACTAAATATAACTTCTGCACCGATAACGAACCTCCCCTACAGGACTATGTTAGAACTGACCTCCTCTGCTGGGTTTGTCATCCTCCTCTTCATCCTCGGTCGTCTCCTTAGGTGAGTACTTCTTCTTGTTCTTCCTGGGTGGTCGGGTGATAGGAGCCTCCTCTTCCTCCAGCTCCTCCTCTCCCTCCTCCTTGTCATCCTTCTCTTTCTCCTCCGGCTGCGGCCAGGGGGCCTGTCCCCGCTCCGGCGGCTGCTCCACTGGGGACGGCTCCTCAGGGTACTCGCCCCCCTGGACTTGGGGACCCCATGGCCGCCGAGATCGAGGGTAAGGGCTGTAGTCAGCGCTGGAGGCGAAGGCAGACATTCCACTCCCCGGCAAGAACCCGCTAAAGGTCAGGGAACGACTGGGGTCCCTCTTGTCCCTGACCAGGACGGCGGCGTTCATATCTGCCGGGCAACGGTCGGGTGAAAATCCAAAAATTAAACTATAGTCCAAGAACCTGTAGCCTATTTGCTTTTTATAGACACACAACCTGGGTTTTCTTGAGATTGATTGAGGAATTTCCCATAAAAAAGGAAATCGGTCGATTCATTACGACAAGTTTTGGTAGAGGTCATAATGAGAGGGAACAAAAGGGTTAAAAGTACAGAAAGATAATATTTCACAAATCTTATTTTTTTAGTTTGACACACTTAATCAACTGTAAAACAAGAAAATAAATATTAAATCAGGCCAGCTAACAATATACATACCGACCAATTGAGTTAAAGTGGTAGCTTTTGGTCTATTTTTAAGGCTGACAACTATTATTTATGTGTAATAGTCGGTTCTATTTCATGCTAAGGAAAATTTGATACGAGGAAAAAAATATTGTTTTATATTTATAACCCTTTCGGTGCCATCACATTTTGACCTCTGCCAAAACTAGTGCGGCTGGTGATTGATTTGTTTCTTAGGAGAGATTCCTCTAAGATTTTCAAGAAAAACCAGGTTGACTGCTTATACAGGGCAAATCCACTCTCGATTACTAGAACAATACTACCAAATTTGTTATTACTACATACAGAACTAAAAGCAGAAATCTTCATTTCGTTGAAGAAGAATTACATGCTTAGGGTTGTACAACTTGGATCTTAAGATTTTATTTTTATTTTATTTTAAAATTTAGTTTAATTTCGACACTAAAAGATATTGTTTTGGTTGTGTTACTACAAATATTGACCAACTAAGCTTAAACGTGAACAATATATTATTCTTAAGGAAAAGTACACTCCAATTTGAACTAAATTTATTTTAAAACTTGATATCAAGTCAAAGTTATTGCCAAAACCGATGATATTACGTAAGTATAACTTTAAAAAATGCAGAACGCTCATCAACATTACTGAAACCACATTGATTATTTATTTTTAATAATTAATAACTCAGGAAAAATGTTGACCACGAATGAACTATTTTGTTAAATAGTTTTGTAGTATTCAACATTTAAAATTCCGTTAAGCAGCCCACGCAATGCAATTAGTTCTCGGAAATAAAAGATAAAAAAACAGTAAAACACCATAAAAATATCGTTTTCATCACATAACCAGAAAAGTTTAAATATTTTATTTATTGCTTTAGTACGATTAGTTTAGTATATACAGTTTAACATACCTGTCTAATACGACTGAACAAGCAACATATTGTAAAAAATTGATTTATCTTTCGGTAAATAAAAAATTAATTTACGTTTTAAAGATTTGCCTTTTCGAAATAATTACTATAATACAATAAAGTGTTAAAAGAAAAACATTTTTAGCAAAGACAGAAAGAAGCGGTGGTTACCTCCGAGAACGGTGTCTATGACAGGGAAGCCAAGCACACTGGCGAGAGTAGCTAGCTGCACGAGAACCACAGAGGGTACCATGATGCTTGCGGTACAGTACCTAGGGTTCCATGACACGGGGTGCCTAGGGCTCGCCTATATAGAGCCCCCACCACAGCGGGGGACGTGACTAGGGTGCGGATGTGACTGGCAGAGTCTCCAGCACTAGGCTGTGTGCTGCTGCTGGAGGAATTGATTGATTGGTCGAAAATTACAGTTATTGAGAAAACAGTAGCGTAGTGAGTAACCCAACAGCGAAAAAGATATATTTTAAATATATTTAATGATTTATTAAGTAGGAATATTTATAAAACATACTGGATATCATTTGCCACCGTTCAGGAATACAAAAAAAAAAAAAAACCAGTAACACTACGTTTCGAGATCTGCAATCTGAACGCTTCTTCAGGTGAATAACTAACCTAACACATAATTACAATCATGAGTCTCGTTGGAAACCTTCGTCACACTGAGCTACAAAATGGTACAAAATATTAACTCTCTGCAGGTACTCATTATAAAATCGTGGCAGATTAAAATGTTCAAAGTTAAATTTTAATACATCTACAAGTGTACAATTTGTCAAAATACAAAATATGTAGGCAATGTCGAGACATGTATAATGCTGGACCAGGGTTGATCATAAAGACAACTATAATTGAGAAATTGTCTTCTAACAGTTCTTGTCCCCATTGACTAAGACAAACTTATTGGAAAGGTGCATTAGTGCATTAACCACAGCAAGTCCGTATGTAAAGTTTATATCAGCATATTATGCAAACATAACAAGGGGATTAACTCACATGTTGCGACGCAAGTTTGCACAATAACCAGTACATGGTTGTTAACTTTGTCATACAGCTGTTTTTCTAATGGGAATTTATATTGCTGACTATTATAAAAAATTAAAAGACATTTACTATGTTGTATACATGTAATGTAATAATAAATTATTTAGTTGCAATTCAATTTAATTTATTACAATACTGAAAGAAGTAAGTGATCATTATTATGCATTAAATAAATGTAAGATTTCTATCTAAAACATGTTTATTATTAACACCATTAATTATTATCTAGCTTTAAATTTAAACAAAAAACCCTCGGTATTTGGCTAATGCATCCAATACAACAATGTTGCAGCTTATCTCCTTAATAGGCGGGTACGAAGTCGCATTACAATGGCATGAAAATAACACAGGGAAGAGAATAACAAAATTTCGTACAGAAGTTGCTCAAGAGTTCTTAATAACCAAACCGGTAGTGTAAATGTTGCCCGTGCAAGAGGTGATGATTCCTCATAACCAAACCGGTAGTGTGAATGTTGCCCGTGCAAGAGGTGATGATTCCTCATAACCAAACCGGTAGTGTAAATGTTGCCCGTGCAAGAGGTGACGATTCCTCATAACCAAACCGGCAGTGTAAATGTTGCCCGTGCAAGAGGTAATGATTCCTCATAACCAAACCTGTAGTGTAAATGTTGCCCGTGCAAGAGGTGATGATTCCTCATAACCAAACCGGTAGTGTAAATGTTGCCGTGCAAGAGGTGATGATTCCTCATAACCAAACCTGTAGTGTAAATATTGCCCGTGCAAGAGGTGATGATTCCTAATAACCAAACCTGTAGTGTAAATATTGCCCGTGCAAGAGGTGATGATTCCTCATAACCAAACCGGTAGTGTAAATGTTGCCCGTGCAAGAGGTGATGATTCCTCATAACCAAACCTGTAGTGTAAATATTGCCAGTGCAAGAGGTGATGATTCCTCATAACCAAACCTGTAGTGTAAATATTGCCCGTGCAAGAGGTGATGATTCCTCATAACCAAACCGGTAGTGTAAATATTGCCCGTGCAAGAGGTGATGATTCCTCATAACCAAACCGGTAGTGTAAATATTGCCAGTGCAAGAGGTGATGATTCCTCATAACCAAACCTGTAGTGTAAATATTGCCAGTGCAAGAGGTGATGATTCCTAATAACCAAAACCTGTAGTGTAAATATTGCCCGTGCAAGAGGTGATGATTCCTCATAACCAAACCGGTAGTGTAAATATTGCCCGTGCAAGAGGTGATGATTCCTCATAACCAAACCGGTAGTGTAAATATTGCCCGTGCAAGAGGTGATGATTCCTCATAACCAAACCGGTAGTGTAAATATTGCCCGTGCAAGAGGTGATGATTCCTCATAACCAAACCGGTAGTGTAAATATTGCCCGTGCAAGAGGTGATGATTCCTCATAACCAAACCGGTAGTGTAAATATTGCCCGTGCAAGAGGTGATGATTCCTCATAACCAAACCGGTAGTGTAAATATTGCCCGTGCAAGAGGTGATGATTCCTAATAACCAAACCGGTAGTGTAAATATTGCCCGTGCAAGAGGTGATGATTCCTCATAACCAAACCGTAGTGTAAATATTGCCCGTGCAAGAGGTGATGATTCCTCATAACCAAACCGGTAGTGTAAATATTGCCAGTGCAAGAGGTGATGATTCCTAATAACCAAACCGGTAGTGTAAATATTGCCCGTGCAAGAGGTGATGATTCCTCATAACCAAACCTTTAGTGTAAATGTTGCTCTGGCAAGAGGTAATCATTCCTAAATACCATACTGGTAGCATAAATATTGCTCTGGCAAGAGGTAATCATTCCTAAATACCATACTGGTAGCGTAAATATTGCTCTGGCAAGAGGTAATCATTCCTAATAACCAAACCGGTAGCGTAAATGTTGCTCTGGCAAGAGGTAATCATTCCTAATAACCAAACCGGTAGCGTAAATGTTGCTCTGGCAAGAGGTAATCATTCCTAAATACCAAACCGGTAGCGTAAATGTTGCCCGGGCAAAAGGTAAGTGCTTTTATTAACAAAACCGGAAGTGTAAATTTTACCCGAGCAAGAGGCGAGAGTTACCAACTTTGCGAGACTTGCAGAGATGTTGCAAACCAGACGAGAGTCATAGTCAAGCTCATTTTGATCATCTGGGTTTAGTTCCACCCAGTTGAAGTAGAAATATGGTAATACTGGTATGTGTAATTGCCTCTAACGTCTTTAGGGATGCTCATTGACATTTTGCCATGCAGATGAGACAATGGAATTCTATCGGAATCCGAGATTGTTTCAGTGAGTTCGTATATGTCGTTTAGGGTGTGATTTACTCGTACATTTGACTTTTTCCACGACTGGCATAAACAAAGCTTGTCCTCCATGTCACAAAGGCACAAAAATACATTTTATAGCTCACCAAATTTGGGCTATAGTTTAGCGAGGTGGGATGGATGAGGAGAGCGAAACTACAATAATTGAAAATTGATCTTTACCAAACTTTACTTCTTTGTTTAAACAAAATCAAACTTTAAAGTTTCTTTTTGTTTATGGAAAATTTCACAGGATAGCAGGATTTCGGACATTTGCCATAGTTGTGGTTACGAAAGTTATAACATAGCGTTTCGAGGATTGGAGTCTGTCCTCTCCTTCAGGTGGGGGAGGTATTAGTATCAGGCATGGGATCCTTCTTTAATACGTGCCGGCATGAAACGTGATTGTGTTTCTCGTACTCGTGACTTGTGCTCGGGACTTGAATTCTCTGCAGTGACAACGTCTGGACTAGACTCCAAGCATTTTTTGGGTGCGTTTGAATAATTTTCTTTCCCTTCTTCTCTTCTTTCTGTTCTTTATTTTTGTATGTACTAAAACCTCCGCCATCTAACGAGGAGAATATATTGTAGTCCTCGAAAAGTTGTGTTATACCTTTTGTAACTATAACACAAATTATGTCAAATGTGTTTTGATGTCAAATGTCCGAAATCTTGTTATCCTGTCAAGCACCATCATACAAGCTTTAAGTCATTAAAGGTCAGAGTTATGGTTATACATTATTGTAATACGAGGTCATTGTAATAGATTGGGACACGTAATCAATCACCCAATTGATAATAATCACATATTACTAGACCCAAACATTTTAATGACATGAGCACATGGAACGGTTCACAGAACACTGTATCATAGTGTTAATCCCTTGAGAAGCAATGAACGATATACTGTACTACCTGTCAAAAGAGACCGCTGGACGGTATTTTATCCGTGTATTCCACATGTTTTTACTAAGCAGATTTGAACAAACATTTCTGTCACATGACCTTAGTTTGAGAGTTGAGAAAAGTTCCAAAATGTTGTTTGGTCTAATAACTTGTACTGACTCTCTGGTTTGGGATAGGATGTGAAACAATAGCAGCTGCTGTTGTATGTCACCTCTCTATAACTGAATATTTTACAAACTGGAACTACTACCAGACAAGAAAGTAGCCAGAGAAAGTTTTGGGGGTCCAGACAATTGATATTTTCCTGTAGTGGACAGAGAGTGAGGCCCGATTTTGTTCCTTAAAAAGTTCTTGATCCGTTTTAATGTTGAGAACGATCTCTCAGCAGTTCATGTCAGTAACACCGATTTATGTAAATAATAATAATCGTTTGCTAAAAAAGTAATTGCAAAATTTGAAGATTTGGGGGACTTTTTTGAATATTTAAACAATGCGCTGTTTTTACCAAACTAAAAATCAAAATCCAAATGTTTTCTGGCCTCGTATTTATCATGTGCTGACAGGCCTGTTTGAGCTGATTTTGAGTTTCTTAAAGCTATATTGAGACATGTTGAATTTAATTAAAATTCTGCTGCCCAGTAGGGTATTTTACAGCATAAAATGAAGTTGGTTATATCATGAACAGATAAAAAAACAACAATACATAATTATGTCGACTTCAAAATTTCAACTTTTGGATTCCCTAGTTCGTACCAAAACATTTTAGAATAATAAGTGGCCAAATTATAGAAAATAATCTATAAGAAATTGTAAAGTATGCTATACAAACAATTTTAATGTTACTGTATACTGAAACTTACAAATATTGTACAAAACGCAAGACATTTGTATTAGCCATTATAAAATTTTGAATGTTAACCAATATTTGTTATAGTAAAAGTATTATAGATACTGTTATGTTATACTGAACTAATAATATTTTTGGTCATACATTGAACAAAAAAATTGAATTATAATTGGAAAACTCTATAACTTTACTTATAAAACAATAAAAAAATATAAAACAGTTTTTAGCTTCTGACTGGTATACAACACTTGTTAAATATTTCTATTTATATAGGTATCAAAATTTATATAATGAACTTCATATAAGTATCATAAGAGTGGTCAGCACCAACCATGAATAAAGATGTATATTGTATTAACATTTAAAAACAAATTTAAAACATATTATAAGTATATATTTTATATTTTAATTCATTAGGAACACTGAGATATCAGATTTGTTAGGCCAGCTTTTTTATTTATGGTTTAATATTTGATAAAAACTAACACAATACATTCATGATCAAAATCCTACGGGGTTAAAAAATGTTGAAATTTAAAATCAAAATGCTAAATATTCTGAATAAGGAATTGTTGTAAATTAATCTCTCAAAAACTATTTTGGTTAACCTTGTCTGGTTGATGAAATTTGCTTTATAGCTCAGGTGTGCCAAAATTGAACAAAACTGAGGAACAAACGTGGTCTGTACTAGTACCCTTAACACAGTCGTGGCTACTAAGGGTAACAAGTGTCACCCTACCGAGCCTGGGTGTTGCTACGAGGACAGCTGTAATTTTAGAGAACTTGCTAATACGCAGTTGTAAGGCGTATTAAACATCTGTATGAGAGAAGACAACGTATTTTGCAACGCTAAAGGGCGTGTCGTCTAGACGTTGTCCAGCGAGTTCTGTCTGAACGGATTATTGAGCATTACGCATGCGCAGAGAGTCCGTGTCGTGCCACGCGCATGCGCCCCGCCCCGCGCCTGCCTGTATTGTGTCCATCAGTGTCAAACATGCATTATCTGATCGGGACACGGGCTGTACGTGGTAACTGCCACCCGAGAATCCTGCCAATTATTGTATAGCACAGAATGGCCATTGTTTGCAAAAATAGCAAACCGTTCCTGGTTTACATTAGTGCACCTGTAAGGTACCCAAAACTGACATAAGTTGTAGGAGTGGGCCCCTAATACCAGAATCATAATAACATATAAGTAGTGTAAACAAATTAAATATTATGTACACATTGTGGGGCCATTATTTTAAAATCTTAAAATGTAAAAAAAATTATGGTTGCCTGTAAAGTCGGTTTTACGGGCGAAGATTTTACGTGACAACGTCTTTTTCTCGGTAGAATATTTATTGATATGAATATTATTAAATTGCACAATAGGAACAAGGAATTGAATGAAAATAAGAATTGCACAAATTTTAACTATAGAAATATATTTTGTTTACTAAAACATTGTACATAATTTGAAATTAATTAAAATTTGTTATTGTAAATGGTAAAGTTGAATAAAACATTTACTAAAATTGGAATTTGAAATTCTTGCTAAACACAGTTAAATTCTAACTCCGCGCGTGGTGATTGGTCGGTTTAGTTCGTTGGGCAATCGACTGAATTACGATTGATTGCAGAGTGATTTAAACTAATAATTTACTTAACACTATCAACATTTGTCAATAGTATGACATAACCTATAAACTCAGTTTCTCAACTTTTGTGTCAATCTAACAATTAATCAATCAATCATAGTTTACGATAATGAAATATCAGTGTACAATTATTTACATTTATTGTTGTAGTTGTTGTAAATGACGAATCTAAGCACTCCACATTTTCACGAATAAACATAGTTATCTGCTTTATCCCGTGCGGCGGACCCACAGTTACTGCTTTATCCCGTGCGGATCCCGTGCGGCGGACCCACTGGACGGGCATCGTAACGTTACAGGGCGTTACACTTTTTCATGAGTGACTCCGAGCCACAACCTAATTTAAGATGTTGTCACGTCAAAAACCCATCTTAATGATCTCAGTTTGGCTAAAAAATTAAAAAAGTTAAATTTTGTCATTCAGTTAATACAGGATCAAAACCCATAATACCTAATAATAAAAACAGTAGTATAAAGGTTTTAAACATTGTAACTTTAAATTAAAGTTCAGTTAAAGAATTCAATATAGCTTGCAACAATTCGTAAACAACAAAGTAACGTTACATACATTCTTAAGTAACGTATTTTGAACTGATCATTGGTCACAACCCTTTTTTGTATTCTTGGTTAATTTATATTATTTGTTATGTTATATTTTAAAACCAGTATTTTCAAATAGATGAACAATATAGAATACATGCAAACAGTCAATGTTTACAACAGTGAATTTGCGAAGGTTTGCTATTTATTTACTAAATTTTTATCTTTTACCCGTTTATACACGTTTTATTACAATGACATAATATGATGACAACTTAATCTCATATTACATGCTACTTTCACTTTTGGGAATTTGTTAATTAGAGACACTTAAAAATTTTATGTTTACTTACTTGGGTTTAAGGACTCGTGTTAGACATTGATTTTATGCTCGTTGCTCATGGGAGAAGCGCAAAATATGCACAAACTTTACATTCCATAGCCATATAACTGTAACATTTGTTCATGCAGATTTGCAGATCATGGAACATCTGCAAACAAGATGAAAAATCTAAATGAATGCAACTTTAAGTCATTCCAGAGAGTACGCTTTCTGTAGGAAATGGGCGACCTCCTTTGTGATTAGACTGATCGGTTTGTCGATAGTGTAAAAGGGACTGCATTTTCTAATACGAATATTTTTATAGGAGGATTTCGTTTTGAGCCTTTTCGTTCTTCGTCGCCGACTGTTTTTGGATCCCTTCAAACGAACATGACTTCAGATTTCAGGAGTTAAGTCTGCAAGCATCAGATTTCCATAACCTTCACTTAAGAGGAAGGTGAACTGGAGCTAAACTCAACAGTCTCTTGACTATTTTATTACCACATTAAGAGTTGATGTTTAAAAAGTCTACGTTTTTAATAATACTATACTTTTGAACAGTTTTGTTACAGTTATTAGTTACAGAATACATACTATAGATATAGTTATTAGAATTGAGTTTAAAAAGGTTTAAGACTACTTCGGTGGAAGAACACAAGCCGGTCCTAATATTGTTTACTTTTTTTAATTAATCATGTTACGCATTCCCTCATGAATTCGCCAAAAGTTTGAAATGATTGATTTTCATTGATGATGTCGAGATATTTGGAAATCATCAAATATTTAATTTATAGATCTAAAAAGTGTATTTTTAGCGATATTTTTGCAGAACTTGGAAACAAACTTGTAGAACATCCTTACTTGGAAACAAAACCTAAATGGATCTTTGTTTACTCAAACGCCACATGACGTCAGAGCTGTCAGGCCTTGGTATCAAGGTGGCATTGGTTTGGCGACGCAATAGCATTTTCAGTTTCTTAATCTTATAGAGCATTCAAAAGTTTAGAATTTTTTACACAGAAGCGCTAGTTTCTATTGTAGTTTTTCACAGCATGTAGATAACATCGTCTCGATTTAGCTTGGTTTTGTTAACGGTAATATCGGTAAACGGTAATTTTTACAATGTTATACGGCTATCTCAACTAATTTTTACGCAATAATCTTCAAGCGCCTTCGTCGAGGAGACGGCCGTGGGAAGTGAAGTGGGGATTTGGGGGATCTATTTTTAGATTTATTAAAAATTTTGGGGTCATCTAAATCCCGAAATTTGCTTCATTTAGAGCAACGGCTTCACTAGTACGATTTATAATTTGCTCGCGTAGTTCGCTGTAGTAATTAATATAAATGTATTTAATTATGTTGAAACTCTAGTGCTTTATTATCGAATGAATTAAGTATTATAAGTGTAAAATACAACAATACTAATAAATATGTTTACATTATCTCTTATAAAACGTATTTATGTAGGCTACGACAGTACAACGTTTTGCACAAATTATTGCAAGACTGAATTAATTGTACTTCAATTTAAGAAACATCACCTAAGCCTGTGCCATTCGAGCTTAGCTCTTTAGCTTATAGTTCATACAAATTAAAGATGAGCCCATATTGAGGATTAGTGTATAATACAATTGAAACTCTAAAAATGATGTAATAATCAGTGTTTCAACACACAATGAATGTTTTTTTGGAAGTTTTTGTAAAACCAATTCCACAGAGAAAAGGAAAATGAGTTAAAATGTCTTTTTGTATAGAGGAAATTAAAGATATTATAATGATATAATATAATATAAAATCTTTAAGCTTTTGAAGCTTTTACACAGAAACTATATTTCGGTAGAAAGACCAGAAAGCCAGTCTACCACGTCACTGTTTATTAGTTATTATTAGTAATTATTAGTTTCTCTCTCTCTCTCTCTCTCTCTCTCTCTTCTCTCTCTCTCTCTCTCTCTCTCTCTCTCTCTCTCTCTCTCTCTCTCACTCTCTCTCTCTCTCTCTCTCTCTCTCCCTCCCTCCCTCCCTCTCTTTTCTCTCTCTCTCTCTCTTTGTTGGCCTGTCTCTCTCTCTAGGTCTCTCTCTAAATAAAGAATCTCTCTCTAATTGTCTCTCTCTCTATCTCTCTCTCTCTCCCCCCCTCTCTCTCCTTTCTAAATCTCCTTCTAAAATTGCATTTTTTTCTTAAAAGGCAATATATCCTGTTTTTAATAATGGTAAACTAAACTTAGGCCCGTTCCGAAATTTAGGCCTGGGTACGCTCTTGGTTTGAGGTTAGCGCACTAAACAAAATTGAACTGTGTGCCAGCTTATTTTTCACATCCTTGTCATGAGGAAAGTAAAACACTTTATGGACCAACTTAAATGTCTAAAACAGTTGTTATCTGTGCAGTAAGAACTATACGGTTCCTAAGCTAAACAATACATTTTTTACAAAAACTTTTAACTTTAAAGGAGGCCTACCTAGAATTTATAATAAATTGTCAGAAAACATAAAAACTTCACCTAGTAAAAGTTTTTAGAATGTTTTAAAAGTTTTAAACAAGTTTTAAAAAGTCCTTGTGAAATTACAAAAAATGGTTGCTTGAAACTGATGTTGAACTAATACTGCTCATACAGCAATGATTATACACTATTGTATATATTGTATAATTAAGTATTGAGATTTATTTTAAGGTATAAAGTTACTTTTAAAGGTAAAGTGAACTATAAAACAGTAGTACAAGGAAGAAATCTTATTTTATTGTTATTATTATTATTTCATGTTTTACATTATAAAAGAATATATATTTTTTAAGAAATGGCATAGATTTATTTTTAGTTTTAGGCCGTTTTATAAAAAAAGTGAAAGCATAATTTTGTCTGAGCGCACATTAAACATTTTATTACTAATGATGGGGCAGGCCTATTATTAGCCTTAGAGGCCCTAAATTTTCTAAAATTATGTACCGTATATATAGATATTTACTTGTAAGATTAATGATGAATTGGAATTTGTATTTACTTTCTTCTCCACAACTTTTAGATGATTTAATTTATGTTCTATATGTAAGTATTTATATAAACATATATAATTTTATTCTTGACGTTAGACCTGGTTTCTGAGAATTTATTGTATGTGAAACAACTGTACATATATTTGGGAAAATAAAATATTATTGTTATTAGTCCGATAAGGAACTAATAACATATGGTGAAGTTAAGGACAATTAATTTGTCGATTCCTTGTACGTCATGGATTCGTCTTGTCACCGTAAATCTGCTCTAAATCTGTTACTTATTATTCGATTTAAATAATTTTGGTGTCATTATATTTGTGACAAAATCCTTTAAAAACTGTTGTATTTGTAATTACTGAAAAAATTGCTGGTTTTTATGATATTCTAAGTTTAATAGTTTTATTGAACGCCATTTTGAAAATACCAAAGATAATTTCATGATATTTTTAGTAACTTATCTTGTTATTTTTAAACTTTTGGCTAAATTTGGTATAATTTAATTTATAATTTTTTAAGGTATTAATTGTTTAATAAAAGACACATACAGATAGACAGATGGGATACTAAGCATCGGAGACCCATGTTTATATGGTGAAATATGTTTGACTTGACTTGAGCAATAACGTGACCTGACTCGTATACTTTTGTCCAGAGAGTTACGGGACACCTTGTATAGTTATTTTGCTTTATTACTATATGTTATAACATATAAATATACCGATAAAACGGAGAACTGCAGGAAACAAGAGAACGTAATAAAAGAGCTATCGTTCACACAGACAGGTGGATGGAATTTTAAAAATAAATGGCATAGATTTATTTTTAGTTTTAGACCGCTTTATAAAAAAAGTATAATTTTGTCTGATCTCACATTAAAAATTTTATTATTAATGATGGAACAGGCTTAGCCTTACATTTTCTAAAACTATGTACAGTAATATATTAATATTTACTTGTAGAATTAGTGATTAATTGAAATTTGTATTTACTTTTTTGTCTACAAATTTTAGATGATTTGATTCATGTTCTGTATGTAAGTATTTATATAAGTATATATAATTTTATTCTTGAGATCAGACTTGATTTCTAAGAAATTATTGTTTGTAAAAAACTGGGAAAATAAAAAAAACTGTTATTGTTATTTGTATGATAAGAAACTGTGTATGGTGAAGTAAGGGCAAGTAATTTGTCGATTCCTTGTACATCATGGATTCGGTCGACTTCCACCATTCCGTCGTTGGTGGTGAACCCACATAAACATGCGAGAAGTGGAGGTAATCGAGGTCACAGGAGCGTCCTTAGCTCGTACGGGCGATCCTCGAGCAGGATTCCTCATTCAGATTCAGCTCAACCGTCCGGTTTAAAGCGAGAATTTATGCTTCTGGGGGAATCGCCGAAGGCTGCCAAAAGCGCATCTTTGGCGGAGCCGGATTCGATTGTCTGTGACGGCCACCCCGTGGAATCGGTGATGTCACAGAGCTCGTGCGGTGGTGACGATCGCAGATCACAACTGGGACACGTCCTCCCATCCTTGGCAGATCCCCCGGGCATAAATCGCGTACAGGAAGCTGAGGGGCGCGGCTTGCATCGTGAGCGACATCTGGTCTGCAGGAGTCTGCAGGAATACCAAGTGGGGAGCATTCTTCTGGGGCGGTAAACAATTTCCTCGTGATTTCATTTACTGCTTCGCAAATTGTTGATGCTTGGGGCATCAGTAGTGTTTGCATTTACGTCGAAGAATTGTATTTCAATGTATTTACATAGTGTTACAAGTGAAGTAGCACGGAATTGTTACAGTATTAAAGAATGCCTAATCTGGACAAACCAAACTGTGAGAAAAATTTTACCTGCCAAGGGATCTCCGCGGGATTTCAGGATAAGTAGTTTTTGGACTTGAAGCTTCAAAATTAGGTTTATAGTTTTTTAAAATTTTAATCATAAATCAATAATAATAAATAAAACAATATCAGTAACCCTACGTTTCGAAATCTGCAATCTGATCTCTTTTTCAGGCGAATTTACAGTATTAACGAGTGCCTAACCTAGGCAAGCAAAACTGTAAGAAATAAATTTTACCAGATAAGAGATGGTCGCGGGATTTCAGGATAAATAGTTTCTGGACTTGAAGCTTCAAAATTAAGTTTATAGTTTTTAATATTTTCATAATAAATAAATAATAATAATAATAATAATAATAACAATAATAGATTTAAAATATCATTTTAAAACTACGTTTCGAGATCTCGAATCTGATCTCTTTTTCAGGCGAATTTACAGTATTAACGAGTGCCTAACCTAGGCAAACCTAACTTTAAGAAAGAATTTTTACCAGATAAGGAATGTCCACGGGATTTTAGGATAAATAGTTTCTGGACTCGGAGCTTCATTAAGTTTACAGTTTGTAATATTTTAATCATAAATCAATAATAATAAACATACAAAATATCAGTAACATTACTTTTCGAGATATGCAATCTGATCTCTTTTTCAGGCACATAACTAACCTAACACAGATTTTAACTATGTTAATATTATCACTGAACGAAAGCAAATTGTCCGTAAAATCCCATTTCCTTCACAGTCCTTTTAAATGTAAAGAATGTTAAAACTATTCTTAGTTGTCACGTTGTAGAAGTAGGCTTATTTTATTCGTGATCGGAAAACAAGGCAAAATCAAATATGGATCTAACAATACTAAGACCGGAGTAAATTGCAATGGCCATAAATATACACTTTTTGAATGATTTTCTTTATCGTGGCAACAAGGCAAACCCGATATTGGCGTCGGAATATAATTCTTTCGAACCAGAAGTGCTCACACAGGTGCAAAGTCTACGCCATTGCAAGCGAAGCCGCGGGTAACTGCTATTATTTAAATAATTTTAGATCAATTTTGAACTTAGTTTTAATTTATTACTTATAGCGGACTTGTACCGTACATGAGTATCTGGTGGGATTACTGAATTATGACCACGCCATATTAAATCATTCAGTTTGATGAAGGAATATAGAGAACATTAATAGAGAATTCCAATTTATTGAGCAAAAGTGATAAATTAAAATATCCCATAATCATACTGGGTTCTGACCTTTCTGCCGTGTCTTCAAATATTCTATGATGAATTTGTCCCAATGCAAAAGATTTTGGTTTACTTACGATTAGTTTGAGAGCCTAACGACTCATTTATTGGAGTAGGTACGAGATGTTGGTGGTTTGAGATGAATATTTTAGAAAAGGCACTAAAGGTACTGATCTTATTATTTTCAGCCAAGATTTGATTTAATTTAATTGATTATATTTGAAGATATTAGTTTTTTATAAAGATAAAAAAAAAAAAAAAAAAAAAAAAAAAAAAAAAAAAAAAAAAAAAAAAAAGATGGGAAACTAAGCATTGGAGGACCCATGTTGATATTGGTGAAATGTTTGTCTTGACCTGAGAAATAACGTGGTATACCTTTGTCCAGAGATTTAAGGGACACTTTGTATAGTTATTTTGCTTTATTACTATATGTTATAACATGCATCTATACAACGTAGTATCTAAGGTGCTATCAGACCGTAACAAAAAAGTTATCAAACAGACAGACAGATGGATGGACTACCCTTTTACCTCTTGGCCCAAAAGTTAATAAGGTTTTTCCTTGAACCAAGAAGAGCTTATTTTGCAGTTTTACTAATGTATTTGTAAGCAATCACAAAATAAAATATGTTTGGACTACCGCAGGGATCAAGTTTAGTTCACTTATTTTCCTTCCTAATGTTTGTACATCGTATTTTTACTTGGAACCTATGTACTAAGTGACAAGTCTATATGACCTTTCTATCAAGAACTATTGCACACATGGGCAGTCAACGATTCGATTTTAAGAGAACATGCCGGGTCCTTGATAATGGAGAGGGCACTGGTACGATAACACCGAGCCATTTTAATTCACCCAGCTCCCAAAAGTTAGGCCGGGTGGAAGAATTACCTGACGGTACGCAGCTCCCAATAGCTATGACGGTACTCTTTTTTACCTGAGAACTCTAGTCATTTAACCTGATATCGCTTGCCTAAAATTATAATAGAGAGCGAAAGTAGATATATCTGCGTCTTGACTAGAATGTATACACCGAATACGGACTAGGCTCATTCACGAACAAGTCTGAATGTTGTTTACAAGTGGCAGATTGTTGCGATAGTTTTTTCCCAAAAAGGAAACCGCGACTGAACGAGACGTGCTCGATAGACCCCGGAGGTGCGGTGGCCAGGGAGCTTTCACTGGGAAAGTGACTCAGTCACCAACAGCCTCTTGTCAACTCCGGTAAGTCCATTCATGCGAATAAACTTCTTAGGCTATTTTTAGAACCAGCATATATATAAAAATTAATTGTATTTACTATAATATAACTGATTTATGTAGTAATAGACATGCTTATATGTATTTGTAAACAATCACAAAATAAAATATGTTTGGGCTACCTCAGGGATCAAGTTTAGTTCTCTAATCTTTCATATTGATGTTTGTACAATCGTATTTTTTATTAATAAACCAAAAACATTTATTGTGCTTGGACTACCCCAGAGATCAAGTTTAGTTCACTTATCATCCAAATTAATGTTTGTACAATCGTACTTTTACTAATAAATCAAAAACAATTATTGTGTTTTGAGTACCTCAGGGATCAAGTTTAATTCACTTATTTTTTATATTAATGTTTCTACAATCGTATTTTTACTAATAAACCAGAAACATTTATTGTGCTTGGACTA
Organism: Homalodisca vitripennis; assembly: GCF_021130785.1. Classification (NCBI taxonomy): domain Eukaryota; kingdom Metazoa; phylum Arthropoda; class Insecta; order Hemiptera; family Cicadellidae; genus Homalodisca; species Homalodisca vitripennis. Next base: position 182,600,119 of record NC_060211.1, read on the forward strand.
CCCCAGGGATCAAGTTTAGTTTACTTATTTTTCATATTAATGTTTGCACAATCGTGTTTTTACTAATAAACCGAAAGCATTTATTTAATCTAGAAAAGAATATTTTAAATTCCCATATTTAATATTATTAAGTGATACAACAGTAACTGTATTTCTTCCAGTTTTTAAAATAGATTTACTGTTGGAGAGTTAATCATCATATTTCCTGTTATAGCTGTACATTAAATAGTCATTATGGTTTATTTGTTTTATAAATAAAGTGGTCAATATAAAAGAACTATATTTTCAAGTAAAAATATGAATTAAGTACTATTTTTCTCGCAAGAAAAGTAAAGGTTCTACCAAATTTGCTTATTTTGCCTAATGGAATTTACTACGATTTTAGTAATGTGTTAATAAGATGGCTCTGTTAGTGCGAGTGATATTTTCCTTATGCTTCATATGTGTTTAATATCATTTAATATTTGCAACAAGGAGAAAGAACAATTAATTGAGAGCAAGGTCCGTGTTGTCGACTGCAGCGCACGTAGTGGCCAAACCTGACAACAACGTGAAGACCTTGAGGTGTGACTTCATTACCATACTAATGACTGGAGACTTGCGGACAAGCCAAGTACACAGTACAACCTACCGAACACCGTAACCGCCGTAACCGCCACAACCGCTCAACCGTTCACGCCTACAATACCGCTCGGTTTGGGTGTTGTTTCAGTGCTCGATTTCTGTGGGATAGTCAGGAAGGATACCTCACTTTAGCGTCATGCACACAAATATAATGGGTCTCCTTACAATTACACTTAGGTGCGAACACAATTGTAAACATAAAATAGATAATTAGAGGGGAATAGTAGTAATTAAGGTGATGACATCACATTGATGACAAGGTGAAAATCATACCAGGTGCTATAAATAGAAGAGCGCTGTATATTTCTAAGCTTGCAATTTTCGGCACTTTTTTAAAACACGATTGTGCCAGAAAAATTTAATTGAAACTGCATTTTATCTAAATTACTTCAACCCTTCGCGTAGTCCCGATGTGTGTTAATAAAAGGGGCCCTAATGCGTGATAACAAATTATGCTCCGTTAAAATTGTTCATTTTCTACAACTGTTTTACAGCTTAATCATGTCGTTCCTGTAAAACAATACTGTCATGACTCATGTTGTGGTCAGGCAAAATGTAATCACTGTTTTATAATGTTTCTGTTGGAGGTCGCTAGTTTAACGTTTAATCTTGGTTCTGGAACCTTTATTGAAAAATGGGTATACGTTCTATGCATTTAAAGCTTCTCAAAGAATTAAGAATCTGTACTACTTTTTTTTTTCTATCGATTCAGCATTGCTTGGAAACCTGTATCCATCTTGACAGATGGATTGTTTTGTCTGGTGATTTCAATATAGATTTTTCCCACCATTAGTCAGTCATCTAAAATTTTTTATCGATCTGATGAATTCGTTCGGCTTGGTGAGCACAATAGACACTTTCACTCGAGAATTTAATGGTTCCAGTTCACTCATTGACAACAACATATTTTAGCAATATTCCAAAGAATATGTTTTTCACCTCAGGTTATTCTAATTACTGGAATTTCCGATCATCATGCGCAAATTGGAGACATTGCCTCATTTGTTCCTTCAACCCACAATATTATTAAATTTACATTCAAGCGGTGCTTCACCCCGGACGGCATTCGGGTCTTGAGGAGTCTTCTGGAGGGTGAATCATGGCATGAGCTTTTTGGAGCCGCTGATGTTGAATGAAATGTTTGACTCATTTCTTGCAATTTTGTCATTTTATATTGATTGTGTTTTTCCTACAAAAAAGACTAAGTTCGGTACATGGGGCACTCAGATGAGGATTCCTTTGGATGAAGATCTAAAAAAAACTTCATAATCGCCTTTTGTTTTCTCTACTCGCTGTCTAAGCATCTTGACTCTTCTCATCCTTTGAGAGTTTCTTTTATTCAAACCAAGAAGGAGTTTAGGAATCGCATCCATTCCGCCAAAGCGAAAAAAGTATTGACCTACATCAGCGGGGCTCAGAATAAACAGCGAGCTGCTTGGAATGTGGTTAAGGATCTCATTCCCTGATAAGAAAAGCTAATGCCTTCACACATATTACGCTTAATGACGAGAATGGCGATCTGATGAAACAATCCTAGGATGATTTCAGAGAAATTCAACATCCATTTTGCAGAAATAAGCCAAGTTTGAGAGATTCTGAGGGTAATTCTTCATTTGTTCCTCCCTAGATCATTGTCTTCATCAAGTATGAGTTCCTCTATATTTTTTGCTCCAACTGATAAGAATGAAATCATCTCAGTCGTAAAGTCCTTGAAAACAAGCAATTCAGCAGGATTTGATGGAGTTTCATCCAGGATTTTGTTGAGCTGTATAGATATATTGGCTGATCCTCTTGCACAGATTGCGAACTCGTCATTTGAATCTGGGAAGTTCCCATCACACTTGAAGCTCTCAATTGTAAAACCTATATTTAAGAAAAAAGGAAGTCCAAATGAACTTAGCAATTACCGACACCCCATTTCGATCCTTTCTACATTTTCAAAAGTTCTTGAAAGGCTTGTGCTGACCAGACTTTCCAACTACCTGTCTGTCAATGGAATTTTACATGACCATCAATATGGCTTTTCGTGAGGGGTTGTCTACAGTCAATGCAATTTTTAGTCTTCTAACTGAGGTATCAAACTCATTGGATAACAGGAATCACGTGTTTGGCCTATTTTTGGATCTTACGAAGGCTTTCGACGTTGTGGATCACGGGTTGTTGCTCAGAAAACTTGAAAACTTGGGTATTAGAGGGAAAGCTTTTGATTGGATTGCTTCTTATCTCCTGAACCGTAGACAGATTGTTGAAATTCCTTTTATTGATGATACAGGGTGCTTTAAGAAAACAATTTTCTGAGGAGCGAGAAGTACGCACTGGAGTTCCCCAAGGCTCCGTACTTGGTCCTTTATTATTTTTACTATTCATAAAATGACATCCATCGAAAGCGTGAAATGGTTCCAAGTTGTTTTTGTTTGCTGATGATACCTCTTTGGTCATCTCTGGTTGCAATCGAGCCGAGCTTGAAATCCAAACCTTTGTTCAGGCCAGTAATTTGCTGCAGTGGTTTGGGTGAAAACTCTCTGTTTGTAAATACATCTAAAAACCAATTTTCTTGATTTTGGAATTAGAAAGTCTGCTAAAACGTTGATTGAATCTCAAAACATTATGATTGGAGAGTCAGAAATGTGTCCTTCTTTGAATGTTAATATCTTGGAATTGTTTTGGATGATCAGCTAAACTTTTTTTAGTCACATTGATAAAGTCACGAAAAAACTAAGCAGCTGCATATTTTTGATGTATAGACTATCCTGTTTTGCTAGTGAGGAAATTCTTTTGCTTACTTACTATGGCTGTTTTTATCCTTACCTTTGCTATGGAGTCTCTATATGGGGATACGAGAGTAAGAAAACTCAATATGTTTTTTTCGTCTCCAGAAAAGAGCTATACGGATCATTTTCAAGTTGAGTCGTTCCCAGTCTTGTAGAGGTTACTTTCGCAGTAATAATATCCTTACGTTCCCATCCATTTATATCCTTCAGTGTCTTTCTTTTTACAAAAAGTATCCCCACCTTTTTTTCAGTCAACGTTAATCCAGCCCATAATTACTCCTTAAGAAAAAGAAACAACCTAATCCTACCCTGCCATAAAACATCTTTTTTTGAAAAACAAAGTCTTTACTCCTGCATGCCGCCTTTTTAACTCTTTGCCATCCTGCTTGAAAAATTGTTGTGGACGATAGGGAATTTCCAAAATCGTCTGAAAAAATTTCTTATTTCGAGAGAATATTACAGTGTCCGGGAATACGTTGAGGATAATAAATTGTAGATCACTCCTGTTATATTGATTTGGTCTTGTTGAGTGTTTGATCTGTCAGTAGTCTATACTTTAAGTTAGGATATTATAATTTTCTTGACGAATGCCTATGCATGTTATGTTTTTGGCAATAAATGAATTGATTGATTGATTGATTGACTAGACAAACTGTCAGAATCAAAATTAAATCCGATAGTGAAAAACCGAATACGCAATTGTAGTTATTAAATTTACGCTACGGTGCTATGACTGTTATCTAAGGTTTCAACGAGTAAAATTTAAATATTGAGATATTTCGGCGTCTCTACTTAGATCAGTCAACAAATGTTAAACCGAAACTGACAGAGCCAGTAATGCACATCCACTATAGAAATGTGTAATCTTGATTGGCTGAAGGTCAACCAATCAGAGTTGAATATGTTATATCTTTGACCAATATGGATAGCTTCCTTAACACTGGCAGGTAGACTTGAGCCCTGGTTTTAGGACTAATATTAACAATAAATCAAAATAAGAAATTATACAATTGATTCACGGCACTGTATTCCGTATTTTGTCTTCCTTAATCTTTCGGGATACTGGATATAGTATGCAATATGAAAATGTAGAGTTACACTCTTCCGTTTTTCCATTTTGCGTAGGAGACAGAAAAATGACTAAACATTCGTAAAACGTATTTATTTTTGACGTGCAGTGCTGTTCCCGTTACAGTCTGGGGTAAACCGAATCTTCATGTACTCGCAGGGTGATGTAAGTCAGTGACTGGCTGGACCGGTTGTCTATCTGGTCTATCTGGCAATTGTTGAAACCTCTGTCTATAAGATCGCCTAATAAAGTATTTACTTTTTCCATTAAAGTTTGCTGTACACCGAATCTTCATGTGCTGAAGAATGATGTAAGTCAGTGAGTGGCTGGACCGGTTGTCACCCATCCTCTGCGACCTCCACACACCAGAGGTCTAGCTGGCAATTGTTAAAACCCATGTCTATAAGATCGCTGAAAAAGTATTTACTTTTTCCATTAAAGTTTGCGGTACACCGAATCTTCATGTGCTCGAAGAATGATGTAAGTCAGTGACTGGCTGGACCGGTTGTCACCCATCCTCTGCGGCCTCCACACACCAGAGGTCTAGCTGGCAATTGTTAAAACCCATGTCTATAAGATCGCTGAAAAAGTATTTTCCTTTCCCATTAAAGTTTGCGGTACACCGAATCTTCATGTGCTCGAAGAATGATGTAAGTCAGTGACTGGCTGGACCGGTTGTCACCCATCCTCTGCGACCTCCACACACCAGAGGTCTAGCTGGCAATTGTTAAAACCCATGTCTATAAGATCGCTGAAAAAGTATTTTCTTTTCCCATTAAAGTTTGCGGTACACCGAATCTTCATGTGCTTGAAGAATGATGTAAGTCAGTGAGTGGCTGGACCGGTTGTCACCCATCCTCTGCGGCCTTCACACACCAGAGGTCTAGCTGGCAATTGTTAAAACCCATGTCTATAAGATCGCTGAAAAAGTATTTACTTTTTCCATTAAAGTTTGCGGTACACCGAATCTTCATGTGCTCGAAGAATGATGTAAGTCAGTGAGTGGCTGGACCGGTTGTCACCCATCCTCTGCGACCTCCACACACCAGAGGTCTAGCTGGCAATTGTTAAATCCCATGTCTATAAGATCGCTGAAAAAGTATTTACTTTTCCCATTAAAGTTTGCGGTACACCGAATCTTCATGTGCTCGAAGAATGATGTAAGTCAGTGAGTGGCTGGACCGGTTGTCACCCATCCTCTGCGGCCTTCACACACCAGAGGTCTAGCTGGCAATTGTTAAAACCCATGTCTATAAGATCGCTGAAAAAGTATTTACTTTTTCCATTAAAGTTTGCGGTACACCGAATCTTCATGTGCTAAAGAATGATGTAAGTCAGTGAGTGGCTGGACCGGTTGTCACCCATCCTCTGCGGCCTCCACACACCAGAGGTCTAGCTGGCAATTGTTAAAACCCATGTCTATAAGATCGCTGAAAAAGTATTTACTTTTCCCATTAAAGTTTGCGGTACACCGAATCTTCATGTGCTCGAAGAATGATGTAAGTCAGTGAGTGGCTGGACCGGTTGTCACCCATCCTCTGCGGCCTCCACACACCAGAGGTCTAGCTGGCAATTGTTGAAACCTTTTTATATAAGATCGCATAAAAAAGTATTTTCTTTACCCGTTACAGTCTGGGGTACACCGAATCTTCATGTGCTGAAGAATGATGTAAGTCAGTGAGTGGCTGGACCGGTTGTCACCCATCCTCTGCGACCTCCACACACCAGAGGTCTGGCTGGCTAGCTGTTCATGCCCGGCCCAGTGCCAAACAACGTAACAGCGCAATTAGCATTACCTGAGCTGGTTTAAAATATCCCTTTTGTCCTGGGGCTTGTAGGGTTTCCCCAACTAATTACCAAATAGCCTTCTTGTAATGAATTATGTATTTAGTTGCACCTGAATCAGACTTTGCCTTCTTGCAAGGAAGACAATGGCTCTTGTTTGACTTGAAAACATCGGAATTTCTCACAATCAACTTGTTTTGAACACGTCATCAACCGTCTGTTGACAATATCCAAGAAAACATACATAATCAGATCGTGCTACGAGAGTAACTGTTTCCTTGAACCGTTCATTGCGACACTAGTCATGTACTGACTTTAGGACTAGAACCTGCGTCAACTTCAATCAACGTATTTCACAGCAATGCACTACAATATATTTTTTTTATTTGAACTGGCCGTAATGAGAATGATGGGTGTAAGGATATAAATAAGGCCGATCTTAGCTGTAAAACCTATGTAGTAGTTCGGGCATTTAAATTGCATCGATCTCCAACGGGTTGAATGGAGAAGGCAAGCCTGAATTTTGGGAGAAGTACTCGATGAAAGGATTCTAATATCTTGAATGAATCTTGTTAATCTCATCTACAAATACCCAGTTGTCAAAGCTTCCTTAAAGTGTTTTGTTAAAGCTCGTGTCACTTCTTTAACAACTTCAAAAAGAAGACATAGTAAGAAGAGGTGAGTCCGTTAAAGAGTGATAGGATAGGAAATGACAGAAAAGGGATGTAATTTTTTTTGTTTTATTGCTGAGACAATAATACATCGTATGGCAAACGTCAATTAATAATAATATCCTAAAATTTCAATCATTCATACTATAATACACATACAGACATACAATGTTTAAAATAACACCTCTTTCATTCATCGCCAATGCAACCCACTTCGAACAGCGGTTGTCATTCTTCTAATTGGGCGGCCTCCCAGTTGAAAGCCAAAAACTCACCTGCATTATAAAACGCTTGAGACACCAAGAAGCGTTTTAGGCGAGTCTTAAACGTCTTTGGCGTTGGAGCATCTTTGATTGAATTGGGCAGTCTGTTGAGGAATTGAACACCCGCTTGTGAAGGCAGGCGTTCATAAACCACCGTTCCGTGTCTACCAGTTCGGTAGTTTGCTCTGCCACGTGTCTCATACATGTGTATGTCTTGGCCTCTGGTTAAGGCAAATTTATTCACACAAAACATAGTTGTTTCCAATATGTAGAAACATGGCAGAGTCAACAGCTGCAATTTCTTGAAAACTTGCCTGCACGACTCTCTGAATTTGATTTTTGCGATGATTCGAATTGCTTTTTTTTGGAGTCTGAAAACTCTTTGGAACTGAGTGTTAGCGCAAGCTCCCCAAAGGCCAGGTGGGAGGTATATCAAGCCATAATACGCCGTAATCAGTACCTGACTCGAGCAGTATTTTGCTAAAGACCTCAGAACAAAGATGCCTGAGCAGATTTTGGCGCAAACATGATCAATGTGCACATTCCATGTCAGTCCTCGATCAAGGTACATTCCAAGGAATTTTGAAGAGTAGACTTCTTCCAGTGTGGAGTCAGCCATCAACGATGGCAGGTCCGCACTGGTTGCCCGCAGTGCGCAAAGAAAAATTTAAAACGTTGGTTTTTGAAGAGTTTATTGTGAGGTTGAGGCTGTTGAAGTATTGGACACAGTTGTTGATATCAACAAAAGCCTGTTGTTCCAAAACTTCGCTTGATCTTGCATTGAAAAAAAAGAGTCGTATCATCTGCAATCTGCACTGTTCTTCCATGCAGAAGCGATGATTCTATGTCGTTGACATAAAGCAGGAAAAGCACAGGACTGAGGATGACCCCTGAGGGACTCCATAGCTAAGATCTATTGGTTTGGATGATTTATTTGATATCTGGACAACTTGGGATCTGTGGCTTAGAAATGAGCTAAGCCATTTAAAAGGCACGCCTCGAATGCCGTGGGACTCAAGTTTGTCGAGCAGTATATTGTGGTCAACGCAGTCGAATGCTTTGGACAGATCCAGGAACACACTCATTGTGTGGTTCCGACATTCAATCCCCTCTAAAATCATATCGACAAGATCAACGACTGCGTCGGTTGTCGATTTACCCTTTCTGAACCCAAACTGTTCATTTGAAAGCTGATTGTATTTGTCCTAAAAAGTGAAGCATTCTTATAAGAAAAAGCTTTTCAAAAATTTTGCTGAATACTGGCAAAATTGAGATAGGCCGGTAGTTATTTATAGAGGCTGGGTCGTCTTTCTTTAAAATTGGAACAAATTTTTGCAATTTTAAGGAGAGAGGGGAACACTCCTGTTTGGAATGAATAATTTACTAATTCAATTAAGGGTCTCACTAAATGCTTGCAGCGTTTTTTAATGAGCCATGGGGACATCGGATTGACATCAGTAATGTGAAGAGAAGAATGGGGTATATGGTGAGGAACGAGAAAAGTTTTAGGTAGGGGTTGATTTATTAATGTGGCAAAGAAAATAAATTGAAAATCTTCCCCTTTGAACCTTCTTGAGCGTGAATCTATGCATCAAACTATTCAAAATGTGCTTTTCTTCCATTCTTGGCTTCAAAACCTCTGTAGCAGTTTGTGCATCCAAACTCCATCGGATTTACAGGAGTATGAAGGGGGCAGGTAATGGTGTAGTTGGATAAAATAAGTCAACTGAGGGATCCGAATATAATGATTGGATCTTGTTAATATCATCTACAAATGACCGACTGTCAAAATATTCTTTTGGGGTGACCTGGGGAGCGCCGTCGAAGCTCAGCATTCTGCTTAATATTCTTCGTCTGAGAGAGTGACAGAGAGGGAATGTGCAGAGGATTATGTGCGAGACGATGAGGAATGAGAAGTGTGAAGGGTTAGGCAAGGATTGGTGTATGAATGATGGAGAGAAGGTGTGAGAGATTACAATTCCTCTTCAGTGGAGGACATGACGGAATGGGGATGACAGATAAATGATTAGTGGGAAAGGAGTTGGAGGAGAGAGAATGATGGAAAGACACAGTTGGAGAAAAATGACTCGTAGACATAAAAAAATCTGAATCATTGGAATGCGCGTTACATTTTAGATGTTTATCTCTTCTCATCTCATCTGTCTTCGCACACACGAGTTAGGAGGATGAGTAATATAAGTCTGCACTGTTTCTGAAAGCTTAGTACGGTAGTCATTTGTTCTCTTAAACAGCTTACCTTGGAGAACTACTATAACTAATATTTTAATGGGTATTATAAGACTTTCTGATTATTAGAATGAATCAAAATCATCTTCAGGTACTGTCATTGCTTGGCATTTAAAAGGATATTGTGCATCTAAAGATTATATTTGCAAACTTCATTTTGAATCAGTAAGAAAGGACTTGCCATACAGAAATAATAAAGGTATGTTCTTTTTTATACAAATATCGTCACTGGAGGTAACCTATCATCACACCTTATTTTGAAGATTCTATGAATGTTACAGATTGATTGTTACAGATTGTTACAGATACTTGAATGAATGTTACAGATCACCAGCGACCAAGTCGAGTGGTGATGTGGGCTGTGTCGTTGTTATTTGTTGCCGCCTCCACCGCCGTCTGCGCCGCCCCCGGCCCCCAGACAGCCGCCCCTGCCACCCCCAATAAATGTGAGTACCAATGGACACCATGATACTACCCTTCAACAAAACTTTGAGAAACCATGTCCCATCTTCTTTATTCATCTAGTATATGGCGAGAGTAGAGATATCTTAAAATTCCGAACTTATGAGCGTTACCTTAGCCATAACATTTTTAAAGGTAAATCAAACACACCCCTTAATAGACGTGCTTTAATGTATTGTAAAGCGTACGTGTAGGCTGTATATATGAAAAATGTATTTGTGAACACTATCGTTACAAAACCCTAACTTTGTAACTTTGACGAGATCACTATGTAAAAAATAGAATTTGGGAATGTTACAAGGGAGTAAAGAAATATAAGAACCAGAGTTACTTTATTGCAGATATGCATGTTTGTAATTCTAAAAAAGAAGCATTTTATCTTTTGCTTAGTTAGATTAAGTTTAATAGACCTGCAGGTATAGACAAGCTCGAGGTAGTAAAAAATATGAACTTTTAATGCTTGCTATTTTATTACCTCATGATCTTGACTGACAGCTTTCCAAGGATTTTAATGCTGTCTCTAACTTGATGATTAGATCCTTCGCGCCATTCTCTACACATGCATTGATACTGTCCTTAGCGTTCTCAGTGGTTACAGCGATGTGGTAGTTGAAGGTGTCAACTTCATTGCAGGACATGATTTCATCAATGTCAGCGAGGAGTTTCTTCTCGGTTGCCTTGCAAGAGGGGGGTGGGGGAAGTCTCAGGGAGGTGCAGACTATGGAGTTTTGCCGGAAGGAGTTGTCAATTTCCCGCGTTTTATTGATCGATTCATTGATGAGGGATCTGAATTTGTTTTTGTCTTCTTGTGGTACCGCGTCTACACAAGTTGCTATAACAGATTCTATAGTATCTTGAGCTGTCCTGAACTCTTCGCTGGTCGTGACACATGGGGAGTCCTTCACAGCTTCTGCGGCCTCGCTGTACTTCTTCAGTGCTGAAGAAGCGTTGTTTGAGACCTTCAGTTCATCAATAAAATCTCCCAATCGAGTGTCCACTTCGTCAAACATTGCTTGAAGTGCGTTAGCTGTCCATCTGGACTCCGCTCTGAAGTAGTCAAAGTCGGCAGCACCTTCTACTTCAGGCTTCACAGTGCTCGATACTTCCTGGACAAATTGAATTATCTCTGTAGTTATGTGCCTGTACGATCTACATAGTAATATAAAAAGTCACTTCCATTATAAAAAGTTAAGGAATAACCAGGCGAAGTAGGGGCTAAGATGCCGTGTCTGATACAACCTGGGGACCAGCGGCTTTAAGGTGACTTCCAAACTTCAGCCAATGGTCGGGCAGGCGGACTGCTTCAGATTCTCTAGTTTTCCTGATCCTAAGTGTAAAGTTTCAGCCAAATTTTCAATTTATATTATCTTTTTTATTTTATTTATTTATTCCAACGAAAAATCCATTCCTCACATACTAAAAATCACTTCGTAATTGCACTATGTTGGTCTACTAAATAAGGAAAAAAAAAAACCATATTAAGACCGTCGAATTTCCTAACCTAGACAGGAGGAAACACGAAAGTCGTTCCTTGGTTCCTTGTCGGGAACAGAGAAGAGTTGCAAAAAGAGTAATGATAGCTGGCAGTTAAAATCCTTGAGAAAGTGGGCAAACTTTGGAGCTGAACAATATTATACTGTACCCAATACTGTATTATATTACTCTTAAAAAATAGTATACTCTGCTAATATATTATGAATAACAATATTAAAATCAAAACAAAACCGTCTATGTACAGTACTATTGCTCTTAATTTAGATGTTCCTGTATAAAAAGGCTTATTGTCATTTTAATCGTGTTAGCAATATCTCGAAACGGTTTAAACAACCGGAAAACTTTATCGATAGTTTTACACTGGCACACAACTGTTCATTCACATTCTCTTATTATTATGTCAATAATAATAAAAACTCATAACACACAGCTCCTTATTGTATCTGTTTTATGTAAAAGTATATTTCTTTTAAAAATTTTGATAGCAATTAATTACCATTTTTATAGGTTTTAGTAACATCTACTAAAAATATTTGTATGTATATGCTGTTTTAATACGCATTTTTCAAATACAACATTCGTCGAAAATGGTCTTTTATAGCATAATGAGGGTTTCCTAACTCGATCACTGCCGTATTTTTACTTCTTCATATTAAACTTACACACGTCTAGATAAGTTTTCTTAGCAAATCTATTGTAATTGATGTTTTCAAAATGGCCGTCCCATTACTCTCATTATGGCTATACTTTTTTTAACTCAGTTACTTTTTTTAAACAGTAAAAACCCCAGAGGGTTCACTTTTGAAACCAAACTGGGTACAGCAAAAACCGATGTGTCACTTAAATCTGGGCAACCTTTCGAATGTCCAGGAGCTGCACATCATTAACCGCAAATGTCAATATTCCCTTCTTCCGGAGGGACATGACTTGAGATTAATGCCCTAAATTTTCCCTCGTGAATCTCGACAGGAGGCGGCCCCTACCAGGACCTTAACCATCCAGAATATCTTGTCACTCCGGAAGCAGCGCTAATGTACTTATAGGATTAGGTATAATTTTGTAAGTTTCTTGTCCTAAGAGAACAAAAAGTAAGAAAAAGAGAAAACTTTTGAAAAAAAGAAATTATTTGAAAGAAACATTCTGAAAATGCATAAGCTATTTTATAACTATTAAGCATTAAAGAGTAAAACTTAAAAAATAATGTAAAAACCTCAAATTATTTGCAAAATTTTGTGTCCCAAAATGGTAACCTGATAATACTTCCAGAAGTTTGTAATATCTGATATAACGGTATTTAGTATGCCTAAACCATTTAGTGAATTATCTCCAATTAGACGTTTCAGTATGGTGGAAAATTATTACAATTTTTAAACACCTTCTGTCGTTAATTTTCCCATATAGACTAACCAATTAGATTGTTTAACATCGAAAAAAAAAATATATATATATAGGTAGAATCTTGAAGCATTGGAAAAACTGTTTTATTGTAGTATCACTAGATAAAGGAATACAACATTTTCCAACATATAATTTTTTATTTTGTGCAAGGCCTTTCTGAATCAAAGATTCCATCATCAGGCACTTCACAAATATGTTGGAAAATGTTGTATTCCTTTATCTAGTGATACTACAATAAATAATAATATACTTTATTTCCACCATTTACAAGACAAATACAAAACAATTTACATTCTTTGGAAATACACTGACCAAAAACCAGTAGCTGGTCAGCGTAACAAAAACAAAACAACTTACAAAATAAAATAAAAAGAGTCCTTTCGTAGTAAAAAACAATATTCCAGCCAACAAGCTGCTCTCCATGACGTCTGTATCTGGCTAAAACGTCCAGAGCCATATAATGATAAACAGTACATATATATACATACATACATATAGTATACATAAATATAGAATACAATAGACAAAGTTACCATTCACTAACCTATAATCACAATAAATCTGATATATTGATTACAAGTTTGGCTAATATTAATTACAAGGAAAAATTACAAAAAGTTGTAATATTGGTAAAATAAAATAAATTAAGAATTTTGGTACTATTTGAAAAAATTAAAAAGTCGAATATTCAGCTCAAAACATTTGTCAATTCACCAATATCAAGATGTGTCAAAAGCCAAGCTTTCAGCATTTTAGAAAAACAATTCAAGACATTGCATAATTTTATTTCGCTTGGAATTTGATTAAAAAGCTTTGGTCCTATGTACAGAATGGATTTCCTAAAAGATTCTTTGTTTACTTTTGGTATTCTGAAAATTCTGTTATTTATACTTCTGGTCCTGTGCAACAAATCATTTGTTCCAACATTCCCACTGCGCAAATAAAAAATTCTTAATACTTTATATACATACAAATGTTCTACCGGCAAGATTTTTTAACTGAACATACAGGGGGAAAGCACTTTCTCTTCTATTTTTTTTTTTTTTCAATATTACACGAATCAAGTAGTTTTGTGTTGTTTTTAATTTGAAACTCTAGTGTTTCACAAACTCTATAATATATAAACCACTTCTGTGTTTGCATCTTGTTGGTTTTGAATAAGGTGGGATCCAGAAATATAAAAAAAAACAATACGTATTATATACTATACCGAGCCTCAAAGCAATAACTTTGGAAAAATCAACCTTCAAAAGATTTATTGCTTTATACATGATTTTATGTGATGTTTCGTTTTATTGCCCATTATAGTGGAGTGAAGTAAAGGATAACTGTTCCTGTAGGAGAAAAAATGTAAAATTAATACTTGTTATCAAAAGATAGTATGGTGACTTATCAAATATACATTTTTGTTTAAAACATTTGCAACGCTAAATAGGTTTCTATAATTTTGAAACATACCTAGGACTTTTTCATTCAATCCTCAAGGGTAAATATTACCTGAGGGAGCACCGTAGGGGCGATGACCGCCAGGAAGGCGACGAAGACCGCGAACTCGACCATGGTGTGGAAGTGGAGAGCAGATGACCGGGTCACTTATATAGCGGACCGAGGGCACTGCCTGGGTCATTGTCTCTTGGGTATGCGCGGTCAAGAATGAGATTAGAACTGCACAACTTGTTTGTTCACTCGCCAATCGACCCGAGGCAATCACAAAGAGGTTGCGCTATAGGCAAAACCATTTACTGAATCAATGTCTATGTTTTATATATTGTCATAACCGGTGAAAAGTCTTTGATTAAAGTTTGTTATTCACGATGGAAGGTTTGAAATGATAATAGGATTTCGGACATTTGCCATCGTTATATGTTACACAATGTATAACACAACGTTTCGAGGATCGAAATCTATCCTCTTCACCAGGTGAGAAAAGAGTCTATTAAAAAAGAAAGGTAAGAAGAAGATAAAGAAAATGGATCAAACATACCTGACCTGTGCTCGTGCCTTGCATCCTTTGCAGTGACAACGCCTGGGTTCATTTTCTCCTTTCTGGACTCCAAGCAGTTTTCGAGTATGTTCGACCCATTTCATTTCTCCTCTTTTAATCTAATAGACTATTTTTCTGTAATGGACTAATTACTTTTCATCTGATGAGTAGGATAGATTTCTATTCTCGAAACGTCGTGTTATACATTCTGGAACATGTGGCGATGGTGAAAATTAAAATATTTTTCTAAGGGTTATGAATGTTGTGTTTCAGTGAAAACAAATGTGGTGGTCGTTAAAATGGGATTGGATAGGAGTGGATAAAGGAGTATAAAGTAGATTATAAAAAAATCATATCTTTTTCGATTAATGTTCGCTCAGTGAATCGTGACAAGTTCTTTTAAGAAGTTTATGGGTCATTGAGACTTACTCCCATAGCACAGGTCAAAGTTTATATAAAGAGATGAGAGGCATGGATAGCAAACATCCAATTACTGCAACACGTCTCAACAGCTATCAGTGTGAGGCAACCCATCCATGTCAGTCAAAGTGAATTTCTGCCTGAATCCACATTCTTATGAAGAAGGTTTAAAATGGTCTTTAAACTAGTCATTGATGTTCAAGAGGTAACCAGAATGCGTGTAATGCGAAGTTTGTTAGATTCCAAGTTTAGCTATCTGTAAAAAATGAAGATCTCAGCAAGGTCATCCCACATTGTCCAAATATCTTTCCACAGAATCTTGTCTCAGAGAGCTGTGATCTTGGACAATTAAAGCCTTAGGAATCTTCCCATGGTACTTGAAGATATCCATATGAAATTTAGCAAATTGAACAAAATTGCTACGACTACTAGAACTTGTATGAACTTTATATGTATAGGGACATGTGGTTTGTCTAACGTTCACTTACTGGGAGATGATGAAGAGATCAGGATTTTGTACCACTTACTTCCTTTATTCTCCTTTACATTGTTTACCCGTCGTTTTCTTTTGCTTCTTTCCCTTCCTTTTTTGTAATGATAGTTGGTGTAAGAGAAATATAATTTATCACAAGGTTTGGACAAAGACATCTATCGTCCAGTGGTTGGAGATTGAGTTTGGGCAGACCAGCTGGTTGCTGTTATCGCTTCCATGGCAGAAAACAGTAAACGATAATACTGCCGAGACCTAGTGATCTGAGTAAGCGTTTTTGAAGTATAGACAATCTTAAGAGTTGGGGTGGACCGCTTGAGATCACTGTACTCCGTTGCTGGTTTAAAATTGATGTAGTCGCTCATTTAAAAAATCCCTTTCAGCGCACTCGGAATAAAAGTAGAAATAATTTGGATATGCCAGCTTTATACATCAAATTAAAGTGTTTTCGTTACTGATGGAGTGTCGACATTTTAATGGTTGGCTTGTTAATGTAATACTTTAAAACCTAATAATTATCAGCATTTTGGAACCTTACTAGATTTAATAAGATATATGGTTTCAAAAATGTGCACTTATTTTAGTTGTTTTATCTAATAATATTACTAACGTATTTTCTTGTATTGTATTGAAGTTATTGTATGTTTTTACGGCAACAATCTTGAAACTTAACTTTTAGAACCATCTTGAAAGGTTCTTCCACGAATCTTGAAACATATATATTAAACCATTGCTTGTGCAAAAATTTAACCTGAGAGTTCTAAATCCTATTTAAACAGGTAATGGGATTAAAAATTCTTAGTTTTATAAAAAAAATGCTTGGTCGTTATGGACGTGATGCTGATGAATCGAAACACATCTGAATTAAACGACTGTAAAAAACTACTCCAAAATCAAATCAACAGATTGCGATTGCAGACGACAACAATGAATACCATATGGTATTGCTGTTGCAGAAAAATTTCTCTTGGATACACCATTTGATATCTATCGCAGCTATTCTCCATTTTTTCCAAATAAAGTTTGGATTCCTGCATTATCCAATAATCACAACATTTTATTTGAGAGTAACAAACTTCACAAATAAAGTTAACAATAACTGTACAGTCTAAACACATGAGATGCTTGCTACATCCACCCTTCCAAGCACTCCCCAACTTCGTGATTATCCAAGAAATTTTTTACTATTAGTATGCAGTCCTTCTACCAGGTAACAAATACCCAAAAACAGAGGAAGCATTATTTTAAATGACTCTACAATTTAGGAACTCAAATTCATTATGAACTACAAAAACAAATAGAGGAACATGCTTGAGAAGAATTGGTTGAGAAGGGAGTATGTTAAGTTATCCAAATTCACTGGAAAGGCACCTCAAGATTTTCATTTATTTCATCACTAACAAGATCGATATACTGTATTTTCGCTTGGGGACAACTCACTAAGGTACCGGCCCCATCTTCTTCATCATCTTATAATGTCTTCCATTATTAAATCTCAGAACAGGTTTTTCCAGTGCCTGCCTTTATAACCAGATGATAAATATACTTTCAGGGTCTTTGGAGATTATATAACAAGCTACAAAACTTAACTTATAAGTGAATTTCCGTTTACAAAACCAGTTGCAGTACTACGTTTGCCAATCTATTACAATTAAACCCTCGAAAGATAAAAATGTATACAGATATAAGAATGTACAACGATTTTTAGTGGTTATGTAAAACTTTAGTTGTTTAATTAAATAATATGTGTGTAACTTTCTAAGTCACATTCTTCAGAGTTGCCATAAGCCTCCTTTAATCGACTGCGCATGCAAAATTGAGGCGACTTGCGGCGATCGTTTCTGGCGCGATTTAGTTGGAGAGGTTAACACGAGCGATCGCGAGTTGGCTGATCGCAGGCAACCGCGAGCAAAGCCTAAGACTAAAGGAAATTCTCTCTGTTTCAGCTGCATTCGTGCCCGCTTTTGACGAGATAGTGGTTGAGTCCAGCCTGACAGTGCGGGGGCGCTCGGGCCCCACCTCCCCCACCCAGCGGCAGGGCCGTACCCGTCTACTAGTGGTGCCCACACCCGGCACCCCCCTTAACTCTACCTCACTTTCCTCCAACACCACCGACCCCACCACCACCACCACCACCACCACCGTATCCACCACAACGTCTTCTACAACAACGTCAACCACCGAGAAATCCTGAGGAGGGAGTCTTCCCAATCATTATTTTTCGTCTAAACTTACATTATAAAATGTGAATTACTGTTTTAAAGATGCTTTACCAGATTCAACATATATTAGCGAATTAAATTATCTTCTTAATCAAGTTAATTAATTTAGATATTATTAACTTTATGGCTGTACTTTTTACTTGTATACAATTATTCTATAATTTGCGCAAGATTAAAAAATAAAGTTGATTGGTGACACAAAAGAGTAAAAAGTTTGTAATGTAGTTTTAATATAACTGTAATTATTATTATTAGTTAATCGTAAAGAATTTTTATGGACTTAGGCAGTAAGGTCGTTTGAAGTTCTACAACTTTACTTTGTTTGTATGGATAGTAATTTTTGTATGATATTACAGTAAAATCGAACCTTAAAACGTTTTAAACATTGTAATTTACACCACTAAAAGAATGTTTATATTTTATTATTAAAAATATTTGTGCTGATGTATTCATTTATTTATTCAAACGCATCTGACCTTGAGTCCTTCATAAATATTACAATATTCATTCAAAAAAGCGAGTTTATTTTATGATTGATCAGTCTCGGCCATTTAAGACATCAACTGGCGAGCTGAAGGCCCATATTTTTAGTGTTTTACGCACACCAAGGATCGCGTATGGGGAGGAGTACTTGAGTAATAGTCTAATTAATAATCTAATTAGTTTTATGCCACTTGTACAGAGATTATACACATGTCTGCTCAATAACAATTTGGCCGTAAGTGGTTAATCAACGAATGCAGACCTATCGTTGCCTGTGTTCTGTAGTTCAGTTTTAATAATTAGTGTTGTGTTTAGTTTGTTTATTAAGTGCATGTTTTAGAGTTAGTGAAATTGACACACAACATGGTGGTTGTGATTCCTGACTTAGGCGTGTCACAACGCTCTGGTATGTTTAGTTTATTTTAACCTACATTGTAATTATGTGGTATGTTAGTTATTTACCTGAAGAAGACATTAGATTGCAGATCTCGAAACGTAGTGTTACTGAGTTTTTGTATCACTGAACGATGGCAAATGTCCGGAAAAATCATGTTTCCTTCACAATCCTTCCATCGTCAAAAACAAACTTAAAACAAAGAATAATAATTTGTTATTTCTTCCAACTACTAATAAGCATACTAGAAATGGGCATTTTGAAACTTGTAGTTTATATTTGACGTTTTTGTACTTTTGCTGTGGATAACGTCAAATTCCGCAATGGCAAAATTAAAATATAACATTTCTGCAATCAAGAAAGAACGTATTTTATTCAGGAGATGGGAAATTCGCTTTGTAACTGTGGAATATGACGATATACTGTATGGTGCTCAAGAGTTGTGTAGCAAGGGGTACGGGGGAGCGGGGTAGATTCTAGTGAATTCCTCTAACCAGCCATTTCAAAAACATGCCTCTATACTCCCCCCCCTTACCGTAATGCCAGCCTACCACAGTGTCACCTCGTTGGTCGCACTGTGTACATGAGCCTGATTCATCTTAAGAGTGTCATTTTAGTCGTCGTTAACAGTAGGCTATAGTTAACCTGGTGTATTATTTAAACAGTACTCTTAATTTAGAAAATCTCGAAATTTATAGATAACTAGCGGGCCCGGCGCGCTTTGCTGCGCATTTCAATAATTTTTTGCAAAAGTTGCCCGCGGCTTCGCACGCAATTTCCCGTTGAAAACAGTACACTATATTCACTTATTCTTTTTCTATCACATTCTAAACATTGCTGAGATAATTGATAGTCGTTCCATCGTGAGCCTCTTGGGCGTATTATGAAGGTATGTACCATATTCCTGCCTCTATCTAGCTGTTACCCACGGCTTCGCACGCAAATCTTAAGAACCGAAGTCCTTATATTACTTAGTAAATTTTTTTTTTACTATAATAAATTTTAGATTAAATTAGTTATATCTCCGATGCCACGATTGAGCTTGCTTTGTTGTCTCGATCGAGAGAATATGTACACACGGAGTTTTGAGAACCATACTTCTGTCAAAAAAAACAACTAAGGTTGATTTTATAACATTCTTTATATTTGTAGCCAACGTAAGATAGTAATTATGATATCTGCATTGCTCTTCTGATCAAGCATGAGCATGGTTTATATTAAATAAATATTGCAGTTAAAGGTGAATTTTTACGTCAAATTTGAATTGTATTATCTGGATAGTAAAGTCTATGTTTAACAGTGATTGCAGAAACAGTTTAAACAAAATTTGTCGTTTCTATTCTATTCTCTTAAGCTTACTCTATGCTTTAAAACTATAAGTGTAATATATGTTTACAAAGAACAGCTGATTAAAAATTTGAAAAGACGTTAACATATGTTTGCTGCAATGCATTTCTTATGGGTATTTCTGTAACCAGTGGGGCGGAATCCTTAATCGGGAAAGGGATGGGCATAGCTTATAAACCTTCTCCGTGGAAAAATACATATACGTACAAATTTTCATCATGATCGGTCCAATAGTTCACGATTCCATAAAGAACAAACATACAAACATTCATTTATATATATATATAGATTGTCATATGTTTAACATATCAATAGTGCCTATCGAAATATGTACGTATTATTTAACTTAATTCCATAATTTATAGTAATTATTAAAATGGGCCTACTATTTTTTATTTGTGTTTAACAATACCTTTTTTACGGATTTAGTTTAAAAGTACGTAATAAAGTATAACTACAAAAGTAGCAATACAATGAGTAGTACTAAACAATGTTATAATCATATTAAAATTATAACATTAGACTTACTAATCAATGAAAATAGACCGAAAGAACAATGAGGGAAACAATATGATTAATAATGCTATGCATACATAAAACAGTCCCATTTAAAGAAAAGGTGTAGTTAATTTAATACAATTTATTGCAATTACAAATTAAATACATGTTAATTGTTTAAAAAAATTAAGTAGTTATTTATGGTCTGGCATGCCAAATGTTTTTAGAAATGCATGAAAAGTGATTGACAGGGAGCCCTGACAGGCGGAGGGATCATTCCTTGGGCTGCTCTACTCGTGTGCTCCATACAGTAGTGTAGTTTTATAATATAGGATTATCTAGGTTATTAGTATCAAGAAATAAATAACTCAATAAGGGTTATTTTGTGCTAGTTCTAGTATTATGTTCGACGTATTTTCGCACCTTTTTAATTTATTCTTGTGTAGCGGAGTCACTTTAATGCTGTTGATGTATACTTTTGAAAATTAAATAATTTAACGAGACATATTAACAATAGTTCACATTTGCAAACTTTGTTTAATACCCTGGCAATATGAATTAGTGAGCACGCTAAGTTTTCAGTTCTCGGTGGAGTGCGAGCGTGTAGTGTCGCCATATATACACGGGCCGCGGGAACTGCAGGCGGGGAGGACCGATGCAACTAGGTGTCGAAAGGGATTCACATCTCTACCTGTAAATATATAATAGAAAGATTGTCACCCACCCAGGACCATCTAATGGTAACCTGTGTGGACACTTACACCTCAGTTGCGGCACTTGTTCTCCTTTTGCGATTTTAGTTGAGATTTTTGTTTCTACTCTGTGTAAGTTTCTGTGGTAATAGCGATGTAAATTGTATATAATTTTGTATTTTTGAGGAAGAGTTTTCTATCTTTTTCAGTAAAATATTTACTTTAAAAACACGATAAAAACTGATTATCAAAGGATCCGACAGAACGTAACGAAGTTAAAGTGGTTTTTTTTTTTTTTTTTTTTTTTTTTTTTTTCAAATTGAAGATATAAACTATGTGATGTATTTAATACAACACATATGTTAGTAACTTATTGGAAAATGTCATATGATTAACCTAAAAATATAACCAGTTTTATGATTCTTTTCTATTCCACGTTGTTCTGACTGCTATCGTGTTTGCATATTACTCCTGTAAACATTACACAATTTTATATTGACCTTTCATTTTGATCTATTGATACCATAACCAATAATGTTCTTCCTTGGGAAAGAAGACCCTTTACGAGTTTTAAGTCCGAGGAACCTTTTTATCAAGAGTTTTTGTATAAACGGACAGACAGACAGATAACGACACTATTTATACCTGTCGGGTTCATAGGTATTTTAGAATACCGGATTTCCGGGCTAGAGGTGTCAACAAATAACTAGCACATTAATTACAACAATGGACTTTCTATTATCGAAAAACTATGCTTACACATCAATTGTAATACAAACAAAGATTGATATGTTACTTAGTAAAGTTCTATGTGATCATATGTCACTCCCACGCAGTCAAATCGATGCCCACAAGCGTTCTGGCGTTCCTCTCAACTTCACAAACCGATGTCTTAGTTCCCGTAATCTTTACACTCTTAACTGATATACAAAATATTCGATAGATTCTATATAACGAAATTTAGGGGTTAAGATCTGGCAATATAGTTATCCAAACAATGACACTGTTTCGTGTGTGTGTGTGTGTGTGTGTGTGTGTGTGTGTGTGTGTGTGTGTGTGTGTGTGTGTGTGTGTGTGTGTGTGTGTGTGTGTGTGTGTGTGTGTGTGTGTGTGTGTGTAAAACCCATAAATTTCTTTGTATGGCATTTATTGAAGATTTCGTTTTTCTTCGTTTAATTTTCTTAAACTTGGAAAAACTTGCAAATATGATATGTTACTAGGTTAAATAATGCCAAAACTTTTTATTTTTTGAGCGATTTCAATAAATGAGGTACCGTTTGTTTTAGAATAACATTTACAAGACATTTTGTGATTCTAGTACATTTTTTATAGTGGAAGTGGTTTTTAATAAATTTGCCAGCAAAGATTTTAACAAGTCCCGTTTTGAAATTTGTTGACTACATTTTTCAATTATTTTCAATGTCGAAAATTTGAAATTTCTACCTTTGATTGTTGTTTGGAAAAAAATCAATATAAAAACACAAGCAGACGGGCAGACAGGAAATTATGCATTTTAGGACAAACATTTATAGTAACTTTTTGGTTTGTTTTTCACCCCAAGAATCAACCTCCTAAAGTTTGTCGGTGTATTTCCTTTACATACTGTATATAGTAATTTTAGACGAAAATTAATGTATTGACATACATTTTTATATTTTTAATCACGCCACATTACAAGTAGAAAAGTAAAAGAAACAAAAAAAAAAAAAAAAAAAAAAAAAAAAACCAGAAACACAATCCCTCAGTGCTGTGTCATTGCTTAAACGTTTAGTCTTTTGACTACATTTTAAGAATGTTTATCCATAAAAATCAAAGATATCTTGCACAATATCCCCAATGCCTTAGGAAAGAAATCATAGAAAGTCCATATATAATCTTCAAAAGAATGTTTTCGTTTCGTTACCATCAAAATGTATTATTCATAAAATTAGACATCAATGAAGGAATGTCTTCTCCTTACTAAACTTAGGTAACGATTATAATAATTAATAATAAATAATACATATTTCTATCCCACGTCTTCGGACAATTTGAAGGCTTTAGTTTAGATTTGTTAATTATGTAAATGAATTTGATTACAAGTCATTTATAACCTCAATCCCCTTTAATAAAACAACAGAGAAAATCAAGACATATATGAATTAGATCATGATATGTTAAACTATTCCTTATTTAAAAACAAGAGTTCTAACTTTTAGTTCTCGGTGGAGTGCGAGCGTGTAGTGTCGCCATATATACACAGACTGTGGGGACTGCAGGCGGGGAGGACCATGCTACTAGGTGTCGAAAGAGATTCACTTCTCTACCTGTAAATAGTAATAATGGAGATATTGTATTAACCCACTCAGGCCCATCAAATGGTAACCTGTTTGGACACTTACACCTCAGTAGCGGCACTTGTTCTCCTTTTGGTAAACTATAATGAAACGAATGATAGTTTTGGAGTTGTCTCATGTAAATTTGACAACTTACGTAGTTATAGTTATTCCAATTACAACTTTATTATACTATGGCTAACTGTACATTGAAGCGTATACTGTTTTGCACAATGTATCTTGTCCGGTATTTGAATTTTAATTAATTAAATCCATTGTAACCTATTTTAAACAGTTACATTATTAGCAATTAATACTTTTCCATTGTCGTGTGGCGTTCTTTAATTAAGAGGAATATCATGAACCAGAAATATAACTATAAATTAAAATACAATTTTATTTTCAGATCATAAGCATGTTTTTGGGTGAAAGTGAACCGAAAAGAAGAAAATGCAGATTCTTTAAATAACACTCCAGAGGAACCAGTCAATTTTATGGACATAAATGAACGATCATTAAATATGTTATTTACATATTATGTATTATTATTAATACTCTCTCATTGTTAATAATAATAGCGTTCTTTGAAAGAAAATTCTTCAACCAGAAGTACAAATACAATTTTCTAAGTTAATAGTATATTCAGAGCACAAGCTTGTTTACGTACAAACTTTGTTGACCCAAAATAAGAAAAAGTAGTTTTTTTTAATGACATTCCAAAGAAAGCACTCAAATGGTATGAAAATAAAATAATCGTCATAAACATGGTTTACTGATTTAGTTGAACTTACATTCAGTAGCTTTAATTTAACATGTTTTATACTGACGCCTTCCGATTTGTAAATCAATTTCAAAGCAATTCATTAACGTATACGTTTCTGCTTTATAGGTAGAAATTGAATAACTCATTTAATTTAAGATATAGGAGACGTAAGACACCAGTTAATAACTTGTGTATGAATGACTGTTTTTTTCATGGGTAATTTTTTGTCGTGTAAGCAACTCTTAGCAGAGCTTATAATAAATATACTTCACATTCTGACTGCTTTGAACGTGCAGTATGCTTCATTCCAGTTTGCCCGGTCTATGTGTCATATCTTTTAATACACTTCCAAAGTTTTCGTATTTTCAAAGTTACTCATCTGTACATTTAAAAATTACCCACTTTTGTAGCATAACTAAGAAATGTAGGGTCTTTTTCGTTTAAGGGCCAGCACAAAAGACCCTAGCTTGCCTATTCAAAACTCAGATCACGCGATGCTTGACCGCTGCGCAGCGCTTTGCGCTGCTTGCTCTTTTAGAAAAAAAAAATTAACTCGAGCTTGCAAAGTCCAAGCCCAGATCAACTCACCATGCTTACACACACAAAACTCAGACAGAACTGACGCAGGTTTCATTACAGGCAAAAGATAAGCGGCGCGCGTTTATCACTGATAAGATAAGACGAGTTTATACTAGAAGTAGTACCTGGACTACTGCCCTACGAACTAATAACACTAAAAAAACGATTAAATGCACTGTCAGTCAGGTATAGTATGTTTGTAAGGTGCTGGCCCTTAAACGAAAAAGACCCGAAATGTGTACTAAACCATTGAAATTATTCATAATAAAAGTTGAAACCTATAATTGTCACTTGTTTCCCAAAAATGTCAGAAAAATACTACACCAGAAAGGTTGCTTGCACCTTGACATATCCTTACGATGTCAGGGATATTCATGGTCCTTAGGTCGGTAGGATTGGGCCTCTGTTATGACCAGCAAGGTCGCCAGACCCTTTAGTCTGGACTGGTATTTTAAATTACTTACGGAGAACCAAACAAGTGTTTCTTAAAATAGCGTCGTTTCTGTTAATGTCTATGTGATAATTCATGGTAAAAAAGTTCTTCAGACTTGAAACTCGTAAAGGATCTTCTTGCCACTATTGGTTCTGGGGCAGTAGCTCAAAATCAAAGTTCAATATAAAATTCTATCATGTTACATAATATTTATGTACACGCTATAGCAGAGAGAAAAACTTAGGACAGACGTATTCGTAAAATTCTGGTTAAATTTGAAGGTTAATCGTATGAAATTTTTCAATTAGTTATCAACATATTAAATGATTTTCTTTTGTTGGATTTTATTGTTAAAAGAACATTTAAACATCTTTGCGTTCTGTCGGATCTTTTCATAACCCATACAGTTTATTAAATAAAAATTTTACAGAAAAGATAGACAACTCTCCCTCAAAAATACAAAATTATGTACACCTTACATCGCTATTATTACAGAAACTTACACAGAATACACAAAAAATGTGCAAATAAAATTGCAAAAAGGAGAACAAATACCGCTACTGAGGTGTAAGTGTCCCATACAGGTTGCCATTCATCATTAATGAGGTCCTGTATGGGTGTGTAGACATTAACTAAGGTAGGGACTCATTCTCTAGGTAGAGACATGAATCCCTTTCGACACCTAGTAGCATCGGTCCTCCCGCCTGCAGTCCCCGCGGCCTGTGTATATATGCCGACACTACACGCTCGCACTCCACCGAGAACTGAAACCTTAGCGTGCTCACTAATTCATATTGCCAGGGTATTAAACAAAGTTTGCAAATGTGAACTGTTGTTAATATGTCTCGTTCAATTATTTAGTTTTCAAAGGTATACATCAACAGCATTAAAGTGACCCCGGTACAGAAGAATAAATTAAAATAGGTAAGAAAATACGTTGAAAGTAACACTAAACCTAGCACAAAATAACCCTTATTGAGTTATTAGATAATTTTTTCATACTGATAACCCGGACACTCCTATATTATACAATTAAACTACTGTATGGTGCTCACGAGTAGAGTAGCAGGGCTACCTGTCAATCACTTTTTAATGCATTTCTTAAAAAAATGGGCATGCCAGACTATAAATAACTACTTACATCTTTGAAACAAATAACATGTATTTAATTTGTAGTTGAAATAAATTGTATTAATTTAATTACATCTTTTCTTTAAATGGGTTTTTTGTTTGCATAGCCTTATTAAATTATATTGTTTCGGTTGTTGTTGTTGTTTTATTTTTATATATTAGATATTTTCATTGATTACTAAATCTAAGGTTTGTAAATATTTTAATATATTTTTGTATCAATTAAATAAAGACTAAATTGTATAAAAACGGCCAAGGTAATACTAAACCTAGCATTAGTTAGTGCACTAAATGTTTTATTAATGTAGAAACATAGTATTTACTAATGGGTATCTTGAACTACTAACAAATTACAAACAACAAAAACAAATTGCAATTATAAAACAGAAGTAAAAGGAGTCTTATCTGAATAAATATAGATATTTACCGGACGGATATTCAAACTGAAATTCAAACATGTTTATTCAGTTTTGTCTACAAAAATGAACTACGCTCAAGTAAACATATGAAACGTCAAATTGGCAACATTACATCATTTGTAGCAAAACAATCATTTACAAATTCTGAGGCTATAGGTACTAACTTAAAATATATGTGGCTGTGGGTGAAAAAAAACTCAAAATTACATTTTTTTACTCGTTTAAAAATTCTTCAACCGTGTAGTAGGCCCGGTCAAGGACATGATGTTTTAGGGAAACTTTGAATTTGATATGTCAATAAAGTCCCCTTCATTTTGCGCTTCCTTCCAATCTGCTGGTATTTGTCAATAAATCCTCTCTATTACTGAAAGCTTCCCTGGATGGATATGAAAGATATTGAAGATATTATGTTACTGCAATACAGGGTGTTCACAAAAGGATTCAAAAACTTCTGTGTGTACAGTACTCATCGTTTCAAATAAACGTATAAACATAGGTCGAGAAATGTCTCTTCCAGCCGCTAACCGGCATTTTGTATTTTTTTTTTATAAAATTATTATTATCTTTAAAAAAGTTAAGCTAAAGAAACAAAATTGTTCACTTAGATTTAAACAAATAAAAAAATATTGTTTTAATGGTTTTATTTTCTTTATTAT
Organism: Homalodisca vitripennis; assembly: GCF_021130785.1. Lineage (NCBI taxonomy): Eukaryota > Metazoa > Arthropoda > Insecta > Hemiptera > Cicadellidae > Homalodisca > Homalodisca vitripennis. The sequence goes on from NC_060211.1 coordinate 182,627,729, forward strand.
TAAAAAAATTATGTATGTTAGCAAGTTTTAAGTTAAATAAAAAAACAGTATAATATGTAGTAAATAAAATATATACTACACGCAAACCATTTCAAAATTTCATTACAGTTCCTTGTTTGAACAAAACACGTCAATGCATAAGCGAGCACGACCACTTTAAATGTACGCATTCACAAACCGTGAGCAGCGCAAATTTTTACTTTTGATAGACATCAGCTGTTTTAAATAGGTTATAACAATTTTAGAAATATTAACTATTTTTAATTTTTAACTGATATCTCTCAACTGAGACACGTTTGGTGCTTCCGGCTCATATAAATTCCATTTATAATCTTCCAAAAATTTTTTGTTTCGTAGCCTTCAAAATGTAGCATTCATAACATTAGACATCAATGAAGGAATGTCTTCTCCTTACCTGATTTAGGCAACGATTATAATATTTTTCTAATAAATAATACATATTTTTATTCCACGTCTTCTAAGAATTTGAAGGCTAAGTTTAGATTTTTAAGATAGTTAAGTACATAATTGGATTATAAGCCTTTTATAACTTCAAACATCCCCAATAAAAAGAGTAAAATAAAGATATATATGAATTAGAGCATGATGTGTTACTAATTCCTTATTTAAAAACAAGAGTTCTAACTTTCAGTTCTCGGTGGAGTGCGAGCGTGTAGTGTCGCCATATATACACAGGCCGCGGGGACTGCAGGCGGGAGGACCGATGCTACTAGGTGTCGAAAGAGATTCACTTCTCTACCTGTAAATAGTAAATATGGGGTTGGTTATATTTAACCCACACAGGCCCATCAAATGGTAACCTGTGTGGACACTTACACCTCAGTAGCGGCACTTGTTCTCCTTTTGGTAAATTATAAGGAAGCAAATGATATTTTTGGAGTTGTCTTATGTAAATTTGACAACTTACATAGTAATTATAGTTATACCAATTACAACTTTATTATACTATGGCTAACTGAACATTGAAGCGTACACTGTTTTACACAATGTATCTTGTCCGGTATTTGAATTTTTATTAATTAAACCTCTTTTAAACACTTACATTATTAACAATTAATACTTTTTCATTGCGTATGGCGTTCTTTTAGAGTAAGTGAACCATAAGTATAACTCAAAGTATACCAGAAGTATTAAAATAGAATTGTATTTTCAGATCATAAGTGTGATTGTGGATCAATATTATAACCTAAATGAAGAAAATCTAGATTATATAAATAACATTCCAGAGAAACCAGTCAATTATATGGACAAAAATGAATAATCACTCAAAATGTTTTACATTCGGTACCTTTAATTTTACATGTTTTGTACATGTTTGTGCCTCTGTTTTATTATAAAATTCAATGACATTTTTTAATGCATAGATTTTTACTTTATAGGTCGAAAGTTGTATTATTCATATTCGATTTGAATCGTGAATTTTAAAAACCCCATAACTGACATTTTGGTCAAAATGGTTTTTTTACATATTTGGATAGAATGAATGCAGATGCATTTTTTAATGCAGAGTTTTTTACTTTATAGGTCGAAGGTTGTATAACTCATGTTCGATTTAACATGTAAGGAATTATAAAAATGGCTAATAATGGGAGCTGGAATAGCTGTTTCATTTCATGGCTTCTAATAAACTTGAAGAAGTATTTATAATAAATATTTCTTGCTGTGAAGGTGAAGAATCATTCAATCCAGAATGCTCGGTCTATATGCCTTCTTTCTTAATATTAGAGTTTTTGTACTTTGAACGTTATCTTTTCAACATACACATTAATACGTAAGAAATGAAAATTAAACTGTGAAATCAATCAATCTGTGTGAACGTGAAGATTCATTCAATCCAGAATGCTCGGTCTATATGCCTTCTTTCTTAATATTAGAGTTTTTGTACTTTGAACGTTATCTTTTCAACATACACATTAATACGTAAGAAATGAAAATTAAACTGTGAAATCAATCAATCTGTGTGAACGTGAAGAATCATTCAATCCAGAATGCTCGGTCTATATGCCTTCTTTCTTAATATTAGAGTTTTTGTACTTTGAACGTTATCTTTTCAACATACACATTAATACGTAAGAAATGAAAATTAAACTGTGAAATCAATCCATTATCAAAGCTAGAACCTGTAGTTTTGTTTAATTTTTCGAAGTAAATTTTGGATTCAAGAGGAAAATTTAAAGTAAATTATAGCCTAACTACCATTCCTCTATAAACTAATAAGGAAAACAAGTGCCGCTTCTGAGGATCTAAGTGTCCACAAGTCATGTCTCCTTGGAAGAAGGGGAAGTCAGCTCTGTACCAGCCTCTCCAGTCAAAGGGGTGGCATGTTCTTATGGCTAGGCTAGCAACAGCCCTTAACACTTAGGGAGCACCACAAACTCCAACAGTCATCTCCCGCAGTAGACTAGACCTATCGATCTACTCTTACACCCCAGAATCTCGACATTTACAGTTAGTGATGTACTGTTCCTAGACATCCATAAGGTTGCCCAGATTTAAGTAACACGTCGGTTTTTGCTGTACCAGTGTATGTTCCACTGGAAGATATAAACCAGCCAGAAGGGAACTCTCCTGGGAGGGTGTATTGCTTACAGACGGTTTGCCACGTACTTCTGCTTCCAGTTCCCCAGAATATATCCCCTCCTTTTTCTGCGTTTCCCAATTGGCTATACCTACAATACTAACTTTCCTTCCATCTTGCAGTTACTCATGTAGTGTAATGCACTGTACTCTGAATAGTAGAAAAAAATGTGATTACTTGAATCTTTCTTGCCGTCTTTCCATTAACAGTGGACATTTATATAAGAATGTATTCAAATTTACTTCTTGAATTAATTCGATTCTCTCCACAAGTCATCCAGAAATTACACCCAGTACACTGTTTGGTATCCATTGCCGTGTAAGGCCTCTTGCAGAGAAAGAGTTTCTTCAAATTTTGTGTATTAGTATAAGAAGAAACAACACGGCATAGCTTTGGAAAACTAAGTGTTTGGAATGAAAAGGATGAACGTGTACTAACTATGTAGGGTAATGTGATGAAGATAGGAACAACAATGGACAGAAATCATGGCATCGCATTGAGTTTAGCCAAACTTGATTTAGACGTACTATGGAACAATAGTTCGTGGATCCCTGCGATTCTAGCCAAACTTAATTTGGACGTGCTATGGAACAATAGTTCGTGAATCCCTGTGATTTTAGCCAAACTTTATTTGGACGTACTATGGAACAATAGTTTGTGAATCCCTGCGATTCTAGCCAAACTTTATTTGGACGTACTATGGAACAATAGTTCGTGAATCCCTGTGATTTTAGCCAAACTTGATTTGGACGTGCTATGGAACAAAAGTTTGTGAATCCCTGTGAAGCAAAGGTCCAGGCCTTTCCTAGTCACCAATCAGCAATCAAACAACCAGTTGGTGACTACAGAATCAGTTCATTTCACCTTTATCCAACTTTGATCATACAAAATTGTCACCGTTAGAACATTATTGTAAACACAATGTATAACTAGAATTGTAAAAATGACTTACTGAACCGTAGAGGGGAGAAATGAGATAATACTTGAAAATAATATGAAAAGGGGCATTTGAAGGTAATGTATAGTATAATGATCCAGTGTGTTTACCAAGAGAAATACTTTTCCCATAAGACGATACCCTTGAACGCATCCTGAATATTTCATGCGTGTAAACTGTTGTGTTGAAACCCTTAATGTATGCTCTTTTAAAGTGATAGTGTTTATGGAATACATGACTTCTTCAATTTGACATTATGCCAGAGCGTGATAGCATTAAGTCTCTTATGTATAAATACCTGACTTTGTTTATCGATTTGTACGCTTCAGTTTTAAGAATGGCGTAATTTTGTATCATGATATTCTGGATGAATCTTTAATTGATCATGGAACTGTATTCATCTTTTTAACCCAACTGTCGTCATTGACGATGACTCATGACATCTTATCTCCAAAGGTCCCTTGACCTCTGACCCTCTGACCACGGTCAGTTGTTGCAGATCACTAGCGAGCTAGTCGAGATGCGATGTGGGCCGTTACACTGATGTTGGTTGCCGCCTCCACCGCCGCCTGGGCCGCCCCCGCCTACCCCGATAGGCGTAAGTGCTTACATATTCAAGATAAGTAGGAAGTAGTGATATGCAAATATATTAAGATAGTTTCTAATAATCTGTACATTATGTTACACTTCATAGTTCTTAAATTCCATCAAAAGTTAAAAATCATTTCTAAAAAATTATAAAAAATTTTCTATAACATAATATATTCGTAACTTACAAAAATTATACATTTGTATTTAAATATTCGAGTATTATGTATATTTTCATCATTATAAATTGTAATAAAATGAATTCAAACCAAGTAAAGTTTGTTAATATTAATTAAATACTTATTATTTGACCAATATTATTAAGTATTGTTTACTTCTTATAACATACAGCACCAGTGAATCCAAATTTTAGTTAGCTAATTAAAAAAAATTAATTTCACATTATGAATAAATATAAAAAAGAAGTAAGGTTTATTACGATTATTAAGATTATTTATGTAGTTGTGTACTTATGAGGAAAACATGATGTGGCGTTTTACAAAATAGAAAGTGTATCAAGTAACGCATTCAAAATGTTTGAAAGGATAACAGCATTTCGGACATTTGCTATCGTTAAAGGTTATAAAAGGTATAACACAACGTTTCGAGGATTGGAAAATGTCCTCTTCGTCAGGTGGGGAGGTATTAATACACACAAAAAAGGAACGAACAGAAAGAAGGAACCCTTTTGTTTCCCTTCTTTACGTCTTTCTGGTCGTTATTTTTGTTTGTATTAATATCTCCTACACCTGACGAAGAGGGTAGATTCCAATCTTCGAAACGTTTGTGTTATACCTTTTATAACCTATGTCCGAAATCCTGTTATCCTTTCAAACCTTCCATCGTCAGTAACAAACTGTAAACAAACACAATGTTTGGATACAACATCATATAATCATTAACAATTTGACTTCTAATTTCAAAAGTACGCAGAATAGAGATAACATTGAATCAAAGTACAACAAATAAGCATGAATTATTTGATGAATTTCTCAAAACAAAGGCTAAGTTCAGCTTTGTAATTCAGATTTGAACTGAATGTGCAGAATCTTATTTACGACTAGTGCATTTCCAGCAATATCTCTCTCAGTAACGGCAGTAAACAGAACGATAATAACTTCCACAATGAGGTGATAAAAACCTTATCGATCGCTAGTAACCAGAAATACGATTGTATATTACGCAAGCCATGCGGTCTAATTTACTTGCTATTGTTCACTATCAGTTCGCAGTTGATTTATCTTCCTTTGCTTCTTAAAAATTTTAGTTGTGCTTTCGATTTGTTATCCATCACCAATGTGGCGTTGTGTGAAAATAGACAATGTCTTGAACAAACGCAGTTGGTGAGCTTAAACCAAGCAGACTTATATAATAAGTACCACATACTTATTCCCTCCTTTTTCGGTTTGTCAGCTAGTTATAGTCAGCTTCAAATTCAAATATGTTATTGCCGTAAACAATATACACTATATGACAAAAGTCAGGCATTTTATATAAAATGTTGGATGTATACCACAGTGTAACATTCACTCATACAAATTTTCCACTCATTCATTCCAGTCACTCGCCAATTTTCACATCTTCAACGTCAGGGTCAGTTTCAAAAATTGTTGGTCTCCCAGTTAGGCCTACATGATAAAAACTCGCCGACATTGTAAAATGCCATAGTCGCTAAAAATTACACCTTAGACGTCGGTGCATTTTTACTGTAAGCTGCCAATCTGTTGATAAAAAGGACATCTGCTTGCAATTTTCGTAAACTACCGTTGTGTGTTTTTAAATTAGTAGGTGTCTCTGCCTCTAGTCTCGTATCCGTGAAACTCACCACGCTTTTTAGGGGTACATTTGGACATACTGTTCTCATGATGTAGAGATGGGCAAAATCAACAGTTGCAAGTTTTTGAAGTCTGGTCGACACGACTCTCGAAAATTCCTATTGGAAATGATACGAATCGCTTTCTTTGGAAGTTCAAACGCTCTTAAAAATTGATTGTTTGCGCAAGTGCCCCCACAACACATCTGTAGGCAAGGTGTGGGTAAATCAGACCATATGCCAAAATTAGTACTTGGCTTGGTCAGTACTTAGCTAAAAACCTCAAAACACACATACCTAAGGCTAATTTAGTGCAAACTGAGTCGATGTGAACATTCCATGTCTACCCTTGATCAAGGTGTATTCCAAGGAATTTGGTGGATTGTGTTTCTTCTAGAACGGAGTCTGCCAACATAATGGCAGGGCCACACCCAGAACCTCCACTTCGCAAAAAGAAGTTCAAAAAAGTTGGATTTTGAGGCGTTTGTTGTGAGATTGGGGCTTTGGAAGTATAGGCCGCAGTTGTTCAGGCCAACAAAAGCCTGTGGTCCCAAAACTTGACTTTCCATTGAAACAGAGAGCCTGCCGTGTCATCAGCATACTGCATGAGTCTTCCGTGCAGTAGTGATGACCCTATGTCATTGACTAAGACCAAGAAAAGAATTGGATTGAGGATGGAGCCCTGAGGAACACCATACCTCATTTCAAATGGCGTTGAAGGTTGATTTGACTTCTATCTCCCCAAATATATTTCGAGAACGAACTGACCAGGTGCATATCACTTCATGGTATGTAGCTAAACGCTTATCGGAAATCTTTACACTAGTCTTATTGGTAACCATTATGGGAACGAGAAAATCTCAGACCAAACAAATTTTTAGACAAACTGAGCACAATCACATGTTAACACCAAAATTAAACTTAATGAATATTTATCTTAACCAGAAACAGGAGCTAGAATTTCTACCCAAGGTAATGGTGGACGACGTTCTTGTGGAAGAAGCTGATCCCATCAAGTTCCTTAGAATGCACCCTCTTAGAGGGCTGACGTGGGACCACCACATTGAAATCACTCGCTCTAAGGTTGCCTTGAGCATTATGTCCTGAGCAACCTTGAGAAATTTTGTTTTAAGGATGTATTAAGAATTATCTATTACAGTCTAATACGTCCACATTTGTCTTACCGCTTAAGATTATAGGGTAGATGTTCTGAATACTAACTTTTAAATATAAAAAAGCTGTCAGAATTCTTTTAAATTTAAACCTCAGAGAGTCGTTCAAAGAAACCTTTATGGAGCTTGGATTTGCTTGGACCTTTAGGGACTTTACCCTGCCTCTATATCCTCGAGGTCGTTCCGTTCTGTCGACACAAATTTGACTTTGTACTGAGTAGGGATGTCCGTTAGTACAAAACAAGAAGGAGAGGCAACTTTCGAATCGAACAACACAGGACGACAGCTTTTGAACGCTTGCCGTTTCAAGATGGTGTCAGACGATAGGCTCCCTGATGATATTAAACAACTCAATGAATAAAAAAATCTCGTCTGAAACAACCTCCGGGTATCAAAAGCGTTTCAATCTGATGACGAAGAGCCGCTGGGTTGAAAATTCTATATATTTTGTAAATATTAAGAAACATGAAACCATCCAGTTCTGATATAGAACAAGAATTGTACATTTTTATGTAGACAAAACGTAATTTAATTATGTATTTACTAAATTTTCTCTGTTGACACATGCAATTAATTGCTAATGGTCTCTATGCAATGAAGACTCTATTATAACATATTATGATACAGTAACACATAACAAATGAAATGGGTTTACTTCGTTGGATTGGTCGGTAAGATTTTCGATACATTCTAATGGATCTGTCGATACTCCTTTGAATATGTTTATTTGTACATAAACAAGATCGAGTTCAATGATGGCGTATGAGCCTCCATGGCATTTGGCTGAGCGTTAGCAAAGGATAATGTCTCGAAAATTAATTGACTTGTTTTTTATTTGCTATCAATAAGGTTCTGGCAAAATTCTTTGAGGTACAAACTTGAAATTGTTCATGTAACTTCATTTTTACATAGATAAGAATGAGTTCGACGATGGTGCGTGTCCATCCATGGGATTTGGCTGAGCGTTATCAAAGGAAAAATGTCTCGAAAATAAATTGACTTGTTTTTATCTTTTTTATTTGCTATCAATAAAGTTCTGGCAAAATTCCTTGAGCTATGAACTTGAAACTGTTCATGTAACTTCTTTTTCACATAGATAAGAATAAGTTCGATGACAGTGTGTTTACTCATGGGATTTGGCTGAGCGTTCTATCACTCAGAAGGCTGGCAAAAGTTGTCTGCTGTCTGGCCGACTGTCTGCCCGCAGGACATCTGTAGAATTAAATGAGCTGTAAACATGTAATTTTGCATGCGAGTTCAGCGAGGACTGTTACGTGACATGTAGTCTAGTAGCCTACCTTAACTATTATTAGCTGAAAACTGAGTTAGCTAACATTGCTAATGCAATTTCTCAATATTGTTAAACATTTTACGGCGGAGTATTTTTATGTTTTTTGGATGATTATACAGACTTTGAAAATAAAAATACCTAACCTTCTCCTCACAGCCCACAAAAAGTGTTCAGTGCCAGAATTATTTATTAAAATATTGAGAACACATATCTTGCTTAATTTTATTGTTTTGAATTGCACAATTATAATCAGCAGTTTTAAATAAACAAATTAAAAAACTATCATAAAAAAAACTATAGCTGTACCTGTGCGTTGTAGTCGGATATATATCAAATACACAAAGGCAAATGTAGGAAATAAGAACTTTAGATTAATACCAAATATGTAGATAAAAATTAGTTTTAGATACCTAAAATTGTCGTACTAAAATAAACAAGTTTTTTTTTAAATAGTATAGGTAATTTTTAAAAGAATTTTGGTTTATATTATTGTTTGTTTTGTATTTATAATATATATATTTGTTATTTTGTATAAACGTCTAAGTCACGAGGTGTTGCCCCCTCATGTTCACTCGCTACATACGTCACTGGATATGATATCATTAATTACTCACCATCACTATAACTCATTCTGTTCATAATCATCATAATAAGGCAGTAACGTACAATAAAACGGGTGTAACGAGGATAATTGCAAAGACCCACAAAATCTTTCCGGATTTTTTGTTAGTCCACCAATCCTTTCAACCCTCACACTGCAATCGTTATTAACTAACTATGTTTTATATTCTGTTGAAGTATAATTTACCCTGTTTTACAAGACTAGAGGTCGGGTAATGTTCCTATCTTATCTTATCGTACCTTATCTACCAATGCATCCAGTATCAGTGCAGAACACCTGGTGGAGATGAAAAATAAACATCGCTTGAGATAGTGCTTATCGCATAGCAGAATAAAACTCTGGACCGTCTGATAACAAAAGGCTGAAAGAGCGATTAAATATTAAAAATTATACAAACCTTATAAAACATTGAGAGTGGTTTGGTGGAGGCTAATATGTAAAACTCCTCTTTCCCAGTACTAAGTATGAACTAACTACCTTGACATATGATGCGAATTTTTAGTTTAGCTCCAGTTCACCTTTCTCTGTTAAGTGCAGCATCTGAAATCTGATGCTGTTGCAGACTTCTGAAATCTGGATTCATGTTCGTCTGAAGGATTCCAACAATAGTCGGCGACGAAGAACGAAGAAGCCCAAAACGAACCCTCCCACCCTTCGTTCGACATCAGACACAGATTTCAGGAGTCAAGTCAGCATCAGCTTCAGATTTCTGCGGCACGTAAGAGGAAGGTGAACTGGAACTAAACTCAACATCCACATTGAATCGGTCCTTCCCACCATAGCTGCGTTATGTGTTGACATACTAGTTGGCGACACCTCTACAAATAAGTTCTATCTGTTTCAGCTGCGATCGTCCCAGCTTTCGACGAGATAGTGGTCTCCGCCAACCTGAACGTACGGCCGCGTACGAGCCCCACCTCCCCCATCGAGCGACAGGGCCGTACCCGTCTTCTGGTGGTGCCCACTCCTGGTAACCCCCCCAAATGAATGAAATTCCTCTTGTAAGAACTAAGAATAAAATATGCACATCCTCCATTTTTTTGTTGTTATTTAATCTGATGTTCAATAAAACAATGTCATATTTATTACAGTCGTCTTACATTAAACATATGTTTGCGAGACAGGACAAGCCTACACACAAGCTTAAATTGTAAGTATTCTAAAATATGTATTTTTTATGATAACAATCTGATCAAAGGTGTTGACCCAAGAGGGAGAATCATCTTTAGTACGGTATATAAATTATATACTCCTTAATGTGTGATTAAGTAAAGTTATTGGATGAAGAGTTTTCAGTGCTTTATTCCATTCTAACCTAATAGTCTAAGAGCCCAGAGCCAATTTCCACAGTACAAGAACACAACGTGGTTTTTCTTGATATTAATAGAGGAATTTTCCCTAAAAGTATTGTCGAGTATAAAATGGGGGTCTTTTTCGTTTAAGGGCCAGCACAAAAGACCCTAGCTTGCCTATTCAAAACTCGATCACGCGATGCTTGCCCGCTGCGCAGCGCTTTGCGCTGCTTGCTCTTTTAGAAAAAAAAATTAACTCGAGCTTGCAAAGTCCAAGCCCAGATCAACTCACCACGCTAAAACTCAGACAGAACTAACGCAGGTTACATTACAGGCAAAAGATAAGCGGCGCGCGTTTATCACTGATGAGATAAGACGAGTTTATACTAGAAGTAGTACCTGGACTACTGCCCTACGAACTAATAACACCAAAAAAAAAACGATTAAATGCACTGTCAGTCAGGTATAGCATGTTTGTAAGGTGCTGGCCCTTAAACGAAAAAGACCCTAAAATGGTTTAAAATTATGAAATGATAATTTTTTTGAGATCCTAGATTTCTTAGCTTGCCCTCCCCCCCTCCTTATAAACAACCATCAGGCATGTAAATAGATTTTAAATCAGCTTCAGTTAATGATATACAGACCATTAAAGTGAAAACTTTCAGTCTCTTTATCTAGTTGTCCGCCGATAATATAAGTGTCATTAATGCGTATAGAACACAGGAATAGAAACAATATCGTTTAGTTTTTAACCCCTTCGACACCCTTCCAATTCTGCCTCCACTGAAATAGCACTGCTGACGCTGAAATAGCACTGGTGACGCTGAAATAGCACTGGTGACGCTGAAATAGCACTGGTGACGCTGAAATAGCACTGCTGACAGTTAAATATTTTCTTAAGCAAAATTCCTCTACCAATTTTAAGAAAACAACCAGGTTGTGAGTTTATAGGTTACAATGTAAATTGTCTCTCGACTTTTCGACTATAATAATCCTTCAGTTAATAAGTAAAATAGAGTAGACGTTGAGTTAAACTAAATTCGAGATAGACTTAGAGTGTTGATAAATGTTTGCGTAATGATCAACGTACATTTTAACTGTTAAATACTGTATTATTATTATTATAATTAGATAATGTTATACTGTACGTTTGCTTGAATATTACGTGTTAATACATTGGTTAAAATGAAATGTAATAGATTGTTTTAAAATTAAACTTGTGTCCTTTTATTTATAACGTAGCTAGTAGCACCATATTTTCAAGTATAATGTATTTAATTATTAGTAGTGGAGCCTTCCAAAAGTGATCAGTACCGCTATAAATTAGATTATAAACAATCAATAAATAATACTCTTCTATTGGTTAAATAATAATTAAAAACCGGGTTCTATTATGAATATACCACAAATTCGTGATTTAAAAAGTGACAGGTTTGATACCGAACGATTATAGAACTAAAGTTATTTATGAAATGAACAAGCTAGATTTAACAACTCTGGTAAGAAATTTGATTTGTTGTTTTGAAGTTTATTAGTAGAAGTGCATTAAATAAAGTATATTTTTGCAATCAAACTTATTTGCTTAATAATAATTATATAAAATAATAATATTAATAATTATTTATATTCCTGACCGATTCTGTATAGTAGGCTGATAGCCCAATGAGTGGGTCCAGTATGGGTTTTTGACCTAAAAGTACAGATAAATTAATCTGTTTAAGAGGATCCAGAAACCATGTTTAGGAAATCAGAAACATAATTATTGTTAAAAGGGAGAACTAAATGTTCTTTTATATTGCTGTAATGCACTTATTTTACACAAACTAAATGCGTTTTTGTACAGTTTGGATAAAAATACAGATAAATCAATCTATATACTTGGATAAAATTATTGAAAACTACAATGTTCTGTTATTTCGCTGTAGTAAATGTTTCAACTCGTTCTGTGGTTTGAGAAAAAGGCATATCAAAATAAGACTATATTTTATTCTACTTCCGCTAAAGAACGAATGTGTATATGTTATTAATTATTTTCACTTATGACTGACCATAGACCAAATGTCTCTAACTTGCCATTTTTTATTCAGAATTTACAAGCCGATACCAACCTATTCAATTATTGAAAAAGGGCAAATTACATGTTTGAACAATATGTTTACAGCAATTTAGTCGGCAACCTGATGACACGTTATAAGAGGTAATTATGATAATCACCTTCTAACTATTGTTTTATAGTTAAAAGATCATATTATCTTCGAGAAACTTGTATAGTAACTGTGGAAAATAATGGTGTCCTAAAACGGTATTGGTTCGGAAAGACCTTCACACAAGTGCTGTTAAGGTTGTTGAATTCTTACAGGAAAAAAGAAACAGACTTTTGTTGTTTTCTTTGTTGTCTTTCGCACAATGATCACTTTATTTATTGCACCATCTTTTGTCCAATGAGTCTGTTGAAGTTCGTGGTTGATAACAGAAAACTCGATTGTTTTATCGCGACTGAAAGCTCTTTAAATGTCTGGAGTACCGCCAAATTATTTGAGCGAAAGATGAGCAGATTCTGCATACCAGCCTTCGAGTATTTGCGGAGAACCAGGGAAGAATGATAACGAGTTATAATGACCTTGCTTGGGGAACAATGGCGGAATGTGGGTTGTTGCGTCACGTGACCATGACAGACATCCGGTCAGCGTCCTACGGAGCCAGGGACAGCGGTAGGAGGAGGTAGGAGGAGGGTTGGTGGCGGTAGGAGGACTCGGTGAGCTGTGGACGAATCTTCGATAATGAGAACGGTCCAAAGGAAAACATCTTCAGTAGGTATAATCCAGATTTGGTCTAAAATGTGTGTTACATAAATTAAAATGGCGTACCATAAACCAGACACTGGGTTGTTTTAAAATAGGTCAGATAAAGGTTTGCTTCTCAAATTTCTTTTCGATAATGAGGAATTCGAATTTATAGAATTTATAATGAGTATTAATAAATATCCGAGCTAAGCAAGAGTTTTGGTTGAAAACACAAATTTGTATCTAAAAAAGTGAGCGCTTTAATACTTCTGTACAGGCTATTCTTATTATTTTTATATTATATGCCAGTTACATCAATATTTATAATCAAGGTATATATTAGTTCCGTGAAATTTTGGCATATGGTTTTGTTTAGAATTTCATGTTAAAATTTCCTTGCTTCCTTTGAAATATTTCCTTTGTAAGCCAAAACTGATTTACAAATGTTAAAGAATTTCATTATGCTTTGCTGACTTTCACGACCGATCCAGTTGTAGCAGTAATTATTTTTGGAACCGCAGTGAGTTCAGTGAATACAAAACTATATAAGCTGTACAGGATGACAATTAAAACTTAGGACGACCTTATAACTTTTAAACGACAAGAGATATCACAACCAAATTCGGCATACCGTTACTGGTAAATAGTGAGCTGTGTTTCTGTGAACATTGGATGTCACCTTTAGGGGACGGCCCATCGAGGGTAAGAAAAAAACCCATATTAACAGCCTATGTTGAGATGTAGATCATTGTAAAGGTCTATTTGAACTGAAAACAATGCCGCAAACCGGATTCCAAAAGATCGATCTAGTTGGAAGAAATAATTGTTTAAAGTTAAAAAAATGTTTAATAAATTGTACGTAAGAAATAACTAGTACTGTATCTGTTACAAGTTAAAGGGAATACTTTACTAATTTCAAAGTAGGTAGGTGTTCAAAACGTTCCCCTCTGCACATCCGATCACCATGTATAGAGAAAATAGCTTACTACTACCAGTAACGGTATTCCAAATTGGGTTGTGTTATCTCTTGTCGTTTAAAAAATGATAAACAGTTGTTTTAAAGACTCCATTGTCACCAGTGGCGTAGCGAAGGGGGGTCCAGGGGGTCCGGACCCCCCCCGAAATTTTAAGACATATTAAAAAATAAAGCATGGAGCAGGAGTAAAAAAAGGAGAGTTATCATTACTCTTGTCTACAAACATTAAATTGATTGATTTAATTGATTGAAGTGACCGTTGTTAAAAATAATAATTGTCCTTTCTTTAAATCATAAAGTATCAAACGATACTTTTTGGGCTCGGCCTTTCGGATAGTGTAGTGTAATCACGGTATTTCTATAGGGCGCGGGGTCACGTGACGTCGCAAAGTAACCTGAACCGTAACACGGCGAACAGTTTAAATTAGCGACCACTTCGTTCAAATTCGTCTTGAGGACGTAAAATGACTGCTGAGAATTAAGTTACGACGTTGATTTTAGATGTCATTAAACTGTAAACGTGTAAATAATTATCGTAAAAATATAAAAAATCACTTTTGGTCGAAAATACATTTTAAAAACTCTACTGATTTGACTTCAGTGGTTGAGGTAAACGTGGTGTTTTCGATTGAGTTAGGACGACGATTTTTGTTATCATTAGACTGTACACTGTACCTATATAATTATCGATATAAAATTCACTTCCGGTTGGTAAATACCGAAGAAAAGCTCTCTACAGATTCAAGTTTTGACGATTTTGGATTTCACTGGTTGAGTGGTTGAGGTAAAAGTGGTACTTATAATAATTATTATGTTAGGACGGTGATTTTAATGTAATAATTCAACGCCGACTAATACATATATAATTATCGAGAAAAAAAAAACAATTAAATCACTTCCGGTCGGAAAATACCGAGAAAAAGCTCTACTGATTCAGATTTTTGACGATTTTGGATTTCATTGGTTGAGTCGTTGAGATTAAAAGTGAGGTACTTAGAATTATGTTAGAACATTGATTTTTTAGGTATCAATTGAACGCCCGACTAATACCTATATAATTATAGAAGGAAAATTGAAAAAAATCACTTCCGGTCGATTAATACACAGGAAATACTCTACTGATAAGAAAGTTCCGACTATTTTGGATTTCACTGACTAAGATGTTATTTCATTTTCCTTAATATATTCCGATCGGAAGTGATATTTTTGTTTTTTTTCTCGATAACTAAATATTTATTAGTCGGCGTTGAATTAATACCTAAAATCAATGTCCTAACATAATTATAAGTACTCTACTTTTATTTCAACCACTCTCAACCAATTAAATCCAAAATTGTCAAAACTTGAATCAGTAGAGAGCTTTTCTTCGGTATTTACCGACCGGAAGTCATTTATTTCTCGATAATTATATAGGTAGTCGAGTACAGTTTAATGATAACAAAAAATCGTCGTCCTAACTCAATCAAAAATACCACGTATACCTCAATAACCGAAGTCCGAAGTAGTTGAAGTTCTAATCATTAGAGTTTTTTCAGGTGTATTTTTATTTCCGACAGAAAGTGATTTTTTTATTTTTTTCCGATAATTATATACTCGACTACAGTGTAATGATACAAAAATCGTCACTATAACTCATTCAAAATACCTCAAGCAGTGAAAGCCAAAGTAGCCGAACTTCTAATTAGTAGAGTTTTTCTGTGCATTTTCCGACCGTTAGTTTGATCTGTACCCGAGCAACGCTAAAATTGCCCTCCTTTTCTAGAGGGTTTTCGGCCGTCTGAAGCTACGTTTTCCTAGCTCCGCGACTGGGCTTGCTGCGTGCTACGTAATTAAGGCCAAGTGCGCAGCGTGTTTTGTTGAAGCGCACTTAAATACTGCGCAGCGCAAAAGTGTTTTCCTAGGATTTGTCATTTTAACGCAGCGTAACGCGCAACTTAAACACTCTCCTCGTCCAGTTTCATCTTCTGAAAAAATGTACAGTTTTCATTGATATGGACCGGAGAAGGAATGTTTTTGGCAAGGTTATTGCTCTTCGCAGACGAGGAAATGGACGACGATGTCGACATTGCTGTTACTCTTCTTTCTTCTCGCGGTTCCTGTAGTGAATTGTTTAAACGGTGGGTGCTTATAATGTTTTGATAACGAAACACCTAATAGATAATGAGGGAAAATTTAAGGAGTATTTTAGACTCACACGGGACCAGTTCTTCACTCTTCAGGGATTGGTGAGAGGAGGAAATACCTGTGAAGCAGTATAATAGGGTAACTGAACCCATAACAGCAGAAATTAAACTTGCCGTCACCATTGAAAAGGTGATCACCATCACCCATCCACACATACTGCTGTGATGTACTGTCCCGAAATTGATCACATTCAAAGGAGGCCGGTGCTGGTGTCCAAGAGGCTAAAGAGGACCCGGATGGTGTGGTAGATACGGAGGAAGGAGCTGTATATTTGGCTAGTTCCAAATCACTGACAACTCTGAAAACCTTGCTCCTTGCAATAGCTTGGTTTTTTCTTGTCTAGTTTGTTCACAATGGCGGCCATACTTTTAAAAAACAAGTAATTTTCATTTTCTTTTGAGTACTTTTCTTCCATATCAGTCATTTTTTCCACACCCTTCACTAATTTGTTTTTTTCTTCCTTCCTATGCTGCAATAGATCAAACTATCAGTTCATGTTTTTTATCTTTCTTCCTCAAGTTACGGCCGGATTTTCTGTTTTGGTGGCATCAACTAGATCACTGGTCACTAAATCTTCATTTTCCCAAGTTTGTCCCTGGCGTTTTGAGAGTTGTCAAGGACAAAATAGAACATGTGCATTTGCCACTACCATCGGAGATTGATTGGAAACAGAAAGCCGAAGAATTTCTGGACAACTGGGATTTCCCAAATTGTATATCTGCAATAAACGGAAAACACGTGAGGTTAGTTGCACCAGCTCATTCAGGATCCCCTTTACACAAATTTAAGAACTTCTCTACATTGTATTGTTTGCTATGGGTGACGCAAACTGCAATTTTGTACTGATCGATGTCGGAGCATACGGCAAAGAAGGAGATGCTGGATTCTTTTAATAAGTCTAAAATGGGGAAGGAAATTGATTCAAGAAGGAACTATTTTCCCACCTCCTGAAAACCTACCTTCTTCTGAAATTATGCTACCATTTGTGTGTAGTAGGAGATGAAGCATTTAAACAGGATAATCATGTCATGAAACCCTACACGCACAAACAAGCAATCGTAGATGTTCATAAACGACACTTTAACTACGCCACTTGTGCTAGAAGAGTAACTGAGTAAAATGTATTTGGTATTTTATGTCACATTTTCAGAATTTTTTCACACCAATAAACTTGAAACAAGAAACAGTCGACTTAGTCATATTCGTAAGTTACTGTCTTCATAACTGGATCAGGGATGACTTTATTGCACGCAACCCCAAAGGAGCAGCGACTCATCCGCAGCACGAACTTTCCTATACAAAACATGATCCCTTTGGCTTATGTCGGAGTCTGTGCTAAAGCAGAAGGGTTTAAAGTAAGAAGCAGTATTGCTGAATTACTTTAATGGAAATTACTACTCAAATAAAATGAAAGCTCTGTATCAGAAAAAAAACTTTGTAATGTGAGTAAACTTTGTAGCTTAGTAATTAAGGGGAAGAGAGTTTATTTATTTTAATGTTCACTACCACAGGTTTAAAAACGCCAAATTTAAAGATTTGCATTACCATCAGTAGAACTTGTACATTATCTCATCTTTTCACTATAAGTATTAATTTGATTCATCTAGTCTACATTTGTTCAAATTAAACATGAAGTGTATATGTGTGTGTGACGACGTTTTGTGACTTTATGTTAAGAACTATTATGACCTTTAAGTGTACTGGAATCCCCTCCCACGCAAAGATGGACTATGAATGCTTTCTCAAGGCATTGATGCTGTTCTGGTAATGTAATGTAACTGTATAGTAACTTTCGAAAAATAAAATACTTTATTATTATTAATATGAGTGAAAATTATAGTTTTTATTTTCTTATCTGTTTTGTTAAGTTTTTGGCCGATCACATTCCAAAATTTGCCCCTTTTTTCGGCTTATTCTTGAAATCGGGATGGCTCATCTTTTCCATATTATGTCATATTCGGAGACAAGATCAATTAGTTAGTATTAATTAATACTAATGTTATTAGTATTAGAAAAACTATTAATATGATTGTCGCACATGTTGAGAACTTCAACAAAACAATAAAAAGTCGTCAGCCCTGCTGCGCGGTGCGTGATTGACTGCTCTCGAGGCAGTGCTCCCAGTCGCGCAGCAAAGACCGCGCAGCGCGGTTAAGGTTTAAGCACGCAAACGCGTAGCTAGGAAGACACCTCCATTGGTTTACAGAGAACCGGTGGTTTTGTCAGTTACGGAGCACGGAGCACGCAGCGCAAAAAGCCCAGTCGCGGAGCTAGGAAAACGACTTTGTCCCTGAAGGGGTGTTTCATTTTCTCCCCAGAATATAGTTGTGTCAATTATACGCTTGAGTGAAGCTCTGTTTTTGTTCTTTTTCTTTCTTACCCAGTGAATCCAACTTCACGTTGGTGCCTTCTATTCGGCCAGAATCGAAACTTCGTAAAGTTTCTGTAGCTATACAAGAAGATTTGTGGTACTAGAGTTGCTGTGAGATTTTAATTTGCCTATTACATCTTTCCACTTTCTATAAGGCGTAGTAGTTACTAAAGCTCCATATGTTTGGTATTTACCTTTACCAGTGAACTCATTGGCAAATAACACACAAAACGTCCCCGGATCCCCGGGTTTTCGGACCCCCCCCGAACGATATTTCTGGCTACGCTACTGATTGTCACCCTTTACAGATTTGTAAAAATTGGCTGTACTCATTTTAGCTAAGCAGTGAATGAGTGCACTGCAAGAATTATCGAAGAGTTGAACATTAAATATGAACAATCGGTTGTAATCAGATTTAGTTAAATAATGGTAATGGTAGACCGTACGTTAGTGGAGACTTGAAGTAGTCGAAAGACATTAGAGATCTTAGAACCTTTTACAGACTAGTCAAGATAATATAACAATACAAAGAACAATAACAACAAAAAGAAGTAAGAACAATATAAAAATACGTACTAGTCTATGCATAAGAATCCTGTTCCAGACCTCTCCTCCCTCAACTATAAGGATAAAGCCCATTCTAGACTAGATATCGTGTCAAGAGCGCTAGCATTAAAATATTGTCCACTGACCTAAATTAAACCACATTATTCACAGTTGAAATTCAATTTTATGTGTCGAAAAGAAACTTACTTGACGCAATAAAAAAATATGAACCACACAGGAACGTACAACAATATATCTCTTTCATAGACTAATTAAAAATTATGTACTAAAATATGTTAACTGCTTCCACAATAACAAAAATATAGGCTACCTATAAAATCTTCAACAAATGACAATTTAAAGAAATTCTAACTTGAAGTAGTACAATTCTTAAATAATTTAATAAAATACTATAACTATAACTATAACCAAGGAACAAAAAAGGAAAATATAATTTTAATTTGACATCATAAAAGTTACTCAAAGCCAATACCACACTAATTTTGTAGGTGGAGCCAAATTTCCGAGGATACATATATTAGATAATTAATTCTTGTAGTTGTACATTACAAACATTTTCTCCTTATCCCAGTTCCTCTAAATATAGTGAGTAATCATTCATAAACAACGATGGAAACTTTCAGATTTTGAACTTGACATTGTAGTGATGATACATCCGATAGTTGAATATTGATAGGCACGCTGCATTGGCCGTTATGTTCAATGAATGTGCAATACATATTATTATACTATATACGTTTATAAGAAATTGCACCCTTTATGAAAATACGAATCATAAGTACAGGTATTTAACCTGCCTTGTCAGCAAAGTAATTCAACTACATATTTTAGTTCGTAATTAATTTAATTCTATCTTAAAGTTGCATCTTTTTGTATCACTTTTTAGTATATTTTTAGTTTATTTTTCTGGTACCACCTTACAAAATTGTGTGATATTTATTGACTTTTGAGTAACTTTCATTTTGTAAAATTAAAATTGTGTTTTACTTTTTAGTTCATCGATTTGAGTAAAATATTGGAGTCGGTTTATTTTTATTTTTAAAATTGAATTTTTTTATAATTTTTAGTTACTAATGTTGTGTATTTTCTAATGTAATTAGGAATACAGATGAAGATGTTCAGGGATGATAAACACAACATTTGATAGCTTCATTTAGTGATATGTTATTTTGTAGGAGAACATGCCCATTCTCAACGGGGCGTTAATTTAATCAAGGTTAAGAACCTTGACTGCGCATAACGTAGCTATGGGTTGATTCAACGTGAATATTGAGTTTAGCTCCAGTTCACCTTCCTCTTAGTGCAGCGTCTGGAATCTGAAGCTGTCACAGACTTGACTCCTGGAATCTGGAGTCATGTTCAAAAATTCAAAAGATCCAAAAAAAGTCAGCAACGTAGAAGCTCAAAAAGAACTCTTACAAGTATATAATGTATTAATTCTTGTTTTCAAAATACTTTTTTCTTTTTGTAAATTATAATTTACAAATACTATTTAAATATAAATTGTACAGAATTAGTTTTAGAAATCTATGTTACATTACTACTTTATTTTATTTATTTCAATTGCCCTAAATATTTGTTTAGGCCATTAATTTAAACATAGTTTCCGAATTATCATGTGTATTATAGTGATTTAAGATAAACTTTAAGATACTCTTCAGCATTGAAAGTAATTAATTCTGGCGTTCTTTATTACTGTTTAATTATTTCCTTCAAACGTAGAAGTGATTAAATAATACAAACATGCAAGGTGTATAGTGGAATTTGTAAATAAAGTAAACATAAATTATTTCATAGTGGCATTTATTTTACAGGCTAAATTGTATTAGCCTTATCACTTTATTATTAAGTAGTATTTATATTATTAGTTAATAAATTATATAATAAATAATTATTAAATAATAAATTACTTATTTATACATAGATATTTGTACTCATGCGAACACAACAATAACTTATGAATGAGTTGATAAATAAGGTGCTGGAGAGATGAAATCATGTTTAGTAGTCGTAGAACCTAGAACAATTAACAATAATATTATTAACATTAACAATATTTACATTTAGATTAACGTTATTAATTAACATTTGAATTAAGAGTAAACTATGGTATTAATAGTTATTAAGAGTAAAAATAAGAGAATTAGAGAGTAAACAAACAATTACACCCCTGTTTAATAACAAATATCTAATGAGTATTTAGTATTTTTGTAAAACGAATATTTACTTTGTTGAAAATGAGTATTTATTCTTATAAACGGTCGGCCATAAAAATGTACAATATCAAATTAACCTAATTAGATATAAAATTATTCTTGATTAAGTTATTAAAGTATTATTTCAGATATGTTTTAATTTAACTATATTTATTTGCCATCTGCGTTTGAAATAATACATTGCTTGGCGCTACAACATTTTGAAGAGGAGCGGCAAAACTGAACGAATGTTTTTATGTGCAAATGGTATTAAATAATGGATGATAATAGATTTTTTATTCAGGTGGCCGATAAGGAAGTAGAACATAATTTGCAAAAATATGTTCGGAACACAAAGAACGCCAAAAACTCAATGGGATAATATATATAACAAAAGAGTCCTTACGACTCTCAAAGGGTTGCAACACGATTTCTTAAACGATTGCAACGATTTTTATCTTTCAATTGGATGGTTGATCGGAATAAAGGCTACCAGCTCTAGAGCAGAAGTTGTTGCTCGGAGATGGAAAAGTAAAATTTAACCGGAAAACAAGCGTGCTAGAGACACTTAGTACCCAGAGTATTTTTACGAAATTCATCCAAGCCTTACTTTAGAATTTGTTGTTAAGAGCTGCAGTGGCGGCCATGTTGATTTTAGCACCACAAGAACAATGATGGCTCATGAAGCTTAACTGCCTTATTGATACTCGTGCAAGTATGGGGAATTTCATTTTAAAGATATGATAAATACGCGACCACCCGCTTTTGTACTTTCACATTTTTAATAGTTATTCAAAAACATTCTCAAACATATTTGTTTTTCATGATTTAAATATTAAAAAAGTATACAAAAATTTTGGATATGTATTAATAAGATCAACTTCCATGACTTTCCGATCAAAAAAACGCCGCAAAAGTGCATGAAGTGTAAAATTGTTCTTATGGGGGAAAAGTCGTTTTACTACAGCCTTTACATTTATTTTCAAAAATTCATGCAGCCTTCTTTCTCTGACTAAAATGTACTTGGTACACTCACGCTCCATTGCCGGGTTTGGCGAAGGCCCCGCTGTTGGATTGGGCCTGACTTTGGCTGTTGCTGATACTGGCGGAGAAGGGCCCCAAGCCGAGGTTTGAAGAGTGACTTTGCGACTGCGACTGGGCCTGCGCCTGCGCCTGGGCCTGGCTGAGGCCTCCGCCCCCGTGGCTACCCGTGTTGGCGTTGGTGTTGGCGGAGGATGATGCTGAGCTGCCTGCTCCGCTGCCACCCCTGTTGGGTCGGTACCCATCGTACCCTCCATACCCTCCTCCGTACCTCTGGTTCTTCCCCTTGCGCTGAGCTACGTTTAGGCCCCCTAGCTCACCTAGCGATGCTGACCGTTCCTCCCCTGGTTGACAGAAATATCATATTATAGAAACAAGAATTTTCAGACACCAAAAAAGTCCAATCCTTAAAATTAACGCTCAATAAACTTAGCAAAGGTCAAACAACTTCCCATGTAAAGGTTGATGAAAAGTAAAGTAATTTATACCTTGTAAACAGTGGAAGAAAAATGAATTTAAACAATCATAACACAGTAGGTTGGGAGTGCCGATGGCCGAGCGGTCTAAGGCGTTGGACTTTGAGTCTGAGTTAAAGATAACGTAGGTACGAATCGTGTCTGTGACCCTTGCGCTTTTTATCAGTACCATCGACCTTGTACTGTATCGACTCTCCCCCTTATTCTGTTTGATAAGATCCTAGCACAGGCCAGTGGCTCATGAGGACGGACAGAGTAAGGCTTAAAAGGGGATCGGCTTCTCCTTTTTAATAATGAAAAAGGTGTATTTTATTTAGTAATAGTTAAGTTAATTCCTGAAATTCAAATAAAGTTCATGAATGAAAAACAAATTACATGTTATCACGAAATAGATATGTGAATAACTATTTTACCAGAAATGGCGTGGTCATAGTATGGAACTTGATGTCGAGGATTTTACAGTGAATCTTCAAGGACCTCTAACAAGACGAAGGATATATAGTCAAATTAGATAATAAGTATCTGTGTCTTAGTGTGAAACTAGAACAATGTCCCTCAGCTATTGAACAACACAAACATTGTATATGGCAGTCGAAAATACTTATGTTAATGAAATGATTTTGAGTCTTCGGAAACTATGATTTTATGAGACATTGCCCTCAACTTCACAACGATATTCAAAATACACGATTTTGCGGCTGATATTTTACAACGGTACTTTCAAATAAAATGCCCTTTAAACTCAAAGTTCCGGCTAAGATTTTGAAAGGGTCACGTCTACGAATAAGCACGTAATAAATTTAAAAAAGAAATTGAGGAGGTCAAAATGAGAGGGTATCAGAAGGGTTAAAAATCTGAAACGTTAATTAATGATTTTCTAAAACGTTTCTTAGCTTGATACATTTAAAATGAACCGTCATTCTCGTAAATAACTGTTAAATATGTGTTAGGTAACCATATACAGACCCTAAAATTTACAACTTTCTGTCTATATAATAGTGATACAACTAATATTTATTTACATGACGGTCAATTATAAGTGTGTTGAGCTAAAAATATTTAATTTTTAAATAATTATTGTTTTATATTCTTTAACCCTATCGATGCTTTACTTTTTTGACCTTCGCCAAAACTAGCGATTATCAATTTCGAGCATAATTTTGTGTGCTTATTACACGTGCAGTATTACACGTATCATAGAAAATCTGAACACATAATACATTTACAAAATAATAAAGTATGTTAACTACTACGTCCACATAAACATCTAAAATTTTAGAATAAATTATTGATTTAAAGAATAAAACTGTCAAACGGTAAAAGTGGATTTATAAATGTAGTTTTGAAAAAATATTTTAATTTGATACTTTATTTAAAGTTGTGTTGCTAGTGGTGGTTTATTTTAAAAGGTAATTGAATAACGATAGCAAGTGTACACAATTATGTATTTTTTAGATAATTACCAGAATCATATGAATCAAAATAAATTTTAAAGTAACTATATTTGGTTGGCACTTTATAAATTGCATGTAATTTTTGCTACTAAGATAAAAGTTGCTATAGAAAATGTATGATTTATAAAAATTTCAATAAACATCAACGGTCCTAAAACGAATCCCTGTGGTGGCACTAAGTTCAGGTTACTTACTCTGTGGCAGAGGGGTGGCTAATACCGCTGCGACCGCCCCCAGAACGAGAAGACCTACACAAGTACACATCTTGTTGTGTTATCCTCTCCTTGCCGCCCCCACCTTATATATCCTGCTCCTCCAGGAAACCCAGGACAAGGTTGAGTGCAAGGAGAAACAGTACTGAGACCGATCTGCCATCTTCCTTGGCTAATTGGTCCCGATACCGTGGAGCGGAGGTCGCAAAAAGCGTTAACAATCGGATACTACTCACTTCCCGAGTGGAAGAGGAAACGTCTGGGCTTTGTTTGGGTTGGGAGTCACTCATGCCGCAAGTCTGGGACATTATCAATGGTCAGTTTTTGATGGTGTCATTGGATTTATTCAAATTACGGTTTTGCAGCAATACAATCTGAGTGGAAGAAAGACAAGTTCTTGATTCAACACTAAAACACGTTTTTTTTCGACTAGTCTTATGCGAGCAAATGTGATCTAAGTACTATATAATTAGATTTTGTGCCTGTAAAATAATGCATACTATTCAAAAGGTGAATAATAAAAGTACTGTTGCATTTTTGTATCCTACCAAAAACAATGACTTAAATCCAGAAAATCTACACTTAACTAAAAAGTGAAAGAGGCGTTGTTAAATATATTACATTTAAAACAGTTAGTGTAATACCAAACATGTCACAGTTGAGAGGTATCAGTTGTTTGTTGCTCTTGGCTTGTGCAAGACTATCTTTAGAGTGGTCGTGTTCGCTTATGCGTTGACGGATTTTGTTGAAATAAGTACCATGGGAATTTTTATAAAAAATTTTAAAATAGTTGGTATCTTTTGAAATTGTTACAACATATGTAAAACAGCTGATGTAAGTAATAAGACAAAAAGTTTGTTGGTCCCGGCTTGTGCAAGCGTACCTTTAAAATGGTCTTGTTCGTTTATACGTTGACGGATTTCGTTGAAATAAGTACCATTGGAATCTGTATAAAAAGTTTTAAAATAGTTGGTATCTTGTGAAATTGTTACAACGTATGTAAAACAGCTGATGTAAGTAAAAAGACAAAAAGTTTGTTGCTCCCGGCTTGTGCAAGCGTACTTTTAAAGTGGTCTTGTTTGTTTATACTTTGACGGATTTCGTTGAAACAAGTACAGTTGGAATTGTAATGAAATCGGTCAATTGGTAATAACTGGTGTACATTTTTTACAACAATAAGGGTTTTTTATTTTATTTTTTTTAATTTTAATAGACGCTACTCCTCTTCAAATTTATGTGCCAAATTTAATTTTCTTAGCTTAAATAGTTCTATAGAATAGATTGTAGTTTTATTAATTTTGTTATAAAAAATACAAAATGGCGGCCTGCGGCTAAACGAAACTTTTTTCGATCTATATTTATAGGAAATGTTTTGCTTGAAATGAAGAATAATATCACCCACAGAAGTTTGTGATACCCTTTTGAGAACACTCTGTACAACATATATAATTTGATTGAATTTCAATAATAATGACAAAAATACTTGCTCTAATGGTACTCAACCCCGGATCTCTCATTTGCCGGGTGAGCATGCTACCAATAGTGGTATAGTTGACACCCCTACGTTTTGTCGTTCTATTATTTTGAACTTTGCCGTACACACATACAGTTTTAGATCTAAAGTTACATACAATCAGAAGATCGAATATGACAGAACAACTTTTACCATGCACTTTTAATGATTTTATACCTGAAGACTAGATAGTTCAAAGTACTAGGTGCCAAAACACAAACTTTATAGGAGCAATAAAAACCACACCAATTCTTAAAATCTGCAAATATATTTTACAGTATGCAACTCCTGTTTTAAGTATGCAATCAGTTAGATAGTTATATAAACCTATTTTATTTCATAGCTTAACAAAAAACATTATGCATTGGGCCGAAAGATATAAGTCCAACATGTTAGTCAAAGTTAACAGAACTTAGTGCTATGAAACATTTTACTTATCAAACAACTTAGTTGCTGGGACAATTTAGTAGGAAAGGTCACGTAGGTCTCTTATCACTGCTAGACCTCTTGGACTTACATCGTATATAAACTAAACAATTTGGTTCCCCCCTACGAAGGTTCTGCAAGTTCATGGAACG
Source organism: Homalodisca vitripennis (assembly GCF_021130785.1). Lineage (NCBI taxonomy): Eukaryota > Metazoa > Arthropoda > Insecta > Hemiptera > Cicadellidae > Homalodisca > Homalodisca vitripennis. The sequence goes on from NC_060211.1 coordinate 182,654,393, forward strand.
TCTTAGACTCCATAAGTACTCTGTGAAATCGTCCCTTTTCTGTCTGGAATATTTCTTAATTTTTAACAGTTGAATTTTGAGCCGGCTTGAATAAACGTTTGATATTGTGTTTTTTCACACTCTGCCTATTTTATCAGTATTTTCTTGGATTTGAAAAAGATATCAGGTATAAAATATAGAATAAAGAAAGTAAAATTTAATTTTAAAAATATGTCAGCATGTAATAAAGAGAACGTAACTGGCTGTACTTCGGCCAACTTTGATACAGCTTTGCCAAACTTCATTCACTTTTAAAACCTGATATGTATTACTGAATCTGCCAGTTTTGGTTTAATATCAATTGCCGGGATGAAGACGGCTCTCCACAGGGATATTTTTATGTGCACTTTTGTACAAATAGGTCGTACTAAGGTTTTATCCAGGTGTATTAAGCACAAATTTTAAATAAAAAGGAGGAAAATAAATTAAACAAAGAATACAGCTTTATAATATCAAAAAGCAGTAATAAAGAAACTACATTTATCGCTGATTGGTTAAGCCAATCACCGCACAGGTTTCATTTACCTTTACAGGTAGATGTGCATTACCGTGTTTGCCAGTTTCGATTTAAAGTCCATTGGCTGATATTGGATACTCCCCAAAAATACATAAAGATTTCAATTCTGTTAGGAATGTTTTGGAACAATATGATACGGAAAACCTATATAATAGTCCATCAACTTACTAAGTCTAAGAAAAAAGATCCTGTATTTAATTTTGTTAAATAGAAAAGAATACTGTTTACTAAAATATAAGAAATTTACGGCTTGAAAAGCAATTAATTTTGCATAAAATAATTTAGTTATCAGACGTATCATTGAATTGGAATTATTATAGTCGAATAAAACTTAATTTGAATACTATTTATAATATAAAGGTTTTGAGTATTTTATATTGAGAGAGGCGCACAATTAACCAAACTACTAACTTGACTTCTATTTAAAGTTAAATAAAAATACAAAATAATCCTCCAATGCACAATTTGGTTATGTATGTTCAATAATACTTAATATGTTGAAAAATACAAATTATAAGATATATAGCACAAAATGAAAAAAGAAAATTGTAAACAATTAATTTTAATACTGATTGTTAAATGATGTAGTGATTAAGTTGTATCAATTCTATCTCTGCATTAAAAATAAAGTTAAATATATTTTTGGTCAATGTTCTCAGTTAATGATAAGATATCTTTGTTTTATAACTTTTTATCTATATATATAAAAATGAATGTTTGTATGTTTGTCCTTTATGGAATCGTGAACTATTGGACCGATCATGATGAAAATTTGTACGTATATGTTATTTTTCCTCGGAGAAGGTTTATAAGCTATGCCCATCCCTTTCCCGATTCAGGATTCCGTCCCCACAGAAATACCCATAAGAGAAATGCATTGCAGCAAACATATGTTAACGTCTTTTCAAATTTTTAATCAGCTGTTCTTTGTAAACATATAATTACACTTATAGTTTTTAAAGCATAGAGTAAGCTTAAGAGAAACGACAAATTTTGTTGTTAAACTGTTTCTGCAATCACTGTTTAAACATAGGACTTTACTATCCAGATAATACAATTCAAATTTGACGTAAAAATTCACCTTTAACTGCAATATTTATTTAATATAAAACCATGCTCATACTTGATCAGAAGAGCAATGCAGATATCATAATTACTATCTTACGTTGGCTACAAATATAAAGAATGTTATAAAATCAACCTTAGTTGTTTTTTTTGACAGAAGTATGGTTCTCAAAACTCCGTGTGTACATATTCTCTCGATCGAGACAACAAAGCAAGCTCAATCGTGGCATCGGAGATATAACTAATTTAATCTAAAATTTATTATAGTAAAAAAAAAATTTACTAAGTAATATAAGGACTTCGGTTCTTAAGATTTTGCGTGCGAAGCCCGTGGGTAACAGCTAGATAGAGGCAGGAATATGGTAAGTATACCTTCATAATACGCCCAAGAGGCTCACGATGGAACGACTATCAATTATCTCAGCAATGTTTAGAATGTGATAGAAAAAGAATAAGTGAATATAGTGTACTGTTTTCAACGGGAAATTGCGTGCGAAGCCGCGGGCAACTTTTTGCAAAAAATTATTGAAATGCGCAGCAAAGCGCGCCGGGCCCGCTAGTTGTTTATATAAATAAAGTTCATTACAATTGAAGCTACGAAATTGAAAAAAGTGGACACAGTGACGCGGGTTGGCTAGAGGCGAGAGCAGGTTATTACCCCACCCCTCCTGTACTTTAATTATTTAAAAATTGACATTTGCTAGGCGATAGCGAAGGCTATCATTTACCGGAATGAATAAATTCCATTTCTGTCAGTCTGCCTGTCTGGACGAGATCTCGAGAAGTAACTAACACAAGGATTTAAATGTACCACGAAGTTTCCCGTCTATTTAGTAAATATATCACTTTATTTCTCCATACGCGTTCTATTATGATGCAAGCCCATCCTGAGATTTGGCTGAGAATCACTGAAGCCTCGGTAGTCAGAAAAAACTGTCAGACGGGAGGATATACATCTTTTTCTCTATAACTTTCTGTATCTCTGTCCGTGGGACATCTCAAGAATGACATGAGCTACAGACCTCAGAGAGAATGAAATTTTGTACACAACCTCAGCGGAGCCTGTACACTTTGCTTGCTATACTATTACCTTGTATGTATAGTAAGTTTGTCAAATTAATTTATACAATTACGTATTTTTTTACGAAAAGTATTTTTTTCACAAGCTTCAGACTAGAGGTTTGTCTCAGCCAACTCTTACTGTCATAATATTTACCTTTTTATTATTTATTATATAATATATATTAATAACGATTGAAAAAATTTAAAAAAGTATTTATTACAATAAGGACTTATTGATTTTTTTTTAATTCAAAAGAAGATAGTATGTGTAATATATTTTGACAATAAATATTTTTGTAACCCTTAAGTAATGAAGGACGTACAATTAGATTTGTAACAGTCCAGAAGATTTCTGATTGTAATATATCAAGTGCCTGGCATGACACTATCTCCAACTCAAGTGCTGTGCCTGCAGCAGCCTGTACATGACGGGCTGTGGGTTTGTGGAAGTGATACACATCATACTTTGGAGTTTCCCAACTCAAGTCTGCGGTAAACAATTGTTTCATAGTACTTTTTAGTTTTTCATAATTAGGATGAAAGTGGTTGCTTGATGTACTCTATCTAGTTTTTACAAGCTATACGAAGCCAATCGAGTTTGAAAATACGATATTAAACACCAAAAGACAGTTTTACTCTGTGTGGCGAAGAACTGATTTTGTCACAGGAAACAAAACTAGAACTTTGTAGGCTTTATTTTATTTATATTACATCATAACAACTTAATACAGTCATAATGTCAAGTTTACGTATAAAAAGCAGATAATGTTTGGCCTACTTGAACTGAAATAATTACAAAATTTGATGTATAGTATACAAAAAACTTACATTGTGCATCAGATGATTTTGTATATCCTTTTTTTTAACAAACAAGAACGTAGCCAGGAAAACATTTAGGGGGTCAAAATTTGTAAAAAAAACAACGATTTATATTGTATATCAAAAAAATAATGCAGACGTACAAGGAATCTGCAATCACGTGCTGGAGTTATATAGATGGGACTACAATACATGTGGAACTTTCTAAAATGTTTTATTGCACAAGTATGACCAAAATATGTGCCTTAAGAGGCACATAAATTTAGGTCTGAGGACCTTCTACACCGTGCACACACATCAAAAGCAAATCCAAAGTAATCGCACCCTTACTATATCACATAAATTTTGGATTTCGCTCTCCAGTAAGAGTTAAAAAGGTAATCCCTGAGAATTTATTTTTCAAATAATAACATGAGTTTATTTTTTAATTAGGGAGAATTTTCCCTAAGTAATCTAATTTTGTCTGCATTTCGAGTGTTTATGGATCTACTTCAGTCACGATCCATTGAAGCCTCCAAGTTTGTACTCTTTTTAAAATTAGAGTTTAGAGTTTACAAATAGAAGTTAGTAAATTTATCAAAGTACTTGTCTTAAAAAATATAGATCAAGAAGAAATATTAATAAGTGTCTTTAATAGATTTAATACGATAACGCTATTAAATTATTTTAATCAAATACGGGCAAATCCAAATATTTTTATACAAGAGCTTCGTACAAAACTTATATAAGGAAGCAAGCATTTTGACATTAAAAATAATGAATTTTTTATAGATTTGTTCAATATAAATTTTTGCAAAGTGAAAAATATAGGATTTTTCTCCATGCATAATTTTTTACAACTTGAACCATAGGGGTAACATCCTTATATCGTCTCAATTATCATTTTCCCCCAAGTGTAATGTGAGGGATTGTTGACCACATCTCTATAAAAATGTAAACTTTAAAATTAATTGAATTCGGAAAAAAAAATATTTCATTTATGTATAATTTGACTTGTAAGCTTTTAAGGCAGATAATTTAAATACACATTTAATTTTATGTACTGTTTAATTTGTATTGAACTGATATTATTTTATACATTTCTATAATCCTTAGATTTTTTAAACCCTTTAAACTGTGACAAAAAACTGGTATTTTCAAATATAACTCTTGCAATAAACTGAAATATTACAATTTAAATCGAACGTCCTTCCCTTCAGTACCATGGTAAATGCCATCAACTTAATTTTCAGAATATGAAAAGACTAAAATTTTTATTTTAGGTTATAGCTCATATGTTGTAAAATGTATGTATGCTGGAACTCGACAGCTTACGTATTCATTTTACAGCTCAGGACAAAACATTTTATTGTGACCATAAATAAGTATAAGTAAAAAAAATGTTCTACTTATGCTCAGAGTAAGTTATAGTTAATTAAAAAATATAACACAGCAATAACATGTAAGAGACTTTACAAAAATTATACATTTCCTGTTACCCCTCTGGATATTAAGTACTGGATTTTTTAAGGGTCATTTTTATACATATCTGTAATCTATAAATATAATATTTTTACTTTAAAACGATTTAAAAATATGATTTTTTGTATGTTTTAGAAAGTGTTGTTTACAGTCTTATTAGTACGTTTTTATTTGCTAGATGTTACATTCCTAGTGTTTTATACATGAGGTATGTGAGGTAGGAATCTCTTCAGTAGCACATGCTAAACTAAGATATAATTTCAATTCATATGATCCTTATAATGAACCCATACAATTACTATAAAAAATTAAAGATGTCTTTATTATATAGGTGAAGTAGGATTTAAATTTCTCTATTCTATTTAACCTCTGTCAATGATTTGTTAAGTAATCTTCACTAACAAAGTTCCTAGATGGTCATTAAATTCAGGCCATTGTCCCTTGGATCCAAACTTGTTTGTTATGTATGAATCCTAGGTTAACACATAAGCAATCAAATATCCAAGTTAAATTTTGGACAGAATCCATGAATACGATATATTCGCTTGACATTGACTTCAAACCTAAGGCGTCGCCACAGTTATCATAGTGTTGTAGAATCAAGTCTTGATTTTGGAAGGTCAAGATGCAAGGTTTTGTAGCATACTTCAGTGTAACTACAATAAAAATGTCATAAGTTCTAAATAGAAACATTTTGTTTGGCCATAAATCAGTAAAGGAAAATAAAATTATGAAGATGTTTCATTTACAGAATTGTAAATCTTGAGGCAGTGTTGTGGATTTTAAATTTTCTATCTAGCGTCTAATGACGATTTCCCACCACATTTAACATTCGTATAGAAGAAGCTTTATAACGGAAGGTATAAAGTATTTCCCCCAAAACACATAATCTTCTAATGTTTATGTATGTTTATGGTCGTTTGCACTATAAAGTAAAGTAAAAATGTTTTATTTTACCAAAACGCGGTGTTAGGGCTAAGAAGCCCTCTCTAAAACGTAATGTGGGGACAAAGATGACTTCCGAACCACCACCAACGCCCGAGCCGGCGGGCTGCTTGCAAGAATATGATTGCTAGCGGTCACCCATCCAAGCAGCAGCCAAGCTCGACATTGCTGATGATCCGGTTATCTTGCGATATATATACCCTTTCTCACTCCAGGATAGGTAAATAAGCCATTGATGAAAAATATTTTGTTTAACTTAGATTGAGGGTCTCATTATTAACTTGTAAACAGTGAAAATTATTAAATTTCATTTTCCATGGGTTAAATTTCTTGGCGTCAAGCTTACATAAATATTAAAAGTCTAAAATGTGACATTTCATTGAAAATTATAGACAAAGTATGACTAGGAATTTACACCACACTAGGGTTTCACTAGTCTCGTAGCAGGCTTTGCTAAGGCAAAATTGTAAAATTTGAAATCTTTAGATCATTTCATTCTCGAGATGTCCTGCGGACAACCGTCCGTAATACAGATGCATACGGACAATCATACAGTGAATAAAACTTTACATTCCCCCCATAGACAAAAGAATTGTGACAGCCTACTCAGTGATTTCCTTCAATGACGCTCAGCCAGGTTCCATAGTTGGACATGCACTATAAAACTCATTCTTGCCAATATAATTTCATGTTTTTCTTCTCATTTGGTTTTATGCAAAGTTTAAAGTCTACAGGCGAAACCTTTTTTGATATATCTTGCCACATAATACATTTACATTGTTGTCCATTAGGTTAGGCTTCAGAGAAGTTTTCAAATAATAATTATGAATCATTTGACCAACAACAGTGTCACATTCTGGTGAGCTAGGAGGGTACTATAACGCAAGAATGCACTTAAATAAAATCTTATCACCTAATTTTATCATTGACTATCCACTCTAATATTTCCTTTTTACAGCATAAAAACATCACATGTTAAAATCTCAAATGATTGTACTCTTTTCGTTTTCCTGCTATTTTCACATTACCGCAACCCATAAGAACAATGTAAAGATATTCGGTAACGCTCAGCCAAATCCCATATAGTGCCCCATCCTAGAACTCAGTATTGCCTGCATAGGAATGAATCTTTATGTAAAATGTCCAAGTCCATGCATAAGTTTTTTTCTTTGCATGCAGTAATTTATTTATAACGTTATGTAGTAGTCAATTTTGCCAATTATTGTAACTCTTTCATATATATTTATTTATATGCCTTTTTGGACTTGTTATTCATTTATTTATTATTATGTATTTGTCTTTTTTTATTTATGTATATTATGTTTTATCTTTTTGGCTTTTTTGGTAATTATAGATCTTTTTCATTTGTTATTCATTCTTAGATTTTTGCATCGTTACTTTATTAGCATTGTTATTCATTTAAAAATTTATGTATTTCTTTTTTTACACTTGTTATTCATTTATAGTTATACTGCACTGTTATTTATATATGGATAGTTTATTTGCATTGATATTTATTTCTAGATTGTTTGTTTTATTTTTTATGTATGTGTGTTTTCATTCTTATTTTAACCATAGAACGTGTCACATCATACTGTGTACATGTCAAGTAACTTTCCCATTTATTATATATTATTATCGTTATATTCATTATAATTTACACATATTTTATATATTGCTAATTATGTCTAGGAATATAAAGTCCAGTTGCATGTTTGGCTTGGCCCTATGAAGTTAAGCACTGTAGTAATTAGCTACCTTGTAGTATGTTTATAATAACAAATTGGTCTTTGACCGTTGGAAGGAAATAAAATAAGTTAGTTTTCCAAATATCGTGCGATTATAGAGACAGATAGTCAAAAATAGGACCAGCCCCACGAATTTAGTAAAGTAGTAAAAATATTTAACTACTTTTTGGGTTTTTTGTCTGTAACGTAATGAGAAACAAACAGTGCTCGTGGCGACAGAAGACGAAACGACAACCTGTGTAAAGTTCAAGGTCAGGGAAGAAGCAATTCAATTACTGCCCAAGTACATGGGAGCTGTGTGTGGAGAGCAAAAAACGATGGCGTCAGTCATCATTACAGGACGAGAGCTGTCATTAATAGACAGGACCACTAATGACAACAGCGCTGCTCGTCTAGAGACTAGTGGCCATTGTGTTTTCCTGAACTTGAGGTAAAGAAGAAATTGAAAGAGTTCTCAGAAAATAAAAATTTAAGGGGAGTAAAGCTCGATGGGTTGTACTTGTGTAGCTAAAAACAAATCTAGACGCTTAACCAAGCGTTGCTGTTTAAACACTAGTAATGGTCTTCATTTGCAAATTTAGTAGTATACAGAGATTTTACAAAGAAAAACACTGAACAGGCCAGCTAGTAAAACCTTTACTGCTCGGTTATTATTTGTTGCATCAAAACATATTTAGAATTAAAATCTCCCTCTAAAGGCAACGCACTTTTCACTACTCACACTTTTTTCATAAAATCTCCCCTCTTTTGAGTAATTATTGTTTGAAAATTTTATATGCCCGCCATTTTTTAAGCCTGTCATGATATTTTTCTGAAAATATTTTTCAAACGAGACTAAACTAGAGGATTTTCCCTTGTCTCAATTGTGTACCTGATGAGAAAATGAGAATTTCTCTTCATCTACATCTACACTATATTTGTGTATTTTGAAGTGTAGGTGTATCTGATGTCGAAACGATATAAAGGTTCGTTTTGAGCTTCTTCGTCGCGGGATTTATTTGGGTCTCTTCAGACGAACATGACTCCAGATTCCAGGAGTCAAGTCTTTGACAGCGTCAGATTCCAGACGCTGCACTAAGAGGAAGGTGAACTGGAGTTAAACTCAACATTCACATTGAATATAAATTAGATACTTGCTATGTAAGGGTTAACAAATTATTGTGCTAGCTACCTTCACTCTTTACTTTAACTCTTGGCAGTATTTATTGAGTGTCACACACGATTGATGAGTATAGAAAAGTCAGGAGGGCGTATATAGATAAATAGTATGTAAAGTTGGTTTTGATCCTAATAAGTTATTCAACTTACTGTATGTACACACTCGTCGATATATTTCTAAATCTAAACTGAAAAGCCAGTAAGTAATTGAATTGATATGCAAACTGTCAGATTATGACTGTTTGGTTACTCATAATATTGAAACTGTTATTGAAAACAGTGTTACTCATTAGTAATAACATACTTATTATTTCATTAAATAATACAGTTACTAGAATAAAAGAAACGAAATATAAACAAGAAACTAAAAAATAATTTTATTCCATAAAACGAATTAATTGAAAGTCGATATTGAGCAATGTTGAAAGATGCCGCCAAATATAAAGAAACAGTCTATTGTACAATTAATTCCAAGTTTAACCTCATCGCTAATCTTTTAAATATCAAGTGTAGTTTTTAGAAACTTTTCATCAAAGCAGTAACTATTTAAATGCTACTATTTGTAAATAATACAATAATTTTCCAAATTTCTTTGGACGAGGCCCCTCGAAACCAAAGGTTTCAGGTTTCATCATCAGGCACCTCCATTCGTCGAGTTGCCTGATGATAAAACCTTTTTTTCAAAGGGCCTCGTCCAAAAAAATTGGAAAAGTATTGTATTATTTACATTTAGTACTATTTATAACTTTTTTCCAATTGCTCCAAGAGTCTTCAGTAACGATTTTTATAGTTGAATATTGATTGGTACACCGCTTTAGCCATCATATACTGAATGGAATGCACACATTCTCTTTTATCCTAATTGTTTATGTAAATGTATAAGTATCGTCTGCAAAAGTATTGATCATAAATATAGGTATTTAATCTACATTGCCAGTGAAATAATTCAATAACTTTTTTGAAATAATTACGTCTGCCTTTAAATTTAATCCAATTTATTTTGTATCACCTCACTATTTTTTAGTATATTTTAAGTTTGGCACCAATTTTAAAGAAGGTTTGGTATAGGCTTTGAGTTGCTTTCTTTTTCCCAAGTGATTTTATTTTTTAGTTAGGTACTTCATTATATTAGTGGTTTTTGAATTCGGTATATTTTTACTTTAAAAAATGTAATATTTTTTATCTTAAATAAAAATTCATTCTAAGTGCTATTTTTTTGTATTTTCGTATGTAATTCACATTACAAAATCCTAAAGCAGCGTTATCTGAGGACCTGTTGTAGACTGGGAAATTTGAGACGGCAGCTCTGAGGTTCCTTAGACCGATTCCACGAATTCCAATATCAGTTCCAGGATGGGTTCCTCGCTGGCATTGCGTGGTATTTCTGAGGATAAATTTTAGTAGGTACAAGAAAACCACATGGCGATCATTTGTTTTGTTTTATTTCTCCATATAATTGTATATGTAGAGTGTCAAAAGAGATTTTCTGGACAGATACTTATTCGATCTTTGACAAAATAATGTAGGACCAATCTGGGACAGACCTCTATTTTTTTAAAAAAAGATTCATCATCGGTCCAGTAGTTTCAGAAACTTTTTACACATGCACAATAAACAAACATCATCCAGCTGCTTACGAAGCTAAATAGGCTATGACATTAATTAGGCAGACAAAATAAAGTAGATGTACTTAATAATTTTTGTTATTCAGGTAAAAATGTGAACAATTTATATTCATAATAAAAAAATTCAAAACATATATAAATCTTTATATCTTAAAAATAAAAAACAGCTCTATCATCTATTCCATCAAACTGCATCCTAATCTTTTAAAAAAAGAGCAACAGAATTTTAAAATTCCCAAATGTGCCACCCAATATTTGTCCACATCTCCAAAAATGAATATTTGTCCTGTGTTGTCCAAATCTGATGCCACATTACTTGTAAAGGTCCCAGAAGTTTGGTCTGTTAAAACTACCTATATTCCCAAATGATCCTGCATTAGCCCCGGCCACTGAGCCAGCACCTAAACCTCCTGCGCTTCCAAATGATCCTGCATTAGCCCCGGCCAGTGAGCCAGCACCAAAACCTCCTGCACTTCCAAATGATCCTGCATTAGCCCCGGCCACTGAGCCAGCACCAAAACCTCCTGCGCTTCCAAATGATCCTGCATTAGCCCCGGCCACTGAGCCAGCACCAAAACCTCCTGCGCTTCCAAATGATCCTGCATTAGCCCCGGCCAATGAGCCAGCACCTAAACCTCCTGCAATTCCAAAAGACCCTGCATTGGCCCCGGCCACTGAGCCAGCACCTAAACCTCCTGCAATTCCAAAAGACCCTGCATTAGCGCCGGCCACTGAGCCAGCACCTAAACCTCCTGCACTTCCAAATGATCCTGCATTAGCCCCGGCCACTGAGCCAGCACCAAAACCTCCTGCATTTCCAAATGATCCTGCATTTGCCCCGGCCACTGAGCCAGCACCAAAACCTCCTGCATTTCCAAATGATCCTGCATTTGCCCCGGCCACTGAGCCAGCACCTAAACCTCCTGCATTTCCAAATGATCCTGCATTAGCCCCGGCCACTGAGCCAGCACCTAAACCTCCTGCACTTCCAAATGATCCTGCATTAGCACCGGCTACTGAGCCAGCTCCGGAACCTCCTGCATTTCCAAATGATCCTGCATTAGCACCGGCTACTGAACCTGCTCCGGAACCTCCTGCACTTCCAAATGATCCTGCATTAGCACCGGCTACTGAGCCAGCTCCGGAACCTCCTGCATTTCCATATGATCCTGCATTAGCACCGGCTACTGAACCTGCTCCGGCACCTCCTGCACTTCCATATGATCCTGCATTAGCACCGGCTACTGAACCAGCTCCGGAACCTCCTGCATTTCCATATGATCCTGCATTAGCACCGGCTACTGAACCAGCTCCGGAACCTCCTGCACTTCCATATGATCCTGCATTAGCACCGGCTACTGAACCAGCTCCGGAACCTCCTGCACTTCCATATGATCCTGCATTAGCACCGGCCACTGAGCCAGCTCCGGAACCTCCTGCACTTCCATATGATCCTGCATTAGCACCGGCTACTGAACCAGCTCCGGAACCTCCTGCACTTCCATATGATCCTGCATTAGCACCGGCTACTGAACCAGCTCCTGAACCTCCTGCACTTCCATATGATCCTGCATTAGCACTGGCCACTGAATCAGCTCCTGAACCTCCTGCACTTCCATATGATCCTGCATTAGCCCCGGCCACTGAATCAATTGCTTTTTCTGGTCCTGTAAAATGTTGGGGGAATGCTTCTTGAATTATTCTGAAAAATAGAAAACAAAGTTGCTTTGTTATATATCAAACTAAAACTGCAGGTTGCAATAATTAGTTTACATTTACAAAGTTGTACATGGGTGATTTACTTATACAAATAAATTTCAAGAGCCACACAATTAGAGTAAAGAAAAATGGATGTATTTTATGTATTTAAAATTTTAGACTTTATATGTCATTGGCATTACAAACGTTAAAAATTAACAATTTTGCATGCCATACGCTTTTTATTTAATAACAGTTATTTGCCATATCAAACGCAATTAAATTTAATGTTTCACTTTATCTGTCGCATTTGTTTTCGCAACTATATCAACTAACAAGTAAATATGGAATTACGTTTTAACTTAAATTTTATTTTTATGTATCTTATAATTATAATTAATTTAAGTAATATTTCATTATTTGTGAAAATAAATTTTGAAACTATTTTCTAACATTTGGAAAAACGTTCCGATAAAAACCTTTTTCATAATTATCAAAACATTCATTTCATTCATTATGTCATTCCTATTTTTGTGTTTTCAAAAATACAACTTTATGTGTTTATATTTTGCATATAAATTTTAAAAAGTATTATAAATTTTTATTACATCCTTTTTTCTTTTATTCCGGGTTAAAAATGAATAGCAGATCGCTGCTCACAGTATTTCACAATCCACCTCTAATTTAAAACGATTTGAGAAAGATTAAGATTGAAACGATTAAGAAAGTCTTATCAATTGCGTACCTTTAAGTAATACGTCTAATAAGTTATTAAATACTATTTCCAGCTTACTCGGAAGAAAGTTAGATTTCACATTTAGCTGTAATCTTCACTGTCAAACCGAAGATAACGCATTAGTTTTGACGTTTAATATACACCTTTAATACCAATGGTACGACGATGCTCATTGTTGGCAATATACTTACTGGTAACACATTTAAATATTTAGAAACATCTATGGGTAAAAATTGTTGTAGATATACAAATTTGTTTATAAAATCATATACTTTATCTAGTTTCAGTCTGGAATTATGATTAAAATATTCACTTACATATTTTTAAGGTTAGGTTAGATTAGTTAGGTTATTCGACGTTTTCGCGTCTCTGTCGAATTGAACGGCCGACATAATGAACACTTAATAGTGATCAAAAAACGAGTTAGAAAAGTTGTTTTAATTGCTCAAAATTTTTTTTACTTCTATTTATATGTTTCTAGGAAGAATCCAAGATAAACATTTTTCACGAATGTTTAATGAATGGCCGCCATCTTGAAATCTTGTTTCGGTTGGGACTATCTAACGAACTTATTCACGCAACGTTTAAGTACCGTCTTATTAACAAGTTTAGTTTTAATCTGCTATAAATCACGGCAATTTATATTGTTTATCATTATTTCCACGAAGTGCTGTACAGCCTACTATTTAAAACTTTATATGGCCGTTATTTGCTGGACATGGGGACATGGAACTCAATATTTGGATTTTTTTAGGTTTTTATTTTTTTGCAAATTATTATAGTTTGATTTGTTACAAAAAAAATGATACCACTCCCAAATTTCTATGACAACTATAACCCTTATAGAAAAATTAAACAAAATATCTTGTCACACTAAGCTTATCACGCTTAGGCCTAACGAGCTACTTGGTGAAGGTAAACTCACCAGCTCATTCTTTACACCAAAGTTTTGTAGACTTTTTATACATACAAAGACTCAACTTATGTTGTGTATTTAGTTTTGTGTGTTGGCTACATTGCCAGAGTTAGTATTTTGACATCTGCTGTTGATTATTGTGCTTTCTGCAAATACAGTTAGACTCAACAGTTTGTTTGTTTCGGTGATTAGTATTTGTGAGCATATTGTATTTTTCATCTTTATTGTTTAAATTTCTTAGTGAATTTACAATGGGGAGGTCTAATAGGATATTTAAGAAGAGAAAGTTTACTGGTAATCGGTTTACAAACAGAAAGGCTGCTTCTACAAGTGAGCCTAACCTTAGTTCTAGTCCTAGGCCTAGCACAGTACAAAGTGATTCTGAGCCTTGTGCTCACTCAGATTCTTTTGTAAAATAAATATAGAACCTGAAATGCCTCAAGATAAGCCTAGCCCTTCCATCAATGTAATAGTTGATTTGGAAATCCTGAATGAGAATTTGAAATCCTCTGTTTTGTGTAAAAGTTGTGGTGAAGGAAGTGTTTCATTGAAAGAGGTGCCGAACAGAAGAATGGGATGTGCTTCAATGCTCTCATTTTACTGTGACAGATGTGACTGTAAAAATAGTTTTATGACAAGTCCCAAAAGTGAATCAGGTCAGTATGAAATAAACATTAAACTTGTATATGCATTTAGGTCAATTGGAAAAGGTCATGATGACGCACTTATGTTTTGCACTCTGATGGACATTCCAGGACCACCTACTAAGTTTTTAAAGTATAGTAATATAATTGCACCAGCAGTAAAGAAAGCTGCTGAGGACTGTAAGATAACTGCTGTAGAGGAGGTAAAGGAAAAAACAGAAAGCTCTGATCTAAGTGTAGCTGTTGACGGGACATGGCACAAAAGAGGGTTTACGTCATTGAATGAAATCGTAACCTGTACTTCAATTTGAAACAGGCAAGGTCATTGATGTTCATGTCTTATCTAAATATTGCCAAGGCTGTAAGGCAGCTAAAACTGATGTGTTGAAGGAAAAACATGAGCTTTGCTGTGAGCTGAACTATGAAGGTACTAGTGGAGGCATGGAGGTTGACGGTGCCCGTGCAATATTCAACCGATCCGTGATGACAAGAGGTGTAAGATATCTGACTTACTTAGGGGACGGTGACTCTAAGGGTCATGCAGCTGTCAATGAATCAAAGCCTTATGGAGATATAAATATAGAAAAGACTGAGTGTATAGGACATGTTTCCAAAAGGATGGGGTCGCGACTTCGAAAGCTGTGTAAGACAACGGGAACATTGAGTGATGGTAAAGCAGGTGGAAAAGGTAGGCTTACTGGCCCTGAAATAGATACCATTCAGTCCCTACTATGGTAATGCCATAAAAAACAACAGGGATGACTTACTTGAAATGAAAAAGGCCATATGGGCAATTTTCTACCATAAAATGTCAACAGATGCTAACCCTAAGCATACTTTATGCCCCGAAGGAGAACTTTCATAGCTGACTTAAAAATTTTGGAAAAATGCTAATGGCTGCTGAGGTCTTTTTAGTAACAAAATCATTCCAGTGATGTGCAAATATCTCTGTATCAAGTTAACCCTGGATTTTTAAAACTTACGTTTTACCTAATCACGTACATGTACATGAATTTTCATATTTTAATAATTTTGGGTTGTGTGTGCTATGATAGAGAAAATTCCCTGAAAAACGCCGGAAATTTCGTCACGAGTGATTGAAACATACAAATTTCTATGCCTTACTTTTAACTTTATGATTGTTTACTTTGCTTTTTGTTTTTTTTTTTTCTTTGAAGCAATGTCTCTCAATGTTTCCTGTTGCAAGTAAATTCATAGATTTCTAAAATTTTTATACATATTTCAAGAATATGTTAAAAATATTTCTCAACTCAGCGATTTAAATTAACCTAAACAATAACATATTTTTAAGGTAACTTATAAGTTTTGTTTTTTAATTGGGACAGGGGACGGAATCATTTTGGTTTTATAAAGATGTATTAGGTTTGCATTTAAAGCAATCAACTTACGTTGAAAGGTCGTCTTCCTCTAGTGGTCTAGCATCAATGCTACAGTCTGAAAAATTCAATTCACAGATTAATTAAATAATCAACACCCTACTCTACTGTCCTTATAACTTAATATTTTAGTTGAGTAAAACTGATGAATTATTGGTCAATATTTTGGACTGGACCATTTTCCACAGTAAGACTGTTATCATCAACACATAAAAGGCCTGCAATGCGAAAAATTCTGAGGCCACCATAAAAGAAACTTGAAATAGAAATATTGAATAACGGAAAATGACGATAGTTAGAAACCACTTACCTTTCAAGATGAAGAGACCGAGCAGACTCAACAGAAGGTGTAGATGGAATCTCATGATGGAGGGCTCCTGAAACTGACTCGGCCCAGAGTCTAGTCTGGAGTCCACTAATATACAAGTAGGCCTACGCTATCTGTTCCATATCAACCACATTAGTGGCGAGTTAATGAGCTCGTTTTTCTCAAAAAGCCGTACTATTTTTAAGTGTTTCGGTAATTTTATTTTTATCATAAAATTAGCTAATGTAACCTAATCTTGTGTTCATGGAATAAAAGAATCTGAAATTAATATTGTTGACAATAGATTTAATTTACCATGTAAGCATTCAGTTGTAGTTTATATTTTATAGATTAATTGATTGCTAACTGTAGAAATTTAATAGTTGTTAATTGTGAATTTTCATTGAATACAGCTTTGGAACTTTGATAAACAATATCATTCGTAGAAAATTTTTATATTTTTAACTGATATTTTTGCGAACACTCACACAGTATTACGCGGCGTAAATAGCAACAGGTTTAATGGCGCGCACTACAGTATAATCTTTAACCTAGATTTTAGTTATGTAATTAGTTTAGTCATTTACCGGAAGAAGAGATCAGATTGCCGACCTCGAAACGTAGTGTTACTGATTAAATTGTATCCCAGAACAATAGCAACATGTGTTCAATAATTAACAACCAAATCATTGCTTTTGTGTTTGTTCTTATTGACTTGATTGTAATTATTAAAATTAAAACTTGTGTTGGGTTTTTATTCTTAGTTTGTAGTTCCATTTCCTAAGACGTACAAATTAACCACAAAAGGAAACACCAATAATATTGAAGTCATGAAAAAAGGAATATGGGCAGAGAATTTTCATTCATCTTCAAATGATAAATCCAATTGCAAATTATCGTGTTCTATGGACAACGATAATTGTTGCAAGTACAATAATACAAAAACGTTTCCATAAAATGTTAGTATTGCACTTTACAATGGATGTAGAATACATCATGAATTCACACGCGCGGGCGGCGCGCGCTCGCGCGCGCACACACACACACACACACACACACACACACACACACACACACACACACACACACACACACACACACACACACACACACACACACACCACACACACCACACACACACACACACACATAAATTAATTCCTTAGTGAATAACATATTAATTCATCTAAGGAACAGTAATATATTTTCGCAATTAATAGTAGTTTAAATGTCTCACTTAAATTAAACACTTAAAAGCTTACGGATTTTAAATAGAAGCAATAAGTTTTACATTATGGTATTTAAATAGTTTGGGGTTTAAAAAATTGCGTTGTAATAGATAGAAAAAACGATGTCTATTTTGATGTGTGGTAAATTTAATAAAAATTGTATAGATTATATTTTAAAATGTGTTTAAAGGTTTTATCTATCTCCCAGTTCTTCAAAAAATACTATACTGTTTTACGGACTGTTTTAGATTGTTCATGAATGAAAGACAGAACTTTCTTAAAAGTCGAAACCAGGAATGGATTTCAAGATAGTGAAGGTCCACAAATTTTACAAGAAGTATGTTGTTTATAAAAATGTTGGAATTTGAATCCAGTTTAGGCTGCTTGGCCTGTGCACTGAAAGGAAGACAAGTTTCAATCTCTTTTGAACTATCAACAATAGGTTTATGGAGATTTTGTTTCAAAATAGTCTGACATTAAAAGGTAACACATTTAGATGAAATTCCAATACTATGATAGTTGTCCCACATCTCAAAATTATGCAAAAGAATTTATGATTATTATTTCAAGCAGACCCTCGAAAGAAAAACCATTGCTAAGCAAAATGTTGAAGACACTCAATTGATCAATTTAACAGCTCTTGTTTGTAAAAAATAAAACGATGACAAGCCCTTGTAGGTCGGTAAGTGGGTGGTTATTGTAGCTCGTAAAAGTGGAAGTCACGGTCGATAAACTGACGAGAACGAGTTGGGAATTTGCTTTGAGCGGCTGAAGAAGGCATAGAAGGCATTTGGTAATAGATCTTGGCAATGCCATTTGCTTCTAAAAGGAATCTGAGTCATTTGTTGATGGAACAATTTTCTTGATGATTATTAAAAACCCTAAAGG
Organism: Homalodisca vitripennis; assembly: GCF_021130785.1. Classification (NCBI taxonomy): domain Eukaryota; kingdom Metazoa; phylum Arthropoda; class Insecta; order Hemiptera; family Cicadellidae; genus Homalodisca; species Homalodisca vitripennis. The sequence continues at coordinate 182,672,647 of NC_060211.1, forward strand.
CCTTCTAGGAGTCGTGCCGTTGTCCATCTGTCTGTCTGTCCTCCGTCTACGCGATAACTCTTGATAAAGAAATCTTAAGATGCATGAATCTTGGTACAGAGCTCTTTGAGCTATGGATGAGTTTTACTGTCTCAAGGTTAGAAATAAAATGTCAAACAGTCCATCTTGTATGTGGACTACCTCTTTCGGTATGCTCTGTCGGATCCTTTGGTACTCTAGATCCTTCGATGATAAATCGGTCTTTTGTTATCTAACAGTAGGAGGCGTTTAGTTGTGCTCGCGACCTTGACCTGTGAGGGTGGTGGCGAGGGGAAGAATTACGTGCGTTTCTGCAAAGGACTTGCTTATCTTTCCCGGTCGCTGGAGATTACTGACCGATGTTTTTATGCATGACTGTACAACTTTAGCCTACTCCTGTCGCTCGCACAAATATGGAGCCTCTCACTGTAGTGCAGTGATCCTTCCTTATCTTGGAGATATTATTGTAAACAAGACGATAAATAATCCGATTAGCTGTTGATATGAGAACTTCCAAGAGAAGATAACATCAACTTCTTTCTATCTTTCTTGATTTTACGGGTATTATTTGGAATTATTCATTTTGTTATGAAAACATACTGAGTACTGACAGATGCTGAGTAACCTTAATCTTCCAGTACGCACTAGGGCGTCTGTCGCAGTCAACTTGTTAATTTGCTGATTACTCTATATTAGTTTAGATTACTACTTATTGATAACAACATTAGTATAAAAAGTATAAATGTCCCATCCAATTCCGCGGAGATGAAAGCCGGTAAAAATGGTAAGAGGTTGAAAACATGACATGGCTTTGGAATATGAAATGAAGCAATTATGCAGGAAAGATATACAAACAAATCTTAAGATTTTTGACCTCGTTTTTGTAGAGTGATCTTCAGCCAAAAGAAGTTTAAGTTGAATCTGGCAAAGCCAATAATACTATCCAAGGAGGCCGAGCTCTGACGTGATTGGCTGACGCTCAGCAAGGCAGCGGACCAATCGGGGTATAATAACGATTTGTATATCTATATCTGTTACCGGTACTGGTTTAAAAAATATGGTATTTTGAAAGTTTTGTATGTTTGAAGAATTTGCATCTGTCAACATTCTATTACATAACTTCTGTATTGGAGCCTATTACTCACTAGGTTGGAAATGTTCTCTTCTGGCGTACTGTTGCTTGGAATTTATCAGCAACATCCAGTGCTCTATATAATACTCCACCAACTTAATTCTGCCTTATCAGTTTAGAAATTTTAGATTTAAACTTGAATTTTGAGTTTAGCTTCAGTTAACCTTCCTTTTAATGCAGCTTCTTGTATCTGACGCTGTCTCAGACTTGACTCCTGGAATCTGGAGTCATGTCGTCTGAAGAGATCTAAAGAAAGTCGACGACGAAGGAGCTCAAAAGGAAACGTTTACATCGTTTCAACATCAGAGACACCTATAAGTAGGTGATGTGGTAGTCCCATTGTCTCATCAGTTACAGTCTTGTGTACCTGATGAGACAATGAGACTTCCACTGGAAGGTAAACTGAAGCTAAACTCAAAATTCAATATAATCAACCCTTTCCCACCATAGCATCGTTAATTCAAAGTCAAGTCAAAGTCAAAGTCAAGTCTTTTATTGCCGTTGATAATAATACAATTATGTGGCAAAGGTCATACCGAATAAATCTAAAATTTTTACATTCGTTCACAATACCACAATCAGACATACAATCGTTACATTCATCCATACCACTTACTCGCCAATTCTCTCCACCGACAACGCCAGTGTCAGTCTTCTAGATTGGAGGTCTCCCAATTATAATTCAAAAACTCGTCGACGCTATAGAATGCTTTAGATGCTGAAAAGTGCTTCAGACGAGTTTTTAACGCCTTGGGCGTTTGTACGTTTTTTCATGGAATCAGGCAAACTGTTGATGAAACGGACACCTGCCTGCGAGGGCAGGTGTTCATAAACCACCGTTCTGTGTCGCCCAGTACGGTAGTTGTCTCTGCCTCTCGTTTCATATTCATGCACGTCACGGCCCCTAGTCATGGCACATTTTGACTTACAGAATAAAACTGCCTCCAAGATATAGAGACATGGCAGAGTCAACAGCTGCAATTTTTTGAAAGCAGGTCTGCACGACTCTCTGAAGTTCATGTTGGCGATTGTTCTGATCGCTTTCTTTTGAAGCCTGAAAACTCTCAAAATTTGATTGTTTGAACAAGCTCCCCACAAAATCACTCCGTAGGAAAGATGTGGGTAAATCAGGCCGTTAATACGCCGCCATCAGCACCTGACTTGGGCAGTATTTGGCTAAAGATCTTAAAACATAAACGCCAGATGCTAATTTTGAACAAACTGAATCAATGTGAACATTCCATGTCAAACCTCGATCAAGGTATATACCAAGGAATTTGGAGGAGTAAACTTCTTCTAATGTGGAGTCTCTCCCAGCATGACGGAAGGTCCACACCCAACGTCCATTGACCGCAGGGCGAAATTCAGAAAATTAGATTTTGTGGAATTTGTTGTCAGGTTGAGGCTATGAAAGTGTTGGACGCAGTTGTTAAGGTCAAACAAAAGCTTTTTGTTCCAAAACTTCTTTTGTGATTTTTCGTTAAAACAGAGAGCCGTGTCATCAGCATACTGCACGAGATTCCCGTACAGAAGTGATGACTCGATGTCATTGACATAGACCAGAAAAAAGGATTGGACTGAGGATGGAGCCTTGGGGAACTCCATATCTCAAATCCAATGGACTTGAAAGGTGATTTGTAATTTGGACAGTCTGTGTTCTACGACTTAGAAATGATTTAATCCATAGCAGGGGCACACCTCGAATGCCATGAGATTCAAGTTTGTCAGGAAGTGTATTATGGTCAACACAGTCGAATGCTTTGGATAAGTCGAGAAACACACTTATGGTGGGATTCCGACACTCTAACCCCTCAACAACCATTTCGACCAGACTCACCACAGCGTCTACCGTCGATTTTCCCGTTCTGAAGCCAAATTGGTCTTCAGAGAGCTGGTTGTGTTTGCTAAGAAAACAAAGCATTCTTGTCAAAAATAGTTTTTTTCGAAAATCTTGCTCACAGTTGGCAAAATAGAGACAGGCCGATAATTGTTAAGGGAGCATGGGTCATCTTTTTTGAAATGGGGTGTACTTTAGCATTTTTCAGGAGGGAGGGGAAAACTCCTTTTTGAAAAGACAGATTTACCAATTGAGTCAGAGGGCTCACAATATGCTTGGCACATTTTTTCAAAATCCACATGGACAATAAATTTAGATCGGTTGATTATTTGGCCGGGAGCTGCTGAATAATTTTTTTCCAACTCTTCCTCAAGTACAGGTGCCAGTATCATTGATTCTACTGGACTCCGTCTTCGAGTGTGAGTAACCTTGGGCTCTGACGGTCGGAGGACCTCCGCCTACAAGCAACAGACGCAAACAAATCTATTAAACTCGTGGGCGATTCTCAGCTTCATCCTGCACCAAAGGTAATCTCCAATTTTAAATATTTGATCTGTTTGTGAGCTTTATATTTTATTGTTAATTAATGTCCCCAAATACAATTTTAGAAACCATTTTTAGAAGAAAGAATTTTTTTTTTATAAACATGCATCATGATTTCGCGGCTTGGATCACTTTTTCGAGAGTAAATTCTTTTTGTAGTTTTCAGGGAAAAATAAATTTTTAGAAAATTTTTCATTTGAATCTGGATTCTATAAATTTCGGAAAGGAATTTTAGTTTTATGCTCATGAAAACCAATATTCCCTTTCGATGATCCAAGTATTTACTTGTCTTTTTTTTGGAACAACTTTATATTTTAATTGTTTTTTGTAGGACAGCAAAGGATTTAGATGGAAATTTAGGCAATTATTGAATGTCCTGGAACTGTCTGATTCTACCAGTTTAGGCTTTGAACTTTAGAAAATGCCATTGGTTCTTTAAAAAGAGAGGCGTTATAGGAGAGCAATGTTTGCTAGGTCCTTATGTCCCTCTTATTGTTTTTAGTTATTTTGGGCTCCCTCATCGATTTGTTTGTCCTGTAGATTAATCAGGCATTACCTCTTGGCCATAAATGATCCGCGATTTGCTGTGTGTTTGAAATCACGGACACTTCCGAACATTTGGGAGATTTGAAATTTACATTGTCGATAAGCATATTGTGTTGTTGGCGGTCACTGTCTCGTTTGGAGTTTTTGACCAGCAATCTCCAAGCCCAAAAGCATTGTAAGCAATATCGACAAAGCGGTTTTAGGCTCGAAGGATGAGTTTGGTTCATCGCACCGATCTATAAAATCACCCCATCAGAACGAAGTGTCAGCTTGACTGGGATAGTCCAATTCTGTCAGCAATGCTTCAAATTTTGACATGAAAACATCTTTCTCTTCCTTTGTAACCCGTTGGGAGACCTATAAACGCCAACGACGATTAATTTTTTATTGACTTATTTTTGTGTAAATTTTGACTCCAACTGCTTCAAAATCTCTTTTTTCCACTGCTTTCCCTATGTACTGGAAAAAGGTTGAACGTGTAAAATTTGCCTTCATAAAAATGGCGACAAGGCCCCCTACCTTTGGAGAGTTTGTCCATGCAGAATGCGTTGGTCAAAGTGAAATTTGGAATTTTGCAGGAGGGGCAATGTTTTCTGTCGGTGAAACCGTTTTCGGGTCAAAACACACCAAACGGAGGGATATCTGTTATTTATTCGTCCTCACAAATGAGTTGCAAGTTTCCTCCAGTTTTGTTTCTCCGCTGATTTGGTGTCGTTTTTGGTGAAGTCAGTCGGAACTGAATTGTTTTTGATTAAGAAATTTTTGAAGATGGTATGTTTGGTTTATGATGGAGAGGTGTCTGTCAATTTAGATAGTCTGTTGTAGGCAAGTGGAGGTCCCTAAAAAAAACAGTTTGGTGTGCAAATACTACTAATGTTTGGCATTCATGGCAGTTGGTGTTTTGTGGAGGCGCAGCTTGTCCCGGACCTCCCGGTGTAGAAGGTACTTCTGACCACACGCCTCCGCGTACGCAGTGAGTAGCTGGAGACCATATGACCGCCGATGGGCAAAAACAGAGAATTTCTATGTGGGTAGCAGCAGGCGTCGGCAAGATGGGGGGAAGAGACGGTCCACTGCTGGGGCAGATCCACTAGAGTGGGTGGTGGTTGAACACGTCTCCAAGTCCTTGTACCGGCGAGAACAAACCCGAGAGTAACGAAAAGGCCGCCCACGATCATCCTATCGCCAGTTAGTTTTTTCTTCTTGCCCCGCAATTGAAAGGATGATGAACCGTGTCCTCGTGAAATACCTACGTGCCGATGTCAATTGAAGGTATTATGAACACGGATTGTTGTGTCGGATTGCCAGTTCCTTCCAATTGGTAGGCATTCACGAGAGCCCTTAATTGGATGAAACTGGTTTTATTATGCTTGATATAAATATATGACTCATCCATTTTGCACATTGTATATCATTCATATTAAATGAGAGTGAGTAACTAATTTTGAACTACTCAACTTAGTTTAGTTTACTATTAGTTGATAAGGGCTGCAACTTAGTGTTTGTTATTTAATTAGTTGTTTTAAAATTTACAAACCTTTGATTACAGTGGTTTGTCATTCAGTGATTTGTGGTAAAGAAACAATAACCCCCCCCCCCACCCCCCCCCCCCCCCACCCCCCCCCCCCCCCACCCCCCCCCCCCCCCACCCCCCCCCCCCCCCACCCCCCCCCCCCCCCACCCCCCCCATTGACAAAGAGTAAATTATTTTGAGACTCCAGTTCTGAGTTTCTTAGAGAGGTTTCTAGCTCAAAATGATAATACCTACAACATGAACAAAAATAATACATTACTATTGATCGTTTCACTATATTTAGAACGTTTAAATAATTTAACTGGCTATTTTAAATTCAAAGGGATTATTAAGGGGGCTGGCCCAGTAAAAAAAAATTTTCTTTGCAATTTTTTTTATATTTTTTTAATTTTTTCCTTGTTTATTTACAATTAATTTAATGTAAATATCATGGGCATACGATTTTTTTTTGCTGAGTTACAGGTAAAATTGTAAATGTATGTCAGACAAGACTTTGTTTTGATTCTATTTTCCAGTCATTCATATGTAGGCACATTTACCCGTTACCAACAAGCAGTTGCTTCAAACAGTCTTGGGACTTTTAAACATAAAAACACTATCCCCAAAGCCATCATGCTGGATATAAAACCAATATTTGTAGACCTAACAATGCCAAACCTCCTCCAAGATGTCTTATGGGAAAAACACAGAACTCCAACGAAAGTTTCAGCAGTATTTTGTGGTCACTGTGTCCTAAAAAAGGATTTGCAGGAAGGGATATTGTGGAAATAGCTGCTCATTAAGCTTCCCTGATATTTAATGAAGGGAATAATGCAAAGTCAAAAGTGCTAGACCACTTGAAAATCAAACCCGGAAAACACTTCAACAGCTGCATGGAGACTTTTGACGTTCGACGAGTGCGCGACGCAAATAAAAGAACTATGTTTGGCAAGTCTGGAAGAAAGGAGAGCAAGGAGAAGGCTTAGAATAGAAAAAGGAAAGTCAAGACAAGGAAAAGGAAGGTGTTTCTTATGCTGCTGGAGCATTTTTAGAGTACCATTTTAGTAAATTTATCAATAAAATATGTTTGTTTGCGATTTCCCGAAACATTGTTTTTTTCCTATTATTTACATCATAACTCCAAAAGTATTGGAGCAATCTTCACCACATTTTCACCAGATCTTCATTTTAGCTGTGTAAATGGCTTGAACTAAAATTAAAATGGTGAGTAAAGTATTTTCTTATATTCCAAGCCTATTACCTTCTAAAAACTCAAGTTTTTTGGTAAAACTACTTTAAAATTCAGTAATTTTGTTTTATTTGTACATTTTTTGATATATTTTTAGTTCAGGCCAAGAAACTATTGCCTAGGAACAAGATACATTTTATTTTGTGAAATTATCTTATAAGGTAGATTATTTATCATGTTAAAACCATTAGACTAAAAGACTTTTTTTGCAAAAAAAAACAAAAATTAAAAAAAATAACAAATTTTATATTTAAAAATTTTGTTTTTTCTTAAGTGTGTATAAAAAGTCTATTTTGACTTAACCTGAAAGTTTCAAACAAATTGGGCAATATTTGACTGAGTACAAAATTGTTTTCCAAAACCATGCAAAAGTGATTGCGATACTGGGCCAGCCCCCTTAGCATTGCAATTCTTCGAACCAGTTTACCTACTAGCAAACTGGGCACATGGGAATTTCCATTTTAATGGTGTGAATTGCGTGCAAACGGTTGTGTTTTAAAATAAATAATTAAAATTGCTGTTTAAATATAAAGGGCTGTATAGACATGGACAGTATTTGTACGACATTTGAAACCCTTATTATTGTGATTTATGAAATTATGGAAGTTGTATTTTGTATTTTAATTCTACTCATAATCTACCTTTATCTCACATAATATATTCATGCAAAATTAAATGTTATTAACGATAAGTTTTTATGACCATGCTGATGATACCAAATTTATATCGATTTATACAGAGTGTCCCGTAACTCTCTGGACACAGGTATACCACGTTAATGCTTATTTCAAGACAAAAATATTTCACCATATGAAACATGGGTCTCTGATAAGCTGCCATTTATTTAGTTTTTGTATTGTTGGCTAATCGCTGAGAACACTAATGGAGGCTACAGTAAATTTGGTCTAAATCAGTTATTTATTCATTATTCGATTTAAAAAATATTGGTGTTATTATATTTGTGATAATATCCTCTTAAAACTGTTATTCATGTAATTCTAGAAAAAAACTGCTTGGTTTTTAAGATATTCAAGTTTAAAGGTATTAATGGCAGCCATTTTGAAAGTAATAAAGGTAATGCCATGATAATGTTTTAGGTAATTGGCCTTGTTATCAAAAATATTTGAACCAAATTTGGTATAATTTGACTTATTCGCTTTTAAAATATTAAAATTATTTTATAAAAACCATACAGACAGACAGATGGGAAACTAAGCATCAGAGACCCATGTTCATATGGGGAAATATGTCTGTCTTGACCTGAGAAAAACGTGGTATACCTTTGTCCAGAGAGTTACGGGACACCCTATATATTGCGAAAAATTAATCAAGGTTATATAATAATTTTTCAAACCATTTTAAACCCGTTGTTTGTACACTGGGAGTCCAAACAGAATTTTTAACAAAAACTTTAAATTAAAAATTAAGCGATAAGAACGATTAATTGTTTCATTTCCAACCATCTCGTTCTTTTACCTTCTTAGTCTTTAACCTTTCCGTCATTAAACTTATTATTAAACCAATTTATCACTTCTATACTATTTAATACGAGTATTAGTGTATTTAACAAATAATAAAACCAAAATAAATTATTTACATAAATTGAAAAATTATAAATCACATACCTGGCAGCAGAGAGACACGTTTATCACTGATAAGGTGAGTGGCTTGATAATAGTCTGGTCCATTCGAAAAACAGCTGTGCCTAATACAGCTCCTTGGCCTTGAACAGATCTTATCTGTCCTTTGTTTCTGGGTTTGTTTATAATTTCGCGTGTCTAGCAACAGGCCTCGGGTCTCAATTGAAACATTGTTAGGAGCAAGTCTTCACAATAATTGACCAGTTTAGTAAATTTATTTTGAGTTCAACATAACTATCAGTTGAAATGCTGTAGATGGAGTATATATTGGTCACTGTTAAATTACATGAAAAACATAAAACCAATATTTAATACTTTTTTTATTGTTTCGTGAGGCCTTTCGATATCAAGGATATCTTCTTCAGACACATCACAAAAATTATGTTTTATGTTTTTCATGTAATATAACTATCAGTTGTTTATCAGAGATAAAAATTTTCAAATCTACTGTAATATCTTGAAAGAATAATACGAGTAGTAGTATTATTTTTTCTCAATGGTAATACAGAAAACACATTCAAAATACATTTACATCATTGCAGTAATGAATGATACAACATTTTGGGTTTAATAACAATTATTGGTATTAATATTCGATCCATCCCCTTTTCGAAAACGTGTTTTAGACAATTCTGTACATTTATGAGAACTCTTCCAGCTACAATTATTTTTGCAAGACCTTGAAAGTTAGTGACATCATAAGTCAGTTGACAGATGTCAATCAGTCAACCACCGCCGAGGCTACGGTAGGCAGAGCTGCTTGTGGTAGGAAATTCCAACATCATCAACAGAATGAAGAGTTTACTCTTTATTAAAAAGGGAGTCTAACTCGATATTTTTTCAAAAAATATAATTTTTATTTCTTTTTGTTTATTATGCATTGGAATCTTTTCTTTTACATGGTGATTATGTTGGTTATGTGTGGCGTGAGTGTATAAGTGTATGAGAGGTTCCAAGCCTCCAATATAATGTTTTTTGTTTTGGATAAATTAAGTTTATATTGTTGTTATTGTTTATTACTCATCCATTATTACATTATAATATCTACTGTTGTTATCTGGTTGTCATCTTATTGTCAAATACTTGCTTTGTTGTAGCTATGATGTATTTGTTTTTTCTTATATTACGAATATACATAAGTTGCATTTAATGTTGTAATTACGTTGTTTTTCCATACGAAGATTTTACATTACTTATTATGTTGGTGAGTACATATTCATGCTGCTCGCGACTCGATCTCCACACACAGGCTATGCCCATGTGGAGATCATTTCCTGTTTTTGCATATATGTTGAGATCTTTGTATCTATGAGGAAATAAATAAATATTCATATTCATATTACTTTTTGTTTTATGTCAATTGAAAGTTATAAAAATGGGTATGTCATAGTATTTTTTTGGTTCTGGACAATGGCACCTGGTGCAAACGTAACCAATCTGTATTAGACCAAACACAGTATGACCATAAAAATAATTTCAACAACTCAAAAAAGATTATGACTGAAATTAAGCCTGTACTTCTGGACTTGACATACAACCAGCTTTTGGAAAAGTGTCTAAAGGCAAAACACAGAATCTGAAGAGTTGATGAATAATTTATATGGTCTGTGAACCCTAAAAAGGGCCTTTATGACATTACCTTCTCTGAATATTATGGTGTTTTTACTACAGTTTGTTCATTTAAAGATAAGTAGAGTAAATTGATGAAACACATAGGTTTGAGTGTAGAAAACATCTGGAGAATTTGATAAAAAATCTGGAGCGAATTAAAACTGAAAAAGTTGAAAAGGCATCTGATGGCCTCGAAAAGAAAATCAGACAGACCAGGACGCTTTAAAAAAGGAAGCTTGAGGATCTATTTTATAAACATGAGGATCCAGATTACTATGAATACTGTCCTAGAAATTACTAAACAGTTACGTAGCTTTACTTTTGTTTCTTTTGTGATTTCCGAAACTTTTGTTTTAAATATTTTGATGCCACTTATTCTCAGCTCTGGAAAATCCTACAGTAGTGAAATTTTTACTACAAATCTTTTGTAATGTAAGCTAGTCATAGACATAGGGTTTTACAAAACACTTTAATTGTAAGTGTTTTAAAATAATTTTTGGACAATTTATTTACACAATATAAAATTATAATGATTAAAATTACAATATAATGTCTTTGTTTATAAAAATGTCTGTTTGATTTTGTTTATCTTGTGTGTGTGTGTGTGTGTGTGTGTGTGTGTGTGTGTGTGTGTGTGTGTGTGTGTGTGTGTGTGTGTGTGTGTGTGTGTGCGCGCGCGCGTGTGTGTGTAAATAATAGTCGAAAGAATTAATAGAAACTATCAGAGTCCTAGGTTGATTAGTTATAGAGATAAATGGCATAAAGTTAACATTACGGAAGATAAGGTGTCAGACTCCTCTTAAAATGGCGACCCAGTGATGAAATTGCTGTCAGACGGGCAAGGTAGGGGCAGCGTGTTGATTGATGAAGACCTTGACAGTCGGTGACATCATCATGTCATCTGATAGATGTAACCATCATTCAACCACGGCAGGCAGGGTCGCTTGTGGCAGGAACACCAACATCATTAACAAAGAGTGGACTTAATTGTTATGATAAAATGTATATAGGTCAAATCATATTATTACAGTAATAATTCATAATATATACAATAAAACATTTATATTTGTTAGTCCGTGAATCTAATTTTAAGGCACCCCAAATTTTTACTTTAAATCTCTAAAATTATTCATGGAATTATCAAGTATATTTTTAAATGCTTTTTGTCTTCAGAAGAGGACTGTGGCTCAAAACGTGTAAATTACACGAATTAGCTCAACGTGAAGTCGGATGTCTAGGATGTGCTTCAGGACTAGAAACGTATTAAAATCAGTCTGAGGAAATCAGTACTGTTGAAGCCGTTGCAGCCTATTATATATTATTTTGAGTCTATGAACTAAACTTCATTTTGATCAGTAAATTGTTAATTATTGCAGTTCATAATAGTTTAGGTAAACAATCATCACCAAACACACGGTATATTGATGTGTAATCTGTTTTGACGAGAATTGTATCTATTGATTTTAACGAAGTTGTTCTAAATTATTATTGCCTTGGATTAAACATACAGTCATTTAACCATTATTTTTTTCATTATTCGTTTCAGTTTGGAAATTCTCGATAAAAATAAATTACAAAAATAATATTTCTAACCAATGAATGAACCAGAAACACCCCTCAAATTTAATAACATAGCCTAGACTGCTTGCTAATGAAGTGGTATTGCTGTAATATTAATAACATACATAATAAAGTTGCACCAACCTAATAAATCAAATGTAAGTAGATAGAAGATTGGTTTAATATTATATTTTTATATCTGAGGCTTAATGTTTCTCAGCCGTATTTAGAGTTTCAATAATTTGCATATTATAATAGTTTACAACCTACGAAATAATCTAAAGGTTAGAATTATAATATTAAAAATATGATTACTATTGATATTATGTAAAGTGGGTTCTTGAGTTAAAAAGTCATTATAGGGTTGGTTACAAACCTCATTACTACCAAGAGAACGTATAAAATAAACTATTTAAAATTGCGTTGTAGATTTACAATATCAACAAACACACTGCGCGAGAGGACTGTCAGAGATAAGAGTTATCGATTATTTATCTCGATGGACGCAGCGATAATACGTAACTTGAGATATCCGTCCTCCCTAACACATTGTATTCTGCCCCCTGAATATCGATAATGTGGGCGTTCCTTGCCAAATACTCCACAGAAGCTAGTTGTGTCCCCTGTCACGTCTGACTCACTGACTCATCATACACTCTCATCAGTGAGTCAACCTCCGCGAGCAGATCTGCTTGTACATGAGTAACAACGACTCAGGACTTTTCAGAGGGCGAATTGCTTCAGAAATACAAAACATTATACTATAATACAGTTAAAAATAATTCAGTGAACGATTAAAACAATTTATCAAAGAATGATTTGTCTCAAATTTGAAAAAAATGAATAATCTACTTGTAAAAGTAAAAAAATAATATTTTTTTATTATGATTGTAAATATCTGTAACGATTTTAGTACATTATACGTAATTTGCTGAGTTAACTGTTCTGTTGACAAACAAATTTACTTTCTTCACTTTATATGAGGAACTAAATGTTTGTTTGAACATTAATGCTATTCAGTTCGAATACTGAAGCTATTAACATACCACAGTGACCAGACACAGTAAGCCATGGTAAATAATGATTTTTCGAAGTTATTAAACATAATAAGTGGCAGTGTTATATTCGTGTTAAATGGCACTTTAATAGTATCAATTGTTTTAATAGTTTGGATGTACGAGTAAATATTCTGGCTTAGCAAGATAAGATGTCGAAACAACAGAGGAGTTCAATTAAGTAGTGTATTATCTCTTGCTGTGGCCGTTTTTATTGTCATTACTTTTCATATCCTTAGCAAACAAATTCTTACTTCAAGATCAAATTTTTTATAATTAAAATATAAAGAAAACATTAGGCAGATAATCAATGTAAACAACTTTTAAGAAAACTATTACTGTAATAAATAACATTTAGTCAAATTTACAATGTGAGCAAGGCAGTCGAAAGGAATCATCATCAGTCATCAGGAAAAATCAGGACGTCATCTCCAGAACTTGAGGAGGAGGCTTGACTGGAGCTTGATGCTCCAGACCCTCCGCCAGCACGATTGCCACTTCCAGAGCTTGCAGAAGATGTGGCGGAGGACTGACTACCAGAGTAGCTACCTGCTTTATTTCCTGAGTATGAATTAGAAGAAGAACTACTCTGTGATGAACTGTGGCTTCCAGCACCTCCTCCTCCGTAAGCACCAGATCCCGAAGAAGCATTGGATGAACTTTGAGATCCCGAATAAGATCCTGATCCTCCGTGTGATCCAGAACCAGCTGAGGAAGCACTTTGAGCAGAACTTCCTGAGTATCCAGAGCCTCCTTTGGAGCCAGCACCAGAAGAAGCTCCTGAATTACTCGAAGATCCACTTCCCCCATACGATGATCCTTTACTTCCTGATCCAAATACATCGTCAACTGCGGCTGCGTAGCCCCCACTTCCAGCACTACTTCCAGCTTGAGATAAAGCCCCAGATCCACCACTGGAATAGCCTGCACTAGGCCTTGGACTATATGATCCTCCGCCACTGACTCCACTTCCAGCACTACTTCCAGCCTGTGAAGAAGCTCCTGATATGGCACCGGAATTACCAGAACTAGGCTTGGGACTGTATGATCCTCCATTACCACCAGTATACCCACCACTTCCAGCACCACTTCCAGCGCTACTTCCAGCACTACTTCCAGCTTGAGAAGCTGCTCCGGAACCTGAGCCTCCACTCGAATAACCTGTGCTTGGTCTTGGGCTGTATGATCCTGAACTTCCTCCACCATATCCACCACTTCCAGCACTACTTCCAGCACTGCTTCCAGCTTGAGAAGCTGCTCCGGATCCTCCACTCGAATAACCTGTGCTTGGTCTTGGGCTGTATGATCCTGAATTACCTCCACCATATCCACCACTTCCAGCACTACTTCCAGCTTGAGAGGCTGCTCCGGAACCTGATCCTACACTCGAATAACCTGTGCTTGGTCTTGGGCTGTATGATCCTGAATTTCCTCCACCGTTTCCACCACTTCCAGCACTACTTCCAGCTTGAGAAGAAGCTCCAGATCCTGATCCAGCTCCAGCTCCTGAGTATCCTGAGCTGGGTCTAGTGCTGTAAGAACCTCCATAACCGGCTCCTTGTCCTGCACCAGAGTAACCTGTACTTGGCCTTGGATTGTATGTTCCTTTATTACCACCACTATATCCTCCAGCTCCAGAACTACTTCCAGCACTGCTTCCAGCTTGGGAAGCTGCTCCGGATCCTGATCCTCCACCTGAATACCCTGTGCTTGGCCTTGGACTATATGATCCTGCGTTCCCTCCACTATAACCTCCACTTCCAGCCTGAGATGAAGCTCCAGATCCTGCCCCTGCTCCTGGGTATCCTGAAACAGGCCTAGGCGCGTATGATCCTGGATATCCTGCACTTCCTGCTCCTGCAGAAGAACCACTGTTAGCTGAAGATGAGGACCCAGATCCGCTATTTCCACGAAGAGGTTCTACTGTTTGAACTGCAGGACCGACAGGATAATTTGGTCTACTACTGTATCCTCCACCACCACTATTTGATTGTGCATTAGAACCTGAACCTGCAGCTGAAGAAGATCCAGGGTAACTTCCTCCACTTACAGGATACCTTGAGCTGCCTTTACTACCATAGCTTCCGCCTCCTCCACCATAATAATTTCCACCAGGATATCCACTTGTTGCAGCCCCACCCCCTGCTTGGGCAGCTGCATTAGATCCTGCACCAGAATTTGCCCCAGGATATGCTGAGCCACCTTTACCTCCATAATTTCCACCTCCTGCACCTGCACTTGATCCACTGCCCGCTTGGGAGGCAGATCCCGCTCCTGCTCCAGGAGCATATCCTGGATACCTTCCTCCTCCATACGTATTGCCTTGGTTAGGGTAACCACTATAACCTCCTCCGCCTCCAGCACTTCCTGCATTTGCACTACTTGCAGCATTTGATTGTGAAGCTGACCCAGCTGACGCCCCCGAGTTTCCCCCACTCAGGTATCCTCCTCCAACTCCAGCGTTACTAGCAGCGTTACTATTTGATCCAGACGAGGCCCCAGACAGTCCGACACCTCCACTTGTCCCCGTTCCTCCATATCCCCCACTTCCTCCATAGCCTCCTGAATTTCCTTTACTACCCCCATAGCTATTTTGATAGTAATTTCCTTCTCCCAGGCCTCCAAACTGAGGTCTGGCAGGAACTTCTTTTATGATCACTATAACATCAGGTTTCTTTGGTGGACCATAATAACCTCCTCCAGGAGGGCCCTCGTAGCCTACGCTGTTGGGGGAACATCCTCCAGGACATCCTCCTAAACTTCCGGCTCCGGCAGAACTTTGTGCCTGAGATGAGCTTCCCGCTCCACTGTATCCTCCCGAGCTAGCCCCGGAGTTGGAGCCGGCGTAGCTCCCAGAACCGCCCCCGTAGGATCCACTTCCTGCGGAACTCTGGGACTGAGAAATACTGTTGCTGCCATCCCCTGAGGCCTTTGCAGAGCTGCTGGAAGACGCTTGAGAGTAGCTGCCAGACAATCCAAACAGATTGCCGAGGTTAGCACCGAGACTCCCGCTGGAACTCTGCGACTGTGAATTCGAGTAAGAAGAAGCTGGAGCTAGATGACGCAAGGGATCCACAGCAGCGTGAAGCAATCCCTTTATCAAACCTCCGACTTTCCGAGGATGTTCTGAAACAAAAGTATCGCCCACATTAGAAGTTACAACGCAACAGTTGGAGTATAACTAGTTTATTTTATGAGCATTTGCTGCTGAAAGCTGGAAGTAGGAAATTCCAAAGTTGCGGATCATGAAGAGGTGCGCGCGCAGAAGACTGCAAGGTCAAGGTCTACCTTCTACCTGAGGTCGCCGGAGTCGTGCCGGAACTGGGACTTCGAGATCCTAATACCTGTCATCTCCAACCGCCTGCGGCGATCGCCTCATACCTTTTACCCACTCATTATTATTGTTTCGGAGAAATTCAGTGTTTATACTACCACTGTGTGCGTAGAGAAATCCATAATCCATAATAGCAGGTTTAGTAACCTATATACAGACCTACTAAACCTATATAACTTAGATCCTAAAAGTGCAATATACTCGTGAATTAAATTACATCGTCATCTAGTCAGCACGAGAAATGTGATGAAGAGCTCGACAGTAAATTTGATTGTCGTTAATATTTTATAGTACTATCAATATTAATAAAAGGTGTTGTTAGTATATCATGTTGTAACTGATCTCAAGGCACTTTATTATAATGGGTTCAATTTATACGATGTCGGGATACTATAACATGCTTTACAGAATAATATTAAGAAACAAATATTAAAAAAAAAAATGTTCCATTGCTTATACTTCTGTCTGTATGTAGAGAGAATCTCGTAAATTATATAAATAGTGTTATTTTGACTCAATGGAATTTATCTTGTGCTAAACCTTATGAATGGTATACATAAAAAAAAACATTAAAAGACTTTGGTGTCAAATCCACTAAAATTTTAAAAGAAGAACTCAAGATACACAAACAATAATCTTAAACAGACACACAAAACTTGGATTCTGATTCACAATTAATACAAAAATAACTAAAAATTAACTCTTATTGTTAAATTACTAAAAATGTACAATACTCGACTAGCAGTAGAAGAATTTCAAAAATTAGTTTTCTCAATTATTTGGCATTGGAAGATAAAAAGTAAAGTTAAAACTTGTCACTTTGGAGTTACTTTTTTGTGTTCTTAGAATGTTTCACTTCTATTTAGACGCTTTTGGCGTAGTTAGAAAAAAAATGTAGTAGTACAGAATAATTTTGTTTTGTCTCAAAAGATTTCTATTATTCGTGTCTACAGAGTTATGGTGTGCCATTTATAATAAATAGCTTTATTGTTATTTACCTTTAATTTTATAGTTGCCGTCATATGACCAAGAAATAAATTTTCAAGTGGGATAGCCTATTAAAGTTAAAGTTGTTTTTGGCGTATTCGGGATTTACGTAGTCTTTAAAGAGACTTCAACGCACTGTTAAAATGTGTCTCTTAACCTCAAATTTGAACAGTTCAACATCAAATCCTGTGTCTGTGGAAACTATTGCCGCAGTACCTGGTTTTGGGTGGTTTGTAAAGAGACTTCAACGCACTGTTAAAATGTGTCTCTTAACCTCAAATTTGAACAGTTCAACATCAAATCCTATGTCTGTGGAAACTATTGCCGCAGTACCTGGTTTTGGGTGGTTTGTAAAGAGACTTCAACGCACTGTTAAAATGTGTCTCTTAACCTCAAATTTGAACAGTTCAACATCAAATCCTGTGTCTGTGGAAACTATTGCCGCAGTACCTGGTTTTGGGTGGTTTGTAAAGAGACTTCAACGCACTGTTAAAATGTGTCTCTTAACCTCAAATTTGAACAGTTCAACATCAAATCCTGTGTCTGTGGAAACTATTGCCGCAGTACCTGGTTTTGGGTGGTTTGTAAAGAGACTTCAACGCACTGTTAAAATGTGTCTCTTAACCTCAAATTTGAACAGTTCAACATAAAATCCAGTATCTGTGGGTATCTGTGGAAGCTATTGCCAAAGTACCTGGTTGTGGGAGTTTGTAAAAAGACTTCCACGCAAAGTTAAAATGTGTCTCTATAGGTTTTGTGTCTTGTAAAATTATAGATAGGTTAAATCTAAGGTAACTAACGCGTTAGTCAGATCCAAATTTAAAATTGAGGAAGGGACATTTATTATCAGTACTTAGGCAGTGACCCAGGACAGTGTAAGAATTATGTCAGTGTGATCGTGATAGAGTGTGACATGCCACGACAAGATCGCCAGCTGATTGGCTACCCGGTATTCTGTAGAGTTCCTAGGCCGAGCCAACACGTATCCTGGGCCTGCTGTTCCAGGAACTCTGGCCCTCGCACACCCGTCACGATCCACCAGAGTCGTGGACTCGAGGCAAGGATGGAATCGCCAACATATTAGGCGTCTTACGGCGGAATTAGACATCGATTGTCCACCAGAATTTGAACTTAAATGTCCTACATAAATTGTATCAATTATAGAATCTCTTACAGTAATTTGACCGGCTGTAGTAAAATGGCCTTGGGTTTTCCCCCATAAGAACAATGTTAAACCTCATGAGGTTTTACGCTCTTTTTTTAGTCGTAGACGTATGGGAGGTGTCTCAATTTTAAATGTGTTTTAGTTTTTGTCGATATTTCTGTGTGATATTAAAAAAATCCAAAACTTCACTGTAAAAAAAAAACACTCAAGGTCACTTTACAAAAGCAGTATTTTAACATACGATTATTACATCCGAGAACGTTTGTCTTGCTATCCAGTAATGTGGAAAAAGAGTGAGATACTAAATTGATAAAATTGGAAAAATATTTGTAATTTAAGATATTTCTGGGCGTAAATATGGATTGTTGTCCTAACCCTTAAACGGCAAGAATTTAAAATGTAGCCTAGGATATGTCGAGTAGACCTCAACATTATCTCTGCTACGGATCTTCAACTATTTAATAAATGACAAGAGAAACGCATAGTATTCTAAGGTATCATTCTCACATTACTGTCGACTCCCCCCCTCCACCCCCTTCACATTAATAACCTTTCTACTATAGTACACAAATACCTAATACAAACTATGGACTCATGGACAGAGGGAAAGAAGCTATAGTATATTATGTACATTTTTGATAAAATTCGTTCAAAACTAACCCATCCTTTCCGATTTCAATTTAAAAAAAAATCATAAATAAATAAAGAAAATTTAAATGCAGGGATGCACAATTTTTATTGACATTGATATTGGCACATTTCGAGTTGATAAAAGGGAGGAGGTTTACGTCTTTAATTATATTTATTTTTCAAGAAATATGTTTTTCAATTTGCTAATTTTCTCATTCACTTAATAGTAGTTTTCATCACTAAGAGAAAAAGACGTTTTCAGTGTGCAATCGTGTTTTACGAACGAGATAAAGCCGAGGTCCCTCCATGTGGAGAATTATGAGTTTTATCACATGGGAAGAATAGAAAATGTTTGAATTTAACCATATAATAACTCAACATAGTAATACTATCAAGTTGATGTATAAAAATCTGCATTTTTTGCATTTACTTCTACTAAAACAATAACAAATTTTGAGGTTGCTACACTGAAAAACTTAATTTTGCGCCAGCTAATGTTACAAATCTTTGTTGTAAGGGAACGAAAAACACATTATGGGTAAGTTTAAATATAAAAAAGCTGTTATTTGTGCAGAATGATAAAAAATAAATAAGGCACATATATAAAACCTTCGACAATTTCATAGCGAAATAATTCTCAAAATCAATTTTTAACAACCAATATTGAAGTAATTCTAAAATTTTAGGTTAAACACATTTAGTTGAGTTATTCTAAGAGTTTAGTTGTTTAGATCCCAAAACTACAGAACTAAATTCGATGAACACTGCAACAACTCATGTACAACATAACGACCAAGAACAAGCCAAAAAGGATTGCTTGGTTTGGCTAGGGTCAAAAAACGACCCCATCTCGCTATTGGGAACGAGGTGTGTCACGTCTATCATCAATATCAAACAACTTCTTCCGCTTTACAGTTCATGCTGCTTCAGATACAGCTGGAGACACTGGCTTGCAACACACAATACTTTATAGTGACAGTTTCTTCTTAATCGTCTAACAAAAATTAAAATATTTTTAATGTGTTATGAATGCCTAACAAAAGGGAAAAGAAACTGTAACAAAATTCGGAACGTTTCGAAATCTAAAATCTCATCTCTTCTTCAGGTGGCTAAAAACCTCACACGTAAAAAGAAGGATCAACCGTCCCTATACTTATTTCTGTAACAATTTGTGTTAGTTAAATGTATTTAAATAACAATTAAATGATAAAATTAGTGTTTATGCCGAATAATGATAAAAAGTACGTTTTAAATGCCATAATTAATGTAATATACTCTTTATAAAGCTTACTAATGGAAGGTAGTTGGACGATGTATAGCTTTCATCATTTAGAATAATTCACTGTGATTAATGCTTTTTAATTAATTACATGTAGCCTACATTGTCGACATTTAATTAAAGAAAGATACGGCTTTGGATGATGCCTAACTTCATACAAATACCAAAACCATTTCATACACTACTTTGGTTACAGTGTTATTAATGAAAGATATGTTTGTGAATAATATATAACATCCTTTAGTTCAGAATTCATTATGAAACATGCTTAATGTTTGTAATTAATGAACTTCCATTCAGACATCTTATTAATGGAAGATACGGGGTTATATTATGTTTAACTTCACACACGTCAGATTTTATTATGTATGGCCTGTAGCGTTTGTTTTTGACGAAGTGGACGTCAAAACTTATTTCCTAGCACAGGACCTTAACTACTTACATTACACCAAGTCTTAGTTTATGGCAAACTCTCAGACGACTCTTTTATCACAGTCTTATTACACCATATGATGGCCAAGAAAATAATCATTTGCATGTAACCTCGCTAGATACGTTCTCGTGGACAATGCCATCAACGACGGTCTAGTGCTTGAATTAATTGGAACGGAAGCAATTCAGAGAAATGAGTCTATTTTAACTTCATAAATTTGCCTAATTTTTATGTTTTAATTCTAAAGTTCAGCATAAAAGTGTACACATAAACTTTTTATAAATATTGTAATTCACTGTGGGATTTTGTGTATATATCAACACGGTATGAGCCAGCTCCTGAATAGCATTTTATTTTTTTTAAATAAAACATCTTACCTGTTAAAAAGGGAAATAATATTAGCCTATGAGAGCTTTGAAACCACCAAAGACGATGGTAGCTATTTCGCAGAATCAAAGTTACTTTTTCTTGGCTGCGAAAGTGGACAATGGAAAAACTCTACTTCTTTAAACTTTTTTATAATAATAGAGCATGTTTCTATACTAAAAGTACTTCTCTATTTGCAAACATATTGTTGAATTGTTTATGTTTCATCAACCCCATCAGCGTTCCCTAACCTCAGAGGTTCTTGCTAACCTCAACAAGGGTGTGCCGCCCCCTGTCTGCTTTGACTGGAGAGGCTGGTTCAGAGCTGGCCTCCCATTCTTCCGGGGAGACACGACTTTGAGATGTAGTGCCCTAATTCTTCCTCATGGATCTCGATAGGAGGCGGCCCCTAACTCCTACCTTTACCATCCTGAATATCCTGTCACTCCGGAAGCAGCACAAAGGTTCTTACAGGACTAAATGTAATTTATAAGCTTCTTGTCCTAAGAGAGAAAAAACCCATCAGCGATTTATGAATGAATCAGGAATCAACGAATTTTGTTTTGAATAATTGTATATTTATGGTGAAAATATAATGAATGTTTAAATAAATGCATTACGTATTAACCATTCCTAACACTATTTTTTGGGTTTTAACATACTGTAGACTCGGTGTTTAGCGGGTTTGGCTTAAGGGTCAGTCGCAGTAACATGACTTTCAGTGTTCCCCATAGAAACAATGGTCTCCAGATTTTAAGTCCTTATTTTTTAGACGTAGCATTATGGGAGGTGTTTAATTATAAAGATATATCATTAATTCCCATCCAAAGGCTTTTTGTTTTGTCTATGGGTTATTCAGAAATAACTCAAATTGTTGGAGTACTTCAATGTTTTAATTATTCAAAAAGTGTACAGCGAAAAATAAAAAATCGTTTGGATGCATATTAATTATATCATTTAAATGAGATATTTACATAAGGCTACGATTAAAAATAACTGAATGAAGTTAAACACTGCTCTTATGCTGGAAACTCAAGGTCATTTTACTACAAGACGCTAAGCGTGCTGCTTTTAAATGCAAACCCAATTTGCATGATTACCCAGTTATATAAATAAGTTAATTAAAGTACAGATAACAAATTACCTACGTTTTATTATGCACTTATTCTATATTAAAACTAAAAAAATTAAAAACTATGTTTTTGCATTTACATACGGCAAAACATTGACTATTCATAGGATACTTACCCTAAAATTAGTTATTTACCTAAAACAATGTAAACATTCTGCTTATGGAGTTTTAAAGGACAATAGATTTTCAATTATGGCTGTAAAGTTTTAAATATAGTTGAAAAACAATGAAAAATAGTTTATGAAATCTTACAACAGTCAGACATTTTTACAGGCTAAAAATGTTAAGTGCACACTAATGTACACAATTTGCATAGCCTTTACTAACACTTAACACAAACTCACGTTACCGGAACTTGTAAAATGACACGAATAATTTTCAACTGTCCACCAATTGGAGTCGACCATGATCAGAAATTTGCGCGTGTAACAATTTTAATTTTGTTCAACACGAGTCTCCGGGTATCGGATGCATAATACCTATCAAAACTATACAATTTTTAAGAAACGCAAGATTTCTGGAGTATTTTTTTGAAATCAAAGTACTTGGCCCAAACCCCTAACACCTCATCCCTATTGGGGCGACTACGATAATGCCTATAATAATTATAAGCTTATATTCCACTGAAACCTTATTTAGCATGAAAGGACTCTCTCCTACTGACCATGAGAGTGAGCGTGAGAAGCGACGACCAGCGAAGCCACCAGCCACAGTCTTACGTTGAGAGTCCGCATCTCACAGCACGAGTACTTGCGCACCAGTCGGCACTGTCTGAGGTACCGCCACGGCGCGCAGCAAGACCACACGCTTGTAATTACCTTTACCTGTCCGTGACGTCACGGCGTGACAAGTGACGTAGCGGCTCCACGGGGATCCCGGAGTCTTCTCTGAATAGTTCATTAATTTTATGTACAAATTGCGACCTGAAAGTCCCGACTTGTCTATTTTGAACGGCTCCGCTCCCCACAAGTCGTGTTCGTCCCGGCCGTCCTCCACGCGGGATTGCCGGGTCGTTAATTTTACACCTCGGTGATGATTTCAATCGGAAAACACGTGAATTCCGTTAGAGATAAATCACGTGATTAAATGCAAGTAGTGTTTCTATTCTACTTACTCAACTGACATCTTGGTGAGTAATGGTCGATTGACACTGTTACAATTGGTTATCTTCTTACTGTTTTCATACAATATTCGAACGATTTTTGTTTTAGGGGATGGATGTAAAATAATGGTTTGTAATCATCATCCATTAGTTTGAGTAAAATGTAAGTAGGTCTCATTTTACCAGTCAAAGTTAGGGCTTCAGCCCTCTGTAACACTTAACCTGGGGACCAACGACTTAAAGGTGACTTCCGAACCACCACCTGGGCGGGCTGCTTGCAAGGACAGGATCGCTCAGCGTTCACCCATCCAAGCAGCAGCCACGCTCGACGTTGCTAGATTCGGTTATCTTGCGATAACCGCTGTATTCGTTACACTTTGCTCGTGGCAAGGTTCATATTCAACTCAAAAATCAGTAATAGAAAGAAACCAAAACCTAACACACGAGAGTATAGTACTAACACATTCTGTCTGACAATATTTTGAAACTAGATTTACTTGCATACTATATTTACAAGAATTGAAAAAGGAGATTTAGGGCCTCTTAGGTATTTCTGTCTTAGGTTCCCACTCTGATGAAAGTCCACAAAATAACTCAGCGAGAAGAGAAAAATTACCACTAATATAAACGGTCTTTTTTACTATAAACAGTAAAAATGTTGGTTTAAGCCACAAATTATTGTTAAAAAAACATATTCAAATTAAATTTACTTATTTAATACCTTTGAGCTTTTGCCGCTGGTGCGAAGTAGACTTTATAACTCAGTAGAGGACTATATTTACTTTAGACTATTAGCCTCAGTGAGATCCATCCATCTTGAAACTGGTTCGGAACAGAAACTGCCAAAAATACACAACCGCTTTCACAGGTGGTGAAGAGGGAAGCGGGCGGTATTGTTATTGGCTGATGTATAACCAATCACTGACCGGTATGACCAATCAGGCATCTTTATGATAGGCTGCCATCACAATGGTAATTTAATGCTGCCTTCTTTGTTTCCCCACAGCAAGGCCAACGTATCTCAAGATGTTAATTGATTTTGCAATGTTTTGACACGTTAATGGCCGAACAACTTATAGTCAATATAGTCAATAGTCAATTTTTTATTGCGGAGACAAAATACATTTGTATAGCAAACGTCAAATAGGTTAAAATTTGGACATACATACCACATCGAGCTCTCATTCAGACATACATTTGATCACTCATTCCACGTTCATCCATCGCCAATAATTCCCACTTCGTTCTAGAGTCAGTCTTGTTATTGTGTGGTCTCCCAGTCATACTCCAGAAACTCTTTTATATTGTAAAATGCATTTGACGCTAAACAGCGTTTTAAACGAGTTTTTAACGCCTTGAGCGTCGAGGCTTTTCTTAATTCATTAGGCAATCTGTTAATAAAATGAACCCCTGCCTGTGAAGGCAAGCGTTCATAAACCACCGTCCTGTGTCTCCCAGTTCGGTAGTTGTCTCTGCCTCTAGTCCCGTACGAGTGAATGTCTCGGCCCGTAATCAAGGCACATTTAGACATACAATACAACGTTGTTTGTAAAATGTAGAGGCTAGGCAGAGTTAACTACCGAACTGGGAGACACAGGACGGTGGTTTATGAACGCTTGCCTTCACAGGCAGGGGTTCATTTTCACTTATGATAGTCCCGACACATGCCGCGTAAAATCTAAGCACTAAGATTAGTTTACTTTTAGTTTAAACAATATTATTTCATATATAAAACTGTAATAAATGCGTTAGTACGAAATACGTAATAAATTATTGATTAGTAATTAATACATGATTGATCGATAATACAATTAATAGAGATCGTGTCTAAAACATCGTAGTGCACTCATTTTTTGCACCTAATGAGACAATGAGAATACATCTTACCTAGATTACAAAATAGTTTGTAGACTCTGATTCGAAATGATGTAATTCTTTCATTTTCAGCTTCTTCGTCACCGTTTTTATCTCTTCAGACGAGTTTCCACTCACTGTACTAAGAAAAAAATGAACTGGAGCTAAACTCAATATTCACAGTTCCCCAGAACACAGTAGAGAGTTTCAGACCTATATCACTTTTCTTAATTGTATTTAAATTTTATTTATGGAGTTTAATCCTTTATCCTGCCGCAGCATGGGTTGGCAAATGCCCAATACATTTTTTTAGTGAAATGACTGTAAATGGTAATTTTTTCTGCAAACATAATTTTGTTAACTTTCTATTGGCAGCGAGTCTATCGCTTTCGTATTTTAATGTGGTGGGAGGGAAGAGTAAATGGCTTATTGCAAAGGATAAAAATGTCAGTTTGACAAATCACTATGCTGTTGTCTAAGAACTCTATTTAGATAGACTTCGGCCGACAAATAATTTATTTACTGAATTCCTTAATGTTTACTACGTAGAAGCCCAAACGTGGAATTTAATCTGTTAAAAACGTGCAGAAAAGTCGTTGAATGTTTACCAAATTAGTGTGGAAGGTTATACTTTGAAATTATTTTATGGCTGGTTAATAAAATTTAAATATAATTTATTTAACTTCTACTCCAATCTTTATTTTTCTAAGTCCTTTTCATAATTGGTACTATGACTAAAGAAAACTCACTTTTTCGTTTTTTTTTGCGTTTTTAGTTTGAATTTTCTGCACAACTGAAGTTATTAATTTTTTGCGGAATATACTTACTTATTAAATCTATGATATTCCTTGTAGGAATCCATAAATTATAACCTCTCCAAGATTAGATTACTTTTTAAATTCTAGTGTTTATCATGTTTATATAATGTATTCGAGCAACCAGATCGAATGTATACTGCCTTCTAAATCAACAGTAGATCTGGAAATTCTCAACCTTGTATATCAGTGAATGACCACGTCCAGCTTAATTAATTGCTATAGATTAAATCTAATTAAAAAACACAATTTGCATAACACGACTGATTTGCACAAGAAGCGGAATGGGGTTTTCAAATTGATTATATTAGCAAAGCAACCATGGGAATGTGGCTTTCTGTATAGTCGTTATTGTTTTCTAGTGAATTAAATATTCGTCCATAACACTAAAACTCATTCTTATCTATTCCATTCAATACTATCTTTTCATTCTTGGGTAGTATATGTATTTTTGTCGATTTATAATTCATCGGATCTATTATTGTTGGCTGAATGTTAGCGAAGGCTACCATTTGTGGGGCTGGAAAAATTTCATTTCTGTCTGTACATCTTTTTGCATGTAGAGTTTGCATGAAGCTTCATTATTATAGACAACGCTGAGTTCGTTAAATGTATAATAAATTTATGAGTATAAAGCGTATTATACACTTTGAAAAATATAATTTTTTGAGTCATAAATCATCAAAAACACGTTACTAATACAATCAAAACTTTAACTCACATACATACTGCAAAACATTTACATTGTTATCTTCAGTAGTTTTTATTTCAAACTTTTTTTTTCTTTTTGACGTGACAACGTCTTAAATTAGGTTGCGGCTCGGAGTCACTCATGAAAAAGTGTAACGCCCGGTAACGTTACGATGCCCGTCCAGTGGGTCCGCCGCACGGGATCCGCATGGGATAAAGCAGATAACTGTGGGTCCGCCGCACGGGATAAAGCAGATAACTATGTTTATTCGTGAAAATGTGGAGTGCTTAGATTCGTCATTTACAACAACTACAACAATAAAGGTAAATAATTGTACACTGATATTTCATTATCGTAAACTATGATTGATTGATTAATTGTTAGATTGACACAAAAGTTGAGAAACTGAGTTTATAGGTTATGTCATACTATTGACAAATGTTGATAGTGTTAAGTAAATTATTAGTTTAAATCACTCTGCAATCAATCGTAATTCAGTCGATTGAGAAGAAACAGCGCGTATTGCTAGTCAAACATTTAAAATAACAAATTATAACCTCTAACCTGTCATAACAGTGCGACTAAACAAACGAACTAAACCGACCAATCACCACGCGCGGAGTTAGAATTTAACTGTGTTTAGCAAGAATTTCAAATTCCAATTTTAGTAAATGTTTTATTCAACTTTACCATTTACAATAACAAATTTTAATTAATTTCAAATTATGTACAATGTTTTAGTAAACAAAATATATTTCTATAGTTAAAATTTGTGCAATTCTTATTTTCATTCAATTCCTTGTTCCTATTGTGCAATTTAATAATATTCATATAAATAAATATTCTACCGAGAAAAAGACGTTGTCACGTAAAATCTTCGCCCGTAAAACCGACTTTACAGGCAACCATAATTTTTTTTTAATAAAAAGGAGAGACCGATCTCCTTCCAAGCCTTATTCTGTCCGTCCTCATGGGCCACTGGCCTGTGCGAGGATCTTATCAAACAGAATAAGGGGGAGAGTCGATACAGTACAAGGTTGATGGTACTGATAAAAAGTACAACGGTCACAGACAGGATCTGAACCTGCTCTATCTCTAACTCAGACCTAAAGTCCAACGACTTAGACCGCTCGGCCATCGGCACTCCCACAACTGGTTACACAACTGCTTAAATTTCTTACTGTCAATGTCTATAATTTCAGTAAAGTGATAATCAAATGTGTTTTACTAAATCATTTCCCGAAGAGAATTGTTGGATGAGCCGAATCCTATCCTCGAGGGACTGTCGTCATTAATACTTACACGATACGTGTCGTCTGTCTATTCACACGATACCTGGAATACGAACTGAATTATTGACTTGACATTTTGTACAAACTTAATTTCCATTCAAGGGACATCGATCGAGTTGGTTGATGTCATTCCGTGGAATTTGTCTTACCGCTAGCAAACATTTTTACATTCATCTTATGGCTAATCGTTAGGGTAATGAAAAACAGAAGAATAAATAAACCTGTAAACTAAACTCTTGTAATCATATAATATTTTAACATAGGACATAGTAACACAGGTTGCCCAACTAGGTTTTCTAAAAACGTACAACACAATCTTAATGTCTACACTGTTTCTATTTAAACACTGCAATGAAACCCAACTTAATAAGCAAAAATGTGAATGTATCATGAAGCAGGGTATCTCGAGAAAGAATACATCTGTAGATTTTTGACTTTGTATGAAACTTTTAGATAGTCAAAATTGAGTTCCATGGTGGTACATGTCCACCCACGTGATTTGGCTGAGCGTAATTGAAACCTATCATTCAGCAGGGCGGTACAAATTCTTTTACGAAGGATGTAAAAGTTTCTCTTCTGTATAATGTCTGTCTGTCGGGTATTAAAAAAATATTATTCTAATTTCATTCCCACTAGTAGGTATTATATTTACAAAACAAGCACATAAAAAACAATTGCAAGAAGGAACACATTAAAAAGAAAATTATGTAATCAACAGATTATTTTCAAACGTTTCTTATGCAAGATCTGGGACGATAAAAAAGATAAAGCCGCAGGACCAAGTACCAGGAAGTGGATACTGTAAATGGTGTATCTTCGTTGAGAAATTTGTGACAGCTTCCAATCTACTAGAGATTATTAATGGGAAAACAGATAAGCCTGCAAGAGGACAAAATAAAACCTGAACAACATTGTTCCTACTTCCTTTTGGATGTGGGGATATCAAGTGATGGAGATCTAGACAACCTGATAAGATTAGATACGTAGACTGTGTATAAACCATACTGATTTGTTCAATTTGAGTACATCTTGTATCTTATGGTATTTTATAACTATGGAAAATAATTTACTTTTAAAATATGAAATTGGGACATTTCTGGTCACTGTTTTTTTTCTACTTCTATGGTACTGTGACATTTTAATCGCACCTTATTTTTTCAGTTCTTTGTAAAAGGTTTGTTACTGACGATGGCTTATTTGAAAAGATAATAGGATACCGGACAGTTGTCATCGTTATATATTACATAATGTATAATGTTTTGAGGATTGAAATCCATTCTCTTCGACAGGTAAGAAGGCAATTAGTGTACATACATGGACTTCTACTAAAAGAGAAAGAAAATGAATCAAACATACCCGAAGACTGCTTGGAGTCTAAACGAGAGAAAAGGAGAAAATATATTTCAATCCTCGAAACGTTGTGTTGTAGATTTTGTAACATATAACGATGGTAAATGTTCGAATGTCTATTATTTTTTAGGACTGATTTTGAATTAACTAACAGACTAAGTTAAAGTTGCATTAGCTTCAAATTACGAAATTTTTCTGATATTGGCCTGTCTTCAGGATCGATAGTTAATTATGATAGTCATGAACTTGTACTCGTATATCTTATTACTAATTTTACAAAGAAAACTTAATTTTTTACTTTACTTTAAACGCTTTATCAAGTGTAAAACCATTGGGTTTTCTCTGTACTATGTAAAATGTATTTTAGATTCCAAAAATTGTTTTCTAAAGTTGCAAAATATGAATATTTTATGGTAAAAATTAAGTTTTACTAAATCAAACCACGATTTTCTTGAAATCGATAGTGGTGTCTATCAACCAAAGATGAAGTGGCGATGGTAGGAAGGGTTGATTCAGTTGAATATTGAGTTTAGCTCCAGTTTACCTCCCTTTTATGGCAGCGTCTGGTATCTGACGCTGTCTCAGACTTGACCCCCGGAATCTGGACAAGTCTGAGACAGCGTCAGATACCAGACGCTGCTATAAAAGGGAGGTGAACTGGAGCTAAACTCAAAATTCAACTGAATCAACCCTTCCTACCATAGCAACGTTATGTGTAGAAAATTCGGATGATCCACTGTGCTTAGAGATCATGTCTATCACATCGTAGTGCACTCAATTGTGTACCTGATGAGACAATGAGACTACCACTTCACCTATACAAAGGTGTCTCTGATGTCAAAACGATGTAAATGTTACGTTTTGAACTTTTTCGTCGTCAACTTTCTTTGGAACTCTTCAGACGAACATTCCAAGAGTCAAGTTTAAGACAGCGTCAGATACCAGACGCTGCCATTAAAGGAAAAACGGGAGCTAAACACAAAATTCAACTAAAGATGGTTGGCAAGAAAAATAAAATTTCATTTTTTTTCACCCTCATGTTCACCATGTATAGTACCTGTACCACTTTTACAGGATTACCAAAATTTAATTCTGATGGAATTGTTTCCAATATCACCAAAGGTATACACTTTACACATGCCTACATTTAATTCCAATGACTCAAGTCTCCCTAAGGAAATGAAGGACTGTCAATGGTCAAATTCAAAGTCAAAAGTGTTTTATTTTACCAGGTGAAGTCAGGCATAAGAAGCCCTCTCTGACACTACTGGGGACCAACGGCTTAAAGGTGACTTCCGAACCACCACCAATGACCGGGCAGGCGGGCTGCTTGCAAGGACAGGATCGCTCAGCGGTCACCCATCCAAGCAGCAGCCACGCTCGACGTTGCTTTATTCGGTTATCTCTCGATAACCGCTGTACCCGCTACACTGCGCCAATGGTGTAGTACATTGGGATTAGATCCTAAATTATTACTAAGGTGCAAAATTGATTCGTATTAGAATCCCTGAGGGTACCCAACCAACACGTAATGTTCCTATGATTTCTTGTGGTCAAGTATTCCTGGGAGGATCCCACGTCAAAGTTTTCGGAGGCGATTCTTGTTCGGTGAACCATCCTCACTCTTCGCAGTCGCAGGTCACAACTCCTCACCGGTCGACCTTCAATGATCGGTATTGTTGAGCAAGAGGAGGAGGAAAACTGCATATAATCTACCACGAGCCGGGCTCTGTTTTAATTATCTGTTAAAAATATGATTGAGTATTGTGGCGCGGTAACCTCCCAAGGTCATTGCAAAGTTGTCTTACTGACGTCTCCCAAACACAGACAACCTTAATCTTTTGTTATACGATCTTGTGTCAGACAACTTGCATCTTATAATAGTGTTAGCTTGACTTTAGACGCGATAAAAATGTAAACAAGGACATTCAAATACTTACATAATTCATAACATAACAGTTTGTTCAGAACAATAATAAATATTAATGAACTAATAATAATTATAACGGTAACTTTGATGAAACCGTAACAGTAAAATAGGATGCTTTACACTTTTATGTTTTCACTATGAAATACTTAAACTCGTGACCTGTGCTTACTTAAGTTACAAGCTAAGTATACATTTATACTATAAGCCCCTACTTTACTATTTAGAATGAGCAGTTACTACTAAATAACTAGTAAAGATATAAAGTAGTAAGCCCAAGAAATAGAAAGTCACAAGATATAAATAACAATTTTACTATAGAAGCAAAATTGCAACGAATAAACGTAAAAGATGGAGAAAACTAACTAACATGGCCATATGCATTAGTTTACGCATTCGTTCATGTTGATATTAACCAAGATTAGACTAGTGCCCTTGATCATGATTTGCGAGATATTTTAACAGTGTTTAGCTAAATTGATCGTTCTATTTCTGTGGAAGAAAAATTGGAAAAATAGTTTAATAAAAACCCAGAAACCCTCAAGTTTCATAGGATGAACCTACTGTTCACTATACCTTGATTTCTTATTTTTCTAAAATGTGTCAAAGTAAAGACTACAGAAGAGCAATAAAAACTAGAAGTTTGGACTTGTACCAAAGGAACCTTTTAGAGATTTCTATAATTGCAAATCATATAACTGTTTGGGTCTTTTTCGTTTAAGGGCCAGCACCTTACAAACATACTATACCTGTCTGACAGTGCATTTAATCCTTTTTTTGTGTGTTATTAGTTCGTAGGGCAGTAGTCCAGGTACTACTTCTAGTATAAACTCGTCTTATCTTATCAGTGATAAACGCGCGACGCTTATCTTTTGCCTGTAATGAAACCTGCGTTAGTTATGTCTGAGTTTTGTGTGAGTAAGCAGTCATTGCGTTGTTGATCTGGGCTTGGACTTTGCAAGCTCGAGTTATTTTTTTTTTCTAAAAGAGCAAGCAGCGCAAAGCGCTGCGCAGCGGGCAGGCACCGCGTGATTTGAGTTTTGAATAGGCAAGCTAAGGTCTTTTGTGCTGGCCCTTAAACGAAAAAGACCCAAACAGTTATATGATTTGCAATTATAGAAATCTCTAAAAGGTTCCTTTGGTACAAGTCCAAACTTCTAGTTTTTATTGCTCTTCTGTAGTCTTTACTTTGACACATTTTAGAAAAATAAGAAATCAAGGTATAGTGAACAGTAGGTTCATCCTATGAAACTTGAGGGTTTCTGGGTTTTTTTAACAACTGTTTATTTAACATACCCCAAGGGAAAGAATACAAAAGCCCAACAACTACAAGTTTGGAATCAACGTATCATATACAGGGTGTAAATTAAGTTCTGATACGCCTGGATATGTTCCAAACGGATTGCAATATCGATGTAAAACCTTCACCGTACCCATTAAAATACTTTTATGAACTATTTAAAAGACAAAATATTTCCCCCACTTTTTCAAAGGGTGTGGTTGAGGGGGGATCACTTGAAATGTTCAAATTGCAACCCCTATATTGTGACATGCCATTTGAAAGGTCAATTCAAAAGAACACAATTACATGAACAAATCATCTCTACGACGATCCTAGCAAAAGTTATGGGAAAACAACCTGTTACGTCAAAGGGTGTAAATTAAGTCCTGATACGCCTGGATATATTTCGAAAGGATTGAGATATCGATGTAAAATCTTCACCAGACTTATTAAATTACTTATTTGGATATTTTGAGGCTAACAAACATTTAGCCCCTCTTTTCAATGAAGGATAGAAGAGAGTAACTTTGAATTTTCAAATTTCAACTCCTATCTTGTGTCATGTCATATGAAAGATCGGTCAGATTCCGTTATATGCCCCCAACAATTAAACTTTTTCAATGAACTTAGAACGTTATAAAACGATGTAGTTGAGTAACAGAACTAACATTCCATCAATCAACAAGCATATCCAGGTATTGCGGTCGGTATTATTGTCGCTGTTATCTTATCTTTCTCGAGAATCCCGATTACGGCAGGCCGCGCGGCATCACAACGCTTCACTTTAACTCTGTTACCCATTTAAAGCTATACTTCAAGACATGCAGTTTTTCGGCCACCTCAGTAAGAACTCTCAGTAAAACTTGTTGTGTTCTTTTTGGTGTTGGTATTAAATTACTCATCGATTATTGAGTTTTTTCTTCACATACTAGCTTTTATCTTAGCTAGTAACCAATTGTAATTCATTATAATAAAAAAAAAAAAAAAAATGAAAAATTAGCGTTGGGGGCATATAACGGAATCTGGCCCAAAGTTCTATTCTATAGAAACACAATGACACTAAGAAGACACCTGCGCGCCGTTTCTGGCAAAAGTTATGGATATATAACGCAAAAAATAATAATCTGTAGGTACAATGCCAATGTCTTGCGCATATCAACTCAATGCACACGTGATATCTTTTAGTAAGACTTTAAAAGGCCCAGTTTATTTCTTTAAGTAGTAGCCTATCTATTGTTTCTGGTGTGCAAAGTTTTGGTAAGAGGTAACTTTTTTGTATATGGAGCATTTGTATATGGAAATTTGAAAATTTCAAGTGACTCCTTTGTACTTCCCTTTGTATATTTTATATTCTTCAGAAAGTTCATAAAAGTATTTTAATAGCTATGGTGGAGTTTTTACATCGCTATCGCAATCCGTTTGGAATATATCCAGACGTATCATGAATTAATTTACACCCTGTATATCAAAGAAAATATCGATCTCTTATCGATATAAAATTTCGCAAAGGAAAGAATAGCTACCGAGGCCAACAACTAAAAGTTTGGAATAAACGCATAATTTATATTTAAGGAAATATCGATCCCTTATTGATATAAAATGCTGCAAAGCAAAGAATACAGAAGCCCTACAACGCATTATCATATAAGGAAAGATGCCTCTGACTGCCCTGTTATCTCAACCTCCTGTTTATCAAAATCCCATTTGGTGGTGATGACTTTTAGTCCAGCATTTGTTCGTCGACTAAATCTATGAACCCACTTACTAGGTCTCATAAACAGTGTTATAAACATAAGATGTATTAATTCCAAATTTTCACCTTGGTAATTAATTTCTATCTGTACTTCACGCGATGAGATTATTTTTAATACACCCATTAATATAGATCCGGTCATATAAAATAAAAACCACTGATGCTCGAAAGCGGAAAGGAAATCATCTACTATATTCATAAATCTCGTTAAACATCAATATCTTGTTGCTTACTACACATATAGCACAAGTAAAGTCATCCTTAAATGAAATAGCCATTAGTTACGATGAAGAATACTGATTTACATACACTTACAATGTCACCAGGTTTTGAGGTTAGGTTATGGATGTTGAGAGCCTCAGTGTACGTTAATGGATTTTTCCCTAACTTGAAATGTATCCGAGCTCAGCTACAAGGGAAGCGACGATTTGATTGATAGGCTATGGGATTAAACAAATCCAAGGTGAATCAAAATCCAATAAGGATACATTCTACTTCGATTAATAATGAACGGGAGCAGCGAGATAAAGGGTTGATGTCGTCACCGCATGGACACTAATGGCCGGAGGACGGATATAAGGAGTTTCCTGTACGGTAGTGTAGGGTTACTTCACCACCCGCAGGAACATGTGGGCGTTCCTGGCATTTCTTTTGGTGACTGGCGCCTTCCCAGCCTCAGCAGGTGAGTCCAGTAGTACCAACCCTACAGTATTAGAGTAAACTTTCATAGCTCAGGTTTAAAATTAACTACAGTGCTTTGCCCAAGATTCAATTTTGTCTGTGTTCTTTTTTTATATAAATAATAAACGTTTGATAATTGCATTTTATGAAGGAAGAGAAATATTAAAACATAATAGTCTTATGGTTTTAACTTAAACTAAATAATAAGGACATCTACAAAATAAATGTAAAGAAGTTACTCATAAAAATTTAACATTCGGTGTATAGTATCCTAATATTTACATGTGTATCTTAAATTGAAAATAATTATTACTGCCCTTTTCTTGTACGTAAAATACTTCAGGTCAGTATTAGAATTTAAACCTTCTACCTTAAATTACAGTGAGCCTATCTTTATATAATTAAAAAATATCCCGTGAAATAGGGCGTGTAAAGTTCTTAAATAATATTTTGATTGAATTTGTACGTTGACTCCATTTGATATAACTGGAAATACGAGAGGAAATTTTTTTTAGAATACTGGTTGTTTTATTGCACAATGTATTGTATACTTATTGTATTACATAACAAAACTATAACTGTTGGGTTTTTTAGTAGTACAAAATTGGAAAGTTAAAAAAACGTAGATTTGAATGTATGCAATGTATTGAAATGGTATTATACGGTCACAGTTATATTCTTGTAAAGGGTGTTAAAAAGATATTCTGCCTTGATTTTAGGCGCAAGAAAGAAAACTCAAATATGCAATATTGTTTCCAAGGATCTCATTTATTGTATGTATAATTAAATATTCACGCTCACTAAAACAAACTGAACAACAAATTGTAGAAAGAAATCTAATTTACAATACCTCTTATGATGGATTTTTTTGACAGTACCTGTTTTTATTTACAGATAATAGAGTCACAATTTCGCCAACGAAGACACACGATGGCGATAATGGCAGACAGTAAGTATTGAAACAATACTAAAAAGGACAAATTTAACACTAATTAATAAATTTAAATGTTGCATCAGTATCGCAAACTCTGACCGCTAAATCGTATAAACAACATCGTTACCTGTTTTCTGCGATAAGCAGCTTGCTGGCCCATTACACCTTCATTCCAGGTACCAGGAATCAGTTATCTGTCCCATCTGTTTATCTCCCTCTCTCCCTTAATCTTCCTGGACCCTAGATCTTTTCTATCGTAGCAGTGTACTATTTCATGTTTTGCATTCGTTCTTTAAGAAATTAACAACAAATATTTTTATACTCAATACATCAAGTAATCAGTAGTGCTGGCTTCATAAAATACTGAAGTACCAATAAATATACTCTAGTCTTGTTATATATTAATTTTGTGAGGTTGAACGTAGAAATGTAAAATTTATAAACAAAAACTTCAAGTTTAGCAAAACAATGTGGGGTAGCAAAATTGGTTTCTAAAATGTTACAAATAAAACACGAATCAAAACTTATATATAACCATTGTTTTCCCAAATTGTTATTGGCCGTCAACTTTAAAGCGCAAGAGTTGTCGAAATGTGTAATAAAACTTGTCACTTATTACGTAATTTTAATGTGAATTAGAAAACTGTAATATTGTGTCTGTATTGGTAAACACTTGAATTAAAACAGTGCAGTGTTGAGTAATATACAGTTATATTGCAAAAATAGTATATTCACAATTTCTAGCCAATTCAAACTAAAATTTATATTAAGATAGTACATACAGATAAGTTACAATACATTACTCGGATAAGCTCTCAACCAATGAAAGTCTCTCAACCAATAGCAAGTTTCAAAATGATTACTATCCACATTGTACAAAATCATGACGAAATCCAATTTTAAACTTCCGGTACCTTTATATAGTTTTCTGTAGATTACATAACCATTACTTATGTATCTGACGATCGTTTTTAAGTTTATAAGGCTAGAAAAATATAATCTGAGAAAAGATATCATTATTTGTGTGGATAAACACAAGATTGATCGGTCAGATTCCGTTATATGCCTCCAACGCTTGAACTTTTTCAATGAACTTAGAACGTTATAAAACGATGTAGTTTAGTAACAGAACTTACATTATGCCCCCAACGCTAATTTTTCATTTACGGATTATTATAATGAATTACAATTGGTTACTAGCTAAGAAAAAAGGGTACTTACGTATTATATCGACCACACCCCTACATTTCTCCAAACACAACAACTCAACAAAAACAAACATCACCAAACAAAAACTAAACTCTTTATTTAAAAAAACACACAAAACTTGTTTTTATTCGTGATCACACTCCGCCACCCAAAATGCGAGTGTCTCCGGCACCGAAGGTGCTGCCGAAGCCCGCGCTGATGTCAACGAAAGAAAAACATCCCTCGAGATAGCACCTATCAGTAAAACATCAAATTCTAGAGGGGCTGATCAGAAATATAAATTGAATTGTGATGGAAAGGCAATTATGTACTGTGGAGAAAACTTAAATAATCATGTGATGCCGCGCGGCCTGCCGTAATCGGGATTCTCGAGAAAGATAAGATAACAGCGACAACACTACCGATCGCAATACCTGGAAATGCTTGTTGATTGATGGAATGTTAGTTCTATTACTCCACTACATCGTTTTATAACGTTCTAAATTCATAGAAAAAAGTTTAAGCCTTGGGGGCATATAACGGAATCTGACCGATTGATCAATGCCAAATATTAATCTTGATTAATTTAAACCTATACTTTTCGTGGTGAGATTAATTTCACTACACCCATTAAGATTCATTACGTTTCGCTACATTCAATAAAATCATTTACTTAGCGATATTTTTTTTCATTTTGACCTCAACCAATGAAAAGAAATTTCTTTTGTCGATTTCAGAAGAAGCCAAATTGTGAGAGTATATTGTGCAAATTGGCTTTTGGATACTAGACCAAGTTTTCCATCTTGAAAACTATACTTAAAAGAGGTCCAATCATGTGTTTGAACGAAAATGGTTTTAAATTGTTTAAAGCTACTAAAAAATGCAGTTTTTTTAAATCTAATTTTATTTTTTTAAAGTTTGTTATTGACGATGGAAGGTTTGAAAGAATAACAGGATTTTAGACATTTGCGATCACTGTAGGTTATAAAAGGTATAACGCAACGTTTCGAATATTGGAATCTATCCTCTTCGTCAGGTGGGGGAGGTATTAATATATACAAAAATAAAGAACAGAAATAAGTAAAGAAGGGAAAGAAAAAGGTTCAAACATACCCAAAAGCTGCTTGGAGTCCAGTGA
Organism: Homalodisca vitripennis; assembly: GCF_021130785.1. Lineage (NCBI taxonomy): Eukaryota > Metazoa > Arthropoda > Insecta > Hemiptera > Cicadellidae > Homalodisca > Homalodisca vitripennis. Next base: position 182,710,684 of record NC_060211.1, read on the forward strand.
TCATCGTACTTGTGATTTGTGCTCGGGACTTGCATCCTTTGCAGTGACAACGCCTGGACTGGACTCCAAGCAGCTTTTGGATATGTATGTAATGTAACATTCTGTTCCATTAACTCAATTTAAAAAATTTTATTTTATATTTTTTAAATTTAGATTTTATATGTGTATCCATTTTAATTTCAATTTTTAAATGTTATATTGATGTAAATACCAAATGCAACAAAAGCCTTTACTAAAAACTAAAAATAATCTTGAGACATAAAAATAGCTTGTGCAGTCATTTTACATAGAATTTAAGATAATTCTAAGAATAAAAATGCAGTATCTTATTATATAAATTTGTGAATGTGCACATTAAATTTATGAATAAATCTTTATGTTAAATTTATATAAAACGACTACAATATAATTTAATTGACTCTGAAGGATGCTAGATATAAAAATATTATTTTTAAATAAAATTGTAATTCGCTGTAAGCCAATAAGCTTTAAATACATTGTAATATTGAGTTACAAATATATAAGTAATGGGTGTATTATTTCTTGTGGATATGTTAGTAGTTAGGTCTCTGAGTGATAGCACTGTTGTGTAGTTGCAGTGGACTACAAATCTTTCCAGTGGACTACATCTTACTCAAATAAAAATAGAAGAATCATTACATCATTCATTGTTGTAATACGAAATGATCTATTGTAGTAACAAAATATTATATTTATGTAATATACTCAATTACCTCTTTTGCTTTATAGGCTTCCAAATGTATCAAGAATAAAGCCATTCGGAATCGGATTTGGGTTTGGCCTGGGATCAGGAGGAATCAGTGCCAACTTTGGAGCATCTGCAGGCTCTTACGGAATATCTGCATCCGGGGGAATTGGAAGTAAACCAGGGATCGCTTCTAGTTACGGTGGTGTTCTCACTGGTTCTCAGTCTTCTGCTGGATCCGTAAGCGGAGGAGGTGGAGGAGGTGTCGTGTATGGTGGAGGCAGCTCCCAGTCTCATTCTGGATATGCAACAGGAACAGGAAGTGCAAGTGCCGGATACGGTGGCTCTTTAGGTGGATCCGTTGGAGCCGTCAACGGAGGAGGAGGAGGTGGTGGCTATGGCGGAGGATCTTCTGGAGCTCATTTATCAGTTGGGTCTCCAGGATCCCAATCATCCGCAAATTCTGGAGGCTTTTGGGTTAATGGAGGATTAGCAAATAATCCTGGGGGATACGGAGGTTCCTCAGTAGGACAACAACCAACCTCAGGATCTACAGGCTATACAGGGGGTACAGGAAGTGGATTTGGTGGTTATGTAGGAACTGCAGGTGGTGCTCAAGGAGGAGCTTCAAGCGGAGCTCAATCATCAGCGGGATATGGAAATGTGGGGCCATTAGCTGGATCCGGATCGGGGGCTGGAAATTATGCTACAAATGGAGGAATTACAGGACAATTAGGAGGAAATTTTGGAGGCCCATCAGCTGGGCAGCAGCCAACGAATGGATATGTCAGTAATATAGCAGGAGGAGGATACGGTAGTGTTTCAACCGGTTCTCAGATATCACCTGGATCTTCAGTTTTGAGCGGAACTGGTGGTGGGAACTACGGAGGATCTGTAAATGGAGGTTATGGAGGGGCCATAGCTGGAAGTCAGTCTGGATCCACTGGAGCCGGAATAAGTGGTCAACTGCCATCTGGCGCTTTGAGTGGGGGATACGGAGGTTTTTCAACTGGAGTGCAAACATCCCCAGGATCGATACAAGTTGGTGTAGGATATGGAGGAACTTCTGGTCCCCAACAAGCGGTAGGATCGGCAACACTAGGAGCCTCTGGATATGGTGGATCTTCATCAGGATATCAGATACCATCTGGATCTGTAGGATCAGTAATTAGTGGGGGATTAGGGGGAAAGCCAAGTATAACGTCTAGTCTCATTTCGGGTTCCACATCTAATCGCCCTCACCCGGGAGGAATTTGGTTTCAAGGAGGAATACATAAACCAGGAGGAACGTCTGCATATGGTGGAATTTCAACAGGTGGTTCGACAGGGGGAAATGTTGGATCTGGTGGCTCGTTATCAGGAGGATCTGCAGGTGTTGCGTATGGAGGATCGTTATCTGGATCTCAGTCATCGAGTGGGTCTACTGCATTAGGTGTTGGAGGAGGAAATAACGGCGCGGGATATGGAACAGCATCAGCTGGGTCCCAATCATCAGCTGGGTGGGGTATTGGTTACGGATCACAACAGCCTGCATCCGAACCTTCTGGTGGAGCGGCTGTCTCGAATATTGGTTACGGATCGCAACAGCCTGCATCGCAACCATCTGGTGGAGCTGTTGTATCGAACATCGGTTACGGATCACAACAGCCTGCATCTCAGCCATCTAGTGGATCTACTCTATCGAATATTGGTTACGGATCACAACAGCCTGCATCACAACCATCTGGTGGATCTGTTGTATCGAATATTGGTTACGGATCCCAACAGCCTGCATCCCAACCTTCTGGCGGAGCTGTTGTATCGAATATTGGTTACGGATCACAACAGCCTGCATCTCAGCCATCTGGTGGATCTGCTGTATTGAATATTGGTTACGGATCCCAACAGCCTGCATCCCAACCAACAGGTGGATCTGTTGTATCGAATATTGGTTACGGATCCCAACAGCCTGCATCCCAACCTTCTGGCGGAGCTGTTGTATCGAATATTGGTTACGGATCACAACATCCTACATCGCAACCATCTGGTGGAACTGTGGTATCGAATATTGGTTACGGATCACAACAGCCTGCATCTCAACCATCTGGTGGAGCTGTTGTATCGAACATCGGTTACGGATCACAACAGCCTACATCCCAACCTTCTGGTGGAGCTGTTGTATCGAACATCGGTTACGGATCACAACAGCCTACATCCCAACCTTCTAGTGGAGCTGTTGTATCGAACATCGGTTACGGATCACAACAGCCTACATCCCAACCTTCTGGTGGAGCTGTTGTATCGAACATCGGTTACGGATCACAACAGCCTGCATCCCAACCTTCTGGTGGAGCTGTTGTATCGAATATTGGATACGGATCACAACAGCCTACATCGCAAACATCTGGTGGAGCTGCTGTCTCGAATATTGGTTACGGATCACAACAGCCTGCATCCCAACCTTCTGGTGGAGCTGTTGTATCAAACATCGGTTACGGATCACAACAGCCTGCATCCCAACCTTCTGGTGGAGCTGTTGTATCGAATATTGGATACGGATCACAACAGCCTACATCGCAACCATCTGGTGGAGCTGCGGTATCGAATATTGGTTACGGATCACAACAGCCTGCATCTCAACTATCTGGTGGAGTTTCTGTATTGAATATTGGTTACGGATCACAACAGCCAGTATCTCAACCATCTGGTGGAACTGTTGTATCGAATATTGGTTACGGTTCACAAGTTGCATCTCAACCATCTGGTGGAGTGTCTGTATTGAATATTGGTTACGGATCACAACAGGCTGGATCTCATCCATCGGGTGGATCTGCTTATTCATCAAGCGGAGCTTCTGCATTCGGCGGTGGAGGAGGAAATACTGCAGCAGGATGTGGATCAGCAGTGGCTTCATCTCAGGCATCAAGTGGAGCCGTGGCAACAGGTGGTTCACCTTACAGTGGATATTTCGCCGGATCTCAGGCGTCTTCTGGGTCTGTTGGCCTCGGTTATGGAGGTGGATTAGCGAGTGCAGTGTCCTCGGCAGGGTCCCAAGCATTGGCAGCTGGTAACAAATACGGACAATATCCATTCTGGAGACAAGCAGTTTATTCCGTAGCGCCCCAACCGCTAGCAGTCTGGAAGAGATATCAAACTTATCCTTTCTGGGTATAACTTGTTTATGTCTCACATAGATTGTAAATGACACGATAAATGAAAAAAATGTTTGATGATCATGCCTTTAATTTTAAATCTTTTTCTAGTAAAGCTATAAAACTGTCACAAACCACATCATAAAACCCTATTTTAATAGTGATGATAAATAATTCTTTCAATATTGTCTTATGGCACCCCACAATGAGGATTGCGATGTAATCTTAGCTGACCTTCAACAATGATTTTACATGTATATATTATCAGTCTTATAAAAGTATGATTGACACAACTCTTCTTTCTGTATTTCTTGCCTACCCGTTAGGCAAGAAATACTGTCATCACAGCCAATATAATCACCACATAGAGTAATCTTCGTAGTTACTGTCCGGTCAGGCAAAACTAGAGATCAAAATGGTGGAAATGATTGCGGTGGTTTTGACATTATTCTCATCACCTTTGAAATTAAGTTTAAGACATTTGATGACTCGAAAGTTCTATGATAATATTATATTTATTATGAGGTAACGGTGGTTACAGAATGTAGCAATGAAATCATTCATAACAATCGACTCTTGCTCCACTTCCCAAGTGAGTTTGTCTGTGGAAGGAAACACTTAAATCAATAACACTCACTGGACCGTACGAACAAAGACAATGTTTCGGAGTGAATAGTTATTGTCTTCAGGGTCGATGTGTAGCGGGAGTCCCCATTCCAGGACCTTCGCCTGAACAGGAAGCGGTCAGAGGTCCTCGGGAACTCCTGGAATACCCAGATGAGTTCTTAACCTTGCAGTTGCCACCTGCGGTTGGAAGGAATGTAGTTATTGCTAGTATTTGTAAGGTGAGATTTAGATTGGATTTTGTTCTGTGAACAGGTCTACCAATCGTAACGAATTTAATTGCTGGGTTGAAAAAAATTGATTTTATAGCTGCTTTGTATTATTGCAGGTTTCTTTAGACTTTGACATCAATGGGTTTATACTGTTGGGTTGCCTCAGAAATGAAACTTGTTTTATCTTCTAAAATTATTATTTGTATATTTAAGGGGAAAATGCTATCAAGTGCATTTTTACAGCAGAGAGAAATCAGTGAGGTCGAAAAATGTTACATAGATGAATTGTCGTGATTTTGTTTTATTTTCGAAACAAAGAACCTACAGCTTATTGATAAGGGGGTAAAGATGGGACCATTAGTTCTTTGTTTATTAGGACCATTAGTTCATTAAATTGAGGCCTTTTACTAAATTGAGTTCACATTGTGAGGCCTTTGACTGTATTAGTTAATCTGTCATTCCGCACAGGAGTTTTCCCCTCGCTCCTAAAAATCTCAAAAGTAATCTCTATCTTCAAAAAAGACGATCCCACACTCATCAATAGTTATCGGCCTGTCTCGATTTTGTCTGTAATAAGCAAAATATTCGAAAAGCTTTTTTTATTACGAATGCTTCAGTTTCTTAACAAATACAATCAGCTCTCAAATGAATAATTTGGATTCAGAAAGGGCAAATAAACGATAGACGCAATTGTGAGTCTTGTTGAGACGATTGTAGAGGGGCTAGAGAGTCGAAATCACACGTTAAGTGTGTTTCTCGATCTATCTAAAGCATTCGATTGTGTTGACCATCTTACGCTGCTTGACAAATTGGGGTCCCATGGCATTCGAGGCGTGCCGCTCTTGTGGCTTAGTTCATTTTTAAGCCACAGATCTCAAGTTGTCCAAATTTCAAACCATGTTTCTAATTCAATGAAAAGTATTTATGGAGTCCCTCAAGGATCAATTCTCAGCCCTATTCTGTTCCTGCTCTATGTCAATGACAGAATCATCACTACCACACGGAAGAATCGTGAAGTATGCGGATGATACGACTCTATGTTTTAATGAAACAACAAAATCAGTTTTAGAACAAAACACCTTTGTTGCAGTAAACAGTTGTGTGCAGCACTTTCATAGCCTCAATCTAAAAACAAATTCTTCAAAATCCAATGTTATAAATTTTTCTTTGCGCTCGACAGACTGCGAATATGGCCCGGCCATCGTGTTGGATGAGGCCATATTAGAAGAGGTCTGTTCCTCGAAATTCCTTGGAATTTACCTTGATCAAGGTTTGACATGGAATTTTCATATCGATTACGTTTGCTCCAAATTAGCCTCAGGCATTTATGTGCTGAGGTCTCTAGCTAAATACTGCCCTATTCAGGTTATGATGACGGCTTATTATGGCTTGATCTATCCACATCTCACCTATGGACTAGTGCTGTGGGGTGCATGTGCAAGTAACCAATTATTAAGAGCGTTCAAGCTTCAAAAACGAGCGATACGCATCATTGCAAAATTAAAATTAAGAGAGTCGTGCAGGCCAGTTTTCAAAAGATTGCAACTGTTGGTTCTGCCAAGCCTCTACATTTTAGAAACAACGTCATATTGTATGCTTAAATGCACCTTGACCAACGGACGGGATGTTCACTCGTATGAGACAAGAGGCAGAGAAAACTACCGAACCAGGAGACACAGGACGGTAGTTCATGAACGTTTGCCCTCACAGGCAGGAGTTCATCTCATCAACAGCTTGCCAGATGAAATTAAAAATTCACCTACGCATAAAAAATTTAAAATTCGTTTGAAACGCTGTTTAGTGTCCAACGCTTTTTATAGCGTGAACGAGTTTATGACATATAACTGGGAGACCGCACAATCTGAAGACTTGCTCTCGAATTGAGGTGGGTAAAAAATTGGCGATGAATGGAGCAGAGTGAGTGTCAAAATGCATGTATGAATGAGAGTTCGATGTAGCATGTGTGTCAAAATTATTAGATACTTGACGTTTGCTATACAAATGTACTCTATTTGTCTCCGCAATAAATACTTGACTATTGACTATTAACGGTGGATAATTTTAAAGATAACAGGATTTAGGTCATCGTCATGTGTTACAAAAAATGCAACACTGTGTTACGAGACACAGTACCCTTCTGCATGTGTAAATCCTGAAATTAAATTGAGTACGTAAAAAAAATTAATCAAAAAAATATGGTGATCAGGAGCAGGAGAAAGGGCAAACAAAATATTATCATCGAAGTCATTATAGCCTGAAACTAAGTGGAATGACGTGTATATGCCCTTATAATGATAAGGTACATGGGTTGAAAATACATGCAAAGTACTAAATAAACAATAAATAACGACGAAGACACTAAAGCCATACATTTTAATAGAAAGATTGTACTGCAAATGTGCACCTGAGAACTGATAGTATACAAAACAAGAGTCAACCGGCGTTGTATAACCACAAAACTTATTTTTGTGTGTGAAATCAATGAAGCAAATTTCCCGAGATAAATAAATCGATCGTCAGATTACGAAACGGAGACTAAAAGTCGATTTGTATATGGTTTGGTTGTATCTGATTTAACTCTAACTCCGTGTCTAACGGTTGGTGTATCAAGCTATAAAAATTTTGATTCGAAACAAATTGTTATTATTTACACCATTATGACGCCCTCCCACTTGCTTCTATCAAAAATATAGGCTGTTGCCAATCGATTTCTCTCTTGGAGAAATAAGGCTATCGATGTTAGCCTTAGAGGCTTAGAGGCAAAATGCAAATCGCTCTTGGACTATTCATAAAATGAAGATTCGTGGAGCAATTGGAAAATTTAAAAATTTATTGCAACTAATGAGGTTTTAACTTAAAGAACTTAAATTGCCTTCTTGGACTGCAACGCAAAAGTTCGGAGAAACCTGAACAAAATAACTCTATATAATACACTGTAACGAAATTGTCATAATCTGAGACCACAAGGGCTGTTTTAATAATGAAAGTTTAGTCTATTGCAAATGACTGTGATAAGAAAATGATTAATTTTCGACCACGCACTCAGGTTTAAAATCCGTGGTGTCCATCCGCATGCAACAGTATTAAAATGGAACATCCAAATGTGACAGGAATGCTGAGTAGAGGGACTCGCGCGAGTGAAGAACTTTAGCGTTATGAAGCACGTCTGCGCAGGAATGCCAGCAGAATCTCCCGGATGTGGAGACCATGGACTTGGACAATCAGAGCCTGTTATGGCCGGGCAAATGGCCAGGTAAGAGAGGAATATCAAGCGGACTTCACAGCTCCGCCTGGGATCAGAGTCCTCGGCCCTGCTGTCAGCTCTGGCATAGAATCAGACCCAACGAAATTGGAAGTTGATGTTGAACATCTGTTTGAAAATCTCAGAGCTAACACTTTGTAGTCTTTTTGTTTAGTTTTGATAAATATCCAAAAGAGATTTCAAAAATGATCCGCTGCGACAACTTTGGGAGTACCGATTGCCGTCTACCTTCTAAAGACTTTGAGTTTAAGTTAGAGATAACGCAGGTTCAAATACGGTCTGAGACCGAAGCAGTTTTATCTATACCTTCGACCTTGTACTGAAGTTGAAGTTAATGTCTGTTGGAAAATCTCAGAGCTAACATTTTGTAGTCTTTTTCTTTAGTTTTGATAAATAATCCAAAAGAGATTTCAAAAATGATCCGCTGCGACTCCTTTGGGAGTGCCGATTGCCTAGTCTACCTTCTAAGGACTTTGAGTTTAAGTTAGAGATAACGCAGGTTTAAATACGGTCTGAGACCGAAGCACTTTTATCTGTACCTTCGACCTTGTACTAAAGTTGAAGTTAATGCCTGTTGGAAAATCTCAGTGCTAACATTTTGTAGACTTTTTCTTTAGTTTTGATAAAGAATCCAAAAGAGATTTCAAAGATAGCCTAATCACTGCGTCTCCTTTGTTAGTGACAATGGTCGAGTGGTCTTTCGACCGATTGGACTTTGGGTCTGAGTTAGAGATAATAAAGGTTCAAATCCTGTCTGAGACCAAAGCACTTTTTATCTGTACCTTCGACCTTGTACTGTATCGATTCTCCTTTATTATGTTTGATAATATCCTCGCATAGGCCAGTGGCCCATGAGGACGGGCAGAATAAGCTTAAATGGGATCGGCCTCTCTTAAAAAAATATTGCCTGAATCTTCACGAAAGGCTTCAATGAATACCATTATTGGTATAATATAAACGATAAAATATTTTTCAACAAGTAGTTACACTCAACAAACCATTAGATCAATTATTCTACTTTGTAGACGTAATACACTCTGACGATCTAAACAGGTACTATTAGCTTCTTATGTATAGAAAGGGCACCATGTAATAGACTATTCACTAGAATGACACCATAATTCCTTGTTTAAAGTTTGTTATTGACGATGGATAGTTTGAAAGGATAACAGGATTTCGAACATTTTCCATCGTTATAGCTGTTTGTTATTTTTTATGTATTAATACCTCTCCCACCTGACGAAGAGAATAGATTCCAATCCTATAAACGTTGTGTTATACCTTTTATAACCTCGTATAACGATGGAAATGTCCGAAATCCTGTTATCCTTTCAACACCATAATGATTATCTTTACTGAAATAACATTTTTTTTCTGTCTTTAACAACATAACAGAGTTGTAATAGTATTATAACTAATGCTAGTAACCATAAGGTTACACAGAACATTGGTGTAAAAATAAAAACATTTATTTAGGTCAAATTATTGGGTTCACAGTATGAATACATACTACTACAGTTTAAAAATACGTAGTATTTCATTCACAATCATCAACTGATAATACTGAATAATTGAATGAAATAATTCGAAATTCTTCATTAAAGATGTTTGGACAGAGTACGGGTCCAAGTAGTACTCCACCTATGCGGACTCAAGTTGATCATTTCTCCCGCTTGTAGACGGTGCATGGACCCTTGCCACCTCATCGTACTCTGGCGGCAGTTCGAGCCAGTAACGGCAGTTAGTGTCTGGCTGTAAAATTGAAAGTTCGTTTTTATTATAAGTATATATAAATGAAACAACATTTGAAATGTGACATGGCCGGTGACTATAGTATTCCACACTTCACAATTGTGTTTTTTTTTAGACCTAAAACAAGTTGTACGTATACACTCTATATAAAAGTTATTGACAAAATTCAAAAATATGTAATTTACGAATTAAATTAATTATTCATTGTTTTCCAGAACTGAACAATGAATTAGAATACAAATGTTTTCTACATCAATGTTTTTTACAATTTCCACAAAAGGTCTCCTGATTGGAGCTGTGAGAAAGAGAACTTATCTTTTGAAAATACGTGTGTAAAATGTCCTCTTAGAGTCCAAAATGATTTTATGCGAACGTAAAATGGTAAGAGAGCCTCATATGCTCCAACAATCATACTCCGCAATAAACTATACATATCGATCAACCCTTATACTCCAATATCTCAACATTTACGATTAATCACGTGCCACTCCTGGACATCCGTGCACATAGTTGCTTATGTGTAAGGGACACATCGGGTTTTGCAGAACCCAGTTTAGCCTAAGTTCGATTTGAAGGTATAACTCCAGCAGATATGAACCCTGTTGGAGGAATGTAATAGTGCTATTTAGTAAAGGAAAGAAAAATAACGAATATTGGAGTTTACAACTGTTTTCCATAAGTAGGAATTGCAACTCTATAAGTAATCTATCTATATTACACCAAATACGTAAATACTAAATGACAATTCCTCTCTTTCATATCCAACTTAAGTAACTGCTAGCTGTTTCCCGTGGCTTCGCAAGCTTTTCGTAAGCGTTGCCCGTGTATGTGCGCTTCTGGCTCAAGTAAATTATGTTTCAAACGCCGATGTAGAGTTTGCTTTGTTGCCACGAAAACCTGTGTATGTTTATAACCATTGTACACGTACATGTGTTTTATTATAAATTGGTCTAACACTCAAGCTTTAAGTTCAACCAGAAATAAAGTTAGCGCCTTCAAATAGTTTTTTGCTATTAAATATACGTAACTGTCTCGTAATTGCAGTTTATGGTGTGCAGGCGCTTTGAAAACTTTTATATTTTGCATCGCCGCTTGGTGGCGAGTTACATCAATATACATAGCATAGAAACCTTCTTCGTGGAAAAATACATATACATAAAAATTTTCGTAATGATCGGTAAAATAGTTTACGATTCTATAAAGGACATACAGAAAAACATTAATTTATATGTATAGATTAAAGTCTAGTAACGTATATCAACGTTAAATAAATGAAGAAATGGAGGGATCGTGCAAACTTGGGTACCTTAACTGTTGGCTCTGCGTGATCCTGGAGGACGGCAGTGTGGTAGATGACGGTTGTAGGAGTTTGGTCCGCCTTGTACCTGCAGGATAGCGTGGCCAGCAGGACAAGGGCCAGAAAGACAAAGGCCAGCCACAGATCTGCGGCCTTCAGTGCCACCGAGAGGGCCAACAATGAGCTGAACCCTATCACGAAACAGAACCCTTTGATGAAGGAGATCAAGAATCTGAGCTGAAAAATAAGATACAGCTCATTAATTGTCAAAACATTTCTTACAACTTAAAAAAAATGTTTTATGTATTAGTATTGTAATAGTGACTCTAGAACATTATGGGAATTCCAGTGAGAAAAGTGATTTTAGTATGGTATATAGATCATAGCTGCTATATAGCAACATTGGTCTGACCATTTCAATGTTTGTCCATTACCACTTGTCTTTACTATACTATTCGCCCTCAACAGTCTCTCCTAAGTCTCGCAAACCCTCTGGCAGACTCTGCATCAAAGCCAACATCCATTACACCAGACTGAACAATCAATATTAGACTGAACGTTCTGTCTCAAATTTTATAGTCAAATGATTTCATCTGTTCCTGCCAACTAGCCTTGTCTTATCCAAACTCTGATGTTCTGGTTCTGTAAAATTTACTTAACAGACACATCCACCTTTTAAGTTAGAGGATCCCCTGGAGACCATACCAGGTTTATTGAGTCACTCATTAATGTTGAACAACTAACGTTTCCTTTCATCAATGTCGAGCCAGTATCGCATAAAATGGCCGGAAACGTGTCCAAGTACAGCAGCGGCATACTATTCATTGTATTACTAGCCGAACTTCTCTTTGAGGCATGGAAACAGGCATGGTTGTGTCCAAGTTGCCTTCACTTGCACAGACCCTAAGTGTGTATTTTGAACCCTTTTGATACATCCTAACTGTGACTTCCACCAGACTTGCCTCGGCTACTAGACTACAAAGGTAGTTGGTAGGCTGCACCATTTAGAGTTCAAAGTAAATTTTTAAATCCAACAATGGACAGCTCTTTCGTGTAGAGCCTAGCAACCACAATCTCATAATAAAAATTTCAAAAGTCAAAATTTTCCGTGTAAAAATCAACAGCATTACCAAAAACTATGAATTTTGGCACCACAACATGCGCCGACTCTGTACAGTCAACACAGAAACCCCAGAACAGCGCGGTGGACAGATCAAAGTTGCGCAAAGTGGTGGCGGCCGTCTTCAATCTGTCTGGGAAGGGTGGCGTGGGTATGAGTGAGTTAAGACGGTATGTTGGGCAGCAAGGCGCGAAATCTCCGGACAGTCGGAAGGCATCCAGGTCGGCGTTGGACTCGGATGGTCTCGAAAAAACTCTGGAGGCAAGGAGGCGGCGGGGAAAGAGTAGGCAAAAGATGACCAGGAGGCGCAGCAGGAGTAAGGGCCACAGCCACACACTGGAGGCTCGGCGCAGGAGACGATCTGGTTCTCGCCGAAGGGGGCGGAGGAGGACCTTCGCGGACTTTCTAGGTGTGAAGAAGCAGGGAAGGCTCCAAAAACCGTCCCGCAGGAAAAGATCCACAGGGCCGCCCTGTAAATTGATGGTTGCCCTGAGAAGACTCTTTGTTGACCACCGCCCAAGTAAAAAGTCTATTAGACCTTCACGCCGCCGTGTCCGCCGCATGGAAACACCAGAAACTATACAGAACTCTATTGAAACTAGTAAACCCCCTTCCGAACAGATTGAGTAACTATTACACTATAATTTATTAAAAACAAGAACTTTCTATAATAAAATGGTTTTTTGTCCGGAGTTAATAATGGTATAGGGTGATATCCCACAGTATAGCTCTAAACTATTCTCAAGGTTTTCGGAAATGTAGAGTTGAATAAATTCAACTGAATTCAGTCTATTTCAGATTACACGTACAGTCGCATACCTTCTGCGGAAGTCAATAGTTTACTATTTTGTTTTAGTACAGAAAAGGTATTGGTAGTTTCTTGTATAATGGTTTATCTCATTCTAATCTCGTAATTGCTAGCGGTGGGGATGTGTTCAGGCAATAAATTACGCAAGTGTTGCAATAACAACAAATTTAGGTGTCTTGTGTTTTGAGGAATACACCATATGTTATTCTGTTCATAGATTAAATCATAGATATGAACATACTAGTTGGTATAATGGATTATTTTGTACCAAACTTAAGTCTAAATTTCGCTTATTTCTTCTACCAGAGCAGGAATCTACCTTATAAAAAACTATGAATTCATTAAATATACAAATAAAATGAATGCAAGGGTTGCTGTCCTCTTATTGATTGGTGGGATTTTACATGAGAAATAAAAAAAACATAATCAGAGCACAGTTTATGTAACAAAAGTTGTGTAATTTTTAAAATGTATTCCAGTTTGTTTTTTCCCATAAAACTTCTAGAAACTACACTAAGTACATTATATGGTATACAATGGCAATACTTTCTATAGGTTTTACACAACCAAAAGTTTTGAAAATATAAGCACTCTGTGTGTTTAAATGTACACTAAAGTTGTATGAAAACAATATTTCTTTCACCTTTCTACTTTGAAGAAAATTAAAATAGTACTGTTTATATTTGAACATTTGTAAAACAATGTTATCTCATTTGCCTACCAAAATGTGGGGTAAATCTCGCTGCTGGTTCACACTTCTTCTGTACGACCGCAATCCGTAACCGTGATCATCGATCTCCGTCCGCCACATGGTTTCTGCCACAACACAAGAACTCCGGACACAGTACGGACAGTTTCGCTCTCATTCCGACTGAAGTTGGACCTCAAGTAGAGTTTTATCTAGCTATTTTTAGCTATCGCGTCAGATAAATCTCTTGTCGCCACTTATCGCTTTTAACATTGACTACCTTGAACAGAGGCGTTTATTGTTTCTTTACCACAAATCACTGAAGAAAACCACTGTAATCAAAGGTTTGTAAATTTTAACAACTAATAAAAACAACACTAAGTGCAGCCTTATCAACTAATAGTAACTAACTAATTGAGTAGTTCAAATTAGTTACTCACTCTCATTAATATGAATGAAAAATGTGCAAATGAGTCATATACAGGGTGTATATTATGTCTGGGAAACACCCAAATATATCCTTTAATAATTTAAATAAAAATTTGAAACCTCTTACAATCGTGATAGAGATTGGGCATCTACTTTTTGGAACAATGTTTTGTTATGTCACACCAACGGGGGACGTCCTGCCGAGGGTATCGTGAATATTCTTAATAGAAGCCTATACCTTGTGATACATAATTTTAAAGGTAATAGCTTACTGAATTGAATGCCACAAACCGCATCTCAAAGAATTATTCTATCAGAAAATAGAGCATTTTTAGTATTGAAAATTTACTGATGTTCAACAATGTAATTTTAACATGGTTCTTGCCACAAAATGTGTTACACTAATTTTTTAGCATGCATTTTTTTAAATGTTCAATTAAAATAAAATAAACAATTTATTTTTAAGCTGGTTTCATTAGTACAAATTTACCAGTTTTTATTACAATGAATAAAACTTATGAGTCACTTTCTCTGATTACTTATGAATCTGTACTTGGTGTTTTCCAGTCAGCAGGAAGGTTTAAAGAGACAAAGGTCACTAGCCTATGAGAAACATTATTGTGTTATTAATCATCTGGTCTACAGGTTTCAGTTTGTTGAGCATGGAGCTTTCACTAGACAGGTCTAAGCTTGGGAATTACAAATGGACAAAGGTCATATCATTCCTGTCGAGTTAATCAGTGTCTCTCTGAAGCATTGCTGTCAACAAGTTATCTAATTACAGTAGTTCAGTTTTTATTTGGCATTTTAATGGAATTGTCTGAAAGAGAACGAATTACTCTGTTGATGATGCGAGGATATGGCGATCGTCAAAGGATCTTATCGGGAAGTTTGTAATTTGTTTAATGACACTTTCCCAGAAAGGAATCCCATAAGTGTTTCAACAATATCAAAAACTATTGAGCGTTTTGAAATGACAGGGAGTGTAACGTAATCGGCCAAAGTCGGGTAGGATACAATCTGCAACAGATGAAGAACATGCACTAGATGTTTTGCAAACATTTATTGAAGACCCACATACATCGCTCAGAAAAGCTGCACAGCAACATGATATGCACCCTATGTCTGTGAGTAAGATTTTGAAAATTAATAAATACAAACCATTTAAAGTTCATTTAGTCCAACAGTTAAGTGAGGATGATTACGACAGAAGAGTTGAGTTTTGTGAACTTGTGATGCGCAAATGTGATGACAATAGAGATTTTCTGACCAACATACTATTTTCTGATGAGGCAACTTTTTTCCTAATGGCAATGTTAACAGGCACAATTGCCGTTACTGGGCTAGTGAAAACCCACATTGGATTACTGAGTCCCATTCACAGCAACCACAAAAACTGAACGTATGGTGTGGAATTTTAGGTAACAAAATTGTTGAGACCTTTTTTCATCAATGGAAATTTAAATGCCGAACTTTACTACATTATGCTCCAAAATGAAATAATCCCAGCTATTCAAATTGCATCAGGAGAATACTTTGATAATGTACGGTTTCAGCAGGATGGTGCTCCACCCCATTATGGGAGACAGGTAAGAGAGTATTTGGATTTAAGGTTTCCTCATAAATGGATTGGCCGAAGAGGAGAAATCGAATGGCCTCCAAGATCTCCGGATTTGTCACCAATCGATTATTTCCTATGGGGTCATTTAAAATCCAATGTTTATAGAAGAAAGCCTCATAATTTGGAAGACCTAAGAAACAGGATTATAGAGGAGATTGCTTTGATAACTGAAGAAATGTTAGGCAACTTTGTCGAATCATTTTACACAAGATTGGCTCATTGTCAAACCGTAGAAGGAACACAGTTCGAACAATTGCTTTGACACCAAATGCAGGTAAAAACGTTTTGTTGTAAGACTTTTCTAACAGCATACATTATTTTTTATTTGTAATAAGAAATCAATAACATAAGTATTTCCATAATTGTACTGTAATAAAAACTGGCAAATTTGTGCTAATAGAACCAGCTTAAAATGAAATTTTTGTTTTATTTAATTGAACATTTAAAAAAATGCTAAAAAATTAGTGTAACACATTTTGTGGCAAGAACCATGTTAAAATTACATTTGTTGAACATCAGTAAATTTTCAATACTAAAAATGCTCTATTTTCTGATAGAATAATTCCCTTGAGATGCGGTTTGTGGCATTCAATTCAGTAAGCTATTACCTTTAAAATTATGTATCACAAGGTATAGGCTTCCATTAAGAATATTCACGATACCCTCGGCAGGACGTCCCCCCGTTGGTGTGACATAACAAAACATTGTTCCAAAAAGTAGATGCCCAATCTCTATCACGATTGTAAGAGGTTTCAAATTTATATTTAAATTATTAAAGGATATATTTGGGTGTTTCCAGACATAATATACACCCTGTATTTATCAGCTAATAAAACAGTTTCATCCAATTAAGGCTCGTGAATGCCTACATTGAAGAACTGGCAATCCGACACAACATCCGTGTCATAAACTTCAATGACATCGGCCGTAGGTATTTCACGAGACACGGTCAGCATCTTTCAATGCAGGGGCAAGAAACTACTGGCGAGGATGATCGTGGGCGGCCTCGTACTCTCGGGTTCTGCCGGTACAAGACTTGAGACGTGTTCACCACCACCACTCCTAGTGACTGCCCCAGCAGTGACCGTCTCTCTCTCCCCCCATCTTGCCGACGCCTGCCTGCTACCCACAAGAAATTCTGTTTTGCCCCTCGGCGGTCATCTGGTCTCCAGCTACTCACGTACGCGGAGG
The DNA here is from genome assembly GCF_021130785.1 of Homalodisca vitripennis. Taxonomy (NCBI): domain Eukaryota; kingdom Metazoa; phylum Arthropoda; class Insecta; order Hemiptera; family Cicadellidae; genus Homalodisca; species Homalodisca vitripennis. The sequence goes on from NC_060211.1 coordinate 182,727,525, forward strand.
TGGTCAGAGTACCTTCTACACCGGGAGGTCCGGGACAGCCTGCGCCTCCACAAACACAACTGCATGATGCAAACATTAGTAGTATTTCACACCAAACTGTTTTTTTTTAGGGACTCCACTTGCCTACAACAGACTAAATTGACAGACACCTCTCCATCAAAACAAACAACCACTTCAAAATTTCTTAATCAAAACAATTCAGTCCCGACTGCTTCACCAAAACGCCCAATCAGCGAGAAACAAACTGGAGGAACTGCAACTCATTTGTGAGGACGAAAAAACAGATATCCTCGTTGTTGACCGAAAACGGTTTCACCGACAGAAACATTGCCCTCTGCAAAATTCCAAATTTCACTTTGACCAACGCATTCTGCAGACAACTCTCCAAAGGAGGGGGTGTCGCCATTTTTATGAAGGCAAAATTTTAAGTTCAACCTTTTTCCAGTCAAGGAAGCAGTGGAAAAAGATTTTGAAGCAGTTGGAGTCAAAATTTACACAAAAAAGTCAAAATTAATCGTCGTTGGCGTTTATAGGTCTCTCCCAACGGGAAAGAAGATGTTTTCATGTCAAAATTTGAAGCATTGCTGACAGAATTGACTACCCAGCAACTGAACTTCGTTCTGATGGGTGATTTTAAGATCGGTGCGATGAACCAAACTCATCCATCGACTAAACGCTTTGTCGATATGCTACAATGCTTTGGCTTGGAGTTGCTGGTCAAAACTCCAACGAGAGTGACGCCAACAACACAATCTGCTATCGACAATGTAATTTCAAATCTCCCAAATGTCGAAGTGTCCCGTGATCAACACAGCAATCGCGGATCATTATGGCCAAGAGGCTATAATTACAGGACAACAAATCGAGAGGGAGCCCAAAATTAATAAAACAATAAGAGACATAAGGCCTAGCAACATTGCTCTCCTAAACGCCTCTCTTTTTAAAGAACAATGGCCATTTTCTAAATTCAAGCCAAACTGTAGAACAGCAGTTCCAGGCATTCAATAATTGCCTAAATTTTCCATCTAAATCTTTGCTGTCCTACAAAAACAATTAAAATATGTCAAAAAAAAGACAAGAAATACTTGGATCACGAAAGGAATATTGGTTTCAAGAGATAAACTAAAATTCCTTTCCGAAATTTATAGATCAGATTCAAATGAAAATTTCAAAATTTATTACCGAAACTACAAAAGAATTTACCGAAAAGTGATCCAAGCCGCGAAATCATATGATGTTTAAAAAAAAAATTCTTTCTTCTAAAAATGTTTCTAAAACTGTTTGGGACATTATTAACAATAAAAATAAAGCTCACAAACAGATCAAAATTAAAATTGGAGATACCTTGGTGCAGGATGAAGCTGAGATCGCCCACGAGTTTAATAGATTTTTTTGCGTCTGTTGCTTGTAGGCGAGGTCCTCGACCGTCAGAGCCCCAGGTTTACTCACACTCGAAGACGGAGTCCAGTAAATCAATGATACTGGCACCTGTACTTGAGGAAGAGTTGGAAAAAAATTATTCAGCAGCTCCCGGCCAAATAAATCAAACCGATCTAAATTTATTGTCCATGTGGATTTTGAAAAAATGTGCCAAGCATATTGTGAGCCCTCTGACTCAATTGGTAAATCTGTCTTTTCAAACAGGAGTTTTCCCCCCTCCCTCCTGAAAAATGCTAAAGTACACCCCATTTTCAAAAAGATGACCCATGCTCCCTTAACAATTATCGGCCTGTCTCTATTTTTGCCAACTGTGAGCAAGATTTTCGAAAAACTATTTTTGACAAGAATGCTTTGTTTTCTTAGCAAACACAACCAGCTCTCTGAAGACCAATTTGGCTTCAGAACGGGAAAATCGACGGTAGACGCTGTGGTGGAGTCTGGTCGAAATGGTGTTGTTGAGGGGTTAGAGTGTCGGAATCCCACCATAAGTGTGTTTCTCGACTTATCCAAAGCATTCGACTGTGTTGACCATAATACACTTCCTGACAAACTTGAATCTCATGGCATTCGAGGTGTGCCCCTGCTATGGATTAAATCATTTCTAAGTCGTAGAACACAGACTGTCCAAATTACAAATCACCTTTCAAGTCCATTGGATTTGAGATATGGAGTTCCCCAAGGCTCCATCCTCAGTCCAATCCTTTTTCTGGTCTATGTCAATGACATCGAGTCATCACTTCTGTACGGGAATCTCGTGCAGTATGCTGATGACACGGCTCTCTGTTTTAACGAAAAATCAAAAGAAGTTTTGGAACAAAAAGCTTTTTGTTGACCTTAACAACTGCGTCCAACACTTTCATAGCCTCAACCTGACAACAAATTCCACAAAATCTAATTTTCTGAATTTCGCCCTGCGGTCAATGGACGTTGGGTGTGGACCTTCCGTCATGCTGGGAGACTCCACATTAGAAGAAGTTTTACTCCCTCCAAATTCCTTGGTATAATACCTTGATCGAGGTTTGACATGGAATGTTCACATTGATTCAGTTTGTTCAAAATTAGCATCTGGCGTTTATGTTTTAAGATCTTTAGCCAAATACTGCCCAAGTCAGGTGCTGATGGCGGCGTATTACGGCCCTGATTTACCCACATCTTTCCTACGGAGTGATTTTTGTGGGGAGCTTGTTCAAACAATCAAATTTTGAGAGTTTTCAGGCTTCAAAAGAAAGCGATCAGAACAATCGCCAACATGAACTTTCAGAGAGTCGTGCAGACCTGCTTTCAAAAAATTGCAGCTGTTGACTCTGCCATGTCTCTATATCTTGGAGGCAGTTTTATTCTGTAAGTCAAAATGTGCCATGACTAGGGGCCGTGACGTGCATGAATATGAAACGAGAGGCAGAGACAACTACCGTACTGGGCGACACCAGAACGGTGGTTTATGAACACCTGCCCTCGCAGGCAGGTGTCCGTTTCATCAACAGTTTGCCTGATTCCATGAAAAAACGTACAAACGCCCAAGGCGTTAAAAACTCGTCTGAAGCACTTTTCAGCATCTAAAGCATTCTATAGCGTCGACGAGTTTTTTGAATTATAATTGGGAGAAACCTCCAATCTAGAAGACTGACACTGGCGTTGTCGGTGGAGAGAATTGGCGAGTAAGTGGTATGGATGAATGTAACGATTGTATGTCTGATTGTGGTATTGTGAACGAATGTAAAAATTTTAGATTTATTCGGTATGACCTTTGCCACATAATTGTATTATTATCAACGGCAATAAAAGACTTGACTTTGACTTTGACTTGACTTTGAATTAACGATGCTATGGTGGGAAGGGTTGATTATATTGAATTTTGAGTTTAGCTTCAGTTTACCTTCCAGTGGAAGTCTCATTGTCTCATCAGGTACACAAGACTGTAACTGATGAGACAATGGGACTACCACATCACCTACTTATAGGTGTCTCTGATGTTGAAACGATGTAAACGTTTCCTTTTGAGCTCCTTCGTCGTCGACTTTCTTTAGATCTCTTCAGACGACATGACTCCAGATTCCAGGAGTCAAGTCTGAGACAGCGTCAGATACAAGAAGCTGCATTAAAAGGAAGGTTAACTGAAGCTAAACTCAAAATTCAAGTTTAAATCTAAAATTTCTAAACTGATAAGGCAGAATTAAGTTGGTGGAGTATTATATAGAGCACTGGATGTTGCTGATAAATTCCAAGCAACAGTACGCCAGAAGAGAACATTTCCAACCTAGTGAGTAATAGGCTCCAATACAGAAGTTATGTAATAGAATGTTGACAGATGCAAATTCTTCAAACATACACAACTTTCAAAATACCATATTTTTAAACCAGTACCGGTAACAGATATAGATATACAAATCGTATTATACCCCGATTGGTCCGCTGCCTTGCTGAGCGTCAGCCAATCACGTCAGAGCTCGGCCTCCTTGGATAGTATTATTGGCTTTGCCAGATTCAACTTAAACTTCTTTTGGGCTGAAGATCACTCTACAAAACGAGGTCAAAAATCTTAAGATTTGTTTGTATATCTTTCCTGCATAATTGCTTCATTTCATATTCCAAAGCCATGTCATGTTTTCAACCTCTTACCATTTTTACCGGCTTTCATCTCCGCGGAATTGGATGGGACATTTATACTTTTTATACTAATGTTGTTATCAATAAGTAGTAATCTAAACTAATATAGAGTAATCAGCAAATTAACAAGTTGACTGCGACAGACGCCCTAGTGCGTACTGGAAGATTAAGGTTACTCAGCATCTGTCAGTACTCAGTATGTTTTCATAACAAAATGAATAATTCCAAATAATACCCGTAAAATCAAGAAAGGTAGAAAGAAGTTGATGTTATCTTCTCTTGGAAGTTCTCATATCAACAGCTAATCGGATTATTTATCGTCTTGTTTACAATAATATCTCCAAGATAAGGAAGGATCACTGCACTACAGTGAGAGGCTCCATATTTGTGCGAGCGACAGGAGTAGGCTAAAGTTGTACAGTCATGCATAAAAACATCGGTCAGTAATCTCCAGCGACCGGGAAAGATAAGCAAGTCCTTTGCAGAAACGCACGTAATTCTTCCCCTCGCCACCACCCTCACAGGTCAAGGTCGCGAGCACAACTAAACGCCTCCTACTGTAGATAACAAAAGACCGATTTATCATCGAAGGATCTAGAGTACCAAAGGATCCGACAGAGCATACCGAAAGAGGTAGTCCACATACAAGATGGACTGTTTGACATTTTATTTCTAACCTTGAGACAGTAAAACTCATCCATAGCTCAAAAAGAGCTCTGTACCAAGATTCATGCATCTTAAGATTTCTTTATCAAGAGTTATCGCGTAGACGGAGGACAGACAGACAGATGGACAACGGCACGACTCCTAGAAGGCCTTTAGGGTTTTTAATAATCATCAAGAAAAATTGTTCCATCAACAAATGACTCAGATTCCTTTTTAGAAGCAAATGGCATTGCCAAGATCTATTACCAAATGCCTTCTATGCCTTCTTCAGCCGCTCAAAGCAAATTCCCAACTCGTTCTCGTCAGTTTATCGACCGTGACTTCCACTTTTACGAGCTACAATAACCACCCACTTACCGACCTACAAGGGCTTGTCATCGTTTTATTTTTTACAAACAAGAGCTGTTAAATTGATCAATTGAGTGTCTTCAACATTTTGCTTAGCAATGGTTTTTCTTTCGAGGGTCTGCTTGAAATAATAATCATAAATTCTTTTGCATAATTTTGAGATGTGGGTCAACTATCATAGTATTGGAATTTCATCTAAATGTGTTACCTTTTCAATGTCAGACTATTTTGAAACAAAATCTCCAAAAACCTATTGTTGATCGTTCAAAAGAGATTGCAATTTATCTTCCGTTCAGTGCACAGGCCAAGCAGCCTAAACTGGATTCAAAATCCAACATTTTTATAAACAACGTACTCTTGTAAAATTTGTGGACCTTCACTATCTTGAAATCCATTCCTGGTTTCGACTTTTAAGAAAGTTCTGTCTTTCATTCTTGAACAATCTAAAACAGTCCGTAAAAACAGTATAGTATTTATTGAAGAACTGGGAGATAGATAAAACCTTTAAACACATTTTTCAAGTATAATCTATACAATTTTTATTTAAATTTACCACACATCAAAATAGACATCGTTTTTCTATCTATTACAACGCAATTTTTTAAACCCCAAACTATTTAAATGCCATAATGTAAAAACTTATTGCTTCTATTTAAAATCCGTAAGCTTTTAAGTGTTTAATTTAAGTGAGATATTTTGTATTTAAACTACCATTAATTGCGAAAATATATTAACGTTTCTTAGATGAATTAATATGTTATTCACTAAGGAATTAATTTATGTGTGTGTGTGTGTGTGGTGTGTGTGTGTGTGTGTGTGTGTGTGTGTGTGTGTGTGTGTGTGTGTGTGTGTGTGTGTGTGTGTGTGTGTGTGTGTGTGTGTGTGTGTGTGTGTGCGCGCGCGAGCGCGCGCGCGCGGTTGTGAATTCATGATGTATTCTACATCCATTGTAAAGTGCAATACTAACATTTTATGGAAACGTTTTTGTATTATTGTACTTGCAACAATTATCGTTGTCCATAGAACACGATAATTTGCAATTGGATTTATCATTTGAAGATGAATGAAAATTCTCTGCCCATATTCCTTTTTTCATGACTTCAATATTATTGGTGTTTCCTTTTGTGGTTAATTGTACGGTCTTAGGAAATGGAACTACAAACTAAGAATAAAAACCCAACACAAGTTTTAATTTTAATAATTACAATCAAGTCAGTAAGAACAAACATAAAAGCAATGATTTGGTTGTTAATTATTGAACACAGGTTGCTATTGTTCTGGGATACAATTTCAATCAGTAAACACTACGTTTCGAGGTCGGCAATCTGATCTCTTCTTCCGGTAAATGACTAAACTAATTACATAACTAAAATCTAGGTTAAAGATTATACTGTAGTGCGCCATTAAACCTGTTGCTATTACGCCGCGTAATACTGTGTGAGTGTTCGCAAAAATATCAGTTAAAAATATAACATTTTCTAGCAATGATATTGTTTATCAAAGTTTCCAAAGCTGTATTCAATGAAAATTCACAATTAACAACTATTAAATTTCTACAGTTAGCAATCAATTAATCTATAAAAATATAAACTACAACTAAATGCTTACATGGTAAATTAAATCTATTGTCAACGATATTAATATCAGATTCTTTTATTCCATGAACACAAGATTAGGTTACATTAGCTAATTTTATGATAAAAATAAAATTACCGAAACACTTAAAAATAGTACGGCTTTTTGAGAAAAACGAGCTCATTAACTCGCTACTAATGTGGTTGATATGGAACAGATAATGTACTTGTATATTAGTGGACTCCAGACTAGACTCTGGGCCGAGTCAGTTTCAGGAGCCCTCCATCATGAGATTCCATCTACACCTTCTGTTGAGCCTGCTCGCTCTCTTCCTCTTGAAAGGTAAGTGTTTTCCTACTATCATCACTTTATGCTATCCAATATTTTTAGAAAATGTCTTTTATGGAGTGTGTTGCTCTCTGACGTTTTTCGCATTGCAGGCCTTTTAGGTGTTGGTAACATTCTTACGATGGAAGATGGTTAAGTCCAAAACTTTGACCAGTAATTTTTCAGTTTTACTCAAATGAAATGTTATGTTATGAGGACAATAGAGTAGGGTGTTGATTATTTAATTTATATGTTACCTGAATTTTTCAGATTGCAGCATTGATGCTAGACCACTAGAGGAAGACGATCTTTCTACGTAAGTTGATTGATTTAAATGGAAACATAATACATTTTTATATAAACAAAGTAATTTTGTACTCTGTCCCTCAATTAAAAAACAAAGCTTATAAGTTACCTTAAGAAAATATGTTATTGCTTAGTTAATTTAAATCGCTGAGTTGAGAAATATTTTTAACATATTATTCTTGAAATATGTTTAATGATTTTAGAAATCTATGGATTTACTTGCAACAGGAAACATTGAGAGACATTGCTTCAAAGAAAAAAAAACCAAAAAAATTAAAGTAAACAATCATAAAGTTAAAAGTAAATCGTAGGAATTTGTATGTTTCAATCACTCGTGACGAAATTTCCGGCATTTTGCAGGGAATTTTCTCTATCATAGCACCCACAACCCAAAACTATTAAAATATGAAAATTCATGTACATGTACGTGATTAGGTAAAACGTAATTTTTAAAAATCCAGAGTTAACTTGGTACAGAGATATTTTGCACATCACTGGAATGATTTTGTTACTAAAAAGGCCTCAGCAGCCATTAGCATTTTTCCAAAATTTTTAAGTCAGCTATTTCCAATTCAAGATAAAAAATTAAACGGATAACAAACTATAGATAAATATAACGACAGTTATCCTTTTTCTTTATTGGTTTCAAAGTTCAAGATTGCGAAGTTCAATGTTTGGAGGATGAATTGTTATATCTCACTTGCATGCATCATAGAAACAGAGGTTTCAGAACTCCAGGACATTTAGAATAATATTTGTTTCTTCATATCCCTTAATGTCCATCAAATAACGGCCATATAAAGTTTTAAATAGTAGGCTGTACAGCACTTCGTGGAAATAATGATAAACAATATATAAATTGCCGTGATTTATAGCAGATTAAAACTAAACTTGTTTAATAAGACGGTACTTAAACGTTTGCGTGAATAAGTTCGTTAGGTAGTCCCAACCGAAACAAGATTTCAAGATGGCGGCCCAATCATTTAAACATTCGTGAAAAATGTTTTATCTTGGATTCTTCCTAGAAACATATAAATAGAAGTAAAAAAAAAATTTGAGCAATTAAAACAACTTTTCTAACTCGTTTTTTTGATCACTATTAAGTGTTCATTATGTCGGCCGTTTCAATTCGACAGAGACGCGAAAACGTCGAATAACCTAAACTAATCTAACCTAACCTTAAAAAATATGTAAGTGAATATTTTAATCATAATTCCAGATTGAAAACTAGATAAAGTATATGATGATTTTAGAAACAAATTTGTATATCTACAACAATTTTTACCCATCCCCCCCCCCCCACCCCCCCCCCCCCCCACCCCCCCCCCCCCCCACCCCCCCCCCCCCCCACCCCCCCCCCCCCCCACCCCCCCCCCCCCCCACCCCCCACCCAAAATGCGAAGTTGACTCCCGGCCCATCACCGAAGGTGCTGCCAAAGCCCGCGCTGATGTCGACGAAAGAAAAACATCCCTCGAGATTAGTACCTATCAGTAAAATATAAAATTCTAGAGAGGCTGATCAGAAATATAAATTGAATTGTAATGGAAAAGGCAATTATGTACCGTGCAAATCATGTGATGCCGCGCGGCCTGCCGTAATCGAAATTCTCGAGAAAGATAAGGTAACAGCGGACGACAGTACGATCACAATACCGGGAAATGCTTGTAAGTTTGTAATTTTGTAATTAAACAGTTGTTTTTTCGTTCTATCACGTTTGTTTCTATAAATTTATATTTTGTGTTCTTCATACTGGTGGGGGGTCGGGTATAATCCTAAAGTACCAATTATTTTGCATTTAATAATCCAGATACCAGACACAGCAATAAAAGGATATTGAACTGGAGCTAAACTCAAAGTTAAAAGTATTCTTAAGAGAATTAAATTTTTGTTTCAACTTGTTTACTTCAGACGATTCAATGTATAACCATACCGTACTGTATATTTTATCAATGCATTCATAACAGTACATTTATACAGAGATAAACACATCTGTTATAGCGATTAAAGTAGTGAGTAGGTACTTATCTATAGAGGTCGGCGACTCTGTAATGAGTCCAGGACACCGTATTTTATCTTCCTGGTTTTGATATTTTGTGGCTAAATATAGCCGAAGGTCGTCATGCGAGAGTGGAGACGGGAACGAGTGAGTGGCCTTGGGGGAGGTGTGTGAGAGAGTATCGGTGGGAATAACTGAACTGAAAATAACTGGTTAGTTCGGTTTCAATTTAACCGATTATTCGGTTATTTTTGCTGCAAACTATCTAATTTTGTATCAGACTAATAGATTTAGTTGGTTGTAATCATGTTCAAGAATATAATAGCCTTCTGATTCTGTAAAACTTAGTCTTCCAATTGAGTTGTTTGAAACTGCTAGTCGATTATTTATAGGTAGTTTACCATAATTATATACAAAACGAGCATTGGTTGTATTGAAATAGTCAAAGTTGTACCTAAAATGTTATGTAATGAATCCAATTTGGACTACATAGTGTGCATAGTCAAACTAGAAACCTCTAAACAGTTTATTACATTTATTGTCCGAGCGGCGGTTTTTGTCCCAAACAAGAATGGACATTGTTGTTAGGGTTCTGGTTCGATTACTGAAACGATCGCCCAACGATCCTCTTGTAACTAATATTTTGGTCGTTGGGCCAAACGATCACTGGATTAATGGAACCGTTTCCTGTTGCTGAGCCTCATTCTATCTCTCCGTCCAAGGCACCAAACATGTGATCATTTGATATTCTGTGTTATCACCATATTCGTCACACCCTGACATTATTGGTCATTGCGTAATTGACGGTTAATTTACGTAGCCTACCGTAATGGATCTTAATATTAAACATAATAAAATCATTGGTGTTTTAAATTCATAATAATTATTTACTTACATTTTTGTTTTCCTTATTTAAATGATTTAAAAATTACAACACTATATTATTAAATGTTTAGTTAAAATGTAGATGCCTAATTATTATTTTAAAGTACTTCTTTAAAAGTACTTTATTATTTAAAGTTCATTCGTAATCCTATATAAAAATTCTCGTAAATTTCCAATTCTCTTCTAGTAGAATTTCCAGACATTTTTTATGACATAGTCAGTTTAGTGTATTACGTATATCGATGGTTGTTTCGGGAATTATGGGGTTTCAATCCAATAGGTCATAATGTATTATTGTAAATTTTAATTTAATTTAAAATATAAAACCGTTATTTATTTAAGTATAATGTATAAATAAATATACTGTGAATCAACAACAGAAAATTGTAATTGAGACTCAACAATACTAATTAGGCATAGGAATTCTTACTAATTTTATGGTATTTGTTTTATTTTGATTAGGCGAAAACTAAATAACAGATAAGACAGTAATCTGGGTTGTATTAGAAGGAATTAGTCGGTTATTCATTCGATTTAATAATAATTGAGCTATTGCACGTATATGAATGATTGTTTTAGTCAGGTTATATAAAAACCGTTCGGTTATCTCATCACTAAACAGCTGACCTGATACGAATGTCACATGACTTCCGCAGGCGATGCACTGCACTGCACTCTACAGGGATGCACCACAACTGTGAACTACGTCACGATTTCGAGGAACTGAGCTCCTCCTACAGAGATAGATATAAAATTAAGTTAAAAACTTTGTGCGCAAAACAGGGATCGTACACAATGGTAATGGCATTACGAAATTACGTACTTATACAGTTGCAGTTTACAAGTAAAGTTAACACAATCGATTGAAAAATTGCCCCCATCGAAGTCTTGGACCATGTAGTTGGAAGAAAAAAACTTGGTTGCAAAAACAAGAAAAAATAAGATTATTTAATTTGGCCGACCATAAATTAAAACCGTTGTCATCCACTTCATGAAGGAGATTCCTAAATTTCGTACACACATAACTGAATTTTTATTTTTTCAGTTTATTGCACGTTGAGTTTAAAAGTAGATTTACCTTAATTAATATCTGTATTACTTACAGCTGTTATATGAAAATACTGTTAGAAAAATAGTCGTGAAACCAAATTAAAAACGTGCAAAATTATGATAGAAAACAAATTTTTTAAAATCCATACTTTATGTTTTATACATTGAGTATAAACATAAAAAATGTAGGTTTACCTTACCTGATCTTTATACTGAATATAAAATCTAGGTCACGATGTTCGATTACGGTAATCACCGAAAAGCCACTGAACCATGTCAATGACATTTTCTAGATAATGTATTGTTTGGTCCAACGTAAAGTATAAGTTAGTTTTTATACTCAAGTAATCAACTTAAATATTTTATTGCGGTTTGTTATAAAGAGATGAATTCACTTCTAGACCCTGTTAAATGTAATTAAACTGTTCTGTATTTACATCGTTTAATCAAACCATTTGTTTGATTTAATCACAATTTCCTATTTGTTTACATTTTTAGTCGTGAAGACGTGGAGTACACTTGGAAGTAACATCTCTTCTTATATCAACCTTTTCTGCAACCGCTGTTTAGAGTAGAGTAAGAAAATATCCAGATAAGCAACTATTTTGACTGGAAGATTTAAAGGAGAAATTGTTCTGTTACCACGTATTCCAATGGTGCAGTCAGATACCACAATATCATTTAATTTCCTGTTCTATTAGCATTCGCGATGACCAAGACCAGAAATGTTCGTTCGCGGCTTAGATTTAGAAAATCCAGCAGTCTAAAAGTGTAGTCTTGTGGACCGTGTCGTACTCATCTTTCGCGGGCCCGGAAAAAATAAAACGCCACCTCATGCCCTTCGCCCTGTAGAAAATGACGAAAATGAGATTCCTCTTACTCTCGGAAATTATGCTGTTAAAGACTTGACTCCACGAATCTGGAGTTATGTTTGTCTGAAGAGATAAAAAAAAGGTCGGTGACGAAGAAGCTCAAAATACTATTTTCCATTGTTTCGACATCAGAGATATATATAGTGTAATCTGGGTGAAGACGTATTCTAATTGTCTCAACAGGTACACAATTATTGAGTGCACTACTACGTTTTAGACACGATCTCTAAGCACGGTGGGGCAACCGTTTTATCCAAATACAACACGTAGATATGGGGGAAGGGTTGATTCATAGTGAATGTTGAGTTTTAGCTCCGGTTTGGATCTCTTCAGACAAACGTCACTCCAGAGATTACAGGAGTCAAGTCTGTGACAGCGTCAGATTGCAAGTAAAAGAAAGGTGACAGGAGGGTGGCCGGTCTGGTTTCCCTCCTCAAGCCCTGGACTGTTCTCCTATGGACCACTCCTGGAGAAGGTCACCTTGCGAGGCCGACCGACACCAGGTCGCGGTTGCTTTTCGATCTGGACCCGCCTGCATCGCGATTAATGTCCATGTCACTGCCCGACCGTGTCGGCATTTCATTAAATATATTATACCGACATGCTCGCTCAGCTGTGATGGAATTTCATACCATGGTACGATTTCACGCATACCATTACAGCACGATTTTAGTAACTCATTTAGTAATAATTTTCTACAGGAGGAGTTTTCCGGACATCTCACCTGAAGAATATATCAGATTTCAGATCTCGAAACTTATTGATACTGATCATTTTTTAAACACTGAACGATGGAAAATGTCCGGAAAACCCTGTTTCCTTCACAACCCTTCCATCGTGAAAAACAAACTTCAAAAGTAGAATTCTACAGGAGTATTCAAAATTTGCACCCAATACAGTAAAACATTATCAAAACGTTGTGGCCGGGTCAGAGACATGCCAGTCGGTCAAATTGAAATTTCTGAAAAGAATTACGACGATTTAGTACTAACTTTTACAGAAGTATCAAAATGTGCACACCTGACACAGTTAAACGTTTATTGACGAAAACGAAATGGCCATGCCAGGGCAATTCCCGCGCGGGCATGTTGGAATTGCATGCCATAATAGAAATTCATGAAAACAATTATGCCACGATTTAACACTAAGTTCACTGATTTGTACAGCAGTATACGAATTGGTACCAAAAACACTACAAACAATAAATTATTAATAACTTATTAGTATATGAGTTTATTTGGAAATTATAGCCTACTTTAAATTGTAGTTTACGTTATGCTGTAAAATCAAGAAACTGATATTAGTTGTAAACCAATTTTATTATTAAATAATAAACAATAATTATAACAGGTCTATAGAAAAGTGATGTAATTTATACTAATCTCCGTATTTTAATCATACCTGTTTTTTCAAATTATATAATGGAATAATTTAGCTGCACCCACTACACGATGTGAGGTTTGTATGATTGCATGATGACTTGTTTATTTTAACCTAGATTATAGTTTTGTGGTCAGTTTTCACCTGAGGAGGAGATCAGATTTCAGATCTAGAAACGTAGTAGCCTATTACTAATATTTTGTTTCACTGAACGATGACACATGTCCGGAAAAAATCAATCATAATTTTCTATTAATAATAATAATTCTTCATTGCAGTTAAAACAATTAACAAAATTGCATTGCAAGCGCCATTTCAACATGTTGATTTAAAAATCTATAAACTAAAACCTATCTTATCATAGGCACAGTCAATTCCACATACTCATTGTGTGAACCTAACAATATATTGTATTTTGCATGTTTAGGAATCAATTCAGAAAAGGATAAAATAAAAATAATAATAATAAAATGCTAATTTTTCATTCCCAGCGGCCCATCGTAAACTCACCAACGGAGTAAAATGCCTTTGACAACAAAAAGTGTCTTAGTCGAGATTTGAATTGTTTGGGTTCATTAATTCGTTTGAGATCTCCAGGGAGCTTATTGACACCCATTTGAGATGGCAAGTGTTCGAACATAGCCGTTCTATGCTGTTCATTTAAAACTTAAAAATAATGAAATTTTGCATACAATGAATACAAGAAGCACTTGTAATATTTTTGTTCCGAAACCTAATTTAACTTTTTATACTAAAACATTTAACTTCTTAGCACCATGGCTATTTAATAAACTGAGTGATGATATTAAATTACAAACAATCTATAGATTATTTGTTAAACTAGTCAGGGTGTGGTTGCTAATTCAGGAGAATCCTGAGACTTTATTGTCTATTGTGCAATGACATTTACATAAATAAATTGACAAAATAGGTTTTTGTTTTAAGGAGACATTGTTAGGTAACAATGGTAGGCATCCATACAGGTTTCATGTGTACCTATGTATGTATGCGGTATGTTTGTATATGTATGTATCTGTATAAGTGTGTGTGTGCGAGTGTGCGTGTAAAATATGATTGATTTAGGCATTTTGTTAAGAAGAGAAAGTATTTTGTTTTTTGTATGTTGTACTTGATTATTGTAATTAGTTCTATTTTTAGTAAATACAAAAAGGTTATAACGCTTTGTTTTGTTTTTAGGCTATGTAATTAGTTCAGTTTGTAGATTAGTACATTGAAATGTATAAGGTTTGGCATAGAAGCACATCTTTTGTTTTTAATTTTTGTTTGTTATATCACAGTAGAGTTGTTAATAAATTATAAACTAATGCTCCTGAAACTCATTAAATTTTAATAGTTATGATTATTATGATGGAACCCCTAGATGGGCTAATTAGTAGCCTTAGGGGCCCTATTATTTTCCTTTTGAGGTCAGCCTGGGTCTTAGAATATGTACAATTTTACTATTCCATTGTTTTGAGATTTAAAAATGCTAAATATGTTTTGTAAAGTATGACTTCATGAGGAGAATAAAGATATTTATTTATTTATTTCTGAAGTTGTTTCCTGCCTCTGGTCTCGTACTGATGGACGTCCCTGTCCTGAACCAGTTCACATTTTGAATCGGCAGTACAGGGTGACGTCGAGATTATAGAGGCTGGGTAAGGTTAGAAATCCAAGCTCCCTGAAGGAAATTACACGACTCTCTGGGTTTTAATTTAGAAATTATTCGAACAGCTTTCTTTTGTGTTCTAAATACTATGTCAAATTTAGAACAGCTGCCCCATAGTCTCAAACCGTACGTCAAATGTGGATGTACTATGCCAAAGTAAACTGCTGGCATAGTAGTGAATGTTTATCATTCACAATACATCTATCGTCAAAAGTAAACTTCAAACAAAAGACCCATTTTTTATTTAATTTCATTATGGTATCAGAATTGATTTATTTTCTTTAAAACAAACAACAAGTAACCTGTTTAGATAAATGCCATCTAAACTAAAGGAAGGATATTATAAGAAAATAATTTAACTACAACACCCTTAACTATCTAACTCACAAAGTCTGTTAATTTGAATATTTCTTTGAGTTATCTGAATTGGTTTATGTAAAAGAGCAGTAAAAGATAATAAATTAATTATTGCAATGGTATGAAATTCATGAATAATTTATGTTATTTCTCATGGGACACTGAATATTATTATTACTTCCAATTCAAAAAGTAATCCTAAATATTTTCTTTATTCTTGGAATTTTTTATATTTCCCTTATTAAAATCTGCTTGGTTAAAAATCTATAAAATATTAAATACTAGCTGTTTCCCGCGGCTTCGCACGCTTTTCGTAAGCTTTGCCCGTGTAAGATCATTTCTGGTTCAAGTAAATTATATTTCCATCGCCAATGTAGAGTTTGCCTTGATGTCATGATAATGAAAATCTACCAAAAGTGTATTGTACAAGTACATGTCCTTTATTATAAAGTGGTCTAACACTCAACCTTTAAGTTCAACCAGAAACTTATTTTAAAGACAAATATACATCATAACTTAGCGCCTTCAAATAGTATTTGGCAGTTAAATATACGTAACTGCCTTGCAATTGCAGTTTATAGTGTGCAGGCGATTTGAAAACTTTTATCTTTTGCAGCGCCGTCTGGTGGTGAGTTTCAATGGGCGTAGCATATAAACCTTTTAAGCGGAAAATACATAAACATACAAATTTTCATAATGATCGGCCAGTTCACGATTCCATAAAGGACAAAGACACAAACATTCATTTATATATATAACGTGAGTAGATAGTAATATGGGGTTTCCTGGCGCACTTTCGGAGCCGACCGAAAAGCAATGTAAAATACTGTTCAATGTACCATAAAGGAAGCTGAGAAATAACACAGCAAATCTCAATGAAAAATTAACCGAATCTACAGTCGTTCGTCTCCAAAAGCGATCCAGGATCGGCACATTACTATCTACTCTGAGGAATGAAAAAATTAACCAAATCTATAGCTGTTTGCTTCTACTTTCTTAAGCTGTGCTTTGTAAAATGTTGTCAAATCTGCTACGAATAAAGGAAAAATCTTCGAAATCTTAATAAAATTTAATCAATTTAAAACATTTTTACTAAAAACATACTGTACTTTAATAAAAAACTTTTCTACTAAATAAACAACATGAACTCACCAAGCTCTCTTCAGTTTCTAGCATTAAAACAGTGCAACAAAGATGAATTCAGTGAATTGCCGGTTTATTCTCAACAACAGTTGATACCGTCTTTAAATGAAACAGAATTAAAAGAACTTGTAGAGTCTTTTGCAGAAAGAACG
This sequence comes from Homalodisca vitripennis, assembly GCF_021130785.1. Taxonomy (NCBI): domain Eukaryota; kingdom Metazoa; phylum Arthropoda; class Insecta; order Hemiptera; family Cicadellidae; genus Homalodisca; species Homalodisca vitripennis. The sequence continues at coordinate 182,744,299 of NC_060211.1, forward strand.
AAAACTGCACACGTGTACACACAAAAAACGAAAAAAATAGGGATTACATATTTAATATAATTACGAAAGATATTGAAAAGAAAGTAAAAAATAAACAAACAGAGAGTTTTTCATCGTTTTTTTATGACATTTTTCCCATATTATACGTCCTTTCAAGATAATCAAGACTTAATTGATGAATTTCTTAGGAATTTTTGTAAGTATCAAGATTTATCAACACAATTCATTAAAGAGCATTATAGAATTTTTCTTATAGAATATAGCCACATTTTGTGTGAAACAAAAGGTATTACTGTAGATAATATTCCATGTGATTCCTATGAAGAAAGACACCAACTATGGTTATCAAAACAGTACTATGACGTTGGGGAGGGACTGCAAGTTTTAGATTTAAAGACTTTATTCTACAAAGTTAATTGTTATAATTTCTTTATCTTTAATAGTCTTCTTTCCAGTAACAACCAAGTGTAATTTTTCATTTTTGTTTAATTCTTTAATCTTTTTCTCATCCAAAACAGTCAAAAAATCTGTTCGGCAAGTGTACTTTACAATCTTCCAAACTCGGCAATTATTGTAAAACCCGAATTTATCTTTCATTTTCTCCTCCAAATTCAAGATTCTATGTTTCTTCCTTTCTTCCAATTCATTTAAACTTCTTATACTCTTTAAACTTACATTCTCCAATATCATTTAACTCTTTCAAGAACTACATTTAAATAGAAAAAATTTAAAGACGGAAAAAAATGAAATTTGCTAACAATCACTCGAGAAGTCGGGGAGAATGTGAGTAAAACCGCATTCTTTTCAAGAGGTTCTTCGTTTAATTTCTCCAAATGTACTATAAAATCATCGAGGATTTCTGGTTCAAAATCATAAACAAATTCAACATCCAGATAATGAAAAAATACAGGTAATATCTTTTCATAATAAACGTGTGTATCGATACCTACAAACCTAATGTATTCTTTGAAAAGGAAAATAATTTTGTCAATGGTTCCAAGAGATAAGTAAAAATTTTTATTCTGTTTTCTAAATTCTCTGTAACAAATTTTGTTTGCTTCTTGTCTCCATATTGCAATTTTGTAAGCAGGTTATTCAAATGTGTTAATTTATTTCGAAATTTCTTAGGTTTAGGTCTTTCTAACAAAATTAAATTACAACCTCTACAAACTAAAATATCTTTTATCGATAATTTCTCCTCTATTAGAACACTTGTAACAGTTGGCATTATACTCTTCCATTTAAACAAAAAGATTTTTTTATAAATGGAGATTATGGAACTAAGTCTGCCGAGATATAAATTTTTCAGCGCAAATGTTTGTGTTTACATTTCTACAACAGAGATAAATAGAAATAATTTCATTCTATTGTACAACTATTTAGGATATTATGTGTACGATTACAAAGATTATTCCGGAAGAAATCGAGATTTTTCATCAGCGAAAGAGTATATATTTTTGAAGTTTTAGAAGGAATGAAAGAGAATAATATGAACATCATCAATTATTGTAAAAGACAAAATGAATGATTGTGTCTTTGGTGTAGTGTTGTTAGTGTGCGTGTTTGCGCTATGGGGAATCACATCACATTCAACTTCTACGGTGTCTATTGTTTAGAGACTTGGCCCTGCACTGCTTACTGTCCAACCAAAGTTAATGGCTAGGAGCTGTAATTCGGGTCTTAGGACTCTGGAATTTTTTTGTTCCCAAGTCTCATTTTTTCTTTGGTAACTACTGTGTAGAAGTTGATGGAGAGATACAATTAGGGAATTTGTGTCGGGTGTTTTGTAAGTGTAATGTTGTATTAATGAATGATGTGAATGATGAATGTAATGAACGAATTAAGGAAGAGAAGGAATGTACGAATTAAGGAAGAGAAGGAATTAAGGAATGAAGTGGAAAGGTGAGGAAGCAAATGGCGCGCCAACCACAGTTGTCATTACTCGGCTTGTTCTATAGTCATTACACTATGGCCACTCGTGTAAAGACTTGTCCCCAACCACTGAACGACAACCATGTCTTCCTCAATAAAAAGCGCGCCTGAAGCTCTGGGATTTGAACCCAGAACCTCATGCTTTGAAGGCAAGCGTCTTACCAACTGAGCTACGGAGAGTCTCGAAAGATATAAGCTATATCTCTGCTATATAAGTTGTTCTCACTTTTACAATTAGGATTGCTAGTTTACAAGTTTATTAATAATTTTATATTTCAAAAACCACTCAACCGATTTTAATGAAATTTGGTACACATATAGTAAATACTTAACTCTTTCGACTTAACTTATCCATAAGGGTGAAATCATCCCCTATTTCTTAATATTCATAAAAAAATAAAAAAAATTATCAGAAAAATCTGAAAACTTCAAAAACAAGCGAGTTCAACTTTAAAATTTCATGAAAATAACAAAATTTTAAAAAAAACTACCCCAATCATCCCTTATCTTAAAACTCTTATATCTCGAGAACTATTGGAGCTTTTTTGCTGAAATTTGGTATATAGGATCAGTAAATATTAAAGTATTTTTTAAAATCATAACTTCCGGTCCAACCCTTAAGATGACCTTGGAATAGTTTTTTTGTTAATATCATCCCCATTTTTTAAGATATTCTTTTGAAATTAAAAATGAATACTTATATCAATGTCTTTAACAATTCTGTAAAGTTTTAAAATTATCCGATGAATAATAGTGAAAATAACGTGATTTTTACTGAATTTCTCTAATATCGTTCTTAATCACATCATAGGCTAAAAATTTCTCAGAGACAACAACAACATAACAAATCGCGTTTGTAACAGCTTTTTGAAAATCCATATTGATAATTATATCGTTCTTTGAACCAGAAATATTTGTCAAACTCTTTGTTGTATCAATGACATAAATAGGTCTATTCGCTAAAAATTCTTTAGGATTGTAATACATTTCCTTATTATTACAGTAAACTTTCTTAAAATCTTGATACATCTGATACATGATTCTGAAAAGACCTCCGGAAATGTTTAAATTTTGTAATTCATCTGGATAATAAGAACCGTTCAATTTTACTCTGATATTTTTTACATCCAAACTATCAAACTTTGAAGGATTTCTTTCTTGATTATTCTGTCTATCTGTTTGAAAACCTATAATAACGAACTTGGGATTGAAGATATTTCTATAAATATTTGTAATATCGAACGAATAAGTTGTTCCGGAAATACCTTTTTGTTCAATACATTGCCAATCTAGAAAATTAAACATAATGTTTTGACTTTTTGTAATTTCATCAATCAACCTTATTTTACTCGTGATTTTATAATCAATCATTGGAACTCTAATAAAAAAATCTGTAATTGTTATTTTTCCATCAACAGGCATAACATTTCCAGTTGCAGTCTTCAGAATCACATCATCGTCTTCTGCTCTTATAAAACTTAGATAAAATCCTCCTTTATAGATCGGAATAGTAACATTTTCAAAAAATCCTAATCCAAAATGAGATAAATTTCCAGCTGCTTCAAAAACACCAAATTTAAAATCTGATTCAAAGCCATTAGAAGTTTGAGAAATAACATCACTTTTTGAATACGAAATAGTTCCTTTAATTGTGCTTAATTGGCCACAGTTTTTCGACTTCTTCTATCAATTTATTGTGTTTTCTTACTTCAATCTTAGAAAATAAAAACGGTATAAAAATTATCGATTAATCTAACATTATCAGTTCCAAGATATGCTTGACCATCTTGTTTTGTTAAAGTTCCAGAAATATAAAACTGGAAGTTAGACGAGCAAAAGTTATCTCCAAAATCAATATTAAACTCAGTTCTTTTATTCGGTTCATTCAAATGTTGTTTACTAATTGGATAGAAATTTTTAAAACTCCGCCCTTTCAATATCACTAGCATATTTTCTGTAGTCCGCCATTTAATAAGAGAAAATTTAGAAATTTTAAACATCATGTATCAATTTTTTCATCGATCTAATGTACGTTTTTATAAGAAAAGATATAAATTTTAGTAAAATAATTAAAAAGATTAGAGTCATTTTTTAATGATCTACTTCGTCATATTCAGGATTCTCTTCCTTTAAATTTTGCGATCTCGGTCACATATTTCAATAAAATTTGCACAGGATAGTAACCGCTATCTATAATATTGTTCCAATCAACTGTATCTTTATTTTCATCCAAAAAACTTTATACTCAAGTGTTGATAGAGACAAAGAACAGACATATGATCTTTTAATTGATAATGTATATTTTCTTGAATGAACTCTGATGATAAAGTTTGATATTTTGCAATGTTATACCAATTCAATTTGTTTTACGTATAATCTCATCATATCTTCGGATAATTCATATTTTTGAGAAATGTCATCCCAATGTTCTTTTTTCAAATCTCTTTCGTGTTGCATTATAAAAAGATCGAAAGCACTGTAATGTCCCGCCATCTCTATTTATTAAGAAAAAATTTCAAAATCAAGTTTTTATAAATTGGCTCTTTTTAGCGTTACATTCAGCACATTTTCCAGATATTCTCTTAACTCCGTTAATGTTTGCATAGTATTTTATATCGTTTGTGGCAGTTTTTCTCTTTACATCTCACACAATATATGAGCGCCATTTATATAAGGAAAAATTAGTCATCGTAACCACCTACTCCATTAAATCTGTTGTCGATGTTTTCAAAAGTTTTATCGACATCTTCTTTAAATTTATTAAAGTTTTCTTCTAGTTTATTTACTTTATCGAGATATTAAAGAGTATCGATCTTCTATTCTTGTAAGTAATTCATTATTATGTGTTATTTGCTCATTTAAACGTGTACCAAAATTTTCAAAAATGTTTTATTTTCTCATTGAAATGTGTATCAAAATCTTCCAGAATTTTTGTTAATTACTTCACCAACTAATACATTAACACTATTTTTATATGTATTAAAGTTTTCTTCTAGTTTATTTACTTTATCAAGTAATTCACCAACATCGTCTACTGATCTTTTACTTCTCGCTTCAAGTTTTTCATAGACTTCTGTTGTAAAATCTTTAACATGCTGTTTATGATTCTCATAATTTTGTTTTAGTTCATTAAACATTTTAATAGGATCTTCTAATTGAATCATTACAACAACATCAAATGGATTAATTCCTTTACTAACACCGCTAATTCTTTTTCCTTTAAAATCTAAGGCATTTTTAACATTCGGATCATGTAAATCAACAATATCGATGTTTTCTGATAATTTTAGAGGTTTTAAAATTTGTTCTTTAACAACAACATCATGTTTGTCAATACCAGGTCGAACACCGACAATTCTTTTTTTATTAGCCAAACTAACATAATTCTTTTCAACTTTGATGCGCTTCATGTAATATTTCATCAGCTTTTTCGATGTGAGACATTAAATTGGTAAATAATTTTTTTACACCATCATCAACTTCTTTTTCCAATGTTTTTATTTTATCAGCAACTTCATTTGAACTCATGAAATTTGCAAGTTTGTTATCATATTCTGCTTTAAAATCTTCAATCTCGGCAGCAAACATATCTGAATCTGGAAGGTTTTGTTAATACATTTTCTAACTTGTTATCAAACTCATTTCTCAAACTATCAAAATTCAAACTATTATCTACATTTTGAATAATTTGTGTTCCAAATACGTCAAAAATATTTTGTGAATCCATATTTATTAAGCAATAATTTGTTAACAACTTCTTTAAAATCTTTACCATTACTCAGTTCATTCAACACAAAAACACATAAATGACCACAAATTGGGGGATCTTTATAGTCTTGAATCTGAGAATCATTGTAGTAGACGCTTGATTTTTTCAAATATTTAATCAATTCTATAGGTGGTTTGTCCTCAATTCTTCCATACGAATCAAAATAACATGCATTCTTATCATTTTTATAATAACAAATCCAATGCATTCCACTTCCCATAATCGAGTCTAAATTCACAATTCCACATTCAAATTTCTTAACTTTTTCAGGTAATGTATCTCTCATGAAGATTCCTGTAAAATGTTTAATATTTTTGCAGATTTCTTCCAATTCCCCGAATGTTAAAGGTTTAAATTTTTTTTTCAATGTTTGATTTCACGTAATTCAAAGTTTTTTTCATCTAATCCAGATCCTGTAACATCTTCCAACTCTTTATCTAACCAATTTAAAATGTTTCGAACAATAGGAATCACATCCTTTTTAACGATTGGAGCAGCTTTACGAACATAAGGAACAACATTTTTAACAACTGGAATATTTTCTCCAAAATCTAATAAATCTTTCAAAAGTCCACCATTTTTGAGTTCTTTCAACTGATTATAAGAAAATTCTATTCTGGTTCCTTTATTGTTTGTCTTATGTTTTTCGAGTTTATTGTATTGTCTATTTGTTAAAAATATCTTATCATCGCCATTTTTTAGTTGATCTATTTTAAATTGAATACTAACGGGTATTTTCTTCTTAAAAGCGGATTTATATTTTTTCTTTCTGATTTTTGCTGAAGTTTACGTTCACCTCCATTTATATAGTTAAAATTTCAAGTTCTCTTCGATTCCCATTCCTAGTTTTCTCTTCAAAAACATTGCTCCAGCTGTTGGAAGCGCAACAAATCTTTCACCTAAACTAGCATCTTTTGATAAAAATCTATCCATTGCCTTATCTTGCAAAACTTTATCTGCGATATGTCTGGAATTTGTGTCTCTATGTTTTGCATAAAAAATATCGTGTTCCATAGCAGCTTGATCTAATTTATTTATACCAGGATCTCCTCTTTTTTAGTCTTTTTTCGAGTTTTGTGCCAGACCCCAGATACTGATAAGTTGGTACGTGTAATTCAAAAGGTAAATTGTTTGATAAAATCATTCAAAAGTCCACTACCCTCAATCATAGATGAACTTATTGCCGGCAAAACTCGTTTTAAATATTTAATTCCATCAGGTTTTTCAATCAATTTCATCAAGTTTGTTCGAAATAAAATCTTTAATCGCTTTCTTTTCGTTCAAAAAATTGTTGTTTCCAGCCTTTTCTTGAGCATAAATATAATTAATAATTCCATCGAGTTTTGTCAAATCGTCGATATATCTGTATTCAATCTTATTATCACTGTATTTTCTCACACCTGATCCTTCGATTCTTTTTTCCCAAATTGGTTTAATCAAATTGAGATATTTTTTACCTTTACTTGACTTTGGTTTCTTAGTTGATGGATCATTATTTTTTGTAAATTGAATCAGATTTCCATAAAATTTCAGTATACTTTTTCAAGTCTTCTTCAGAATATAAACCGTCTTTTGGAACATCAGTGCCTGTTAATAATCTCCATAAAACCTTGAGTTCCTTCATATGTTTTTTCATTAATAATGATATCATTATGCTCAAAATTCACGGGCAAATTTCCAATCATAAAACTTTTCTTTTTTCTGTCCCAATACAAAACCAAATTTATCATCCTTTGCTCTAGGAAGAAATTTTTTACCAATTTCACCAATTATTATATCCGTTGTTCCAGGACTTATTTGTTCAACTATGGTAGAGTCTTCAATGATTCGAGGTCTAAATGGTGTTGAAGATGGTAATTTTGGCAATTCAAACTCAGATTCTGGTATCGAAATATCAGCAAATTGTCGTACAACTGGAACCAAATTCATCAAATTTTGATTATCGCTTAAAACATTTTCAATTTTGCCCTCAACATTTTTTATTGCAGATGTTACAGGTTGATTAATTTTTTGAATAAATTCTTGTTCTTTTTCATCAATTCGAATCTGTTCTTTAAATTCTTTGATTAATTTCTTTTCTATTTGATCAAGTTTTTTTGCTTCTTCTGAAGTTACGTTCGCCATTTATTTAGGAAAATTTTGAAACGTAAACGTGGAACGTGGAAACGTGAACACGAAACGAGAACACGAAACGTGAACACGGAACGTAAAACGTGAACGTGGAACGTGGAACGTGGAAACGTGGAACACGAAACGTGAAAACGAGAACACGAAACGTGAACACGGAAACGTAAACGTGGAACGTGAACGTGGAACGTAAAAACGAGAACACGAAACGTAAACGTGAACGTAAAATCATGAAAACAACTAGATTATCACACGTTTATATTGGAAAATTTATTCAAATATTTGCCATTTTTAGGCTTCAAAGTTAGATTAATAGTTAAAAATCCATAGTCTTCTTTCCAAATTTTATCACACAATTCATTAAAGTGGTTTAAAACTCATATCAGATCCCACATAATTGTTGTAAATCTTTCTCGAATAGTGATCGTCTTGCTTAAAAACACACAACATATTCAAATTATTTCTAATAACTTGTTTATCAACCTTTGAAAAGCATTGAGAAAGATAAATACAAGAGATATTTTTGTGACGAGACATTACGAAATATTCCTTGATAACGTCTTGATTTTCCAAAATACAATCATCAAAAACGATTAAAGAATTCGGTTTACATTCGCTTAACGGAACTATGTCCTCGGAAGCATTATAAAAATATGATATTTTCTTACTTAAGTTCTTCTCAATATTTTCAAATCTTTCTTGTAATTTTTTATAGGCGTCTTGTTCTAAAGATTTACTAAAAACATACAAATTGGAATAAGGAATCAACCTATTGTAGATAAAATTCAATAATAAAGTTGTTTTTCCACATCCACTTGAACCAACAATTAACAAATCTGATTGGTTGATCTTTCTTATTTTCTTCAAACGTTTGAAGTTTTATCTGATCTTTTTGCTTTAAAAATTTCTCCATTTAAATAGAAGATTTTCATCTTGAAGCAACGCTTGCGAAAATGAAGCTGTTCAAGTTGACTTCAGAAAGCTCTAAATTAGTTTTAAACTTGGAACATCCTATACACTTAGAGGAAGAATCAAATTATTTTATCGGTTTAAGCGGTTTTTATTCTGACAATTTTGTAATAAATATTAGTGAAAGTTCTCCTTATTGTATAGGATTTAGTGAGAAGAACATAACAAAATATTATGGTTTAAACAAAGGATATTATACTTTCGATCAAATTAAAAATTCCCTTAAAAATTATCTGAAAACATTCAAACAATCAGATAAATCTTTAAACTTTGACGAAAACAAGTTTGAAATGCAAAAAAAATTATCTCTCTAATAAAATTCAAATAAAATCACCAGTAAGAATAATGTTTTCAGCAATTATTGTAGATTTGTTAGGGTTTGTTCAAGAAACTATTGAGCCAAATCAGGTATATTTAGGAAATAAAACGCCAAAATTTAGACCGTTTGATGTAATTGAAGTGCACTGCAATCTCGTTGAACCTAGTTTTGAAAATCATACCGAACATTTACACAAAGAATCTGAAATTTTGTACACTTTTTTCCCAAATGTTGCTTATGGATCAAAAATCAGTGAAAAAAACCGAATGAAATCGATTATATTCCAATTAGAAAAAATATTAAAAGAATTCAAAAAATCGTTCTGACTATTCAAGACTCTGAAGGAAATCTATTAAATAATGAGAGTAAAACAACAATATATTTAAGATTGCAAGTAACTAGTTAAATTTCTTTCTATCTAAAATGGAGTCAGTTGTAGACCTACTCAATAATCAACTTAGATTTAAAAGCAAACATATCTTTACAATTGTTGACGAAAATAATGAATTTTGGTTTAAGGCTAAAGATGTTGCAGAAATATTGGAATTTAAAAATACGAGACAAGCTATCATAGATCATGTTAAAGAAAAATACAAAAAAAGCTTTGAAAACATAGATTCTGACAAGGGTATCGAATCGCGACTCTTACAAAAATTACATCCAGACACTATTTTCATCAATGAACCAGGCATATATTCTTTAATACTGAAATCTAAAATGAAGATTGCAGAAACGTTTCAAAAATTGGGTTTTAGAAGAAGTTTTACCGAGTATTAGAAAATATGGCGAGTACAAACTTGAAAACGAAAATAAGCAGTTAAAAGATAAAATAAAACAGTTACAAATTAAAGATGAAATGAAATCATTGAAAATAGAGAATCAAGAATTGCGAATGGAATTAATGAAGAGAGATATGGTATGTAAAGATTTTGATAAGAAAAAACACCATGTTTTTTGTGTTAGTTAAGAAGAATCACATGTGGGAATGGCCTTATTACGTTATCAGAGCTCAGAAACGAGAAATACCAAACCGATTAAAACATCTAAAAATAAATTATCCTGAATTAGAGATTTTGTTCATTGATGACGAACCAAATTCTATCAATCTCTACAACCAAATGAAAGAATCTTTGAATATTTTATACAACGGAAATCATTTTACTACAAAATATGGCAGAATCTCGACTGATTTATAGAATATCTAAATTACACGATGAAAATGTTTCTAAATTTTACTAAAAACTCTCGATTTATTATATTTTGTTTGTAAATGTTTAGCATAACTAGGTAACCATCGTAGAATTTTTTTTTCATATTCACAAGGCATTTCGTTTTTATAATAACTTTCGCTGAAAATTTTTTTAGCACAATCTTTGCAAAAAGCATCTTTTCTATCTTTACTATACTGCCAGTTATTAAATTCAGAAATATTTTTAATTTCTTTACAAAAGTAACACTTTTTCTCTTCTAAAGTTAATTTGTTCATTTTATCATATAATTCCTTACAATAACAGTCTTTTCTATTCTCTTCTTGACACTTTGTACATTTCTTTTGAGACTCCATTTTATATAGAAAAAATTATTACACGATGAAAATGTTAAACTCTTAACTTATGATATTTGGTTTGTAAATGTTTTTGATAATTATTTAACCATTTTATAGTTCTTCCACATTCACATTGAGTATCTTCATAATATAATCTATGGTGATTCTTCTTTACACAATCTTTACAATATGAGTCTTTCTTATCTCTACTATAGTGATCACTATTAAACTCTGAAATTTTTTTAGTTTCTTTACATTTAAGACATTCTTTATCTTCCAAAGTTAATTTTTCTATTTTATCATATAATTCTTTATGATATTCCCTTTCACAATCTTTGCAATTATAATGCATTCCATCTTTCCTATTTTTATCTTTATAAAATTCATTTAAATCTTTAAATTCTTTGCACTTTGTACATTTCTTTTGATGCGCCATTTATATATAGAAAATTTATATTACAGTTTTGACTTCTTCAATTCATATTCATAAAACTTTCCGGTTATTTCTTCATTATTTAAATCTTTTATACTATAAGTTACAGGATCTGTGTTATTAATTTGATAAATCACAAAGATTTCTCTTGACCAATTGTTCTTATATTTGTTCGAAAATGTTTGTTTTTTACTAACAATTCTTACATGATCATTGACTTTAAATTTAGTTTTCGTGTGAATTTCAGGTGGAACATACTTGAAAACGGTCTCTAATAACTCCTTTTCTGCATCCTTATCTACGTCTTTCGGTTTCATTTTGATTGTGCTGTGAACTGTATCGTTATAATTGTTTACGATTTTTTGAAGAATATCGATCCATTTTAAAGTTTTTATTAATCTCAAAAATTACTTTCATTCTCTCATTTTGAGTTCTGTTATATCTCTCTACAATACTTGATTTCTCTTCGTTTTCAGTATGATAAATCTTAATGTTGTATTTCCTCAAAACATCGTTCAATTCTTTATTTTTAAACTCTAAACCCTTATCTGTATGAAGTAGGTTAGGAGGTTTGTGATTGATCCTTATGGCATCTTTTACTATATCTTCGAAAGCTTTTGAAATATCCTTGTCGTTTTTTCTTTTGATAGCTCTTGACCAAGCATATTTTGAGAAAGTATCAATAACATTTAACATATACTTAAATCCATCATTTTGATCTGAATAGTTAGACATTATAACTAAATCTGCTGCCCATAAATCGTCAATTCCTAATGTTATAATTTTTCTCTTTTTTAAACTTCTTTCGTACCGGTGCATGAATTTCTCTAGCTTCAATCTCTATCTCATCTTTAGTCTTCAATTCTTGCTTAACAGGTTTTGGATTTGGATTCTTTATAAACTTACTCTTGTTTGTCTTACATTTTTGAACATTTTGCAGCAATTCTATACAATCCATTTTGAGTTTGAACAATTTTAGAATCTATATTTTTCGTTTTCTTTTTACACTTGTGACAGTGAATTAAATCATCTTCCATTTACATATCAAAGTTTCCAAGTTTATTTAATTCGTCTAATATATCAGATTTTGCTTCATAGCCATACGGTACTGTATCGATCTTATTTTCTAGGACAATTCTCTTATCATCTTTAGCGTTCAGTGCCAGCTTGTTTATGGTAACAGTGTACAACTCATGTTTATAACTTTTGATGACTGTCATCTCCCTAAATTCTTCTTTATCTTCGAACAAACATCTCTTCAAGTTTTCGATATTTATTGTTTTATTTACAACGCTTCTCTTAATTCCTTTACACCTAACTGGGTTTTTATCTAGATATTTGTACGAGTACATCTTAGACCTTAAACCACAAAATTCTTCTAAAACTTCGCTATTTAACTCATCTTTGAATTTCCCTATTACCTTCTTATTTTTAGTAGTGAAACATTCGTGATCTTTTGGATAATCACTTGTATCAAAGTCATCTATATTTTCTTTAATAATTTTAAAAGGATCTCGTTTCAATTCTAGAAAATAACTGTCTGTATCCATGTAACACAGATTCAAATCTGGATCAAACTTCTTTAATTTATTGTAATAAAACTCGTACATTAGCAATTTTGAGAGGTCGAGAACTGAAAATCCTATGTAAATCGGTTTGTTAAATTTAACCTTTTGTTTGTACATGTGACTCGCTATACAGTTGTCGTCAAAGATGTTAAAGCATTTGAAATTTGTTTTCTTAGCTTGTTTCATTGAAAATTCTTCATTTCCAAGCTTAATATCACATCTGTTTCTCACATTTTCCATAGATTTTCCAAACACTGAGTTGTTCATCAGCTTATAAAAGTCCTTTTCAAAGTCGCTTGTAGCTTTGGTTCTCATGTTTGTGTTAAAATCAATGTATTCTTTCATAAAAGGCTTCTGATCGAATGCAATAACTCTATTCACATGTTTCAAAATCATACCTTGTTCCAAATAGAACTTCAAATTTCTCGAATGAACAACGTATTCAGTTTTATCCAGTAGAGTTGTGCAAAGTTTGTTTTTAAAATGTTCTGGAGCAAGAGGTAAATCCTTGTGATGTTCGTGTAAATTCGTTGGATATCCAAGATCAACTTCGAGAATATAGCCATAATCTTCGTCGCCAGTGAGTTCCAAAATTGTTTCTTTCCATTCTGCAGTTGTGTAAGTTTTTTGGATCCATCCACTTGATATCACTAAACGGCAGTTTTTGCATTAGGCCATACCCATAAAGGTTATTAGCATCAACGTATAACAAATAGTTTTCGGGCTTTGTCTTATCAAAATCTTTTAAATATTTGTTATTTGCTTTCACATATCGTTTAATACACTGAGAAATGCCTCCACGAATACCTTTTTCAATCATTAAATACATATCGTAATCGTGTATCAGTTGAAGCTCAATTTTCGTTAATTTTAACATAGCATCCCATGCGAGACTTGGAGCTGTTAGATAATGTGCCGGATCAAGTTTATAGCAATTCAAACAAATATTCCTAAAATTTTCAAAGATATCAGCGAGCAATAGAACATCTTGAATGTTATAGAGATCAGAGTAATTTCCTAGATTTTTCTCTTTTAATTTGTTCCAAACATTTAAGTAGTGTTGAAAATCTTTCTCAGATATGCTCTCATCTGTCAAAAGTGAATAGAAATCTTGAATTCTCAATTCTTCTGTGTAATCAAGTTTTTCAATACTGTCGATAAATTCATAGGGAAATATTCCTTTTCCAGATAGAATTTTAAAAATCTCGTCGTCGTCATTTGGCTGTCTTTCTATTATCTCATTCAGTCCATCTTGTATAAAATGATTTGTATGTTTGAAGTCTTCTCTCTTTAGATTTTTAGCTAACTTTTCTATAGACGAGGCCATGAATCTGAACGTGTCTACAAACGAAAACTTGATGAATTTTCTTGGCTTATCACCTTCGAATTCATAGCCATATCCAGAATTTACAGAATAATTTATATATTTTTCATCGGTGTTTGCAATCAAATCAACATTACCGTACTGTTTAGCCAATTCTTTTATGTACAAATGAGTATCGTAATTTGACATATTGTGGCAGAAAACGGGAATATTCTGAGGAAATTTCAAATTTAGATTGCAACATGCATGAGCTGCGCCTCGAAACTTGCCGGTTAAATGACAATGATCTCTCACTTTATTATAACTCTTATCTTTCCAACTATCAGGAGTAAAACCATACTGAATTGACCCAACATCATAAGCAGGACCATTCACAGATATGACAAACGTTTGAATTTTGATACGAAATTTCTTCTTCTTCTGTTCAATTTCATAGGTTTCATGTTCTTAGAATTATATTTTTTCGCTATGTATTTCGATAATTTATTGAGTTCTTCAAACAATTTTGTTGGGACGTTTTTCAAATCTTCTTCATTTTTGGCACGATAACATATCGGTTTGTACATGCGATTGGTAACATTCGACACTAAATATAGAGTAAAACCATAAGGAATGTGCCTCTGAATCTTGGTTGTAGTCGATCTTTGTGGATTGTTCTTGCATGTCGGAATTTTTTCTAATATGCTCTCAAAGTCCATATAAATTACGTACGGATGGTTAAATTTCTTTTGATAATTAGTAAATTTAGTTGTTTGACCTGGAAATGGCATAATTGGCTTACAAACTTCATGATTTTTACAAATTTCTAAGTGATCTGTTAAATCTCCAGATTTGTAAAAATGGCTTAAACATCTTCTACACAAAAATTTTCTTTCTTTATGTTTAGACAACTGCGAAGAAACAAGCTTATTTAAATCGGTTATCAAAAACATAATGAGATTTATCATCTTGTTTAACATACAATAAATCAATGTTTGTTTCAGCGTCATATTTTTCAGAAATTTGTAACGGAACAATGTTAATATTTTCATCAAAAACTGTAGACATTGATAGACATTGTTGGATACTTATACTTGGAATTGTAGCTTCGTTTTTTCAAATATTTGTATATCTTTCAGAGACATTGGATACTCAAAACCTGAAAATATTTCGTCATTCACAAATTTTTCGTATTGCTTTACACGTTCACAGTCTCTTTCTGGTTTTTCAATAGCACATCTTATTGAGTAAATAAAGCAAAAATCATCTCTATTTTTTATATTTATACAAGCTTTTTTATCTTTGATATTCTTTGGTAAATCGATGTATGATCCTGCATTCATCATTTCGTGTTTGTTAAGGCTCAAAACTAGTTGTTTACAACTTTTAAATGTCCATCCGGAACCTTTATTTGGATTATTCGTTTGTTCTCGATGTGTTAATTTATTAAATTGCTTAGTAATAAAGTCGTTTACGTCAAAGATTTCGTCTGCTTTGATAGTAAAATACATTAGACATGTTTGCGGTTCACCATTCACTAAAGTTCGTTCGTATTCACATTCCAAAGAGAGATAGCCCTTCATATTTTTAACATTTTCTTGAAATTTCTCGATTAAACTTTTAATTTCTGACCGCATAATTGAAAGATATTTGTAAATTGACATGGAATTGTCGTTCAAGTTTGTTAAAATGTATTGCTTGAAAAGACCGTGTATTGAGGATAAAACTTCTACATCAATGATATTTTCGGATTTTACTTTAAGAGTTTTATCAATTTCTTCGATCATTTCAGACTTGGTTTTATCGTTAGTACCGATAGCCAACTTTTCAGCTATTGAATGAAGTTTTTCATCATTAAATAGGTCGAGATTTTTTCTTTTCAACTTTGAAATTTCTCTTTAATTCACGTAATTTCTCAATATTAAACATGTTTTCGTGATCGGCAATTTTATTTTCTCTAGCCCATTGTCTTAAATAATTTAGTTCATTATCGTAAATTTGCTTGTTTTTTTCGTGACTTTTAGAATTATAATGGCGATCATAGTTTTTTCTTAAAATTTCTTTTTTGCAGAACGGACATGATATTTTATCGCGCTCCATTTAGATAGAAAAATTTATTTAACTAAATGGTGCTTGTAAACCAACGATTGCGCCTCTCACGGCGTGATATCACTACGGATATGACGCAGGCGAAGCGATTATCGTGATGGTCGGTCTGTAGTAGCACACCTCGACTGTCATTGATACACACAGCGCAATCTTTCGGAAACTAAAATGTCTTGTAGAATAAAGTCTTAACTCTAAAACTTGCAGTCCCTCCCCACGTCATAGTACTGTTTTGATAACCATAGTTGGTGTCTTTCTTCATAGGAATCACATGGAATATTATCTACAGTAATACCTTTTGTTTCACACAAAATGTGGCTATATTCTATAAGAAAAATTCTATAATGCTCTTTAATGAATTGTGTTGATAAATCTTGATACTTACAAAAATTCCTAAGAAATTCATCAATTAAGTCTTGATTATCTTGAAAGGACGTATAATATGGGAAAAATGTCATAAAAAAACGATGAAAACTCTCTGTTTGTTTATTTTTTACTTTCTTTTCAATATCTTTCGTAATTATATTAAATATGTAATCCCTTATTTTTTTCGTTTTTTGTGTGTACACGTGTGCAGTTTTCGTTCTTTCTGCAAAAGACTCTACAAGTTCTTTTAATTCTGTTTCATTTAAAGACGGTATCAACTGTTGTTGAGAATAAACCGGCAATTCACTGAATTCATCTTTGTTGCACTGTTTTAATGCTAGAAACTGAAGAGAGCTTGGTGAGTTCATGTTGTTTATTTAGTAGAAAAGTTTTTTATTAAAGTACAGTATGTTTTTAGTAAAAATGTTTTAAATTGATTAAATTTTATTAAGATTTCGAAGATTTTTCCTTTATTCGTAGCAGATTTGACAACATTTTACAAAGCACAGCTTAAGAAAGTAGAAGCAAACAGCTATAGATTTGGTTTAATTTTTCATTCCTCAGAGTAGATAGTAATGTGCCGATCCTGGATCGCTTTTGGAGACGAACGACTGTAGATTCGGTTAATTTTTCATTGAGATTTGCTGTGTTATTTCTCAGCTTCCTTTATGGTACATTGAACAGTATTTTACATTGCTTTTCGGTCGGCTCCGAAAGTGCGCCAGGAACCCCATATTACTATCTACTAACGTGCTTGAATAGCAGTGTAATGGAGATAGCAAATAAAATGTTAATATCTAAACTTTATACCAGACTGTGCCAGTGACGAATTTAAAACATCTAAAGCACTGTAAATACTATTTAACGACTGTAATAAAACCGATCTTAATAAACAAACCTGTGAATGTTTTCACATAACGTATTCCATAATAGCAATAACGACTTCCTTGACAATGTGAAGTGGCATTTTAACAGTGGCTTATGGAAAAAACAGAGAAATGATCACTAACACGTCTCAACGAATTACTATTTCCCAGACTACACTCAGAAGCAACATCAAGAATTACATAACGCATAACCTTATAAGTGGTTTTGGCATGATGCATGATCTTAATAATGAATTCCCCCCCCCCCCTATACCGAAAGTAGATAGGGTTTCCCCGTGGCAATAATAGACTTCTCAGTCCTACGTATGTGTGTATGTTTTCTCCATCGGGACATCAAGGCAAACTCAACTGTGCAGTGACAATATTTTAGACCGAAAGTAGATAGCCGTAATCAGACGTTTCTTGATCGAAGTATATTTTTGAGAGCTACATACGTATAGAGTTTTGAAATCGAGGCAACATGGCAAAATAAACAGTGGCACCTTAGGTGAATTTAAATGAACCGGAAGTAGACACCTTTGATGTGAAGTAGGCTTCTCAGACTACGTATGTGTTTGGACATTCTCCTGTTGACATCTTCTCAACTCAGAGTTGAGATATTTTTGCGTAATCAGTTCATTTTCCAGTTCAATATATTTGCCTGTTAAAGCAGTTAGCCTACTTAAAATTTTAAATACAAATCGATATGAGTGTGTTTATCTGAGTGTCTTGGACGAGCAGTGAACATTTCCTCTTCATAAGCTGTGGTGTGAGTTGAGGTTTGGTTTTTTATTTTAAACGGAGTTTACAGATGATGACTTGGTGATAGTGGTAGTTACAGATGGCGACTTGATGAGAGTGTTAGTTACAGATGGCGACTTGATGAGAGTGTTAGTTACAGATGGCGACTTGACGAGAGTGCTAGTTACAGATGGCGACTTGGTGATAGTGCTAGTTACAGATTGTGTCTTGATAGGAGTTCTAGTTACAGATGGTGACTTGATGAGAGTGTTAGTTACAGATGGCGACTTGACGAGAGTGCTAGTTACAGATGGCGACTTGGTGATAGTGCTAGTTACAGATTGTGACTTGATGGGAGTTCTAGTTACAGATGGTGACTTGATGAGAGTTCTAGTTACAGATGGAGACTAGACGAGAGTGCTAGTTACAGATGGCGACTTGGTGATGGTGCTAGTTACAGATTGTGACTTGATGGGAGTTCTAGTTACAGATGGTGACTTGATGAGAGTTCTAGTTACAGATGGCGAACTAGATAGGAGTTCTAGTTACAGATGGCGACTTGACGAAAGTGCTAGTTACAGATGGCGACTTGGTGATAGTGCTAGTTACAGATTGTGACTTGATGAGAGTTCTAGTTACAGATGGTAACTTGATGAGAGTGTTAGTTACAAATGGCGACTAGACGAGAGTGCTAGTTACAGATGGCGACTAGATGGGAGTTCTAGTTATAGATGGTGACTTGACGAGAGTGCTAGTTACAGATGGTGACTTGATGAGAGTGCTAGTAACAGATGGCGACTTGATGACAGAGCTAGTTAGAGATGACGACTTGATGAGAGTGCTAGTTACAGATGGTGGCTTGATGAGTATTAGTTACAGATGGTAACTTGGTGAGAGTGCATTACAAATGGAGAGTTGGTGAGAGTGCTAGTTACAGATGGCGACTTGATGGGAGTGCTAGTTACAGAATGATGGCAACTTGATGAGAGTGCTAGTTACAGATGGCGACTAGATGGGAGTTCTAGTTATAGATGGTGACTTGACGAGAGTGCTAGTTACAGATGGTGACTTGATGAGAGTGCTAGTAACAGATGGCGACTTGATGACAGAGCTAGTTAGAGATGACGACTTGATGAGAGTGCTAGTTACAGATGGTGGCTTGATGAGTATTAGTTACAGATGGTAACTTGGTGAGAGTGCATTACAAATGGTGAGTTGGTGAGAGTGCTAGTTACAGATGGCGACTTGATGGGAGTGCTAGTTACAGAATGATGGCAACTTGATGAGAGTGCTAGTTACAGATGGTGACTTGGAGGGAGTGCTAGTTACAGATGGTAGTGACTTGGTCAGAGTGCTAGTAAGAGATGGTGACTTGGTGACATTCTCTGTATAATCCGCCATAGAGCCCACAAAATAAAGGAACAGACAGTTTTCTCTTAAATCTTTGTTTCAAGCTTGAATTTACACTTTTTCAGCTTCCTCAATGGCTGTGTTAAATTTTGTATTTATCTTTTTTTATTTAGAATTTATTTTCGATGAATGAGCATATATCCACTTCTTTTATTTCTCCAATTTCATTTGTCACAAAAACCCGACAGTGCACTTTTTCCAACGACAAGAATCCGATACTCCTGTCACTGTCACTGGCCAAAGTGGATGTCCTTTAGCTTTGGCAAAAACCCAATCATTGATAGCAAATTTACATTTAGCCTTACTCATAAATACATAATTTTCTTTAAATTTATAAGTGCATTATACAATGAAATGGTCCAAACAAACCTTTGAATCGGTAATATGAACTGGTTACTTATCATTAAAATTATTATTATTCAGGAATACTTACCTTCCTGAATGATTCAATTACTAATTAATTGTATATAAACAGCCAAATAAACGTTGAACTAAGAAAGAATTTATAAAAACATAAAGATTAATATACAATATTTCGGATTTTTTTAAATTTGAACATATTTTTATAATCTGTTTAAAATAATTTGTTTATATTTATTAGAAGTGAATACAAGGTAACTTTTACAAGGTTTCAATAGTAAATATTTTATTAAATACTAGCATTTACCCATGGCTTCGCACGCAATTTCGTAGGTTTTGCACCTGTATGATCAGCACTTTTGGTTCGAGTGAATTATATTTCCGACACCAATGTTGTTTGCTATTTTCCCACGATCAAGAAAGTGAAGGAAACAGGATTTTTCCGGACATTTGCCATCGTTAAGTGAAACAAGAAAACAGTAACACTACGTTTCGAGATCTGCAATCTGATCTCTTCTTCAGGTAAAGAACTAACCTAATACATAATTACAAACTAGGTTAAAATAAACAAATCTTACTAAAGCGTTGTGGCACGCCTGAGTCAGGAATCACAACCTACATGTTGTATGTCAATTTCACTAACACTAAAGACATGCACTTAATAAAAAAACTATACAAAACACTAATCATTAAACAAAACTACGGAATACAGGTCACAATATGTCTTCACTCGTCTACTAACCATCTACGACTGACCAGAGGGGGTAGCCAATGGTAATCGAGACGGCCGGCTAAAACAAGATGGCGGAAATACAAGGGAAGGGGAACAGGAATGGGCCCTTTCGTTATTATTGGTTCATGCGAGATGAACTTCTTAAAACCATATTGTGACTCCGCATTGGTTTATTGCAAATATCCGATCCGTTTGATACTTTTGGTATTCTCTTTAGTTCATTTTTTAGAATTGGCAACCAAAGCGGCCTAATCTCGACTGATGGTTGACTGATTGGTTGGTCTGCCAATTTAATGTATGTTGCCTCAATTAATTTCCTTTTGAAGAAATGTGGTTCCCGATGTATTATGTGGGCTTCATCCCAATTCATATGATGGTCTTCGGACCAACAATGGTGTGCAATTTTTGACTTTTCTGTGAAACCCTTTCTCGTGTTTTCTTTGTGTTCTTTTATCCTTATGTTTAGTGGTCTTTTTGTCTCGCCTATGTATTCCCTATTGCAGCTACATTTTATACTGTAAACACAGTTTTTGGAATCCTGTGTGCCATTTTTTGGTTTTGTTTTTACGAGACTTTGTCTAAGAGTGTTGTGTGTTTTAAACGCGGTTCTAATGTTGTACTTTCTACCTACTCTTCTAATTTTCTCCGATAATCCCGGCACATAAGGGATTGACATAAACGCAAATTTATCACAATTCTGTTTTTCTGACTCAGGAATGATTCTTCTGGTTCGTTTGCACTTATTAATTACTAATTGAGGGTATCCATTGCTTCTGAGATCCGATTCAATTTTCTTAAATTCTTCTTTTAGTCCATCTTTATCTGAGCACAAGCTCTTTGCTCTATCAAACAACGAGTAGGCTACTCCTTCTTTGACAGATTTTTGATGGTTGGATTGATAATTTAAATATTTTCCTGTGTGTGTAATCTTTCGAAAAACAGTTGTCTTAAGGACATCCCTATCTCTTAATACACACACATCCAAAAAGGGAAGCTTGTTTTGGACTTCCACTTCCATTGTGAGGCGGATGGAAGGAGAAATACTATTAATGTGATTCAAAAAATTATTTAATTCAATGTCTCCATGAGAAAAAATAACAAAGGTATCATCCACATACCTCCACCAAATCTTCGGTTTGAACTGAGCTGAAGCCAAAGCTTTTCGCTCGAATTCCTCCATAAAGATATTGGCGAAAATAGGAGACAGTGGAGAACCCATTGCCATCCCCTCATCTTGACGGTAAATTTTACCCTCTAACTCAAAATAATTGCATTGAGTGCATAGTTCTAACAGTTCCATAATTACTGGCACGGGAAGTTTAGTTCTATCCTTTAATGTTTGGTCTTCTTTGAGACGTGATTTAATAATTCCGAGAGTTTCTGGAACTGGTACATTTGTAAATAGACTTTCGACATCAAAACTTACCAGTTTGTCAGTTTCAGTCAACTTTAGGGATTTTGACTTCTCTACGAAATCCCTGGAATTTTTTATGAAAGAGTCAGTTTTTCCTACCAATGGTGTTAAGATGTCCAAGAGGACTTTAGACAATTCCCTGCAAGGTGAATCACGAGAACTAATGATGGGCCGGAGAGGGATGGTAGGTTTGTGGATTTTGGGAAGGCCATACATATGGGGGATTTTGGAGTGGTGAGGAGTTAATTTAGATCTAAATTTATCTGAAAAAAATTCTTTATGTTTTCTTAAGGTGTTTGCTACTTTGCGTTCAAATGAATCAGTCGGGTCTTTATTTAAAACTGTATATTTGCCAGTATTTAAAGTTTCCGCAATCTTTTCTTTATCCATTATACGCTACTGTGGTACTTGACTCAGTAGCGTATAAAGAAAAGATTGCGGAAACTTTAAATACTGGCAAATATACAGTTTTAAATAAAGACCCGACTGATTCATTTGAACGCAAAGTAGCAAACACCTTAAGAAAACATAAAGAATTTTTTTCAGATAAATTTAGATCTAAATTAACTCCTCACCACTCCAAAATCCCCCATATGTATGGCCTTCCCAAAATCCACAAACCTACCATCCCTCTCCGGCCCATCATTAGTTCTCGTGATTCACCTTGCAGGGAATTGTCTAAAGTCCTCTTGGACATCTTAACACCATTGGTAGGAAAAACTGACTCTTTCATAAAAAATTCCAGGGATTTCGTAGAGAAGTCAAAATCCCTAAAGTTGACTGAAACTGACAAACTGGTAAGTTTTGATGTCGAAAGTCTATTTACAAATGTACCAGTTCCAGAAACTCTCGGAATTATTAAATCACGTCTCAAAGAAGACCAAACATTAAAGGATAGAACTAAACTTCCCGTGCCAGTAATTATGGAACTGTTAGAACTATGCACTCAATGCAATTATTTTGAGTTAGAGGGTAAAATTTACCGTCAAGATGAGGGGATGGCAATGGGTTCTCCACTGTCTCCTATTTTCGCCAATATCTTTATGGAGGAATTCGAGCGAAAAGCTTTGGCTTCAGCTCAGTTCAAACCGAAGATTTGGTGGAGGTATGTGGATGATACCTTTGTTATTTTTTCTCATGGAGACATTGAATTAAATAATTTTTTGAATCACATTAATAGTATTTCTCCTTCCATCCGCCTCACAATGGAAGTGGAAGTCCAAAACAAGCTTCCCTTTTTGGATGTGTGTGTATTAAGAGATAGGGATGTCCTTAAGACAACTGTTTTTCGAAAGATTACACACACAGGAAAATATTTAAATTATCAATCCAACCATCAAAAATCTGTCAAAGAAGGAGTAGCCTACTCGTTGTTTGATAGAGCAAAGAGCTTGTGCTCAGATAAAGATGGACTAAAAGAAGAATTTAAGAAAATTGAATCGGATCTCAGAAGCAATGGATACCCTCAATTAGTAATTAATAAGTGCAAACGAACCAGAAGAATCATTCCTGAGTCAGAAAAACAGAATTGTGATAAATTTGCGTTTATGTCAATCCCTTATGTGCCGGGATTATCGGAGAAAATTAGAAGAGTAGGTAGAAAGTACAACATTAGAACCGCGTTTAAAACACACAACACTCTTAGACAAAGTCTCGTAAAAACAAAACCAAAAAAATGGCACACAGGATTCCAAAAACTGTGTTTACAGTATAAAATGTAGCTGCAATAGGGAATACATAGGCGAGACAAAAAGACCACTAAACATAAGGATAAAAGAACACAAAGAAAACACGAGAAAGGGTTTCACAGAAAAGTCAAAAATTGCACACCATTGTTGGTCCGAAGACCATCATATGAATTGGGATGAAGCCCACATAATACATCGGGAACCACATTTCTTCAAAAGGAAATTAATTGAGGCAACATACATTAAATTGGCAGACCAACCAATCAGTCAACCATCAGTCGAGATTAGGCCGCTTTGGTTGCCAATTCTAAAAAATGAACTAAAGAGAATACCAAAAGTATCAAACGGATCGGATATTTGCAATAAACCAATGCGGAGTCACAATATGGTTTTAAGAAGTTCATCTCGCATGAACCAATAATAACGAAAGGGCCCATTCCTGTTCCCCTTCCCTTGTATTTCCGCCATCTTGTTTTAGCCGGCCGTCTCGATTACCATTGGCTACCCCCTCTGGTCAGTCGTAGATGGTTAGTAGACGAGTGAAGACATATTGTGACCTGTATTCCGTAGTTTAGTTTAATGATTAGTGTTTTGTATAGTTTTTTTATTAAGTGCATGTCTTTAGTGTTAGTGAAATTGACATACAACATGTAGGTTGTGATTCCTGACTCAGGCGTGCCACAACGCTTTAGTAAGATTTGTTTATTTTAACCTAGTTTGTAATTATGTATTAGGTTAGTTCTTTACCTGAAGAAGAGATCAGATTGCAGATCTCGAAACGTAGTGTTACTGTTTTCTTGTTTCACTTAACGATGGCAAATGTCCGGAAAAATCCTGTTTCCTTCACAATCCTTCCATCGTCAAAAATAACCTTCAAACAAAGAATCAAGAAAGTATTTACAAAGTTTATATGTATGGTCATAATGTAACTTCTTTTTCCGATAAAGAAATATATATATATATATATATATATATATATATATATATAAAATAATAATAACTGACCATTTTATGTTTTAGAGCATTTTGTAAGGTAGATAAGTATTTACCTAACTGCTGAAATCTAAAACGGCGCGTTGAGAAATAATTGTTATTCCTTAGAGAATGTTACAATAAATGTAAACAAATTGAAAATAATAAACGATGTTTATACAGAACATTTCATTACATTAGACACGCTCTTTTAATTAATATTTCACATCTTTTGAGACCGAGATGGGATTGTCGCTAATTAAAGACCAGTGGGGCAAAGCTCGGAGAGATTTTCGAGGTTACAATATGCCTATATTCATATATGTATAACTTCAGTACAATCGGTTGAATAGTTTACGCAAAGCAGAACAAAGAAACGAAGACACTTGCGCATTTATAACATTACTAGGATGAGATATATGTTTACTAACTGAAGCTAATATTGAAAACATTAGCAAAAACAGATAACAAAAGTAATTATATGGTATGATATAATATTTAATAGTCATAAAATATTTAATGATATATGACTAAATAGACCTATTTGATATTATATAATCTTTAAGATTATATAGGGTCAGCTGCTTAGTAATAGTTCATGTAAATTGGCTAATATTACAAATTTATTCTCTTTTTTAGCAAACAGTAAACAGTATACTGTTTTATTATTTTAGCGAAGTACACGGTTTATTATTTAGCGAAGTACACTGTTTATAATTTAAGCGAGAAACACTGTTTATTATTTAGCGAAGTACACTGTTTATTATTTTAGCGAAGTACACGGTTTATTATTTAGCGAAGTACACTGTTTATAATTTAAGCGAGAAACACTGTTTATTATTTAGCGAAGTACACTGTTTATTATTTTAGCGAAGTACACGGTTTATTATTTAGCGAAGTACACTGTTTATAATTTAAGCGTAGTACACTATATTTATCATGTCTACACATAATTCGCCCTCCTCGGGATTTGAGCTCGTGATCTCTTAGTTAGAGAGCCGAGACTATAATCGTTAGTCTACGGAGTAGGCTGATATTTTCTCAAACAATAGCTACGTTCAGGTCAAACACTAATAACATAATTGTGGGCCAAAATCAGAATGTAGTTGTTGGTTAACTGACAAAAACCTGTTTGTTACTCTATGCAGTTAATGCACAGCTGTTCAAGCAAATATCTTGCATATACCAGCAAACTTAACTAATTGCGTAAAATAGTCTCAATGCAAAAGCAATCTTTATCAGAGTTTTATTACGATTTTTATTCTCGCTTGTGATGGAATTCTTGTTTTCTCATTTTTGTTAAGGAACATATTGACGAGTAAAACTTATTGCTGTAGGAAAAGTACTGTAGGAAAAACTGTAGTTCTAGGAAAAAGTTAATAATAATACTTCCTGGAAGTGGAAGTTGTCACTATTTAAAATTGAACGGATTCAGTATCCTTCATTGACATTCACTACTACGACATTTGTCTTGTGTAGTACTAAGCTATCTTGTTCTTTATTTACAAACAAAATCATAAATAAATAAAACCCACCTTGAGACGAAATGGACCATTCATTGGGCTTCACCCTTTTGGCTGCCGCCACTGACACTGACAGATTAGCAATGCGATATTCTCATATGTGGGTTTATCTCTCGATTATTGCTATCGCGTAAGCAGTCGTTATCATTATTAGTTTCGTATTCACACTATAATATCATACTGTATTACTACATGTTGATAACACAGTTAAGTAAAGCAGTAAGTGGAGGATTACTCCACCCGAGATAGACGCACAGTAGTTTGTCTATTCAGATGAGACTCACCAGTGCGCATGCGCTGTGTTGTGGTCTGTGACAGGTCGTCGCTAGTATATTCTATGATAATTAAAACCATTTGTGGGATTTCAAAGCAGAATATTATGACATATTATATATTTAAACATTCTTCCGTACTGAACCCTCTCATGTGTTGATATAGCCTACAATATACGAACTTATCTGAAAACAAATTAAAACGAACTGTAATACCCTCTCAATTTATATTCGTTGATAACGCTCTTATTCAGTGGCACTTAGTAAGCTTTTTGCAGTGCACTAATGGTTAAGTGTGTCACAGAGTAATCTTTTTGTTTAAAGTTTGTTAGTGACGATGGAAGGTTTGAAAGAATAACAGGATTTCGGAATATTTGCCGTCGCAATAAAACACAACAGTATAAAGCAACGTTTCGAAGATTGGAATCTATTCTCTTCGTCAGGTGGTGATTGTATTGATACATACGCAAATATAGAACAGAAAGAAGAAAAGAAGGAAACTAAAAGGGTTCAAACAGACTCGAAAGCTGCTTGGAGTCCAGTCCAGGCGTTGTCACTGCACAGGATGCAAGTCTCGTGCACAAGTCACGAGTACGAGGATAACAATCACATATCACACTAGCATAGGCGGAATACCTCATCTAGCACGCCTGGTCTGGACTCCAAGCAGCTTTCGAGTATGTTTGTATTCTTTCTTTCCCTTCTTTCAGTTAAAAAAAAACTTTGTATGTATTAATACCCGTATCACTTGACGAAGAGGATAAATTCCAATCCTAGAAACGTTGTTTTATACCTTTTGTAACATATAACGATGGTAAATGTCCAAAAATCCCGTTATCCTTTACAGAGTAAATTTAAAAAACCAGTAAAGATCTATATTAAAAGTGAGTACCAAAATTTGATTATCGCGCTCTATCGCGTTGTGGTTCCTCCCTATCTCACCGGAAACGGATGGTTCCAGTTCCGTTATCTACCAAATGGCGCCAAATTCAAATTTATCAATATTGCTCACATCTTATACATTCTACTTACATTGTGTATCTAGACATTAATCATCCACAGCGGCCAAATGTTTTCGATTAACTCTCGTTCAGCGCTTTATACTATAAATAGATAAGATAAGACACTACAGGAAACAGTTTATGCAACACAAACAGGTCGTCGTTTACACTGTATTAAAATAAAACATAAATAAACGCGTTATGACATTTTAACTAATATTTAATCACATTGCCAAGTGATTATGGCAATGCGCATAAATTACACTGACAACAATGCAAAACAGTAAGAAACCTAAAATTATGATTGACTGTATTTGTTTATTTCAGCTGATTCTTTGAAGTTGAAAGATAATCGCAATCAGCCAATCACAAACAAGATGCCCTGGCGAGGGCTTCTTTCAGTGTAGTACACAACTAGCGTCCACAACCCATAAAAGAAATGAATTAACCTTAAACAGTTGTGTATGCTTTATGTACTCTTTGCCACAGTTTGAAAAACATTGAAAATTATAGTTTTAAAGAAATTAGAATGAACACACGCTCTTCCAATAATGTAATCTTATTATTACCTAATTTTTCAAAGGAAATTTCTAGAAGGCAATTTTGTTATTCTGGTGTTAAGTTGTTCAATAGGTTTCTGTTAGAGTAGTACATTGCTGTTTGAGGGTAAACCAAAGTTTAAAATTAAAGCAAAACATTTTTGTAGTCGATTATTTTTAGGATAGGTTGTAATGACTCATTTCATACGCCCATCTCACATTCATTTCAATACTTAGGCCTAATTTTATTTAGAAATTTGTTAGTAATAATAATTAAGGAATAATTATTTATAAATTGTCTCAAATTTTAATACAAACAATAATAAATACAAAATTAAATATATCAAAATTAATCAAAATTCACCTTATTACATATAAAATTCAAAAGTTATAAAGTGAACTAAAGTCAGTGATACAGTGTGCAGGGATGATTGTTGAAGAGAGAGGAGAGAGGGATCTGCAAGAAGTGAAGCAAGATTATTATTATAAAGAAACTGGTTACATTTATTCAGCAGTATTTGAAAGGTTACTTTATTAAATTCTTATTATCACTGAAGTACAAAGAAGCAGAAGACAGACATTGGGTGAGAAAATTCCTTTTAAGTTTAATAGTGATTCATTAGAAGAACATAAAACCCAGGAACATTAGATTTGGCTAATAATTCAAAATTAATATAATTAAAATGTAACAACAATTATTTTTTAAAATTACAATATCTTTTATAAAAAAAAATACCCAATATTTCTATTTCATTAAGCCAGCACGACCACCCTGCCCTAAAAATTAAGAATTGTATTTAAAAATTTACCATTATTGTATCCTCCATCTTGTTTCAAAATTCAAACTTGTATGTCAATTAATTTATCATCATTAAAGTTCACATTTATATCATACTGAGTTATTTGTTATTTCTAACTATAATCAGAATACAAATTAAGTTTAACCATTTATTTAAAGTAATAATAGTAATAGGATATTACAAGGTAGTAATCGAAAGTAAATTATTGTTATTATTATTGTTACTTTTATATATTAATTTTATTTAAGCATTGTATTAATCTTCTCGTTGTTGCATTTATCTTGTTGGTGTTGTATTTATCCTATTATTGTTGAACTTTTCTTGTTATTCACTCATTTTGTTATTGATTTCCTTGTTATTGCTTTGTTATTGTCACTCAGTTATTCTTTATCTGTTATTGTTGTTCCAGTTTTGTTAAATTATTTATAATTGTTTGTTTCGTTTGATTTGCAAATGTTATTCAAATATAGTATAGCATAGCCTCCACACAAGACCAGAGACATTTTAAGCTTTTAAGAATTGTGCCAACAATATTTTTTGCCACACGTGCTTTACAGCACTTGGTAACATTTGTACTGTACTGTGCTTTGTATTTTTTTCGAAATAAAGATGATTTGAACTGTGAACTGTGAAATGAATCATGGTAGAATTACTATGTGACCTAACGTTCCTGGTTTAAAATGTATTTATATATACATATTAAAATTTTCTAACAGCCGCTTGTTTTTAAATGTAAATGCAAATATATAGATAGATACGGAGTCCACGTGTACTCATTTAATATACACCCCGTAAGACATTCATGCTATAAATCCTTACAATACGTTTATACTTGGCCGTAAATTTTATTGCAGAACCGGCATAAATGAATTTGATTCAATCGAATTAAAACATCGAGACTGGCTTCACGTATTGTTCAGAAGTGTTGAAAATATTGCTAGAACGTTCTTATTAACTGAGCGTTAGCGAAGCCTATTACTGGAGAGACTGAAAACATTTCTGCAGAAAGTGCTGTCCTACAGACTTGGAATTGTGCATGCTCCATTTCTATACAGGCAAGTTATAGAAGCTATCGAGTTCCATAATATTGCATGTAATTCCATAGGATTTGGCATGAGCGTTAGTGCACATTTTCATGGTCTTATGATGGCTTCGAGAAAATATGAGAATAAATAACCGATTTCTACTTCCACGTGAACAATACTTGCACAATCCCTGAAGACCTGAACGTCTCTTTTGAATCTAGAGGTTCTTCTGTAGAAGAGTCGCGAGACTTGACTAACAACCCTGCAATCTTATAAATGTTTCGACTGCCAAAAGGGCAATAAATCAATCCTATAGCCATCTTTTATGTGCAATGGCCCGAAACTATTCGATAAATTACCATATGAGTTGAAAATTGCCGTTAACAATCAGTTTTTTAATGGAAAATCGCAAGAAGTTTTACTGTCAACAAGGTATTATTTATTCCTTTTCTACTAAAATTACTTGTAAAAATATAGAGTAAAGAATTAATAAATAAAACTAATTAAAATTAAATTTTAAATAATCAAGTGTTAAATTTTAAGTTTTATTAAGTAATTTATTTTTTATTACTATTATTTTATTATTTCATTTGAATTATTTTCGTGTATAAAATTTACTTTAATTTCATTTAAAATGCTAACCAAGTTTTATTTTTAGTTATGTAGTTAATTTTTAACATAGAAACTTATTTTATGATATGTAAAGTAAAAATAGTTATGGGTAAATAAATAAAAGTATTTTAGAGTAAAAGGTACAAGTTGTTAGTTTTAGTTGTAAGTTTAAGTGTAAGTTGGTGTTGCTTTAGATCAACAGTAGAGATATCAGCCTTATCAGCTGTGCCTGATGTGGACGCCCCAGAGAGCAGCCTGGCTGAAACAATCGAACTCTTATCTGGACGCAGATAAGATACTTGGAATTTAGGTACTCTCACTGGCCACACTACTTGTAAATCTCGTCAGTCTTTCCAGAGATTGTATCTTGATAATCACTTTACATATTGCTGTTGGAATAAATTCAATTCTTCTTCTTATAGCTCAGGATCCACACAAATTATCGATGTCCATGTTTCCGAGGCGGAGGTATCTAGACTGAGAGAAATCTACATGGTCGTTTGAGTACACAAACTTAAATGTCAATGGTCCTTCGTTCTTTCGTAGACCACTTAACAACCGCTTACCACTTTCTTATCACGACTGGGGATCAAGTATCTTCAATGAGATGTGCCGCTTACGTGTCTTGTTGTATCTGTCAAAACACGCGGACATGCGTGGGTGGGACTCGTGTGGGTAAATTAGGCGCTGAAAAATCTCCAATCGTAAAAGTAATTTACCTGACTTTCAAATCTGTCGGATAAAAGGAATTGAAAATTCGGAAACCTGTAATGTTGTGGTAAGCAAAGGTAAACAACATTAATTTCAGAACCGGTCCCAGCGTCTCCAGCCAAGCCCTAAACACTAATACACATACACGCACTCACGTCACGTGTTTGCGAGACTTGTTTGTGTGGTTGCTGAAGTTATAAATTCGAACAGCTGACGACGTCCACGCGTGAAGGGAACATCGGAGTTGAAATGGCGACGTAATTTAGGATTGGATTGTAAACGATAACATCAGCATATAACAGGGTTGCCAAAGCACTTTTTCTATATCTATGCATATTCATGATTTTGGTTCCCTTGTGGTTATGTAATGACAGATTTGACGTCAAATTATAAAATTAGATTTTTCTGCAAAATTTACCTATAAATCCAGAGTGTGTTTTTCCATCTGTAGGGTAATTTTATTGACTACTAGCTGTTGCCTACTATTTCGCACGCAATTTTCACAATTTAAGTGCCTTTTCTATTTTGTAAAAGTATTTATGACGTAATATGATGGAGTTTCCCCAACATATGTAGGCATACATAACATATTATTATATAATGTTTTAAACGTGTCAAAAGGTGTCTATATCCACTAGGATGACAATTTGAATTAACTTACGTTGCCGTAGTTCAATTTGTCTTATTGCCTTGACCAAAAAAGGGTGTTCACAAAAGGGCGTCACAAACTTCTGTGCGTTATACAACACAAAATTTCAAAAAAAAATTTCTTATCAACATTGGTCAAGAAATGTCTCTTTGTATAGTATAAAGCTACATATATCAAACTTTGCATATTAGTAGGAATACATAATAGGAAAATAAAAATGGTGTAATTTGCTTTACTATAAACACAATAGCGCCTGTTGAAAAGTTTTAAATTCAAAAAAAAAAAAAAAAAAAAAAAAAAACACACACACACAGTATAGGTATAAAACTTCCACATGATACCAACAATTTGTTAATATTTATATTAATGTCAACGATACGTTCCGCAACGAAATCCGTCAACACATAAGCGAGCACGGTAAAGTAATTCTGTGTTTAATACTTACGAGAAAGATTGTCGTTGATGGGGACGAGTCGTCGATTTCATCTTTGCAATTTGTCTTTACTCTGTTAGGTACAATCCTTACAGGACCAGTGGCTTATGTGGGTGCTCAGAATACGAGTAAAACGGATTAGTCTCTCCTTGAAAAAAAACGTAGACTCAATTAGGGCAAAAAGAACCATATAGAAACCTCATCATCCATCACAGGGTCTTTCCTTTCCTAATTTTGTTTACGCTCTTCTTCGTCCACAAAACCCAAAAGAGTTACGTAATTAAGATGTAGCTTTGTGAGGGGACACGAACTCTGAATCCTAGGTTTATTTGTGAGGTTCTACGAGGGGTGAAGGGTGTGGTATTGACCACTTATAAATTTAATTATTAGTGGTTGGCAGTACGTTTGGTTTTACACCTAGGTTGGAAAATTTGTATGTTGGAGTTTAAACGACTTAGAAGAAAGTCCGTAGTGTGCAGATTGCGTTTCCATGTTTTTATCTACGGATTATAAAATGTACATTAAGTTCACGACTGGGAGTCAGGACCTCACTATCCCGGTATGTTAAGGTTGAGCTTGCAACAGTATAGCAAACTCTGACTGCTAAATCGCATGAACATCATCGTTTTCTGTTCTGCGATAAGCAGCTCGCTAGCACATTCCATCTCACTCAAGTACCGGGAATTAGTTATCTTTCCCATCTGTTTATCTCTCTCTCTCTCTCTCCCTCGATCTTCCTGAACCCTAGATCTGGCAGTTTCTAAAGTAGCAGTGTACTATTTCATGTTTTGCATTCGTTTTCTTAGAAATCCGTAACAAATATTTTATACTCAATTCATCAATTAATGTCTTCATAAAATCTGAAGTTTACAGTATTTATGTACCAATAGATATACACCATTTTATCTGGTTGAACGTACAAATGTAACATTTGTAAACAAAGACTTCAAGTTTGGCGAAGTAATAAGAACCAGTAAAATGTTGTAAAACCTAATTTTTAGAACTTTAAAAATAAAACACGAACACAAACTTAGATATAGCCCACTCTTTTCTCAAATTATGAATGGCCGTCAACTTTAAAGATTAAGAGCTGTCGAAAAGTATGAGTATAAAAAAACTTTTACATTATTACGTAATATTAATGTATTCAAAAAACTGTAATATTGTGTGTGTATCGGTAAATAATTGAATTAAAACGGTGCAGTGTTCAATAATGTGCAGTAGTATTGCGGAAATAGTGGTGAAATATCATCATTTCTGGCACATTCAAACTGAAATTTGTGGTAAGACAAAATACACACGGATAAGTTACAATACATTACTCTGATAGGTTCTCTACGAATACAAATTCTCAACCATTAGCAAATTTCAAAATGGTTAGTATCCAGAGAGTCAGCCGAGTTGTACACAGGGCTTAGGGAAGGTTGAGTGACAAAAGCCTCTCCCGGGCTACAGTCACGCCCTTGCACCTACTTCCACGAAACCTTTCAAGTGGACCGGTTATGCAGATCTAATTAACTTATTCGACCGTAGCTTTCCGTTAAGCGATTTTCGTTGTACCGTTCGTTTACAAACACACAAATAAGGTAATGCATTATGTGGCAAGATATCTTCAAGATGTCATGTGGCTGAGCGTCTTTGAAGGCCACACAGTTTGCCTTTTTCCTACCAAGGGCGAATATGTTTACATTGGTCTTATGGGTAACCAACGATAAAATTGCAGAATAAATTGAATCCAGTCATTTGATATTTCAACATGTGACTTTTATTCGAAGAGTAAATAGAAAAGGATGGAAAGTCAAAGTGGACAAAATTTCATTACAGCACCCTCATGCGTTGTAGTACACTCCTTAGTTCCAGGACTTTTATTACTTGAAAACTGCAATAGAACTTAATTTAATTAACAAAAATGGCAATGCTTATCAAGAGAAAGATCAGTTGACTTTCAATTTTGCTTGCAACTTCATTTCTCCACAGACTAGAATGAGTTCTATTATAGTGCATGTCCAAACGTGGAATTTGGCTGAGCGTCATTGAAGACTCAGTAAGCTGCCGGAGGGGATTTAACATTTTCTTTACGATTGTCCGTCTTTTTGTCTGTCCGCAGAGCATCTCGAGAATGAAATGAGCTTTAAATATGAAAGTTTGCATGCAACCCCAGCGAAACCTGTACACGACAACGTCGAGTTTGGGAGCTAATCAAATGCAAGAGTAGTGAATGACGTACGATGTGTGACAGGTGGCAGGTAGTCGTCAAACTGATGAACACACGTCTGTTCTCAGCTTCTGCGTCTGGTGTCGTTTAAGCTTGAACTTTGAAACTTGTTTAAAACTTGCTGTATAATTCGTATATCTAGTCTTTGCCAGCTAGAGATGTGTCTTATCTTGTTTCCAAAAACAAGATAAGACACCTCTCTTATCTTGGTTCAACCTTATACCTGGATAGGTATAATTTTTCCACAGTAGATGTAGTGGTTCAATTTTAATTTTAAACATGGCATAATAACAGTTCACACGATTTAGATATTGCAATACGTTAGTTAAAATAAATTATACTAGATATATTAAAATCTATTGTTAATCTGTAACACTGAAAAAAACCACAAACAGAACAGAGTATTGTAAATTAAACATGCTGAACTAGTTTGTTTAACTTTCAATGCTCCTACCACTTGATGAAATGGTCCAGGTTTTTCCTGGAAGTCGTCAGTTCTTCTGGCGGTAAATTTGACGATTAGGCAACAGAATACGACCTATGCTAAAACCTTGTGATATGTGCCCGAGACGGTGTTAACATAAACTAAATGTTAATTTTGTATTCAAAAACCAATCAATGGAATTAATTATAAATTAGGTGATTTACATCCCAGCAAAGTGTTACTAGTTTTTCTTATAACGCAAATTTAATTAATTCTACAAGGTTAACGTTTCTAATTTCCCTAAAATTCAAATCTAGAGACCTGTTCGATTCGCTCTCGATAATTAATGGCGAAAACAAGAGGACTACGGCAAGCAGGCAAACAAAAAGGAGGAATTTTACCAAACCGATTGTTTAGATATTCTCCAACGTGTTTTACACCCGGGACCGAAGTAATCTAGACATCCCATCTGAACCATGCAGATATCGAAGTTCTCAGCTATCAGTCTGGTTATCTGTAACGATAACAGGCTATTAAAATCACAATGGAGGCATGAGTACAACTGAGGGTCTCTATTATGATTTACAAATTAGATGACGAACCAGGACAAATTTTAACATCTTTGTTATTTTTATTTGATTTTGTGTAAGTGTAGCTCTTCATTAATCGATTAAAAATAATTAAAAACCCGACAGGTCCTTCATAAAATGATGTCGTTGCATGACTGTCTGCGACATAACTCTTCGATAGAAAAGTTCCTAGAGATTTGAAACTTGCTACAAAGGTTCCTCTTGATCCAACGCAGAACAATACGAGTTTGGGGTCAAGGTCAAAAGGCAAGGTATCACTTTGACATTCCGTTACGTGCTATCGGGTTCTTCGATTCTTCGAAGTATGTGTTTGACACTGCCACAATCGTGCGGAACGCGTCGCACGAACATACCTCACTGATTGCGCTACGCCAAAGAGAACACCAGTTGAAATAAATTATACCAGCAACCCCAGCACCAGACCCAACATAGTTGACACAAGTGTAAATCAAATCTAAAATTCACTTTAGTCAAGGACGTAGCCAGCGAGGGGATCCAAGGGGTCCGGGCCCCTTCGAAATTTTTAATTGATGCTGATGATAAGAAATACCATTTTATGACATCAACCCGTAAGATAGATGTGGGTGTTAGAAGATGAAATGAATCTGAAAATGGTAAATAATAGTTTAAAGTAATTTACAACATTTCCATGAATATTTGCCTTTGTGAAGACTACAAAGCTAAAAGTTCAAAAGATCACTAAGTTGACAATCCAATAGTTTTGTTAGAAATTATACAATAACTCAGTATCAGGATTATAACACTACATGATAATAATTCATCTGCCATTACTGCACAAACTTTAGGGTTTGCGTAGAAAAACTGGATATCAAGAGAGATAAAATATCCACCAAATTCCCATTATCATGATAATTGTTATTTTCGATTAATAATCATGTAAAATACCACTTGCCATGCATTTCAATGATTTTGCTAACTATTAAAATATTTAGCTGGGAGCTAAAGAATGTCAAAATACCATAATAACCATACAGTTGTAGTTCGGACCACAGTTGCAAAGGGTTCGGACCCCTAAATTTTCAATTTTTACTTTTTTAGTAAACGATTATTATTATTATTTAAATAATTCAGCATTACTGGCATGTACTACTGAAAGATCGTTCTCAAAAAAGAAACGGATCAAGAACTTTTTAAGGGACAAAATGGGGGCCTTACTCTCTGTCCACTCCGGGAAAATATCAGTTATCTGGACCCTCAAAGTTTTTCCTGGCTACGTTCTTGACTTAAATGCTTTGTCAGTCTTTCATTACGACCGAAATTCTAGAATGTAAATGGTCCGTGTCACTGAAGACAATTTAAAGCGTCATAGCAAGTTTGTTCACACACTCTAGCAGTAAAAGAAGGAAACGCTCTAAAAGACGATTTACAATGTTTAAATCGACCCCAGTAAGTAAAACTATTTCGCCCAGATTTTTTCCTCATGCGCACTACAGTTCTGGTTGACATCGATCCCCTGTGCCATATCGACTGCTAGCAGACAGCACTCGCAGGTCAGCGGGGAGCAGCAGTATCGGATGGCGGGTGCCGATATCGATGGATGCCGGAGTCGGCGGACTGAAGGCTCAGACGGCGGGAAGCCTATAGCCCCGCGGAGGCGAGGTAAGGCTTCTGTCACTCGATACATGTACAGAAGGCCGTGTTTCCACTATTATATATGCACCTATCTGCGATGTCCGCTAGCCTACGTCAGAAGCAGAACTCAGACCAAAGCGTTGAAAGTTGGAAATCCTCAATTAAATAGATCTCTTCTACGTCTACATGGATTTGATGCTTGAGAATGTGACAAAGATTTTAACTTTTCTACACAAACTAAATCCAACTTTCTAGTAATAAAGCCACTAAGGTAACAATTGTCTATTAAAACTAAACGCTGACCAAATTAAACTTCGCATTATCTACCTTTAATTGTAATTTTGGTCCTATACGCTTGGAACTTGGCACATAACTTTTTATTCGTTCAAGGAAGATTCCCATTTGATTGATGTAATCCCTTGTCATCGTTTGGAATTATACTTAAAAATACATTATATGTAGGAAATACACTTTTAAGACAAAATTCTGATTGTATAACAAAGTGAGGGTTAATTTACTTGTTTCAAAAGAAAGTTAAAAGAGTTTTTGGTAGGGTTAAATTTATATTCTTTAGAAGAATTTGAGCACTTTCCCTTAAAGCTTTAATATTAATTTTTGTAATAGTAAGTGTATATACTGTTTAATACTTGTTATGTATCTGTTTAAACATTAAATTATAATTTTTACATTACAAATATATATTGACTACTTTTTTCATTAAATTTACACTATTCGATGTACAAAATGTGCAAATGAATGAATAAAGATTATTTTGATTTGATTAATGACTTTTAACTCCTAGAGAGCAGAATGCACCTCAACAATCCAAGGATGCACTGAGACGATAATGATTTTTGTTCTTTGAAGAGTTGCTGTACTGAAGAGACCTTGCCTTTTCAAAACATTACCGGAAGTTAAGGTGCCAGATTTGCAGTAAAAATCTAGTAAACTACTGGGTTTGGGTATTGAATCGCGTAACTCAAAACATTACCGGAAGTTAAGGTGCCAGATTTTGTAGTAAAAATCTAGTAAACTACTGGGTTTTGGGGTATTGAATCGCGTAACTCAAAACATTACCGGAAGTTAAGGTGCCAGATTTGCAGTAAAAACCTAGTAAAACTACTGGGTTTGGATATTGAATCGCGTAAACTCAAAACAATACAGGAAGTTAAGGTGCCAGATTTGCAGTAAAAACCTAGTAAACTACTGGGTTTGGGTATTGAATCGCGTAACTCAAAACATTAACCGGAAGTTAAGGTGCCAGATTTGCAGTAAAAACCTAGTAAACTACTGGGTTTGGGTATTGAATCGCGTAAACTCAAAACATTACCGGAAGTTAAGGTGCCAGATTTGCAGTTAAAAACCTAGTAAAACTACTGGGTTTGGGTATTGAATCGCGTAACTCAAAACATTAACCCGAAGTTAAGGTGCCAGATTTGCAGTAAAAACCTAGTAAACCTACTG
This sequence comes from Homalodisca vitripennis, assembly GCF_021130785.1. Classification (NCBI taxonomy): domain Eukaryota; kingdom Metazoa; phylum Arthropoda; class Insecta; order Hemiptera; family Cicadellidae; genus Homalodisca; species Homalodisca vitripennis. The sequence continues at coordinate 182,782,772 of NC_060211.1, forward strand.
GGTTTGGGTATTGAATCGCGTAACTCAAAACATTACCGGAAAGTTAAGGTGCCAGATTTGCAAGTAAAAACCTAGTAAACTACTGGGTTTGGGTATTGAATCGCGTAACTCAAAAACATTACCGGAAGTTAAGGTGCCAGATTTTGCAGTAAAAACCTAGTAAACTACTGGGTTTGGGTATTGAATCGCGTAACTCAAAACATTACCGGAAGTTAAGGTGCCAGATTTGCAGTAAAAACCTAGTTAAAACTACTGGGTTTGGGTATTGAATCGCGTAACTCAAAAACATTACCGGAAGTTAAGGTGCCAGATTTGCAGTAAAAATCTAGTAAACTACTGGGTTTGGGTATTGAATCGCGTAACTCAAAACATTACCGGAAGTTAAGGTGCCAGATTTGCAGTAAAAACCTAGTAAACTACTGGGTTTGGGTATTGAATCGCGTAACTCAAAAACATTTCCGGAAGTTTAAGGTGCCAGATTTGCAGTAAAAACCTAGTAAACTACTGGGTTTGGGTATTGAATCGCGTAACTCAAAAACATTACCCGAAGTTAAGGTGCCAGATTTGCCAGTAAAAACCTAGTAACACTACTGGGTTTGGGTATTGAATCGCGTAACTCAAAACATTACCGGAAGTTAAGGTGCCAGATTTGCAGTAAAAATCTAGTAAAAACTACTGGGTTTGGGTATTGAAATCGCGTAACTCAAAACATTTACCGGAAGTTAAGGTGCCAGATTTGCAGTAAAAACCTAGTAAACTACTGGGTTTGGGTATTGAATCGCGTAACTTCAAAACATTACCCCGAAGTTAAGGTGCCAGATTTGCAGTAAAAAACCTAGTAAACTACTGGGTTTGGGTATTGAATCGCGTAACTCAAAACATTACCGGAAGTTAAGGTGCCAGATTTGCAGTAAAAATCTAGTAAACTACTGGGTTTGGGTATTGAATCGCGTAACTCAAAACATTTAACCGGAAGTTAAGGTGCCAGATTTGGCAGTAAAAATCTAGTAAACTACTGGGTTTGGGTATTGAATCGCGTAACTCAAAACATTACCGGAAGTTAAAGGTGCCAGATTTGTAGTAAAAATCTAGTTAAAAACTACTGGGTTTGGGTATTGAATCGCGTAACTCAAAACATTACCGGAAGTTAAGGTGCCAGATTTGCAGTAAAAATCTAGTAACAACTACTGGGTTTGGGTATTGAATCGTGTAACTCAAAACATTACCGGAAGTTAAGGTGCCAGATTTGCAGTTAAAAAATCTAGTAAACTACTGGGTTTGGGTATTGAATCGCGTAACTCAAAACATTACCGGAAGTTAAGGTGCCAGATTTGCAGTAAAAATCTAGTAAACTACTGGGTTTGGGTATTGAATCGTGTAACTCAAAACATTACCGGAAGTTAAGGTGCCAGATTTGCAGTAAACATCTAGTAAACTACTGGGTTTGGGTATTGAATCGTGTAACTCAAAACATTACCGGAAGTTAAGGTGCCAGATTTGCAGTAAAAATCTAGTAAACTACTGGGTTTGGGTATTGAATCGTGTAACTCAAAACAATACGGGAAGTTATAAGGTGCCAGATTTGCAGTTAAAAAACCTAGTAAACTACTAGGTTTTGGGTATTGAATCGCGTAACTCGCATCTTAGATGAGTTCTTTCTAGAAGTCTCAAACACACGTTCGTGTTGCTGTCTCAGTCGTTTTGACTCTTCCGACCTCACCCGGTCGAGTTCCGTAAACGCTTTGAAAACAGCGCGTCATGTTTACAGCGTGTGAACAACACAGCGCGCATTGACGGGCAGACCAAGGTCACGTGACGGGGTCAAGGCTGTGTCAGTCGATATCCGATATCTCTCGGCACCACTCTGCGGTGTGGCACTGCCCCGGGTCACCGGAAACTGCTGCATTGGCCTACTTGAACATCAACAAAAATACTCACTATCAAGGTTTTTTTTAAGTGTACAGCTTTTAAAACTCGTCCAGATACTGTACGGCAATATTGCGGTCTCGAATAAAATGTCTAGGAATTTTTATGATTTTTTCGTTTTTTTGTTTGTTTTTGTTTTATTTTGCTAAATCGTAATATTGCTTATTGTACCCATTACACGAGTTACCAAGTCCTGTCAGAACCGATGAAGAAATTAAGGTAATTCTGATTTATAGTTTTATTCGTAGGCTACTGAATCGGTAAACATTCAAATTATTGGTGTCATCATTTTCAGGTATTTCATAATACCAGTCTACTGAAAGGCACTCAGAAAAACCTTGTCCAAGTTTGGTTTTAGTAAAAAAAAGACGAAATAGTCAATTAATTATTGTTGTCACTCTCATCTCTGCATTTTCAGGATTTTATGGTTTTTGCCAATTATGACTGCCATATAATAATGTCAAAAAATAAATCTTATCAGATTTCAACATTACGAGTAACTAGTTAGATTACACAAAATAAGTAGAGCTAAGTTTAACTAATTGCAACACTACAAATCAATCTTGGAATGATGAATATACTTGAATTGGAAATTTAATAAAATAAAACATATTTAGGCCTATCTGAAATATAATGGTGGAGGACGAGTACGGAATATTCAATATTCTTTTTTTCTGTGCGCTTCAGTTCTGCTTTAAAAAACACTCTGCTGCTAAACATACCAATTAGACAATAAATAACTTAAATTAAATTAGACCACTCCACTTTGTTCGTTACTATTCACTTAATTAAGTCAGATTTACAGATACAAGGATTAAGATGTATAACTGGGTACCATAACTTGGCGACAATAATTATTTATCACTCGAGTAGCAATAATCGAACTCATAATTTCTGTAGTAGCAGTTGAGTAGTAGCTAGCGTGAGCCAGGTCTACCTGATGAAGGTCTACTTATCTCAGAGGCCACCTCTTATCTTATCTAAGGCATTAGGTCTACTTCGACAGTCGTCATTGGTTTTTCAGCTGACAACACTTTGTAAATGTTTGAATGTAAAGTGTAAAAGCTAGAATATGTTGTAGAAACAAGTAAAAATCATTAATTTTTGCGCAAACTTCTTGAAATTTCCAAAAACGTTCTTCATAAATTAAATAATTCAATGAAAGCCTAAAGTGGGTGCAGAACCAGATACTAGACTGTCTTTCTTCGAAGAAAATACTGGTGGATTTATGGGTTCATTTGTTCCTTCAGTTTTTTTCTACGTGTTCACTCTAGAACTATGTGTTTATTATTAATACTGTCAGTATTTTAAGGAATGACAGTATAATCTCGGTTGTGTCTTGATAACGTTTAACGAACATTATTTCTGCAGGAAAACCATCAATAAAATCAATAAAACGTCAGTGTTGGATCAATATCATCAGTGCAGAACTATTCACATGGTGGGCAGTAGATAATTTTCTGGAAACATAAGAACTAAAAGAAAACCAACAAACACTCCTGAAGAGAATAATGATAATCGTGATCAAATTCGTTTAATAGGTTGGTCGTAGGTGGTTGGTCGGCGAATGCTTAGTTCAGCTTTAATAATTAGTGTTGTGTTTAGTGTTAAGCTATTAAGTGCATGTTTTAGAGATAATGATTGCAGACACACAAAATGGTGGTTGTGATTTCTGACTTATGCGTGTCACAATGCTCTGGCATGGTTTGTTTATTTTAACCTAGTTTGTAACTATGCGTTAAATTAGTTATTTACCTGAAGAAGATATCGGATTGCAGATCTCGAAACGTGGTGGTAATTATTTTTTGTATCACTAAACAATGGCAAATGTCCGGAAAACATCCTGTTTCCTTCACAATCTTTCCATCGTCAAAAAAAAACTTCAAACACTAGAAATGGAGTTGCTTAAAAAGAGGCCAGCAATGATCATATCTGGTCTTATTTATGACACCATACAATTCACTTTTGAATTCTAAAAACTTTTGGAATTCAGAGCAAGGCCTCCAGAAGCAAACAAAATATTGTACTCTACTTTGCACATAAACATAGTAAACTTTGAAGATGATTTTTGCTGACTATGGTTGTCTCTATGGCCAGACCAAATCAGCCTCTCCACGATAATAACCCAAGATGACGTGCAGAATGTGAAGGGCTGAAAACTACTATGTCGTAAAAGTTCTATAACAGTAGTACTTCCGCTAGAAGTAGCATATTTGAATAAAGCCATAATTATTTGTCTAGAAATAATTATGTGTCCACTGTTAAAGTTCTTCAGCTTTTACAGGTTTTGAGCAGAAAATACTGACGTAAAAGATTATTTAGAAAAGAAAAGGACCCATTACCGAACCTTGTGAAATACCCGAAATAACCGTCCTGTATTGTATAGGAAGGTACTGACAGAAAATATGCACAAATTGAGTTTATTACATTTTGCTGAGTTGACACAATATTTTGCTGAGTTACCATTGTGTAATCTAAAACTGGCTTTGGAAGTGGAAAACATTGGCCAACGAATCATTGTATCAGAGAAAATGTTTACGTTTTCAAATGTGTTATCGTAGTATGAGTGTTAGCATTATATCTTACAGACTGAATTTTGCCATATATTTAACCTATAACCGAAAATAAAATGTTTGAGTTTGAATTCTTCTTATGTGAAAGGTTTAGTTTTAAACAATTTTAAAGTGATAAAACCTTAATTTCGAAATCTATTTAGAGAGGAAATTTATTCGGTTCAGTATTTCCATACTTGTTTGTAATTTTGTCTGTTCCTCTCTCTTACGTAAGCGATTCCTGTGTATTCCAAAGACTAATGCTACTTCAGTTGTGATCACGTGGCGACCTGGAAGACGAGTTTGTAACGTCAATTTCAAGGTGTGTTGCCAATCCAGAAGTGTTGCCAACTTAGGTAAAAAAACGAAGGACACCGTCAATTTTGTTGCCCAACCCCTTAGATTTACATTTTGAAAAGAAAATATTTATGGGAAATAATTTAAGGATGTGACGAGAAAAATATAAGCAACAGTAATAGTCCAAGTATGCTAAGTTCATACTATTCTTTACCGGTTTCTTGAGGTAAATGGGAACTTGCGGTGTAAATAAGTGGGACAAAATTGATCCCAATATTGTTTGCTTTTATCCAGGTTATAATATTGTCGTAGAAAGTCTGATGATCCTATCTCGTCAATGATAAATTGTTTAACTTTAGGGACATTTTCTCAGGAATTATATAAGATATCATAACTTTTCTACTTTTTAATGGCAACTAAATAAACAAATGATTTAACAAATTTAGAAAAAAAGCATAGGAACAAGACATGGGCCGGTTTTGTTGCCCGTTGAAAAGCCCTAAAACTGGCAAAGTCAAACAATCACCAACAGAGATGAGTTTTAGATGGAATAAATAAAGTCGGCATGTGGATAAATTAATTTTGTCGTATTTCTAGTTTATTACTATATACAATTCATTGAGAAATATCATCAATTATGGATGTTATGTCGTTTGCGGTAAAACGCAACGCCGACCTCACCTTGTGTAGCGCAATTCACCACCCCCCCCCCCCCCCACCCCCCCCCCCCCCCACCCCCCCCCCCCCCCACCCCCCCCCCCCCCCACCCCCCCCCCCCCCCACCCCCCCCCCCCCCCACATGTTGCCATGGCCGATTTTTCCTTTCGTTGATATTTCAGACATCTTTATTTTCCTTGATTCTCTTTTTTATCTTCCTTTTTGTTTTGGCCAATGTATTTTAAATTACAGTTGTCACAATGAATTTGGTAAATTCCAGATTTTTTTTATCATCATTTATTTTATTCTTTGGAATTTCTAATATATTTTTAGTTTAATTTTGGAATTTGAGGATACATTAATATTGGCATGATTTCTAAATTTTTAGTACTTTCTGTTTGTAAATTGTAGTAAGAAACAGATCTATTTTCAGGTTGTTTACATTTAGTCTGATAGAGAGCTGTTCTAGAATCATTTTCTTCTTTATCATGTTATAATAATTAAGTTTTCAAGAGAGTACATGTCGTTGCAAGTATAGTTCAGAGGAAAGGTTTAAATTTTAATATTATTTAAAGGTTACTGGTAATAACCATTTAGTATTCAACAGTCAGAATAATTTTATATATCAAGATATAAAGCTTTTAACAAAGATTTTTGGGTGAAACATAGTTAAGTTACAGTGTGAACTTTGAGACTGTACCAACAGCAATAGGTCGTGGTACAAAGACATTTTCAGGAAGTTTTTAGTTCCGTGTATTTAGCCTCGTTTATAATAGAGAAAAGTACATTTTATTTTGAGTTAAATTATCATCTTTATTTTATTTGAGTTTGATAAGAAAGTTAAATATTTAGTTTGATTTTATTTTTGAAACAAGAAGTTAACTTTCATTTATTTTGTTTTACTTCAAAGAAGAAAACCTTTTCTTGGGTAAAAATTTACGACAAAATTGGTTGCGTAAACTTTTTTGGAATTACAATTAAATATCTGACAATTACAAGGATTGTTATTTTAAGTCCAAATTAATGAGCTAGTAGTTAATACAATGATTAGAGGAAGTCTTCTGCTGTTTATCTACCCTTAACAAATATAACTAATTAATTTTTAAATTAGATTATTGAGTGCAGTTAAACTAATCAAAAAAGTATGTAAAGATATTGTGTGAAACATGGATCTCTCTACAGTAACATACTTATGATAACCTAATCTAAACCTAGCTAAATCTAATTACATAGTAACAAGTAGTAGGTAGGGACAGAGTGGCCTTCGAATAATACCAAAGTACTACCAGAAGCTCTTTCGGCGATAACTATGAAGGTTTCAACGTAATTTGAATAAATGCTAATCATCAGATATTCTTACTCAATTCAACCCGTCGCGTCGATTATTTTTCGTTGATCTACAACTAAATTTGTAAACTCTCATTCTGCAGCTAGTCTCGTTACTTTTTAGCTCCCACTTGGTGTGAGTAGAGCTGGAACGACATACCTCGTTTGTTTTGTGTTCTTTAAAGAAAGTCTTAATTTAAAACTAATCGTTCACTATCCGAAGGGTTAAGTTCCGATGACACAAATTTCTATTAACTCGGCTTCTCCAAAGACAATTCTATCATAGACACCTCCATTTTATTTATTATTTATTTATACATCATTTATTCATTAGTGGTTCTGCTAAGTTATAAAATTTGTCAGCAGAGTCGAACACACAATGTAAAAAGCTATACAATCTAAATCAGTTTTTATGTGTTTAAATTATTTTATTTATTGTCCCTATTTAAAGTCTATGGCACTGGATGGGCTTAAAATAACAATCACAAAAGTGGCTAGTAAAGATAACAACCGCAACCAAAAATACTGACGTAACGTCAACAATAAAACTAACGATAAATAGATCTATGCCAAACAATAACAATAATTCAACAAGAAGAACAGCAGTGAGAACATAAAAGAACATTATAACAAATTAAATAAATACTAACGGAAATACTGTAGAGTACAAATATACGAACATCTCTATAAATTTTAACAATAGTAACAACAATATGTTTAATTCCTTTAACGTCAACAATAAAACTAACGATAAATAGATCTATGCAAAACAATAACAATAGTTCAACAAGAAGAACAACAGTGAGAACATAATAGAAAAATTATAATAAATTAAGTAAATACTAACGGAAATAGAGTACAAATATACGAACATTTCTATAAATTTTAACAATAGTAATAACAATATGTTTAATTCCTTTTTAGACAAGTCTGTAGTGTTTCGTGGGTTAAAGTGAAAAATATTTTCAGTGGTATTGTAGTGTATGGAGTGAGTTTCTAGCTACATATTCTCTTTTATTACACATTTTTAGCTTCCAACACTTTCTATGTCTGTTAGCATATTAAATATTTTAGATTTAAATCGTAAAGGATTCATAGAGGTATCGTCAATACAATCAGGAATCTTATTATACAGGTATGGCACGATATAATTCGGTAGACGCTCTCCATAAATGTATATTGGCGACCAATTCCCTACTAGGTGTCGACCCACTGGGTGACCATCTATCTGAGGGAGAGTCCAAACTAAGAACAGCCGTCACAAATGAGTTAATGTGATTCACTTAAGTACAGTTTCGCCTGTACTTGATGTGACATTGTGAACTCTATTTAATCAACGCAAAGCAGTCCATCGGAATTTATTTTAACGGAATAAAACGGGACGGAAGTTCGCCGTGTTCCGGAGTCACGTTTCCGTGTGAATGCCGTAGAAGAAGACGAAATCCCGAGCGGTGCGCACCGTTCCACGTCGGTTCCAGTAACGGCGTTATCCCGGCGTGAGCTGCAAGGTCGAGTTCAAGACCGGAGGAGGAGGGTGAGGACGTTCACTCGACCTGGTAACGAGGGCGCACCGAAACCTGGCGGCTCTCGAACATTTCACACTCCTTTCTCCTTTTGTGTCACACACTGTGTGCTTGGTCAAACGTTGGGAACGTTACGTTTGTGTAGAACTCTGTGTTTGTTCTTCGGTACGAACTTTTCACGGTCCAAAAATGTGCTTACTTCCTGCCGTGCCGTAGTCGTGTACAACGGTGGACTACCGTCTGGTGCATCTCTGGTTTTCATCATCCTTCGAACATCTGAACCCAGAAATGCTACTTAAGGCAGTATCTATGGTACTAGAATTCGATCAATCTTTCTCTATAATTTGTTCCCAAAAGTTATTACCCTCCTGTTTCAACATTTTTCTCTCATCCACCACACCTAGTGTAACTTATCATGTTGGAAGTTAAAATTAATTCACAACCTACCCCTTGCTAAAATCGGTATTATGAATCCCCGACCTGAATATTCCAAACTTTTAGTATCCTTAACATATACTTCCCTAAACCCGTGATTAGTAATAATAGTAATTATTTATTTCAGTAAAACAATTGACAATATTACAAATTGCAAACGTTATTACATAATAGTAATTATTAAAAGATATATAAACTATCCCTATCCTAATTTATTAAATTCACTGTCAATTCCTCATATTAATATGTGAATACACCGATATATATTTGTATATTGCATTTTTCGAACATCAGAAAAGGAGAAATAAAATAATGATAAAATGACAATTTTCATCCCAGCCCACTGTAAACAGGATAAATCATCAACAGGATAAAATCCCCTAACAACAAAAAGTGTCTTAATCGAGATTTGAATTATTTGGGTTCATTTATTCGTTTAAGGTCTCCAGGGACCTTATTGATTATCTTGACCCTAACTTGAGACTGCAAGTATTCGAATTTAGTTGTTCAGTTCTGAAGTTGTCTCTGCCTCTGGTCTCGTATTGGTGTAGGTATCTGCCCTGAATTAGTTCGCGTTTTCATCGGCAGTACAGGGTGATATCGAAATGTAGAGGTTGGGTAAGGTCAACAATCCAAACTACATGAAACCAATTATATACGACTCTAGGTTTTAATTTTGAAAGATTCTGACAGCTTTCTTTTGAGTTGTGAATGCTCTGTCAGACTTGTATTTAGAACAGCTTCCGCATAGTCTCAAACCCTATGCCAATTATGGATGTACTAGGCCAAAGAAGGCCTCAGACAATCAGTATATCTAAGTAACAGAATGTTGCTAGACTGCGCAAGACTGCAAAGGTCGATGTGACCACTCCAGGTCAGTCCCCGGTCCAGGTGCATCCCCATAAACGTGATGGATTAAGCTTCATCTAGTATAGCTTCTTCCGCCATCACATTCGGTCGGCACTCGCCTTCTTGTTGACGGAGACAAAATAATGATTACGTTAATTTTGGCACAGTTTGTTTTCAGATTTTTCTTTGAAAAGTGCTCGATTCTCGATGATGAATTTCAACCTGTTCACGTAAATGAAAAAGAATATTGACCCCAGAATTGAACCCTGGGGAACACCATAGGGCATTTTAATTTACTTGACAGGGGGGTGTTCACGGCCTACACACGCTCCGCAGCAGAAAAGCAGCTCCCCTTTGCAGGGTGTGCTTGAAACTCGCTTGAACGGCCATTGGTGGTGGTTTGGAAGACACTTTCAAGCCGTTGGTCCCCAGGTTAAATGTTAGAGAGGTTAAATTTTAGAGCTTCTTAACCCTAATAACTTCTCTTGGTAAAAACCTTTACTTTTATTTTTTACTTTACACTACTCTCTGCCACTAAGGTATGACAAAACCCCAGCAGTGATCACTTCTGGCTGGTTTATACCTTCCAGTTGATCCTACCACTGGGCACAGCAAAAACCGATGTGTCACTTAAATCTGGGCAACCTTATGGATGTCCAGGAACGGCACATCACTAACCGCAAATGTCGAGATTCTGGGGTTCAAGGGCTATTCGATAGGTATAGTCTACTGCGGGAGATGACTGTTGGAGTTGGTGGGGTTTGTTCCCTAACCTAAGAGGTTTTTGCTTGCCTCAACAATGGTGTGCAATCCCCCTGCCTACTTTGACTTAAGAGGCTGGTTCATAGCTTGTCTCCCTTCTTCCGGGGAGACATGACTATGACATTTAGTGCCCTTAACCTTCCTCATGGATCTCGATAGGAGGCGGATTCTACTCCCTAACCTTACCCATCCTGAATATCCTGTCACTCCGGACGCAGTGCTGAGATTCTTATAGGACTAAGTGCAGTTTATAAGCTTATTATCCTATAAGAACAAAAAAAAGGTATGACACAATGTGCGTGTAGGTGATTGCTAATCGCCACTCTACCGGACGCGATATACTGTAAGCACGCGGCACACCGCAATTGGATGTCGTACAACCGGTAACCGCGAGTTCGGCAAGTATCGATATCACAGTCGGTATCGATATCGGCATCGGTGTCAGACCGTGTCTTGCCGGGTAAAGTTACAACACTCGATACTACAACAACAGAGTCGGGGTTTCCGTGTTCGGGGTTTCATGCCTATATTGAAGTGTTGTGTGCCAGCTGTAGTGGGCCAGAGGTCAACAGTATAGTAAGGGTGTATAATCTAGACACGAAACTAAGTGTGTGTATTTGAAAGCTAAGGGAAACGGCTCTTGACCATGCAGCTGGTCGAATGCTTGCAGGACAACGTTTCTGTTGCAGCGCCGTTTTTGGACATCACAAATTTTCCGGATGTCTCGGTTTCTGCTCTGATTTCTGAGCATTTCGCACAGGAGACTGTAATCAAACAATTCAATCTTAAATATGAACCCTCTTCAGCAAAATTTGAAAGAGATTTAAGAAACGAAAACATTTAAATGTGCAACAGATTTCACCAAAGATAATCGTGATAATTTCCTTAATTGTCCTTACACTTCCGAAAGCATGGATGAAGCATTCACTGTACTTATTAAGCGTCTGAATTTTCACTTGCCCATATACAATAATAAAATAGCAACTTCAAAGAATGGGTAATGCCTGGTAAAATCTGCAATCTGGTAATTACTCCAGATATTCTCTACTTAAGATAAGGGCTCAATTTTATTATTTAATTTATTTAGAATCCAAAAGCGAAGAATTTATTGTTTTCGAAAAAAATATGCAACATAAAAAACCCCTTATGTACGCTTATGTACTGATCAAGCGCAGCTCCAAGCACATAGTGATGCCACTTTCTTAATTGATTAATCTTTCATTCGCCTTACGCGTTTTCCTTTCCACTGTGAATACAGCAAAAGTGGTTCCGATTTTCAAGAAGGACGATCTTTGCATCGCAAGTAAACCTTCGTGGTTCTATCCTTCCGGTCCTGAGAAACTATTTCGAAAAGGTTTTCATTACGAGACTTGAACGCTTTTTTGAACGGTTCAAAATTCTTAATCCTGAACAGTTCGGATCCAGGAAAAACAAATCGACCATTGGTGCTGGTATATAACTCATCTACTGTGTTGCTGATGGCTTGGAGAGGCAAGAAGAAGTGCTCGGCATATTTCTCGACCTTCCATGTCTTTGACTGTGTGCATCATGTGATACTGTTGTGTGTCATGTAACACTATTGTGACCATGTAACACTGTTGTGTGTCATGTAATACTATTGTGTATCGTGTGACACTGTTGCATCAGTTATGAACAAGTCCGAAGTCAGCCGTATAAATTGTTTTGTCATACCTTAGTGGCAGAGTAGTGTAAAGTAAAAAGAATAGCGCTGCTTCAAGTACATCTTGACGCCACTTTCTAAATTGAGTAAACTTTCCAGTTTTTATTTTCAGTTCAGAGATTAAAAAATAACTAATTTAAAAAATATTTTTTATTTTGAATTTATGTTCGAAGGTTTAGGATATTTTTTTGCATCGTCATCAATATTAATTAACTGGAATGCAGCCCCAGCAGCTCTGGTAGTTGTATTGTTTTTCCCACTAACATTCGTGATCGGTGAATTTTAGGCGTAATTACCCACAAAAACTGAGGACCCAGCCTACTTCTGCAGTTGTTCACTCATTAACTAATACGAGTATTTACTCCCCAGGTGCCGAAAACCAATTTGAATTGCATAAACACACAACTTAGTTTTCAGAAAATTGATAGAAAAATTGCACTAAAAACAAAGTGGACATTGGGTTTTGGTAAGATTCGAAAAACAAAAAGGATTAAAAATGACAAGCAATATTTTTGTGTCAGATCTCATATTCTTTAACTTGAAGATAACTATTCAAATAACTATGTGTCTGGCAGTTGTTTTCAGGTTTACCGATGTAGGAAAAGTGTAATTTGGGGGGGAAAATAATGTTTGATGGTTTTACATCTTTCAGTGCCTTCCCATTCCGATTCCCCATCACCAAATTTAACGTGGCTGACTATCAATAATACCTTTCCGAGATAAACTCTATCGATTTGACGAAAACTATTTTGTCTGCTTATAAGGTAAAAAATGAAATGAAAAAATCTTTATTTATACAGGCAGTTAAGGCCGCATGGCCCTTCCTTACACATAACCTGTGACAATGTAAAATTTAAAAAATGAATTAAATATTACCTTAAGAATACAAAATTAAAAAGTAATTACATTTAAACAATGTGGAGAAATTAATATAATATTTTAACATATAAAAATGAAAATTTAACAAATTAATAAATTAACTACTTCTTTAATTCTTAAAACACATACAATAAAATGATACTTTTTATATACAAATAAATTAAAGTATTTATTGCTAATGAGTCCTAACTTTTATTACACACAATCTCACATTCATCCCTCTGCCAGTTTCACGCCCACAGCATCTCAGACCGAATCTGCTTCGGTTTCGCGACAAACCGGAAACGGCTATCGATGGAAGTAATAGTTTGGGGAAGGGCATTCCACAACCTACAAGCCATTACATGAAAGGATTTATCAAACACTGCAGTCCTGTGCTGAGGCATTTTCAAAATGTACGAGCGGAGCGAGTGCTTCTTACACCTACATGAGACACAGATTAAAAATATTCCAAAACATATCTTGGAAAACCACACTTTAATAATGAATGAACTAGTTTTAGAATATTTGACTGAATATAGTACGGTGTGATGTGCTGCTCCCGTCTCACATCGTAAACGTAACGTATACAATAGTTTTGAGTTCTTTGCAGCTTCTCACTAAGTACTATCGTCATATCATTGATCACGGAGTTACAGTAATTATTGAAATGTGGAAGTACAAGTGATTCAGTCAAAAGCAGTTTGATATGTTCTGGTAAAGATCGTTGTAAACGTTTGAGTGAATGAATAGATGCGAAACCCATTCACAAATCTCCGCAACAGCGTCAGTCCAAGTCAAAGTCGAGTTTATAGTCAAACCAAGATCTTTCACCTTGTTGCAGTACGGTAAAGCGTTAACATTTACAGTTAACGTTTAAATAGTATTGAAGTATCATAATATATCGTAGTAATACTCGTAATATAGTATATTAGTAGTACAATATATATGTACTAACGTATATGTGTTGGAATACCATTTGGTTGTGAAATAGGTTTGATGTCGAATTTGATTCAAATATTCTGAATTTAAAAAAAAAATTGTATAAAATTGTATTAAAACTTGGAGATTTATATGTACTATTGGAAATCCATCTTCAGCTTGTCAAAGATCTGAATTGACAATCTTAACTAGCGAGTTATTTATGTGCGCTAAGATTGGCACACAAGGGCGACGTTGTGTGAAGAAGAACTTGTTTCGGAAACCGGTCCAGTGCCTCACTTGCCGAGCGAGTATACCAACACTAAATAACGGAGCCTCACTCTTTCCAAAATCTCGATTTGTCATTTAGGAGTTTCTCTCACACATGTTTAACTAACCAAACTGGCATATTGTGATTAGAGGACCTGTCAAAGCGATTTATAATAAATATTAAATTTGTATATAATTCGATTTGTCGTTTGTACTTCTATTAATTTTAATAGTATTTTCATTATTATTTTATTTTAACTTAGTTCAGGATTTTATTACATAATCCAACTACGCGTACTTTATATTGTGTAAATTTATAATTTATAAATGGCGATAGCGTAATATAATTTTAATAAGGGTTGAACCATAAAGTGTATTTGCTTCGTCGGGACTCGAACCTGGATCTCCTACAATTTATGTTATGGATAAAAATGAGTCGCAAAATGTGTTATTAATTCAGCTAATTCTTTTTGTAAAATATTCATTGAAATGCGAGGGAGGTTATGAAGAGATAAATTAGACGACATATTTTGGAATTCAGAAACAAATGTAGTACTTATGATTTTAATCCAAATTTCACTGACGCTAAATAGCTGTTGACACTTTCAGCTGACAGTTCGAAAAATTGGTTGAAACATCTGTTTACATTAATTAAATTTTATAAAAGTATTAAGAAGTATGCTTAAATCATTAGTGTAATGCTTATATCAAAGAAAAATATAATATCTAAATTTTTCTCCAGATTGCGCCCATGACATGTTCACAAAGACGTGTACCCCATCTGGTACACACGATCTTTCACAACTGCCGTCGTGTACCCGATCTGGTACACACCGGGCTTTTGTAAAGTGCGTCGTGCGCCCGATGTGGTACACGTTGCTATGCATTTCATTATTGCGTATTATTGTTTGCCTGTCTTAGTGGTTTGTTAAATTTGATCCTGCACTTAAATAAATGCCTCAGACTATCGTGTACCTCGAATGGCGCACGATTGCTTAATGTTTAAGGTAAATCAATTTTTTTAGGTACTCCTTGGGGTACACGGTGAAAAATTGAAAAAAAAAAACTTAGTGAAGTAATTGTTTTTGTGCAAAATTGCGAAAGCATACATACCTTTCTCGTTATACTTTGACGTAAAAATACCGATTACGGTTTTTGCCATTATTATTGAAAAATTCGGCGGCAAATTAAAAAGTCTGGAAAAACGCCGACGTTTGTGAACCTGTTAAAACATTTAATGAACTGTAACAAATAGATTTTAAAGCACTGCTATAAAACCAAACTTAATGAACAAAGTTTTAAATGTGTTCATATTAAGTTACTCCAAACTGGTGGGCTTCCTTGGTATTGTGATATTTTAACAATGGCTTATAGAAAAACAGAAAAAAGAATACCAAAGTGCCTCAACGATTTATTCTTTTCCAGACCACAGTACGAAAAACGACAAGACTTTTATAACGCAAAACTTTACAAACGATTATTTTGGAATTTTGCATGAACTTTAATAAGGATTTCCCCCTTATACCGGACGTAGATATGAAGAAGGTAGGACTTCTCCTAATTACACCATAAAACATTATTATTATCATCGAACATTCTAAAGTATGATATATCTTAAACATCATCGAATGCGATTAAATATATCTTAAACATTCTAAACAAATTCATTCAAACAAGTATGGTAATCAAAACACGTGTTGTAAATAACAAGTTTGTGCATTTGCAATACTTTATGACTGTTGCAAATGCTTATAGAAAACACTTCACAAATACAGTTCATAAAATATTTGTTTTTAGCTAGCAAGATAAATAATTATAGTTAATTCCAATGAAAAACAATTACCAACAAATCATAAATAATAACCATTAACAATTTTGATCAAAGTTGCATAATATCATGCACAGTTTTATTGAGAGGACATTTAATAAACATAACTGAACAATCCACCAGTAAAGAAGATATATATAATATATATATATATATATATATATATATATATATATATATATATATATATATATAATAAGTAGTTGTATTATTATTTCTGAAATAAACATTTATTTTCAAATGTACGTCCAGGTCTTGATAAGTATCAGACTTGAAACTGCATCAATTCTGTTTGTTTTCTGGAACACTAGGTCAAGGTCGGTGTTAATCAGAAGAAAAGCCAAATCAACCGTATCAGTCGATAAGATTACATTCTTGCATTATCTCTCAAAATGCAGCAGCATATGCAGCAACAACAACAACAACAAAAGGCGTAAATCTGCATTACGACAATAAATTCTTATGTTTAAGAAATGAAATAGCTTTCAAAATAGCTCGGTGTGTAATTTTATTTTTTTCTAGTATCCGGTGTTTTTATAACGTTCACTCTCCCATGTCAAAACATGAGTAATTTATAAATATAGATCGGTTTTTTACCGCTAAGACTTTTGCTATTTGTTTGTTAGTAGGTACTCAGGGGTGATAAATGTTGACTATTCAATGTAAATTAAGGTTATTATATTACTGGCTGAGCGTTAGCGAAGCCTTCCACTCGATAGGCTGGAAAAAGTATATTTCTGTATGTATGTCTGTCTGTCTGTCCGCACGATATTCCGAAAACGAACTGATCAATAGACATGAAATTTTGGACGATGATTCGTTTCTGTATAGGCTATACTGGTTTTGACGATGATGCTTGTCACTCATTAGCGAATACTTTTACATTGGTCTTATGGATAACCACGATGGCAACGCGAAAATATCAGAATAAATAAACTTGTAAACAAACAAACTGAGAACAATAACATTTTAACATGTGAAACGATTATTCATGAGAGCAAAAAAAAAAAAAAAACAAATAACAGTCGTACGATGTTGAACCCTCCCTAGCTCAATCGGGACTTTATTATTTTAACACCGCTATCAAACCCAACTTAACAAAAAAACGTTTAATAATATCATGTAGCAAGACATCCTCGAGAAATATTGCATGTAAAAACTGTGTTTACAAAACTTCATTTCAACTTAACCCTTTCCCGGGCCAGGCGGCAATATATTGCCTGCCATAGATCGTGTCTGAAAAGTGCCCAGGGCGGCACTTCTTTACAAAAATACTGAACATCAAATGATTAAAGTTTTATGTTTTTTTATTCCCTGGTATATTTTGTAGATATTTAATATGAATATAATTTTATTTGGAGGTCTATGCATTTTAATTTCGTAATTGTCACGTGACATTATTCAGGTGGACTCGATCTATTGTTGTTAATTCTTTAATGCCTTTAGTAAAAAAAAAAAAAAACGCAATCGTTACCATTGTATGCTGGATTCCTTCTTCATTATTTTATTTTTTTGTGGTTGTAAATAATTAGTAGTGTTAGTAGTTACGTGCTTAGCTATTGTGTGTAGTAGTTACAATGACTGACAATTTGCGATCTCACGGGAGTGAAATTGTAAGTAGCATATTTGTAAATAGAAAAAAAGTGTAAATAAATTTCAAATAAAATTGTGTAAATATTCTGTGGTAAATAGTGTTTTTTTAACTGTAATTGAAACTGTTTAATGGATCCTACAATCATCAGTTTACCGGTACATCCGTAAATGTGAATATTTATTTTACGTTTCTTGCAGTTAAGAGTCAGTTGCTTTATCACTTGTTGCGAAGTACAAATTATGCGTATTTATACAAAATGTGTCATAAAAAATTTATTTATGAGAGAAATAACACAAAATTTTGTATTGGTTGTTCCTTTATAAAATTTACAATATAAATAACATAGCTATCTACAGTAAAATTATTTTTCCTTTTTTAGTTATTTACGAAAAAAAATTAAAAAATTAAATTTTTTTTTATGTAATCCATTAAAAACATTATTTATTTTTTTTAAATTTTAAATTACTTAAAACTACATCTTTATATTTTTTTGTTGATAGTATATATCTATACAGAGTAATTTGGTGCAACTTTTAGGTCATTCTCTAATGTTTATGCAAAGTTATAAAATTTTAATCTAAGAGACTGCAAAATCGCCAATTTTAGCCTGGCACTTTTATTTTGACTAGTCACAAGGGGATAGATATGTGAAAAAATTTTGCAACATCTCATATTTGGTCCTGGCCCTGAAAGGGTTAAACAAGAATGAGTTCTATGATTGTGCCTGTTCAACTACGGATATTTGGCTGAGCATCATTGAAGCCTATCACTCAATAGGCTGGACAACAATTTCTCCTTTGTCTGCGGGGGGAATGTAAACATACATTTTCTGTATAATATTGTCTGTCTGTCCCTGTCTGTCTGTCCACAGCACATCTCGAGACTGAAATGAGTCATAGATTAGAAAAGGTTGCAATACAACCTCAGCGAAGCCTGCTAAGCGCCACATGTGTGGCGTTCCCGCTTTCTTGTATACCGGATGTCCCCGTAAACTCTCTGGACAAAGGTATACCACGTTATTGCTCACGTCAACACAAACATATTTCACAATATGAACATGATCTCTGATGCTTAGTTTTTCCCATATTGTCTGTCTGTATGTGTCTTTTAGAAAAACATATATATTTAAAAATGAATAAGTTTTAATTGTACCAATTTGGATCAAATGTTTTACGATAACAAGGTCAATTACCAAAATAATTATAATTAAATCATATTTAGTATTTTAAAAAATTTCTGTCATTAAAAGTTTTTTAAAACTTTTGAATATCTTAAAAAACCACACCATTATTTTTACAAGAACTTACATGAGTAACAGTTTTTTAGAGGATATTATCACAAATCTAATGGCACCAACATTACTTAAATAGAATAATAAATAACTGGTTTAGAGTAAATTTACTGTGACAAGACATGGCTCACATTGAGGTTCTCAGCGAATAGTCTAACAATACAAACACTGAATAAATGGCAGCTCTTCAACTCATGTATTCCAATTCATATCCGACGATGGCATCTTCAATGCTGAAAGACCTCGTGAAATAAATTTAAAACTATTCTAGAATTGTGTATTTCTTTTACAGCAACATTTTTTATTGCAATCAAAAGAGCTCCTACTTCAATGAAATTCCAAGAAAGTTTCAGTTTAGTAGCAGATAACGGAATTTAACGGAATGGTTGTTTAACGTTTCCTTTAATTAGCACCACATTCTTGGCTACGAATCGCATCGTTATTTGCATTGGCAGAATGACTTCGTTAGATCGCGATCGGAATAATTTACGGATAACGAATCACACTGATGCCGGATAACACGGTGAGTGGCTACAGTCGGTGTAAAAACTGGGCTTGATTGATAACGTACACCTCTAGTGATACCTCGACCTGGCGCTCATATGTCACCTTTCCAACTGGTAATCTCGCACTTTCTTGCGAAATACTGAATACTTGGAAACAGGTTTAAAAATTCACCACATTTTCTAAACAAGAACTGTTAAGAGCAAAAAGGGAATTTTCCCGTTGTTCAATTACTTTTTCCTTTTTATTTACATTGTGTGATTCCCAAGTGTTTACAATTTTTGTTGTTAAGGTGGTACTATAGGTTTTCCGAAAACACATCTTTTCTGAGGACAGGAGAATAGAAAAGATCTTTGGCCATTCCACCATGAGTTATAGCAATTCAAGCGAAATTTGCGCATCTTATATTCCGGTCCTAAGAAATCGGGTTGAAGACAAGTTGATTTTTACAACATGTACGATGGGTATGTACGTAAGATTACTACATAAAGATGACTGGAGAAAATATCACGTTTTTAATAATTTTATTTGAAATAAAATGTATTAAAGTTCTGACATTAACAAATTATAATTAAAAAGTATTATTTTATTC
This sequence comes from Homalodisca vitripennis, assembly GCF_021130785.1. Lineage (NCBI taxonomy): Eukaryota > Metazoa > Arthropoda > Insecta > Hemiptera > Cicadellidae > Homalodisca > Homalodisca vitripennis. The sequence goes on from NC_060211.1 coordinate 182,802,638, forward strand.
ATTATTATACCATTAAAAAAACATGTCATTACCTGAAGTTGTCGGATCGCGCCACCTTAAGAGTCGATTGGACTCACTTGGTTATGACTCGGATCGCGTCACCTTAAGAGTCGATTGGTCTCACTTGGTTATGACTCGGATCGCGTCACCTTAAGAGTTGATTGATCTCACTTGGTTATGACTCGGATCACGTCACCTTAAGAGTCGATTGGTCTCACTTGGTTATGACTCGGATCACGTCACTTAAGAGTCGATTGGTCACACTTAGTTATGACTCGGATCGCGTCACCTTAAGACTTGATTGGTCTCACTTGGTTATGACTCGGATCGCGTCACCTTGATAGTTGATTGGTCTCACTTGGTTATGACTCGGATCGCCCCACCTTAAGAGCTTGATTGGTCTCACTTGGTTAGGACTCGGATCGCATCACCTTAAGAGTTGATTGGTCTCACTTGGTTATGACTCGGATCGCATCACCTTAAGAGTTGATTGGTCTCACTTGGTTATGACTCGGATCGCCCCACCTTAAGAGTTGATTGGTCTCACTTGGTTATGACTCGGATCGCCCCACCTTAAGACTTGATTGGTCTCACTTGGTTATTACTCGGATCGCGTCACCTTATAGTTGATTGGTCTCACTTAGTTATTGACTATCGCGCCACCTTGATAGTTGATTGGTCTCACTTGGTTATGACTCGATCGATCGCATCACCTTAAGAGAGATTGGTCTCACTTGGTTATGACTCGGATCGTTGATTGGTCTACTTGGTTATGACTCGGATCGCGTCACCTTGATAGTTGATTGGTCTCACTTGGTTATGACTCGGATCGCGTCACCTTAAGAGTCGATTGGTCTCACTTGGTTATGACTCGGATCGCCCCACCTTAAGAGTTGATTGGTCTCACTTGGTTATGACTCGGATCGCCCACCTTAAGAGTCGATTGGTCTCACTTGGTTATGACTCGGATCGCGTTCACCTTAATAGTTGATTGGTCTCACTTGGTTATGACTCGGATCGCGTCACCTACAGAGTTGATTGGTCTCACTTGGTTATGACTCGGATCGCGTCACCTTAATAGTTGATTGGTCTCACTTGGTTATGACTCGGATCGCGTCACCTACAGAGATGATTGGTCTCACTTGGTTATGACTTGGATCGCGTTCACCTTAATAGTTGATTGGTCTCACTTGGTTAGGACTCGGATCGCGTCACCTACAGAGTTGATTGGTCTCACTTGATTATTACTCCTATCGCGCCACCTTAATAGTTGATTGGTCTCACTTGGTTATGACTCGGATCGCGTCACCTTACAGAGTTGATTGGTCTCACTTGGTTATGACTTGGATCGCGTCACCTTAAGAAGTTGATTGGTCTCACTTGGTTATTACTCCTATCGCGTCACCTTGATACAGAGTTGATTGGTCTCACTTGGTTATGACTCGGATCGCGTCACCTTAAGAGTTGATTGGTCTCACTTGGTTATTATTCGGATCGCGTCACCTATAGAGATGATTGGTCTCACTTGGTTATGACTCGGATCGCGTCACCTTAAGAGTTGATTGGTCTCACTTGGTTATGACTCGGATCGCGTCCCACCTTAAGAGTTGATTGGTCTCACTTGGTTAAGGACTCGGATCGCGTCACCTTGATAGTCTGATTGATATCATATGGTTTATGACTCGGATCGCGTCACCTACAGAGTTGATTGGTCTCACTTGGTTAGGACTCGGATCGCGTCACCTACAGAGTTGATTGATCTCACTTGGTTAGGACTCGAACACTTGTGCAATCTTAAGCGTTGATTGGTCGTAATTGGTTAGGACTTGAAACATCCGTTCCAAGATCCGTTCAAGAGCACATAACATTGGTTGGGTGGTTCAAATATGTTCGTCTCTACGTCTAAAGCTTTATCTCCTTTTGGGAGTTCTCGCCAGCAATACCCATGGCGTATTTTCAATAATAGAGAAATCAATTTTTAAATTACTGTACTAGAAATTCTCTTTTTATCATGTGTAGCCTAATATGTTTTGTAACTTGCTTGAAGAGTGCCCTATCCTTTATCACGCTTAACTCGTAACAGCCCAGTGTAGCCGAGACACAGGGGAACATTGACTCCTTGCACAAGGTGTTCACTTCTCACTGTATCATCTTCGCTGATACGGATTATCAAATCATTGCATTTTATTAATTAATTATAAGCAGATGTTAAATGTATAAAACCTAATTCAAAACCCAATATATAATATGAAAACCATTACTAATGAAGTATGAATATGTATATCATTTCATGAAAGCAGTGTCAGCTGTACCGCCTACTTATAGCAATCTTTAGTGTACCTAAAGATATTAGTACTGAACCAAAAATGTTATAAGTAAGCCAGTATAACTTTTTAATTAAAGCAGTAAAACATCCTCTACCACTGTCTTTATAGCTATTGAGAAAATAATTTAGATAACTTACTTTAAATACAATTGTAAATAAGGTTCGTTGGGCAAACGACCCGTTTTTTTTTTTTTTTTTTTTCCAACAAATCGGTCCGATTACACCACTAACCGTTGGGCCAACGACCCTCTTATTTGAAACTAAACTATTTGGGTTGTTAGGCCAATCGAACCAGACCCGACTAGAAAGACATAGGAGCGAGTGGGAACAGGATGTTGTGCGTGACAGGAAAGGCATCGTAATGAGCATTTACATTAATTGCATTCAATGCTGAATTGGAATTATGTATTATAATAAATTCAGGTTACAATTGTGTAGCACTTCGGATCCCATGGATTTCATCCTGGAACTTTTGCCTGATATTGGTGTGATTCTTAGATTCTCATACTGATACTCTAATGTTTCGGTTTGTTACTGGAAAAAACATGTGTTTAGAATAATTATTAACATACCGCCTTAGTTTAAAATGTTTCACTAAAGTTGATTATTCCCTGAGGAGGGTTCACTTCTAGCTGGTTATACCTTCTAGTTTAACCCACAATGGGCACAGCAAAAACCGATGTGTCACTTAATACACGTCGAGATATTGTAGTGCAAGGGTAGATCGATAGATCTAGTCTACCGCGGGGAATGACTGCTGGAGCTAAGTAGAGGTCCCTAAGTCTTAAGGGCTGTTATTTGCCTAGACATAAGCGCATTCCACCCCCTGCCTGCTTTGACTGGAGCGGCTGGTTCAGAGTTGGCTTCCCCTTCTGTCGTGGGGACATGACTCAGACTAATGCCCTAAATCCTTCCTCATGGATCTTGACAGGAGGCGGGCCCTACCCCCAACTTTATCCATCCAGAATATCCATCCATCACTCCGTAGGCAGCACAAAAGTCCTTTTAGGAACACGTGTAATTTCTAAACTTCTTGTCCTAAGACAAAAAAGTTGCTTATTATTTGTGTTTTTATCTGAACTTTTCGTTTATTCATTAGAGGCCAAATATGATTGGCCAACACATTATTAGGATACAAGTCAGTTTTCATAAAAACCTCTTCCAGAATTTGTTTGATTTATGCGAAAATAAATCAAAAATCTGTTATTGGCGTTTATTTTCCCTAACAGTCTATCTCTACTTTTTGTATTATTCAACTTTGGCTACTTCTTAAAAACCACTCACACTAAACGTTTGCGCCTAGTTATGTTCTTACTTTTAAATAGGCATTAAAAAAGATCTATTACCTCTTCTCGTATCAAAATGCCGGATGTTATAAACATTTTATTTTGAAACATTTTAAAACCGTTATTTTTACAACAAACAAGACCTATTTTTGTTTCAGCTGTAATTTATTAGAAATCTAAAAATATCTCGTTTCTTAAAAAACCCGATCAGTAATTGAGTAGTGCTACCTGCTATATTGACCATACGCTACATTCGTGCCACAAAACGTGGTTGTTACAAACATACAATAGTCCGTGATTTGTTTCCGTGCATCAGAGCATCATTACTGAAGGATCTAATCTGGTATGTGCATCAGATTGTTTAAATCAGATAGGTTTGTATTCGTAATACGTTTATTTGAATGACCTTACTAATTCAATTAATTATATATCGCCACTCATATTTGAGTAATATTTCCTACACTACGTCTTATTTTTTTTTTATTTGTGAATTTACTTTTGAGTTGTCAGTCATTTTATTAATAAATGTTAGTAATATCTGGGACATACACTTACAAATCTACGAACTAATTACACAAACAAACTAGAAGATCTATGAAATAGCCAACACAAACCGATTATCCTTCATTTAAAAATTCGGCTACAGAGTAAAACGCCTTGTGAGGTGGTGTCTGAGGGAAGCTCTAAAAGATCTCTGCTGCTTTCACACTTCAGACGGATTGATTGGAAGGACATTGAAGTTTCATAGCGGAATTATAAGCTCCTTCCTCGTATAGTTTGAGTCTATGTATTGAATACTAGTAATCAGTATGACCCAACGAGTAATCAGTACAATTATTGAGAAATATGCTAACATTATGTCTTAGAAAAACTAGACATTCAAATATGTAAATTGAAGGAAGCTTAAATTTTGTTATTTATGAAAATTGTTTACTGGAATCTCTGAGTTTCATGTTAAATATTGTCCTTGCAATCCTTTTCTGAGTCAAAACAATCGATTTTGATTCAATAGAATTTCACCAAAACATCACCCCACATCTCAAGTGTGAATGAATATGCATAGGTGCATTAGATTGTTATGGCAGTTTCATAGTTGGCTGACCCTGCAATAACTTTGAAAGCAAAACAGGCGGAGCTTAACTTGTCAGCCAAGTATGACAAATTATCCCTCCATTTCAGATTCGACTACCACACCTAAAATTTTCGCTGATAAGACTTTTAATATGTCTTCACGTTTTTCTTCGATAGCAGGGCTTTGTAGTGTTGAGAAATATATAGGTTGGCTTTTATTGTTATTTAATATGAGCCCATTTATAGTAAACCAATTTTGAGCTTTTAATAAAGTTAATTTTAGACTAGAGTTTAAGTTTATTAGTGTCTTTATTCGAGACAACTAGTATAGTGTCACCAGCAAAGAGTATTGTTTTGGCTACAGAGAAGGCATGAGGAAGGTCGTTGATATATAATAAGAAAAGAAAAGGTCCCAAAGCAGACCCTTGAGGTATTCCAGTTACTATCGTATTCCATTACATGTATGTGAAATTCTTAAACTATCGACATGTGCTACCCTCTGCCTCCTATTATATAAGTGCGATCACAACCAGTCGATGCCCTGTCTCGCACTCCATACAATTGCACTATGTCCAAAAGAAATTTATGATTGACACAGTCATAACAAGTCACAAATCACTGATGATGCATATTGTTTGCAGTCTAATTGAAGAACTCAGTTTATGAAAGAAAAAACAGCAGATGTCGTAGAAAACTTGTCACTAAACCCAAACTGGTTATCGTTAAAAATGCCATTTTTTAGATAGCTCAAAAGTCTACGTATAAATATCTTTTCAAATATTTTTTTAATAACTGGAAATGATAGCGATTGGTCGGTAATTTGATACATTAGTTCGTTCTTTATTTTTATAGTGAGGTTTTATAATGGCAAACTTAAGATAGTTGGGGAAAACCTCCGAGTAAGAATGACTGGTTGATGAGGCAGGATAAGGGCAGACCAATTTATAAAGCATAGGTTTTTATAACAAAAGTGTGAATCTCATCCCAGCCTAATGAGTTTGTATTTTTAAGATTTTGAATGTTTGAAGCACCTCACTAGGGTCAGTAGTAGAAAGCATGGAAGAATTATTTAAAATATTTGTTGAATCCAAAAAACGAATAGAAAGCATTGGCGACCTCCTCAGGTTTCGTGATTTGAATGTGGTTCTAAGTTCTAACGAAGTAAACAAGTTATGACAGAGATCTTTTTGTTTGTCTGTTCCCATGTCATTTGTACCATCAAGAATTACAATTAAATCGTCCTCGCTAAGGTCAGATGTAGTGCACCGCACGCACATCGTGGACTACACGCTGTACGCTCCTCCCAACTGTTGTGATAGTATCTCCACCATGGCTGTCCGCCAGAAGTAGTACCCTTATTTCTTAGTAGTTTGAACCTCCCTTGCCACCCTTTTCGAAATAGGAATCTACTGGCTAGTTCTTGATGGCTCTTAGATGACTTCTTTGATCTTTTGACGTTTTATGAATCGAGGGACAGGGGCTTTGTGGATATTACAGCCAGAACGAGGCTCAAGATTTCTGAATGAGGTTCATTCCCTTCTTCCTGTAAGATATCATATTTATTATTAGTCTTAATACAGAACTCAAGTGGGCGTGATGGTTTTACCACTTTCTACGGAGCTGAAAATACAAGATTTTGATCTGGTTGTGTAATCTGTTGAGTGGGAGTGCTAGGTACAGATGGTGATCCAGAATTTACTGCCAAGGGTGAGGAAGCACATTTTGAAAATATTAAAGATAATATCATAATATGTTTTTCAGTAACTGGCCTTGTTGTCATTAAAATTTTAACCAAATTTTGTATAACTTAATCTATTAGTTTTTAAGATATTGATTTTCTTATACAAACCCATACAGACAGACATATGGGAAACTAAGCACCGGAGACCCATTATGAAATGTGTTTGCCTTGATCTGAGCATTAACGCGGTATATCTTTGACCAGAGAGTTGCGGAACACCCTGTATCCAATTTGTACAAAGAGCGTCATTGTCGCTTACAGAGGCTGTACCGAGGCTGTGTGTCACTCGATGTCTATAAATATCACAGTTTATACTGACGTAAGAGTATATTTTTAAACAGTCAATTGAAAACTGTACGATAATGTTTATTTTATTTACAACGACAATGCCGTAGTTTAACAAGTAGTTAACAACAATGGATGACCGGTTACAATGATCATAACAATTGAGACAAAAATAGTAATTTGACATATAACACTAACAAGTAGAGACAGCTAATTTAAATTGGACAAAGATAGCAAGCCCAACAGGCATGCAACATAGAGGCTTTTTATGGGCAACATATGTGACTGTTTCCATAAGGAGGCAAGCCATGACCTTCATCTTAAATATTTGTAATTTATCCTGGAAGAAATCCGCTTCACCTGGAACACAATTACCAAGCCTATGTAAGCCAGCGATGGCTCCAGCCTTCAGGTAATTTATCTCGTGGTGGCTGTGAGCAAATAGTTCAGTGGATCTGGTGAACTCTGGAATCCTGAAGTAAATTTTGGCCAGTATAGCCGGACAGTCTGTGAATCCGTTGACAAGTCGAAGGAGAAAGTCATACCAAAAAGTCTTTTTTCCAAAGGCTGAGATCAAGTAACTTCATTATATCACTGACAGGAACGTCCAAGTGCCGAAACCCACCTTGGTTCCAAAAAGCCTCACAAATCTTCTCTGAATCCTTTTCAGCCTGATAATTATTTTTTATAAAGAACATATACTCTCATCTATATACTAGACTATATGATCACAATTATTTACCGGACTAACCTACATTATTACACGTAACAAACTGTTCTGCTGTTCTTGCGCCGTTTCGCTTCTGTCTCCTATGGTTTTAAACACCTCTAAGAACCTAAATTTAACTTTAATTAACGTTAGTAATTAATTTTGTTCAATTCAATGATTTATTCTATAGCAAATAATATACCTTATTTTTTATGATTTTATATCAAAATAATTAGACTATTCAGTATTGTGGCATAATTTATGAGATCTGTGGCCTACAAATTACAGTTGTCTATTTTTATTTTAGATTTGATATATATATATATATATATATATATATATATATATATATATATCATTGTTTTAACAATATAGTTTATTATTACGCGAACTATAATAATACCGCTGTGCACAGCAACAAAAAACAGACTCGTCACCACGCACAAGCCTTGTGGCCCATGTGGGACTAATTTCATGTATATCAACAAGTGTAGGCCTACTATGTTTGCTTGTAAATTCTGAAATAAACTTGATTTGATTTGTTCTCAAAATATGATAAGATTCGTAAAAATTAAAAAATACATGTAATTTCAAGGTGACTCATTTTTAATCTTTTAGTTAAGTACGGAGGCTTGGTATGCAAAAAGTTGTCAAGTAAACAACGCATTGAAACCGGTATTCAATTTGCCTGACATTTTACTTAAGATTTTATTGATCTTGTTTTCGATTTCTAAATTTGAATAGCTGCTGCGTTTCATGTATTGCCGTGCAAGGAACGGGTTTACGCTACGTATTTTTTATCCTAAGCCCGGGAGAGGCGGTCGCTTGTGTGATTATGTAAGCGGCGTAGACCGCGCCCAACCTTCTCTTGTTCCTGCAAAATATTGATTACGTAACGGGTATTCATAACACAATCTGTTTATCTTCATGTATGACCCTTTTTCCAGACGTGTACACTCGAAGAATATTCACCGAAAGTACTTGTTTGGGCAAGATTTGACATTACTAAATGTTAATAAAAACAATACATTTCCAAACTGTTTATTTTTGGACGAGGCCTTTCAAAACCGAAGGTTTCATCATCAGGCGACTGCACAAATAAATATTTACATTATTTTTGTTACAATTAATATTAAAATTGCATATGGTGTAAATATGCAAATAAAAACACATCCATCACAGTCATCGCATCCAATTTCATAAATTCCTGTTTTATAATTTGAAATTTTGTCTTTAGAGTTTCCTAAAATTTGGGGTAGTTTGTTGCTGGTTCTGTGAGTGACAGTTTTATTTGTATGTTTTTTAAAAGTTTTGCAATGTGACAAAATGTATATTGGACAAACAAAAATAACAATAAAAACACTATTTAAAGAACATTTATCACGCACAAAATATGGAAGAGTTGACAAATCTGCTGTAGCCAAGCACTGCACAGAACATCAATTAGAAATCTAAAATTAATAAAGAAGTAACAAAAAAATGAACTAAAATGCTTTGGAAACACTACACATAAACAGAAATAAAGAAAAACTCATGAATAATGAAGAGGGCCCTATTGAAAATCCTAGTCTTCTTTTCTTCTCAATTTATTAAAAAATTAAACTGTAGTCATATTTAATTTTTCATACTAACTGAAATATTTCCAAAATGTTTTATTTGCATATTTACACCATGTGTTATTTTAATATTAATTGTAACAAAAATAATGTAAATATTATTTGTGGAGTCGCCTGATGATAAAACCTTTGGTTTCGAAAGGCCTCGTCCAAAAATAAAAATTTGGTAAAGTATTGTTTTTATTAACACTTAGTAATATTTAAAACATTTTCCAATTGCTCCAAGAGTTTTCAAAGATTTAACATAATTGTTTTTATCGCCTTTTACGCAGTTCTGCTCCAAGGCCTCATCCTGGGTCACAAGGACTTCTAAACACAAAAACCGGTGGATTGCGCAACTTGCGGATTTACATAGCGAGTCTGGAATAAGTGCGACGCAGGCTCCTGGTGCCGTGCCTGTTGGTATCGTCTTCAGCGGGTCCTTGAGGATGTCATTGAAATATGGTGTAAAGCAGGTTTCCCTACCATTCATCTACGAGTGTCAATTCATCATGAGTATTAATCCTGCTTAACCTAAGAAAAGATTAATTACAAATATGAAACTAAGTTTCCCATGAATATATATTTTTAAGTCTATTGCGCAATGGTTGATTTTTATAGTAACGTAAGTTCCGTATAATAGCAAAATTTGTATAACTAATATTATAAACTAGCTGTTTCCCGCGGCTTCGCATGCGTCTCTTAAGCTTTGCCCGTATATTTCTTTGCCTTCAAATAGTGTTTGGCTATTTAATATACGTAACTGTGTCGTAATTGCAGTTTATCAAAGCGTTATCAAAGTTATCAAAGCGTTATCAAAGTTATCAAAGCGCCTGCACAATGTGCAGGCGCTTTGATAACTTTTATATCTTGCAGTACAGCCTGGTGGTGAGTTACTTCAATGGGCATTGCGTATAAACCTTCTACATAGAAAAATACAAATAAATACAAATTTTCATAGTGATCGTCTAATAGTTTCTGAGTCTATAAAGGACAAACACTCAAACATTCATTTTTATATATTATTATTGATCATTGGTGCAATCTGAATTTAAAATTAGGCAATGACGTCTTTTATGCAACCTGCATTACACTACTGATCAAGCACTTTACAATAAAAATTTTCTAAATTTTAAATGTAAACAAGTGTTTTGATGAACTTCAGCTGAAAGTATTAACAGCTGTTAAGTATCAGTTCGCTTTGTATTATGTGTCGTAGCGCAGTCTGTCGGATCCAATATAAAACACTCTAACATCAACAACGATTTATAATTAAAAAATTAATTAAATAAACTATTTAAATTGGACCAAATTTACTCTAGTATGTATGCCTATGTTACTTCCAGGAACGTGTAGAATCACTGTACAAAATTTCACGATGTTTCGTGCATTGGTTCCAGAGTTATAACGGAACATACAAACAAACATTCGCATTTATATATATAGAAGATGCGAAACGCTTTCACGCATTGGATATTCAACCAATTGTACTGGAATTCTACATGGACATCCTTAGGGTCCCTTGTTGACATATAGGGTTATTCATATTTCAAAAATCCCGCCAAACTACGCTCCACTGGTCTCTAAATTTGCGAAAATCTTATCCTGGTGTCTAAAGTTGCATTATTAATTACCATTTATTAATAACCATTATGAATCAAATAATCTTAGATTTCCTTTTTGTCTCGTATTATAATTATTTATTGAGCATTGACATAAAAAAACTAAAATTACATAATTACATAAAGAACATGCCATAGCCATTATGTTAAATCGAGGAAAAGCTTGTCTACATGAGACAGTTTGGGATTATCCAGGCAATATTTTGAAGTGCCTTTTTGCCACGTAAATGTTTTTTGATGATGCTCACAAATGCTCCTCATAAGTGTTTTCCATAGATTAGATGAGTATGAAACAATCCGAGGTAGCGATGATGAGAACTCCTAAACTTACACATGCTTTTAGTTTTCTCGGAATATATTTTGTTACTCGTATTACTTTTTTGCACAGATGCTTTACATCCCAGCAGAGTTTGAAGTTTAACTGGATTCAAACCATTGTCATCTAGGTTAGTATGGGTTTCTTAGAGAGAATATGGTATGTTCAGTTTAGTATCATTCAATACTAATTTATTTTCCGAATCCCAGGCTCTAGCTTGCTCTAAATAACTATTTAGTTTAGCCTTAACATTAAAGACATCTACATCTGAGTGGACTAAAGTAATGTCATTAGCATATAATACAGAAAACGAAGTCGTAGTAAAGCTAAAATCATTAATTACCAATGATCATTAACAAGGAGCAGAAAAGGATCCAATGCAGACCTTGTGGAACACCTGTTTGAATATCACAACATTCTGAGCTCTTAATTTTAAAGGTAGCCATTGTTTTTATTACTTAAATAAATTTATGTAAATTTGAATTAATTATTCAAGACTCCCTAATATTCTAATTATTTACATAAGATGAGAGGAGAGGCGGTATCAAACGCTTTGCTTAGGTATATGAGACTTTATCCTACTATTAGCTTATTCTCAAAACTATTTAGAATATACTCAACTATTGTTTTAACTGCTTCCACATTGGAGTGGTTAAGTATAAAGGCAAATAGAAAGTTATAAAGCAACCAATGATTTACAGAGTACTCATAGAGGTGGTTCACTATATACGATTCTATTATTTTACTTATGATTGGTACAATTGTAATAAGTCTATAATTATCCGGGATTTTTATTATAGGAAGGAGTGACCTTTGAGACCTGTACACAATCAGAAAAACAACCTTGCACAATAACTACTAAATTATTAGATAAGTAAGAGGAAAATAAAGTACATCAATAACATTTTATCGAACTATTTGAAATTCCATAAAGATCTTCTTCACTCCGTGATTTGCTAATTTTACAAACAACTTTCCTCACTATCTTTGCATCAATCACTATCATTGCATCAATATATTTGAATTTGAAAGAGGGGTTATCGCTACGGTATGTTAAGTGTTCAGCAGACGCTTCAAAAACAGAATGCGGATCTGTCAGTGCAGTTATAAATAAGATATATTTCACAAATATTGTGGAGCCGCCATAAGGAAAATAGAGTCCCATTTCATCTTTACAGAGCAAATGTTCATCAAAACAAATAATGTCTGTTTGTTTTAGGGTCCAAACAGTCTCAAATTGATGAAGTTTGTTTCTCAGTGATTGAATATTTTAATGTCAACCCCCTTATTTACAACAGGTGTTGTGCCTAGTTTATTTTTGTTTGACGATCCTGTACAAAAAAGAATCATTCCTTTCATTATTAGTTCCCATTCTAGGGCATCTGTATTTTGTAACTGTACAGTACTAAGACCATAGGTTCGGGTGCATTAATTTTTCGCCCAATCCTAACGGTACGTCTACCTTAAAGGAACTATAAGTATTGGTTCTAGTCCTTAGTTTTTAACACTACACAAAGGGGACCATTTTAAGTTGTTGAGACAATTAATAATTGAGTCCGGAGCAACTTCAGGTTCCAGTCTAGATATAAACAACCATAACAAATGTTAAGTCGGTTTAAGTAAAGCATTTTCACCTTTTTGTACCTGGATAACCCTGTTTCTGCTACTGGTTTTTAATGTACGTACGACCTACGATTTTGTACCTCATTGTTAGACTACGTCGACATTTCTAATAACTTCACGTTTGGAACAAAAGTTCTAGGCCTGTTATTTATACTATACTGTGGTGTGTCATTTTTATAACTAATTCGAGTCCATTCCATTTTGGAATCACTGATAAATCGTTCCTTGTTGCTATGTTTTCTAAGCCTTATTTACTTCGAACGAATGTTGGAATGATGCAAAGAGTTCGTTTTGAGCTTCTTCGTTCTTCGTAGCCGACTGTTTTATTACCCCTCAACTAACATAACTTTAGATTTCAGGAGTCAAGTCTGCGACAGCGTCTGATTTCAGATGCTGCACGTAAGAGAAAAGTGAACAGGAGATAAACTCAACATCCGTCTTATTTACTCGTTCCACAATACACGCTCTGGCACTTGCCCACATTGAGGTTATGTAATCAGGTTTTAAATGTTTTGGTTAGAAGCTTGGCTGTTCAAACAGTCCAAGGAATTTTTATCCAGAACATTGCTCATTGTCTCAGTTGTGCACCTGGTGAGACAATGATCACCTCTTCACCTACATTACACTTTATCTTGTGGTTTAGGTGTCGAAACGATGTAAAGAGTTCATTTTGAGCTCCTTTATCACCGACGTTTTTTTGGGATTTCTTCAGACGAATATGACTACAGATTTTAGGAGTCAAGTCTGCGACAGCATCTGATTTCACAACTGCTCATTGTCTCAGTTGTGCACCTGGTGAGACAATGATCACCTCTTCACCTACATTACACTTTATCTTGTGGTTTAGGTGTCAAAACTATGTAAAGAGTTCATTTTGAGCTCCTTTATCACCGACGTTTTTTTGGGATTTCTTCAGACGAATATGACTACAGATTTTAGGAGTCAAGTCTGCGACAGCATCTGATTTCACAACTGCTCATTGTCTCAATTGTGCACCTGGTGAGGACAATGATCACCTCTTCACCTACATTACACTTTATCTTGTGGTCTAGTTGTCGAAACGATGTAAAGAGTTCATTTTCGATATTCTTCATCACCGACGTTTTTTGGGATTTCTTCAGACGAATATGACTCCAGATTTCAGGAGTCAAGTCTGTAGCAGTGTCAAATCCCAATCACTGAACTAAGAGGAAGGTGAATTGGAGCTTAACTCAAAATTCACAACCGTTCCCACCATATCTACTGTATGTCTAGAAAATAAACTTTTCATGCGGTATGTTATAACAATTGAGATTCACCATCTGGTCGGGATCATTTTACACTATCGACAAAGGAGATAAAATTGCACATTTTTCTTAGTGTATAATTAAACTTACTTAATGGTTTTGAGAATACCAAGCTTTAAGAAATTAAAAAGGTCGGCATTTTAAATCGGTACAATGTAGAAATTTTGTATTCAACAACTAAATAATTCCTATTAGTCGTCGTGCATTTATCAAGTTTGAAATTAAGTTATGTAAACATTACATACAGACTGGCAGAAGGAGAACTATGGGACGCATGGTCGTAAGAACGTATTTTGCTTATTTGTATAAGTAAAATCACCTTCTGAACGGTAATATACACTTATTTAGTTTCCCAATAAAAATTAATTACGGTCGATTTGAAAGTTTCGTCGTTATAATTGGTAGCAACTTGCTCATGATCAGTGGAAGTACTGCATGCTTAAGTTTGGAAACCTATGTAGGTATTAATTTTTTGTAGTATAAAAATAATAAAAAGTAACAAACCTAAAGGTGTTTATATATTTTTTCAAATTGTCATTGACTCGTTTTTAATCGTAAGCTATAATTTTCATGATCATACGAAATAACTTAGCAACTGCAAACAAAAACAAAATTAAATTCTCATATATTAGTGTCTAATGTAAAAAACGTTTAACGAAAATCCGAAAAGTCACGGACGTATTAAACATCATTTAAATTATATTTAGCACATTTTATTTGTGTGGTGAAATTCTTCACACGAAATACCTATTGTAAAATAATTTACATTAATCTAAAACAACTATAAAAAACTAATAATCTCAGTATTTCTAAATAAAAGATATTGTGTTTACCGATTGATTGATTGAATTCAGGTTGATTTCAACAAATTAATTACCCAAGAAAACTACGTGGTAATTTGACAACAACTTGTGTCAGTTTTTTTATTTAACGATTTATCCTATTTCCAACATTGACCTCAGGTTAACTGAAAATAATCCAAACATATTAATTACTTATCGTATACAATTTCACAGCAATCTGGCAATTCTTCACACACTATCAAATCCAACACGTTATTATAATAATCGGAACTTTAACTACCAATTTTAAGCTATAGCTTATAGGCATAATAAAGAACCTTGGGCAGTTTTATTACAAGTTAGTAGTTTGTATTTCAACCTCGAACAGTTTCCACAATTATAACGTAACATTATTAACGCAATAAAACTGTTCCGATTTCGGTTGACGGTCCTTTGTGGTTGTCTACCAAAAATGTGAAGTTTTTATTTCAACCTCGTTTATGTCATTTCTCACAGTGCTGTAAGAAGCACTAAATTTATAAACACACACTACGCGTAAGCCAAGATCGATATGAATGGTTACATAAGTGGGATCTCTCAGGATTGTCAACAACAATAACAAAATGTTACCTAACCATTTATTCTGTCGATATTCTAATGTGCTCTTTAACATTGTAAATAATTATAATACTGTATACACTTATCCCGGAGTGAATTAATTGCCCTACGACAAGGTGGACTGCATCGCGGTGGTCAGACCACTTTGTTTTTGGCACGGCAAGAGACATAGGACAGGTAGGCAGTGGCTTCTCCCCCCTCCAGCGGCTTACATAACGCGTTCTCGCGCCGCGTTAGTCTACTCCGTCCGCGTATAGGCTGTAAGCCGTGTACATTGTTGTTATCTCTTATCATCGTTCATTCCTCATTGTTGTGTTGGTGCTGTGAAACATTGTGATCCCGCGTGTGCTGTGATACTCGTCGCGTACGCGCTTGTTGATTGTTATTGTTGTTCGTTAAGGTTACCTAACAATTAAGTCTATGTTGTCCAATAACCCCACTTTTTATTGCAATGCACCATGTGAGCTTTGAATAGTTCAATTAACTCTGAAACTGTTAGATATAGACCTTCAGTGCTTCTAGTGGACTCCTTATAAATACTAGTTGGAGAATAGCTGAACACTGTTTAGACATTAATATAGATTTGGAACTTAACGTTTCGCTATTAATATAGTTTTTAACAAGCGTAGACATAGCTTTGCTGTATAGGTTAGAATCTGCACATTACGTAACCATCGATTCCGTCCCTGCAACCACCTTGCGGGATGGAATCAACATTGATGCTTCTCCCCGTAGTTTAGCGGTGTCATGTCGCATACTTCGCCCGATCCGGAAAACATTGACCTGAGTCCTGACACGAGTTCCTTGGCGTCGGCCGCCACGTCCACAGGTGACGAGTCGAAAGCGAAGAAAAAACTTTGGTCGAAGTTCACAAAGAGCTTGAAAACATTAAAAACCAAAATGAGGAGTTCAAAACCCAATTTCCCAGAACCAACCGTGGGCGGAGAAATCAAAAAAGGGAAGAAGGGCAAAAAATCTAAGAACAGCGGTGATACCAGTGGTGTTGAATTTAAACCGTCTTCGTCGGCGGAACCTGCGCCGAAAGGTCCAAAAAATTTGATGAAAAAACTTAGCGTCGAAAACATCAGTTCCCCGTTTGTGGGCCTCCAGCCGATCGCTGTGAGTCCTTCCAAGACATCCTTCAGATCGGGATCCACGAGCGAGAGCAACCTCTCCGTCAGCGACCTGGACACTCCCAAGAAGTCTTCGACCTTGGACAAAAACACCAAGTACAACT
This sequence comes from Homalodisca vitripennis, assembly GCF_021130785.1. Taxonomy (NCBI): domain Eukaryota; kingdom Metazoa; phylum Arthropoda; class Insecta; order Hemiptera; family Cicadellidae; genus Homalodisca; species Homalodisca vitripennis. The sequence continues at coordinate 182,819,135 of NC_060211.1, forward strand.
TACCCTCCCAAGGGTCGCCAGACAGCGGCCGCGTCAGTCAAGCCATGGAGGGATTCGTGGCCGGCGGTCGACCGCAGAGTCAGGTTACCGCGGAAGGTTACACCCCAGGAGCACAGAAGACATCGTTTGACCTGACCTTAGACAGTGACTACACCAACCCCAGACGGACTCCAGAGACTCCAACCGAAGAAAGTTCATCCGGCGTTTCAGTGACAAGGGCCAAGATAGTGGAACGTAAACCCCCTGCCAAACCATTGCCAAGTAAGTCTGTATCGTCTAGAGTAGATACTAGAAAAGATGATCCCATGACTGATTGGAAATTATCATTACGAGGGAATACTGTGCCAGTTCTGGGTGGATTACAGACGGGTAAAAAAGGTAAAAGTAAGATTGTATCGCCTAGAGTAGATATTAAAAAAGGTGATACCAAGATCGAAGGAAATGTATCATTACCTGGAAGTATTGGAATAGGCATTGGTGGATTAAAAACAGATCACACAAGTCAGGGTAAGATTGTATCGCCTGTAGTAGATATCAAACATGATGATGCCAAGATTAAAGGAAAATTATCATTATCCGGAAATATTGGTACTGTTGGTGGTGGATTACAAACAAGCCTAACAAGTCAAAGTAAGATTGTATCGCCATCGGTAGATATCGAACACGATGATTGTAAAATCGAAGGGAATTTATCATTACCTGGAAGTATTGGAATAGGCATAAGTGGATTACAAGCAGGCATAACAGGTCAAAGTGAAATTATTTCGCCTACAGTTGATATAAAACACGATGATACCAACATTGAAGAGAAATTATCATTACCTGGAAGTATTGGATCTGTTGGTGGTGGATTACAAGCAGGCCTAGCAAGTCAAAGTAATATTGGATCGCCTACAGTTAATATCAAACACGATGATACCATAATTAAAGGGAAATTATCATTTCCTGGAAGTATTGGAGTAGGCATAGGTGGAATACAAGCAGGCCTTAAAAGTCCAAAGTAAGATTGTATCGCCTACAGTAGATATCAAACACGATGATACCAACATTGAAGGGAAATTATCATTACCTGGAAGTATTGGATCTGTTGGTGGTGGATTACAAGCAGGCCTAACAAGTCAAAGTAAGATTGGATCGCCTACAGTAGATATCAAACACGATGATACCAAAATTGAAGGGAAATTATCATTACCTGGAAGTATTGGGAATAGGCATAGGTGGAATACAAGCAGGCCTTAAAAGTCAAAGTAAGATTGGATCGCCTACAGTTGATATCAAACACGATGATACCAAAATTGAAGGAAATTATCATTACCTGGAAGTATTGGTGTAGGCATAGGTGGAATACAAGCAGGCCTTAAAAGTCCAAGTAAGATTGGATCGCCTACAGTAGATATCAAACACGATGATACCAAAATTGAAGGGAAATTATCATTACCTGGAAGTATTGGAACTGTTGCTGGTGGATTACAAGCAGGCCTAACAAGTCAAAGTAAGATTGTATCGCCTACAGTAGATATCAAACACGATGATACCAAAATTGAAGGGAAATTATCATTACCTGGAAGTATTGGAGTAGGCATAGGTGGAATACAAGCAGGCCTAAAAAGTCAAAGTAAGATTGGATCGCCTACAGTAGATATCAAACACGATGATACCAAAATTGAAGGGAAATTATCATTACCTGGAAGTATTGGATCTGTTGGTGGTGGATTACAAGCAGGCCTAACAAGTCAAAGTAAGATTGTATCGCCTACAGTTGATATCAAACACGATGATACCAAAATTGAAGGGAAATTATCATTACCTGGAAGTATTGGAATAGGCATAGGTGGATTACAAGCAGGCCTAACAAGTCAAAGTAAGATTGGATCGCCTACAGTTGATATCAAACACGATGATACCAAAATTGAAGGGAAATTATCATTACCTGGAAGTATTGGAGTAGGCATAGGTGGAATACAAGCAGGCCTTAAAAGTCAAAGTAAGATTGGATCGCCTACAGTAGATATCAAACACGATGATACCAAAATTGAAGGGAAATTATCATTACCTGGAAGTATTGGGTCAGTTCTTGGAGGGATACAAGGAGATCTAACAAGTCAGAGTAAGATGTATCGCCTACAGTTAGATATCAAACACGATGATACCAAAATCGAAGGGAAAATTTATCATTACCTGGAAGTATTGGAGTGGATACAAGCAGGTGGAATTACAGCATCGCCACTAGATATCAAACACGTACAAAGCTGGAAGTATTGGCATCGCCTACAGGATCAGGCCTAAATCTCAGTAAGATATCAAAACACGATGATCCAAAATTAAAGGGAAATTATCATTACCTGGAAGTATTGGATCTGTTGGTGGTGGAATACAAGCAGGCCTTAAAAGTCAAAGTAAGATTGGATCGCCTACAGTAGATATCAAACACGATGATACCAAAATGAAGGGAAATTATCATTACCTGGAAGTATTGGATCTGTTGGTGGTGGATTACAAGCAGGCCTAACAAGTCAAAGTAAGATTGCATCGCCTACAGTTGATATCAAACACGATGATACCAAAATTGAAGGGAAATTATCATTACCTGGAAGTATTGGATCTGTTGCATAGGTGGATTACAAGCAGGCCTAACAAGTCAAAGTAAGATTGGATCGCCTACAGTTGATATCAAACACGATGATACCAAAATTGAAGGGAAATTATCATTACCTGGAAGTATTGGAACTGTTAGGCATAGGTGGAATACAAGCAGGCCTTAAAAGTCAAAGTAAGATTGGATCGCCTACAGTAGATATCAAACACGATGATACCAAAATTGAAGGGAAATTATCATTACCTGGAAGTATTGGATCTGTTGGTGGTGGATTACAAGCAGGCCTAACAAGTCAAAGTAAGATTGGCATCGCCTACAGTTGATATCAAACACGATGATACCAACATTGAAGGGAAATTATCATTACCTGGAAGTATTGGATCTGTTGGTGGTGGATTACAAGCAGGCCTAACAAGTCAAAGTAAGATTGGATCGCCTACAGTTGATATCAAACACGATGATACCAACATTGAAGGGAAATTATCATTACCTGGAAGTATTGGAGGTTGCATAGGTGGAATACAAGCAGGCCTTACAAGTCAAAGTAAGATTGGATCGCCTACAGTTGATATCAAACACGATGATACCAAAATTGAAGGAAAATTATCATTACCTGGAAGTATTGGGTCAGTTCTTGGAGGGATCCAAGGAGATCTAACAAGTCAGAGCAAAATGGTATCGCCATCGTTAGATATCAAACACGATGATACCAAAATTGAAGGGAAATTATCATTACCTGGAAGTATTGGAGTAGGCATAGGTGGAATACAAGCAGGCCTTAAAAGTCAAAGTAAGATTGGATCGCCTACAGTTGATATCAAACACGATGATACCAAAATTGAAGGGAAATTATCATTACCTGGAAGTATTGCTGTGGGCATGGTGGAATACAAGCAGACCTTAAAAGTCAAAGTAAGTTCGCCTACTATAAAACGATGATACCAAAATTGAAGGAAAGTTATCATTACTGGAAGTATTGGATCAGTTCTTGGAGGGATCCAAGAGATCTAACAAGTCAGAGCAAAATGTTATCGCCATCGTTTAGATATCAAACACGAATGACACCAAAATCGAAGGGAATTTATCATTACCTGGAAGTATTGGAATAGGCATAGGTGGATTACAAGCAGGCCTAAAAAGTCAAAGTAAGATTGCATCGCCTACAGTAGATATCAAACACGATGATCCAAAAAATAAAGGGAAATTATCATTAGCTGGAAATATTGGAACTGTTGCTGGTGGATTACAAGCAGGCCTAACAAGTCAAAGTGAAATTATTTCGCCTACAGTTGATATAAAACACGATGATACCAACATTGAAGGGAAATTATCATTACCTGGAAGTATTGGAGTAGGCATAGGTGGAATACAAGCAGGCCTTAAAAGTCAAAGTAAGATTGGATCGCCTACAGTAGATATCAAACACGATGATACCAAAAATTGAAGGGAAATTATCATTAGCTGGAAATATTGGAACTGTTGCTGGTGGATTACAAGCAGGCCTAACAAGTCAAAGTGAAATTATTTCGCCTACAGTTGATATAAAACACGATGATACCAAAATTGAAGGGAAATTATCATTACCTGGAAGTATTGGAGTAGGCATAGGTGGAATACAAGCAGGCCTTAAAAGTCAAAGTAAGATTGGATCGCCTACAGTTGATATCAAACACGATGATACCAAAATTGAAGGGAAAATTATCATTAGCTGGAAGTATTGGAACTGTTGCTGGTGGATTACAAGCAGGCCTAACAAGTCAAAGTGAAATTATTTCGCCTACAGTTGATATAAAACACGATGATACCAAAATTGAAGGGAAATTATCATTACCTGGAAGTATTGGAGTAGGCATAGGTGGAATACAAGCAGGCCTTAAAAGTCAAAGTAAGATTGGATCGCCTACAGTTGATATCAAACACGATGATACCAAAATTGAAGGGAAATTATCATTACCTGGAAGTATTGGAAGTAGGCATAGGTGGAATACAAGCAGGCCTTAAAAGTCAAAGTAAGATTGGATCGCCTACAGTTGATATCAAACACGATGATACCAAAATTGAAGGGAAATTATCATTACCTGGAAGTATTGGAACTGTTGCTGGTGGATTACAAGCAGGCCTAACAAGTCAAAGTGAAATTATTTCGCCTACAGTTGATATAAAACACGATGATACCAAAATTGAAGGGAAATTATCATTACCTGGAAGTATTGGAGTAGGCATAGGTGGAATACAAGCAGGCCTTAAAAGTCAAAGTAAGATTGGATCGCCTACAGTTGATATCAAACACGATGATACCAAAATTGAAGGGAAATTATCATTACCTGGAAGTATTGGAGTAGGCATAGGTGGAATACAAGCAGGCCTAACAAGTCAAAGTAAGATTGGATCGCCTACAGTTGATATCAAACACGATGATACCAAAATTGAAGGGAAATTATCATTACCTGGAAGTATTGGAGTAGGCATAGGTGGAATACAAGCAGGCCTAACAAGTCAGAGTAAGATTGTTATCGCCTACAGTTAGATATCGAACACGATGACACCAAAATCGAAGGGAATTTATCAATTCCGGGAAGTATTGGAACTATTGCTGGCAATTTACAAGCAGGCCTAACAAGTCAAAGTGAAGGCAAACTATCCTTACCAGGAAGTATAGGAACAGTTCTCGGCGGGGTACAAGGAGGTAAAAATAGTGAGAGTAAGGTTGTATCGTCTAAAATGGATATCAAGCATGATGTAACCAAAATTGAAGGGAAATTATCATTAGCTGGAAAAACTGAAACTGTTGTTGGTGGAATACATGGAAGTCAAATAAATGTGAGTAAGAATGAATTGCCTTCATTAGATATCAAACTTGATAATACAAATATTGAAGGGAAATTATCATTACTTGGAAATGTTGGATCAGTTCTCGGAGGATTGCACGCTAGTAAAACAAGTGAAGCAACTAAAAGTCAAGTCTCCTTAAAAGAGGATGGTGACAATGACGTTAATGTTTCGATTACGAACCTAGAAAATCAACCTAAATTACTAAAAGTACCGTCTAAGGCCATCGAAACCTCAAAGGTCGATAATACAGTAAGCTCAGAAGGCAGTTTGGAAATTGCGGTGCAAAACATGGAGACAGCTGATTCCGAAAATATATCGACCATAATCGAGAAGGCTGACTCTAAGATAAGTGGGAAAAAGCGCAAAAAGAAAGGTGCTAAAAATCCAAATATTGCCTCGAGTAAATGTGAATCTGAAAAGTCATCCATGTCAAATGTAACACAACCTTCAGTATCTTTCTCCAAGAACAAAGAAGACAAAAATTATTCTGTTACATCTGAAAGCAATTTAAAAAATTTAGAATCTAAAATATTGCCAGATTTATCAGGGAAAACAAAAACTGAACTCGTTTCGAAAATTAAAAAGGATCCGTCTAAAGTTGCTGGTGGACTAGTTGATGATTCAACTAAGACAATTAGCAAATCAGGATCAGTATTATACACAAAAACGAGATCGTTACTGACTGGAGATGTCGTTGCACAAAAATCCGAGAACGATAAAGATATTAATGTTTCCCCTACTGTTAAATCCTCGGAAACTGCAATTAAATCCATGTCAGCATCTTCAAAAGCTGCAGTAACTGCAATAGGGGATATCGACCTCGGAGGATTACATTCTAGTACAACAAGTGAAGCACCGAAAAGTCAAGTCTCCTTAAAACAGGATGGTAACAAAGATGGTAATGTTTCGATTCAATTTAACAAGGCAGAAAATCAACCTAAATCACTAAAAGCACCATCTAAGTCCATCGAAACCTCAAAGGTCGATAATACAGTAAGCACAGAAGGCAGTTTGGAAATTACAATGCAAAATACAGACACAGCTGATTCCGAAATTAAATCGACCATAATCGACAAGACTGACTCTAAGACAATCGGGAAAAAACGCAAAAAGAAAGGTATTAAAAATCCAAATATTTCCTCGAGTAAAGATGAATCTGACAAGTCATCGATGTCAAATGTAACACATCCTTCGGTATCATTGTCCAAGAAGGAAGAAGTAAAGAGTTATTCAAAATCAACTGAAGGCGATTCAAAAGATTTAGAACCTAAAATATTTCCAGACATATCTAAGAAAACAAAAACTGAACAAGGTTCAAAAATTAAAAAGGACCAATCTAAAGTTAGTAGTGTACAAGTTGATGATTCGAATAAGAAAATTAATAAATCGGGTTCAGTACTCTACACAAAAACGGGATCGTTGCAGTCCGGTGATGTCATTGTACAAACATCTGAGACCGATACAAATATTAATGTGTCCCTTAATGTTAAAACATCTGAATCTGGGACTAAACCAATTTCGATATCTACGAAAAGTGCAGTAGTGTCAGAAAATGAGAGGAAAGGAGAGGTCAAAGAGGAAACAAATAATACTGATCAGAATGTAAAACATGTTGAATCAGATGTGTTAAAATCGTTAAAAACGACCAAACCTGTTGAAACTGAAATAGAAATTGAATCCAACCGGTCAAATATATTGACAGATCAAATCAATGTAGGTGCTAAAGCAAGTGATGTTACTTCTATAAGTTTAGGCACTTTGGTTGAGAAGACAAGGCGGTTTGCTGAAAGTGTATCGCCACCAACACTTGCATATTCTAAAACCACGATAATTGAGAAGAAGGAAAATGTCGGAGAAAAAATACAGAAGTCCAACGAGTCGCCAGACAGCGGTCTCGTCACTCAAGTCATGAAAGGTGTCATGGCCAGCACTGGTTCTCCTAGTCAGACTACCGAAGAGGGTTCCTCCGAATTGAAGTGGACAAAAACTGATTCTGTAATTAAGACCGCATTTTCACCAACTACGCCCTCAAAGGCTTTATCACTAGAGAAAACTGAATATGTCGTGGAAAACGTAGATCGAGCGGTACATGATTCTAAAATAAATGAACCAGACAAGTTAGAAAATCCATCTAAAACCAATAAAAAACCAAATATTCATGATAATTTACCTGAATCAACTAAAACAGCTAGTACTGGTGACGGTAGTGTAAATGAAACTGTCAGTACAACAGAAGTCACTACTCCAATTGACAGTACTGGTAGAGGTTTCGGTAGTTTGTTCTCTAAAACTTTACAGTTTGCAGGAAGTCTCGTGATTCCTAAGTACGAGAAAGAAACTGACGATTCCTCTGTTATGAACATCAAAGCAGATATCGATAAAAATTTCCCAAAACAAGAGGTGATGATTAAAACCGAGTGTACAGAATTCGGAGAAAACTCAAAGGTTACATCACAAGAAATTAAAAAAGAAGGACATGAAAGTGTTTCAGCATCATCAGAAAAAATACTAAAAGATGTTACAGTTACGGAAGTCGAACAATTACTATCAAAAACCGGTATAGATGAAGTCAATCGGAATAAGAATATGACACAAATATTAACAGAGTTCATTCAATCAGAGCAAGGAAAGTCGCCAAAGCAGGGTTTAACTAAAAGTGAAGTGAGAGTTGTTGATTTAGGTGACGAACGTTGTACTAGTGTAGACAGGTCATTACAAACATCACTGCAGTTCAAAGTGAGTGGAGTGGAACTGAATCCTGAAATACAGGACGTTGATGTGTCGACTGACACTATAAGGACATCTAGTTTGGCTCACCCATCAGCCACCAGTGATACGTCAGCTGTTCAGGAGGATAAATATCAGAATGTAAAACATGTTGAATCAGATGCGTTAAAATCGTTAAAAACGACCAAACCTGTTAAAACTGAGATAGAAATTGAATCCAATAGGTCAAATATATTGGCAGACCAAATCAATGTAGGTGCTAAAGCAAGTGATGTTACTTCTATAAGTTTAGGCACTTTGGTTGAGAGGACAAGGCAGTTTGCTGAAAGTGTATCGCCACCAACACTTGCATATTCTAAAACCACAATAATTGAGAAGAAGGAAAATGTCGGAGAAAAATTACAGAGTCTTGACGAGTCGCCAGACAGCGGTCTCCTCAGTCAAGTCATGGAAGGTGTAGTGGCCGGTATTCGTTCCCCCAGCCAGATTACCGAAGATGGTTCCTCCGAAGTGAAGTGGACAAAAACTGATTCTGTAATTAAGACTGCATTTTCACCAACTACGCCCTCAAAGGCTTTATCGCTAGAGAAAACTGAATATGCCGTGCAAAACGTAGATCGAGCGGTGCATGATTCTAAAATAAATGAACCAGACAAGTTAGAAAATCCACCTAAAACTAATGAAAAAGAACATATTCAGAAGGACATACTTGAATCACGTAAAGCAGGCGTTGTTGATGATGGTAGTGTAGAAAAAATTGTCAGTACCACAGAAGTCACTACTCCAATTGACAGTACTGGTAAGGGTTACGGTAGTTTGGTCTCTAAAACTTTACAGTTTGCAGGAAGTCTCGTGATTCCTAAGAACGAGAAAGAAACTGACGATTCCTCTGTAATGATCTTAAAAACAGAAACTGATATAAATTCCCCAACACAAGAGGAGATGATACAAACCTACTATACAGAAGCCGGAGAAACTTCAAAGATTGCATCACAAGACATGAAAATAGGAAAACCTGAAATGACACTAACAACTGTTAAAGTTGCGGAGTTTGAACCAATGTCACCGAAAACAGATGTAGATGAAGTCGTTCGGAAAAAGACACAAATATTCACAAAGTTTATTCAATCAGAGCAAAAAGAATCATCAAATCAGGATTTAACTCAAAGTGAAGTGACAGTTGTTAAGTTAGGTGACGAACATAGTACTAGTGTAGACAGTTCTTTGGTTGAGAAGACAAGGCAATTTACCGAAAGTGTATCGCCACCAACACTTGCATATTCTAAAACCACGATAATTGAGAAGAAGGAAAACGTCGGAGAAAAAATACAGAAGTCCAACGAGTCGCCAGACAGCGGTCTCGTCACTCAAGTCATGGAAGGTGTCGTGGCCAGCACTGGTTCTCCTAGCCAGATTACCGAAGAGGGTTCCTCCGAAGTGAAGTGGACAAAAACTGAGTCTGTAACTAAAACCGCATTTCCACCAACCACACCCTCAAAGTCGTCATCTCTAGAGAAAACTGAATATGTCGTGGAAAACGTAGATCGAGCGGTTCATGATTCTGAAATAAATGAATCAGACAAGTTGAAAAATCCACCTAAAACTAATGAAAAAGAAAATATTCAGAAGGAAATACCTGAATCACGTAAAGCAGGCGTTGTTGATGACGGTAGTGTAGAAAAAATTGTCAGTACCACAGAAATCACTACTCCAATTGACAGTACTAGTAAGGGTTACGGTAGTTTGGTCTCTAAAACTTTACAGTTTGCAGGAAGTCTCGTGATTCCTAAGAACGAGAAAGAAACTGACGATTCCTCTGTAATGATCATCAAAACAGAAACCGATATAAATTCCCCAACACAAGAGGAGATGATACAAACCTACTATACAGAAGCCGGGAAACTTCAAAGATTGCATCACAAGACATGAAAATAGGAAAACCTGAAATGACACTAACAACTGTTAAAGTTGCGGAGTTTGAACCAATGTCACTGAAAACAGATGTAGATGAAGTCGTTCGGAAAAAGACACAAATATTCACAAAGTTTATTCAATCAGAGCAAAATGAATCATCAAATCAGGGTTTAACTCAAAGTGAAGTGAGAGTTGTTAAGTTAGGTGACGAACATAAGACTAGTGTAGACAGTTCTTTGGTTGAGAAGACAAGGCAATTTACCGAAAGTGTATCGCCACCAACACTTGCATATTATAAAACCACGATAATTGAGAAGAAGGAAAATGTCGGAGAAACGATACAGAGCTCCACCGAGTCGCCAGACAGCGGTCTTGTCACTCAAGTCGTGGAAGGTGTCGTGGCCAGCACTCGTTCTCCCAGCCAGATTAGTGAAGAGGGTTCCTCCGAAGTGAAGTGGACAAAAACTGAGTCTGTAACTAAAACCGCATTTCCACCAACTACACTCTCAAAGACTTTATCACTAGAGAAAACTGAATATGTCGTGGAAAACGTAGATCTAGCGGTACATGATTCTAAAATTAATGAACCAGACAAGTTAGCAAACCCACCTAAAACCAATAAAGAAGAAAACATTCAGGAGGACATAACTGAATCACGTAATACAGCTATTACTGGTGTTGGTAGTGTAGAAACAATTGTCAGTAAAACAGATGTCACTACTCCAATTGACAGTACTGGTAGAGGTTTTGGTAGTTTTTTCTCTAAAACTTTACAATTTGCAGGAAGTCTCGTGATTCCTAAATACAAGAAAGAAAATAAGGACTCCTCTGTTATGGACATCAAAGCAGAGACCGATACAAATTCCCCAACACAAGAGGAGGTGATAAAAACTGAGTATAAAGAAGCCGGAGGAATCTTAAAGGGCGCATCACAATACACGAAAATAGAAAAACCTGAAAATCCTTTAAAATCATCAGAAACAATACAAAAAACTGTTCATGTTACTGAAGTTGAACCAATGTCATCTAAAACCGGTGTAGATGAAATCGTTAGAAAAAGTACTATAACACAAGTATTCACGGAGTTCATTCAACCTGAGCAAAAAGAGTTAATAAATCAGGGTTTAACTAAAAGAGAAATAAGAGTTGTTGAGTTAGGTGACGAACATAGCACTAGTGTAGACAGTTCATTACAAACAGCACTGCGGTTCAAAGCAAGTGGAGTGGAACTGAATCCTGAAATACAGGACGTTGATGTATCGACTGACAATAAAAATACATACAGTTTGGTTAAGCAATCGGCATTATCACCAGACACAGGTGTTCATATTGAAAAATATTTCGTGGGAGACTCAACAGTAACTGTGCAAGATGAAACTGTTACAACTAAATATGACAGACCTACATATCTACTTGAAACTACAATGAAAACTGGTAAGGAATTAAGAGGGAAGTTAACCGAGCAACTGAACATCGGAGAAACGTTCAAACAAAATATAATGAAGGGGAACGTTTACGAGCAACGATCTGGGGATTCAATAACGAGTTATTCCTTGAAAACGGATTCTCAAGCATTAAAACATGACGAAAACCTCAAGGAGACTGGAGACTCGTCATCTGTTAACATCACGAAACAGAGAAGTGGTGGAGAAATAACAGTGACCGATATGAGACAAGTTACATCTAAAAAGTCTGAAAAACAAATTAAGAACGAGGAATTAATGAAAGCACAAGAAAAGGCCTCTGTTGTGGATAGCACACAAATAACTTATAAGTTCGGACTCGACCGAAGTGACAACATTTCAATAAAAGTTCCCACAAATTCTGAGGAGAAAACAGAGATTACGATCTCGAAAGGAAGCACTTCAATAGAACACAAAACAGTTGAATCAGTTGAAAATGTAATAGACGTAAAAACAGACAGCGAGAAGAATACTGGGTTCTCGCACGCTTATTTGGTGACAGTATCCACATCACGAAGCCAAACTAATTTAACGTATGAGGCACTTGACCGAAGTGACAACATTGCAATAAAACTTCCTTCGAATACTGAGGAGAAAATAGAAATTACGAACTCGCAGGAAGACTCTTCAACAGAACCTAAAACAGGTGAATCGGTTGAAAATGTAGTCGCCGTAAAAACAGACAGCGAAAAGAAAACTGGGTTCTCGCACACTTATTTGGTGACAATCTCTACATCAGGAAGCCAACTATCCTCCAACATTCCAGCTTTACAGTCACCGACGACCACCGATTTGCCAGTTTTCGAAGTCGACGCCGATCCTTCTCTCCCCTCGAACTCTCCCTTGCCTGCGACTGAAGCGACCAGAACAATGGAGGAGAAGTTGAGTGCCTTCCTCTCGATAGAAGAGTTCTTTCAACCTTTCAAGGATTCCTACGTCCAGGCTAGGCAATACGGGGTAAGTGAACAACACGAGTGTAATCAATGAACAGCCATTGTAACATGCCAGCATGACCATTACGGTGGTTTGTGTCATAAACATTTCAAATGCAATTATGCTTCATTCATGTGGTATTTTGATGAGGCCTTATAGAGATCTCCATACTGACTTCGCAACTAAGTAATTGCTTGGCTTCTTGCTTGGTTATTATTAAATAAGTATCAACCTGAAAATAGCTTTAAATATTCCTGTTGGAATATATTGTGTGTAAGGAATTTTAAATCAGTACCGTGATTAATTTAATCAGATTTGACAGTAAAGTATGGTCATTGATATTGTCACTTTTGTAGTTGTCACTTGGGAGTGCCGATGGCCGAGCGGTCTAAGATGTTGGACTTTGAGTCTGAGTTAGAGATAGCGCAGGTTCGAATCCTGTCTGTGACCCTTGCACTTTTTATCAGTATCGTCGACTTTGTACTGTATCGACTCCCCCCCTTATTCCGTTTGATAAGATCCTCGCACAGGCCAGTGGCCCATGAGGAAGGGCAGAATAAGGCATAAAAGGGGATCGGCTTCTAAAAAAAGTTGATTCGAGGGTCTTTTTCGTTTAAGGGCCAGCACCTTACAAACATACTATACCTGACTGTCAATGCATTTAATCGTTTTTTGGTGTTATTAGTTCGTAGGGCAATAGTCTAGGTACTACTTCTAGTATAAACTCGTCTTATCTTATCAGTGATAAACGCGCGCCGCTTATCTTTTGTCTGTAATGAAACCTGCGTGAGTTCTGTCTGAGTTTTTTGTTCAATAAAGCGTGGTGAGTTGATCTGGGCTTGGACTTTGCAAGCTCGAGTTAATTTTTTTTTCTAAAAGAGCAAGCATCGCGTGATCTGAGTTTTGAATAGGCAAGCTAGGGTCTTTTGTGCTGGCCCTTAAACGAAAAAGACCCTGATTCGATACTCTCTTTTAATGATTGGAATGCAATAAAGGCGGTCACTGTTCTAAAACTAAAATAGTAGACGTTTCCATTCTTTTAGTTTAATCCAGTATAAATTGTATTAAACCCAAATCTGACTTTTTAAGTTATATTTAAACGTGTGAGGATGTGTTTGGATTTGTGCCTTTAAAAATTACAAAACAAAAATAGTGAAATCATAACTAACAACGTTTAAATGGTTTTTACTATGTTTTGTTGAATGTGATTACTTAAAAAATAGGATTGTGGAAGCATGTATCTCAATTATGGTAGTTTGAAAGTTTCAATTAACTCACTTCCCCATCTGCATTTAGTGCATTAAGTATGCATTTTTATCAATTTTAAACTAACTTTACGAACAACTAATCTTGAGATTTGGAACATAACAGAAATTGTTGACAGTGCTATAATATGCATGGTTTTGTAGAGAGTCACGTGAACTCGGAGCTGTGTAAGAAAGTGTTACCATAAATTTATTTATTGTAAAATTTAGAGTTGTTCTCTTAAAATGAATTTAAACTTTGTTAGCCAGAGCATTCAAAACACTGTAAAAACGACTTAATTCTAAATTTGAGATTATCTTTTTATAAATTTTTATCTTAAATTATTTGGATATCTCCAGGGTTATACCGAGTTTAACTGAATTTATTTTGTGAATTTTAAACATTAGTAAAGAACAAGTCCTGTAAATTAAACAAAATTTGTTTGAATTGTTGAATTTCAAAGTGGCCATCATAAAGTTTAATTGGCTAAGCGTTTGGAGGAGTCTCTCTTACCAGTTGATGAAGCCAAATTTTCGTCTTAGTGTTTGTTCTGTTTAAGCAGCACAACTTTCGAATGAGTTAACTTAGTGGGTTGAAAATTGATGTGAACCCCTACCTATTTCTAGATCTAGATTCTAGATTCTAGATTGAAAACGGTCGCTCTTCGGGGCAGGATGTTCGCTGTGGGGCGTACGCGAAGCAGCTCACGAAGTTTAGCGTGCGTTTACATTGTTTAACTAATCTTAGTTTAAACACTTTTTGTGGGTAAATTTTCTCAAGAACCTTTTGAGATATTTGGATGATATTTGATGTAGGGGAATGTGAATTTATTATTATTTCTTTTTCAGTCAATTGTTAACCGACGATCAAGATGTAACCTCCTTGTCAGCTATGTGACATAAATTGTTAATTTACTCCTTAGGGCCAGCAACCGTTTTGTTGTGACCATTTTTCTACCCTCATAGCGTTTGAATTTTAAAACCCTATTGCTATTACCATTTTATTACTCTTCATATTTTAACTAACTTTGTAACTTTTAAATTTTAATGGACTTAATAGATAACTTGAAAACAGACATATTTGTTGAATATGACTCATCCCTTTAGAATGAATACACCTTTCTTCTTCAACTCTTAAGCTATGCAGATTTCTCCACTATTAGAATATTTGTAACAAATCCAAATCAAAACATTCTTTATTAACAAGGTTTTGGAGACATGGTAATGACATCATATTTTTATATAAGAAAACAAATGTATCAGATATTTATGTGTAAATTTAAATTTAAATCAGTTTTCATTCCAATAAATTTATATTATACTACATTAAAAACACATTTCCAAACATTTTGAACATTTTACAAAAACTTTGTCTTATTACATTAAGATATACAAATATAGTTTTGTCTTTTATGTATCCTTTTTAAGATAATGTACCTTAAAAACGTGTACTACATCACAGTACATAGGGCCAGGGGCAATTGTATCTCCTTCAAAAGTCTCATAGACATACACGGAACTACAAAGTTAACATAAATGCATATTTGGTTAGGTACCATTCTACCTCACCTCCCCTCCCCCCACAAACTTTACCTTTTCTTGGAAGTTATATAAGTTTTACCAATTGTTATCAATCCCCGTATCGTATCTGTTACATGATAGTGCTATCTCAAGGGATGTTATCTTTCGTCTGCATCAGCGCACAGAAGCACAGAGATATGACCCCGATATGATTCGATAAGATAACGGTTCGAAAACTAAAAATACTTTTTAATCTCGTTCAAAAAACCCATAAAGGCTGTTTATTTGTTTGTTTTGTAGAGATAATAAATGCAATCGAATACTTTACTTACGCCGAAATCATCTGAATTAGTAAGCATTAGCTCAAAACTGCAAATCACTTATTCTCTCGTACAACCAATATTTTAACCACTTATCTTTCGAATGTTAAGTTTACATTAATGTTCTTCAGTGTATTTTTATTTAAATTTTTGTCTAGGTTTATTTAATGTCCGGCTTTTGTCACGCATTGATGTAATGAGATAAAGAGCGTATCGTTTGCTTTCGTAATATAAAATATATATTTCCTCTTCTGTTAATTTTTATGCAAATCCTCAGCAAGAACGTAGCCATAAAAAATTGGGGGTCCAGACAACTGATATTTATCAAAATGTTTGACCGTGTTTTCCAGTACCCTCTCCTTCTCCCTCCCCCTCACGAAATATGAAGTGACAAGTTTCCTCCTCCCTCTCCCCCGCCACGCCACTGACACTATCAATTATAGACCGTCGCGCCGATGATAGTAGCTGAATATACCCCGCGATAACCATCCATTACGCCTCTCTAATGGTACCGTTGGGTTAGCCATTAACTCCACTGTATAAATTTAAAATTTATTGTAACAAGATTATATTTTGCTTCCGTCTTTCATAGATATCTACTTAACGTATTGTGAGGATCAGGGACTTCTGTAAATTGTCTATTCCCTATTCCCCTCATACCCGTTCCCCATGGTACACTACTGAGCTAAACAAATTCAATTCAGTAACCCTTGTGACGCGGGAGACTAATGAAGGAGTTTCGTGAGACTAATGAAGGAGTTTCATGAGACTAATGAAGGAGTTTCGTGGTACTAATGAATGAGTTTCTTGGGACTAATGAATGAGTTTTGTGGGACTAATGAATGAGTTTCGTGAGACTAATGAAGGTGTTTCGTGAGACTAATGAAGGAGTTTCGGTTTGGATGAATATTGATTTACCGTACTCTGAGGATCAGGAAGGTCGCCAGGATGTCAAAACGAAAACAAAGTAGGTTTAAAAGGAAATCACTGTCTTGGCATACAAGGCTCACAGTTGATTTGTTCTGGAGGTCAAGAAGGAGGAACAAAAAATGCACAAGGCCGTATATTCCACGGAGTTGGCAAGTGTTCACCAATTAACTTTAATCCCGACAAATTATATTCCAAAGAAGTGTTTCACCCACAAGATAAATGTCTAATCATGTCACTCAAAGAAAGTTAATTATACTTCAGTAATGTATGCTGTACGTATTGACAGACTCGTGTGTTTACTCAATGTTATCTGTGAAACCCACATGAATCTTTGAGAAAATGATGACATTCAGTTTTTCCATGAGCTGTTGAACATTGTGAGCAAACAGTTCACCGTGTGCAACGGCATGTTCCATCCGATGTTATTTATCTTATTTCTACACAACAGTCAGTATCTCATCCGCTTTCTGACAAGACTTAACATGGGTGCGGTGGTCAGTACAGGTAATGTCCAAGTAAGTTAGGGGGGATTTTGTTTAAATTAAATAAGAAACAAAGGGAAATATGCGAAAGGTGATAGTGAATGTTTTTTGTAGTGTTGCAGGGATGTGAAATTTATTAAGACATACACTTTTTATTAACTATTTTTTTATTTTAGAAAGTACATTTAATTTTGTATCTCATTAAATAATAAATGACCTCACAGTTGATATTGTATTACATTGTAACTATAATAACTAACAAAATGTTATAGAAATTGGGATAATGGAAAAATAGTTGTATTGGATTTATTGATTTGCTATTTCCATGCACCAAAACTGCCCTTAACACAAGGAATTTTTGTTGTTTAGGTTTTAGGAACACATTCAAAATGTTTTTATTTATCTAATACACATTTTGAGCAGCCAGTCAAATAAGTACGTTTTACTTTGTATTGGAAGCCCTAAACTTCAGTTTTCATTTATGGGTATTTTTTTCCTTTTTATATGTAAATTGTTATAACAATAACTATTAATTTCTTTGTTTAAGTTAAATATCAACGATAGACAATTTAAAAGGATAATAGGATTTCGGACATTAGTCGTAGTTATACATTATCGGTACAACAAATAGAACATTACACTTCAAGTGCTGAGATCTATCTTTTTATGTGTCAAATCGTATCTGAAACAGGAACAAAATGGTTATGCATGAACAAACAGTGGCGTAGCGAAGGGGGGGGTCCAGGGGGTCCGGACCCCCCCCCCAAATTTTTAAGACATATTTAAAAATAAAGCATTGGAGCAGGAGAAAAAAGGAGAGTTATCTCTCTTGTCTACAAACATTAAATTGATTGATGTAATTGATTAAAGTGACTGTTGTTAAAAATATAATTGTCCTTTCGTTTTAAATCATAAAGTAGCAAAACGATACTTTTGGGCTTGGCCTTTCGGATAGTGTAGTGTAATCATGGTATTTCTATAGGGCGCGGTCACGTGACGTCGCAAATTAACCTGAACCGTAACACGGTGAACAGTTTAAATTAGCGACCACTTCGTTCAAATTCATCTTGGGGACGTAAAAATGGCTGCTTAGAATTAAGTTACGACGTTGATTTTTAGGTGTCATTAAACTGTAGACGTGTATATAAATTATCGAAAAAAATATATAAAATCACTTTCGGTCGGAAAATACACTTGAAAAACACTACTGATTAGAACTTAACTAATTTGGACTTCAGTGATTGAGGTAAACGTGGTGTTTTCCATTGAGTTAGGACGACGATTTTTATTATCATTAAACTGCACACTGTACCTATATAATTATCGAGAGAAAAAATCACTTCCGGTCGGTAAATACCGAAGAAAAAACTCTCTACAGATTCAAGTTTTGACGATTTTGGATTTCACTGGTTGAGTGGTTGAGGTAAAAGTGGTACTTAGAATTATGTTAGGACATTGATTTTAGGTTTTAATTCAACGCCGACTAATACATATATAATTATCGAGAAACAAAACAATAAAATAACTTCCGTTCGGTAAATAACAAAGAAAAGCTCTCTACAGATTCAAGTTTTGACGATTTTGGATTTCACTGGTTGAGTGGTTGAGGTAAAAGTGGTACTTAGAATTATGTTAGGATGTTGATTTTAGGTATTAATTCAACGCCGACTAATACATATATAATTGTCGAGAAACATAACAATAAAAATCACTTCCGGTCGGAAATACTGAGGAAAAGCTCTACTGATTCCAGTTTTGACGATTTCGGATTTCACTGGTTTTGAGTCGTTGAGATAAAAAAGGTAGCCTACTTAAAATTATGTTAGAACAGCGAGTTTAGGTATCAATTGAACGCCGACCAATTCCTATATAATTATCGAAGAAAAATTGAAAAAAAATCACTTCCGGTCGGATAATACACCGGGAAAAACTCTACTGAAGAAGTTCCGACTACTTTGGATTTCACTGGCTGAGGTATTATTTCATTTTCCTTAGTATATTCCGATCGGAAATGATTATTTTTGGTTTTTTTTCTCGATAATTATATATTTATTAGTCGGCATTGAATTGAAACCTAACACCAATGTCCTAACATAACTATAAGTACCACTTTTACCTCAACCACTCAACGAGTAAAATCTAAAATCGTCAAACTGGAATCTGTAGAGCTTTTCTTCAGTATTTACCGACCGGGAAGTGATTTTTTTCTCGATAATTATATAGGAAGTAGTGTTCAGTTTTAATGATAACAAAAAAATCGTCGTCCTAACTCAACCAAAAAATACCACGTTTATCTCAATAACTGAAGTCCGAAGTAGTTGAAGTTCTAATCATTAGAGTTTTCAGGTGTATTTTATTTCCGACCGAAAGTGATTTTTTTTTCCAATAATTATATACACGTCTACAGTGTAATGATACAAAAAATCGTCATTATAACTCATTCATAAATACCTCAATCAGTGAAATCCAAAGTAGCCGAACTTCTAATCTGTAGAGTTTTTCGGTGCATTTTCCGACCGTTAGTTTGATCTGTACCCGAGCAACGCTCGAAAAATTGCCCACCTTTTCTAAAGGGTATTCGGCCGCCAGTGGCCCAATGTCCCCGAAGGGGTATTTCATTTCATTTTCTCCACAGAATATAGTTTGTGTCAATTATAAGCTTGAGTGAAGCTCTGTTTTGTTCTTTTTTCTTTCTTATCCGTTGAATCCAACATCACTTTGGTGCCTTCTACTCGGCCAGAATCGAACTTCGTAAGGTTTCTGTAGCTATACAAGAAAATTTGTAATACTAGAGATGATGTGAGAGTTGAATTTGCCTATTACATCTTTCCACTTTCTAAAAGGCGTAGTTACTAATGCTCCATATTTTTGGTATTTACCAGTGAACTCATTGGCAAATAACACAGAAAACGTCCCCGATCCCCCGATTTCGGACCCCCCCCCCCCCCGAACGAAATTTCTGGCTACGCCACTGTGAACAAACATTTACAATATGCTAACTTAATTAATTTGATATCAACATTCATAAATAGACAAGATAATAATGATAATACTGTAGTTTGTTGCATAACAGTTTTACTGAGGTTGCATGCAAAATTACAAGTCAATAGCTTATTCCAATAGGCTACATATACTACTATGCGTGTTAAAATGTCATGAGATTGTATTTAGTTTGTTTACAAACTTATTTATTCAACAATTTCCTCGTTGCCATCACGGTTACCCAAAAGACCAATGTAAAAATGTTTGCTAACGCCTAGCTAAATTCCATGGAGTGACATGCACCATCATCAAACTCAGTGTTGCTTATGTAGAAATGAAGCTTCATACAAAATTTCAAATCTATAGGTCTGTTCTTTCTCGAGACATTGTATGGACAGTAAGAGAGGTAGAAATGAAATTTTTCCACCCCTTAAGTGATAGGCTTCACTAACATCCAGCCAATAATAAGTGGGAATGGAAGAATCATTAAGTGTTGTCATTCAATACCTGGGCCTATCAAAGCTGATTACAAATGGAATGAAAAATATACCAGCTCTTCTGCAACTCAGGAAGCTAAAGAATTGTATTGTTGTTGTAGAGTCAGCAGTCAGATAAGAGAGAGTGTCTGTACAAGATCCTGGTGATTGGGGAGTTGGGCACAGGCAAGACCTCTATCATTAAGCGTTATGTTCACCAGTTCTTCTCCCAGCACTACCGGGCCACCATCGGGGTCGACTTCGCCCTCAAGGTGCTCAACTGGGACCCCAACACAATCATCCGACTGCAGCTCTGGGATATTGCAGGTATTGCATCACTTCCATTTTTTTTGTCATAGGACAAAAAAGTAGCTTATAAATTGCACTTAGTCCTATAAGAACCTTAGCACTGCTTCCGGAAAGACAGGATATTCAGGATGGGTAAGGTTAGGGGGCAGGAGCCGCCACCTATCGAGATCCATGAGGAAGAATTAGGGCACTAATCTCAAAGTCATCTCCCCCCAGAAGAAAGAGAGGCCAGCTCTGAACCAGCCTCTCCTGTCAAAGCAGGTCCTGTCAAAAGGGGTGGCACACCTTTATGTCTAGGCTAGCAAGTGCCTTTGATTCTTAGGGAGCCCCACCAACTCCAACAGTCACTTCCCGCAGTAGACCTAGACCTAGCGAATTACCCTTGCACCCCAGAATCTTAACATTTGCGGTTAGTGATGTGCCGCTCCTGGACACCCATAAGGTTGTTCAGATCTGTCAAATCGGTTTTTGCTGTGCCCAGTGATGGAAAGGTATAACAGAAGGGTATAAAGGAAACTGGAAGGTATAAACCAGCTAGAAGTGAACCTTGCTGGGTCCACTTCCATATTATGTAAACATCAGTATCCTCTGCATGTGATATCATTGTATTTTTTGTACAATGTGTAACAGTTTTTTTACTCTGAACCTGTGAACATGATACTTTAGTCATAGTTTTTTAGCTCAAGATTGTAGAAAAGAATTATATAAGTATTTACATGCAGTATAAACTATAAACTTCATTTTCTACGAGCAAATCTTAAATGTTATTAAAATGACACTCTTACAGTTTACAGAAACAAATTTTTTCTGAAAACTTAATTATTATTGGTGAATATTAATTTTATAAAACATATTGTACAACAATCAAGTATTTCTCCGCAACAGATTTAGATCCAAAAAACTAATAATGTGGAAACCCCATTTTTTATCTGAATCATAAATAAGCCATTTATTTCGGTAATAACAAAATGTTAAATGAAAGAAGTCGTATATAATAAAATAAAAACTATAAAATAAAGTCAAAAGGGTCACTTAATATAAATTACATTGGTAGAATCTGACAGGAATTCTTGTACAGAATATGGAAATCTTTCTAGCAAAATGGTTTTAACTTTTGTTAGAAAAGATTTTGGAGCTGGGTAGGTTTTTCAGGTGCTGAGGTAGCGGGTTATAGAGCCGCAGAGCTGAATAGTGTATGCCCTTTTCAACAAGTGTCAATCTGTGGATCGGGTAGACCATGTTACCATTGTGGCGGGTATTGTACTGATGGTTAAAGGTATTTCTGCAAAGAATGGGGTTTATTTTTAAAGAGAGTTAAAACTTCAAGTATGTAGATACTTGGAAGAGTGAGGAGATTCAGGTGCTGGAAAAAGCTTACAGTGACCACGATGACCAGATTCTGACTTAATGCGAACAAGTTCTCTTTTGGATTTCACTAGACGACTCCCAGAATCCAATACCATATTTTAACCTACTGTACACATAAGCATAGTAAATTTGTAGGATAGTTTTCTTTACTACAGGTATTAATATTTATTTAAAAAAGTGAAAGTAATAGAAGACAGCTTTGTGAATAAGGAATCAACATGTTTAGACCAGTTGAGTTTTTCACCAAAAATAACACCAAGAAGAGGAGCAGACACTGATGGGCTGGTACCATTTACACTGAAACTCGCTAAATCACAGAAATATGGTGAGAAAATTATTATATTAGTTGTCTCTTCATTCAAATGAAAACATTGGACTTAACACCTTCACTGCAGGTCTATGCTAGGTGATCTTGACTACTGTGTGTAGCTAGACTACTTCGCAATAGTGTGTGTGCCACAGACAGCATTTTAAACCATCTATTCAAGCCAAACATATGACTTATTCATGGTACTTTTTAGGCTGGGAACATTACGACAAGAAAACAGAGCATGTGTGTGAAGATATCTGTATAGCAAACAATGTCTGAATTCATATTGGATTGAAGGTCATTTGTGTATATAGAAAAAATAAAGTGCCAAGTATGGGACTTGAGGTACTCCTGACCTGACCCACACCCAACCCCCTTAAAACTGTCCTTTAATTTTTAATGAAACTGCCTGCTTCCTTCCAGAAAGGTATGAGGAAAGAAGTGGTAGAGCTGCACCGTTTAAGCCATATCTTTCCAGTTTGCCCTACAAAGAACGGAATGATTCACACAATTGAAGGCCTTGGATAAATCACAGTATATCACACTGACTCGTTGTGACCATCTAAAGCTCCAAAAACAGCTTCCATGACATTATTGAGAGCACTAGAATTTGAATGTCCCTTTCTGAAACCAAGCTGACATGCAGTCAAGAGTGCATTAGAGTTGAAGTATCATTGAAATCTTGCCAAAATGATCTTTTCCGACGCTTTAGCAAAGGAAGGCAAAGCAGATTAATTGGCCTGTTGTTGGAAATCTCAGTCTTTTAGCTTTTATTATGGATTGGGCATATGACAGGTTACTTTAAATTTTCTGGGAAAATACCCTAAAAAAAGGATTGGTTTGCTATGAGTGCCAAAGGAAAAGATATGAGATTCACATACTTCTTAAGTACTTCTGATGCAACACCATCCCATCCCTTTGAATTTGAGTATTTTAGTTTTGAAATCGAGTTTAGAACCTCAGTTATTATAGTCAGTTCAAACAAATAAAGAGAAGGTTTATTTTGTTGTTGAAGAGCTGGGACACTCGCAAGATTCTCCAGAGCTGTATCAAAAGAAGCCAGTTGTGATAGTTGGTCTCCAAAATATTCGTTTAACATTCTTTCTACATCAGTGGGGTGTGGATACCTTCATTACAATCAGTGCAATAGGGTTGTTTCATTGACAAGAGGGTTGTTTGATGAATTTGAGTTATCAAACTCATTATTTACCACTTTTTAATTTGCCCTACCTAGATTACGGTTTTTTTATGTAATCAATATTAAACTTCTTTTTGCGTGAAAAATTACCTTACGAAGAATTGTCATACTTTCTAGTAAAAGACATGAAACCTGGTGAAGAACAGGTCTTACTTAAAATATAAAGCTCTGCTTGCGTGCATATGACGTTCTTATTCCTGTCGTTATCCAAGGCTTTCTTCCAAGGCTTTGCACCTAAGATAAGAATATTATTTTCTTAGCCGTAAAAGTTGGCAAAGTAAACTTGTTCTCAACAAATGTGGTACTTCCTGTTTATACAGGATTGTTACACAATCCAACTCATGTACAACTATCAAGAGGCCTTATGAATCAGTTGTGTCAACAGTTCAGCTACCAGTTATCTCAAACCTCTGACTAAGTAATTTAATTAATTCATGGATTGAATAATCAGTTCAGCGGGGCAGTTTCTACATTATGCAAAAATAATTTTATAAAATATACCGTAGTATATTTCTTTTTTGTTTATTCCTTTAATTTTTGAATTTTTTTCCCCAAACAGTAATTTAAATGTAATACTCTTTTAGCTAATTTCAAATGTACAAAAATAAAACTTTTAGTGTATTTATAATACGCAATAAATAAAACATTGTTTTATTTTTATTAAATGAAAGGGCTGCTTGTGTAGATCAAGCATCACAACCAATGGTAATAGCACAGTTTTGCTCCCCAAGTATCCACCTGATACCCAATTGAGCTTGGCTGCTTCTTTTGTTGGTGCTGTCAGTTCAGTGTGAAAGTCTGATTGAAAATTGTGGTATAAGTTCAATATTAGTGATAGTGAAGACCAGCTCTCTAGGTAAATGAAAAAGTAGGTGTTAAGTAATTACTTTGTCAGTTCAACAATCAACATGGCGGACACCCATCATCTAGTATGAAAGTGCTCCTACATTTCAAGTGAAGTTTAAGTGGTAAACCCAACAAAAATACCAACTTAACTGCACACCAGTCCACTACTTCTAAACTGTAAGTTAATTATCATCAAGTTAAAAAATAATTTAAGTACCTTGAAGAAGAAAAAAATCCAAGAAAACTTATCAGCACAAACTAGATCACTATCTGCAATCAACTTTTCTCAAGATAATACATTGTAACATTACACAGCTCAAGCACTTTTTATTCAAGCAATTTTTTGTCAACTTATAACACCACTGACATTTATTTTATTAACAACAAGTAAATATAAATTAAATAAACAGCTGTGCACAGTTGAAACACAATGGTGACGTCATTGCCAACTCACAGCTGCTTGACACATTATAACTTCAAACAAGGCATTATCTACAACGCCACCTGCTGGAAGTCAGATAGAGCCAGCTATTAGGTCAACTGACGAGAGCATTGCCCGACACCTGCTGACAATGCGTCTGGGACGCTGACCACAGACAACACGGCCTCTACTTACTGGCTGTTATGAATCTTGCTATAAATCACTTGACATACTTGCAGAGTTGATATCTATAAACCTAATTTTTGACATTAATACTTTATTAATTATTAATAAAGTATTAAATATTACTTTATTAATAATAATCAATCAATTCTTATCAAGAATTCTCAATTATTGCTGAAATGCCCACTAAATATCCGTGTGGTACATGCGAAATTGGTGTTAAGTATTCTGGTATTAAATGCACAGGCCTATGTGCAAAATGGTACCATGCAGGATGCCAAAATATCTTAGAAAAGGATTTGAAAAGATGGCCCCACTCACGAAATCGAAAAATGGCATTGCATGGCATGCAGGATGTTTCAATCACCATCTTTCCAAACAGAATAGTTGACCCAGTAACACTAAACACCTCAGATACCCTATTGGAACTAGAAAAGAGTATTATTGAAAACAACTTACTAGATAGCTCTAACAGTCGAGAGGATGATCTTCAAATGGCTGCCAAAATAGGATCAGCAATTAGTAGCTGAAAACGAACTTTTAAAAGTAGAGAAACTAGAGCTTCAAAATAAACTAATTAGTATGGAGGGAAAAATGGAAGAGGTGGAAAACAATATGAGTAAATATTTAACCAAAAATTGAAAATCTTCTAAAATTAAATGCAGATGTTCAAGCCCCAACTTGATAAAGAAAAGAAATTCCGCATAGAGGTCCAGAATTCCTCTGAGGACCACGATCTTAAATTGGGGTCAAATGATTGATAATTATGCAAAACGAATAGCAGAACTAGAAAAAACCAACACTAGACTGCAGGAAAAAATCCCAAAACATAGAAATAACGGCTACAATCTGTAAGGACTCCAGCTACTCAGACGTCATCTCCCACAAAAGATGCCCAAGTGTTTGAGGCAAATCAAACCACTGTACTTTCTGGGAATATCAGAGATGAATTCAAAGCTTGCTCAAATGGAGCTAACTATTAAAACTTTTTAGCTTCAAGTGCCTGCTGCCAAAAATAAAATAACACTTTGAATATGCCCACCACGCATCAAACTACACTAGGAGTCAATCAAACTTGTAGTAAAAATCTAGAAAACATATTGACCACAACCCCCGACAGAACAAAGTTCACCCCCGACCTCAGGAGCCCAGTCAAACCTGCAACCAAAAACTGATTTTATATACAAGGACAACAGAGGCAGAGTCCTCTATTCCCCTACCCACGACAGATGCAAGCCTACCCATAACGCCAGGAGTCAGTCAAACCTGCAGAAAAAAACTGAAACATATGCGGACTACACCACTGAAAAAACAAAACCCTTCATCAACAACAGGAATGAGCCAAAAATGGATTAAGAAGGACAAACAAGTTTAGCGTCTCCCTCCAAATGGCAAAAGCCACTGAAAAAGCTAACATCCAGGAATTTCAATTACCTAAAAACATCCAACGTTCTAAACAGAATAGCCACCTCCCAGAACCATCCCCAACTCCTGTGAACGACAATCTCGCTCACTCACTTGTAACGAAAACTCAGGGCATGGGAAAAATGTCTCCCTCCATGTACTGCACAAGTACTTAGTGAGGGGGAAACATACGAGGAGTTCCTCACCAAACATCTTGACAAGTGTAGTAAAAGAGGTAATATTTTTAACCACTGGACATAGCTTGAGCATGACTAACTTTAACTGTACTGAGGGAGCCAGCCCAAACCCTGTCTAAAAAACTGAGCCAAAACACTACTGAGGGAACCAGCCAAACCCTGTCTAAACAACTGAACCAAAACACTACTGAGGGAGCCAGCCAAACCTCTGCCTAAAAAACTGAACCAAAAACACTGCTGGGGAAGTCCCCCCAACCTTGACTGGACAACTCAATGACAATCTGGAACTGATCTCACAATCTGACCAACCCATGAAATCACCACTCCCTAGACAAATTTCTCCAGAGACTCAACATTTACATTTTTTTAGAGATGACTCAGCGGAAGAGGAAAAGGTTCAGAATTTTCTGAACTCAAACCTAATAAAAAAAGCAAGCCATCTCAGCAAAATATAATAAAAATTGCCCACCAAAACATAAATTGGCTCGCTGGTAAAACAAACAGACTGTCACATTTCCTCGCCAATCACAGACCTGACCTTTTAAATACTAACAGAACACGGGCTCACACAAGACAACTTAGAAAATACACGGATTGATGGCTATACTCTGATAGGAGGCTTCTGCAGGAAGTTACATAAGAAAGGAGGGGTCGCAGGATATGTAAAGAACGAATTAGAAAAGACCATCAAACTAATAAGAACTAGTAATGAAGAGTCAGAGCTAGTGTGTGAAACAGCTTTTTTCGAAATAAAAATCAACAAAGAAGTAATCCAAGTACTTGGCACTTATAGGGCCCCCGACATCAAACATTGAGCAATCAATTGACATTCTAACGGACCAGCTGGAAAGCGCCATGCAAACAACCAAACCAATGGTCATTGTCGGGGATATAAATGTTGACAATCTGGGGAACCGAGCAAACGACAGTAACCAACATGAAGCTTAAACGAATTTTTAACATCATTTGACCTCAAAAGACTTAGCCTGCCCCCCACCAGACTCACTAAAGACACAGAGACCTCTATTGACTGGATATGCACGAATATCGACCCCCAAGCCATTCAAGCTTCAGTCGTTCTCTCTGGCCTTTCGGACCATACATCCCAACTGGCCACACTACATCTGACAGCAGGAAATATAGCAGAACTGTAACTGAGAGAAAACGCATTTTTAACAAGAAAACCATGACTCTCATAAAGGATACGCTCAAAACACACACAAGTGGAATAGTATATACAATGCGGAAGATGCAAATCAAGCATGTACAAATTTCCACCT
Organism: Homalodisca vitripennis; assembly: GCF_021130785.1. Taxonomy (NCBI): domain Eukaryota; kingdom Metazoa; phylum Arthropoda; class Insecta; order Hemiptera; family Cicadellidae; genus Homalodisca; species Homalodisca vitripennis. Next base: position 182,847,071 of record NC_060211.1, read on the forward strand.
CATCATACAAACCGTCCTAAACAGCAGCTGCCCATTCAAAAGTGTAGCAATCACTCGCCGAAAGAAAACAACTTGCTGGGACGATGAATGCACCACCTTAAAAAATTCGTATATAGAAGCCTTAAACAAGGAACTTTGTACTGGAAAACCTGAAGACAAAGCTGAATCAGCACGGAGAAAAAAGGAATATGACATGAAGCTCAAGACGCTAAAAAAACAACAAACATCAGACCACATCTCTCAGGCCGACAATAAATCAAAAGCACTTTGGCAAATAATAAACAACGAAAGAAAAAACAACAGGCCAAATCTCAGTAAATGGCAAATTGTCACAGACGGGGAAGTACTGCAAGATCCCAAAAAAGTAGCAAACACCTTCAACTCCTTCTTTGCCACAGTTGCAGAAAGGACACTAAAACCAAACAACCTAAACAATGGGCTACTTAATATCTACAATCCACCCAACATGACAAATAGCAACCTAAATCTACGACCAGCAACAGAGACTGACGTTATAAAAGCCATAAACTCCCTAAAACCCAAAACATCCTCGGGTATAGACGAGATCTTCGGCTAAAACTCATCAAAACCTGCAAACATGAACTCACTAAAAACCCTTGACTGCTCTAATAAATAAATCGCTTCAACAAGGAATATTCCCCACTAATGCTAAAAATAGCCAAGGTCTACCCGAAACATAAAAGTGGATCAACGAATTGACTTAATGAACTACAGACCGATCTCCCTGATATCAACCTTTTTCAAAAATCTACGAGAAAATTGTTCTTAGATAGGCTATTATCCTACCTAGAACAAAACAATCTAATGACCAACCAGCAACATGGATTCCTAAAGGGACGGTCAACAACTACTGCTCTAATACAGTTTAACGGAGTACATCATTGACCAACTCGACAACGGACATGCAGTCACTAGCCTGTTTTCTTGACTTCAGTAAGGCATTCGACTGCCTTAAAACCATGACCATCTCCTTAACAAAATGAAGTCCCTAGGATAAATGGAAGACGGGAGAATGGTTCCATAGTTACCTAAGTGACAGAAAGCAAATAGTTGAAATTGAGCATGAAGAACAAAACAAGCGAAAAAAAATCTATTCTGACGTGACAAGCATTGCCAGAGGAGTACCACAAGGGTCAGTACTGGGGGGGCCGGTACTGTTTCTCCTCCTAACAAACGATCTTCCAGACTACCTAAAGGAATACTGTGAAACAACAATGTATGCAGATGACACAGTCCTCACCATAGCAAATAAATCCATTCAAACCCTGAAAAGAACTACTGACACTGCTTTTAGTTACACAAAACAATATTGCCTAAGAAATGACCTTGCCCTTAATGAGAAAAAAACAATACAGTTAATTTTCACCACAAAAAACAAAGAATTACCTCTACCAATCCCTGGAACTGCAGCTCAGGATACAGTCAAATATCTGGGCATTACAATGGATTCAAAGCTCACATGGAAAGCACACATAGAATTACTTTGTAAAAACTCTCTTCAAGCACTTATGTAATAAGAAGGGTAAAACACACAAGCAATCTGGAAACTGCAAAGATAGCCTATTATGCACTATTTGAATCTCATCTCAGGTACGGAATTGTGACCTGGGGCGGAAAATCTGCTACCAACCTGCAAAGAATCCTAAAACTTCAAAAAAGGGCAATAAGATGTCTAGCAGGCCTAAACTACCTCGAAAGCTGTCGTGATGCCTTCAAGGAACTCAAGATCCTGACGGCCCCAGCGCGCTCTACATGCAAGAGGCAATCATGCATGCTGTTCTCACCAATCAAACCCGACAAAGAGACATACACAACCAAAATACTCGCCATGCTTCAGATTTTGCTCTGCCCGCCTCACCATCTAACACTATTTTACAAGCAAGCCTTCCTATAAGGGAGCCTTGCTCTACAAATCAACTACCAGTCCACCTCAGAGAAAAACCAGAACGCCACCTCAAGAAACATCTCACAGTCTGGCTCCAGGAGCGACCTTTCTACTCTATTCAAGAATTTTTTAAATCCTGTAACTCTCAACTATTAACATTCTTTAACTATCTCATGTATTGACGCATTGTAACTGTTCTCTATGAATATGTGAAATAAAGAAAATTGTCTATTGTCTATTGTCTATTGTCTGTTTGTAATACATCAAGTCAATTGTCTAATAATTGTAGTATTTTGTTTCAAAATATTCAAAGTCTAAGTAAAAAAGAATTCGTTTTAGAAAGTTTTTTGAATACATATAAAAACCTATCTGTCATTTGTCTCTCATGTCATTTATTGGTTTGGTGAACATGAAATCAACATAGCTGAGCATAAATGTGTTTACTACGCTAATGTTAGTTGTAGGAAAACCCAAATTAGACGAGAAGATTCATCTATATTTGTACATAGTTTTAAGGAATTTAATGTCACTAGGTTTAATAACGTATTCAATGTTGAGGTGTCAGCTGTTTTTATTAGTGATTTAAGAACTATAACTGTGTTTTTATATCATTCAACTTCTGGAGATCTAAGATTATTTTAAGCATTTTTGATGAATTTTTGAGCTACATGAGTCAGTGAAATGAATACCATACCATAGGGACGGATGTAATTTTTTTATTTTGATGTTACAAAGCATAATAAAACTTCTACTAATTTATTAAATATTCTTAGAGGAAATAATTTTCTATACTGTACTTAAATAATAGACCTACTAGAAGGAAAAAATGTTTAGACGATTTCTTTTTTTTTAATTCAGACTATTTTTTATCTTCCATTAATCTTTTTAAGTTTTCATATTCACATCATGATGGAGTGAGACTGTCCTGTTATGATTGGGACAACCTACATCACTAACTAGCAGATAAAGATGCAGTATCAATATTCCAATTTTTTTCAATAAATTACTCAATAACAGTGTTTTTTTTTTCAAATTCTGAAAACTAGATACCAAAAAGAGTTTGTTTACATCAATACGAAAGAATAATAATTATTTTTACATAATTTGGTTAAAAACAACTGATTTAACAATATTATTTTCAAATAAAAATGTATGGAATTGAAAATAAATTACAACATGTCAGTTGATGCTGCCAAGCTATACATTAATTAATGTAAATATATCGAGAAAAGCAATAATAAATGCAAGGCACTGTGGAAAACTATAAAAAGTGACTGACTATGCAAAACAGCAAAAATTAGACATCTCAATATCCTTCATGAATATTTCATTACATCTGTTAGAAGAATAAAAAGTGACATAGATAAACCTATAATTACATCTAGTGAATTAATTAAAAGAATTCATATATATATATATCCCTGTAAAATGTTGCTGGAAAATTGTAACTCCTGATAGACAAGGGCTATTAAAAATATGAATTGATCTGAGAGTTTAGATATTTACAAGATGTCCAACAATTTGTTAAGTAGTTTTATGTTTGAGTTATTCTCTTCCGTTGTGTATCAATAGGATTCTGAATGAAGAGAAGACCCTGACCAACATAAAATATTGCAAGTTTGTCCAATTAATAAAAAAGGTAAAAAATCAGTTAATTAATGCCCTGTCTCTATTATACCAGGTTTATAGAAAGTAAATTAAATAATTGCTTATGAACGTGTAAGTTAAGTTGAAAATAACAATCTGCTTAGTAAATTACAAGTTGGTTTAAGATCTACAAAAGATGCTCTAGATAACTTGTTGCGACAATTTAATCAAGTCTTTGAAAACAAAACCTATGCTCAAATCAATTTATGTGATCTTCAAAAGGCATTTGACTATGTCAGTCTTCCTGATCTTTTAAACAAATTATCTCATTATGGATTGTCAGACTGCTCAATAAGTTTTTTGAATCATATTTAAAAATTCATAAAGTCAGTTTCTTTTAATGGACAGTTGCCATTATGTGGAGTGGGGTGTCCCACAAGTATCGGTTTTAGGTTCTTTTCTTTTTTTTATCTTTCTTAATGATTTAACTTTCCTGTAAAAAGTAAAACAATATTATGCAGACAATGCCACTTTTTAAAATAAAAATTATAAGCTTGATGAAGTGGAAAGATTGAAACTGAATCCCACCAATCTAAGAGTACAGTAAGGTAGAATAATGCAGTGGAATTCAATATAAAAAATAGACTTCTTTGTGAAAATCTTTCAAATCTGGAATAAGTTTAAGTTTAAAATTAGACCACAAACTTTATTTTCAAAGGTTTATTTTCATATACTGTAACCTGTCAGTATATAGGTTGAAATTAAACAAAAATAAATTTTTTAATTTCCAGCAGATGTACTGTATAAAGATAGAATAAACAAAGTCTTCTGGTTAATTATGTTCTTCAGGGTTTCAAGACATCACGACTATTGTGTCCTGTTGTGGGTACTTTTTGTTCTTGAGGGCTTCAGGACATTACAACTATTGTGTCCTGTTGTGGGTACTTTTTGTTCTTGAGGGCTTCAGGACATTACAACTATTGGGTCCTGTGGGTACTTTTTGTTCTTGAGGGCTTCAGGACATCACAATTATTGTGTCCTGTTGTGGGTACTTTTTGTTTTTCAGGGCTTCAGGACATCACAACTATTGGGTCCTGACGTGGGTACTTTTTGTTTTTAAGGGCTTCAGGACATCACAAATTTTGGGTTCTGTTGCGGGTACTTTTTGTTCTTCAGGGCTTCATGACATCACAAATATTGTGTCCTGTGGGTACATTTTGTTCTTCAGGGCTACAGAACGACATTTATAAACAAATTGTTGACTGTTGTGCAGGCCAGGAGAGGTTCGGGAACATGACTAGAGTGTACTACAAGGAGGCTGTGGGAGCGTTTATCGTGTTTGATGTCACGAGGTCTGCTACTTTCGATGCCGTCTTAAAGTGGAAGCAGGACCTGGACTCCAAGGTCCAGTTAGCCGACGGAAGCGCCATTCCCTGTGTCCTTCTTGCTAACAAGGTACTAACAAGGGTTCTCTGTTATCAGTTAAGTGGTTTATTGGGTAACTAGTTAGTGGAGTGAAGGGTTTGGTGAGTTGAGAAGCCAATAGATAGTGCCTGTATTACAAACCAGCTAGCAGAAGATTTCTCAACCATAATTTTTTTCATGTCAGAATAGTGTTAAATTCCGTTTACTCGCTTTTTCGGTTACACTTTTGCAGGATAAAAGATATGAAAGATAAAAAAACACCTCCATCCATTTTAATAATTACATTACAATAATTAATTTTAATACTTTCATAATTTAGTATTTTAACTCAATGGGAGATTTTTTGTTGGACAACAAATAATAACACCAGAAATGCAATTTGATATATTTTATTATATAATTTATTTTTTTTAATTAAGACTTCTTTGTAAAACTTTATGACCAAAAATTAAGTAAGAGAACAAAATATTTTTAAAAGAAATTCAAAATTCGCATCATTACAATACACTCTTAAAGATTTTAATTAATGTGATGAATTCAAAATTATTAACGAAATATTATACTTCTTCTAAAACCGTTTACGTTTCAAGTGTGCTGTTGGATCTACATTTCCAGTCATTATCATGTAAACTTTCTTGACATATTGATGAAACTTTTAAACATTTCTAAAATAGTATTAATTAAAAAAAATATGCACTTGATTATTTTCAAACAATGAAAACACAGGTAATAATTATTTGGAGTTTGTTATGAAGACTTGATTATTTTACCATGATACTGCTGTAAGAGCAAGTTTAGCCACAGTAAAAGGTTGATGTTAATGTTATCAGGGGCGGATTTAGGATGGAGTTTGAGGGGGGTCACAATTGGGGATTTGGGGCCTCCCTTGGAAAAATAAAACAAAATACAGATCTTAAAATACATTTTGGAATCTAAAACTTTTTTTTATCCAAAATAAAAACTAAGAAATGTATATTTGTAAAGTATTTTGGAAGAGGTCACCGTTTAATTAGTGAGTGTGTGGACAACTCAAGAATAGCTAAGTCTGGCCTTGTGTTTGTCGAATGAATGCTCATTTATTATACCTAGTCCAATGGTCACAATATTGAAAAATAATGACTGGTATGGATTGACTAAAACTTCAGGAAACTGGCTAAAAACCATACGAAGCCTAACAAACGTATTCAAATTAATTAACTTGTAATCAGTATATTCAAAATGACACTGCTTTAGTCTCAACCACTTTTATCTAAGCTTTAATTTACCATGTCTATTGTTCTTTTTCATGCAATAAGTACAAAATTTAAAATAAATAATCTGATTAAAATTTTAAGAAACTAGCTCAAACTGTGAAAATTTGACTAAAAGTAATGGAAAATGATTCAACTTTAGGAAACTGGTTATACTTTTAAGAAACTGCTAGCTAAAGCTGTGGAAACTGGATAACGTAGTTCTTTTTTGTAAAAATCCTAAACATTACTATTATATCATAATGCTTTAGTCTCAACCACTTACTTTTTATAATTGACTCATTCAATTGCATGAATATTTTGATTAATATCTTGACATTATTTCTTTATTGATTTTAATTTCACACCAACCTCCCTCTACTAATGCCTTCAATATTTTTTTTTCAACCTGTTCTTCCAAATATATTTATTTAGTATTTTTCAACAGTGAAATCGTTTCTGCTACTATTATTTTGTTCAGTTTAGTAATATAAAAATTTAATTTGTACTCAATATTAATTAAATGATGAGAGATATAATGACTTGTGTAGTGCGATCAGCAAAAGGAAGGAATTGTCAACACACCTGCAAAGATGGAGGAGTACTGCAAAGAGAACAACTTCTCCGCATGGTTCGAAACTTCAGCGAAAGAGAACATCAACATCGACGAGGCAGCCAAAAGTTTAGTTACACAGGTACAGTAAAAGTCTGTTCATTTAGTTCAGAAAATGAGATTAATGCTTAAATGTACACACCTCACACATAAATACAGACACCTACATGTTACTACAGAGTAGAACAGAGGATTTATGAAAAGTCCTTACAAACCGACTTTGGATATTTTCATCATCATATTTTTCATGAGCAAAACAAAGAGCTTATTTTTTTATCTGCTACTGAACTTGTTCCCTGAAAAACCATATAACTAGTTGCTATCTCTTGCATGCGCATATTTAAGGGGGCTTCAGAGGGATCAGCCACCCCCCCCCCAAATTTTGGAAGACAAACTTTAAAATTTGACCCAATAGTTTGTTTTATTCTAGAACACACTTATGAGATCTAAAAGCTCAACAATTTTCCAGGAAAACATTCCCAAGACCCTAATTTTGAAGGATATTTCATACTTCCTAAACTACTCAATGTGTCAGCCCTCCCCCTCCCCGAAATAATTCTCTATATACGTCACTGACCTCTTGTGCTTAAGACTGCCCTGGTTGAGAATGCAGAGAAAAATCTTCTGGTATGAACCAATGTATTATCTTGGTAAATAAACCAAATGTTTGAATTTATTTAATAGCTGATTGTATACAACAGCTGCTTTCATGTATGTTCTGGCAAATAATTCGGGTAGGGTACGATAAGCGGACCCGGTTTTTTATATCGAAATTGGCAAACAATATTACTTAATCATAACCATCGATATAATCAATCGATACTGATTAATTATTTTGAATTATTAACTTAAATAGTCTATATCAACAGCTGTAAACACTTTAAAATAATACACATAGGGTAATAATTCAATTTTACATAAGTAATTTTAATTATTAAAAATGGCCGTCAAGTTTAGAAAACTACAAGACATTGCTTTGAAAGATGGTAACATAAATAAAATATATTGTTTTTGTGGCTTCAACATGTTGGACTCGTACCAAAAAACCCATTATGTGACATTTGTGGGAAAGAAACAACTGTAACTGTGAGAGGAGCAAATATGGTCGTCTTCAGTTTTCCTAATTTTTGTTATAATAATTTGTTTGATCACTGTAAATATTACATTCATATTTTGATTTAAAACATATGATTGTTATTGAGGACAATAGGTACTTTTATATCGATTGATAGTCTAGGATTTGAGATGCGAATATTAGGTATCGAAGACTACATTCTTCGATATAAAAAACCGGGTCCGCTTATCGTACCCTACCCAATAATTCTCCAATTTAATAGTAAATATCAATTTGGATCAAACCTGTGGGATGACAGACATACTTTGAACACTCAGAGGTGTCCCTTTTATTGGCTGAGCTTTAGCGAAGCCTATCACTCGTGGAGCTGAACAAATTTAATTCTGTCTGTCTGCACGATGTGTTGAAAACAAACTGACCTGTAGACTTGAAATTGTGCAGGAAGCTTAATTTCTATACGAGGAACTCTGAGTTCAATGATGATACAATTCCATGGGATTTAGGTGAACATTAGCGAATATTTTTACATTGGTCTTAAGGGTCATGATGGCAACGAGAAAATAGGAGAATTAAATAATTTGTAAACAAACTCAATTCTCAAATGTGCCGGATTGTTGTTTATTCTCTGGAGACAAGGATTGTATCAATCAAATTATTGATTGCAATTAAATGCGATTGCTTGCACATATCTAGTCAGTTCATAAAACTTGTTTGTGCGGTAGTCTGTCAAGTCATCCAGTCGTATTGGCTGCCTGTTACTTAGCCTAGGAGCTCATCCTTCATCATTTCTTGCTATTTGGACATAATGTTCTAAAGTTGTTTGTGGCACATTAAATGTTTTGGCCACTTTTAAATAATCCATTTCTTTCTCGTTGAATGACAGCTTTCATAATGACAGAGCCCCATTGCTTTCTAGGTCCATTTTTAAATTTAAAATTTGTCAAGTCAACTATATACGGGCATTCGCTTATGTGATTGTTTACCTTTATCACTAAAAGAGGTTTAAAATAATAATTTTTAAAGTAGTATTAAAAACCTCCTCATAGAAAAAGCTTTTTTATTGCAGTGTAAATTAAATGCAGAAATATTTTTGAAACAATTACTAATCAATTTTAAAATCCCAACCCATGCAATTATTCATTATTACACCGTATTGTTCCTTCAGTCTATGTAAAATAAGGACGATTTGTTACTCTCGATAGACATAATACAATATAGACAATACATGTAGTACATACCGCAACGGTTGTATTTTAGGTATACTTTTTAAAAACTTGACCATGCACATGTTTTTATTACTTATGTAATTATTTAAATTTCAATGTGCAATAAATAATTTGAATTTGATTCTCGTAATATTTTAATTCTCCATTTGATTTAATGAAAATAGAGTTCAAACACAAAATCCAAGACGTTCCTGACCTATCTTAAAAATAAAGCGATCATTGACCCCTTTATTTCTAAGATACGTCAGGAATGTCTTAGTTTGGACTCAATTTTCTTTAAAAAATGAGATTTTGAAAACTAAAAAAAATATTAACCTAACATAAAAATGATAAACAATAGCAGTTTTGCAGACTAAGGCCTACCATTTGAGTCATAGGCACACAGACCGACCGGCTGGACGTGTGACGTTGTATGCTCGTTTGGGTACAATGGTCGCCTCCTAATCGTCTGGGGCTCTCGAACTAGTGGACAAACTGTAGGGTTAAATTCTACATTTTTCATGATGTATTTATTTAATTTTTTAGTCATTTCTGAATTTTTTTAAATACGAGTACAAACTATTTTACAGATACTGCAAAATGACAAAATGAGTCAAAACGGTAGAGACTCAGCGAAGGATGGCTCGCAGTTCCCCCTGGATGGGAAGCAAGAGCAGGACGGAAGTTCGTGTTCCTGTTGATTCCTGCCAATGCCTTATCAAGTGACCTTGACGTTATCTCGGCCTGACCAGCAATATACAGTGTTCATCAGTCATCACCAAAACAGCTTTTACCATCACAATCATTACTTATTATTTCTTTAACGTTGAACATGAGAAACAGCTGTTGAAGGTTTCTCTGTGTTGAAATATCAGTCAGTTTTATACTCTTAGGTGTTACTTTAGTTTGTTTTAGAAATGAACTGAGTCCACATGACAAGTTCTGGTCTCCTTTTCATTCCTCCGCTGTCTGACAGCTGGACCAAGATCGATGTGATTATATAAAATCAAAACTTCTTATTCACTTTAGTTGAATAGTCTGTTTTATATTTATAGAACATTAGAGGTAAAAATAGTATCTTCTAACATTATTTTTCAGTTCTAATTTAGACTGCTTATTAATATTGTTGGGGCATAGCATTGCACCTTTTGATTTAGTACTTATAAATCAAGATGGTTGTTTCTTACTGTTTTTAGATCTTAAATTAAACAGTACTTCTTCAAAATTGTTCGAAATACTACATTTTAAACAATATAAAAAATATTGTATTTCGATTATAAACATATTGTTTGTGTATGTGACTCATAATACGACACCGAAATGTGCTTTTACAAAGTTGTCATTTTCATCAGTTTTATTTCTCTTCTCACTGTATTTTGTAGAGTTTCATTAACATTTTGGCGCTTGTGTAGTTAGTGTGTTTAGAATAAAACTGGACTGACTCAACAAAAGGGAAATTTGTAAAATTGTCAAATTCTCGTCCCAGATTCAGAAGTTGAGCCAATTCAAAAAATATTGTCTCGCTTAAAAATATTTTCTTAGAAGTTGTTCATATTTATAAAATACTCACTGGGAGCATAATTTTTACTATTCACTCTTTTTTCATGCAGTATTGGAACTTCACTCAGTGGATTGACATGTGTTCAACTAACGAATATAACAAATTTGTGATGTAAAAAATTACTTATTTTTATAACATCTGAGAATTAAGGTTTTAAATGCATGCTTAAGGCTTGTTATCAAATAAATTATTACTGATAGTAATATTCTAGGGAAGTGCTTTGTAAGGAATTTTAATATGTAAATTTATACATTTTTTAATTCTTTTGCTTTTAAATAACCTGCGTTTTGAAAAATTGTGAAGCATTATATCAATTTTAAATGTAGATTGTATTACGTTTTAGGTTAATATTTCAATATTTTAATCTAAGTGTTACTATCTAGTCAGGGGTTTATCTGATTTAACATTAACTGAGCACTGAAATATTTTTAACCAAATTTTATTATTGTTTCTCGGACTTATTTTTATTTCACTTGAATAAGCTATTGTTCTGACGTTTATTGTTTATAAAGGTATTACATTGTAATACCTATTGTTATTAATTTTGTTTACTTTTATCATTAAATTTATTACTAGTGTTAATGTTATACTTTAAAGTTTGTTTTATATGATTTCAAGATTTTACAATTTGTAGTTATTCAGGTTACTTATTCTTAATACATATATATTCAAATAATAGTTCAGTTGGTTTTTATTAAGTATATCCATCAATTATATTATTAATTCTTAGATTAGACTTAGAAGTTATAAGTTGAGTAAGTTTGACTGAAATATTTGAAGTCAATTTCTCTGCTTTGCAATCAATTATTATTTGAATAATTAAATATTCAATTCATCATAGAAACGATTTATTGGGAAAAGAAAGTAATCAAAAATAGAGTTTAATCTTTACTAACATATTTTGCATTAAGTACTCATACATATATACAATATAGAGGTACTTTTGAAAATAGTATTTAATTCAGTGTGTATTTTTATATATTTTTACAACTCTTAGGATATTAAAGATTTGCTTACAAGTCAAAATGTATTGTTGCCATATCTGTTCTGTATTTCTTATATAAATGAACTATGCATTATTTTTTTTAAGAACTTCTAACATAAAATTAAATATTTTATATTTACTTATAGAGCTATCATTATTGTCGGAATTGTAAGGTAAAATCTTGTATTTGCGGACACTTCTCTTATATAAAAGAATAAGCTTTATAATGTTGTCTGGAGTTATGAATATTTAATATAATTTATGCTTAGTTCTTTGTAATAAAATATTTCTGTTTCACTCGCAATCAATTTATTCTCCCTAGATTATTAGGTTATTGTTTGTTGTAATCCCCATCTGTTTTGAAGTCTGTATTATTAATCTTACTTTGTGCTTACTTAGTACTTCACTCGAGGCTTACTCTTAACTATACAAAGTAAGAGTAGCCACACTATGTGCTGCGTAACAAGCTTCGTTGAGGTTGCACGCAAAATTTCAAGTCAATAGCTCATTTTATTCTCAAGATGTCCTGCGACAGAGAATCATACTGAAAGGAAATGTCAATTATATTAAAGTTTTTGCAAAATTTAAAGTCAACAGAAAAAATATTTCTTGAGAATATATTGCAATGTAATACATTCACATTTTTCTTTCTCTCTTAGGACAAGAAGCTTATAAATTACACTTAGTCCTGTAAGAACCTTAGCGCTGCTTCCGGAGTGACAGGATATTCAGGATGGTAAGGATAGGAGTTAGGGGCCGCCTCCTATCGAAATCCATGAGGAAGAATTAGGGCACTACATCTCAAAGTCATGTCCTCCCGGAAGAAGGGAGGCCAGCTCTGAACCAGTCTCTCCAGTTAAAGTAAGCAGGGGGTTGCAGACCCTTTTTGAGGCTAGCAAGAACCTCTGAGGTTAGGGAACAAACCCCACCAACTCCAACAGTCATCTCCGCAGTAGACTAGACCTATCGAATTGCCCTTGCACCCCAGAATCTCCACATTTGCAGTTAGTGATGTGCCGCTCCTGGACATCCATAAGGTTGCTCAGATTTAAGTGACACATCGAATTTTGCTGTGCCCAGTGGTAGGTTCAACTGGAAGGTATAAACCAGCCAGAAGTGATCCCTGCTGGGTATCCCTGGATGGATGGATGGTGCTTAAAACCTAGAGAGCAGAAGAATGAGAGTATTGGTCTTAGCCAGACTGATGAAACGAAATCTTCTTAAAACTTAGTAGGAATTTCCTTAAATTAGTGCGGAAGTCTGTTCCGAGTAGGAAGGACGCCTGAGCCGGTGGATCATTTAGTAGGTGATAATGAATACTGATGTTGAATTTGTATTTTCCTCACGGATAAAAATAATAGTACAGTAATTGTTGGCTGAGCATTAGCGAAGCCTATCACCCAAGATGCTGTAAAAATATAATTTCTGTCCCTATGTCTGTAATAGGTACATATCTGTTTGAAATAGGTGCATATCGGTTTGAAGTAGGTGCATATCGGTTTGAAAATGGTTCATATCGGTTTGAAATACGTGCATATCGGTTTATAAAAGGTTCATATCAGTATAAAAGAAGTGCATATCGGTTTGAAATAGGTGAATATCGCTTTTAAAAAGGTTCTAATCGGTATAAAAGAGGTGCATATCAGTTTTAAAAATGGTTCATATCGGTTTGAAATAGGTGCATATCAGTTTGAAATACGTGCTTATATGATATCTTAAAGACAAACTGACTTTCAGACTTGAAATTTTACATGAAGCTTTATTTATATGTATGCAAAACTGAATTTTGATGATTGTGCATATTACTCCACAGGATGATGTATGCCTTTTGGTTTGAGTCCTTTTGGATTATTAAAACTCTATAACTGGGTAATGACTGTCTCAAATTATACTTTTATTATGTCGACATTTTACAGCGGAACATGTAGTAGGTCTCGTTTTGCACAATTATCCAAACTTACCCATTTTGAACAGGTAAGTTCAGAACAAATTTATTGCACACAAGAAACTGGGTCATGTTAAAATTAACCTTCCTGTGTTCCCACTCCAGCCATTCTTGCAAGGCCTCTGCTTGACCTAACTAAACACCCACCTCTTCTATCTTGCCTCTGGTCTTGGGTAGTGCATACTTTGGATTTAGGCACTGATTAGTATCTCATTTTGCATGAAATCAACTTTTTCTTGATAGTTGACTGATGGAAGTAATTTCCACAATCATGAGGATAACTATTAGGTAAGCACTAGTTTTCTGGAGAGCACATCTCTTTTTCCATTACTACATCCTATGCTTTGACTTGTTTTTGCAGTATTTTATCTGTTTATCTCTTGGACTGGAGCATGAAAGGTAACAAATGAGAGCAGCCACTGTTGACAATGACGCATCACCTTCTCTGGTACATCTGCTCTTCCAATGTAAATTTGGTATCAAGTTTCATACCAAAATACTTCAAGGCCGAAAATAGACAAAACAATTCTTCAGTGGAGTCAATGTCAAAGGAATGACCAAACTAAGAGCATTTACTAAACAGACTCGATATGACTCTAATACAGAAATTAAAACTGCAAGAACAAGACAAGGCAAAGATGTTAGTAATGCAAGAAAGATGTGCTCTGTAGAAAGCTTATCTGATAGTAATCCTCATGATTGTGAAAAGTACTACCATCAGTCAACTATCAAGAAAAAGTATATTTAGGTGGGAAATGAGACACTAAACAGTCCCAAAATTTAAGTGCGCACTGCCAAGGACCCAGAAGACAGCTAGGACATTAAACCAACTTGCAATTCTGTGAAGTTATCATCTCAGAAGTCAAAAGTTGAATAAGATCAAACCTTATACAAAGATGACCATTACGTCTCCTGTATTAGCAGCCACTTATGTGATAGACCTATACCAGTTTTTAAATCTTTATACATGATTTTGTTACACATTTATAACTCCAATAATAAGCAAATTTCAACAACGATTCAATCTATTTGCTAGACATTCAGGGTTAGAATAGTATAGTGTTTTAAATCTCCTCACATAAGGTCTAATACAGGAAGCCCAAAATATAACAGAACAGAAAATAGTACCGGGAAGGATAATCCATGCTATAGTAATAAAACAGTTGCTATAGTATAAGACTCAATCATTGCAAGCCTGGCTGTATGGGCAGTTACCACACCCCACTTCCCCCCTCACCTTGCGGCGTTGCCATATTGTCGTATCATCTGATTGTCAGTACGAGGCGACGCGTCTGCAACGTTTCGCTTCACTAGTTATTCTTCTGCTACAGTTGGCAACACCGCTCCACAACTAACGCTTGCATTGATATGTCTCGTAATATGATAAACAATTTATTATTTATATTACTCAAAATATTTGGTTTACCGGTATCGTTTTATTTTTTTATACGTATACACTCCCTCCGCTCCACCAGTACGTTAAAACCTCCTTCTGATAATTTTGGCTATGCCACTCTCCACTACCATTCTTTACTAACATTTGATTGCCTAATCGTATAGAACATTGCACTCAGTTTTGACTTTGACCATTCTCCTGACAAAGATACTTAATTAATTACTAGATATTTCTGGAAGCGATTTGCATAAACAAAATTTTACCATTATCTCCAAGTCCTGGCAAAATTTAATATTACAGAAAAAAATTTAGATTTGTGTGGGACATTTTATTGACTGCCTATTATACTATTTGCATTTCAATTCATACTATAAATGTTTGAAATCAATAAACGATGCTTGTCTGCCTAAATTTGCAAGAGTTTTCAGTTTGACTTAGCATCAAGCTAGGTGTCAGAGTTAACGTAACAGACAACTTTGAAATGTTAAAGGCTAAAATCAGGTATTACAACATGGCTAAAATGATCTAGTAAAGTAAGTAAAGAAGTAGCTATTTGAGCTCAAAACAGCTCTAACCTATAAAAAGCTTCCAATAATATTCTTCATAGCGCCATTCCAGCGTCCATTTTTTACAATAAGCACTAAAGTAGAATATTGAAAAAAGCAATATACGGTTGTGTAGACTTTTCTGGGCATAAATAAAATAATATTGATTAATCGTAAAACAGTTAAACTTGCGAGACAACACTGCTTTCACTATCTATTGTAATGTTTTATAAGCTGCAAAGCTAGTATAATTCATTTGTCTTCAGTTATTACATTAATTCCCTATATCTGAATGAATTTTTGGCACTCAGAATGCCTTTATAATGACGAAGAACAGCAATGTATAAGTACCAATGGAAGAGTGTTGTCTAACTAATTTTCATGGTTCAACAGATTATTTTGAATGCTGAGTCTAAATGTCACTGTCTCAACTGCATTTGAGGACTTTGCTACACTTGGAATTAGACTATGTTGGGATTAAATTATTTATAATTGTTCATGTTTATATCAACTCATTTTTTAGGTTAGGTTAGTTTTAGTAAAAGTATACACATGACAAGAGGTTGGTAACATTATCCAGTTCTGAGTCGATCGTCTTCTTGCATAGACTGCCTGCCATTCCCTTGGCGCAAGTTTCCGCTATATTTATGGTGTAATCGAACAATGCTACATTGCTATACGACACAGGTTGGTTATACAGGGTGATTCAAAAAGAATACCACAACTTTAGAAATTAATAACTCTGCATAGAATAAAAGGATAGCTAAGCACTATCTGTCGGCGAATTAAGGAAGCTCTAAAGTTTAATTCAACGAACTATACTACTGGAACGCGCACTGCCCATAAGCAGCATGTTGTGTGTTTTCCGGTCGCACACAGCTGTGCGTTACTGTGTAATCCATGGATTTGCAGGCGCTTAAAGTGGGCAAGAACTCATCAAGTTCTGTACTCCATGCCAATGATGCTGATCTTAGAACACATTAACTTTTTATTGATTTTAAATCTAAGGGTAAATTAAGTAGATCAAGTGATGATGTACGGTATTGAAAATTGTAAAATATTATTATTTACTCTAGTTATCTCAAACAAATGCGACCACTTCTAAATTGACAGGAAGCCACGAGTTACTTTGAATTAAAAACTGTGACTAAACTATTTTTTTTTTAATAATATCTCATCACATCGAAAAAACAAAAACTTTTGACATTAAAAAAGAAACCAACTTAGAAATAAGGCAAAAATATTGGTCAAAATAATTTTATTTTCTAACACGTAGATTAAGTGTGTCATGTTTGTAAATTTTTTTTAGTTTATTTTGAAATAAAATACTGTCGATAAAAAGTTGTTTTTTTTTCATCTGGGTAATATTTTAATGCCTGTAATATTTGTTTCCGACTTTGTAAGAAAAATAAAAGTCAAAATCTCAGTTATTTTGATATTGCACAAAAATCAGTTTTTTTTAACAGAAAATAAAAATCCACGGTAAAAAGCAGCTACTAACATTTGTAATAATAAATAAATTGTAGTATCTAACAATTGTATTAAGTCTACAAGGCGTTTTAAAGTGATATTAGATCATTACTATAATGCCTGCCATATGGGCGGAGTTAGTTCTTGCCCATTTCCAGCGCCTGCAGACTCGGAACGCAGCCCAGGATTTCGGCTCGGTTTCTCCGGCCCAGAGCGCGTTCCATTATTATAATTCGTTGGTTTAATTTAGTTGCTCATTTGTTCACTTCAGGTGCTGTTGAGAAGGCGTCAGCGTCAGTTGATGCTAAGATGGCGACTGCTAAACAGAGAGATTTTTGTGTTATTGAGTACATCAGAAGTGAATCGACGACAGTTGTTCAGCGTGGATTTCGAACGAAATATGGTGTTCAACCTCCTGATATGTGGTGTATGAGACGTTGGTATAAACAGTTAATAGAGAATGGTTGTTTGTGCTAAGGGAAAAGTTCTACATGGCTGCGCACGAGTGATGAAAATGTAGCTCGCATACAGCAAGCATTTGTTCGCAGCCCAGGTCAATTGACTTGAAGAGCTAGCAGAGAGCTGCAACTTCCACAAACAACTGTATTAAGAGTCCTACAAAAATGTTTAGTAATGATACTTTATCGTCTGAAATTGGTTCAAGCCCTTTCTGCAGCTCTAATAAGATTAAAATAATTGATTTCTGCCAGTTTATCCTTGCTCAAATGGAAACAGATGAATCTTTCGTTTCAAAGATTGTGTTTAGTGATGAATCTACTTTCTACACTAACAGGAAAGTCAACCGGCACAATGTCCGCATATGGGGCACTGATAATCCGCGGGAAATAATTGAGCATGAACGTGACTCGCCTAAGGTGAACGTTTTTGTGCAATTTTAGTCAATAAAGTTTTTGGCCCCTTTTTAACACGCTTTTATTCTTCGAAGGTGCTACTGTAACTGGACTACAGTATTTGGAGATGTTGAAGAATTGGCTGTTCCCTCAGCTCGAACAAGAAGCACAACAATTCATATTTCAGCAGGATGGAGCATCACCACATTGGCACTCATCTGTCCGTGACTACATGAACGTCAACTACCCGAGGTGATGGATCGGCCGCCAGACAGCCCGCGACAGAGCACTTCATCACTGGCCTCCAAGAAGCCCTGACCTGACCCTCTGCGATTTGTTTGGGGGGTATGTTAAGGATATGGTGTTTCGGCCACCTCTCCTAGCCACCATCGATGATTTGAAACAAGAAATAGCAACAGCTATCCAAACTGTTATGCCTGATACTAAGAGTATCCTCGAGTGTCTGAAGGGGGTCATATTGAACATCTCTAAACTTGGTTTTGAGTGAAAAACTTCTTTTTAATACTCTTTGTAATGATGTATATCAGAAGGTTCTATTATGTTTCTTCCATTGAATACAACATTTTAAAGTTGTGGTGTTCTTTTTGAATCACCCTGTATTGTGGCACATGAACAGTTTTGCACAGTATGAATGGCGCTTTAATCAAGGGTTCGAAGCGTTGGATCCAGGATGTGCGCTGGGTTTAAGCTAGAATACATTTAGGTCATAAATCTCAACAATCTCACGGGAAAGATTCCAAATCTCTTGTTTTTGGAAGGTATTTTATACATTTTAAACCACACCGTGTGTTAGCCCATCTGAAATCATTTTCTATACACGCCCCAGTTATAACCTAGATGGTACCATTTCAAAAAAATGCTTTCCACTGTGTAAAAATGGTACGCATACATTGGAGCCTAGCATGTGGGTAACAAGAGATGCAAAGGGGAATAATTATTACCTCTAATTGTTTACATAGCTCTAAGCGAGATGGGGAGCGCGGGCGCTAGCTAAAAAATTTAAAATCGTAGGCCTGTATTAGTTAATAGACGAAAAGTTATTCTAAAACTTTGAATGAAAAATGTGTACAAATAAATTAAGATGTATCAAATGTGTACCGTATACTTGTTTATTTTGTAGTAACATTCAGCTGAACTTACTTTAACCTTAGACTTTAAAATAGAACAGACCATGCATCCATCTGAAGATAGTGTGGGAGAACTTTTGTTCTGTAAACCTAGTTCAGAAATCCGTGTACCTTGCATAGTACAGCTCATAATTAACTATAACGAACTCTTTTCTGATTTGGCGCCTGATATCGAGTTGGTGCACTGCTAGCTGTCAATTACTTTAATTTCACATGAGCACAGTGTTGACGATACTACATGTGATGAAACAACACTGGATATGTCAATTAAATCACACACTAAAGTTTGAAGACTGGATTCCGACGCTTCCATAGACATGATTCATAGGATCTGCAATCATGTACGTCTGAAAAGATCCAAAAAAAGTCACCGACGAAGAAACTCAAAATCAACTCGATACGTAGTTTCGGCATCAGAGACACATAGATTACAAAATATAGTGTAATGAAGGGGTCGAGGTACTCTCATTATCTCATCAGGTGCACAATTTTGAGTCCACTAAGATGTTTTTTAAATGATATCTAAGTACTGCGGAACAACCGATTTTTCTACACATAATGTCTTGCAAGTCTACACATAACGAATCAGTGCTAGTCTGTGACAGCGCCAGGTTCCAGATGCTGTACTGAAAGGAAGGTGAACTGGAGCTAAACTCAATATTCTCATATCTTTTTGCGAATGGTCGTCACTCTAACAACTTCAGCCTCTATGGTCATATCACCCATTTTCACAAATTTGGCAACGGTGTTCCTGAAGATGGGGGACTTCTTTTGTGATAATATAAACCATATGAGAATAAATTTGCGCCGTTATGCATGTTTAGTTTTAGTTTATATTATTATCCACATTTGTTATTTGTTCGTTGTTAATTATTTCATTGTTTGTTATTTATTGTTAATGATTGCTGTTATAATAGTGTTATGTTTATTATTATTTGTTGTTTGTCATATATTGATTATCATTGTTTTTACATTTGTGTACTTGTGAATGTTGTTGGAAAATAACATAAAAATAATGTTTAAACGCCAACTATTTCTCAGGGAAAGATGCCCTAACTCCTATTTTTGGGAGATATTATATTCCCTAAGCCTCTAGTGTGTCAGCCTCCTCCGAAGTGATTACCTTTTTTCGTCCTTGGTATAACCAGATTCGTTTATCAAGCTTGCACAAAGATGGATTTCCCTTACAAGGAGGCCCCAGTTGAAGTGAAGATTTAATCGCAACGTAGGTGCTTCAGTTACTGGCTAAGCGTAGTTGAATCGCGGATCTTGTTCTCTTATTACATCTACTCAATTTTGTCTTCTTAATTGCACTTTCCTTCTTAATCAGATCAAGTTTTACAGATTCATCTAGAGATAGGATCTATGTATTTATTTTAAAACGCAATATTGTACCAACTAAGAGGTTGGAGAACAAGGTTAACTTCTTCAGGATTACCAATGCCATTCATTTCAGGAGACGATGCTTAAAGTTTTTAACAAAGCAGAGAAACTTTTTTCTTCTCTTTGAAGCCTTAGCTTAGCTATGTCGACTTCGATGTTCACTGGTCTATTTTTCAAAGTACACACACACTGTTTCGTGTCTATACAAGATTGGCCCTCCCCGAGATTTGAACCCGTGATCTCTCAGTTAGAGAGCCGAGACTATAACCATTAGTCTACAGAGGAGGAAACTTTTCAGCATAGTGGGTTAAATTCTAATATTCTCGTGTTCACTTTTTTGTTCCTCTCTGGTTGTTTAGTTAATGGTTTCTAAATTAATTTATACTCTTCTTATCGTAATTTTCTCCTTTGCTTTGTAGTTTCTGTACTTATTATTTTTTTATTATATGATTTGCTAATCTGCTGTCTTTTCATATTAATATTGTGAAGCGTTTGCAATAATGTTTACTACAGGAAATAAATAAACAAACAAATAAATATAAATATATACTGTAAAAAATTGTGGTTAGTAGTTTATTACCTCAGATTATAGAATACTGAGTATGCAATTGATTGTACCAAATGTTCAATAATACTCATGTGTTAGACTTGAGAAACAAGCGAAGAGTACGAATGGCGGTACGATGCTCATTGTACAGTTGTACTATTATTAATTATTAATTTTTCTAGTCTGTCTATAGACTTAATCTATCTTCCTCTCTTCCCATTTTCCAAATGACTGTTGTTGCTCTGCCTTTTTCCTTTTCTCTAGAGTCTTTGTCATTGTCGTTGGCTGACTGCTAAACTCTTTGTACTCTGTAGTGGAGCGGAGCATCTGTTAAATGTTTCCGCATATTGTGGCCAAAATAAATAACTTTTCGGAATTTTATAGCTGTCATATGAATGGTCAATGAATTTTAATTTTCTTCCCTAAGGCTATACTGTAAATTTGTTAATGTCACATTATTCTGTACATAGCAACTCTAAATAGTAAATTTATTGTTTTCATTCTGAATGCATTTAACCTGTAATCAAGAAAACATCAGAAATGGATAACCTTGATATGAATTTAACAGAAGAACAAACCGAAAAGGTGCTACAATTCCAAGTAAGTAAAACCACCCCTTTATAAAATCGAGATATTAAAATCCCAATGCACCTAGCAACTCAACATTTTACAGGCCTACACTACCCTGTTAGCCTATTTTTCTTTGATCCTACACTTTAATGACTTCTGGCACTGGTTACTAGTTTATAAAATCCACTTTGCATTTCTTATTGATGTTTAATTGGAAAGAACTTAAGATATGGATAGTTATAGTTAGCCTAATATTAATTAATTTAAAGTAGTTTAAGGCCCAAACCTAATATTCTCCCAGGTTGCTGTAAAATAACACAAATGAATCAACTATCAACACTCGAATGACCAAACTATCAATTAGAACGATTTAAATGCTGTCAGTCATGTTTACTCTGTAAATTGCTGCTCAAACTTAGCCTAGTATAAATAAAGTTGTGTTATTTTCTGTAATCCAAAATTCATACATTTCTTTTGCATATAAAAATGTTGCTTTACTATATTACAATCTTAAAAGTTTATACCATAATTCAGTTCGACAATAATGTTCCAAATTAATTCAAATTTAAATCATGTGTATAGCATTTGAGAAATGGCTGCTAAAGATGGGAAATATTGTTGTTTGTTAATAACCTTTTATCAAAATGACATGATCAGGTAGGCCTATGTGGCAGGTTATTGGAACGTAACACCTGACTATATTATTTTGATAATAGGTTATTGACAAATAACAGTACTTCCCATCTCTAGTGACCGTTACTCAAATACCATACACATGATTTAACTTAGTTTGAATTAATTTGGAACAATAATGTCCATCCAAATTACATTATAGGCTTCTAAGATTGTTCTAAACAATATTGTTATTCTGTAAAGTAGAAACAACACTGGCAATTAATAATTAGGAATATCTATTAGGTCAAATGTGTTTAAATTAGATAGTTTAGATACCAAGTTGATTCGATTGTGGTGGTTACCACTTGTTGTACTGCATTCTATAAAACATTCTAACTGTAGTTTTTTTATTATATTTTATTTTCTATTAACAGTATCCACCAGTATACACATGTAACAATGATAATCAATGTATGAAGAACAACAGAAAATAATAATAAACGCAACACTAGAATAACATCAATAAATAACAAACAATGAATTAATTAATAACAAATGAATGTGGATTATTATACTAAAGCTAAACATGCATCAATGGCACAATTTACTCTTCAACTAGTTTATATTATTACAAAAGAAGTCCACATCTTCAGGAACACAATTGCCAAATCTGTGAAGACAGGTGATAAGACCATTGGTAGCTGTAGTTGTTCAAGTGATCACCAATCACAAAAAGACTTCTCGATCTAGTTCTTGCAGGTACCAAGAAGGATATGGTCCGTAGGAACTCTGAAGAACTTATTATTCCATTAATAAGTTTATACAGGGGAATACATCTCTTTTATCTTCTAACTCTTTTTATCTTCTGGATCAATCAATCAATCAATCAATATTTCTTTATTACATGAACATTAAGTACAGTAATATAGTCAAACATAGTATAATGTAATAGGAAAAGTCGCTTAGGTGTTTGTTGCATCCAGAACTCCTCCAGGGTGTAGAGTGGAGTCTTGACAAGGAAATTCTTGAAGTGCTTTCTTCAGTGCGTTTCCAGTTAGCAATTGGAAGTCTTCTGGCAGTTGATTTCTGAGTTTTCGTCCTATGTAGGACGGTTTTCTTTCAAAGGAGGGCTGTTCGATGGCGGGGTAGAACATATCTGGAGGCATGTCGTGTGTTGTCAGTCCATGGAAATCGTTGTAAGTGTCAAAATTGAGTCTGTCAACATGTAGAATTGTTTCGTATACATACAAGGCTGGTACAGTTAGAAATGCCTAAATTTGGATATGCTTCCCTGCAGCTTTGTCGAGATTCAAGATTGGCGAGGGATCTAATTGCCTTTTTTTGAAGGGTGAGTATCCTTTTCAGGTTTTCAGTAGAGCTGCCCCAGATGATAAGACCATATCTAATGTGGGACTCTACCAGTGCGTAATAAGCAGCTTTGACGGATCCCTGAGTACCCACTGATTTGAGTCGCCTCATAACGTATATGCCTGCGCATATTTTTATTGGAAATGGTGCTCACATGATGACTCCATGAAAGTGTACTATCGATAGTCAGGCCCAGAAAATTGTGTTTTATCAACTACTGATATGCCTGGAGTATTTGTTGGTATTTCCTTTTTCCTACTGAAATGCACTTGCGTTGTTTATTAGGATTTATTGCCAGATCATTCAGTGCACTGTAATTTGATGGCTTGTTGGAGAGAAGTCAAGGAGTTAAGGGATAGTTTCATCTGCTGTGTCATTTTTTATAAGAAGGGTAGTGTCGTCTGCATACATTATGCAGTCAGTACTGGAGCTGGCGATGAAAGTAGGGAAGTCATTAGTTAGAAAGAATAAAAAGAACTGGGCCAAGTACCGATCCTTGAGGCACACCTCGTGCCAGTGGTTTTGGAGTTGATGTGTACGATCTGGTGATGGAAGATTCAGTATGCTGTACCTCCACAAGTTGTGTTCTTCCTCGGAGGTAAGCTGGAGAACCATTTGTTCTCTATGCCTCTTACTCCCAGATTTTCCCAGCTTTTTTAAGATTAGGTCATGTCCCAGACAGTCAAAAGCCTTGCTGTAGTCAAGAAATAGGGCTGTTACGTACTTTTCGTCATCTATGCTGTCAATGATTGATTCTACTAGGCTAATAATTGCTGATATGGTTGATTTTCCTTTTGAAATCCATGTTGGTTGACTGTGATTAGGTCATGTTGTTTAAGGTAGTAGGCCATCAATCGCTTCAGAACAAGTTTCTCTATGATTTTTGCGAATGTAGATATTAGCGAGATGGGTCTATAGTTCTGAGGGTCTGATTTCTTCCCTTTCTTGTGTTTTGCATAGACCTTTGACACTTTAAGCCTTGAGGGAAGTGACCGTCGGCAAAAGATTTGTTAATGATTGCTACAAGGGGTTGGGTTAATTCATTTGCACAGAACTTCACACTCTTTGAAGATAAAACTCATCTATGCCACTGGACGATTTGTTTTTCAGGCTGCAAATTGTTTTGATTCACCTCGGTCCAAGTTGTTGGTGTCATGCAAAATGACTGTGGCAAGGGAAATGTGCAATAAGGTCGGGTTTTTTTCCTGTCCACCCAGTGCTAGGGTATGTATTTGGTTTTGAATTGTCATGCCAGCCATCTGAGTAAAGTAAGTGTTAAGGCTTTCGGCTACTTCTGGTGGATTATGTAGGGTGGTGTTGTTGATGTTAAGTTTAGGGCACTCCTGGTTGCACTGTTTCCCACGCCTCTCATTATTAATCAAACTCCATAGAGCCTTGGTCTTGTTGTCAGATTCTTCTATGTGCTTTGAGTTTGCTTGCCGATGCAGTGTTCTTAGTTTTTGGTCTTATATCCTCTTACTGTTTCTCATTATTTCTTTGTCTCGAATGTCTCCTGTTGTTTCATAGGTGTTGAGGGCTCGTAGGTAGAGGCTTTTCATATCGGCAGATTCCAGGTCATAGTAATGAGATGGTTTGGTAGGGCCTCTGTTCTTGTGTTTTCCTTTGTGGGCAGCAGATATCTAGGGCAGTACAAAGGGTGTCATGGAATATATTATATGCAGTTTCTGTGTCTTCAGCAGTTTCAACAACATTCCAGTTTTTTGTTGTAGAAGATGGATTTGAGATTTTCAAGGTTCTTTTTTCCCCATTTGTCGCTTTAGTTTTGAATGTTGAGTTGGTCTCTTGATTTAGGTTTAAGGCTGCTCAATTGGGCTGTATGGTCGGAGAGGCCAGTTTGTAAAATAGTTACAGTGACCTCTGCTTCTGGGATGTTGGTGCATACGCAGTCTATCGAGGATCTTCGTTTCGGCTGTTACCCGTGTCGCAGGAAGGGGAAGCCTTCTTATGTTGTGTGTGGTTAGTTTCGTCTTTTGTAGCATCAAATTGTCAGGGTTGTTTTCTTTTAGGCTATCAATGTTTATATCCCCTAGTAATAAAAAATAACTTATTGTGTGCTTGGCTGTGGTCTAGGATGTGTGATAAGAAGTTTAGGCCACTTCTTGTGTTTCCACCAGGAGGGCGATATACACCAAGGAGATATATTTGCTTTTCTTTAATTTTGATCTGTGCCATTGCTGCCTCAAAGAGGAGCTCTTCACAAAGTGTGTAATTTCAATGGCCTCTACACTGGTTGTCAGGTTGTCCTTAACAGTATATAGCGCACCTCCTAGCTTGTGATCTGTTCTGCTAAATTCAGTTACCAGATTGTAGCCTTGTATTTTGGTGTTTAAAATTTCACTTTGACTCAAGCCGTGTTCTGTCAGTATTAAAAGGCTAGGGATGTTTCATTGAGCAAATGGGTTTAGTCTGTCAACTTTGTTTGGTAGCCCCCTGATGTTTTGATGAAGGATTGTCAGATGTTCGTTTCGTTTCGTTGTTTGTGGCCTAAAAAAAATTCCTCCATTTTCTGGCGTTGGGGGGTATTCAGTGAGCAATCAGAGGACAGCGGAGGTTTCTGTAGATGTATTGCGACTTGTGGATATTAAATTTGTCAATTTAGCATATTCTGAGCTGTTATTGGGCCAGTAATTATTTATCAGCTCTCTATAGAAGTCAATGTTTTTCTTAAAGAAGGTTTCATAGTCCTCATTGATGTCTTTTTATTTTTGCATGTTGGGAATGAGCCTTTTTGCCGTCTGACTGAGGATTCACAGGTTGTGTTCTATTGAGTTCCAGTGTTGGAGGTGTGACACTTCCGCTGTGTAAATCTGTGCTTTGCTTCTTGCAACTTGCAGTGACACGCTAAACATGTTATCCCTTCTCTTTATAGTAGGATTGTTATTCTTGGTCAAAGCGGCAGTGTTTGTCAACAAGCTTACAGAGTTTTTCAGTTTTTTGGAAGGAGTTTGTCTGGCTCTCCATGTTAAACTTTCGTTCAGTTTTTTAGTCGGAGTTTGTCTGGCTCTCCCGCTTATTTGTGATGAGCTCAGTTTTTCTGTAGGAGTTTGTCTGGCCTCTCCCGGTTAAGTTCTCGTTGGGATCCTTGGTACAGTGTTGTACTGGGAAGTGTGATATTATTTCCCCAGTACTTCGGTAGCTGTGAAGGTCAGATGTAGGCAGCAGAGATAGTGGATAAAGGTGATCTTTATTCTGTAACTGGTCTAGTAGTAGCTTCATCTGTTGTTCCACTTTGTCTTGTCGGGTGCTTAAACTGTCCAACTTGTATGAGGAGAGATGGAGAGCTGTTTGGTGGGGCAGAGGGAAAGTGATCAGTTTGGGTTTTCCGTATCTTTACTAGTATATATCGTCTTTGCTTTTTTTTATAGCCGTTATTTTGAATTTTTGTGCCAAGGTGTACTATTGTTTTCTTTAGTTGTAGTATTTCATTTGTATGTTTGCAGATAGCTTTTTCTTTTTCCTGGTCCCTGTTCTTCAAAGACTGTTTGTAATTGTATCCGCAAGTCAATCTCTTTTGACAACTTTTTTTCCAGTTGTTGTATGGTATCTGTAAGGGATGCTGAATCTACTCAGTAGTTTTTTATTCTCATTTTCCAGTTCCTCAATTTGTGTTTCGTATTTCATGTGGCCCAGTTGGTCGGAGTCCATTATTTGTTTAGCCAGATGGAGTTTTTTAGAGTCAATTCATGTAGGTCTTGCTTTAATTTATAGTTTTCTGAAAGAAGTATGTTGCCAGCTTCAGCGGCAAGAGAAAGGGATGTTTCTAGATCTGAGTCGTTACTATTCTGTATTTTAGTTTGAATGTCATTTATGGTTAGCTCACATTCTTGTGCCTCCACCTGCTGTGTGTCCTCAAGATCCTGTTTGGAGTCATGAGAACACTATTTTGGGTCATCACATTTACAGCTATTGTAAGATTGCTCTGCTTCTAGTAATGCCTGATTTAGATGCCAGTAGAGGTAGCAGAAATTCCTGTTCAAGTGTATGGGATGCATAGTGAAATTTACAATTAATTATTGTCAACTATTTCAATTTATTGAATAACAATATTGTTCCAAATCAGTTCAAACGAAGTAAAATAATGTGTATGGTATTTTAGTAATGGCTGCATATATATATATAATAGCGGGCCCGGCGCGCTTTGCTGCGCATTTCAATAATTTTTTGCAAAAGTTGCCCGCGGCTTCGCACGCAATTTCCCGTTGAAAACAGTACACTATATTCACTTATTCTTTTTCTATCACATTCTAAACATTGCTGAGATAATTGATAGTCGTTCCATCGTGAGCCTCTTGGGCGTATTATGAAGGTATGTACCATATTCCTGCCTCTATCTAGCTGTTACCCACGGCTTCGCACGCAAATCTTAAGAAACGAAGTCCTTATATTACTTAGTAAATTTTTTTTTTTACTATAATAAATTTTAGATTAAATTAGTTATATCTCCGATGCCACGATTGAGCTTGCTTTGTTGTCTCGATCGAGAGAATATGTACACACGGAGTTTTGAGAACCATACTTCTGTCAAAAAAAACAACTAAGGTTGATTTTATAACATTCTTTATATTTGTAGCCAACGTAAGATAGTAATTATGATATCTGCATTGCTCTTCTGATCAAGCATGAGCATGGTTTATATTAAATAAATATTGCAGTTAAAGGTGAATTTTTACGTCAAAATTTGAATTGTATTATCTGGATAGTAAAGTCTATGTTTAACAGTGATTGCAGAAACAGTTTAAACAAAATTTGTCGTTTCTCTTAAGCTTACTCTATGCTTTAAAACTATAAGTGTAATATATGTTTACAAAGAACAGCTGATTAAAAATTTGAAAAGACGTTAACATATGTTTGCTGCAATGCATTTCTTATGGGTATTTCTGTAACCAGTGGGGCGGAATCCTGAATCGGGAAAGGGATGGGCATAGCTTATAAACCTTCTCCGTGGAAAAATACATATACGTACAAATTTTCATCATGATCGGTCCAATAGTTCACGATTCCATAAAGGACAAACATACAAACATTCATTTTTATATATATAGATTATACAAACTCAACAATGGGGATAATACAAAATTCACTGTAGTGACTGTGAAAGCTATTATATTGGACAAACTGACAAAAAGTTTAATAAAAGGTTTAAAGAACGTATACAAGCTTTGAAAACAAATAAAATGTCTACAATAAAATCAAATTTCGCTGAACATTTATTAGAAACTGGACATAACTACAAAAATATTGAAAAGAACATGGAAATTTTGGATATCAAAAGGAAAGGAGAAAAGTTAAACACGAAAGAAGAATTACATATTTATTTAAATTATAACAAAGATCCTCACAACATATTAAATAGCAATCTAAAAAAATAAGACAAATCTTATCTTTGAGAAAATATTAAACACAGAATACTAATCAAAATTACAACTGTGTCATATAATTTAACATCTGTTTAAATGGTCCACATGTGTATATTTAGTTGTTTATTTATTTATTATATAGTTAGAGGTTAATGTACACACTGAAGATGGTTTATACTGAAACACGTATGAAATAAAATTAATCTTCAAAAAATGGTTTTAGTTCACAATTAATTATTCTAATACACACACACACACATACACATATATAAAACAGCTGAACTATACTGTAATATAAAATACTTAAGCGTAATTTAGTTCGACATTTTGGTTTCAGTAATTTAGATAATCATGAATATCGATGATTCAATCTTGTTGCTGGCTGCTTATTATACTGCAGCCGAATTAATCTTTCTGTTAAAATTCTGAATTATCCTTTATACAGTATTTTATAAATGTAATACAACATGTATTACATTTATACATAAGTGTATATAACAAAGGTGGCTTTGCAACTTACTACTTGTATGTAAATAAGTAAGTATGCAGGTAGATGCAATGGTATGTGTGTGTGTGTGTGTGTGTGTGTGTGTGTGTGTGTGTGTGTGTGTGTTACACCCTTACTTTGTGGTGTAGTGGAAGCACAGTCCCGGCAGAGCAAGTACTTTTTTTTGTTCTATCTTTATTGAAATGAAACAGGCTATTAGTAACCGTTTATACAAATTTAATGAATACAAAAAAAATCGTTTAAAAGGTATTTGGTCTTCCGATCATATGTTAGTTTGGTTATTTAAACAAATATATGACAGAAAAGGTCAAATATAAAATAATTACATCTAAAAATTAATAATTTAATAAAAAAAACTAGTCTATGTGTATTTATTAAGTGTAACAAACCAGTGTAACATTTAGTTATTTTTTGCTATTTTAAGGATGAACATCTCTGGCAGCTGGTAACACAAATATATCAACATTGTATTTATGCCCATTACTCAAATACCATACTGGTACAAACGATTTTACTTTGTTTGAATTAATTTGGAACAATTAAAACCGACCACACATACTTTTTTAATATTTTCAGTAGGACTATTAAAAAAATTAATATATTAAGCTCCATACCACACCTCCCAACATCTGCCAAGGCAGCCATCCCTCTGGAGGATGTGGAATGTACATCATCATCATCATCATCATATGAAACATTTGATGATGTAATCAACAGGGTTCGTTCAGTACCAGCCACAATCAGCCTGACTGTGGAGCGATCCCTGAAACAAAATTTGAGAACAGGAATGCTGTTCACCTTGTTGCTTGCAACAATATAAGCTCTGGCATTATCAACATCGATGTTAACAATTGTAACCACTGTCATGGAAAGCCCTGATATTTTACCCTTACCTAGGGTGTTTTCTGGCCTAGGGTTCCTGTAACAAGGCTACGTGAAAACCTTCCTCCAAAAAGCGTCTTCAGATCACAGCTGAAGCATCTTTATAGTGCTGCAGATTGAACTGAAGGACCTTGATCCACGTAATCAACCACCCCCATAATCTACAGCAATGAACACCCTCTAGTTACTCACTTTACAAATCGCTACAGACTGCTGCTTATCTACCAATATTACCATCGTCCTGGAACCTCCTGTGGCAGTCAGTCCCTAATCTCGTCATTGCCACATAACATGACAAGAGCTGCTCTTTCTAGGAAAGCACCTCTTGAACTGCGTACACTCACACACACACACCCTCTGCTGAGAAAACTTTGTCAAGGATGCGCCCTTGCAGCTCCCAAGGCCTCCTCCGAGAAGCGCCTCTCAAGAAAGTTCTCTAGAACTTCTAGAATCCTGCCTTTCTAGAATCGGTCCAGTTTTATTTTTGGCATGTTACTCAAACATGCAAGTACATTGCAAGTCTGCTTACTTTTTCTACGAGCAGAATGCTTCCACTTAAATGAAGTGATCAAATTATTTGATAACTGTGGTTACTTCCTTAGGATACTGTGGTTATCTTGAAGGATGTTTTCTTTTTCCACCAGAAGTACGAGAAGGCATCACCGAAGCCCGAACTGGATGGCCAAGGGCCATCTCTGATAGGTACTTTGCTTTACCAGATCATCCAACATGATCTAAAATCGAAAAAGTATCGATCAGAAATGCCCCTGGCCATCAGTGCGGGTTTCAGTGGTGTCACCTCACACTTCCGAGTGCAAGTTTTGGCTGAGTTTTAGAGCTGTTTACACATAGGTGAGGGAAGTACAACAGACCAGTTTCAGTTCATTAACCAAGGGCTTTTCTCAGGTTGAATTAAATTTTCTGTTAATCAAAAAGACTTTATGATCTTAGCCATTCCTTCATTGACGATTCTCTGATTGGTTGAATATAGCCGTTAGATGCATGGTTAAGGTCACCATCGTTAAAAGAGTGTTTTGTTATGTATTGTTGTATTTACCTACTTAATTTTGCTACATTATT
The DNA here is from genome assembly GCF_021130785.1 of Homalodisca vitripennis. Lineage (NCBI taxonomy): Eukaryota > Metazoa > Arthropoda > Insecta > Hemiptera > Cicadellidae > Homalodisca > Homalodisca vitripennis. Next base: position 182,878,343 of record NC_060211.1, read on the forward strand.
ATTTTATGTTGAAACTATTCAAACTCTTCAAAAATTTGTATTCTATTCCAGTAAAAAATATTGTTTGAAATCGATTTCAGATCAAAGTGTTAATATTATTGGACAACTACTGCTGTAATAAGAGTTGTTTAGGAATTGTGTGTTGTGTAGGGGAATATGAGACAGTAAAGAGGGAATGCTCTTGTCACTTATGTTTGATCATTGATTTCATGCAGTGTTCTTTATTACATTAAAATTAAAGCACAACACTTTTGTAATGCATCTTAACTCAGTAGCCATAAAAGTGAAAATTTCAACTGATCTTTAATGACATAACGTAGCTATACTGGTGATCTTAATGATATAACATAGCTATGATAGTGATCTTAATGATTTTTTGTATTGAAGATGACTACATACCCTTTCCTGAGCTTATTACAAAATCCATATAATTATGTAATCTAGATCATCAACACTGTTCTGTATAATAATATCAGCAAATGTCGATAAATCTATATTCTACAGGGTGGAGCGCGGTAATTTGCTTTTTTGCACTGCAGGCTGTGGCGGCACTGTTGGTCGAAGAGAGGGGAGAGTGGGCGTGGCTTATAGTGGCTGACGGGAGATTTGTATTCCTCTGTGTTCCAGTTGCTATCATGCAGTGGACACGAGAGGAGAGGTCGTTTTGTGTTGAAGCGTATTTTTCAAATGCGTATTTTTCAAAAATCATTGCAGTGCAGCGTGCTTTTCGTTTACCGATTCGCTGTTCCCCCACGCGGACGTGTTCCTGGTCGGCAATCAATTGTAAATTGGGTAACTGCATTCAGAACAGCAGGGAATGTGTCATGTGTACGAAGGGGACCTCAGAGAAGGATTACAACACCGGAAAACATCGATAGAGTTAGAGCAGCAGTACTGCAACCTCCAAAACGCTCTGCTCGGAAGCAATCACTTGCTCTTGGCATTTCAAGACGTTCTCTCCACCGGATTCTTCATGATGAACTGAGATTTCTCAAGTATAAAATGTGCGTGATCCATCAATTGTCAGCACGGGACTATTTGACACGGCGTACTTCTTGTGAAGACATGCTTGCAACTATACCGCGTGACGCATTGTGTTCTTTTCTGATGAGGCACATTTTCACCTCAGTGGGTGTGTCAACAAGCAAAACCCTGCGCTACTGGAGTGAAACAAACCCCAGAGAAGTCCACCAGAGACCTCTGCATTCGGACCGCGTCACTGGGTGGTGTGCCATATCACGAGTAGGCATCATTGGCCCTTACTTTTTTCAGGATAACCGTCGTGCCATAACTGTGAACTCCGAACGGTACTTGACTATGATACAGGATTTTTTTCAGCCGGCTCTTAAGGCAATGCAATTAGAGGATACATGGTTCCAACAGGATGGTGCCACTGCACACACAGCGAGGGTTACCATGAATTGTTTGAGGCAAATGTTTCCCGGACGGCTTAGCTCTTTGAGGAGTGATGTGAACTGGCCGGCACGCTCAACCAGACTTAGCCCCATGCGATTTTATCCTTTGGGGTTACCTGAAGTCGAAGGTGTGTATCAACCATCCCAACACTTTGGAAGACCTAAGGAACAATATTGAGGCTGAAATTGGCAGAATACCAGTCGACATGCTTGTTAGAGTTAATGAAAACTTCAGAAAACGTATTCAGCCAGTATGTGGATGCCGAAGGTCGACATTTGCCAGATACATTATTTAAAACCATGTAATTTAAAAATTCCCTTACTGTTCAATATAATTAAAATAAAAAATAATTTTTTTATTTCATTTCCAAATCAGCAAATTACCACGCCCACCCTGTATAAGCGCAATTTGGAATACACATTATTTAATTTGACAAATTGAGAAATGTAACAGTTTGTGTGAAGCAAACAAGCAAGAACTGGCTGATCATAATATCAATGTGGTTTAAACGTTTCTAGATTGTTTCCAATTTTTGTTCTAAAACGATGAAATCATTACAAGAAATAATACTGAATTGAATTCTACTGCTTTTTACACAATGCTTTATTACAGGATCTAACAGGAATAGACAATGTGACGTTGTGCAGAGATGTGCTACAGCGACACAACTGGGACCTGGAGGTGGCGGTCCAAGACCAGCTCAACATCAGAGAGGGAAGGCCCACCATGTTCTCTAGTGACCACTCCCCACCACCAGTTGTCAGTGATCCTATTCCGCAACATGTATTCTTTTCTCCGCCTGCAAGATATATACCTGGTAACAACAGGTAAGTTACAGTTTGGATGTTCAAACAAATTTCAAATTTTAAATGCTTTATTAGTAGATAGGTTTTCCTTTAAAGTAATGATTTAATTTACAGATTTTTAGAATAGAGTAGAATAAATCTGTAATTAACTGTTGTATTATTTTTTGAGTTAGAGAGAACATTTAGTAAATACAGTGTGTCCACAAAGTCATGTCACATCACACTTTTAATAACTTTATTTAAAAAAGTATATACAGCACAAGAATGAGATAAAAATAGGATAAAAGAGTAATTTAAACAGCTTAAGTCAGCAATGTAAACGTCGAAGCAAACTTTGATCTCCTCCCGTACTTTGATAAGTACTTCTGGGCCGACCGATCCAATCGCAGCTCTGGTTTGTTGCTTTAAGTCTTCAATATATGAACGTTATGACGATGCACATTTCCAGAAAAGTGAAGCGAGTCTCATCTCTAAAAACAATACTAGTAGTGGAATTATGGTCTAGTCTGTTTTCATACAGAATAACAACAGCAAAGACTTTTGTTTATTTAATTAATACCGCTTTTAATTTATCATCAGTCTTTAAAGCATGTGATATTTGAGGTTTATAACCATTAAATATAAGTCTTTTCTTCATACCTTTGTGAACTGTAGACTTAAGAATATTCAACTCACCACCATGTTTCCATACAGACTTCTTACAAAACTGTTTCAAATGTTTTCGACGGTTTCATCTCCTTTTTTAATCTACCTGTCCGCGTTTTTTTCCATAAACTGTTTCCAGGCGATGAATGTTATCGTAAATTTAATTAATCGGTTTTACATCCCATATTGTTTAAAAACAATTTTTATTTTACAGTACAAATACAACACGTAATTCGTGTATTATTTTGTAAAAAATATATTAATTACGGTACAAACAAAACACAAAAGCAGAGTTGCAACAACAACTGGCAATGGTCAGTCAGTGACTGGTGATTTGGCATGTAAACAAACACGCTGCGTATAGCAGTCTGTCACATTGTTGAGTTAACCTCATGTTTTGAGGTTAGGATCTTTTAAGTGCTCACTTGAAATTGATATTTTTATTATTTTAGGTGTTTTTGTAATTTTTCTTTGTTGTAAAGTTATTGAAGTGGAAAAATGAATCGTGACCATCTAACTGTAAATGAAGTTGATAAACAATTGCTAAGTGATTTGTTGTGCAGTGATACTGACAATAATTCTACCTTTTCATTCTCTGATATATTTGACGATACTGATGAAGACCCAACGTATACACCGGAGCAGGACATATGACCGCGGCCAAGTTTGTGATTCACAACTTCCCAATCATCGATCCATGATGTAACCACAATTTGTTAGGTCAACCTGGGCCCTCAACTCTTACATTATTTATGAGAAAAATAAAATTCAAAATGGAAAAAAACCAATTTCAAGTTATAAGTGGCTTGGCATGCTACCAAATGCAGGTATAGGGTGTGGTGGAAATAACCGCAGATCAAGGGGTCTTGGGAAACAACCAGATTAAAAAGAAGAAAAAAACGTGTTGGGTATGTAAAAAAAGTGGAACAGAATACAAAAACAAGGGAAGGAAAAGATCCAGAGTGGTGTGTACACAGTGTGGAGAAGTCTGTCATGGTGTGTCCTTTCCCAAACACGTTTGTAAACAAACTCCGTGACTTTGTATGCCTGTATATAGTGTACATTTTGTTTTGCAAAAACAAAAAAAATATAAATACTACACATTGGACTACATGTTAATCGGAGATCCCGAACGGTGTGTATGCAGTGTGGAGAAGGCTGCCATGGCGTTTAGTTTCCCCATCTCTATTGTGGGTCAGAAAGAAATCTTATGTATTATCATCAACATCACTACCATGTCCCATTTCAACAAATATCTTGTTAATGTAATTTATTTAATTTTACATCAGGTGGGATTTTATCATTAAAATGTTCTTCTTCAACATCACACTGCGTTATACAAGCCCAAAACTCTTGGATTACCACACCCAGATAGCTTATCAGAGAAATTCTTTGCTCTCTAAATCTATCAATTAAATCTGTTTCTAGCACGCTTATATAATCATTCCAGTCATCATTCTTCCCAGACTTTCTATATTTGTTTCTAAACTTTTTTTATTTTATTAGATGCATGATTTCTTCATTTCTCCATGGTGCTTGCACTTCCTCTCCTTAGTCACTCTTACATACTATATGAAGAGCCTACTTATCAAACACCTTGCTAATATTTAGTGTTATACATTGTTCTATGTCATCTACAGTTTCAGTATAAGCTTGTGATCTGTTATGTCTTTCTCTGTGGTCTCTCAGACTGGGAGTGTCAATTATACTAATCTCCTCTACTTCGGCCGACCTGTCTATTATGATGTAATCTATCAGTGTAACCGAGCCAGCTGATATTCTTTTTGGCTCATTTACATTGCGTTGCATTGATTCCTTCAACAGACGGCGTAAATAATTACTTTAGCAACAAATCTTGGATGGTAGATCAATGTTGAGGTCTCTTAAGCATATGGTAGACTTTACTTTCGACAACAAGATCAACGAATAGGGAATGAAATAGAGCAGCAAGAGAAGTGTACCTCAATCCAAGTTGCGTACTATTTCTTGCTGTTTCTAGTAAAATATCCCACACTTCTGTAGCAGGTGAACTTAATATCTTTTCTTCGTTGATCTCTAGTACTTTGTCATCGAAGTACTAGAGCTATTTATCAGTACCTCTAGGCTATTTATCAGAAAGGTACATAGACACTCTGACATAGTTGCATGGTATTGTTCACCTGAATGTACTAAATAATACAACAATTTCGTTGACAAATGGTTCAAAATGCCAGATAATATCAATAAATCAAAAAGTGCATTCAGTTCCTGGTGGATTGATGGTGATTTAGCGGTTTTATGCAGTTTCTATATTTGTATGGTTTATTATGATACTTAGGACATTCTCAGAAAAGAAAAGCTAAAAACATTTGTTTAGTCTAGAAGCATTTTGAGCAGACACATTAGGCACTGTTTGTATAATATTATACAAACAGGGCCTAATGTGTCTGGACTATGTTTTTCACAAGCATTTTACCCGTGCACAATTCAGATTTAGTGTGCCACACAAATACATCCTTACCACCAATGGTGTCAACATCTGGTACAATTACTATGTCCTGAGATTTAAGATCCTTATTTTATTTATTTATTGTAGCTTTATCATTAGCCTTTGTATTTTTTTAGATACTTGCTTCACTACTCTTACTGGTCTTACTTCGTTAGTTTCAGCATCTTGCTCAATGTTTCTAATTAAAACGGATATATCATCATTTTCATTGAAATTCTGATCTGTTCCTGAAACTTCTGGGATGGTAACACTTCAGCACTTATTTATCAAAACTTACATCATCCCATTCTAAGACATCTTCATCACTGACATCATCAAGTGCGCCTATTATATCTTCGTCAACAATTTTCTTTTCTCGTTTATTTTCAGTTTTCGACCAAAAATTAATACTTCAATTATATACAAAATCACCACTACTAACAATACGCTGATGTGTTGTATGATGTATTGTATGTATGATATTTACAGCCACTATTAGGGCTACGTAAAGTATAGAGAACAGACTAAATAACTGTGCAATAAGTGAAGCACACACTCCACCACACCACGCAGGGGTGTGGGCCTATAGAGTCAGGGATAGTGGGGAGAAAATAAAATATCAGTGGAACATGTCAATTTTACATATGCTAGTGTTGAATTGTCAAAATGGTTTTATAATTATATGAATTTATGTTTGATAAAATTCATACGAATAAACAGATGGTGAACCAAGTGCTCTAGTACATCCTTCATTGAAACGAGTTTCTTGATTTTTGCTTATAAAACCATAATTAAATATATATATATATATATATTTGGTTTTCTTGAAGAAAATTGTATTGTAAATCGTATATTTAAACATTTTTTTGTATATATTTTATGATACGATCACTAGATTTATTATTAACATTAATTAGCTCTTCTGAGACTTTCCGTAATTTTTGTGTTTCCCTTCATTATGAAACAATAATTAGTCTGCAGCACATTTAAAAGCATTCAAATTGAATTGTAGATTGTGCTAAAAAAGAATAATTAAACCACACATTTAATATGCGTTGTGGTTTGTTATCTTAGCTTAACGTAAATAAAATATTAATGTAGTGTTGCCATGGAGATTGTTAAGTGATAAGGCGATAATACTGATTACCTACTGCCTTATTCATTTAATATTATAAAACTGACTAATTTACTCATTTATAATATATACCTATAATAAAATAATAAAACCTATATAATAAAATACCTATGGATGTGTACTATAAAACCATCAAGAATCAAGAATCAAGAAGTTTATTAGCCATTGGTCACAACAAATGAAATAGGCATCGTCAAAATATACAGCACTGATATTTACAACAACAAAATTAGTTATTACAATATTGTACTATAATTATACTAATTTTATGACCAAGTAAACAGGTTTAATATAATCTATGAAGAGTGTGCACATGGTTTTTGTTAATTACGTTATAGCTAATACAGTATAGTAAAAATCAGGAAATCTACAAATCAGACTAATCATAAAAATGATATTTATGTCCAGAATCTAAAAATTCTTTTTTTAAAGAGTAGAATGGATTGCATATGAGCCCAGTTTACTGTTATCTTTAGTTTAAAAATATTGGAAAGGAGTCATTGTAGCAGATGCAGGCAGCTTATTATAAAAAGTTGATGCAATTGAATTTAAAATAGTTGCCGGGTTTTGACTAGCCTGTGCTGAGGGAGATCTAATTTGTTTTTACCCTGTATTGTGTTGATGGAAAAATCTTGTCTGGTATTGAAATCTGTTATTTGTAATTTTGTATAGACTAGTATATGAAAAATGTAAAGGTTAATAACTGTCATCGAATTTGAGATTGATAAAAAGTGTGTTTGCAGATGTTCTAGAGAGATGCTTCTACTGATGGTTATCTAACTACTTTTTTTGAATCGAGAAGAATTATCATTCACAGCATTGGAGTGACCCCACAAAACAATGCCATAGGAAATGTGTGATTGAAAAAAGGCAAAATATGCCACTCTCAAATATTCACACAGCTAACAAAATCCCTCAGTTTCCACATTAAGATACAAGACTCCTAGAGTATTTTTCTACATACATGGTCAATGTGTGATTTCCAATAAGCTTGCTGTCATGATGAAAACCCAACATTTTACAGATTGATCTTCATAATTTTCAGATAAAGCTGAGAGAAGCAGATTTTGCGTTTTCTCTGATTACATATCATGTCTATTAGAAGTGAACCAATTTAAAGCCAAGCTGTGAGATGCATCCATGTTTTTCTTTCAGAGTATTCAACTGCTTATTAGATGAAAAAAGAGTGGTGTCATCAAGCATAAATAAACAATGTTAGACAACACATTAGAGGCAGATCATTTGATAAAAAGTGATGAATAAGAAATGGTCCTACAAAAACTGAACCCTGTGGTACACCTGTGGCCACAGAAAGAGTGGTAGACTGCTGAGCCTTGAACCGTCAGAAACATATTGTTACTCTATTCGATAGATATGACTGCAATATATTAATGGAATTTTCTGATATACCATAGATCTTAAGTTTGTCGAGGAGGATGCCATGATTCACGCAATCGAACGCCTTACTTAAATCAATGAGTGTTAAAGCCAACTGACTCCTTATTTGTTCAAAAGCATGAAGTGCTTTAAACGACTATGTTTCTGTAACGGCAAAAAGTTTTTTTGTAGATTTATTAGCGTTACGAAAGCCATGTTGGTTATTACTGATTATATTATTGACTCAAAATGTTGATTAAGTTGAAACATGAAAACATTATAGATTCAAAAACTTTTTTGATAAGATGGGTGGGACTATAGAAATTGGGGCGAGGCGGATAGCTTTGGGCAGAGATCTGTCCCCTTTTTTGTAGACTGGCAATACCTTGGAAATTTTTAGAAGATCAGGAAAATCTCCATGTAATAAGCATTGATTGAAGATGAAAGCTAATGGTGAACTGATGTGTTTTAGTGTGTTCTGTGACAATATAATTAGATATACCATAAAAGCTCGGAAGTTTAGAGACTTTGACAATTTAGCAGCTACCTAAGTTTACATCAGTTGGGGGTGATTAATGACCAAAGTTAAATTGAGGTACACAGTTAGTTAAAAGTGTTTAGCCAGTAGGTTTGGTTAGCCAATATGTTCAGTGTTATCAATGTTAGTTTTTTGAATGTCTGCCACCGACTGTATGAAATACTGGTTAGTTAGGTGTGGTATCAAGTGTTTGTTGGTGATCACACCTGTGTTGTTTTGTGTTTCTGAGGAAATTACCTCCCAGGGCAGCCTTACATTTATTTACTAGCTTTACTAGCTCCCTCTATATGATTTTCAAAACAAGCCCTTTTTTGCTAGGGGGGGGCAGGTTGAGCTTTTTTTCTATACTCTTTTTTGAAGAATTTATTAAAGGTTATATGCGGCTTTCCATATGCTGAGACACCAGTTTTTTTTTCTAAGATTCTTAAAAAACATTCATAATCAGACCTAGCATTATTTTCTCTAAGCCTCTTTTTAAATCTTCATATAGTACCACAAAAGTTTCTTTGTCTGCTTGCTTTTAACACCAATTTTAACTAATGGAGATGATAGATACCAAATATTGTTATATGTTTTTAGAAAACTGTTTAAATAAAGTTTCAATGTCAATCTCTTTTCTTTTAATAGGTATCAATTATTTCCACACTTTCACTCTCACAAACTTTCTGCAAACAATTTAATTTGTGTCTCATTTTGCTTACGCATACATTTTTTTTTGAGGATGTGACTGTCCTCATTTGGTCTGTACATGTTCTATCAAGTTTTTAGATTTAATAGAAGCAGGATTATGATCGGAAATGCAGTCATTCAAAACTTTTAATTCATAACAATCCCCTTGAAAAATTTACGAGGATGTTATCGAGACACGATTCATTTCTTGTAGGAGCCTTATTTAATAGCTACCAAGTATTAAGAGAGCGTAAGATGTTTACAAAGGTGGTTGTCACTGTGTCAGTGGGTTTTATGGAATGGTATGTTGAAGTCACCTCCAATGACTAACTTAGAGGTATGTTGCAAAACCTTTTTAATTAGCTTGTTTCAAAGTTAATCAAAAAAAAAAAATAATTCCATATTACCCACAAGGTGATCTATACAGAGAAAACTATTGCTACTTCTAAATTGGCTCAATTGTATTCCTGAAATTTCTAAATTTTTTGCTCTAATTAAATTTTTGCTTAGGTCTAGTTTCACTATATTCAAGCGTATTCTCTTATAAAAATACCAGCACCCCCCATTTTTTTGAGGCTTTGCGACACACCATACTTGCAGCTTTGTAGCCCTGTGGTGTAAACAAAAGATATCTGCTCTTCTAGTAACCAGTGCTCACAAATGCTTATAATATCTATATGCTTAAGTTTAGACAAGTTGTTATAATTCTAACAATTTATTACGGAGACATTGGATATTAATTTGTAAAATGTTAAGACGACCCGATGTGCATAGTTGTGTATTCAATGAGTGAACTAGATTCATTGTTAAAGGATTGTTAAATTTTGAAACAGACAAGGGGTTTTTCCCATTATTTTCAACTAAGGTTTTTTTACATTTAGTACTTTTTTTCTTATAAAAAATAACTGTTTCTGTTTACTACTTGGGTTCTACTGTAATATTTCTTTTACATTCATCCACTAATTGTTGAGACACACCACTCTTTTGTCTCGTTTTGGGCGTTTCAAAACCACTGAAAAGGTGAAGAAATAGAAAAACGAGCTATGCTTCACTAGAGTTGGAGACTGTAGACAAGTCCCATTGTCTCCCGACAGGTGAGGGCTGGTGGAGTGTCCAGGTGGTGTGGTCTGTAGGGACTCAGCAACGGTAGTGGGGGGGGTCAGTAGTCAGCTTTCACTGGGGATGTCTGATGACATACTGCTGAGATGAGACTGCTCCTCCAGAGTTGACTCCAAGCTTATCCCTTGGCTGACCTCTATCACAGGATGGGCTGGTGGTTTGATCTTGAGTTAGGTATTTCTCCGCAGAGGTCAGGATCAGACTTTGATGTCGCTGAAGTTCTACCTACTAACCCATAGCCTGAACTATCTTCGCTGCCAAGCAATTTATTTATGTTATTTATTTATTTTTTTTTTTTTTTTTATTTTTTTTTCCCATCTTGTTCAGATGCCATTCCATGGCGAGTAAAATGCTGTCCTCTTCAGTTCAGTCCCATCAATAACATTGAAGCTCTCCATTTCCTCCAGTTTAACCGTTTAAAATTGCAATTTCTTTGTTAATGAAATGTTTTTTCTCCAGGTCGTGTCTTTGAAACAATGGTACAAAATAAAGTTGGTATGGTTATTTTGCTGACAAAAACCGATGTATTTGACTGGAATTACTTGTTATAATACACAGTTTAGATAAAACATCTACTTGTATGAGGAGTATTTTAACTGTGTATTTATTGAAGCAAAATGAAAAATAGAAAATAATTCAACATGTCATTGTTTATTACTAATATATAGTTTTTTTAATAATGCACATTAAATAGGTTCATAATTAGCTTAAAGTATATTTTTATGAAAGAATCAAGGTTTTTTTATAAGTTATAACATTTAATGTGGGCGGCTGTTAAAAACCTCTTCCTGATACAGCATAGGGCATATATATATACCTTTGCACTTTTTGCAAAGTAACCTAGAAAAATGTATTGCACTAAAAGGGTTAATAAATTTGTCACCCTCAGGTCCTTGGACTCATTATATTATGTTATAACTAATCTATTATAGATGTTTCCTCACTTCACAATCCTATTTTCACTATTATTTTCCTCATTTCTCCAAACTAGACTATTACAACTTTAATTTTTTTTAAAATAATAATGTTATAAAAACTTCATCTATGTAACAAACCCTTTTCTATCTTTAAAAGAATATGGTTACAAAAATCCAATAAATAATTTTCCTGCACCACCGTTATCTTGCTCATATTTGGTTACAGCAGTTGGCGCTTGCTGAGATACATCGTGACTGTGTTTTTTCACTTCTGCTACGACACCCTCTCCAGCATCCTGGGACTGACATACCGACTGTTGTTTAGAGATCCTAGGAGACGTAAGTAAACCATCGACAAACTTTTAGTTTTAGAAGTAACTAGTTTAAAATTAACTAATACTTTGTAGTAAACTTAATATACACATAAAATAGGATCATTAGAGATTGCCTCATATGACCAGTTTCTAATCTACCCGTAATGACATGCCCAAAGGGATATCTGATACAATGAGTGGTGTAATGTGGTTTTTACACCAGTTTGAGTCTAAGGTTTGTTTCTCTATGTTTTCTGGCATAGCTCCTATTGCTGAGCTCTTGACCCACATTTGTTGACTTATACTTGAGGATCGATACTTTTACAGATGTTATGTTCCACCAGAGCTCCTACGACAAGGTTCTGACCTACACTTAACAACACGTTTTGTTACACAGAGGTAACAGACAGCAAGTAATATGATGCAGCTCAGATTTTTTTTTATTTATTTCCCAAAAATATTTACATGCGAGCACATTTACTTTCAAATCTATATTATCTTGTTACTATAATAGTTAAATGTGTACTTAAAAACATTACACATGAAAATATTACACTCATCAAATTAAAGTGGCCTAGGAAATGAGCCTACATGGGCAGAAAGCCTGTGCGTAGGTTCGAGTTGCTTCCCTGGAGATTGTGTACGAATTGAATCGGGTGATTAATTATCATATAACATCAACACCACACAAAACGCGTGCGCCAAAAAACCGGATTTACATAATACGGTATTGAAATTTATTAGCGTACATACTACCAGTAGTTTCAAGGAAAGATTTAAAGAGATGAAAAAAAGTTAAGGGAATGGTGTATTTTAAAGATCAAAAGGTCAACACGCAGAACAACCTAACCTATTACTAGCAGATTTCTTGCCGAAATGTTATGAAATAAAAAATAAATGTATAAAATAGGAAAAAACTACAGAGGCATCGGTGCTGTTGAAGTGGCATTAAGAGGGGGGTGGCAGGGTCAAAAGTCAGGTCCTTCTGTAGTCAGCCGTGATAATTGCCTCGGCCTCCTCCCTGCACTGATAAGATACAGCCATTCATTCGAGCGTTTCTTACAGGTATATATTGGACGGTGAGTTGAATATTTGGTTGTCAGGAAAGTAGTTACAGATATTTCTATACAGAATATGGGATATATAAAGAGAATTTGTAGATGAGAAGGATTTACTGATGATGCAGCTCAGAGTTACAGTTTGGTACACCCAGTGTTCTACCATAGTTGGTACAAGGAGGTTTATGTTCTATACTTGATTATTTTCATTTTCCACAGAGGTGACAGATCCAGTAGGTGACGTTTTGCGGTTCATGCACCAATTTGAGGAGAGCTATGGTTTTGGTACACCCGGTGTTCTACCATGGTTGGCACAATAAGGTTTATGTTCTATACATGATTTCTTTTATTTTCCACAGAGGTGACAGATCCAGTAGGTGACGTTTTGCGGTTCATGCACCAATTTGAGGAGAGCTACGGTTTGGTACACCCGGTGTTCTACCATGGTTGGTACAATAAGGTTTATGTCCTATACTTGATTATTTTTCATTTTCCACAGAGGTGACAGACCCGGTAGGTGACGTTTTGCGGTTCATGCACCAATTTGAGGAGAGCTACGGTTTGGTACACCCGGTGTTCTACCAGGGCTCTTATGGCCAGGCTCTGACTGACGCCAAGCAGGAACTGCGCTTTCTCATCGTGTATCTGCACCAGGACAATAACAAAAATTGCAACAACTTCTGCAGGTACAGTGACAACATCTAAGCAAGTTCAGATGTACATTTTAGGTGCATCTAGTTTTAAAAATAATTTGTAGCATTTAGATTCAAGTGTTAGATGTTTGATATTTTTTTATTTACTTTTTTAAGAATTCTTTAGTTTTTGTGCTGGAATTATTCTTCTTGAGATTTAATTGAAAATCAAAATGATGTTTTCTTACATTGGTTAAATCACAAAATACAATGAGGTGTTGTTCAGTAACGTGTAACAAAAAAAAAAAAAAAAAAAAAAAAAAAATTACAGTTCTGGGTTTTTTTATTATTTACTATTTATATTTTTATATTTTTTTTATTTTCAATGATAACTAAATGACAAAGTAGAAATAAAAAGTGTACTTTAAATTAAGTGTCTATAATTCTTCATTAATAACATACCTTAGATGTTGGCGTTTTTCTAAGTGCATTTAATTGTGATTGCCTTGAATTAGAACTGTATATCAATTCTACATTTAAATCTGAAATTTAACTTAAAATAATTATAAATCGAGCCTTAATCAAATTACTTTTGTGTCTAAAGACGCACAATTGACACTTGTACAGATTGACTCTATGCAACGAGACCCTGGTACAGTACATAAACAGTACCAACATGCTGTTCTGGGCCTGCAGTGTGAACTCCGGGGAGGGTTACAGAGTGTCACAGTCTCTGCAGGAACATTCCCACCCCTTCATGGCTGTCATAGTGCTCAAGGACAACAGGATGACCGTAGTGGGAAGGTAATGCACTAATCGTCTCAGTTAGTGTTCACAGTCCAGGCCCCGGGCACAACTTGCACTGTATAAGCATACAAAGTTCTTTTTGTTTTCTTCTTGAAATCGATAGAGATATTTTCCTTAAGAAATAAATTGATCATTAGCCACGCTACTTTTTGTGGAGGTCAAAATGGGAAGATATCGAAAGGGTTAAAAAGTACGAGTTCTCAGATCATATTTTTACCATTTTAAATCGCCAAATGTCAGACACATGAATAAATGTTAACCCTTCCCACGCCGTAGACGGACATATTAGAATTGTAGACTTTGACCAAAATGCTAAATACAGTTATATCCGATATTATAGATTATGTCTCTTGGAGAGTTTTTTAGTTCACAAAAAGCCTACGAAATGCGCGGTGCATGCTCTGTGCTTATCGCGGTTGCCAAGGAAGTATTTATAAACGACCTTCACTCTGCAGTATGGGGAAGGTAGCGCCCTTTGTCGAACTCCAACGACCTGCTTGTCAGTTCTGTGTCACCTACAGAGCCGTAACCAAACATATCTGTGGTGTGTGAAACTGCTTTCTCGGTTGTCACAAGTGCACTTCTACTACGTATCTCGTTATTATTCTTCATCGTGTGGTATTGTTGTGATTAGTTTAAAATATTTATCTTGTTTTATAGTAAAATGTAATTAATTTTTCAATTTATTTACATTTTACAATGAAATTGAAATTTATTTGAAATAAATTGTTTTGTAAATAGTTCTTCATTTATTTTTATCAATAAATACGCTAATTTTAAGTGAAATGCCCTGTTTTATACTTTTTGCTTTTACCTTTTATTATTTAGCTATAATAAAAGTTAGCTTTGAACTTGAAGAAACAAAATTTGTTTACTTGTCTTGGCATTACAGATAAGTTAATGGATTTATTAATGGCGTGCGAAGGGTTAAATCAGCATCAGCAAACAAAATACAGACCCTTAAAGTGGCGTCTTCGTTTCTTTATCTAGTTGTCTGACAGTGATATCACTATTATTTTATGTGTCTAACACTCATTTTTAAGTGTATCAAGCTAGCTAGGGAAAATATAATCTGGAAGAAGGGGAAAGAGAATTATCGTTTGATTTTTTTACCCTTTTAATACCTTTCCATTCCGACACCCACCAAAATCAGTGCAACCGAAGATCGATTTCTTTGTTAGGAAAAAATCTTCTATCGATTTCAAGAATTTATATACTTATATAGTACAAATTGGTTCTCTGGCCCTTGCCTATTAAACTACCAGAAAAAGTGTTTAATCTCATTTACTGTGATGGATTTGGTGTAAATCTTACAAATACATAAAGCTAAATCCACACAGGATACGACGTGTGTGTATTATACATTCTTATACGTGATTCATTCAACCAACCATTTGTACAAACGTGTTTATGCTAAAACATACTTCAACTTTCATTAAAGACATAATTAATCCGTAACACCCTAGTGTGGTCACAGTTGTACATACAGTATGTTTAAATATTGTGGTACTCTGGGCTATTATCCCGTCCCAACCGTAGACAGATATATTCGAATGATAGATATTGACCTAAACACCAAACACGATTGTATCCAAAATTAAACAAGAGTTTTTAGTTTACAATAAGCCTTTGTAATGGCAGGTGCACACTTATCGTGGTGGACTAGGAAGTATGATTACCCACATTCCACGGCAGTGGGAGAGGAGGTACCCTTTGTCTAGCTCCTTCCAAAGGTTTGTCTACCTTGCGCCCTACAAAGCCATAACCAAATATATCAGTGTCTGTCCAGATGATAAGATAATATGGTAGACCTTATCTACAAAACCTTAGATAAGAAAATGTTCTAATAATTAGTAGTTTATAATTTTCCAGTTTTATTAGATTGTACCATGGATTTGAATTTAGATCAAATTAACGATATAGTATTATAATTTTTTGAATTTACCTCTTATAGTATATTTATAATCAAAATTAGCTTTGAACTTGAATAAAAATATATTTTATAAATGTTGTGACCTTAAAGGAAAATTATGGAATTCATTAGATGTGTGCAAAGGTTAAAGTGTTAGCGGAAAATTAAAGTTTTTTCATGGGCATTTTTCCTTTTACAAAAAAAGCCTACTTAACTGTGTGGTCACTATTTAAATTTAAATTAGCAGACTGCTGAGTGCAAAATCATAGACGGACAAAAAGTAATTCCTCTCCAAACTTTACAATATCTTTGAATAATTGTGAAAATGTATGCTGAGATGCACAATTTTTAATATGATTGGGAACACATTAAAAAAATGTGACTATTATAATAAACTTTTTTTTAAAATTCTAGCTGTGTAGAAAAAATATTGTTTTTTTTTCTCTCCCTATTATTATAATTATGTGTTAAACATGTGCAATTCATATCAGCTAGTGAATTATTTTTAACAATTAAAATGGCATCATAGACCGTTAAAATTCTTAATTCTTTAGAATAATTTCTAGCAAAATCACCTGGCTTTAGATTAAAAATACACCTAATTGCTTTTTTCAGAACTTAAAAAATCTGATCAAAATTTTCTTTTTTAGTTGCTTCATAAACTGATATACCATATGCAATATGGGAGTGTATATGAGCAAAATAGATTTGTTTTAACACAGGAATACTACAAAGTTTGACTTTTTATTTAGTGCATATAACCCAGAGCTTATTTTATTTAAAACGGAAATGACGTGCCTGTTCCAACTTAATGAATTGTCGAATATTAATCCAAGAAACTTCAATTTGTCTTTTTTATGTCTACTTCATTTCTGTTGCTATAAATGCAATGAAATTCAATTCAAAAGTTCAGTTGTAACTGAAGTTGTGTGTGTAACAGACAAGAGGGCCATGTGGACGCAGAGGAGCTGGTGAGACGACTGCAGATGATAATCTCTGCCAATGAAGCCTCCTTGGTGGCGGCGCGTGCTGAGCGGTGAGTTACTCAAAATACCCTGAAGTCTTCGTTATATAGTAGCAGTAAAACATATCTGTTTATCTTTCTTTTAAAACCCTGCAGTGCATTTGGAAGAAAACAATAATTAAACCCCTTTCACGTTGTAAATGTTGCCTTCGATTGCATTGTTACACAAGAGATAAATCATTCATGGGAGGAGGGGTGGAACTTTTAGGACTCCTGGTATATTGGAAGTATGATTGAGTATGTATGTGCCTGTACAGGGTGGAACGCAGCTTCAACCAGACACTACGGAGGCAGCAGGACGAGGCCTACATGTTGTCTCTGCTGGCTGATCAGGAGAAGGAGCGAGTGAAGTCCCAGGAGATGGAGAGGAGGGAGTCAGAGGCCCGGCAGCAGCGCCAAGTTGAAGAGGCAGAGCGCCAGAGGAAAGAGGTAAAACCTCATCGTCCATGGAATTAAACAGAAATGCAAGAACGTCAGAAACACTAGGATAATTGTTTGAAATTGCTAACTTAGTGTACTTAACTGTAATAATTAATGAAAGCTGCTGTAAATATGTAAAATTGAAAATTACAAAAATCTGTATAAAAGTCAGATCGAATTATGCCGAAAATAATAATGAGCCTTTTACATTGAATTACAAAAAGAAAGTTGGTAATATGAACCAAAATTAATTTATTAGATAACCCTTTGATTAAAGACTATGTAAACTGTTTTAGAAATTGAGTTTAGTGCATGCACAAGACAAAGCAATTGCTTGCAGACGTTCTAGAAATTGTATTTGCACTGATTTCAAAACATGTGATTTGAGACACATATAGAGTGGTCGGATGACTGTGTTGGTTTGCTGGATAAGCCGGGAAGGGATTTTTTTGTCCATATGCTGCTGTGTGAACCGGCTTACAATTATAGCATTTCATAACTGAAGTGTACTGGCTCATATTCAAGCATTTTGCCAGACATGCTTTCTTTACAGTCCTCTCTGTTATATCTTATCCTTTTATTTCCTCTCTTGAACTTACTTTCTAGTAAGGTGATTGTTTCCTTACCCTTTACTTTACATCGTTGTTTTTTACTGGCCATTTTTGTGGATTGAACAGGTTATGTAATGTTATGCAACCTTTTTTCTTAAAGGAAGTTAGTTGAAGAGAGTCTTAATTAAAACAAACTGTTCCTTTGTCAACAGGATCTAAGACGTCAGAAGATAGAGTTGGTCAATTTAGTGCCTACTGAGCCCTCACCCACTGATCCAGAGGCGGTTTGTGTCGTCTTTAAGATGCCCAACGGTAGTCGGCTTGAGCGCAGATTCCTTCAGACTCACACATTGGAGGTAATCTAACTTTCAATTCAACTCAGAAATCATAGATATTAAATATTTAACAAATTTTTAATATTTAATAAAGATCTAACAAATTTATAATACTTAATCAATATCTAACCGATTTATAATATTTAATAAATATTTAAGAATATAATATTTAATAAATATTTGACAAATTTATAATATTTAATAAATATTTGACAAATTTATTAATATTTAATAAATATTTAATACATTTATTAAATATTTATCATTTGTTAACTTTAAAGTACATTTGTAAACGCTTAGTACATACATTGTCAGAATAATATCATGACTTGGTAAAAATCTGTTGTAGAACCAAATTATAATAGATATCTAAATATATCAAGAACAAATGAAGAAACAATCTGACTACAGCATAGCATTCAGTGAAGAGAAAATATATTAAAATCATTTTTCCCAACACCACCTTTACATTACAAATTTTTTTATCCAATTCCTATATGGCAGATCCTAGGTGGATGCAGAAAATTTAATCTTATACAAAATGAAGTACTGACTACTCAACAATGATCAGCTGTAGTCAGGAGTCAGTATCTGAAAAAATGTGGTAAAAAGTAAGGCAGGATATTTTAAACTCGCATTGTTTAACTACAGCGTACTAATAAGAAATGCAATGTCCTCTCAGTGATCTCTGCGTAGTTAGAGTAAATAATGCAATTGCTCATTGTGACACTGTTAGCACTAAAAGGAAAAAAGAAGTAGACAAATTATAAAAAAAGAATGTATGTATACTTTGCAATTTTTTAATTACAGAGGTTTAAATTTTAATATAAATACAGTTTGTCCCAATTGTAACTTGTGATGTTTGAAATTTGATAAGTTAACTAAATTGTTAAGTTTGCAAGCAATCTGAAGAAATTTATCATCTTTTTCAATTTAAATAAATGCAAGTTATGGCCTGAATCGTGGTTTTAACAAAATTACTGTTACTGATCGTTTGGTTCCCTTTTCACTCATTCTATCCTGCAAAGTGATTTTTTGTTCTATTGGAAAACAATTATAGTGTCTGCGGTCCTCAATAATTACTGGTTAGAAACACCTGACCAAAAAAATTAACAATTTTTATTAATACATTTGATAAAAATTGAATCATCAAAATCAAGTGAAAGAGCCACGAAATCAAGCTAAAATCATAAATTCCATTATAAATTGAAAATTACAAAATTGGTAAATCAGAATCGGCCATTTCTAAAGGAATTTAAAATATTTTTATCAGTTAAGCTATCACAATATTGCCACAGTGCTAAATATAAAAAGTAGTCTCAAAATTTATGTGTATAGAAATATATTTAATATGCTATTACTTTGTTTTCAGGATGTATTCCATTTTGTGTTTTGCCATCCTGAATCACCAGATGAATTTGAAATCACAACAAACTTTCCAAAGCGAACGTTAGACTGCAAAGGTGCTTTGAAATCTCAAACTTTAAGTGAATGGGGACTTCGGAAAGGGGAGGTTCTATTTGTTTACGACTTGGAGTCATAATATAGACTTGAGCCCTTCAAATTGTGCGTTGTGCGTGTGTTATAATGTATTATTCTCATTGCATTTGTTATATACTTTCTCTGTATTTTTATACATTTGAAGCATAGATTAAGAACAATAATTTACCAACTCGCTTCCACACAATTACTTTCCACTGTTTATATATACTATATGTATTCTTAAGTCTTTGTTTTGTACATTTAAATTTTAAGTTTGTTCTTACTTCAAGGGTTGTATTGGGTCATGACCCAACAGTACTGTACTTTAAGTGGATGTAAATAAGAAGCAATCTTTTTAATTTTCCTTAAGCACATATTGTATTTAATAAAGTTGTTTTGTTGTTATTGTGTCTTTCACTGTATATATTGCATATCCTCGTAGCTATAAATTTGAACAAAGTACGTCGCTTTAGCTGGGCGTAGCAGCACTAGTGCCAACCTCAGGTTACAAAAGTGATTTGCCTTTTTTACTCCTAATAGTTTTGATAATGTCTTGTAGACTGTGTGAGCATCATTTGTAGTCTATTGAGTGTTTTTAAAAACTGCCTTACCTTAAGTTTTCACAAATGCGTTTTTAAATATTCTATAGGTCGCCATTGTATGTAAAAAATTGAAACCGGTTGAACTTACTCTCCCTCATGTACCGCTACTGATCTATTGTTTTCATCAGCTGTTTTTACAATTGCATTAGTTTCACACGTTACAGTATCTGTTGCATGAAACTCCACCTAACCATAGTACTGCTCCTCCTGAAACTCCACCCAATTATAGTACTGCTACTCCACCTAACCATAGTACTGCTCCTCCTGAAACTCCACCCAATCATAGTACTGCTCCTCCTGAAACTCCACCTAACCATAGTACTGCTCCTCCTGAAACTCCACCTAACCATAATACTGCTCCTCCTGAAACTCCACCTAACCATAGTACTGCTCCTCCTGAAACTCCACCTAACCATAATACTGCTCCTCCTGAAACTCCACCTAACCATAGTACTGCTCCTCCTGAAACTCCACCTAACCATAGTACTGCTCCTCCTGAAACTCCACCCAATCACAGTACTGCTCCTCCTGAAACTCCATCCAATCATAGTACTGCTCCTCCTGAAACTCCACCCAATCAGTACTGCTCCCCCTGAAACTCCACCCAATCATAGTACTGCTTCTCCATGAAACTCCACCCAATCACAGTACTGCTCCTCCACAAAACTCCACTCACTCACAATAGTGCTCCTCCACATAATTTTACCCAATCAAAGTACTCCTCATCCCTCTTAACTCACCTGTGGATGTTTCAATTCAATTCAATTCAATTCGTTTATTGCCGTTTAAATAACATATGTTACAATAGGCTTTGTCACATTAGTCAATTAAATGGTAGCACAATGATACAAATAAAATAGCAGACATTTGACTTCAGTGAAAATTTGATGTAAGATAGCTTGTTGTTTGTCAATGTGTCTTAAGTCTTAATCTAAATATAAACAATTAACAATATATATAACAATTAACAATATATAACAATGAACAAATTATAACAATTAACAAACATAACAATTAATAAAATTAACAATCAATAAAATACAACAAATAATACAAAATTACAAAATATGAGAATAAATTATGATATATAAATATTACACCTAAAATATTATGTCATCTAATGAAACATTATAGAATTCGTCTAAACTATAAAAAGCTTTTTTTTAAAAACCATTTCTTAAGAACTAATTTAAAACTATTTACAGACAAAGACTTTACATTTAGAGGTAATTTGTTAAAAAGCTTTATGCCAATATGTATGTAATTACTTTTTGTCTTACTTAGACGTACAAATTCTTCATCAATAAGGTTTTTATTTCTGGTGTTATATACATGTTTACTGCTTCGTAAATTAAATTCTGCATAATGGTCTTTAACATACATAATTGATTGAAACATGAACACACAGGGTAACGTTAGAATACTCAGATCAATAAAAATGCGGTCTACATGATTCAGTGTCCCCAATTCCCACTATACATCTAATCGCCTTCTTTTGCCATATAAAAACCTGTTGAGGGCCCCAGAGGAGTTTCCCCAAAGAGTTGTACCGTTATAATAGGTGACAGTGAAAAAAAGAGTAGTAAGCATTTAAAATAAGTTCCCTACTGGTACATGTTTTTTAGTTTCCTTAATAAGAAGAGAACTTTAGCCAATTTTTTACACAATTGATTTGTATGTTCATTCCAACTAAGCTTGCAGTCTAGATTTATTCCTAGGAGTTTAACAGATCTATTTTCAGTGTTTTTAAGCCCAAAAACAATTCTTTCAGTCTTATTTTTATTAAGTAATAATTTATTATTTTTCAAGCCATATGCAAGACTTTTTTAAAATGTGGTTTCACTGTCTTCGAGTAATATATTAAGATCTTTTCCTGCATTTAACAATGTTGTGTCATCAGCATATAAAGCACAATTACTGGATAAGAAACTTGGGAGGTCATTAGTAAAAATAATAAAAAGAAATGGCCCAAGTACTGAGCCCTGGGGGAACCCCGTTTAATACTTTTTGCAGGCTTGATTGTTGTTCACCAGTTTTAACCATTTGATATCTATCCATCAAGTACGACCTTAATAGATTTAGCTCATTTTGCACAATACCGTAAAATTCAAGTTTTGTCATAAGAATATCGTGAGACACAATGTCAAACGCTTTACTTAGGTCCAACAAGGTTGCATGAGTATAATTTTTTTCTTCGAATCCTTGAAATACATACGACACTATATTTTCTATAGCATTGATGGTAGAAAGACCTTTCCTAAAACCATATTGACTTGATGATAGAAATCTATTTATTTCAAAGTACTTATTGAGTTGTTCCTTAATTATAGCTTCTACAACTTTTGACATAACTGGGACTAGTGATATTGGACGATAATTACTTTGAGAGTAAATATCTCCTTTCTTAAAAACAGGTATTGTAATGGTAATTTTCAGACACTTAGGGATAGATACCCTC
Organism: Homalodisca vitripennis; assembly: GCF_021130785.1. NCBI lineage: Eukaryota > Metazoa > Arthropoda > Insecta > Hemiptera > Cicadellidae > Homalodisca > Homalodisca vitripennis. Next base: position 182,901,027 of record NC_060211.1, read on the forward strand.
AAAAAACATCCAGTTTATCAAATAGGCCAGAGGACATAGCAAAACACTGTAACATTGCTTTAATACATAGTTTGATAAACCATAAAAAATCTTCGGACTTTGAAACTACTGAGTTTTTTAATACATCTTTCTACATCAAGTATAGTTACATTCATTCCATTTAAAATTATTTACAATGTTAACATGTGTTGTTTCTAGCATTTTGTCTACATTTACAATATTGGCTGGGTTTGAATTTGGTATAATATCATTACAAATATTTACAAAGTAATCGTTAAAATTTTCAGCGGAGAAAGGAAAACTATGATTTTTGTTGCTGCTCTCCCTCCCCATTCTGAATTTATGACCTTCCAAGCTGCCTTACACTTGTTGTCAGAAGTAGTTATAAAATTATCATTGGCTCTCAACTTTGCTATTCTAATTTCATACCTATACATTTTTTTTAATCTAGCATAAGCTCCTTTGTACACTGTGTTGGTTTTAGATTTGTCAAAATAAAGTAAAAGTAGATTTTTTATATGTTTTAATTTTGGAGTGTACCAGTTTTTAACAGACCGAAAATCTCTAGGTTTTGATTGTTTTTTATTTTTTTTATAGGACAGAATTGGTTATAAAGATCAGAGACAGCTCCAAGAAAAATTGAAAAGCCTGTTCAACAGAACAAAACTTTGACAGTTCACAAGCCAATCTAATCTGCTTAACCTACTTATAAAAACTATTTACAGAATAATTATTCAAAGGTCTAAAAGTACTTACTGTTGTTTGGTCCTTGCAATTATTTTTTATAATTTCCGGTATTGATTTTCAATTTAATATTAAGTTTTAATCCTAAATGATCGGAGAGATGTGGCTGAATTATTTCACATGAATATTCGTCATTATGTTTGTTTGTAATAATGTCAATAATTACAATTTGTAATAATGCCGTTTAAGTCAAGTATAGTCCTGTCAGTTTAGTTTAACATATTTCTAGAGGGCTCTCCTAAATGTGTATTTTTCTCTCAACTCAAACTGTAATCTTGTCAGTTTGTTTTAATATCTGTCTACAGAACAAGGTTCTTAGCATGGTCTATGTCTCGTTTTTTGTTGTTTTTTTGTTAAGTTTGTGTTCATTATTCTGTTAATGAAAACTCCTTTGATTATAAATAAATAACAAAGCACCTTTTAAAAAAGTAACATAATTCACTAATTGGTGAAGTTCAACCAATCTCTGTATTGCGCTCCCCCCAACTCGTCACTCACCTGACAATGTACATTTCTACATCGTTTCAAACCCTCCATCATCGATAACAAACTTTAAACAAAGAATTACTAGAATCTCTTCAGCGTTGCGTGTCTCAAGACTTTCTACATTCTATTAAACGGTTCTACAGAACTGTCTGAATTCGACAACCCAAATATTGAAAAAATAAATTAAATGTGGTCAAGGCCAGAGGTATGAGACTTGAAAAAACCTGTATGCGTATGACACAAAAAAGACTAATATCTATGGATTCAAGTAGAAAGTACACACAAATTATAAAGTACAAATAGCAGCAACTACGTAGAACCAAATAGTAGTAATATATTGTTCTTTTGAACATGGTCGTTATTTTACTAAGCTTTAGTGGAAACAAGGGATCAGTATATTATTTAAAGTATACAAACCGCTATTTAAATAAAATTAGTGTTTAAAAAGTTAGGGTAGGTTAATTTGGATTAGGAAACATATACCACATGATGACATACCGTTCCCTGGGCAAGAAAGAATACCATGTATCGTCGCCTGGGGTTAAAACTTAAGATAACCAACTATTAACAGAAGTAGATAAAGGAGTAATAAAGTACTATCTGCACGTTTTCATAAATAATTTATTTAACAAATTATGAATGTCATGCGTACTAACTAACCTACATAACAATAATTTATATTACCTAGTCGGATTATTCAATCAAAATTTGTTATGGCGCTAAATAAAGCCAACCAAACTCTTAAAGTAATATTTGCAAAACTACATGAACACAACAGTTTTCATGTAAAAAAAGCAATTATATAGATAAAGGCCCATTTTAAAACTACATCATTTATACTAAAATACAAAAACCTTATGTACATGAAATAGCCGTAATATTTATTACAACGAAGTTAAAACACAGACTGGAAGGCCTCTCATATTGCCATACTATGTTTAGCTTCCAAAATACTCGAAAATACAACCCAAAAATATTCAAAAAGTATAAAATATGTACAGCGCAATCAAATTTAGTGGTACAAGATTTATGTCAATTCGTTGGAATGGAAAATTGTAAAAATGTTGTGTTCTTTTCAGTAAATCAATGGTAATCAAAATAATTTTTGAAAAGTAACTATCAGTTATAATGCTTACTAAATAACGAAAATTAAACATTTGTATGAAAATTAAAGCTTTTTATGAATTTTTCATAAGTTATGTAATTAATAAGTAAATAGATTTGTATTCAAAATGTGTGTTACTATATTTGACCACATTACATATTATATATACATTGTAATTATTCTTGTTATAATTTAGTTATGTGTATTAGCAATGTTGACGCCACTCTGTACTTTTGTACTGTTTTAATAAAGTTGATTGATATTAATATAAGGCTTGTCGATTATGACAGTTTGGCACTGGGATGTGCAGGACAGCCAACATGATGGTGATAAATATACATGAAGTATTTATGGTGATACAAGGCCTGGCGTATTTTAAATTTCAAATTGGTTTCGAGTACTTAGCTGAATCTTGATCAGTATGATCCACTACTCCAAAACAACAAATACAGGAGCTTTAGCAGTTTATAACCTTCAATTTAGTGCTACTAGAAATTCTTCAGCCACTCGGATTATGGTAAAAATAAATGTTATTTACAACAATAGTGATTCAAACTTTGTAAACATAAAAACGGTTTTATCTGAAATAATGCATTGTTTTTTGAGAGATTGCAGTTCACAAAGTCCTACTAAATGGCAGGGGCACGCTCTGTGTTTTATTGTGATTGGCCAGGAAGAATATTTAGATGCAGAACACAGAAGGAGAAGGAAGTGGATTTTTATCATGTCTCACACACATACTAATCTTCCTTGTGTGTTCCACAGAGCCATAACTATGTCTACTGTGTTCTCGGTCTTTTTTGAGTGAAGTGTTTTGTTCACGCTGTGTTTTATCTTGTGCTATGGTAAATTATAGTTTTGTTGAGTTCAAATTATACTAACTATAGAGTGGCATTTGAGTAGCGTAATATCAGTGTAGGGGAGGGATCGGAAACTGCAACGCCATTTTTTAGGTTAGAGGTTCCAGTTTTAGTAACTACGCACATTTTTACAGCCACAACTTGATGCTTTTGGGATCAACACGCACAAATATGGTTTCAACAGGATGGAGCCACAGCCCACATGAGTAATGCATCTATGGAAGTCGTTAGAGAAATGTTTCCTGTTCACATAATTTCAGGTTTTGGTGATCTCCACTAACCTGCACGCTCGTTAGATCTACAGGACTTTTTGTTTCATAACAAAGAGGGTAACACACATACAGAAATGGGTCGTGTATAAAGTAAATGGTTAAATCAAATGTACAATGCTTTGTATGCCTAGGACAATGTTAACTAACAGTTAACTCAGAGAGTGATAAGAGTTACATCCTTGATTGGTGATGCCTGGGGATCTTCCTAGGAGTGTAGAAAAACTACATCCTGATTTGGCCATCCAAGTAGTGAATATAAAAATCTGCACTGGCAAAAGGTGCATTTAATCATAAAAGTTACTGTGACAGAAACGATGTCTATGGTGCAATTTTCATGGTGGTAACAGATTTAGATTAAACCACAATACTATTGGTTGCTAGTTTCATAGATTGGATTTTGAATTGGCTTGGATTGGTCACAGAGGCTATTCATTGTTCTTCCACCATTACGTGAGCATACTGTACTAGCATTTAAATATTAATACTTTGATAACTCAACGATATAGTAAAATTCCATTAATCCAGCATTCTATTGTTCGGCACGCTTGGTAGTCCAGCATGTCTTTCACATTTTTTTGAACAACTCAAAACATCAATCATTTAATACGCAAATATGTTTTTTCCGTTCCATTCGTGGTAGATATACCTTTTAGGCGGGTGTGGCGAGGAGGCTAGGTGTCATATTCGGCCGACTTCAGGTGATATCGATAAGACTCGAGTCACGTGACTGACCTTGGCCTTCAGCTGTGACCAGTTGCACTTTTGTATTTTGGTATCAATTTAATTGAGTCTAGTAATGAAAAGGTAGGTCAATTTCACAGTTAATGTGCTCAGCACAGGTTTGTGATGGAAGGACGACTCTTAAACGACTGACTTCTCACCAGTGCCATCTGAGATAGGCAAGCAGTGACTAGAGAGGCTGGCAGTGGCAGTACGGTACGCGGATATGATGAACGCGTCCTCGACCTTAACCATGATCTGCCCAATTGTTGGGATGCGTAGACTACACACTTTAAATGGACCATTTAAAAAAATAGTTCTTATAGATCCACATATAACGAGGACTATCTGAAGGTTATATTTGAATAATAAAAACCCGTTTTACTGTGATCGTTTTTTATTCATAATGTCTACTGTACATTATTTCTCTGATATATATCCAAAAATCCGGCATATTTGACAATTTGGCATGCCTCAAGTCCTGATTGTGCCGGATTAACGGAAGTTTACTGCACATATAAAGTAGCTGTGGTGGGAAGGGTCGATTCCATGTGAATGTTGAGTTTAGCTCCAATTCACCTTCCTCTTAGTGCAGCGTCTGAGATCAGATCCCATCTTAACTCAACACTCACATACAACTCAATGATGCCATCTGTGACAGTCCAAACAGAACGTGATTATAGTCTTTCTATAACAATTTAATCCTCGTTGCGGCAACTAATGGATCGATTATATCTGGCAAAGTCATTTTATTGACTTTGAGACTCAACTATTTAATTTGTTGCAGTACGAAACATCATCCAATCATTAAGGCACCATTGGAAACATCAATTTCTGAACTGTGTACTGACGTTATTCGTGCGATACGCAAAATGTAACAATGACTCAATCAGCTGTTTATAAATTCACATTTATTTTTAACTTCGCCGTTTTAGTCCGACACAATTGCCACGTCTGCTAGATGCCTACTTATGTGTCAACCAATAATTAATTGATGTTGTAAGTGTCATAGTGTAGTATACTCTGTTAAGCTGAGAAAGCCATAAGGATAATAATTGTTCTACGCTACTAAATATGTAGTAAAAATTGTTATTATAAACAGTAAATAACTAGTCCTAGCTAATTTCTAATTATAATAGTTAATGGTAGGTATAGTGCTTGAATATGGGCAGCCTTGATATTTTGTGAATGAGTTTTCAACCACAAGCTCAGTTCATTTTCCTACGTTGCTATAAACCTTTAATATTGTTCAAAAACGACAATATCTAACCTTTCCAAATCGTTGTCTCACTCATTTTCTGTTAGTACATATTTCAAAAAGTGTTCATATAATTGAATTATTTACACCATTATAAAATAAATATATTATATAATGTACATGAAAATAATTTTGCTGTATTATTTCCTATGCTGTGCTGAAAAACTTTGTACAACACATCATAATTTCCATTGTATATTTTTATTTTATGATTTAGTAAAAATCCCTATGTGAAACCCAAAAATAGACTTCCACTACTGGGATTATCCACACAAGCTGAAGTCACTTCTCACTTTGATCCGGATCAGCTGTCTGAAATGTTGAGACCCACCCAGTTCTATTCTCTACTCAGTTAATATTACATACATCTTAATTTAACCCTGGATCTGGCAGTTGAAATTCCTGTAATGACAGGCACTAGTTTTTTAGTTGTGAACATCATCATTCAAACCTATGTACAACATTTGAAGTAAAGTATTATTATACATTTTCTTTTTCACTACGCACGCAGTTGGATCTACTTTTATATTTCCATCTAGGATTATTTGGCATTAAAAATGAGAAAAAGAAAAGTAAACATATACCCAAAGTAGGCCTACAACTTTATAAGAATAGAAACAATTTTTTTATACAAAACGTCCCTAAAAAAGTTTTATTTTATTTCAAAAAGTCACTTAACCCTCTCCCGCTCGCATTGTTTCCAGGCGCTCACGGTGTTTGTAACCTCAATTAATTCGCTCTGCCGGTCGCGCTCTGTCAAAATACGCGGCGCCTCAACTTACATACGTTCTGTCATTGTAATTAACTATAATTATATATATTAATTATTTTACTATATATTGGTTCAATGAAGTTGATTGAACGAGACCAGGGAGGGGGCACACGGACAGCTGGGCGCCGGGTTGTTTGTTGCGCAGTTACTTGGTGAAGGTCATTGTCTGGCTCGCCGTCACTGCCACTGCCACTGTGATCACTCCGAACTACATCCTCAATGCCACCAACCACTTCACAAGGCTCTGGTACATCACTACACTCACTTGAATCGTCACAATCACTACTAATAACGAGATCGATTTCACTGTCACGAAGTGTACGACTACAACCCGCCATTGTTTCCGCACAGCTAATATAAATAGCAAAATAATGGAATAAATCTACTGTAAAAGTAAAGTAAATGGTCTCCTGATAGCAAACAACCCGTAGTAGTACAAACTATTGCTACTCGAGAGCAGCACTTATCGGCTCTAGTAGATAAAGCAGTGCGTGCCGATCTGTGCCGTTTAGGCTGCAGTGGCTATGTCGTGGCCGTGCCGATTCATGCCTTGCGAGCGGGAGAGGGTTAAAACGATTTTTTTAAATTTTTGTAACAATGAGTAAAATTCTTGTATAAATCAAATAAAACCACATATTTACATTTTAACATTTTTAGACATTTTCAATACGCTTATTACATTTTAAAATCTTCACTATGTTGTGGAGAGTAAAATTTCCATAAGAAATATATTTTTTCATAATTATACATGTAAAGATTTTTGTTGCAAAATCCGAAAGTGGTTTTTCACTGCCAGTGCATCGCAGTGTGGTCCTGGCAAAATGTTATTAGAACTGTTCACTAAATAAATACATCAATGCATAAAGTTCTTCAAGACATTTATACCACTTAATGGCAAATTTCAAGATGATAGTTTGATGTCACTTGATACAATCACAACTGTATAATAATTTTAAAAATACTAGAAACTAGTCATTAAACATTATATAAATTCTGATAATAATTGTGTTTACAATGGATGACTTTTATCGGGACCAGAGCATAATAAAGAGACGTTTGAAGCAGATGTTTTTGTTGAGGAAGAAATTCTGAACGCAATGATGTAGCCAACCTTTTCTCCAAACAAAAGTTCCAGTGTCAAAAGTAGAAGAAAAATCCCATTTTTTTTTCACTCTGTTGAAGAGGGCGAGCAGAAACGACAAACCGAAAATTCATATTAGAACTTTACAATTTCAGTGTGTACTTACTATGCGTATTATTCAATAAACAATACATCAAATTTAAGTGTGGAAATATCCCAATTAATTTGATATACAATTTGTCGTACTTAAATCTGATTTTCGATGGCAAAAGCTTGTTTAAAAGGATGACTGCAAAAGCGACTAGTGAGTCGTTTGACAGATCCAGGGTTTAGACGAATAATGAACAAAATTAGATATTTTGGATTTTTGTCCCATTAGAAACACTGCTAAATAATTGTTTATATGAGAGTTTAATTTATAGCATATAATTAAGAAACTATAATGATAAATACACAAAAGAGAAACAATCTTTTTCTACAACACTAATTATTTACTTTAACATTAAAATTTGTGATTGTGTTTTTAGTTTTTAATAAATAACTAAAGTAAAACCTGAAATTAGGAAGTTGATAGTAACCACTATAGTATTTACATTAGTCCAAAATGAAGATAACAAAACATGAGTTATGTGTAAATTGTACATTACTAATGCATAATTTGTGGAATTTATATTGTCACTCTTTTTAAAATCAACTTAAGTCTGACAAACATTTTTCATCACCGTCATCAGTTAGTACCAGATAAAAAATAACCAATCTACAGTAACTAGAGAACATAAAATATAATCACTCATTATCCATATAGGCTATGTCCACATTGATCAATGAGTTCTGGGCATAAAACTCTTCTTCAAATTTTTATAATAAATACATTGTATATTTTCCAAGTTTTCAAATCTACTTACTTTTCTTTGGTAACAAGAAGAATCTTCTCTGATATAGTGACTAAAGTTACATTAAATAATGAGTACCAAACGCCTTCATACAACCTGTCCGAACACTGCGTCCTTAGTAGCCACAGACTAAACTATATTGTACCGTTAAATTACATAAGAGCCGTATATTTTACCTTTTTTCAAACAGTTCTTTGATATGGGTAAATTTTATATGGTGACTGTACCAGAATTTCAGAAATATTAGTATTACAAAAGAAGATAATCGGGGCTCTTAAAAAGTTTGACACCAGAGACCATTGTAAACCTCACTTCAAAGATTTTCGTTTTCAAACTGTTATTAATTTATTAATATAAACGACTTGATAATTTATATACATAAAAATCCAAATTTCCTAAATTTTAAACACAAAATTCATGAACACAACAGTCGTAATAGAAACATGCTGAAATTGGACTCTTTCGTTTAAGTAAAACTTTAAAAAGTCATATCGTTGTGCCTTTAAGAGTTTATAACTTTTTGGAGAGAAATATATGATCATATTCCGTTGATATTTTTTTTAAATAAGTTCTATTCCTGGTTATTGGAGAATCCATTTTCCAATTTAAATGAATTCTTTTTGGATTTTTAATTATTAACGATTTATTGATAAACAAAAATCGTATCTATTTTTAAGTACAAGCAATCAGGATTCAAACAAAATTTACCATTGTTGAAAACTTTAATGAAAACAGTCCCACTCAAGTATCACATCTTCCGAAATACGTATACCTTCAAATATGTATTTGTATCTATTGTATTGTATCTATTTTAATTTTTGTACTTAATGACTTGGCTGTAGAATTCATTTAAATTGTAAAATGGATTACCACCCCTGGTGTCTGTGAAAAGAACCGGAAAAGATAAGTCAACCACATTTCACGGTAACCGCAAGTAAATATGAATTGTTCCAATTAATTGTTTCAGTAAACTGCAAACAGTAAATATAAAAAAAAAACCAACATCAAACTCTTCCGGTTCACACCGCTTCTATACATGGCTTGCACAATTTACTTCTTGAGATACTTCGGCCATACTGTGGTAAGCCATCTTCTATCAACGATGAGTTTCAGTTTAACATTTTAGTTGATAGAGGACGGCTCACTGCAGTGAGGCCAAAGAATCTCAAGAAGTTAACTGTGCAAGCCGTGATGTGAACTGGTGACTTTGATGTTAGTTATGGCAACGGTTGCGTAACTCTAAAAGTTAAAGACGAACACAACCGACTAAAGAGGCACAAGCGTTGCAACAAATTTATGAGAAGGAGGTGGCACTCCTGGGGAAACGTGTGTCTCCTGCTCGGGCAAACCAGTAGCCAAACCGGAACAACTTCTTCTGGAGCTTGGTGACATCTCTCACTGCACCCAACTCATCGCCTGCTTCATGGACATTTCTGTCATCAAAGGCCAACCCAAAAACATCAAGTCTGCATGTCAGTTTCTATTCAACTCTGAGGGCTTAAGGACAGTCCTGGGGATGATACTGGCACTGGGAATTCATGAATAAGGTAAAATGCTGAGGGCCAGGCTGACGGCTAAGCCTGGAGAATTGTCCGAACTGAAGGATCTGAAGAGCAAAGACAATTCAGTAACCCCTCAACACCACCCTGAAATTCCATGAGGTGATGTTGTTGCTGCAGAGGGCAAGTTGCAAGTGCCAGAATCCAATGACATCGACAAGACTGCTTTGGAACAGTTTGATGACATCAAAGCCCAACTCAACAGCCTCAATATAAAACTAGGCGGTGCCAGAAAAAAATGGAATTGGATTTTATAAATCCCAAGAAGAACAGGTGCTGTCATTCAAAGATTACTATGGGTCATAAGAAAAAGTGGCAGCAGGATTTAAAAACTACAAGGAGTGCGAGAGAAATTTCAATACTACCTTGAAATTAGACTGATTCCAGCAAAAAGGAGGAACAGAAAAAATACCCAGAGGTTTTTCTGCTTTGAACTGATTCTGTTAAGACAACAACAATCTCTGGCAAAAGGAACAGGGAATTATAAAAGAAGAGTACTTTTTCCTGCTTGTTATAGCTCACTCAATTTGTGAATACAATGCTGTTCCTCAAATCATCAGCCTGTTCATACCAAGCCCAAACAGAGCTCTAGATTCAGCATTTTGTTTTCAAAATGTACGTCTGACTCTTTGCGGAATCATACAGCCACAGTTCATAAATGTGATGCCTCTAAGAGGCAAGTATCCAGAATGAACGAAAGACAAGAGGAAAGTATCCAGCTTGAAGTCATTGCAGTTGAATGATTCACAGCCACTAGCTGCCAAGCTGCATGACCTGTTTCCACAGTGCGCATTTTATGTTCTCCAAAAGAATTTGACGAAACTACGTCTATCTTCTAGGTTTTCTGTCCATACCACGTGAAAACAATGCTAACATAATTACAGCAATGATTTGATGTGATGTGAACTGGAAAACTTAAAGGAGAGACTCGATACCAGCTGTGTAAGCCTAGGAACTAAAGATAAACATTAAACACTATTGTAATTTCCTTTCACACAATGTCCATATTCTTCAAGAATACATTCAAGAAAATTATTTTTTTAGAACATTTCTAGATTTACAAGATTGGCACAACCTTTAACTTAGTTATTAATTCTAAAATAATAACCCCTTAAATAAAAATAAAATGTACACCTCTGAAGAAGAATCCAATGTAAACAAAGTCACATCACGAGTTTAAATTAAATGCTGAGTGATTATATTTTACGCCTTTGGATGTGCTGATAACTGAACCCTAAATCTGCCATAAACAAATCTTGAATAACCTAGTAGTGTGAAGATCCGGCGGCAGGGTTACTCCAGCTCGCCCAAGTAGATCACTTTGTCACTGGATCCGGACATAACTGGAACAGAAACTCTTATAAAATAACAGCAGAAAAAACTTAAACATACGGATAATGTCAAGTCCCAGATCTGGTGTATAATGTTTAAATTTAAAAGAGTAGAATTAAATTTTATGTTAATATGATTGAAATTCATTAGCATCTGCTCCTTTTCTATCTTAACTTTGTCAAATTAAAAAATACCTAAGAGTATATCAGTTACATATTTTGGAGATTTTCTAACACTATAACAGAAGACACCAAATCGCTTTGTATTGAAATTAAAATCAGTGTGCAACAAAGTGTGTTATCATAATTTTAACTTCAAAACTAAGACATGTTCAAAGAAAACTTTATTAGTTCAATTGAAAACTGTAGACCTATATCATTGCTGTCAGTTTTTCAAAGCAATTGAAAAATATTACCACGACTAGACTCATTAGATGTTTTGGTAGAATAAAATGTTTCTTTCCTGCCTAAAATTAGTTTTAGGGACGATTTTAAAACCGAAATGACACTACATTTTCTTTTCGAAATTTATTTAAATTTAAATAATTTGCAATGTAATAAAGCAGCAGGCTTGTTTCTGGATATAAAAGAGGCATTTGACACAATAAACCATGACTTTCTACACACAACGTAGCTATGATAGGAAGGGTTGATTCAATTTGAATGTTGAATTAAGCTCCAGTTCACCTTCCTTTTATTGCAGCGTCTGGTATCTGATGCTGTGTCAGATTTGACTCCTGGAATCTGGACTCCAATGTTCATCTGAAGAGATCCAAAGAAAATCAATCGGTGACAAAGATGCTCGAAACAAACCTTTTTATCGCTTCAACAACAGAGACATATATAAATAGATGAAGTGGTAGTCTCACTTCTTATCAGATGCACCAATTGAATCAACCCTTCCCACCATAGCTGCATTATGTGTAGAAAACTAGGTTGCTCCACCGTGCTTAGAGATTGTGTCCGAACCATTGAAGTGCACTGCTTACAAAGAAAAATCATGGAAGCAAATCATTTCAGAGCTTTGCTTCACTTGCCTTCTATAATTCAATAACAAATACTAAAATCTTAAAAGATATTTAGCAAAAAAAATACCACGAAATTTTGGAATTCGAGTCCTCTCATTGGTGAAAGTGTTCTAAAAACTGTGGAACTGAGATGTCAGGCTCGGACACATTGTTCTTTACATTTAAATATCCAATTATTAGAGAGTGGAGCCACAGATAGAAATACATTTGAATGACCTTTGGTAACAGCTAGTATTTATATAAAATGAAATTGTTTTGATTTTCCTCAATGTTCATTTCCTTATCGGCCCAATTTTTTTAATCTGAGAATATGTCTTTACAAAATAAAATCAATAACGAAGATTAAATTGATCAATCCGTTTGACCTTGTAAGCTGAACACTGGCAAAAATATGATTTGGCTTTGGGGCGCATGAATGATTGAAAAGCACATTTTGCCAGGGGAGTTGAATTCAAATTTATGCCTTTTAAAGTATTGTACATCATACAATTTGGATGACTGTTATATTTTTTAAATTTTATTTGTAAGAACTTGGGGAATTGTATCCCCCACATACCCCTCTTTTAGTTATGCCTCTTAATCTGAACAAAGAATAACACACACATGTAAAAAAAACAATCTAATTGTTAGTTTACTATGAATTTTATTTTAGAGGGATCTAAAATATGTTAATGAAATTACGGCTTATGCAAAAAAAAAACTAAGTGTATAAGTCTTTGCAGGAAACAGGGATACCAATTAACTTCTACACTTTTTTTTAGATGCATATCAGTGTGTAACTGTTGATAATGTATGAGTACTATATTATGTATCACATAATATAGTACTTTTGGTATGGAAAGAAATGCCTATAAAATAGGAGAAAGATTTAATAAAGTTAGTAAGAGTTAATTCATTCCATAATTTCAAAATTATATTATCAAGACCTGGCCATCAAAATAGGAAAGTACCAGAAATATAAACAGTAGTACTCACTGATGGGTTCTTTGGGATGAAGATGGACATCGTTGACACTGCCATTGTGGCCAGGTAGCTTGTACAGTATCCGGCGTGAAGTGGTGTCCCAGATGTAGACAAAGCGGTCTGCTGAGCCAGCCGAGACCTTGGAACCATCAGGAGACCACGCACACCTCAGCAGGTTCTGTTACAGATTCACATAAAATAACGACTGTTATCTTTAAGAAGAAGATGGACATTATTGACACTGCCATTGTGTTACAAATTCTTTGTATTATCAATTATTTTTCATGAGGAAAACAATTCTAACACTTATAATTAGTTCTTGGTACTTTGTTGAGTTCCGCTTTCATATTTGACCGATTTTCATAATATACCACACTATTATGTTAATTAAATTGCCCCCTAAGCCAGCTGAACTAGCAACCAACTTTACTTTAGCCCCAAAAGAACAATGTTAAACTCTATAACTCTTTTATGACCTTAATTGAATGTAGTTGAAGGATTATGGGAGGTGTTTAATTTGAAAAATATGTTTAATAGGCAGCAATTAAACACTTTTAATTTCTTCAGTATTTGTATTGCTTACTTTAATACATCATTAAATCCCCCGTGGCAAAATGCCGCAATGATAGATTTTCATTAATATGTTCTACGTTTGGGGAAAGTAGGGATGAAGCATCTTGTTATTCTCATCCTCTACCTCCACTACCTAATTTTGGACAAAACCAGTTTTCAGCAGTCTTCGATCTGGTACTGATTGGTCTTTAAGTTAATCTTTACACATTTTGCTAACAAGCATGTGATGGTGGACTGCACGCGATGTTGTTTTTGACTGATGTGAGCAATTTGCTAACAGGTGCATGTTTATTGTTTTTACTTACAATTCTGTTTGTCCGTCAACATGTTTAATTACTTAAGTCAACGACAAATTGCTAACGTTGTATATAGCCCCAGTACAACTTGAAACTTTTACACTTGTAGTGTTGAAGACAATATATAATTTTTTTAATTATTTCCATCTAAAACTTGTATGTTTTAAAGATAATGAACTAACAGAGAAACTTGCTAATGTTTTGGAAGATTTTCTTAATTTTTATCGTTTATACAAATGAAACGGGTGCAGGGCGTGTACTAGTGCACAAACAGTGGGTCGTCACTTCATTGTTTAAATATAGAAAAAGTAATTAAAAAGCGATAATATACATATTAATCATTTCTTTTAAATGAGACATACCTCATAATTCTACGGTGAAAAGTAATTGTTTAAATATAGAAAAAGTAATTAAAAAGCGATAATATACATATTAATCATTTCTTTTAAATGAGACATACCTCATAATTCTACAGTGAAAAGTAAGGGTGTAAAGTGTTTGAAGTTTAACATTGTTCTTATGGGCCAAAACTCAAGATCATTTTAGTAAAGCAAGCTTCTAATAGCGAAATTACCCACCTTTTCAAAATTGTGTTGGTGGCCGGAGAGGATCTTCACACAGCGTTCCTGGGGAGCAAACGGCCTGATGTCCCAGATGCGCAGCGTGTTGTCCATGGCGTTGCTGAGCAGGTACGAGCCATCAGGAGACAGACTGAGCCCTGTCACCGTGTCTGTGTGCCCGCGCAACCTCTGTACCAGCCCGTTCTTCCTCACATCCCAGATCTGGTGACATCAAACTTTCAACCGTATTAGAGTGTACTTTCGATGAGCACCAAGAAATAGTTTAGATAAATAGTATACATACATATGAGTATATCGGTGCTGGATTTAAAAAAAACTAAACCTGGGAACATACTTGCAAATATTTATACTCAGCCTTAAATCGGTTAACAAAACTTTGATAGACCAGACTTTTCATAACCCGACAAAATGGAATCCATGAGCTTACCAAATTAACAAAGGTAACATGTAGAAATAACTATAGCTTTGTCAAATTATAAATTCTGCATGTCAGATCAGTATTTTCAATAGGACTCACAATAAAGAATTAGAAACACTGCAAATATGTAATGTTTACAGTTGATAAAAAACAGTTTTTAATTATCTTCAAATACTATCACTCAAGAACTATGAAGACCAACTAGATAAGATCAGTATTCGAATAAAATCATGTAAAATAGAATTAAAATATAAATATATTTTGTTCTGGAAGACTTGAGTTTACTCCTTGAATGTTTACGATATTAATTCAGACCAGACTATAGCTTAGCAGCTAAGAAACAGTAAATTGTTTTTGTTCTCAACAGTTCACAAATAAATATTTTCTATTCTTTGTATCTCCAGTATCAAATCAAGAACTATGAGGCATCATATCTAGAAAGTAAGTGTACTGAGGCTGTTATGGCTAAAGGAATTTTTTCTGACATGTGGGCTACCCTGTTGTGTAGCCTCATTCCTCCCTTCCGCAATAAGACAGAGTCGAGGTTAGTACGTTGAGAACTGTCGATGCGACAATATGTTTAGTGAAAAATATCAATCCAATCTCCTGCCAAGTACGAAATACTCAGCGTCATCCGTTATCTCGCTTGGAAGAGAAAAACTCTGGTTGAGGTTTATAATGAGGTAAAAACTGCATAATTCCAAACAAGCATAGAAATTCATCTCAATGGAGTTTCAGCTTCTTCTTCTATGGGGAGGCCTACTGCGCCTCAAAAACTCTTGCCATGCCTACTATCAATTCAATTTGTGTTGGTCTGTCAACCATTTTGGAACCCACCTTGCGGAGACTTTTCTACATCCTACAGTTTCTGTGATGTTTTCGTGTAAGCAGAGATCTAGAGATTTGTGGAAGTATCGCAGAAAGTTTATCTACAGTCAATCTGTAATCGTTACTGAACACATTTTCAATTTTTTTCCAGAATTTCAGTCACAACTGATGGTCTTCTGCTCATCTTATCATTATGCAAAGATGTACGACCATTTTTTAACTCATGACACCACTTGAACACACTTTTATGATTCATAGCTTTATCACTATATGCAGTTTTTACCTCATTATAAACCTCAACTAGAGCTTTTTACCTTCCACACAAAATAATGAATGATGCCGTGTTTTTCCACTTGGTGGGATATTGGATTGACATTTTTCACACAATGTATTGTCACATCGACAGTTCTCAATGTACTGACCTCGAACCAATCTCAATGCAGAGGGGGGGAATCAGGCTACACAACAGTGTAGCTAACATGTCAAAAAAAACCTTCCAGCCGTGAAAACTTTAGTACACATACTTTCTGGATATGCCTCGAAAAACAAGAATTTCTTTTTCTTACAAAACTCTATCAAAAGATATTTCAGAGAGTTCACAAATTTGTATTATTATAATTCTGATACATTAAAATAATATTAATATGAACGGCACAAAATCGAGCTCACCTTGATATCGTTGTCGATACCGCCAGTGATGACTTGTTCTGACGTGTCGTTGAAGGACACAGCTGTCACTTGGTAGGTGTTGTTGAGCGTGACCGCCTGCCCCTTCTTGCGAGGGTCCCAGATCTTGATGGTGCAGTCATCTGCGCCACTCACAACCATCAGTGGCCCGCGCCTCGTCGGGTGGCACGAGTTCACAAAACTCGAGTGACCTGTACAAGATCAGTACAGTTCCTCCGAGATAGTAAAAGTTTAACATAGCAATTAAGTTTTATAATCTAGAAGCCAATTTACATGGAATAAACATTCAAGCTACCATTGGGCACTTCACATGATTATGTTGTTAAGACAATTCGTTGTTCAAGGACAGGGCCAATCTGAAATAAAAGCTACAAAAATAGGTGTCCCACAAGGGTCAGTTCCGGAACCTTTTTTATTTACAATTGCTATAAAGTATTGTAGATGCTGATAGCACAATGCTTATTAAATTCAAACATTGATATGATTGCCTTCCATCTACCATCACAGGCAACCATCTACTGAATGGTTTTCCAATAATTTTTTAGTTGTTAATAGTAATAAAACAAAAAGTATTATTTTCTCCTAGCATAAAATAATACAATCAAAAAATGAATCAGTAAAATTGTAGCATAAATATTATGACGGTTGAAACACTGTAAATGGTATTATCTGTGCGTTTATAATGGAAACCCTAGCAAAATATTCGTGAAACAGAAAAAGTATTTACATATAATGGAAAACATAACTCAAAGACAAACCTGTTCGCCACTATTAAAAAGACTTGAAATAATGATGTTTCCTTGTTGTACCTACCTGTGTGTTTTTTTAGTAAATGTGAAAGATGAGCTGCAAAGTTACACTTCTAGGAAAGATATACATAATAATTATAGTACAAGGAATAAACTTCCAATTAATTTATTTTCTATCAAACTTCAAAAAGTAAAACAAATAAAAATCTTGAATCTTAGAAGTCAAAAACCTATATTCATTTTTGTACATCACATAGTCCTACGCTTACTAATTTTCTACGAATCTTAAGGTATGATAATAAAATATAATATTTAATTGACAGCATTTAACCTTGCTACACTCTATACTAAGTAGACCCTGCTGCTGATTCTGCCCAAAATCATACTTAGGCTTTTAAAGTTTATGTTGAAGTTATGATTTAAATTAGAAATATAATATGACATTGAACAAAAATGATTTATTAATTTCACAAGGAGTTAACCTTTAAGTTTCTTGATCCTCTGGCAGGTCTGTAGGTCCCAGAGTGCCACAGTGGTGTCTGTGCTGCAGGTGAAGAGGGTGGCACCGTCCGTGGAGAAGTGAAGGTCCATGACAGCACCTGTGTGGCCGGTCATTACCGCAATATTCTCACACTCACCGTACACGTTCCACAAGACTGCAACATTACAACAACGATAAACAATCGTTTATGACATACATTTAATGATACTGTTTATGTTGCTGTTGTATAACATGTTGCAATGCTACTCAGAAATGTAAAGTTATATACTAAGCCAAACTTGTCTGGGATTGCTATCGTCAAGAATCAACAATGTGACTGTTTTGTGGGTTCCTGGTCATGAGGGGGTCCCTGGGAATGAAGGAGCTGATGCTCTGGCCAACCGGGGCTCAGCATCAATTATGACACGCCCTCAACCGTTCTGCAGTATTCCAAGAAGTGAATCTTTTGGGCTGTCTCGAAATGGGTTCGTGTTGAACATGAGAGAAGGTGGAGGTTGCATTCGGGTATGAGAATGAGCCGAATGGTACTACAGTCGCCTTCCTCCAGAGTGGCATCTGACCTTCTCTCACTAAATAGATCAATGTCCTCTCGGGCTATAGGTCTGATCACGGGACATGGTCACCTGAGGAAGCATCTTAACAGAGTCGGCATCCTTCAGGAGGATCCGCTCTGTAGAATGTGTGATGAGCAGGATGAAACTGCCGAACTCTTGCTCTTTGATTGCCCTACAATAGCAAGGGAGCGATGTGCCATCTTTGGTAGTTTGGACAAGGGTGGTGAATTTCACCAGGAGGACCTGATAGGTTGCTTTCGGCGGTTTGTGGAAACTGCTGAAATCATTGACTGGTAGGCCTCATGGTGTGCTTCCGGGATGTGCAAAAGGCCCTTGAGGCTTGAATGCATGGCAATATAGAAGAAGAAGCTGAAACTCATTTTCGGTTCTTAAAACTCATGGGAACTGATTATGATCTGGTCTGAACGGAAGTACAACTCGTATGATAATCAAAACAGACATTACTGTTAAATGAGTGATAACTAATATTGTAAAATGGCAGGGTATGACACTGTCCCAAATATAGGTGTCAGCCACATATAGCTTAGGGCTGGCTATCTTGTATGCCAAAGGACGTCATCTTCATTGAATAAGAGGCTTGTTCAAAAATAAATTAGTAGCAATTTGCTCTTCTGCCACAATATCATGACAACCACCACTTTTTGTATGAACACTGCATTCATCGCTTCTGATTGTTTCATGATAGCATTAGAAGATTTACTGTTCGTTTTTGTCATTTAAAATGTTCAAGTCCATTCATCTTCCCACAGTAAAATCAGTTATCAGATTTCAGAGCGTAAGAAACTAGGTGACACTAATTTTAAACTCTTACGAAAAAATTGATGATAAAGCAATGAGTGATCAGAGTTGTTAAAAACTTACATTAAGCAACTCATACTGAAGGTTGGCTATGGTGAATTGTGGAACGGACTTGCTCCATGACAATGATTGTCTATGTGTAGTTGAATACCACCACACCAGGTCAAATGAATGAATATCGCTGGGACATTTATAAACATTCAACTTATTAATATCCATGTTTTAGGCCATGGCTCGCAATCAACACCAGGTACACTTGTATCTTAGCACATTAGTAATAATAACACATTGTTCTTCAAGAGTTTTGCAGTTCACTAAAAACCATACAGGGTGAAAATTAAGTCCTGATATGCCTTGATATATTCCAAATGAATTGCGATATTGATGTAAAAACTACACCATACCTACTAAAATGCATTTATGAACTTTTTGAATTATAAAAAATAATTTCCCCCATTTTTCAAAGTGGGGTAGAAGGGGTCTCTTGAAATTTTCAAATTGCAACACTTATCTTGTGGCATATCATTTTTCCCTAGATTTTTTTCATTATTTGCCCATAACTTTTGCTATAAACGGCTTACAGGTGTTTTTCTTAGTGTCATTGTGTTTCTATTGAATAGACCTTTAATATGATATGTCACAAGATAGGGATTGCAATTTTTGTTACCCTCAAAAAATCCCAAAAAGTTATTTTAAAAGTCTGGTGAAGATTGTACATTGTTATCTCAAACTGTTTGGAATATATCCAGGCATATCAGGACTTAATTTATACCTTTAGATGTAAGGGGTTATTTGCCTATAGATTTTGCTAGGATCGTCGTAGAGATTTATTTTCATGTCATTGTGTTTCTTTTGAATTTACCTTTCAAATGATATGTCACAAGATAGGGGTTGCAATTTGAAAATTTCAAGTGACCCCCCTCTACTCCCCTTTGAAAAAGGGGGGAGAATATTTTTATCCTTGAAAAATTTCATAAAAGCTATGGTGAAGTTTTTACATCGATATCGCAATCCATTTGGAATATATCCAGGCGTATCAGGACTTAACTTACACCCTGTATAACGGCAGGGGCATGCTCTGTGCTTACCATGGTTGGCTAGGAAATATTTTTATAGATGACCTACATTCCACGGTAGTGGGATAGGGGCCTTTTTTCTAGCTGTACCCACCTGCTTGTCTTTCATGCGTGTTCTACAGAGCCATAACCAAACATATCTGTCATCAGCCTGTGACATATGTCATTGCTAAATCTGTTGTCACAAGTGCATCTTTTTGTTGCGGTTCTTCGTGCAATAGTGTTTTGTTTGTATTAAATGTTTTATCTTGTGTTATAGTTGTGTTGAATTGAAATTGAACTATTACACCAATTGCTGTAAACTAGTACCAGCTAAAATATCACATTAAATTATACTATTTCATTTTTAATTGTAAGAAATAATAATGGCATGACCAAAAGGATAACATTTAGTTTACACAATTTTATCAGTTTTATTACATTGTAACATTCATTTGAATTTAGATCAAATGATCAGTATTCATAGTTATTTAAATTTGTCAATAAAAAAGCTAATTTTAATTTGTATTTCTTGTTTCTTTTTTAGGATGATTACCTTTTAAATCATAGCTTATAAAAAATTATGCTTTGAAATTTATTTAAAAAAATATTTTTTCTAGTTATTTTGATATTTAAGCAAAATTATTAAAATCATTAGTGTCATGCAAAGTGTTAAACACATTAAATAATCAGGTGAAGCTGTTAAAGTCTCAATAATATAAAAATCTCAACAAGAGTAACAATCAACAAAATAAATAATTGTAACAATTAAATAAATAATACAGCTGAACAATTCAAAACCACTAGGGAAATAAGATTTGAAAAGGGCCCGTTTGATTTTGTTTTGGTTTACATACCCACATTATTTTATTGACCTGACATTTCACAGAAATAAAGTATGCTTATACCAACTTACTGATAGTGTATCTGGTTAAGACCACTTACATATCTGCCTGTCAAATCCCGAAGATGCCAAGTACTGTCCTTCGGGATGAAACTTGACAGAGTAGATTTCTCCTTGATGCCCCTCCAACACCATGATTGGGGCCAAAAGGCCAGACGCCTGGCCTCCTCTCTAGACAAATTATTATTTTTATACATCTTTTTAACTAAGTTAGAGTAAAAAAAAGCTCATTAAATAACTGGTCCACGTTACATTTTACAAGCTGTGCCTCACATGTGGTAATTGATCAAGATGTGGTAGTTAAATTAAATTTATTACAGTAATGTAAAACACCTCTGTCAAAAAGAAGGGTTTCTAAATTACATAAAGGCTAAATTTCAGGTGATTTTAAGTACCGCAAAGACAAAATAAATTGTTTTAATATAAGCAAATATTGTCTAATATTTCAACTACGGTAAATGATCATAAACTATACCATGTTTAGATTGTAATATAAACTTTAACACAAAATATACAATAATAAACCTTTTAAAACTTTTTATTTTGTACAATGTATATTTTGTTGAATTCGAAATGTACATTGTACAACACAAAATCTATCAAAATTTGAAAGGTTTATTATTGTATATTTATATCAAACACTTTTCGAGGCTACATCTCTAACTTCAACAAGTTGTTTCTGATATAAAAGCAAAAGGCAAACTTGACTGAAGGATAAATTTAGATGAAGACAGTGATAAAATGATCACCGCCCATGCATCTCTTCACTTTTTCTCTTATCAAACCTGAAGAGGGGATGAGATACTCACATAATCTGAGTTTGATTTTCCGATATTACCTCAAGAGATGTTTTTAGCTCTTTGGCAGACATGGTGCCAACATAGCCTGTACTCATGGAAAGCAGCATTTGTGATCGCGTACTTACATGTCCTCAGACCCCATCTCAATGAGGAAAGAAATGAGGAAGAAATGCCATCCCGCACTTCTCAGAGAAAAAGAATTTAAGCATTTAATACCTTGTAATGGACAGAAATAGTGGATTACTTGGTTTCCTCCATTCAATATTTTTGAATTACTATTTTTATTTTACATTGCCTTTCCAACACTTGTATCAGTCTCAAACGTCACTAAAACTGTTTACCTTATAATATATATATATATATATATATATTTTTTTTTCATTATAAAAACTTGAAGCTTATACAACCGTGTATATTAGTTACTGCACATTTTTGTCATTTTGATGGTAAGCTAAATTGGAATTCTATTATTATAATTAGTGTAGTTTGCCAGTTTTGCCTCTGTGCTCTCAATCTTGTTTGCCATTAGGCATCGTATTAGCATATCTGGTTATTAAATTATTTTTCCTTGCTTCTAGATTGGTCAGATTTTGCTGCATAGTAATTTCAAAACAAAGACGTTCTTAAGTTTTATCGTTACCATTACCCATTTTGCATTCGAGTTTCCTTGAGTTTGGTTACAATAATGGAATTACTTTTTACAAGTGTATTCATTTTACCTGAGCAATGTATTGATTGCTGTTTGGTTGTGTTAGAATGAAAATTTCAGATGTTGTTTCATTTTCAGTTGACACGGAATTTACAATTTTTTCTTTGTGTTACAAAAGTGGTGTCCATTGTCTTTTAAACTCCTCATTACATCTGTTAAGTTGGCCATTATTTTAAATTCCTTATTCTTTTTATTTAAATAAGCTTTTTCTTTCTTTTCTTCAGTTATATTTGTTAATTTTTAGTTTAATTATATTTTAAACACGTTATTGTTTCTTGTGTAGGCCAGTTGGCCCCAGAGTAGGCCACTTTTCCGACGTCAAATCACATTGGATTAACTGAGCGCTCATGTGATCTGGTTCAAATTTGGGTACCATCTCGAGGATTTTTCTGTTTTTTCATGTTTTTCTTTTATTTGCCAGAAGTGTGGGGTACCACCAAAGTCCACACTGATGGCCATTTGCATTTTGGATCAGTACTATTACGAAGTCCTAATTGTTGTTATTATTTATGCTTTCCTCCCTGTTAATATCTATTGTACTGCTCTCCTATATTTTTATTTTAAATTCAAAGTTTTATAAAGTGTGTGAAATGGCCAAAGTAAAAAATCATAAAATTTTACTTTCTTAGTAAATTGTATCACTTTTACTTATGAAGTATTTGAAACAAGCTCATGAATTTCACCTATACAAATACAAATGTTTATAGCTAGCCTACTGGGGATTTTTAATTTGATTTTATTAGGGCAAGAACCTTTTTTTATCATGATTAATTATATTAATTTAGTATAAATTGGATTTTCAAAACTGTAAAAGTTGCTAATTCTAGAGGATGGATTGATATTAGAAATTCAATGGGCTACTTACAAAAATTATTTAGACTACCCCTATTTTGATTTCATGAAAATAAATTTGTACAATAAAGTATATTGCATTACACATTATTAAAGTTGCAATCTTACGTGTCATGACAAAAATATCTTCATGTCATAACAAGCACCAAATTTAATAATAGGTTAACATATTTGGTGAAGGCGTGTAATTTTCGTGATTTAACTTTGGCTATTAAAAAGAGGCTAGCAAACTAGAAGAACGTTTTGAAAGTTCACTGGGACGTCAAATTATGGTTATAGAAAATTAATACCTGTGTACAGTATTAAATTAATTCCGACGCAATAATCAAATTTAATGCTTCTCTTCAAAGTTACTGCGTCATTGATTTGGGTTAAAATCGTAATTTTAATTGTTCCTAAATCTACATAGTACTTACATCTTCATGGAACTTCTTTATACTTCGATTTTCTGCAAGAACAATTTCGTCTCCTTTACGCTTCATTATAGAATAAACAGAAGTTTTACTTAAAACCGGCACATAAACGTAGTGATAACCTCTCCAAACAACAAACAAAGTACGATAGAATTCAATTCACTACAGACTGGGTGGGGGAGGGGATTGAAGATTGACAATTAACAAAGACGATGGAAATATATATTCTTTTTCTTCTATTACTACTCATCCTATTTTCGAGCATTACGGACGAAGAATACGGCTTTGACAATTTATAAGTTGTGTAAAATTACGAAACAATGCTTATTTAACAAAAATGTGTATTGACCGTTCCCCATGTTTACAAATTGATATACAGAATAATGTTTAAAGAGATAAGCACATGAAAGTACATGTATATTAAGATCAGCGTGTGTATTATATTTAGACTGCAACTACCAAGAAATAATTTACAATAACGCCCATTCATCACGGCAATGTCGCTTACAGACTACGATAATAACGTGGACGCCCATATTAAACTACATAAATATATTAAATAGATTTAATAAAGACATCTAAATAGTTGAGAGTTTGAGATCATTTCACGAATACAATAGTGGAACTACATTTTAGGTTTAATAAACATACATTATTTGTAATACAGTTTGTAATTAAAACATATTGTTAGGTAATCTCGGTTTGAGAAGGATCCCTTTGATGTCAGATGGACACAATTTTGCTCCCAGATTGTGCACAAGCATACCAGTAGAGTAGAGTGACGTACTCGCGTATGCGTTACGAACTTAGTTTAAAAAATGTAGCCTACTGTTGGAATTGAAAATTACAAAATAGTTGGTATCCTGTATTTTGTAAAGCTTTTATAACTATACGGACTTTTTTGTTATTTAACTTCATATTTTCAACAGGCACCATTTTGTTAATATTACACCAAATCATACAATATTTTATTTGGTTTTTCTTTATTTGTAATTAACTATATTCAAAGTTTGGTATCTGTAGCTGCACTAGTTCTAGAGAGAATAGATTTTTATAAAAATACAAAATGGCAGCTGGTGGGTAAACGACAAATTTCTTTACCTATATTTATAGAAACTTTCTTTGTTTGGAATCGTAAGTACTATCAGCCACAGAAATTTTTTATACCATTTTGTGAACACCTGTATATCTAGATGTTTTTTTATGTTCTGAACAAATCCAAAGTGTCGGGCTGATCACTATAATTAATAATAATCAAACCATCAAAAGGCTGGTTGGACGACCACAATAATTTGAAAATGTTTCTAATTTATTGGAAAGTATGAATGGGATACTTATACAATAGTTAGTTAAGAGACAGTGTTATGTATACCGTAGTGACCAAGATATTGTTTTAATTATTTAATGCGATATAAGAATAATATTTCAGATTGAGAAATGAACTTCACTAATTTTGCAGCGGTGTGCCACAAAGAAGAAATTACTGATGAAACGTGAGATGAAAATTCCATGTCTTTAATTTCCTCATTAGAACGAAAAGTAGATAGAGAGAAATCAGCTAATTCGCGTTTTTTTTCTGTTGTCGTCAAAACAAGTCCGTTATTTGTTAAACAGAGAATCGAGCATTTTTCTAAGAATCCTCTTCGTTACCAGCTACAAATGTTACGATGTTATCGTTCGGTGATAATGTTGTTTAGTATTTATTGTACCTCGTATGATTCGAATGAAAGATTAACTAATTCCTATTTAAAACTCCTATTGATTGGATATACCTTCTGCAAAATCTAGGGGCCTGTTCCGTTGCCACGGTCTTCTCTGTTCGTCCTTCTCTTTAATACGTGAACAAATCTACTGTGGGGTCGTGCGAAGGGACGTTTTCAATGAAAATTGACGTAAAGTAGTTTCTTCTTTTCTACGAATCTCAAAAACTTATTAATTACCTGATCAATATGAAATTTATTTCAAAGAATGAGTAAGGGTTTACTGTGTTCGTGGAAATTATTATAGAATTTTTTTCCGATCAACGATTCCTTTTATTAAATTTACTTGTTTGAGCTTTACTACGTGTGTCTTGTTAAAAGAGTCAATATCACCGGATCAAGCAACGTCGAGCGTGGCTGCTGCTTGGATGGGTGACCGCTGAGCGATCCTGTCTATGCAAGTAGCCCGCCTGCCCGGCCGTTGCTGGTGGTTCGGATGTCACCTTTAAGCCGTTAGTCCCCAGGTTAAGTGTTAGAGAGGGCTTTTTAGCCCTAACTTCGCCTGGTGAAATAAGACATCTTTACTTTTATCTACCAGATCAGATTGATATCAGGCTACTTTCACCAAGCTTCCTCTACTTTTGCGACAAAAAGGCCCATGCTTAGGGTTCAGCGACACGGAAAACATTCAGGTCACTCTTAATATTTTTAATTCATCTGTAACTGATTTCAAGAGTGGACTCACATCACTGTAGCCTTCATTTTCATTCACTTGGCTCATATCTTCACTTGTAGTGCCTGGTGTTCAGTCTGGTGTCTTTAGAAGGACACACAATGCTTTTCTGGTGCTTCCTTAGGATTTGTTCGTTATTTTTGGGGGTTTCTTTTCTTTAAGTGGAATTATGACTCTCATGTTACAAATATTTTTGTCACGCCGTATTATTTATTGTATTATCAATTTCTTTATTACATTTTAATCAGCTTATTACATCGCATTATTATAAGATTTGTATTCACATATTTATTATTGTTACCTTCTACATAGCTTATTACCATGTTTTCATTAATATTTTATCCAATTACATTTTTTTTCTTCCCTTGGGGCGGCCTACTGCCATGCACTTAAGCCTCAAGGGATTCTTGTGCACCCCGGAAACGCCACGAGACCTACCAGTCTATGATTTCAGCAGTTCCACAAACCGCAGAAAGCAACATATCAGGTCCTCCTGGTGAAATTCACCACCCTTGTCCAAACTACCAAAGATGGCATACCGCTCCCTTGCTATTGAAGGGCAATCAAAGAGCAGGTGCTCAGCAGTTTCATCATGCTCATCACACATTCTACAAAGCGGATTCTCCCGAAGGATGCCAACTCTGTGAAGATGCTTCCTCAGGTGACCATGTCCCGTGATAAGACCAATAACCAGAGAAGACATTGATCTATTTAATGAGAGAAGGTCCGACGCCACTCTGTAGGAAGGTGACTGTAGTACCATTCTGCTCATTCTCAAGCCCGGATGCAACCTCCACCTTCTCTCATGCTCCGCGCGAACCCATTCGAGACAGCCCTAAAGGGTTCACACCTTGGAACACCCCAGAACGGTTGAGGGCCCGTAATAATAGACGCTGAGCCCCGGTTGGCCAGCGCATCAGCTCTTTCGTTCATAGGGATCCCCCATGACCAGGAACTCAACAAACGGTCATACTGTTGATTGTGACAAGGGAGGAAACGGCTTGATAGCAATCCCAAACTAGTTTGGATTTGATCACACAAGAGTCCAGCGCCATCAGTGCTGCCTGACTGTCCGTGAAACTATTAATCGTCTTGCTCCTATATCGCAGACGAAAATTCTCACGAACACATTCCATAATGGCTGCGGCCTCCGCCTGAAAAACTGTCGGATAGGGACCACCAGCTCCCTACATGGCCTCACTCCCACAATTCCAGCGCCTGTGCCGCTTTTTGTTTTAGAGCCGTCTTTGAACCACTCAAGCTCCGCTGGTGGAAGAGGTTTCCTTCCCTCCGACCAATCATCCCTAGAGGGTATAGCAATCCTAAAGGGTTTGTCAACGGATCCTTTTGTGGCATCTGGTCAGAGATCATATGCAGAGCATCCTCCTGAATCAGGATGCTAATTCTACAGTGCCTACCACTGCAGCCCGACCAGAGTCCCATCTGCTGGACAGTTAGCACTCCTCCTGGCCATAGCCCGAATAACAATGTCCAGGGGGGCGAGGTAGAGACAACGGTCTAGAGCTGCACCTGGCGCACTAGGAAAAGCCCCAGTGATAGCAAGGCAGGCCATCCTTTGGATACCCGCCAGACGAGCTACCACCATCTTGGCCTCCGTTTGTGGCCACCAGACAACAGCTCTATACATTAGTGCAGGTCTGACTACGAAAATATAAAGCCAGTACAAGAGCCTCAGCTTTAGTCCCCAGGACCCACATATCACGCGTCTGCATTGCATTAAAGACCATTTCCCCCTGGCGATGACCCTTTCTAGATGAGGACCCCAGGTTAGAACCCTATCTATGATCACGCTTAGGTACTTGACCTCAGACTTCAACTCATTGGAAGAGCCTCTGAATAGAAATGGACAAAGGCATCCATCTGTCGCCTCCTGGTAAAGGCAACCACAGCAGCCTTGGTGGGGTTGTCAGTGAGGCCCACCTCATCGCACCAATTTCCCACCATGTTCAGAGCAGCATTGGTCAGTTTCGTGACTGTTGTGTTGAACTTGCCAATCACAAGAATCACAATATCATCTGCGTACCCTTGTGCAAAGACACCGCTACTATTCAAAGAAATTAGCAGGTCGTCCTCAACTAGGTTCCACAAGAGAGGAGAAAGGACGCCACCCTGCGGACAGCCCCTCATAGTCCTCGCACTAACACTTGCTCCCATGAGGGTTGTAACAACCACCCTGTCTGTGAGCAAGGCCCTTATCCAGTCAAATATTTGACCATCAATACGACGTCTTGAGACCGCATTGATAATCGCCTGAGTGGCTGTGTTGTCAAAGGCTCCTTCGATGTCCAGAAAGACAACTATTGCTACCTCTTTTGCTGCCAGCGTCTTCTCAATCATGTATACCAATTGATGCAGGGCCGAGTTCCATGACCTTCCTGGAGTGTATGCATGCTGATTAGGATGTAGAGGTCGCTCCAAAAGAGATCCCTCTCAAACAAACCTAGCAACCATCTTCTCCATGGTTTTAAGAAGAATGGAGGACAGGCATATCTGCCTGAAAGACTTCGGCCGATCCATGCCAGCCCTCCCCTGCTTCGGTATAAACACTACTCTGGACACTCTCCAGGATAGTGGAATGTACCTGACGGCCACGGAGGCTCTGAACAGTCTGCACAGCTGGTGAAGCAGAATATCCAGCCCCGCTGCAAGCAAACCGGTCTCACCCCGTCTGCCCCAGGAGCTTTGTAGGGACTGAAAGAGTTGATCACCCACTCGATTCTTCTGAAGGTTACGACACGGTGCGCCAGACTCCACTGCAAATGAGTGGCGCGCCCCGTAGGTCTCCCCTCACTGTCGAATGGTTGATCACTATCATAAACAATACAGTCCGGAAAGTGTGTCCCCATCATAACTTTTAGAACTCTTTCCGGTTCAGTAATGTAAACACCTTGATCGTCCTTGAGACTACCAAGCGGTGAGATGGGATTTTTTGCTAGTAGCTTCTGGAGCCTTGCACAACCCTGCACACTATCGATATCGGTGCAGAGTTTCTTCCAGGCTAGCCTCTTAGCCGTACGGACCTTGCGGTTGTACAATGCAACAGCCTCGTGGTAGGTCTCAAGTACCCCAAATTTTGGCTCTCCTGAATAAAGCCCTGACCCTCTTCCTCAACGAGGCCAGTTCAGAGCTCCACCAGGCTACTTTGGATCTGCTCCTATTAATATCCGGACAGCTGAGGTCAAAAGAGCCCATAATCGCAGAGGTCAGACTGTCGGCAGATTTGTCCAGATTTCCCATTAGTGGGATCAGATTCTAATTGTACCCTGAGGGTTTCCTTGTATGATATCCAGTTTGTGTTTCTCGGATTCCTATACTGAACTTTTTCCAGCACCAGTTCTCCGATTTTAAAGCAGATGTGAGCTTAAATTACAATTTAATTTGTTAATTGTTGTAAATTTATTATTATAATTTGAAATAGTTATGCTGTTGGAATAAAAATAAAATAAATGCCAACTATGAAAGTCATACGTAATGGGTAAGACACAATTTAAAAGTATCAATACAGTATATAAAATGTGTAGTGTAATTTTAGGAATAAATGAATAGTATGTGGACCAGAAACTACTTGTTATATGATGATCCGTAACAGCTATACAGTTTTCTTTCATCAATATAGAATAGTTGAAATATCATCACGAAATATGTATTCAACGTAGGAGAGGTTATTTATGCTTTTAAGTAAGAGCCGTTTTGTAATGGATCATGCGAAACTTTATGCATGAACCTATATTGTATCACAAGCTAAATTATGAATATTTATTTATTTCTCTACATAGCCACCATGATCACTTAAACATTTTTAAAGTTGTAGCACCATTTTTACGATCCCATCATCAAAGAACTCTGCCGCTTGACAATCTTGGCATCTGAATCTTGAGTTCTAGGGCACAGAGACATAAGTTTGTCTATTGTATGTTATGTTCTATAAATGAGTAATATTAAGCATTGGGTAATTGCTGGATTTTAACACTGTAGAAATGTCTTCATCGGATAGGGGAAGAGAGGGTTTCTCATGAACGCCGTTTAAATAAGATTACATACTACAGGCTATTAACATTGTGAATAATGTTAACTAGGTTTACTTGATAGATAAACATTGTTATGGTTGATAGTTAACATTAATAGGTAGTGCAACACTAAACACCGTTCTTACAGTTTTCTAAGATTTACATAATGTTTCCAAAAGGAATTTTTTCCCAGCAATAATAAATTATACCCTTTTGACATTTTCAAACGTTTTTCTGGGAATTGATTGATATATTATCTCACTAATGTCATTTCTGAGGTTGAAATATATTTCAACTGTATGGTATCTTGAAAATTACAGTTTTTTTTCATAATCTCCACAAACATTTTCCAATTATTATGATAGATTTGGCAATAAGTCTGGTGAAACGGTATGGTAACCCTTCATTAGATCAATCAGTCTGAGAATTCTTATTAGCCAGTCTGCCACGTTTTCTACGACAATCCGAGGATGTTCTATTATAATTATAAATAGCTAAGTTTTCTTCGTATTTCTTCTCGCTCTGCTCATTTCTCCGATTGAATTTCAAATCTCTGATTTCAGATTTATATACTTATATAATAAATTTTATGTTTCCATTCAAATTCCATTTAATGCACTTGGACTAACAAATGAGTCTCCAAACATCTCTGCTCAAAAGTTCTTTTCATGTATCCAATTCAAATAGTCATCAACAAGTTTGTAACTCTAATACCTAATGTTTTTTTTTTCATTCGCATAATTCAGTTAGAAAGTGTTATTATCATAAAAGCATGATTTTTCCGTATAGTTCACTGTTCCTTATCTAGTTTTTTATCTTATTAATACTTCTGTAAATATCAAGCCATTAGCTATTGAACCACATCTCCAGTTTAATCTTTTGTGTCTATTAAGTGTAATCTATTAACAAAGAGTATTTAAACTACAGTATTTTAATACTTTCCTTAAAGAATTATAGTTTTAGCATTAAACTTTTTCCCCTTTGTACAGATAGCTGAAGAATACAAAACAGGAAATCTCTTTTTGAGGTTAAGACATTATCGATCTATGTTATTTATGCAAATCCGGTAACATGAATGTTTCATCATACACGGCTAATGTCGAAGTTAGAAAGTCAGTATTGTTTTATAACTGTCCTCTGTTAGCAAATATCTGATCTTACTAATTCTCTAAAGGAGAATTGATCGTAAATACATACTGGAATTTTAAATCACTAGTCAACAAATAATATTTATTCTATAATTTTCCACGATATATAACAAACAAATGCGGTTATCTTAAATTTAATAAATTCTAACCAATTAAGTGGTCCATTTTCCCATTGAATTATATGTAGTTAGATAATATAATTATTGGAAAAAGCCATGTTTACACTCAATTTCACCTTATTCAATAATTGATACAAACTCTAGCTCTCTACACTAATGCAATGTTTTAACATATATTGTCATGTACATAATGAGTGTACTTATGTGGAACTAACAATGTCGTAAAATTGAAAACAAAACCCGATAATTTAGTCCAATTCATTTGAATATAATTAATAGATTTAGTTCATTTGCCAATTCTCTTTTCAAGGAAATAGTGGGTAGGAAACAAGCCAAAAGGTTTAAAATTCAAAATTTACATTACAAATTTTATTTATAAAAAGCAAGTAACATTATTACAAAACTGAGATCCTATATTTTGAACTATATTTTATTATTAGGATATGAACTCTTGGACATTTTTATAAAAGGAGCATTACACTGTTTGCCCATGTAAATTATAACTTAAAATTTTATTAAACATTAATTACAGGGAATTATAATTAATATGTATTAACTACATGTACTTATTATGTTTATGTATTGTCTGATGATAACATTTAAATCTTATAACTATGTCCAAAATGGATACTAGAGAAAGGCTTGCAATAACGTTTATTAATAACCTACTGAGACAAATGTATTTAGGAAGAAGGATAGGATGGCAAACCTAAATATTTTAAAGTCAATGTATGAATTACGTAGCATATCCATGTTCTGAACAGCAAGTTTAAACCACTGCAGAAAGGAATACGACTGTTTCGAGTCATATTTCACAATTTTGAAACTGGTCGTTTTTGGAAGATAGTGGGACTATCTTTTTACTTAAATCATGATTTAAAAGTAATCATCGTTAGGAATTAATAAATTATAAATATATAGAAATTACAAATCATTAAAAGTGTAAACCAAGGTACCTACACGTAAAACGTAACTAATAATATTATAAACGCTTTCGATACACATTAATATTTAATAAAAATCTAATAATAAAATTATGATACTTGTGAGATGAAATATTTATATTTAAGGCAAATTTAAAAATTAAACTCACACTTAGCGCAAAATGGTTAGATTAATCTTGATCTTCTTTACTGCTCAGTTTCTTGAAATATTCCACCAAAGCTCTAACGGGGCGGCCAGTTGCTAGTCCATTTCGAAGATATAAGCTCGGAAATAAAGGATTACTGATAGTAGTGCCATAAATATCAATATGAGTAAAGTCTATTGGAGCAGGAGGTACGAATTCTTTTAAGAATGATGCACCAAAAAGTGTACAGCCTGATTTTACAGTATTGAAATTTCCAAAATCCGCAGCTTTTGCGTTAGATAATACTATATCATCATAAAATGGAAAAGGCCAAACCCTGTCTCCAGACTCTTCACCGCTTTTGTGTAGGAGTTTGTACAACTTTTTATTTGTAGAAAATGTTCCTGATGCTCCAGTTCCCATTGAAGTCATCATGCTTTTCGACAAAGTGGCTACACTTATAACTTGTCCAGGTTTCAAGCAAGCGGCATAGCTCAAAACGTCAGATAAAACGACTCTACCATCATGAGCTGGATGTAATATTCGGATTGTACGCTCATTCAATGCTTTAAGAACAGAACCAGTCTTCATTGCATTTTCACTAGGCATGTTTTCATACATTGGTAACAAGGCCGTGACGTTAATTCTGGTTTTCAATTTGCAGAGAGCTTTGAAAACACCTGCAATAACAGCAGCACCAGCCATATCGGCATGCTGATACATCATGGTTTTACATGGAGACAAACATATACCGCCTGTATCAAATGTACAACCTTTGCCAACCATGACTACTGGATCATCACTCCCTCCTCCAGTGTATTTTAATTCTACAAGTACGGGTGGCTCACATGATCCTTGAGCTACAGTTAAAAATGCTTCCATACCTTTGGATTTTATCCAGTTGTGATCGTGTACTTCAACTGTTACACCACAAGGACATAATTCTTCAGCACAATGGTGACCAAATATCGTAGGTGTCATGATGTTAGCAGGAAGAAGAGCAGTTAAATATCTTGATAAATTTTGAGCTTTGGCTTTTTCGAAACCTATTTCCCACATTTCCTTGTGTTTCCCTTCATCACCCTTTTCATATAAGAAAACTTTAGACTCAGTTAACTGATCTTCGTAATTTTTAAATTGTTGTTCAAGCCAAACGCCCAGAGTTGCACCTTCTGCTGCAGCCTCGCCATCCAACATGTGATCGACATAGATCTCATCAATTCCTCTTTCCTGTAAAGCTCGGGCTCCTGCTCCTGCAGCATTTCTAATATATTCTCGTTTAAGAAACAAATTTTCCTTATCTTTGTCTTCATCTTCAGGTGGTTCAGGCCCCATTCCAACAATTGCTACTGCACGGAAATCTTCAGTCATGTTATCGAATACACGAACTTCGCCTTCCACTAAACCTAGTTGGCTTGTCAGCACACCTTTTATGTCAATGTTACTTTCTGTACTGAATCTCTGAGCGATTGGAGACAAGGTGATATCAACTTTCTCACATCCATTGTAGGCTCCGAGTAGCAAACCTTTTTGAACGGGTTTGTCCGAAGTTTTCGATGCAAGATTTATACTGTCCACAGAAAAGTTTCTAAACAATAATGATATGCCTCTTGCTGCACTGAAACTTAGTTTGGATGAATGAATGTTCATATTTTCTACAATTTAATTCCTTTCATTTAAATGTTCAAACTTTTCGATAATTTTTCGACATAAATGTTTCCTAAGCAACAAACAAATTCATTTAAATTTTTTAAAGTAAGTTATAGGTTAAAATGCTACTTAATGTAAAAGTATTTGTTTTTTTTTTTCAATTCATAAGGTAACATATGTGAATTTTAAATGTTCAATGAATATCTTGTACAAATTCAACGTAAACAGATTAATTTATAATATATTATTGTCGTTTATTTGATGACATGTATAATTGTACTCGTAGCTAGACAGATCATTGTATAGTATACTATGTATTAACTTTTGTATCACATAGGGCGTTGACTCCCTGAACATATTAGCAATATTGGTCTAAGTGTAGGAGTCATTACGTATTGTGGTGAGATCGCTCTGTCTCTGTCACACAGTTTTTGTGTACGTCAATTACACATAAATGCAAGTAAGTTTTAAGTCCATATTCGTAAGTCCACCTTCCGACAAGATAACGTCTAAATGTAGTTCTAAATAACAATAAGCTTGAATTCGAAGTTTTGTATTTCAAGAGGTAGAGTTGAATAATTTAATAGCAAATTAGAAAATGTAATTGTTATAGGTTAAAGGTTTAAAATTAAATTTCCCTATTTTACCTGGTTTCCTTTTTTAGTGCTGTAACTATAGCCAGTAATTTAATAGAACATGTGGTTATTAAAAACTAAATCAGGAGGAGAAACGATATCTGATCAAAAGTATTCTCTGCAATTCTCTTGCGTTTCAAGACCCCGACGATCCGCACCGTCTATTAAAATTCTTTTTTTTTTTTCTTTTTTTTTTACTTTAATTTATTTACAATCTGTTTATACACAACAAACAATAAGTAAATTTGATGATAAATCTTAAGGACATGGTTAATCAAAGTTCATTAACCTTAATTAACATAAACATTTAAGAGATTGTTCATCTTTAAAATCGATTCAGCTAAGTTTAAGAAATCAATGTCTTTTTAGCCGAAATTGATGGTCACTGTTGTCCAGCAGATTAATAGCCAAGTAGTTAGGAATGAGAGTTTTAATTTGTTTTGATACTTGATGCAGAAACTTTGGAATTTCTTCAGTAACAAAAGGATATTCGTGTCTCTGTGAATGACTTCATTACGAACATACCATGGGGCCTGTAATATCTTTCGGAGAACTTTAGATTGGAAACGCTGTATAATTTCAATATTTGATGTAGAAGCAACTCCCCACAGTTGAATTCCGTACGTCCCAGATGGGGCTTTAGAACAGTCTTGTACAACAACAGTTTGCTTTCTATTGA
The DNA here is from genome assembly GCF_021130785.1 of Homalodisca vitripennis. NCBI lineage: Eukaryota > Metazoa > Arthropoda > Insecta > Hemiptera > Cicadellidae > Homalodisca > Homalodisca vitripennis. Next base: position 182,936,600 of record NC_060211.1, read on the forward strand.
TAAATGGGATTTGTTCCCAAAAAGCCAATTTAGTTTTTGAGAATTTTGAATTTAATTGGAGCCTTTTGTTCCATATGTGTGGTTTTTCCAATTCAGCTTCCTATCGAGATGTACACCCAGAATACTTAGCTTCATTTCTTTGAGGAATTTGAATGTTGTTTAAAAACACTGGTGGACAGGTGTCATGTTTCAACGTAAATGTGACGTGAACAGATTTAGTTTCATTCACTTTAAATTCTCCAAGTTTTAAGCCAAACTGTGATAGAATTTAAGTTAGTTTGTAGAATTTGTGACGCTACAACATGGTTGGAGTGGGATGCCAGTACGGCAGTGTCATCGGCGAATGTTGCTGTCAAAGAATTTTGATTATTGGAATGTCTGCAGTGAAAATTAAGTACAGCACTGGTCCTAGTACACTTCCCTGAGGTAGTTTATTTCTTTCAGATCTGAAAGACAATCATCAAACTTGATTTGAAAATACCTTCGTTCTAAATAAGATTTTATAATGTTGTAAACAGTGTGAGGTAGATGACTTTTTTATTTTAAATAGAAGCCCTTCATGCCACACTTTGTCAAAGGCTTGACTCACATCGAGAAATGCTGCAGAACAAAATTTTCTTGATTCCAAATCTTGCCTTATTAATATTAGCTACTCTATGGACTTGTTCGATAGTGGAGTGGTGCACTCTGAAACCAAACTGATGATTGGGAATTAAATTGCATTCAGTTATAAAAACCTGAAGTCGTTTTAAAAAATAACTTTTCGAATAATTTAGAAGGTATAGGTAGTAGACTGATTGGCCTGTACGACATTACTTCGTTTTGAGGATTTTCCTGGCTTAGGAACACAACAATAACTTGAGCCACCTTCCATTGTGATGGGAAGTATTCAAGCCTCAAAATAGCATTAAATACGAAGGTAAGAAAGAGTATGGCTTTCCTAGGAAGCTCTTGTAGTATCTTACCTGTTATTGAACTCATAACCAGGGGCCTTTTTGGGATTAAGATTTTTAATCTCATCATATATTTCAGATGGTTTAAAGGAGCCAATAGGTAGTGAGAGTTGGTTAGGTGAATCAAGAAACTCCCTTACAACATGTCTATTATCAAAGTTGTTATCTACAGGGTATGGTTTGAAAACATTACTAAAATATGCAGCAAACAAATCAGTTTTCCTCTCTGTTTACTTTTCGCCCAAGAACCATCTGGTTTAGATATTGGAGGAATGGGCACTTGCGGTTTCTTTGTGCTTTTAAAACAGTATAATTAAAAAATTTCCACAGCGTTGTCTATTTCCTCTCTTGTTTTAAGTGATATATTAGGACTTAAACTGTCATTTAACGTTTCACGAAACTTCACCCAGTTTGTGCCTTTATTCGATAAGGACGGTGCCTTTTCTTTCAATACAAATGATGAACTTATTGATAGGATGACCGGAGAGTGATCGGACGACAAATCAAGAGATGAAACAGCCTCCATATAGTTAGGAGAAATAACCTCCCGTAACAAAGAAATCAAGAGATCTGGAATTTTGTTGGGATCTGAAGGCCAATAGGTTGGTTCCCCCTGTAGATACGTAACTCAAGTGATTGTCATTCATGCAATTTAACAAATTTCTACCTCTAGGGTTAATCAACCTTGAACCCCACATGACATGTTTGGCATTAAAGTCACCACCTGCTACAAAACGAGGCCCTAAAGTTTCGAAAAATTCGTTGAATTGAAGTTTGGTAATATTGTGCCTCGGGGGACAGTAAACACCAGAAAATGTAAGTGGGCCCATCCATTCCTCAACCACTATGCTTGTAGCTTGAATATGATCTTCTTGAAATCTAGGTAATTCATAATGTTTTATTTGTTTTCTGATTAGCACAGCGCTACCTCCATGCGCCGTATTGTCAGGGTGGTTTGTAGAATAAAAAGTAAAATTTGGGATTTTGAAGCCATTGGCATTCCAGAGTCCAATCCTATAAAATCTATTCATTTTAGTTTTGATATGACAGTAGTTGTCAATAGGTTAATCAATGTACCTAATTTGCTGGGCTTGTTGAGACATCATCATTTCGAACTTATTTAAAAATCCATCAATTATTTGATTCAGATTGTGATTTGCTTCTACATTTGATTGACCTGATGCCCACTCTAGCATAAGATAAGGTTGGTGATACTGGTTGAGACTGATTACCTGTTGAATTTTGAGAGTACGAACAGATATAGGTTCTATCTACTTCTCGATCTTGCACTGGAGGAGGAGTGTCTTTTTTTAAACGCTGGTCTTAGAGGTGGAAAAGCCTTTTTCTTAATATCTTTGTAAATAGAGCAACCTTTATAGTTTGGCTGGGTGCTCACCACCACATAATACACATTTGGGAGGAACATTTACAGATTTATTACAGCTGCTAGTATCATGATCGAGCCGCATTTTACACAGCGGTTTTGGTACCAGCAGTAAGCCTTTGTGTGCCCATATCTTTGACACTTTTTGCACTGCAACCACATCATTACGTTTGTAAGGGGCTCAAACACAATTTTGGCATTTAGTAGGAATTCAATTTTTAAAAATGTCTTTGTTGTTTGATGCTGGCTCTAAGTCTACAAAAAAAATTGACAGTGGATCTTTAGATTTGCTACTTCTAAGGTTCGACACATTCCTAACTTTGTGGTTATAAGCTTCTATAGCTGTTTTAATTTCCTGGGGTTCCGTAGAGAAGTGCATATTCTTAAGCACTACTCCTATAAGCTCTGTCACCCTTTATTTGGTATGTATGGAAGTTTACTTTCATGTTAGTTAAATGTTTTGACTAATGCGCGGTAGGCTTCAATAGTATCAGTGTTTAATTTTTACTTTATCTCTAGCTATGCATTTAAATGAATATGACTCTTTTTTAATTACTTGTTCAATGTTTACCATCATTTTACTTTATGTTTGACAATGTTGGGGACAAATATAGGTGGAGGCCTCACCTTCGTCCTACATTTGTCGTCATTCATCGTTTCTTCTTCAGAGCCTAGGTTGGCGTTACTCAGCATTTCAAATCTGTTGGGCAATTCAATAGGTCTAGCAGTTTTTGCAACGTACTCTGTAGGTCTACAAGGTTTCTTAACATCTGAAACGTTGGCTGTTGACAAATGTCTTTTGTTTCTAGTTGTTTCGATTTGCCACTCGTTTTTGATTATTGACATCGTCATTAGAAATAGGTTTTTTCCTGAAATGATGTTCATTGTTTTGCTTATTAGAACAATAATTGTGATCATTAGTTATGGTATCAAAATCCAAACAGTTTGAGTTGTTTGAAGGGGCAAATTTAAGTTGTCCATTACCTTCTCACTTGAAAAACTACTAATAGTAAACAAACACTGAAAACAATTAAAGTTAACGGGTAAGGTTAGTTGTAGGAAAAGTACTGGAAAAAAAAGATTACGAAAAAAAATCTAAACATTTTTATGTAAATTATGAACAAAAATGTTTTAAGAACTGTTTTATATAGTTTTAACCACTAATTGGGTAAAAAAAACTACATTTTAAAATTAAAATAAAGGACACAACACTGAAACAGCAATTCCATTCTATGATTCACTTAAACATATATTAAAATTCTGAATATCAAAAAAATCATAGTGTTTTATTGATTATGATGTTCAGCATATCTTATTTAATTCTAAGCAATATTTCAGTTATTTGTTTGCAATATTTTCGGAAAGATTTATTGAGGTTTCTTCTTAAAAACTATATAAGTTTTATTTTTTTGCAGGTTCACCGTACTTAAGTACGTACTTAGTAACATTTAACTTTAAAGTTCGTCTTTTATATGTATACGGTTGTACAACGGCACGCGTCTGACGGGTTTATGCGTAGGCGTCAACTTGGCTATAAAAGAAAATACTATTACTAATTTCAGTGATCATAATTTGCGTAATTTTATAAACAGTAAATATATCCTCCATAAACACATCTATATATATAAAAGAAAGTCGTGTTAGTTACACTATTTATAAGTCAAGAACGGCTGATCCGATTTGGCTGAAAATTGGTAGGGAGGTAGCTAAGAACTGGGAGAAGGACATATGGTACTTTTTATCCCGTTCCCGATTCAGGATTCCGCCCCACTGGTCTCTAAAAGTTACAGAAATACCCGTAAGAAATGCATTGCAGCAAACATATGTTATTAAGTGAAAGAGCCTTTTCAAATTTAATCAGCTGTTCTTTGTAAACATATATATTTTTTTTTTTTTTTGTTTTTTTTTTCTCTTCGTTTAATTAAACAGGCTCGGGGTGAATTCCCATGACGCCTCGTGGTTTCTCTGGGGGTTAAACTTCTGCCATACATATTTTATTTTGTGTTTACTATGGATTTTCATTGAATATTTATTTTTCCAGGGAGACATATATCCAGGAAGACATATATGTTGGTGTACTGTCTTTGAAGCTATATGTGTTTTTTTTATTTGTTTTAAGAATTGGTTGAGTTCCTTGTATATTTTCTATGTTATGAAGTTTTAATATATCAATCAAAATTCATATTATGTGATCTAAGTAGATTATTTAATATCTTAAAGCGCAGGTCTCTCGCAAAATCGTAGGCTGGGCATCGTAGAATAACGTGGTCAAGGGATTCTCGTTCAGCGAGGGTACAACTTAAACAAAGTGGTGTGAAATATTGTTTGATGTCAAACAACTTTGTATTGACCCGAGCATGTCCAAATCTCATTCTAATTACATTGACTATCTCCCACCTTTTGAAGTTTGTCATGATGAACCAAGGGCTAATGGCCTGTCGTACTTTCTATTTCTTTGTACCATGCCGCTTTTGGTGTACGTTGGCATACCTGCTTATATGCTACTGCATACTGCCTTTGTTGATAGGCTTTGAAGTCAGATGTTGGGATGTAAATATTGAACAATTTTGTCCCGTCTGCTATGGCTTGTTTTGCTAGGTTATCTATATATTCGTTATGATAAATACCTACGTGTGCTGGAAACCCAGTGAAAAGTGATGTTCTTGCCACTGTCTATTACATTATGGATGATACTCACCGGAATACCTTCCCCTTTGGAGTAGTTGTATACGTTACTCAGTGCTGTTATGGCTGCTTGTGAATCGGAGAATATTATGATGTCTTTTTGTCTGATGGTGGCGAGTGTGAAGGTTGCTTGCAATATGGCTATAAGCTCAGCTGAGTAGCTGGATATTGCTTCTTGCAGGGAGAATTTACCTCTGATATCCAAATTCTGGAATGTAGAACGCTGCACCAGCACCATTCTCGGTTTTTGATCCAATCTGTATATATTTTTAGCGATTGTTTGTATATTTTCTCTGAGGTTACTTCGAGAAAACGTTGTTTTACAATAGTGTTGTTGCTTACCTTTTTTTGGATATTCGAGTGTGAAGACAAATTTTATTTCATTGTCCATTGTTTAATATAGGTTGTTTAAAGTCCCAGAAGGTTTTACAGCTTTCTTTTAGTGGTAAGTTTGGGTCAAAAGAATTGATTTTTGTAAGGGAGTGTAAATACAATGGTTTAGTCTTCCTTCTCCAATATGGTCTACATTCAGTTAGCATGTTGAGAAACATGAGACTTCTGTATGCAGGATGACATTGTTCTGATAATATTTTATAAACTAACTTATCTGTAAGTATTGATCTTCTGATATTTAATGGTAGTATGTTAGCTTCAGTTTGTAGAGCAATGATTGGAGTGGTCTTAAATGCCCCTAATGATATTCTTAAAGCTTGGTTTTGTATTGCATCTAGTTTCTTCAATTCTTTGTTACAGACATGACCAAACAAAAAATGATCCATAGTCTAACTTACTTCTTATCAAACTTTTATAAATATTCACTGCAAACTCTGGTGTTGCGCACTTTGAACCACATACAATGGATTTTATAATTCCTATATCTTTCTGGGCATTTTAAGGAAGTATTGTTGATGTGATTCTTAAAGTTTTAACTTATTATCTATAAGTATACCTAAGAGCTTAATGCAATTTTACAGTAGGAATCACTTGGTCATTAATTATTAACTGTCTTTCGACGTTAGTGTTTTGCTTGCGTGAGAATATTATTACCTTACTTTTTAGTAGCGTTTAAACTCCAAGTGAAGTTGGTTGAAGTTCCTTTGGATTTCTGCTTAGTGCGTTTTGAAACATTTGATCGTACTGTTTCTACAAGTTTTTCCAGATGAATAAATCATTATATCATCTGCAAATTGAAGTGATTTTACAAGGTTTGGTATATGAACATTTATGTGCGCTATATATAGTGCAAACAATAAAGGACTGAGCACACTGCCTTGGGGCAATCCTCTATTAGTATACCCTAGTTATGATAAACTTAGGACTAATGAGAGTCATTTGTCTGTTTATGAGCCATGAGTTAATATAAGTCACAAACTTTGATGGAATGTTGTAGTACTTCAACTTGTTTATCAACTCTGGTATAACAAACTGTATCATATGCATTGGATAAGTCTAGTGAGGTTGCAATAGTTGTTTCATTGAAGGTTAGTGAAGTTTGAATATCTGCTACAAAATTTATTAAGTAATCATTGCATCCTATTTTTTTTCTGAACCCATATTGAGTACTAGGTAAGATGTTTGACTTTTCAATGTACCATTCCAATCTATTTTTAATCATAGTATTGAGCAGTTTTAAAACACATGGTATTAATGCTATAGGGCCTATATGAAGTTTCCAATTGTTTGTCTTTATCTTTTTTGAGAAGTGCTATAATTTTAAATTGTTTCCACTTACTTGGTAGATCAGTGATTCCATTCCAAATATTGTTGAATATTGTCAGTAAGTATTAGTCGTGCATTATTTGGTAGGTGGCGTAACATACTGTAGGATATTTCGTCCAAACCTGGTGCAGTATCTTTCCTTTTAGATTCTATTGCTACATTCAATTCCTTAATACTAAAACTATTTTCTAATTTTCAGAGTTTTCGGAAGAGTTATTGCTAGAGCTACCTCTTACTTCATGTTCCATTGGTACATGATCTGGGACTATGTGACACATAAATTTTTCACATAAGTTTTTGGTCTGCTAATATGGATGGTGTACTTACGTTTGTATAAGATTTTAGTCTTTTAAATATTTTCCAAGCAAATGAGGAATTATTTTTACTACTTATTTCCTGACACAATTTTTCCCATCCTTCCTTTTTGGCTTTCCTGATAATTTCCCTGGCTTTCAATTGTGTGGTTTGATAATATTGATAATTAACTGCTGTCATGTTATTTTTAAACTTTTTAAAAGCTAACCGTCTAAGGGCAACAGCTAGAGAGCATTCCTCATTCCACCATTTTTTTGGTGTACATATATAATGCGACAAAAGAAATATATGTTTATATCATTTAATTACTATTTTAAATTTCTTTACACTTATAGTTTGAAAGCATAGAGTAAGCTTAAGAGAAACAGCAAATTTTGTTTCAACTGTTTCTGCAATCACTGTTAAACGTAGCCTTTACTATCCAGATAATACAATTCAAATTTGACGTAAAAATTCACCTTTAACTGCAATATTTATCTAGTATAAACCATGCTCGTGCTTGATCAGAAGAGCAATGCAGATATCAAAATTACTATCTTACGTTGGCTACAAATATAAAGAATGTTATAAAACCAACCTTAGTTTTTTTTTTTTTTTTTTTTTTTTTTTTTTTTTTTTTTTTTTTTTTTTTTTTTTTTTTTTTTTTTTTGACAGAAGTATGGTTCTCAAAACTCCGTGTGTACATATTCTCTCAATCGAGACAACAAAGCAAGCTCAATCATGGCATCGGAGATATAACTAATTTGATCTAGAAGTGATACACGCGTAAAGCCTAAAATAAAAACCATACGCAATTTCGCTTAACATCTGAAGCTCATAATCATTAGACTGTAATAATATGTACCTAAAATATGCCTATTTTCGTTTCAAAATTACATTGAGCGCCTTCATTTATTACATTGTATGTGCGCTAATGAATTCCGACTTTTTGACTCCTGTCCACGATGGTCTAATATAGTTCAATTGTATACAAAAATCATGGAATATTGGAGAAAAATTCCAGTTATTTCACAGGTACATATTAAGACTTTTAAAATTTTAATCTTAAATAGATCATGAGCTTGGAGTATCTTTCAGTGACTATCATTTATCTCAGAAGGGTAATAACGACGTTCAAAAGAAATATGCCTCCTATGTCCCAATTTTTCTGTAGGAAATCGTGTGCGAAGCCGTGGGTATTTGGTTGTAATTGGTATTTTATTGAAAATGAAGAGTTTTCGTTATAAAATACTACGAATTTATTGACGAATTAGCTGTTACCTGCAGCCAATCGCGCATAATTGCTTTTACTAAGTAATATAAGGACTTCGGTTCTTAAGATTTGCGTGCGAAGCCGTGGGTAACAGCTAGTAATCAATATAGGCGCTGTAGTTGGGAGGAATACGTCAAATAATGCGAAAGATACATTTGTCATTCCAGAGTGTTGTAGATATACAACCTATCGGAATCTGAAGTTCAGCGAGAGCTAGTCGAGTATGGTATAGGCTGAGATGGAAAAGCCGATGATTTGAGGACGAGACTCGTAAAGGCTTAAAAAGAAGGCCATCCTAAGACAACACAAAGTTTAGGAGATGTAGATCTTTGCTATACCAGAAAAATGTACTGGAAAAAGGGAGTACGATAGAATCTGAACAGTGGAGTCAGATTATAGGGGTATACTGGAGCTAGAACACGACTTAACCTTGCGCTAACATTGGTCTTATGCTCAACGCAGACAAATGTACAGTCCTTCATACATCCCCACATAAGCTGATGCAAGTCTTTGGTGGAAATATAATGGCGGTCGTGCTAGACGGCGGGGGTTTGACCGCGAGGCAGGGTTAAGACTCGGTGTTTTGCCTGACGGCAATCTCACTTTCACTGACCACGTTTCTCACACCTACCAGCGTGCTCTTGGTAGACAGAGAGGCCTGCACATGTTCAGAACACTGCTACCGGAATGTGCAAAGCTGCAGCTCATGCAGTCATAGGTTTTGTCACTATTCGGCTACTTTTACCCTGCATAGGCACAGCAGCATATCAGGAGGCGACATGGATAGAATCCGGAAATTACAGAACTATGCAATCATGTATATTTTCAACCTCCAGATTCATGATCATGATTCTTCTTTTCGTGACGCTTTTCAAATGCTTCTATTGCTCCTTATAGAAGTATGCAAATTGCTGACATGATCCACAAGGCACGCATGATTGGAGAGTACCTAGTCGAGAGGTTATCTGAACGAAGCACCCGACAGGACGGAAAGCTTCATTTTACTAAGGGGAGACTGGAAGTCGGGAGGAGGGGCTTCTCGTATTTCGGTCCCCATTTGTTTATTTGCCTTCCTGAACACACCAGGATTGTTGAATCGTGTGCTAGTTTTAAAAGTAAGCTTAGGACATTTTTATGTACAACATTTTCTAGATAGGGCTAGACTAATCCATGTATTGTTGTAATGTGTATACATGTGTGTGTATTTTACTGTTATTGTAGAACTAGATCTTGATTTGACAAGAGTAGATTTTCAATACAATTATGTATCGTTGAAATACGCTCACTGAATAAAGGGCATTTTTTTATTTGTTTGTTTATTTTATTTTATTATTTATTTATTAGTTCATAAATCGATAAAGCAAAACTTTATGTAATCCTCAAACGCGTGTTAATTTGTTGTTGACACAAAACCACTTTCTAGTTCTTACATTTAATAACATATTGCCTTGATTACATTTTTTTCTTATTGCAGGTCCCACAGTGCTCCTACTTGCTGTCAAAAGTTGTCCTTTGGATCATATTTTTCTGGGTGCACTTGTTTGGGAGAAATATTTACTTTTGTCCAAACTCGTTATTTTTCTTTTGTGTTGAGTAATTTTAAAGACTGTTCGCTACCATTCCAAACTGGAGTCTTCTTGAAAACTGATTATATAATTAAAATTAGAAATTACAAACAAGTAATTTTTTATTCATTAATCCCACAGAATATTGGCTCTAACGCTTCACAATTTTCAATCAACATTATAATCGATATATCATCATTTAGTACTTGTTAATCATTATTTATTTGAAATTTCAAAATCAGTAGACTTTACTGTTGTATGGAACTCGCAACATCTGTAATTTTTGTTTTAGTTTTAAACTTCACTGCAAGAACGTTCTCTAGGTATCTATAAACCTATACGGAGTGTAAACTTTTAAAATTGTCATATATTATGTGAATTGTCAATGTAGGACTTAGAACTAATTAGAAGTTTTAAAATATTATAATTGTTGTTTTTATTTTGAAGTTTTCACATTTATCTATTTGTCGGGAGATTTTGAGCTCCTGATATTGCATATTTGAGCTCCTGCAGTATTCGAACTCCAGACTACTTCGACACTTTAGAGGCTAAAATATAGACTAACACTAAGTTTAATACTTTTTTAGTCTACGAATTATTATTGTGATACTTTTATATATTTAAAAAAGAGAAATAAGCCCTATAGCAACAAAAGAATAATGTTGTAACATATAATATTGTTAGTTGAAGTAATGAGAGTTATTTATATGTAAAATATCATTTCTTATAATCTCCTCTAATCTTTTTTTAATCATTACGTCGTAACTCGTATGACTTAGCTAAGCTACCAACATAAAACATATTAGTAGTTTCGTTTTCATTTACAAAATGTTGTTGTTGAGATAGTCAAAAGTGTCCTTCACAAGTAAATATCTGGGTTATTTTGTGTTCAGTTGATTTTTGAAATAATTGTAGTTCATAGAGCATAATATTACATACAAGCTTTATCTCGTAAATATGGTGTATTGGGCTTACAGGGAATACTATTTACTTTTAGAATACATCAGAACAGTGAAATAAACTTTTGAATCACCTTTATCTGTTTGACACACAATTAAAGTGTTACATAGGGTAAGTAAATAAGACCTTGGATCATTTTGGAAGTCCTTTTTTATTCTTAGAAGGATTTAAAGTTGACAAACTTATTGATGCTTGTTAAACTCTAATTAGGTTAATGACAAGGTTAGATAGTCCCACTTCCAGTCAAACCTAGGCCTAAAAAAGTTTATGGATTATGGTCTCCATACACAGGCTATGTATTTTACATTATTACAGCCTAGGATTGATTAGGTTGCAGTATAGTAAGAAAACATTGATTATTCTAGTATATATGTACCCCATTTAAATTTAATTTAGCTGCATCTAAACTAATTGGTTAATACAGCTTAACTTATTACTAGGATATAACTTATATGTCAAAACTGATCTTGATTTAAGTTTACCCACTTATTCTACTGATCTCTAATTCAAAACAAATCCTTTCTAACCTAGCTGTTTAGACAAAAACAACGGAATAAAAAAAAGATCTGGCAATTAAGAATTTGTTATAGCCAGCAATTAACAATAAATAGCTGCTGATTTACTGCACTCCAAACAAATGGGTTTAACTTAGGATACTTATCAGTGAAATGATCCTCAGAGTCAAATAAAATAATTTTGTATTGCTGTTCAACCATTCCAAGTGTGATGTGATGAAGAGAAGTTTTTAAATGAACATGAAATAGTGGTCACTTGTGAATCCACATTAGCATGCATCAATACGCTTAAAACTAAAATTTGCAATGTTTTTATTAACATGTTCACGACAATGACTTATTTTCAGGCTTTTTATATTTACCGTTGAATTTTACACGAATAATGGAAAAACCGTAATTGTCTTTTTTACGTTAAATGTCTAAGTATAATAAAAAAATATATGTAGGCTTCGCAATTTAGCATAAGAAAAGATTATTTCAATGTTTCTCTGTGTACTCCAAGGTGTATCTAAAAAATTAATTTACCTTCAAAATAAGGCAATAGTACGTCCCGGGGGTTTACAATAGTCTAAGGTATTTATTTTTTTAAGCACGGGATCACATTTAATAAACCACTATGACAAACAAACAATAAAAATGCAATAAGGAAATGCAGGGCAACGTTAAAGACTTTAGAAAAATAGGTCAATGTTTTGCTTTAAAAAAATTAGTGTGAAAAATTTGTTTAGAGATGGGAAAGTAAGCAATTCTGTTTTTACAAAAAGAGAATTTGAATGATTCCATAGCTTTAATGTGCACTAAAAATCGGATTGCATTTTTCTGTAAAATAAAAATTTGTTTTGTTTGTGTATTTTCAGACCCTCAGATAGCCACTGCATAAGAACTATAAATAAATAGGGTGTTGCAAACAGTGAGCAAAACATCTGTAAATGTAAGTGACGATAATCTACGAAGAAAAATCAGTCCCAAACACAATTTTTTAACCACGCTATCTATGTGGCGGTGGTATTCAAGTTACTGTCAATCGTGATGCGCAGAAATATCACATGCTGTTCAGGCTCAGCTATTGTGTCACTTGTGTACAGACTGATTGCATTGGGGCCTGGGAAACGCTTCTATTACTTGTAATATCTTCTTGGTTCGATATGTTAAGGAAAAAGTCGTACAAAAATTTTATATGGATTTTAGATCCCTTATCAATTTACTATCATTATTTTTAATGCCTTGCATGAGTCTAGTTTTATATGCATATTAATAATATCCCAGACTGTCAAGTAACCTTATTAGTGGAGCTTAGTAGTTTTTCAAGCACTGAAAAACTGTGGAGGCCTCTGTGTCGATGCTACCACTATCATTGAATGTGTACTAACTTTTAGTTAAAGTAACTTATGTTATTAATGTTTCAGGTATACTTTCTCCGTTGTGACAGGCCATACCATGAATAATGATGGCGTCGCAACCAAAACCTGTGAAAGTAACCGATGTTAACCCACATTTATTATGTGTTCTATGTGGAGGATACTATGTCGATGCTACCACAATCATTGAATGTCTACATTCATGTGAGTTAATCTGTTTGTTCTATATACTATTTACAGTGAAACACATAATAATTATAATATATTTTGTAAACGATACTTAATAAATCAAATTATGATACTTTGGGATTATACCGACCACACCAGTATGAAGAACACAAAAATATAAATTTATAGAAATAGACACGATAGAACGAAAAAACAACTCTTTAATTGCAAAATTACAAACTTACAAGCATTTCCAGGTATTGTGATCGGTATTTTTTGTCGCTGTTATCTTATCTTTCTCGAGAATCCCGATTACGGCAGGCCGCGCGGCATCACATGATTTGCACCGTACATAATTGCCTTTCTATTACAATTCAATTTATATTTCTGATCAGCCCTTCTAGAATTTGATATTTTACTGATAAGTACTATCTCGAGGGCTGTTTTTCTTACCTTGACATCAGCGCGGGGCAGCACCAAAGGTGCTGCCGAGGCCCGCGCTGATGGCTGGAGGCACTCGCATTTTGGGTGGCGGAATGTGATCAAGAATAAAAACAAGTTTTGAGTGTTTTTTCAATAAAGAGTTTAGTTTTAGTTTGGTAATGTTTGTTTTTGTTGAATTTTTGTGTTTGGACAAATGTAGAGGTAAAACACGGAAGTACAACAAAGCGACGAACCAGCTGAACGGGCGGCGAGACTCTGCAATCACGTTATCTACTAGACCGCTCGACTTTGACCTCTGTCTGAGGATGGGGAGGGGTTTGCGATAAGACAATTTCTGTTTTATATTGACGAAATATTGTTCTACGCTAATCTAGTAATCAGTAGAAGCAAAATGTCAAATAACGATTCATGTCTGGGTGTGGTCGGTATAATCCCAAAGTACCCAAATTATTAACTTTATGCTGATTAAATATTAGATAATATATCAGATTGTCCAATTTACATAGGTACAACAGAAATGAAGTAATAAACAAATTTAGATATAGAAAACAGTTTAAATTTTGGTCCTGTTGGTCCTGAGGTAGTCTAATGTAAACTGAGATGAGATAGTAAAACCCCTTCTCACAAGCACTTATATCATGAACAGTGGCATCTACAAGCTAGGATATAGTTTATAATTAATAAATACCATACCACATTGTAAATTAAGAAATAAAAAAGTGAATTTTTTATTAAAAAGAAAATAAATAATTTATTTTTACAATGAGTTGTCACTGAGCAATGATTTTGCTTATCTTAATTAGCGATTCTAAATCATTCAAATAATAAATAAATAAAATGCCAATGTATTTTTTTATTTTTTTATTCTTTGGAATAACAACAATTACAAAATCATTTTATTCATAAATTTAGGCATTTGAGTTATTCAACACTTTGGACTACTATTTGTGTTAAATGAATACTACTTTGATGTTTAATTATGATACAGGAGGCTCTGAAAATGAAAAATACACCATTTCAGATATTATCTGCATTCGCGTTTTGTTTGTAAACATGGCTGATCTTACTAGAAGTTTTGTCGATGATTGAAATATCAAATGAACTAAACGATTTTGATAGTGTTTACAGTGATATTAGTATTTAAAATTAATTACAAATTATTGAAGAAGTCTGGGATAGTGATGTTGAATTGAATCAGAATGAAATATTGTTTTGAAAACTTTGTGGTAACCGACTGTTGAACGTGGTATTTTCGCAGAATGCTCGCACATCGACTATAGGTCAACCAGATGTCGCTGGGTTTTTTTTATAATTTTTTTAAACTTTTTGGTAATAAAAAGCAGGTTTAAACTTGGATCCAGGTCAAATAAACCTAATTACAATGTAGGTTGGATCTCATGTAAGGAAAATGATCACACCAAAAAAACTTCAAATAACCTGTAACGGAGGAAAAAGCATGTCCCTAATGGTATTATAGTACTAAGTGCTACTGTACCTTTATCCGTGTAATTTTGGTCTATGTTTCATGTGTGTGAAATAAAAATGACTTTTTATCAATTAAGTGTTTGTATATTTTACAAATTATTACCTATAAACATTAACAAAATATTTTGAAAGAAGTATAGGCTCTTTTGGAATTATTAAGTTTCCTTTTTGAAAACAAAAAATTTAAAAACTTACAGAAAAAAGTATTTAAAACATTTGGTTTATATAATGTAAAAAAGCTGTAACATAGCAGAACATAAATACTACCTGGGGCAGTTGGTGCGATTTTTAATAAGACTTTAAAGGGTTAATGGCCAGTTTCATTTGTTCACACTTAAACCATTAATACCAAATACCAAGCCATTCCAGGTTTTTTTTACATCTTTTGTTAAAAAATACATAGAACTGTTCTGAGACAAGCATTGGTTGGTATATAGTAGATGCATAATTATGCCATAAATAAAAAAGCAATACATTACAATTTTAAATTAATTTTTTTAAATACTATTTTGTTAGTAAATGACATTCATTTGAATAATACTTTTGTGTACAGGGAATGTTCAAAGTACTGTATATATACTGTTATCTTCTTCCGTTTCAGTTTGTAAAAGTTGCATTGTAAGGTACTTGGAAACAAACAAATACTGTCCAATTTGTGATGTTCAAGTACACAAAACAAAGCCACTGCTGAATATTCGATCAGATCGAACCCTTCAAGCAATTGTGTACAAGTTGGTGCCTGGTCTGTTCCAAAGTAAGTGACTTTTATTTC
Source organism: Homalodisca vitripennis (assembly GCF_021130785.1). Taxonomy (NCBI): domain Eukaryota; kingdom Metazoa; phylum Arthropoda; class Insecta; order Hemiptera; family Cicadellidae; genus Homalodisca; species Homalodisca vitripennis. The sequence continues at coordinate 182,952,175 of NC_060211.1, forward strand.
AATCATCTATCATCTATACTGTATATAAATATAAAAATGTATGTTTGTCTCTCTGTCCTTTATAGATTCAGAAACTATTTGACCGATCATCATGAAAATTTGTATGTATATGTATTTTTCCACCGAGGGTTTTATGCTATGCCCATTGATGGACTCACCACCAGGTGGCGCTGCAAAATATAAAAGTTATCAAAGCGCCTGCACATTATAAACTGCAATTACGAGACAGTTACGTATTTAAATAGCTATTTGAAGGCGCTAAGTTTTGATGTATATTTGTCTTCAAAATAAATTTCTGGTTGAACTTAAAGCTTGAGTGTTTATAATAAAGTCCCACTTTATAATAAAGTACATTTACGTGTACAATGGCTACAAACATACACCTTTGACAGATTTTCTTGATCATGGCAACAAGGTAAGCTCTATATCAGCGTTTGAAATATAATTCACTTGAACAGAAGTGCTTATACACGGGCAAAGCTTACGAAAATCGTGTGAAGCTGCAAGAAACTACTATTCTTGAATAAAACAGTTAAATATTGATAAGATGTGTAGTCACATGTTCATCTAATTACTGCATGATATTATAACATTTTATTAAGCAATAAGGTGTCAAAACAATTTGGAATTTATTTGTATTTTCAATAATTGCTGTAGATATATTTTTGGTATTCTGTTTCAAAATTGCAGGTAAAAAAAGGATTTTATTCAGTAAAGTTACCATTTTCAAAAATGTTTAAAAAAGAGTGAATAGCAAAAGAGGTTGTTTTTTAATCTAATATTCAATTGTTTAACAGGTTTTATTTAAAAAATTTTAAAGTTGTAAGTAAATACAAAATTATTAACTTAGTTTTTTAAGAGTGTTTGCTACAAGATTAACTGCTAAAGTGTCCCACTTTTACTTTAAAATAAAAGTGCATGAAAATTGTTTAATACAAACTTGTCATATTCTACCTTGTGAAAAATTTTAATTTACATTGTTAAGTCATTTTAATATCATATTTTTACAATAAGGAATATTCTTAATAAAATGTTCTGCGATAATCATACATTCTTTATAATATAGTATCTCAGAAATTAAAAAAAAAAAACAAAAATTCTGTGAATTTTATAAAGTTCCTGAAACATAAGCAGTTAGTTGTATAGTGGACCACTAAGTGATTAATTTTTAAACAACCAAGTATTAATTTCCAGTTTGTGTGGTTGCTACATATAAAAAGTACTAATATTTATTTTTGTACATATTGTCAGTTATGGTTTATATACTAACATATTTTACAGGGGAACTGAACTGCAGAAAAGAATTTTACAAGAAGCAATCCGGTTTAAACCCCAACGATGGAGGAGAGATAGGACAGCCTTCAGATGACAGTCCCATTTATTCTGCGGACGAATCAATTCTTATTGGGGTTCAATATTTAAATCCTAACACCTCAGATATGAAGGTATGTTCATTTCCATTTGTCTATATAAACATTTATTTTTCAAGAATTTCACAATACCTAAGTTATTCTTAAAATTATTAATCTATTTAGTATGGGCATGGATTACCCAGGATGTTTCACTTCTGGCTGGTTTATACCTTCCAGTTGAACCCACACTGGGTACAGCAAAAACTGATGTGTCACTTCAATCTGGGCCACCTTATGGATGTCCGGGAGCGGCACATCAGTAACCGCAAATGTCTAGATTCAGGGGCGCAAGAGTAATTCAGTAGGTGTAGTCTACTGCGGGAGATGGCTGTTGGAGTTGGTGGGGTTTCCTAAGAGTCAAAAAGGTTTTTGCTAGCCTAGACAAAGGGCGTGTCACCCCCTGCCTACTCTGACTGGAGAGGCTGGTACAGAGCTGGCTTCCCCTTCGTCCGAGGGAACATGACTGAGATTAATGCCCTGAATTCTTCCTCATGGATCTCAACACGAAGTGACCCCATCCCCAACCAGAATATCCTGTCACTCCGGAAGCAGAGCAAAGGCCCTTTTAGAACTAGGTGAAATTTCTAATCTTCTTGTTTTAAAAGAAAGAAAAAACTGCTGTAATTTCTAACTTAAAGCTTCAACCAAACTTGATGGCATGGAAATAGTACTTACACATACATAAATTCGTTAACCAGGCTCATGTAATATAAGTTTAAGAGACTGTTCTCATCTGTCCAATATTTTTATTTGGTTCTTGGCTGTGTTGATGATGTAAAAATGTTAATAATGATTACTATTTGGATAATATTTAATACTGTACTACATTATTGTCTGTGGTTTGTACAGAATTTCTTTTATAATACTTTAATAGTGTTAATAGTTACTTTGAAGCGAAAACATCTTAGTTTTTGTCTGACAGTTTCAAAGTGATTAAAGTTTATAGAGACATTGTTGGCATTCTTTTTCGTGTTAAACATTGTTCTACTGAAATTTAATTTTAAACAATTATAGAAATTTTTTTTCTAAGCAGTAGACCAGTCAGAATCGTGTCCATTATCAGAAAATTAAGTATACTTATTCTTGTTTCTTAAGCGATTTTAAACATTCTGTGTAATTGGGATATCAAAATATATATTTAACATATTGTAACTGGAGGGGTGTGGAAGTAAGAAATGTGTTCAAAATGTTATGCATTTATTTATTTCATAAAATTCTTTTCTTGCTGTTTTCTGTATAGTTACAATAACCTATATTCCTTGACAAAATAAATTTGATATGTCGTACGGGCAAGTCATTTAAATGTTTGAGGAGTTTATTGTTAATAAAGGCTTGGGAAATGCTGAAAATGAGTTGACATTTTGAACTTTCATTATCTTCTTAAATCAACAATCTAAATCTTTGATTGACTTTTGATCTTTTAGATTTGTATACATCTCCCAATATGACTGATTACCCTATCTGAATTTATTGGGTAGTTTGTCGTCCCGAATCTCTGGTTGGGATAATTTTCTTTTGAAAGACTCTGAAATGCTCTTAATGTGTGTGCAATTTAGCTATGACTAGTATTACGCTAGGACAGAAAAGAAAATTCTTACCCAGAATCCTGTGTAGGTAGGAGTTATATCAATTACGGTAATTTATATAGTAATTTGTATTCTGCATTTAACTGTCTCTAGCCTACCCACTTGTCTCGATGAACCTGTCCGTTACTGATACTGTTCACCACATAAAAATTCTTTTTATTTTATTTGGTTTGGCATTGTGTCTTATGTCCGTTGTTGCAGGTGCGTAATAAACGCTTCTTGAGATGTCCTGCAGCACTGACAATTTACCATCTCCAGAAACTGATGAGAGCAAAGTTCAGAAATCAGAAATATTTTATTGTCATTAAGCTTAATTACAGCGATAGACAAAGTCAGCTTATTCATTTATGTACATACAGATAAATTAATAAATAAAACACATACTATATCACGAATAAATAAAACAAATACAAACAAAACAAAGTAACAATTACGGTTTATAATATAAAAAATCAATAGGACACACAACGAAAATTAATTTTAAAAGCATAAACATGTAATACTCTGCTTAAGAAATCTGAGACTGAGTAATAAACATTATTCTTGAACCAGTTAATACTCTCTTAAAATTGCTTAAAGGTACAATCCATGCATTTTGTGGTAATTTGTTAGTTTAATTTTCATAAAAATGGCTACGTCTAGTTTTTTCTAATCTTACTTGAGGAAGATCTAAAAAATACTTCCTCCTCGTATAATACCCATGTACTTGTTCCCTAATTGTAAAGCTGCGGAGGATTTCTTTTACACTTACTAAACAACAGTAAATATAAAGATTTGGCAGTGTCATAATTTTATACTCTCTAAATAGAGGAACATAAGTTTCTCTGTCTGATACATTTTTTATTGACCTAACCGCTTTTTTTGCCATATGAATGCTCTCTGTTCAACCTCAGTGACACTCAGAAGGTTGAATTCTCTTATGGACTTGGCTTACATGTACCATTGTATGTTGTGTCCGTTGTTGCAGGTGCGTAATAAACGCTACTTGAGATGTCCTGCAGCACTGACAATTTACCACCTGCAGAAACTGATGAGAGCAAAGTTCAACCTGAGTGACACTCAGAAGGTTGAATTCTCTTATGGACTTGGCTTACATGTACCATTGTATGTTGTGTCCGTTGTTGCAGGTGCGTAATAAACGCTACTTGAGATGTCCTGCAGCACTGACAATTTACCACCTGCAGAAACTGATGAGAGCAAAGTTCAACCTGAGTGACTCTCAGAAGGTTGAATTCTCTTATGGACTTGGCTTACATGTACCATTGTATGTTGTGTCCGTTGTTGCAGGTGCGTAATAAACGCTACTTGAGATGTCCTGCAGCACTGACAATTTACCACCTGCAGAAACTGATGAGAGCAAAGTTCAACCTCAGTGACTCTCAGAAGGTTGAATTCTTACATGATGGTGACTTATTGCCAGACTACTTGTCCCTCATGGACTTGGCTTACATGTACCATTGGAAAAGAGTATGTACATATAAGAAATTGTTATAAAATATATACTTATATGTAACTCTTAACTCATGAGTTTAGTTTTCTAAAATAATGTTAGATTATAACTAATCCAGATTTATAGTTAATTTCAATGTGACAAATAACACTATTCTATTATTCAATAGAGGAAAAGTTACAAGGAAAGTGGAATGAAAAAAGGAGAAAATGAGGATAGTGATAGTTGTTGACATCAGAAAAACTATCTGACGAATTCCTTGGTCCGTAGACTGTAGTTAGCAAGATGCATGCAAGTGGCTTGTATGTAGTCGTGTGAGTCCTGGATTCCATATGCTAAATGGTGGTGATCTTTTTCAAAGCGTGTCAGCAGAAATGGGAAGAGAATGACATCAGTTCTGAACCGGAAAAAGGCCATTGGCGAGTGGTGTATTTTAACCCATTGAGGAAGCAATTAACCTAGCCTGTCTAGGACTGAATGTTTGAATTGATTTTGGCAAAAATGTATGTGTGTACTAAAATATTAATAGAATGAGTTTTGATACAGATACATTAGTTAATGTTTCAGGACATTTTAGTCTATTTAGTTGCTATTCAATAGTGTTTGTTGCTTTCTCCAAATAATATTTTATTAAATTTTTTTAGTATATATTTAAAAATATTTTTAGTTAAAAGAAACAAAAAAAATATCAAAAGCAACTGTCAATATTTTATCACTTTTTTGTTTATTTGTTTCAATATTTTTTAATTCAAAACAGCACATTGCTTTTTACATGGAAAACCAGCTTTTATTGGATTACTTAATTATAAAGCATAATAACAACACAATCAAAATTCACTTACATTTTTTTCACTTTATGATTTTATTACAAGCTCCTGAATTAGTTGTCTGGGAGATGAGATTGTAAGGTTTTTAAGTTTGGTTTAGTTTAAGATTAAGCTTGTGACATACTATGAGCAAGGGTTGCTGTGAGAGGATTTAATAATAGGTTAGATTGGCAGTACAAATACCCTCAAATGAGCCAACACATATTTTATTTTGACAACATCTCTTTAAATTGATTAAAATTTTTAATTAACAATTGATTGGGTCAACTGATATATTAAGCACAAATTTTAATGTCTTAATACTTTGAAGACATATTTAATATTAAATTATTCATTACAATTTATTTTAAATTATTTCATTATAACATTTACTAGTAATTTTGTAGTGTTGCAATAATTATGAGTTCATGGAATAACGTGAGAAACTTTCTTTTAAATAGCTAAACATTTACATGAATTTACATTTTCGAAATTGTGAACAACTAAATGGATATGGAATTGAAAATGATTAATGAACCCTAAAATATACTAAGTTCTTAAAATTACTTACATTTTATTCCACTTCACACTTATTACGCCTAGAGATATTTTTCCGCACACGAACACAAACACTCCCGAACTTCACTTTTCGAATTCCCGGCCTCGACTTCCACCTCTCCTCCTTGTTCTTCGGTTTTGATGTTCTTCTCCCGCCAGCTCATTGACCACGCCTCTGCCAAATCTCTCCATCATAATTGGTGAGTAACAATTTTTCATATCAGCAAGGCTGTCCCTTACATTGTCGCACGGTTTTTACAAATAAGCATTTCCGCTGCTTAAGCAAGCATTTCCTGTTTGTTCACCATCGGCGTCTGGGCGGATGTGCGTATCCAGTTACATCCGGAGGATGTTTGTATCGAATTGTAATACAAGACTTCCTTTCCAGCAACTATCTGTACATTGATTCTATGAATTTTATATTACTAATAATTACATAAGTCTTACAAGATAAAACTGTTTGTTACATTCAATTGTTATTATTAAAATGATAATTAAAATAAACTATTTACATTACGTACAATGAACTTCCATTGACTTTGTATAATTCACTTTTGTGTCAGTCTTTGAGTATCTTTGATATTTCAGTATCACTGTCCAAGTATCTGTCTACTTCTGAAGTACGCAAATGTCTTGTTCCATGAGGTAGCGGAGGAACTAAAAACTTATTCAACAACTATAAACACTAATCATTGAGAACACAATACATAGAGTACACAATACACAATACAATAAGCAGAACATAGAAGTGACGAAAATTGAGCATATTGCAAAATGTAAACAATAACAAAACAAGCTATTAGTTGTGGTTCCAGTGTGCAAACATAATGAATTGAAACAGAATAATTGCTTATAAGGATGCACGAGGGCACAAAACTGCGATCTAGCGGAAAAACAAACAAATACGTGATCGTTAGCATCTAGAAAGAGCACGAGTGCTGCTCGGGCAAGATTATTCAGTCCCGCTCGGCCGCAACCAGTGACACTCGGGCAAGTTCCCCAATGGGTTAATGCCTTCACACAGTGGAAATGTGGACAGAGCTGCAACCCGAGTGCGGCCATTTGTAGCTTCTCGTTTTGAAATGAATGTGGGACTAGGCTGCTTAGAAACACCTGTAAGGCACTTTAACAAATGTTTCTATGCAAGTACTGCATTCACTATTGTTTCACTTGTGTTCTTTACAATGCCTAATAAAATGTTGTTTAACCCTTTCAAGACCAACTAATAATACGTTAACAGTTTGGGTGGGTTTCACATTATAAAAGGTTTTATTTTGACTAATTTTTATTAAGACATCTCGTCCCCAATTCCATTAATCGTGATTGCAATAACAAAAACTTGATTTACTGTAGGCAGCAGCAATGCAATATTCATTCAGCTGCAAAGCACAGTTTTTTTGGGAAGTGAATATACAATATCACTGTGGTTATTATCTGAATTGATCTTTGGTTCTGCCAAAGCAACACCCCCTCCCCCACACTTACGTCTCTCGTTTTACTACATCCGGAAACTGAGTAGCTGTTGTTGACGCAGAGTATCCAGCAGTCTATTGTGTGGTGTGCGATTTGTTGCAATGTACAAAGGTTATCCAGAAAGTAGTTTACGTTTTGATATAAACAAAAATCAAAGTACAAGAAAAAATTGTATCTTATGCATTTAAAGGTTAGAATAAAATACTACTTTTCAACATAGTTACTATACAGGAGGTTTGAAATTCCAGCGTTATAAAATTCTGCTGCGAGTTCAACCGTGTAGTCACACCCTCCTACAGTTCCATGTCGTTATCAAAGCGCTGCATCACAAGCCAGGTCTGAAAAAGGCAGATATAGAAACAACTCCACTTAAAAGCATCCAGGACTTGCTGAGTCCAAATTGCTGTATGTGGTCGGTACCCATCTTGCACAAAATTTATGGTAACCTAACTTCTGCGTATCAATGTCATGTAACAGACTCTTTGAAATTTGAGGAAAATTAAGTGAGAGTTCTGTTATTGTGAAGTGGCGGTCTTCTTTAATCTTCTTCTCAAGTTTAGAGACAATTTCATCGGTCACAATGCTTGGCCGTTCACTTCGTTCGTCATCATGCACATTAGTTCGGCCATTTTTAAGCCTAATGCAAACTGACGTTCTCCATTTTCAGTAATCACAACATTCCCATAAACTTCACAGAGTTGGCGATAAATCTCAATTTGTTTATTGTGCTTAGCCAACAAAATTACCGACCGCACTTCATGGGATTTTCAATTTCAGATTTTGTTAATTTTTTTGTACGGAAGTTGTACCTACCAAGACCAGTTAAAATGCTAAATTTTACATTTTCTGCCTTTGGGTTTTTGAGTTACAGGCTTTTTAAAACCCACAAAAATGCAGTTTTTGGTAATGTCTGAGTATTTTCTAGTCACCATAGCTAAAAAACTATTAAAGCCAAACCGGAATGTACTACAGTAACAAAATATTTAAAAAAATAAGAATCCATTTATGTCCAGTTATGAAATTTGGCGTATATGTAGGTAGTTATTTAGTAGGGACATATTTTTTCAAAAAAATTAAAGGGGACATATTTTTGGTTTTTCAAAAATAGTTTTTGGTAGAATTGAAAAAATTCAAATTATAAAAACATAAGTTATGTGATATGTCAAATTAAAGGACATTTAAAATGGAAAAGAATGCCACAAATTCGAGCTCTTCAGCTTTAATACTTTTTTAATTACGGTGTTTAGAAAATACTGAGACATAACTTAAAACTGCCTTTTGTGGGTTTTTAAAAGCCTGTAACTCAAAAACCCAAAGGCAGAAAAATGTAAAATTTTGCATTTCAAGTAGTCTTAGTAGGTACAATTTCTGTACAAAAAATCACCAAAATCTGAAAGGTCTAGGTCCAAACTTATTTTTTCATAGGTTGATTTGAAATGGAATGACCCTGAACTACAATTTAGTTAATAAAATATATGTTATTTTTAATTTATACATTCAGTTATTGTATATTATGTGGTTTGTAGCTTCTCGTGTGAACAGTTTTACTCACAAAATCAATGTTTTCTGTTTCAGAAACGTATTGTGGAACTGGAATACCGGTTGCTTGAGTGTCAACAGAAGAAAATCAAACTTTTCCATGAAGAAAGCAAGTCAATTCCTCAAAGGAATGAACAGACCATTGTTGAACCTGCAAAGGAAATGAACTCAAGAGACAAGGGAACGGGCACGGAAGTGGACACAAGAGACAAGGTGAAGGGCACGGAAGTGGGCGTAAGAGATGAGGTAGTTGACAAGGAAGTGAACGTAAGGAACAAAGTGACGGACAGGGAAGTGCAACTGCAGATCAGTGAGAACGGTGTGATGAGTGTACAAAGTTTGGACTTCAATACGAGCTCAGTGAACGATGCTCTAGTCACTGCTGAGGTGAACAAAGACAATGTAGTTTCCGACAATTCTCTACCGGTGAAGGACATCCAGCCAGAAACTATGGAGTTAATGAAGTCTCTTGAAAAAGCTGTAACGTTAGATTTTGATGCTTCAGTTACTACCAGGACTACTGAAAGTAGCACTGTTTTACCTATCAGTAGTAACGTTAACAATAACACTGAGAAAAGCAATCTTTCAGAAAATGTCAGCCCCTCAGTTGATTGTAACACTAAGATGGAAGAGGTTAAAGAAGAAATAACTGAAGATAAAAACAAAATCAGTATCAGTCATGACAAGAATTATAATTCACTGGAATCTGCCATTCCACCCATCAAGGTTCCGAACCTGAATACGAACACTTTTGTTAGCATTCAGAAGGCATACCCGGGCATTGTCAAAGAGGCAACAGCTATATCTAATGTCTCTAAACCGGTCAAAGTGAAAGAATTAAGAACCGATACGAAAGAGTATGAAGCTACTATGAAACGGTCCTCGGAAAAACAGGAAATACGGTCCTCGAATACCTTTAAATATAAGCATTTGAAATCTCCTGTAAAGCCTTGGAGTCCAACAATATCAAGGTCATCAATAATGGCGATGAAACAAGCGCAATTGGCTAGTCAAGAAAAGGGTGAACCATCAGGGAAAACTCAATCGAACAAGGCACCTAAATTCTTTAAAATGCGCAACGTCCCTCGGTTTTTAGGCAATCCTGCATCAGGTGTGAAGCCCATGTATCAGGTTTTGCCAGGCTCTGAATTGGGTTCTCAAACGCCCCAGACTAGTGCAGCACAAACCCCCAAACAAAATAATGAGATAACAGTGATGAAAATTGATCCCAAAACTCTCAACCCGATACCGGTATCATCTTCAGGGAAGTCTTCTAAATCGTCTCCAGCAAATAAACTTCCTTCCTCGTTTGTTTGCAATCAGCAAAAGTCAGCTGAAAATTATTTACTCAATTGTAGAGCTTCCATCCGAAACCCTGTAAGTAAAAGCGGTCACTTTACAACCAAGACATCCGGCCAGATACGGTCGAGTTTAACTCCGAATCCATTTATTTTGCCCTCTCCACACTCACCTCACATGATGTACAGCGGTTTCCCTCGACCCTTCCCTCCCCTTGATTCGCCGGGCAGCAGATTACCTACTGACAACCAGATTTTTCGAGCAATGTCCATGCTTTGTTCACCGAGTGGAGCATTCCATCCTTCGCTACCTCCTTCGATCAGCATGCTTTTGAATCCACATCACCCTCATCACCGATCTACTCAGAATGACAAATTGAACTTAAAATATACTCCGAGTGACTTTCACAAAACCACTCCTCCTCCTCCTCCTATCACGCCATCAGTACAAAGGATTCCTCCGTCTGGTCCAGCATCGAAACATCCTTCGCCAGGCTCCCACAGTGCAAGTGGTCTAGAAGATTCAAATGGCATGATTACGAATAGTCAAGAACACTTGCAGAAGAAGCACATGAAGTCGCACATCGTCAGTAAAGAATCTGAAGGACATAATTCTTCGATTTCTGGAAGCGATGACAAAAAGAATAACACCGTCACTTCCCCTAGTAAGTGTTTAGATCCTTTACAAAGACATTTAAGCAAAAGTTCAGTGCCTTTAAGTAACGGTTTGTCCATTGTTCCATCTTCATGTCATGGAGATGTTGCCAACAAAACGAGCAGCAGAAGTGTTGACGTTACGAATGCATTTAACAAAGACAGTGTAGGAAAATCAAGTAATGAACAACGTACAACGAGTGGTTTTAGTAAAAGTAATAATTGTTCATCTGTAAATTAAGGCGACCTTTCTACACTTTGCACAGTATTTTTAAGATTTCATCGTAAAAGTCTTTCTTATATTTAGGTAGTACAGATTTGTTATATAAATTTTACACATCGAGAGATAGATATTTACTAAAAAAAAATCAGTATAACTGAATTAGTGCACTTAATGGAAATTTAAGAGCTGTAATAATACATTTTCTATTTAAGGGTTCAAGCTTTTAGCGGTAGACTTAAACACAAGAAGTAACCAAAATCAAATTAAAAGGTACTCCAGTATATGTCATAATTGTTTCATATTTAATGAGTCTGTGGTTTTAAATCAAACACTTATATTTCAAGTGGCTCCTAGATATTTTGATGATAACTGTATACAATTATTTATCTATGATCTATGATGTTATGAAATCAGGCTATTTCCTACCAAGGTATATCTCAATTTCAGAATTACTAATTTATAAATCAGTAATCTCAATCTCAATGTGGTAGAAGAGGGTCTTGGATATTTGTTATGTAATTTTTCCATTTTACACCGCATTGAAATATTTATAACACAATTAAAATTGTGTTTCTCATGTGTTAATGTTTATGGGAATTATGGAATGGAATCATTGTTTACCCTTTCATATATGTATCCTTTGTATATTGTAATATCACTACAAAGTTCCCCAATAGGAAAACTGCTACATATCATAATATTAAAACAATGTTTAGACTATTTCTTATAAACTTTTCAAATCAAGTAGAGTAATAATAGTTGACAATTAATGATGAATAATAAATCAAAATCTTTTTAAATTATAGTTCAGTCCCGTTTACCTTGACCTAAACGGGCATCTATGAAGTTGGATAAATGATTACAGTAAAATCTTTTGTATTCACCCAAATGTGGTGACAGGATAGGCCAAACACAGTTAAAGTTGGATATGGAATTCATATGTTTGTAGCAATACAAATCAATGTTGCGGTTTACAAATTGACGGTAATATGTAATTATGAAAACATTGAATACTGTGCTGGAACTGTTTCTCAATTTATAAACATGTGATACGAGAAAAGTTTATTCTATTTAAAACTAAACTAATACATTGGGCATTTTTCATTTTTGTGGTTGCTTATGTTGGATTAAATACAATTTAAAAGGGTAAAGTACAAACCTGTTTTTTTTTTACTAATAGCATTCAGAAATGTACAATATTAAAAGTTTTGCCCTTAATTTATTGAAAAAGTAACAATCCCTCCATTACAACATTCACATTTCCCAATGCACATTAGAAAGCTGACACAAAAGCACTGTTATAACAGTTTTCACTAAGGTAATTTTTTCCAAAATACAATGCAGATAAGATAATTCTGAGAGGAAATGAATACTCCATCACTCTGCCGTCCCTCCCCTCACCCCACTTCAGCCAATACACAAGAGAATATGATCGAGCACGTCCATGTGACATTTCTTTTTCACAAAGCTCACATTTAAAACCTTTTATTGTTTGCCACCAGGACAGATTTCAAATATCCGTGGATATAGCAGGGCCGTGTATCACAGGGGTATTACTGTATGTCAGATAGTAGGGACGATTAAGAGTGATCATTTGTAAACGTACATTTCATGCACTAAAAATTCATATTTGATTCCCTGTTTAAGTTGGCTATGATTTAGAAGTACAGCCAAGTGAAAACCTCATTATAAAACCGAACACGGTATTAAAATAAAGAAATGTAATAAAATATTAAATTTACCTTATCGTAAAGAACAAACAACACAAAAAATTTAACATTAATTTTTTGGTAATCATGTGAGTTTCACTGCGTAACTGACCACTACAGTAACGGAAACAGCTTCGTAAGGATAGCAAGGTAGGGAGAGCAATGTCCTTCGGGAAACCAAAAGCAGTTGAGGTCGGGTACAAACTTATCTCTCTCTCTTTCTCTCCTTCGCAGACGATCATGTTGAGCATTTCCTACTTCTCTTAAAGTAATTTTCTTTGCAGTAGAAGTCGGATTAACCGAGCTAAACACAACTGCGATTATCTCAGCTACAGAAGTACTCGGATAATACAGAGATTAAAGATTGTAATAAAACATCATAATTTACAGAAACACTCAATATTGATTAACAAAAGTGATTTTATGTGGCTTGCTGCCCAACTGCAACTAATAGGGACGTTCTAAACTATGTACCGTTATATCTCAAACTAAAAATGGCCAGTAGAGCCATGCAAACACCATGCTGTCCCTTCAGTGTTGCGCACCCTCACGTAACAGGTCTTTTATGTTCAGCATAATCTTTTACACGCTTCGTAAAATGTTATTAAGTTTTTTTAAACAGCAGTCTGGTTCACTGGCCAGCTTGGATAATTGGATTTCTACTGTATTATGGTTACAGGTGTGCTCGTTTAAAGTTATGCTTGTTATTGTAAAATATAAACAGTACACATTTATTATAATATTATACGGGGGCTATCCAGAAAGTGATTACGTTTTGATATAAACAAATACAAGAAAAAAATTTAGACTGTAATTTGGTTTCACAATTCACGTGTTTTACCCAAGTCTCGTCTCCTGTAACGATTTGATCGAGCAGCGAGTCTCCATCTTCTTTGTATGTGTCCAAAAATTTAAATGAAGCAGCCATACACTGATTTTTATGGGTTTCTGTTAAGCTTTTCGTAACCCATCTTGCACAAAAGTTATGGTAACGTAATTTCTGTGTAACCAACTCCTTGAAATTTGAGGAAAACTAGTGAGAGTTCTGTTTTTTTTAATTGGCGATCTTTAATCTTCTCATTGACTTTAACCTGTTGACGAGTGCGCACGGCATTTGCCGTGCCGCTATGACGGTCCATACTGAGTGCCTCATTGACCAGTGACAGACTTTTAGGGAGTAAAACAAAAAAAACTTTTAAATGTTAATAAACTTGTTTATTATAGTTTAAATGTATATAAAAATACATTTTAGATTGTTAAAAGCAATAATCTCGTTTTAAAACTGCTAGTGTGTGATACTGCTCAAAACAAGGATATATACAAAGGGCGACCTCACATGTTGAACATTCATAGCTGGTTTCTTTTCTTCTTTGTCCAGTTCGAGTGGTGTGTTTGCACACATAGCACTGCCTGAGTAGTTTACGCTTCTTTGTGTCATTCTGGGGGAGTGGCCTTATAAAATGGCGACCTTGGAGGCGTAGCGGGTCTTGTGTCCCGCCTCCGTAAAATAGTTTTAAAAGTTATCACCAGGTGCCACCACGATACAGGACTAGCAACACTGTACAGAGACACTATTAGGAACAACTGAAAAGTTCCAAAAATCGCCGCTAGACGTCACAGTAAGTCAGTGAGAACGAACTGAGTCATTAGTCTGCAACGGAAAATGCCGTGCTCCCTCATATGGGACCAAACGGCAAATGCCATGCGCACTCATTTGGGTATGTTTTGCTGCACTCGTCAACAGGTTAAGACAATTTCCTCAGTCACAATACTTGGCTGTCTACTTCGTTCGTCATCATGCACATTAGTTTGGCCATCTTTAAAACTAATGCAGCACTAGCGCACTCCACCTTCAGTAACCACATCGTTCCCATAACCTTCACAGAGTAGGCAATAAATCTTAATTGGTTTACTGTGCTTAGCCAACAAAAACTATATTAGTAATCACACTTTAAAACTCGCTGGATTTTCAATTGCGTCACTTGTTTTGAACTGCTCTTTAAAACAACAAGGAGCGACAGTAACCTCCCACTAGCATGGCTGGATAGCCACTGAACGGAGAAAAGCCCCATCATTAAAATGGCCGCAGTAGTCCCGTCCCTAGTGGCTACAGAGTGAAACGTAATTTACTTTCTGGTTAGCCCTTGTAATTGCATGTATATTATATACCGGGTGTCCCACAAAGTGGTTTAAACGTTTGATTTTATATTACTTGCCCATTTAGCTTCAATAATGATGAGGATTTAAAACAATCAATTGAAGAGGAACTTCTTCGGATACCGCAGAGTTTCTTTGTAAGAGCTTACGATTCATTTGTTAAGCGCTGTTATCAGTGTGTCGCTGTGGATGGATTACAGTTCGAATAATTGTGGACTGTAATTGTAGACTTTTTAAAAGGCTATGTTCTAATTTTCTGATTGAAAGTCTTTATTTATCCAGAATATGACAATAAATAATTTTACAAAACAAAAAATTCTGTTTTTTTACTGTTTTTAGAGTAGAGTTTTTCAAAATACCACCATTTTGTTTCACAATTGTAACGGAGCTGATGTTTTCACAGAATATTTTTAAGACCTATTTAATGAATTTTTAATGAATTGAGTTTGAAAATGTTCGGTGCATAAATGGGCAAGTAATATAAAATCAAACGTTCAACCTCTTCGTTGGACACTGTATATAAAATTATATGTAATATAGCTCTAGTTGATTAATTTTTGTCTGTTATAATATTTATTTAACTAGGTTCATTTCACTGTACGATGTCAGATGAAACGGAATGTCAGATACTCAAAGGTCAGATAGGTGTGTTAAGTTTACAAACTATTAGATTTGAATGTGATTTTGAATTATATATACCTTTCTTTGTTTAATTCTCTTAAAAGTTTGACCTTGCCATTTATTTCTGCTAACATAATTTACTTTTTAGAAGTACATAATTATGGTGCTAGTCCATAGTAATTGATTGATTTTATCATGTTGGTTTTATCCAACCAAGTTGCAGTTGCTGATGTGTATTTATTAGATACTTTCACTGTTTATTTCTGGAAACCATATCCACATAGAGATTGTGCTTGAGCCACTATTAAATAATAAAATTTGTCAATAATATCAGACTATTTGTAGCTAACAAAAATTGTTTGCTTTGCAAAAAATGTTGAGATTCTGTCAGTTATTACATTAAACCAATGCAATGAGATATCAAAAGATACGACAGAACATAACAAAAAATTTATCGAACCGCCTTGTTAAAAAAATACAGTATAGAATTATTTCAAATTTTTCAATTAATTTATGTATTATGTTGATGCATTACAAATTTACATACAACTAGTATGACTTTAAATGAATGTTCGCTATGTAAAATTAACAAAATTTAAACTACAACGATTTGGTCAAATAAGAGCATGTTTTAGTCCGAAATTAATGCCAATTTTTTAATTGAAGTATTATTTTTTAAGCCAGGACACGAATTGAAAATACAAATCCAAGTTTAAATGTTATAAAGAATACTGTGTAACTAAAAACAATCAATTTAAAACAAACTTTTTGTAGGTAACAATATTAACATTGTCTGAAATTAATTATTGTAATAACATTTTTCAATTGCATAATGTTTAAGTAACAGATCTGAACATTTCTAGTAAATTTAAAAGGTTTTATTTTTTATAAATTTAACATTTTCTCAACCATTACATAAGTTTATGTGTTTAATTTGGAAGGCTCAAGCTAATTTAAAATGTGATAAAAAATTGTACTTGTGATAATGAAAGTTTTAACTTTGCCTTAGTAATCAGTACCTTACTTAACCCTAGATTAGATTTGTAAAAATGTTAATTCGAAATGGCATTGAATTAGTTTGTAAATTATTGTAAAGTGTAATATAGTTAATTATGTCTGTAAAATGTAGATATGTTATCAGTGAGTTTTATCTTGTAACTCGTGTTCAACACAAATACATATCTTTGCTAGTGGATTAATTGTTATCATACTCACATCTCATACCTCGTACAGTGTGGGAAGGCAGCAAGTAGTCGGGATGCTTTATATGTTTACGCTATATTGTATAGTGCTTGGTAATCACTTGATACACATTATTGGATAAGACAATAATGGGCTGAAGTGCAAAGTAAATAGTTGTATTCATGCTGTTAAAATAATGAACCGCCTTAAATACGTTGGCTGTTCCCCATTACTTAATATCCTTTTTTTAGAACAGTTTTTTTTTTTTTTAAATTTGTAACACCCATGAAAAGAGGTTCTTATATTTCAGTCAAGGGTCATTCCATATCAAACCAACACATGGTTTTTGACCACCTCAGAGTTTGTTGAAATTTAGTATGAATGTAGTCCTCGTGTAAATTAGGAAAATTGCCAATTTCCCCCCAATTATTTTAAACAGTTTCAAAGTTACGTCTATGTAAAGTTTCTTAAAACCCACCAAAAAACAGCAACCGACATTTTTTAAATCACCAAAGAGCAATACAACATACTTTGTCATAACAGTTTTTTTGAAAAATCAAATTAAAAATTTTTATTTGATAAAAAAGTACATTTTTGAAAATTAAAAATTCCTATATATACCTTATAATTTAATGGTAATTGGTTCTCAACATTTCAAACTGGGAAGCTAATGGGTTCATAGTCTGGAAAACTACTTTCTTACCAAGTTTCATCAAATTCTGAGGTGGCAAGTAATTTTTTCAAATTTTATTGTGTTGATTTCATATACAATGACCCTCAAGCTTCACTATGGCGCACAAATAATAATAAATATGACAATCTGAGCTTGGCATTGTACCCTTCTACCTAATTGATTTTAAACTAATTTTCAAATAAATTGGCACCCTTAAAAACTATATTATTAAATTAAATTTTAAACTGCTCCTGTTCCAGATTTTATATCTGATGTATATTTCCTGTACCCTAATGTTAAATGATTTTATCATAATTACTGTACAAAGCCAGTTTTAGATTTTTTTCACAGTTTGGCTTAATTGTGATGTATCCTGAATTTTTTATTTAACTGGTATTTTTTTGTGTCTTTTAAAAAGTAAAAAAAAAATCAAAGTATGTGCTTGACAAGGTAAACTATTATTAAGTTTTCAAACAGTTAAGAAGATTTATAACAAAGGGATTAGATTTTGTTGATAGCATTTTGTTAAATATGTCCATGTCACAAACAGATGTAAGTAACTGTGGCAATATATTACAAGGGTGGATATGTACAAGGCTTTGCTCTAAAATTATAATGTTCATAGAGAGAAAATAAAAAAATCTTGTATTCATATATATTATAAAAGCATCCAATTCTTTTACTATAATTTTTTATATAGTATCTGTTGCTATTTGAAACCTATTTGTTTTATAAATAATTGGCTGTCTGATGACCGTGGTGTTGTAAAAAATGTTAGGCTCTATAATAATAATTGCAGGAAAGCCAATTTTCGATATTGCTGGGAATATTTTTTAATAACAAATAATAAAAAGTGGCAACAAAGGACCCAGCAGAACACAACGAAAGAGTTATTGCAGAGGCATAAAGACAGACAGTCAGACTGCCCCTTCATTCTTTTATAGCTACAATCATTAAAGTTCTTTCTTAAACAAAGAGAAATCTGTACCAAGTTTCAAGTCTCTAGAACGTTACGTATTCAATCCCAAATGCAAAACCAAAACAAGTGTTCTTGACAATGTCCGTTTCTCATGTGTCAGGCAGAACAAAATCAACTGATCACTTTCTTGCATCTTTTACATCCCCCTTTTTCGACTCAGAATACTCAAACAATGATGTCATTTATAATTGATCCATCCTCGTACATAACCAAACTCATGCATGTATATAAATAATATGTACATAATGTATAGATTAAAAACTCTTTCTCAAAGATACCAAACTCAGTGTTAGTGTTTAATAAAGCCATGTTGGTGGTATAATGCATGGTATCATGGTAGTAAACATTTTACTTAAATATTCATCAATAAACGCTTTAATTATTTATGTCCAATAAATTTAAAATTGGAATATAAAAGTAGTTGAATTTTATATATATCTAATTAGAACCATAAAAATTATATTTTAAAATTTTAGATTTAAACAGAGCTATGTGTTATTGTTGATTGAAAGTATTTTATTACTCAATAATTTATTATGTTGTCTTATACGCAATCAGTTAATATATAAATTTTATTGCAATAGTTAATAAGTAATTAGTTAATATACAAGTTTATAAATGATGATGATGATGATGATGATGATGATGATGATAAATGACTTTTCTATCATCAAACCTTAATTTATAAGCCTAAATTGTATAAGATTTATGTTAAAATTTTGGAATTGAAATGAAGTTTATCATAGTACTTCCCAAATTAACAGGGTGTTTAAAAATTGTTAAATTATTCTATAGGTGTTTGTAAATTTTTGTTCAAATTATGAAATGCAATTTTATTTTTTATAGTGATCTATGTAACATTCAACCTCATAGAGGGGCTTTTTTATAAAAGGTTGTATTAAAAATCCGTTGTTTATTAGTAACTAGTCATTAATCGAAATTACTTGCTCAAAACTTAATAATCACATTGGAATATTTTAATTGCGATTCCAAATATTACAATTAAGCTAGACAATTAACTGTTAATTGTATCATGCAAACGCTTTTGGATAAGATAAATAAAATTCTTATTCTATTTTTGTATGCAATTTAAGATTTGCACCAAATTAAAATTTTTGAACCGTTATTAAATAAATTTTTTATATCATTTAAGTTTACTGGAACATTGTATTTGGAAATGTTTAGTATTAACTCTAAATTTTGTATTCCAAATAAAATTTTTAGTGGTAAAAATCTAGTTTTTGGGACCTTACAATTAATTTAAATGTAAGACTTTATTTTTTTGTAAAGGATAATGTAAAATGTAACTTTTTGAGAAACAATTTACCTTATAACACATTATAATCAAATATCTTTAAAGACTTCTAGTGTTTTGTGAAATTGTCTATACATAGTTTTAATAGCCTTTTAAAATTGTGTTTGTATCAATTTCAGCCCAGGTTACTTTTAACCTGGGTTACATGAATTCTTTGCCAATCTTTATCTTAAATTTAGAATAATAAAAAAGCATATTGTGATTGTTACACATAAGCTTTTTACCTCTATGCACTTGTGTGGGAATCTGCACAGCTGATTTATTCTTTCATATGGTTGGTTATATTGTTATACAGTAATAGCATTATCATTGAAGAGAAGATTTACACCTTTGTTTTAATGTACTCATATGTTATACTGGTTGTGTTTGATGGCAGTAACCTGTTAGAAGTAAGAACGAAGAGACAGTACTTTGCTCTGCAGTGCTTCTCTTCGCAAACTCACCACTGGTCTCCTTATTCTTTATTTATCAATCTCAATTAAAGAGGAAATATAGTTTGTGAAATTATTATTTTTCAAAAGCCATTAGCATGATCCTCATTTGAATTAACTATTAACCCTTTGAGTGCCAACGTCCGATTTTACCGGACGTTCGGGAAAAAGTCACTAAAAATTGTAATCTTTAATATTTTTAAATAATATCATATTGAAATGTTTGTGAAGAATAGTTCTTTTCAAAATAAATTGTTATAGTACACTTCCGATCAAACTTTAAATTATGAAACTCACATATAAACATTTTTGGTTGCCATAGCTACCGGAAACAATGTGACAATAGTTTCTTAAAAGTTGTATAACTTACTCATTATTGAAGATAATAATATAAATTTTTCAAGACTTACAGACAATTTATTGCATACACTTTCCAGTGATATGGACTAAGAAAAGGATATGAATTTTTTTGGTCATAATAATTTGGTTGAAAAATGAAATTTAAAAAAGTTTTGAATTTTTTTTAGGTAAGTCCATTTTTGGTATTCCTAAATTTAGTGTTATGGTAACTTTGTTATTTTATGTTAATTAAACAGAGTTTTCAGAGAAAAATAAAAAAAGAATCATGTTGATAGCTTATTAAATAATCGAACTGTGAATTTTTTACTAAAACCTTGCAAAATGCCTGCAAAAGGGCTGGCACTTTTAGGTACACCCACTAGAAAAATACCTGGCACTTTTCAGTATACCCACTCAATAAATACTTGGCACTCAAAGGGTTAATAGATAAACCGTGTTAATTAAGGCTAGTGTTTAATTAATTTCCACTGTGTGTGGTAAACTCTGAATAATTATACTGATTTAGAACACATCAGTTAAATTAAGAGTGATCTCTATAGAATTTTTCTTTTTCTAATAGAAATTCTCGCCTCATATTAGAAGAATACTTTTTACTATATTTGATGTCCTTGCCCCAAATGAAAGTATGCCGGGTTTTTGGACAATTACCATCGCTATATCTTATACAAATAGAACTTTACATTTCAAGGATTTGAATCTAGCCTTCTCTTCAGGTATCAAAAAACCAAAACCAGATTAAGTATACACAAAAAACTACAAACTAAACTGTATATGATGATGTACTTGTCAGTTTAAAAAGTTGACAACAGAAAAATTTGTATTTAAAAAAAGTAAAGAATGTATGTGGCGGTACAGATGTGTTAGACTGCACTGCACAACACGTCACATACACCTGAAAATGTGAGAGACTGATGAAAATTCAATATGGGCGCTTCCTGTAAAAATGTGGTATCATTTGAAATAAAAAAGCAAATGCCTTCAGTCTTAAATTAATGTTCTTGATCTTGTAAGTCATAGTGTGTTTGAATTTTATTGGCCGAGGTCTTTTTGAATGTTAACAGTTTGTCCAGGTTTTCTATGTAATTAATAATTTTTATTTTCAAGTTACATGTTTTCAAGTTTCAACTTTGGTTATGGTTGACTCATTGGTTGATCCACTAATTTCATGCATGAAGCTTCAACTAGTTTACATTTGAAAAATATATCGGCAGTTACATTATTCATGTTTTTTACCAAATGTAACAACTAGTGCTATTTACAATAATAAGCGTTAAAGTTTTATTCAGTTTTTCTTGTGGATGGTGCTGCATTAAAAGAAAAATAATGTCAAGTTGATAGCGTGGTAAAAGTAATGAAATTATTACATTACTGGTTTTAAAGCAGAATCTATTTACAGGGTTTATGATCGTAGTTTTTCTATCCAATCTAACCTACATTATGTCCTTAAAGGTTAGATTTCCCCAGTTACTGATCGATCCCAATTTAAGCGACCAGTGATTATTAGTTACAGGTGACTGCCATTGTTCACAGCCATCTTTGAATGTATATAGTCATAGCTGTTACCTGCATAAGCCAAATTTATTGTTGCCTTGAAACTTGTAATTTTAAAATGTATTTAAAAGATTAAAGGAATCAAATTTTGATTGTTATATATTTTATGCACTGTATATTTGTAAATATTTTAATTTATATATTTTATAAACTAAAAATGTATCTATTTTGTTATGGTTTGTATTTAGTTAGCAGATTCAAAATAAATTAATTAATCACATACGTTGTTGTCATATTTTCTTCATATAATAATACTTTGAATAGTACATCCCATAGGTTGATTAAAGTACTAGCACATTTGTTGGTACCAAACTTCAAAATATGAAAATAAATTTATATTATGTTCATAATAGAGAGCTGCTTGAGACTTTTTTCTTAATTGTATTTTTATTTTTGAATGAGGTCAAATCTATACCTTGAGTTAAAAACTGTTTAGAATATTTACAACAAAGTTTTAAGCTCAAAGCTAAACTGTGTAAGTGTATTTAAATTCTAGTAATTTAAAGGATTTAAGGTCAAATACTGCCATTTAAATACGAGTTGAAGTAATGTACATGATTACACAATCGCCATGTGAAGACATTGGTCAGAACCTGTCTAGCCACTAGGTATGGCCTGCCGAACTGAGAGGATAACTACCTGTTTAGTTAAGCAAAATGGTAGTCTACGACCTCTTAAGAGTAGTATAATATCCTGTCCACACACTGACTTACATGTAAAACTCACCCTGTATTATCGTGTCACACTTTTGAATACAAGACCGTTTGGTTTCTAAGATAATTAAAAAGACATATGAATGCATTTCGCACAAGTGCTTGTAGAAGAAATAATATGGATTTCTACAAAATCTTCCTAGACATTTAAACAAATAAAGTGTAACGATTTTAAGGGTGTAAAAAATAGTCAGTAATTGAATCATACACAAAGACAGTTTATTTGCAAATAATACAGTTCATTCATTTTAAAATAAAAAAAAAACGTTCAAGTACTAAGTGTAATACTGTAAAAAAGGCTGTAGTTCTATTATAGAGGTGGACAATGCAATTACCTAAGCTGAAAGATGAATGCATTCGTCATTGAAAGCAAAAAGCAGAAAATAAGGAGTAATATAACACTGTTATCAAATAGAATATGTGCTGTTGTCGTTAAAGCACCTTTAAGGGATGTTATTATAGCTGCCACAACATCACTTTCTTGCTCCGTACGAAACTACAAAGTTGACACAATCCATCAGTAGCAATATCCAAAAATATAACAAACCATATTGTTTATCTTAGCACATACAACCACTCTCAGAATCTTGCTGATCGTTCTGAGGAGAATGCTGAGTCTGCAAGTCAACAGCTGAACACAGGTTAAGGACTTTTCTTATGTAAAATTCAAAATGTTCTTCTGTTGATATAAATACTTACATTCTACTCGTAATAAACACTCCTATTAACTGAAAAAGGGTAAAAACATCAATATTCATCAATTTGCAAGACATAATGGAATAGTGCTTACCTGTCAAAGAATAATATAAATGGGTAAAAGAAGAATAACCGAACAGTAGTTTGTTTATAATATGTGTTTAACTAGGATCTCTTTATTTAAGAGATCAACGGTCAACTAAGGAACTGTCATGAAAGTACGTGGTGACGTTTTACCTGGACGTTAAAAACAGAACGTTGTTGTCATTGCATTTTTGAAGTTGCTACTGCAAGTTTGTTGTTTGCTATTTTGAATGTGGTTCAGTTGGTATGGCAGGAATTAGTTCAAATAATAGTAAGGATGTTTTATCAATTTTAGATTTATTTGGATGCGTTGTAAGTTAAGCCTTCAGCAGTATTTTTTTTTTTTTTTTTTTTTTTTTTTTTTTTTTTTTTTTTTTTTTTTTTTTTTTTTTGAGAATAATGGCGTTTTTTTTGTGGAATCAATTTATCAACCACAATCTGACATGATAAATCAGAAGGTTCTGAAGGCAGTTTGGTAAATGAAGATTGATCGCTGAGGTTGATCAAGGTTGGCGAGACTGATTGCACTGACTGGGGAGCAGCTCTGTGTGTGCCAAATAAACCCAGCAGTCTGCAACAACGCTGAAAACTCAGCACTTAAAGGGTTAATATACTGACCCTGGTTGATCAGAGGAATTTTGAGATTGAACGTAGTCAATGGTAATGGACAAGAAGTCTAAAAAAATTAATAATGATTTTCAGTCGAAGTACACCAACTAAATAAATTGCACAATGCCACTTTAACTGCCTTACAGAATTTACTTTTATTATAAAAGAAGTCAACCCTCTCTGCCTGATAAAAAATACTATCCTGGATCATAAAGGATGTGCTGGACCCTGAGGACATCATCGTTGAGATTTGAGTTGCCATAGAGTACTTTGTGGAAAACACAACTCTACCAGATGACAATCTTCATGATCAAGAGTTGAAGTTCTTGCCTTACACCTTTCTCAAGGCTGGCATAGGCCCTAGAAAACATGAAGGCTATCCAAGAACGAAACCTTCTCTGAACTCTCAACAGCAGATGACGGAGGCATGTTCAAGAAAACATCTTACAAGTGACTTATACAGCATCAGTCAGGTCTCTTTTATAAAAGTATCTCCCAACCTACTTCCTAAGCCAAAGATTGCATTATTCTTTAAATACTGCAAATTAAGCTGTGTTTTCTTTTTAGGTATATCAACAACAGAACTCAAACAAGCTCACTGTTTCATTAATGAAGTGCCACGTCACTTGGTTACTGTTTTTTTTTTTTTTTTTTTTTTTTTTTCACCAAAGATGGTTAGTTCTCTTCAGTGAAGATAAAAGATTTCAAGAATTTAATTGTGTTGGAAATTCTTTGTTTCAAGTTTGTGATAATTTTTGGAACTGTTCCGACTCAGTGTGAACTGGAAAACTTAGATGATAGTCTTGATTGTCTGGGCATTAGCAAGGAACTGAAAAATTTCATTTTTGTCTGTCTATCTATTCACACAGTACCTTGAGAGTAAACTGAATTATAGGCTTGTAATTTTTCATGAAGCTTAATTCATTTCTCTATACACAACATCGAGTTTGATGATTGTGCATGTCACTCCATGGGATGTAACCAAGCATTAGTGGACATCTTTACATTGGTCTTATGGCCCTTTTTTTGTTCTCTGAGGACAAGAAGCTTATAAACCACAGTAGACTAGACCTATCGAATTGCCCTTGCACCCCAGAATCTGGACATTTGCGGTCAGTGATGTGCCGCTCCTGGACATCCATAAGGTTGCCCAGATTTAGGTGACACGTCGGTTTTTGCTGTGCCCAGTGGTGGTTGTCTTATGGCCTTGATGGCAACAAAAAATGACAGAATAAACAAATTTGTGAAAAATCTGAGCACAATGATACGACGTGTGCCATAGCAACATGTGTAGCCTAATTGTCAACAAGATATCTCAAGAAATACATCTTTGGTAGTCTTTAAATTTTGTACAAAACTTCATTTCTACTTAGACAGGAAGAAGTTCTATTATAGCAGATGTTCATCAAAGGGATTTGGCTGAGCATCATTGAAGCTCATCACTCAATAGGCTGACACAATTCCCCATTTTTCTGCTGAGGGGTTGTAAAAATGTCTTTTCTGTATGATTGTCTACCTGTCTGTCTGTAGGACATTTCAAGAATGAAATGAGCTATAGCTGGTTTTGCATCCAGCTTCAACGAGGTCTGTTACACAATGTACAATGTGTTGTACTCACCTTGATTATTATACTGACTACCAAGAATGTTGGTATGAAAGGGTAGACTAGCTCTTCCAGGTACATTTTCTGTAACTTTGTTTTTGTACAAATTCTCAACTGCCTAATCTTTTTCTAACAAATGATTTTCAGCTTTACTAATCTGTCAATAAAATTATTACAATTCTAATCAATTTAATTAGTGATTCTGTAGATTCAGGAACAACCAAAGCTATCCATTCTTACTTTAAATTTAATGACTAAAACAAAAGTTAGATAGTGTTAAAGTTTGAGGAAATATCCCAGACGTTCCCAGGAATTTATTTTTTTTAGGAAAAGATTGAAATAGTTAACTTTAATCCTCTCCAAGTCGAATTACCGAAACGTATTTCCGGGTGCTACTGAGCTGAATTGATTGGGCCTCTCCATCGTGGAAGAACCCACTCGTGTTTTTATTATTTAAACAACTCTGCTCAAACAAAACTGTTACATATTAAACATCATTGTATTCTGTATAATACAGTGACACTTGAAAAATTATAAAGCCTATGAGGTACACTAAATCTAAATATTCAGTTGTAAAAGAAATTTTTGTTTGTATTGTTACATTCGAATAAGACTACATGCCTTGTACAAATAACTGTAAAAACAACATAACAATACGTCAGTAAAACAGTAGCTGTAGAAGTTACAATAGGTTTAATAATTCTATAAAATAGCAAAAGAAGTGGGAAGGAATTTTGATGAAAAATGGCTAAATCACTGTTAATGAAGGGATGATAAAATGTTTCATATATTACTCAGATAGCATCATTAGGCATGACAACATGCAATGAATGAGGACAGCAGTGCTGTCAATAGATATTTCCATTAGCAGTTCCAAAAGTAGCCGCACGATAGCAGAAAGCAGAAAGCAGTGATAAAGCAGTTGGTGGTGATCTGTTGTGATTGAACGTTAGCACCAGGCTCCCTGCCATGGCGATCGCCAAAGAGAGGGTTAAGTGGGTGGGTCGATTAGAATTTTTAAAATTGTTTATCAGAGTTAAATTTATATTGTTCTATTGTCAAAAAATTATAAAATTAGGTCTTCAATACCCTATATCTCTTGTGGGGTCTGAAGTTTTAGATTAGATTAGATGTTAGAAGGAATGCCTTAGCATACCATGGCTAATTATGGTTACAGATCACTGCGTGGTATCAGAATTTCATCAGAAGACAATGCCTAGAGATCCAGGACATAGCTTTTGTTCCATATACCTATTTGTTTGTCCCTTCTTTGAAATATGTGATTAATACTAAGTGTGTTACTGTTTCAGTTTTTATTACAGCAATTTTCCAATAATTACTTAAGCTAGTTTATAATATTAATGAAAGTTATATTTTTTGTTATATTTCAGGGTTAAATAAAAATAAAATTATAATATGATTTAAAATGAATTATATATTAGCATATTTTATAATAATATGCTACAATGGCTAGTCCCTCGAGCGACAGGCTTCGCTAAGGCTCAGAGAATCGTCTGAGTTTTCTAGTTCAAACTGTGTCAAAATATTTCCAACAAAAACACAAACTTGAAACAAAGAATTCCCAACACAATTAAATTCAGCTCATGGATTAATATATGCTACAATACTAGGTAACAATAATGTTACATTGTTCTTATACTATTCTGTTTTGCAGCAAAAATAAATTACAATGTATATTAAAATTGTCCACCAAATATTCATCTATTGCATAGTAAAATTTGTTGGTCAAGAATTGTTCAAAATTAATTTTAAAATTATTTAAGTCTCCAATAAGTTTTAGTTTCTCGGGAAGCTTATTAAAAATCTTCATATCCATATAAAGAGGTTTCAGCCAAAGTCAATGTATGCTCAGGAAACAAAAGTTACTTTTCCCCTTAGTACTATAATTTTACTGATTCTATTAATCTATCAAGAAATGATACTTATACTTTACGTTAAATAAGCATTTTTGACATTCAGAGGAGATAGCACTGAGATCTAGTTTTTTTTTTAAATCAGTTTGCATGAAGATAATTTCTTGGAGAAAGTTGAAATCCTAACAAACTTCTTTGATTGTAAAAATACACTTAACATTAGTTGATTTCCCCCAAAACTCCACATCATGGTTGATTACGGAATAAAATAAAGAATAATAAACAATTTCTTGAGTTTGAAGATCAACACACTACCTCTTAAAATCAACACTTGATAGCGAAAAATGTTCAATATTTGAGATAATTTTGAAATATAAGGTTTCCAAGATAGATTTTGATCCCACATTACACCTAAAAAGTTGTGTTTCTATTATTGCTGTTTATTCGTTCAAGGATATGATCTTAGAGTTAAATAGTTTTTTTATTTTGAAAAGTACTTAACTTGACAATTTATATTTTTGGACTGTTCATTCCAAAACCATAATGATAATTGGTCAAGGTTATTTTTATTGCATTTGTTAGCAAATAATTGGCCTCCAATTTTACCATAGAAATGGTGTCATCTTCATCAGTCACAATACTGAGCCCTGAGGCACTCCACTGTAATCTTTTGCCAAGATGAAAACAATTTCCTTCCATTCTGGTAAATTAATGTTCTCGGCTTTATGTTATGAATACAAGATTTTATCCAGGGCAAAGATTTGTGTAAGAAATTACAGAACTTTACTTTCGACGATACTTTCCTCACCAGACCATATAGTCGTAATTAGATTATACAGGCAGAATGTGAAAGTATAGGTATAAAAATGTAAATTAAAGGAAAATTAAAAAGGAAAACTTATTAAAATAAATAATTTTATTTCAATATGTTAAATGTAGTATATAAATACCCTCACAAATAATAGTAATCAATAAATTATAAGAAAAAATCACTTCCTGCATGGGTTTGTAGAATGTTTTTAGTTTGTAATGGTGATTAAAAATTGCTTGTTATATAGCGTTCTTGAACGATGCAATGCTTCACAAGGCTTCAACATGCACAGCTACTTTCTGAGTTGCCGGATTCATTGGGCGTGTCTTTCAATACCACTTCTTGCACTAAGAAATCAAAGTTAAGGAAACAAAATAAACAAAAGAAAATTTTAAAATAATCAAATAACTAAAAATAACATTAATCTCAAATCTACATCAGTTGTTACAGGTAAATCACAATCCATACCGATAGCACTGTTAAAAAAAGTAAGAAAAGATCTAAGTATTTCTTTTTCATCTAATATTTCTTGTATTTATTTGGGCTTAATACAGTGAAATGATCTTTCAATGCATGAGAGAAGCCTCCTTCAGAAAGGTTTTTAAACAAAACTGTTTCCATTTCTTTTTTAAGAGACAAGTATTTTCTTGCCTACTTCAAAATTACATCCAAAAATTTGTCATGCAGGAAAAATGTGACAAATGAGCATTACACAAAAGGTTTGTTTGGAAAGTAAATTGTTGAGGCATCCCCATGCCCCCATTGGTAGGAGTAGTGGCACTCTGCACTATTGTTCAAAATGGCTGCCCTAATCAACTCTCTGGCTGACTATGAAGTTAGCAGTGCCATTAAATTTCTTTTGGCAATTAAAATGCAACGGGTGAAAATTTACCATGGAATCTTTTCTGTATATGGAGAGCTACATACAATACAGTTAAAAAATTGTGCAATTGTTTTAAGAAGGTTGAACATGTTCACAACGAAAATCAAAGTGGTCTGTGGTCACCGATTACTTTGTTGTACCAATCAATCAATATTTTAGAGAAATTGCAGGTTCACAATCGCAGATCTTTCACATCATTTTCTGCAGATATCCAGAACAACAGTGTAAGAAATTGTTGATGAAACTTTTGGATATCGTAGAGTTTGTGTGCCCAATGGGTAGCCAAACTCTTGATTGGATGAACTCAAAACAGACAGTGGGACCAACTTTAAAGTTTTTTACCCGGTGTCATAAAGACTGTTGACAAGTGTTTTTATCCAATAATCACTGATGAAGAAACATGGGTTTGGCAATCTTTGAAGTGGGTTCACACCTTGCCTGCAGAAACCACCTCAATTTGTTTCGTTTACATGCGGCAGAGTTCTACTTAATTAGTATTAAAAGGTTGTACCTAAATATGACAAGTGCTTAACTGTAAATAGTAAATATGTTGAAAAATAGTTTAGAACTAATCTTTCAAATGTATATGATAAAGCTGTAAAGTTACATATTTTTTATTAAAGTAGCTTACTTTCCAAGTCACCCTCGAAATTTATTTTGGACTTCCCAACTCATAATTTTGATACATTACATGCAAAATAAAAAAATAGAAAATGTGTAATGAATTTTGCCCAATATGGTTAATTAGGGTTTAAATTTAAAGAAATTAATTGTTGAATTTGAATACGCCTTTAAATTACTGCCCAAACAGGAGAAATTTATATTTAATAATATAAATTTTTTAAAGATATAAATTCAAAACGTATTCAAATGATGTATACAATTTAAATTATTTTTTTAAGAAGTGTGGGTTAAAAAGAATTCAAAATATTACTTACAACCAAACTTAATTGGATGAGAAATTTTAAACGGATAAATACATTATCTATTCATACTCAAAAAGGATAATACACTAAACATATAATGTTTATCAATATCATTACAATTTAAGTTTTTTTTTTTTTTAGAAAAGCCCAAATATATTGTCCATACCACACAAAATATATGTATGCTCTTTTGGACAAATTAAATATAAAACACATGTACACAGGTATGAAACAAAATTAAGCCTCTTTCCGGATATGAATAAGCTTCAAATTTGTTCCATGCCCAATATATGTGGCATAGCCATGCTTGAATTAAACATTTTCTAAGGGTGAAGGTGGGAAAACAATCAAGCACAGTTAGCAAGAAAAGATCCACAAGAAAACATGGTGCCAGGTTTATACCTATATACAAATACATTCTGGGAACCGAAATTAAGGCCTAGAAAACAAGTAGACATGAAGCAGACAAGGCTATCTTCCACTTTCAGCTACAAATATTAACAATAAAATTATTTTAATCAAAAGGATACTGTCTTCTGGAGGTTTGTTTTCTGTTGAATCCATCCCAGGCAGAGCAGCTGCTACTCTTCGAAATAACTGGAAATCATAACACAAAGTTAAAACTGATTTAGTTTTAATACAGCAAAAATTTTAGTGATTTTTATTTTTATTCTACAGCTGGTATGAAGAGAACTTTCGTAGCCAAAGGCCCATCTGAATTGGCAACGACAAATACTCGTTACTTCATTACTTCTGATTTTAGGTAGTAAAATCTTTATTGTTTAATCAAAATAATTAGTTTTTTACATATATAAACAAGACCTTACTAAACTACAAAACATTGAAAGTACTATGAGAAAATTTATGAACATTAGGTCCAGCAATTGTGTCAGCAAGAACGTTTAGGAAAAGACCTGAATAAATAATTTTTATTTTTTATAAACTATGTAGTGTGGCTTCAGCTAAGGTTGGAATTGGGCAGTCCCATGAGTCAGCCGACTGACTATTATATAATATAAGCCGACTATTAAACTGTTACCAAACTAGTTCATGAAGTCTTGTACAATTAATTATATTTTTTCACTTAAATTTGTCAATTAAATTGAATATAAAACCTGTAAATGGTTTTTTTTTTTTTTTAAAAAAAAAAGGAGAAGCCGATCTCCTTTTTGCCTTATTCTGCCCGTCCTCATGGGCCACTGGCCTGTGCGAGGATCTTATCAAACAGAATAAGGGGGAGAGTCGATACCGTACAAGGTCGATGGTACTGATAAAAAGTGCAACGGTCACAGACAGGATTCGAACCTGTGCTATCTCTAACTCAGACTCAAAGTCCAGCGTCTTAGACCACTCGGCCATCGGCACTCCGGTTATACCTTTAGTTGTAATGAGCTGTTTAAATGATATACCCTTACCATAACAAACCTGTTGTAAGAGGAATAATATTACAGCGATTTATTTTTATTCACATGATGTGTATGAGTTGTTGATAAAAACAAAAAAGTACATACATTTTACAAACTTTGATAAAAGCACAGAACATATTAAAAACACATCAAACTACACTACAAGTTAACCTTACACTACAATATCAAGAGTCTTAGAGAAAATAGAATCAGCAATCAATATTTGAGTTCAAAAACAAATATACTATAAAGCCGCATGCTCACTATGTCGAACGGCATAGATCGGCTTTACTGGTGTGCAAGTATGGACACGTAGTCAGCTTGTGCCGCCATGTCCTGAACCCAGGCAGGAGTGGTCTAACAAAAAGGTTTCACATTTGATCCAGGCGTACCTTGATATTCCTGCATTTTGGAACCACAGGGTACCGGAATAGAAAAATAGAAACAATACTTCATAAGTGCACCAACAGCGATTTTTAATACAACTGTGTTATTCAACCTTGCTGTACTACTAAAAAAAAAAAAACTTTACCGTACGAGCTGGCCACTCGGTATGGTGGGGAGAATCAAGAATCTTTATTAGTCATCATAACATCATTAAAATGTATTGACATCGTCACCAAAGCTTAATAAGTAATAAGGGATGCAGCATTATAAGCACATTCAACAACAATACATAACAGAGAATGCCTTATCTTATTTTACATGCAATAATGTTCTAAATGTTTTTAGTAGTTTCACTTACTTGTTTAACATTATATCCAGCCTTAGCACTAGTTTCTATAAACATAACATTAAGCTCCTTGGCCTTTCTCTCGCCCTCCTCAGTGGACACCTGTCTCTTGTCAGAAAGATCAGTCTTGTTGCCGACCAACATGATTATCACGTCACTGCCCCGCTCCGTCCGCACGTCATCGATCCACTTGGAGGTTTGATGGAATGAATTTGCATCTGAGACCGGACAAACATTCTGAATCAACGAATTTCATTGAATACAAGTGTAACTCCTTGTTATTAACAAATTGGTCCATGTCTATTGTCTACAAACTATTGCCGATCTCCAAAACTGAAGGTATTGCAAAAGGCAACATAAATAGGAACCTAAGTCACTTTACACAAGTTAAAAGGCATTTTATTTATATTTTAAGGGGATCCCTTCTGTGTCATTGGCATTTTTAATTATTAAACTAAACGTTTTTACAGAAAAACAGTCCAAACTCACTTGCAAATTTTTATTGACCTGGAGTTTGTTTCAGGAAACGGTTTAGTGTAATACAACGTTTTTCCAAAAGACTAATTATTTTTGTTGTATATTACCAAAATAGTACATAGGTAATTCTTTTGTTGATAATCTGAAAGTTTATTTATTTAGGGTAAAGATA
This sequence comes from Homalodisca vitripennis, assembly GCF_021130785.1. Taxonomy (NCBI): domain Eukaryota; kingdom Metazoa; phylum Arthropoda; class Insecta; order Hemiptera; family Cicadellidae; genus Homalodisca; species Homalodisca vitripennis. The sequence continues at coordinate 182,985,139 of NC_060211.1, forward strand.
CGAAAGGAGTTTCAAATTACTACCCTTTCAAACTTGTCACACTGTGGTCATAATTTTTTTTTACTTTTCTTGTGAGAAACCACTATATTTTAGAGTGTAAAACAATAAATTTATAAAGCCTACAAAAAACCATTTACGATTTTCTCAAATAATAAAACCCAAAATGGCTGACTGAGCATTTTGACAGACTGGTGAGAAAAGCGAATGGGAAAACCTGTGAAATACGTCATTTCAAAATTACAAAACTTTCTTTTGACTTTTCTTGAATATTATACAATGTTTAGTACTGTATTTAAAAAAAACTTACTATATGATAATTCCTCACTAAATACCATAGTCTATTATGTAAAGTACAGTTTGGTTAATGCCTAGTTATAGCAAAATATAGTGGTAAATACATGGTTAAAGAATAATTTTGAGCTTTGAAAATAAAGTTCTAAATTCAGCTTGATATGTTGCTTACTTAACTAAAGCCTTCGATTGCACTTAACAGTTTGCTCTTGGAGAACTTAAAACTCATTAACAGATTTAAGTTTTAGATCTGAAACTAGCAACCATCTTCTTATTTTTCTGGAGACAGCCAATGGTGATTGAAAGTTTTTCGAAAAGCTTCCTCAGTCCCTTAAAACAGTTTTTAAACTAACTTTATTAAATGATTGCTCAATCAATAGTTTCGGTAACTGTTGCAATCCTGAAGGGTAGCTGGTGCTGCAATATCATCTAAGGGGTAGAGTAGTGGACTATATTTTAAATTTATAACATGTGCAGTAGAATTAAATAACATTTTGTACACCTTCATGATGTATATGTTCTGACAACCTTTTAGTTTCTCATATTGGTGTGTTTTTAATTGCAAATCTTAATTTACCTTCTGGACAAACCTTGTACTCTATAAAATAAAAGATCTAAAGTTATACCGACTTAGTGAATATTGTTGCTGAACTTCCTGAATAGCAACAAGTAATACTTACTGGTAATATCGTATACAACTACAGCAACCGTGGAATCTCGTATGTAGGAGGGAATCAGACTGCGGAACCTCTCCTGTCCGGCTGTATCCCACAACTGCAGTCTCACCTGTCACAGGATGTGTGTAAATAACTCTTACGAAGCACTGTACTTAACAACTATGTTCAACCCTCCTTTACGATAATAAGAAACTCCCAGAATGATACACTGGTTTTTGTTTTTGTGCACCATTATTCAGATATTTTTTAAAAATACATGCTAAATGCTAAGTTATAAGTATTACATAAAAAAATTTTTGTTAGAAACTAGAGAAAAATGCAAATAATAAAAATATGTACTTTTTATTTGTACATAAATTGAGAAATTTGTATTGTAAATTTTTTGTTTTCTAAGTTTCACTCCATGTAACTTTCACATGACCTGAGATAGTAAGATACTGTAAATGTACAACATGTACACAGCTTTGAAGTGAACATAAAGTTTATAGCAAATATACACTTATTTACAACTTTTTTGGCAGTGTGTATCCATATTGGTGTTTGATGAATTCTTTAGGCAAGAAGAATATTAGATAATGAAGAATTTTTTTCACAGTTACTATCAATTTTTGCAAACCAACTCACATTCCACTGGTTTATAATCATCCAGACTACCTGACAACAAATCATCACATCTCACGACATGTCATCATGCACTTTGTTAGCCGATATGTCACTTTTGTCATCAGAACTAATATTTTCATCATCCAATAGTTCATGTATATCATTTGAACAACGAGGATCACCCATTTCACAACATAACAATCAATTATAAAAAACTAGTCTATATAATAACTTAGCTACAAAGAACGTCAAGGCCATGCAGCGCGTCACCAGCTGCATAGTCCGTCAGCTGTATGCTGTGAGGCATTTTTATCGATATCAGCTGATAACGAGTAATATTATGAATATAAATTACATAAAATAAATTGATATTAATGAGTAGAGGATTCAACTGGTGCAAGTTATGTCTTTATAACTTAAACGGTTTTCACGTAATAATAGCGGAAAGTTGACCGACGACTGTGCCGTCTTTATCAGTTCACAAGCGGTATTGATGAACATCTGTGCCGTCGGTCATCAATTGGAGGATTAAGAATGTTTTTTAATTTGAGGTAAAGTACATTGATTCATGAAGCAATCGCTCAGTGGTTGGATAGAGATCTAGGAAATGTTGAGCAACTACTTGTTTTGGGTATTACTGTTTATTTTTAGCAATTATTTGAATACATTCCTGTTTCATGCATGCATGTATTTGCGTATGCATATGTGTTTACATCATAAGATTGTTTACGAAAGGGTACTTTTAATTGTAATTTTTTTTTAATTACGATTTCATAACCCCTCATAATCCGGTTCACTCTGTAGAAAGACATAGTTTTGCCTTATACGTAGAGCCAGTGGTAGTCATTGGAAAAGATTCTCATTACCACATGTAGGCCTACCCAATACCGTCTCACAGCATGTACGCATATAGAGACAGATATGGGGTTTGTTTAACTCATTTCATAATCAAGTAGTCATATAATAAATAATCAAAACTATTTGGAGAATTCACATAAAAACCTTCACTGTGACATAAATCATGTACCTACTTTAGGAGGGCCGGAATAATAGTAATGTGCATCCACCGCAGTCAATGGGTTAATATAACAAATATAAACAGTTACAATATTTCAACTAACAGTACACAGTAAAACACAATGAACTAAATAACATAATTTGATATAATAATAAACTAATTAAAATAAGTAAGATAATAATTAACTATTTAATAAGTTGAGAATAATTTACTTACAGTTCTATCTTCCAGATACATGGTTTTTGACAGAAAATCTATTCCTATTGTAGCCTAAAACGAAAAACATTTTTTGTTAGTATTAGGAATTATTTAGATCACTGGTGTAGTGCCTTACTTACAGTGATGTCAAGTTAGAGGCAATGCTGTAATGAAACATAACATAAATAGGATTTTTCACAGTTCTGTACATCTCTTAAATAAACTCTTAGTTTAATTTTTGTAACAAATTATTTTTCTAGTTTTCTACTAATATTTTAATCTCTAAAATAGTTATACAGTACAAATATATCAATGCAAGCCTGGGGCAAATAAACTGTTTCTTAATGCGTTCAAGGCTGAGATATATTGGTTGGACTTTACATGAATAAAGAAGATTAGTTTCTTGCGATAACACTAGTAGTAAAATTATTGGTTGAGATCTCTTTAGATTATCAGCAAATATAAAAGTCAAACAGCCTTTTAATCATACTATGGGTTCCATATTGAGCTCTTGTCACATAAATTCTGATTAGAAATCTAGTTAAAACAGACTATAACTCTTCAACAATTGCATACATATTCCATGTCTGGCGTGCAGTAAAAGTAGTGAGAAAACAAATCAAGAAAGAAATCAAGAAATCTTTATTGTCTTTAAGCACTTGACAATGCAATGGACAACGTCACTTTTTCTTATATCTAAAAGGCCGAAATCATGTTGTGTAGTTAAACTTTTTCCAAAATTAGATAAAAAAAATTGATTCAACCATTGACAGAGTAACTGCACAAGAAATAAATAATTGTGTTTTATTACCAGGATAATATTATTTTACCTCATCTAAAACTATTAATTTTATTTTAAAGTGTTGTGAAGTTTAAAAAGAGAGGTAAAAAAAGTGTGGTGTAGAGTATAAGGAAGAAAGGAAGGAGAATGCTTGTCAACAACGACAAATGAATTTATCAACTTCAAAAATAAATATTGTACATTTTCATTCCACACAAAGAGCACTGTAAAAAGTGTTCCTATGTATTTTTTTGCTGATGTAACATCTACTGATATTCTTTTTATTTCATAAGGAAATAATTGTATTTATTTCGTAAAATGGTATATCACTTCAAGGATATTTAGGGCACTGATTTGCCAAAGCGAGGAAAGCTATTTGGCATCTAGTTCAGTATAACCAATCAGTGCGTTATAGTTTGCTTTCTGTGGTATGAATCAAGTCCACCCATAATAATTATTGCCACTGTATGGTTCACAAAGTTAAAAATATTTACTCCTTTTCATCACGAAAAGAATAGGTATCAGATAAAAAGTTGTTTAAAGTTTGTTATTGACAATAGAAGGTTTTTGAAAGGATAAAAAATTTAGAATAATTGCCATCGTTATATGATACAAAAAGAGAATAACCTTACATTTTGAGGATTAAAATGTAACTCCTTCTTCAGGTGAATAAAGCCCTAAGGCATTAAAAAACTAAAAAATGTAGTAAGGGACTGCTACTAAAAGTTACTGCCGACTGTAAGACTAAGAATACTAAAGACGATTAATTGTAGTATTTATTAACGTGCTCCCATTGGACCATTCAACCAAAATATAGTTCTCATGCAGCTAAATCGTTTTTGTTTTGCACCACAAAGAAAACAAACAGAGCATTGTTAGATGATTAGTACTCATGCCTGAAAACCACGTAGCAGAAGTAGATAGGTTCCAACATCCTTGACACACTACTTATGAGTGTACAGGTACTATCTATCAGGACTGGAATTATCTTTATTCTATTATTTTACACAGTGAACATAATTGGTGTCATGACATCAAAACACAAGTTCATTAGGTATAAAATTACAATAACAGAACTATATATTATTATTATTATTATTTTTAAGAAAACTAAACTATACAATAGATCCTAGACTTGCAGAGAGACGGTCTATGTATAAAATTCAACATTTACTCATAGATGGGAAAAACTAATTTAAACTCATTTTTAAATCCAATTGTTTTCATAAAATTCAGAGAAGGAATACAATGATAAATTTATTAAATGATCTTTAAGTTTTTATTTTTCAACATTTAATACTTTTCTATTTGGGAATAAATTATAAAATCATGCTCCCATATATTTTGGTATTTTACATAATAATAATAAATTATGTTGGGTTACATCAATGTTATATTATATTTTGTATTATATTGATGAGTGATTCAATGATTCACTCAATAGTGAAGTTTTATAAATATATCCACTATATACATTCACGATTCAATTAGAGCTGCTATTAGAGCAGAATTCAATTTTGAAATTATGTTATATGTGTGTTTGTTCCATTACGATAGAATAAAAAAAACTACAAACAATAATCATAATTTTCTTACACTGCACAAAATGGAAGACTCTGATAATATACCAGGCTCCTACGTCTATTATAAGACATGAGCTTTCATTTGGTGTTGTTCATTGACAAGTTGTTCTTTAGTTTAATTTTCTTTTTATTGTGGATAATCTATCTACAGTGTAGCTTTGGTCCATTTGCCACATTTCAGGCTTGTCTCCGATGACTATTAGTCAGTGAGTAACAATGCTGTGCCCAGCTAGAGTTCGAACCCGGGTCTCTGGGGTAATAAGCTGTAATATTAACCACTGCTCAGCTACCAGAGACAGCTGGGACTACCCCATCATCATCTGTACTGAAGCTGCTCACCTATGTCTTATATTTTACACACCATGTCCGTACGGATGATTTATCTCTTGTGTAACCAATACAAACAAAGGTAGAACCTTCTACAACTATTTTCAACAATAGTATCATGGATGAATACTCTAAACAGTGTAGGCTACGAATGGTCACCTTGTTTAACTACAAATAATACAAAAGAGTTAATTCACAACCAACAAGGTTTTAGCTATTACAATAGTCATACCTACAAAGTATCCCTTATACATTATAAAAAATATACATAATATAACCTACACTGTCAAAGAGTGTAAAAAGTAAAGCCAACTCACCTGATAGGTATTATCAAAACTGTCATACATGAACCTTGTAATGAGTGAAGTTTTCCCCACTGAAAAATCAAATAAACACTTTAATGAAATGTTACAAATAAATTTACAATAATAGCTTGAATTAACAAATTTTTTTAACTATTTAACTGAGCATTTTGTTTTCTTTAAATTAGACTAATACTACGAATAATTACAAAGTAATATAATATTATGTTCAACAAATTAAAGACATTTTGGTAAGTCCAAATTTTTCAACTTTATAATTAATTTAAAATCAAATTAGTTTTTTTTTAATTTTCTTCAGTAAAACATTTAAGGTAAATACATGGATTAAAATTCTTTATTGCCAGCATAAACTATGGGATAAATGACAAAGGTAATATTGTTACTGTGAAGTTTTTTATGTAATTTTTGCCTTTTTTATTATTAGATTGAAAAGATTAAAACGATAACTTACATTTATATAATTGAACATATCAAAAAAACTAAAAATTGTTCTTTAAACATACTTATAATTATTTACGTTGTAAACACTTAATTTCAACCTTCCTAAAACCAAAACTAAAGTGTTTTCCATAATGGAAATTTATTAAATAAGTAAATAAATAAAAATGCCTATCACAAATTGGTGGGCTCTTGCCACAAAGAGTGAGCTCTAAACCACTCTCACTAATTCTGTATTATACACTGTACACACAGTCTGTATTATATTACATTTACATTTTTTTTTATTATATTAGTCAAGTTAGAAATTTGATTAAAAACTTGATCTTTTTTTGTCTAACATAAAATGTGCAAAATCTGAAGATCCCATGATTCAAGAATTATCTATAGAGATTACAGCTTTCATATATATTTCATTGTCCGAGAGAACTGTCCACTAATCACAAGAATTTTATGAACTATAACCAGCAAATCAAATTTATTATCTTACTACATGTTTATAGATTATCCTATATCAATCAAATTTTAATCTCATTTGATATAGAACTGTACATTGAGTACTGTCACTGTGGTAATACTTAAGATTACTTTCTAACAATAACTGGGTTATAAATGATCAATCAGTGCTAATTTTAGCTTACATCATTTATTGGAAACTATAATATACATATACAACAATAATAAAAGTAGGGTAAAACAAAGGTAAATTAAACTATTCCAAAATCAGATATTAGAGTTAAAACATCATCTACAAAAAATTCATTTACAGAACAATAGGTTGTGTACATTAATACTGGTTCAATATTCTAGACAATATGCTTGGTTTATTAAAAAAATTCTGATATTTTTAAATTTGATTAAAAATTTTATAATTTTACAGAATTTCCACCACGTTTCTTCTTGTATGTCAACAAACTTTGTTGAAAACCTATTCTTACTCTTTACATAAAACTTGCACATTTCTAAAACAATTTCATGGCAAAATAAAAATATTTGCAGACTTAACGTAGTATTCATTAACTAGTTCATTATGTTAAATTCTTATTGATCTTTTCTGAAGTACAGAAATGTCAGCCTATTAAAAATATTCAATGTTGAGCCACGAAAAATAATGAAGCCATAGGACATTATATAGTAGTCTTGATAATTCGAGCCCCGGTAATCCAAGATTCCATGTAATCCGAGGCACCTTAGAGTATACAAAAATTGTAGATTGTTTATTTAATCAGTAAAGTAGTCCATGTCAATCCTGAGGTGAAGCACCTGAAATTTGTTTATGGCATGCTGTATACGAGTCGGTTGTGAGTTGTTTAGTGCTTTATTGAATTTTTGAGTAGTACGATCAGTGGGCAACAGCAACTGACTGCTCGGATGATTCACGCATTATGAAAAATAGATCAGTGTTGCTCTTTCTGCCACTTTAACCGGTTTGAGTTTATTCGCTATTGTTTTATGATTGTCAGGCGTTCAATTCAGTTGAGTAGTGCGTTTGTTATTTTTTTTATACGTGTATTGTCGCTAAGTGTGTGGATTACTTTTTGTGTCATTTTTGCGAACTATCTACATCGTTTCGACATCAGTGTACCTGATGAGACAATGAGAATGCCACTTCATCTTGATTACATTTGTTTGTAATCCAGGTGTCTCTGATGTCGAAATGATGTAGAAAGTTTCTTTTTTAGCTTCTTCATCGCCGATTATTTTGGATCTCAACAGATGGATGTTGATTCCAGATTCCAGGAGGTAAATCTGTCACAGTGTTAGACTTCAGACAGTGCAATAAGAGGAAGGTGAACTGGAGATGAACTTCACATTGTTGTAGAATCAACCCTTCCCACCATTGCTATACACTTCCAGTTTTTGTAAGAGGATTTTTCGGTTCATGCAATCAAATGCTTCAGACAAATTGCTATAGAAGAAAGTTTTTTGTAACAGTTTTCGTATATTAAAATTTGTCCAAAGGACTATGACATATTTTTTCAACTATTTTAATACATTTATATTCCTGAAAACAAGGTTAATATATAGAAAAGTTCAGATGTAACATCTCTCAAGTGATACACCATGTTAAAACTTGTTTTTTTAATGGGAAATAACCAAAAATAAAGATTATTGTACGCAACTCTACTCTCAAATAATCATTGTTATGACTATTGTTCATTTCAGTTTAATTTATTGTGACGACAAGGGCTCATTTCCTGCCATCTGAAATAGAGGGGAAGGTTAGTGTGTGATGCCTCGGTGATGAGTCAGTGAGTCATTGTATAGTTGCATCATGGGACTTCCCTCCTGCATCCATGCAGCCCCATCCCTCAGCTGAATACTGGTAGACTACTAAGGATGAGTTACAACTATTGAAGGAGCAGTATGTCACACTATAATGTTACATACAGTACCATTCAAATTATACCCAATAAGACAGTAATAACAAAGTTCCAAATTGTTAGCCCTAACCAAATTTATATTTACTAAATTTTAAATGCAATGATAAGCTGTTTTACCTCAAATTAAAGCTAACTTAAAATCAAGAATATTTTTTGTTTTCAGTATCCCCAACTATTTCAAAATGGTAGCCAAAATCTTAAAAAAAGCTTAAACTAAAAATTAATTACTACTATCTAGCTTCAATAAATAAGTAAAAAAATAGAATGATAAATAAGTACAAAAAGTTATAATTAAATAAAAATTCAGAGAAAAGTTTAAATTGTGCTATCTGAAAGGAGATTTGTGTAATTAATGTATGGTTTGTTGTAAATTTATTACACTTGTGATAGTTCTGTATTCAATTCAATTCAATATTTTTTACATTCAATGTTTTCTTGTATCCTAACTATTTCATAATGGCGTCCGGACAACATGTTTTTCAGTCTTATTGTTGAGATGTGATAAGAAATTCTGGAGTCATATGAATCTTTATTGCTAATAAACAATAAACAATTCCATATAATAGCATCAGCACATAAATGAATAATAATAATAAAAATAATAAAGATAATAAAGTAGGCTAATAATAAATACAAAACTAGTAGACATTGTAAAAAGTAATTCTGTGCTAATGTTGTTAAGTTTACATCTATATTAATCACAATGATTAAAAAATCCCGAACGTACAATGACATGAGATACCAACATCTGTTGCACCAAACTAGCAGATATCCCTCAACCCATCATGCACCAAATCTGAACTGGTAAAAGAGCCAAAACCATTTTTAGGATGATGATCCATGTATGGGAATATAGATGTTGTCATTTTCACAAAGATCACACTAGTGAAGTGACTGCAGTATAATAAGAGGCCACAACCACAAACAAATCATTGATACTTATAATTATCTAAACTACTGAAACCAAAATGTCTCACTGAATTACATTACGCTGAGGTGAACCTTATGAATGGCCAGCCCAAAGCCCAGATCTGACTCCATGGAATTTTTTTGTGGGGTTAAGTCAAAGAAGAATTGTACAAAACTAGGTCAAAAACCTTTTTTACTAGATCTCAAAAAACAGAGTGCAAGAAGCGTTAACAATACTTCCAGCACACATGCTGCAAGATTCAGTGGCAGATGTCCGACGGCGACTGAAGAAATGTGTTGTACGAGAATTTATCCCACAATGAACGAGAATTTATAGGGATAGAACCTAATGAATTAACCTTTCTTTTTATACCAGCCACAATTTTTACCATAAAAAATTAAATATTTGATTAAAAATATAATATGAGTATTGATTTATTAAACAGCCTTATTATAAGTCCATAATAAACCATTAAAAGAGAAATTGATAATTATAAAATGTTGACAAATTAGTTATAACGATGAAACTAAGGCAGTCTAGGGTGGATGACAAAAAGCTAATTTAAAATTTTCCTGAACTGATCCATGTTAGGTGGAGATCTGACATTAAGAAGTCCGATTTAACGAGATTGCAAAAATTAAACTAACTCACTACAAATGTAACATTTAGACTGATAAACTAATAAAATAATAAACTTGCTAATTAAAATTCTTATTATACAACCCAATTATTGGGTACTACTCACTCCTTATCTATTATTTGTTATTAAGCTATACATATATTATGTACATGTTATAAATATAAAAATTTAAAGATAATCTATACAAGTGCTTGTAACATGATCTGAGCTTGAATTTGGGTACTATCTATTTTTACGACAGAAGTGCTGGCAAGGCATCACCAAAACTGTTTTTAATGGCCATGGGCATTTCCGATCAGTACTTTTCCGACCTCAGATCACATTGGACAATCTAGAACGTGATCTGAGGTCGAAAATGTACTGATCAGAAAAGCCCCTGGGGCCACGCCCCACTTCTGGCATAAAAAGAAACATACCTTGAGATAATACCAAAATTCAAACTCAGATCATGTAATCACTTGTACAGGTAATCTTTAACTTTGGTACTACTAATAAAATATTTACTATAACCTAATCTTAACCTAATTATATCGCATAATAATATTCCATAGTTCAATATTTCCATTCCTAACCCCATTGCTTGCAAGAAATGGCCTCGGCCTTTACTGTTTACCTAGCAATCTAAAGCCAGAAAATTGTTATGAGAACATCAAATCATTCAACCCAGCTGTTTCTGAAACAACAGTATCGCAGTAATAGGTTACTACAGAAAAACCAGTTACTGACACTAATACTGCCCACAGGTAATAATCGCAAGAACAATAGTTAAATACATGCTTTATTTGTGTGACAAGGTATCAGACATGTTTGTCTTTCAAAGTAGTTAAAAGTCTGTTTATATTGTACTAATTTGTTTGTTATATTTCATAAATACACGTAAAACAGTTTGTATATTCACTAAAACATTAATTTTTATACCTACTTTAATTTGAAATACCTATAACGTAATTTTATCGAGGATTCTTTACTCATGAATATTGATGATTTGATAATCATGAATATCGATCATTCAAATGTTGGACGCTTATTATACCGCAGCCATAAATACTAGGCCTAGCTCATTGAATAATTTTATTTTTTAAGTTACCAGTTTTGGTATACAGATGATAAAAATGATGTTTCATGTTTTAGTTTTTATGTTGGATACCAATAGACTTATTTTAATACATTCAAGATTCTGATTTTTTGGGTGCCCATACAAGCTTCAACCATCTGAAGTTTATCTTACACTCACAGTCTGTAAGTGGAATTTCTGTATCATAGCAGTTACAATAATGTTGGCTTTTACATTAATAATGTAACATATCCTTTCCAACATAAAATATTTTACAGCTAACATGTTATTTCCATTACATAGTGATTAAATAGTCCCATAACAATTTCCAATTAGTCCTCCAACTTTCTCTGTTTCAACAAAATAGGCTTTGTTATAGATTTTAAAGGTATCCCAAATCAAATTGAATTTCTGCTATAATTATTCTGTTTTCCTTCCTAATCCTAAATGATTTAATAGTAATTTGAGATAAAACAAAACATAATGAAAATTAAAATCTACAAAATGAAATGAAAATAAGAAATTTTACCACTTTGTTCTCCTAAGAACACCAGTTTGAATTTTCTGAGAGGATTTCCGAAATCCCCAGAAGAAGACATCTTGACACACTCTTTTAATATATTGCCAAATGGAAACGTTTAGAGCATTTGTAACAATTTAGAGCACTAATTAACTATAATTAAATATTACTATTATATGTAAAGCAAAGAAAATGACAGTGACAGAATCAATCTTATCACAGAGTTTTGGCCACGTTTGCCAAATGCTAAGCCTGAAAATGCACATGCCTTTGAAGTAAAATTGTCACATATATGTACTATATGAAAAGTAAATTTTTATAATAATATACTTACTTAAAACTAGCAGGTGAAAGTCATGGTTTTAATTATATTATATGAAGACTAATTCATAAAAAAGTCATTTATATTAACAATTTCAATGTAACTCACATATGTTTACAGGCGTTGACTGTCAACAAAAATGCAGGCCTGAATTATGTGTTATTATTGTATTTGACAATACATTTTGTTACGCTTGATTATATTCCCCCTTGTTTTTATTTTGTATTTTACTTTACGCTTAGTGTGTTAATTATTTGTCATTTATCATATAATATAATTATTTGAAATTCCATTTGAAAGAACAAATTAATAACGTATAATGTTAATTGAAATATCTTGCAAATAACAAATCTGACGACCGCATTAGAAGTATATTAATAAATAATAATGAATACGCTGCTGAAGCTAAAAAAATATCTCTTCTAACTATCAAGATGATCTGTTTATTTTCAATTTTTCTATTATTTAGCTTTAAGCTGTACTTCGAGATGCTCTGTTTTGCAATTTGTGACCTCACGTGAATCTAATCCGCCAAATTTTGGGTAAGAACCGTGAGCTTATCCATTAGTTTAGGGAATTGAGAATGCGTACTGTAGCCACCCTAGTATTGCAAGATGGAGGGCCTATATTTTTAAAGTGTATGTGAGAACTTCCTCACAAAGGCAGTTACAAGTGTAGATAATTGCATAGAAAGTTAATCGATCCCTCTATTTCACGAATAAGCCTCTTGTATCTGTACATTACATACTGTTTGTGTGCAAAGAGGGTACCCTATCGGGAGGTTCCGATCGCTGACCTCATGGCACTACTCAATCTGAAATCTCTCGAAGAAAGAAGACGTAGTACAGATTTTATTATTATGTATAAGTTGACTGACAATTTGAGCTACACTCTTACGGTTTTGGATCAACTTTCATCTTCCTTCAAGAACCAGATCCACAGACTGCTCTCCAGACTACACCACCGTCCAGTTACGATGCCAAACAGTTTTCTGGTTAGACTTTATGGATAGAGAAATTTCATACCTGCAGTGGCTGACTTCGTTTCCTGATTGTGCTGGTAAGTTCATAAGAGAATGTTCATTTGTAGTGATCAACTGATGGTCCCAAGGTGTAAGAGTTTGTCGTTTTAGTCCAGATTTCTTTTGATTTATTTGTTAAAATCTCATCACTGAAGTCATCCGCTTGTTTGTTTTTATGATTGCTATGAACATTATTTTCTGTTACCATTGTTATATTTCCTGTACCTATTTACAATGTTGTTATACTGATAAATATGTGTAAATGATTTATTATATAATTAGTTAATTTAATAAAATAAGATGGTACTACTATTTCCAATAAAACATATGCTATGTTATTAAGTACAATGTATGTCATTTAACTATACATCGCTACGTGTTGTCATTAATGTATAAATGGTGAAATCCGTTTATAAACCCTTTCCAATAATTAATACCAAAATATTGGAATTAGGGTAGCAAAATAAATGTCACAAAATTATAAGTTTTACTCAAATTTGAACTTCACAGCCAGTTAAGGAATTATCTATATTATTAACGTAGACATAATGACAGGGCAATTTAAATGACTCATTTAAAATTAATTGTGTATCAGCACAAATATTCCAAGTTGAAAGTTAAGCTGTAAAATATTTATTTTGTAGACGTTTGTTTAGCTTTCCAGTTAGAATGGCTGTTTTCTATTATTTAACATGTTATGACCATTCATTTGCCGACATGAATAACTTAACTTAAATCTGGTTGAATATAAATATTAATGGTAATCTAAACGAATAACAAGAAACTTTTTAGTGCGACACTCGCATTTGTGAAATTTTGAAAATTTTGCACAAGACAAATTATAATGTTATCCATTATTCTACTAAACTACCGTATTTTGATGGATTCTTAGCATGTGAAGAATTTTTTAAAATTGTTTTAATAATTTTGTATTATGACTAATCATCAATAACACTTTTGCATTGTAATGGCAATTTGTCAAAATATACACATTGCCTCTAACTTGCAAAAGGTTATAGCCTTGAGTGTTCGTCAAATTAAACATCTCCCACGTTGGGTGCTCTACAAATAATTTTATTTGACCACTTGGGTTTGTCATTTGCCACAACATGGTAAAGATTCAAATATACTCTTTTCCTACTTTTCAACTTTACCACGCAGAATGGGACGACCAGTTTTCCACACAAGAAAATCTAATCAACTTAAGAGTGCATGAGCAAAAAGCTCCTATTTTGCAAAAGTACAGTTTACTCAAACCGCCTAAATTTTAGTTGTATCTCTTAATCGTTGTTTGGTCTACATTGGTCTTTGACAATAGATGACGTAACGTAGTCTCTGAGTTCATTGATCCCTGTACCTAAAAGCCTTTCCTATAGCTTGTCCCCCTCTGTGTGTAAATAACTGAACACTACAGGAACAATTGATTGATAACAAAGTCAGGTTATAGGCAAATACTAACATTTAATGTGGAATTGTAATTAACTTCCCCTTCCCATGAAAAGAAACAGTGTGAAAGTGAAATAAAAAAAAAAATTAACACCCTCACCACAAATCAGTTAAATGCAATACATACAGTGAAAAGTGAAATAAATAGTAAGGGTTATATTTCAAAACATTCAAAGTGCGATAAAAACAGTGGAAAGTGAAATAAATAATAAAGACTATTGTGCTGCGTTGCCAATCGGGTGGTAATTACCACATTTTGTGGTAATTTTAAGGTCTCGGTGGTATTTCAGGTGGTAATTTTGCCCCGGTGGTAAATTGGTGGTAACTTTAAATTAATTAGGGAAAACAACGAACACTGAGAATTCCGCTTTTCAGGTAACCTGATTGATTTCCCATTCAACACATTCAATCGATATAATATTACAATATGTATTCAGATTGTTGTTGTTTTTAATACTCTATGCTAAGATAGAAATTGACGGTTGGCATAGTTAGTCTATGATAACAACAACACCAGGGATATTTAGTCTATGCTGTTAGTAATAGTGTTAGTGTTCTTCTTCTCTTGAATTTTGGTTTCTATTTTCTTATTTCTTCTAGTGAAGTTATTCAGTTGAGATAAGTTGATCAGTTTAATGGATGATAAGATTTCATAGCCGTGTGAGTTGGCTTTAGTTAAGTACGTTTTTCCAAGATACGTAAGATTTCAAGTTTTCTTTATCGTGGCATTTTAATCCGTGGACCTAGAAATAGTAAAGTATGTAGTGAAATTGTGTAGACTGTGGCCAAGGTATAGGCTACAAAAAATGTTGCAATATTTTTTCTCTCGGACTAGCCCATTATTTTTATTGTGTTCATGTCATAACTGTTAGTAGTGCTTGGCCAATCTTTTCCCCTTGGACCATTATTTTATAGTGCATATAACTTAAGAAACGTAGATCTCTTTTTTTTGCAATGCTATTTTTCTTCTTGGACTATTATTTTTAGAGTGTAGATGACACTTTTGAGAGCTAGCTTTGCTGCTTTAAGTTCATACAAATCATTTGTTTTGTAAATATGATTAGGGGCCTATAGCTAGGTAACGACCTAGTCCTATTTATGCTTTGGTAATACCTACTACTAGCCTATCTGCTCTGCTTCATAATTGTTTTCCCTAAGCTTAACTAAACATCACCTAACTATAGTTAGTGTTGGCCTAATAATTTACATTTTTCCATTTACAATCCATCTAACTTTGAACTTAGCTTTATTGACATGAATCTCTAATTGGACTAACTTAAGTTTACTAAGATGGATAAGTTTATTATTAAAGGGTAGGCCTAAGCCTAAGAAAGATGAAGATGAGAAAAAAGACAAAGATGATGAAAGTAGACAGAGCAAGTCGTTTGTAGAAAGCTCACATGGTGAATCGAGCAAAAAATCTATTTGGCCTAGTTCAATGTCTCTTGCAATCCCAATGGAGTACGAAGACTTAGGAATAGATCCAGATGATCCAGAACCATTAGGTCAAAGCTTCTAGTGAGGAGGACCAGGTTAATATTGCTGCTAGTAGCAAGGAAACTGAGCTTTGATACAGACCTAGCCGTACACTCAACTTCAAATACCACCCAAACCAAAAACTGCTGCTAGGCCTAAAATTGTGTCTAGGTTTTACCCATACTGCCACCATTAGGCCTAGTAAAAAAGAAAGAAAATTCCAATTCAAACTGGTTGAATGACCCCCAGTTCAAAAACTGGCTACAAAAAAAAGTCAAAGAAAGAACCGGACAAGACATGGCATATTGTAGTGTCTGTGATGCAGTCATGGGGGGCGCATAAAACAGAGATTGTGCGTCATGGAAAGTCCCTCAAGCACCTAAAATTAATCAAGGAGATAGCCACTAACAAAGACTTAAAAAAAAATTGTTCAAAGAACTACAACAGATAAAAGTGTCAAACGAGCAGAATTAAAATTAGCCGGCCTAATTGCAACCAACAACCTGCCCTTTCGCTGATGGATACATTGATTCCGCCTGTGCAAATCGGTCTTTCCGGACTCAGAAATTGCTGCTAAACTGTGTATGAAACGCACTAAAACAACAACTGTGATTAAAAAAGCCTTAGGTCCCGCATTCATGGAATTGATTTACCAAAAACTAAGGGCACCAGGATCGTTTTTCTCCTTGATCAGGGATGAGACAAACGGATCAGGCATCGGTTAATCAATGTGCCCTCACAGTCTATCTATTGATGATGTAACTGGAACGCCAAAAACTAATTTATTTGACATGTGTTTGAAGTCAAATCTAGCACTGCTGATGAATTATTCACTGGTATGATGAACTCCGCTGAAATCAAAAAATACCCATTACCCATTGAAAACTTAGTGGGATTTAGTTCTGACACATGTAATGTGATGGTGGGGCAGCATCATTCGGTTTTTTTCACTTTTGAAAATAGAAATCCCCTCACATTGCATGTGTCAAGTGTTCTTGCCACATGATTCCACCAGGCGGCAAGTAAAGCATGTAATGAAGTTACAAAGACAGTGGAGGATTTGGCTCCGAAATCTTGGGGCTCACTTCAGCAGAAGTTTTGGGAGACAGTCTGCCTTTGTACAGTTCCAAGAGTTTTTTCAAGAGGAAAATCCACAAAATATACTATCACCAGCAGTAACAGAGTTGGCTGTCATTAAAATCTTGCGTTGACAGAGTGATTGAACAATTTCAACCGTTTGAAGGCCTACCTGCTGACCGCTTCTGTCGAAGACCCGTCAAACACAGTGGATAGCATGTTAGCTGCTATGAACAACCAATTTATCTACTTATACTTGGAGTTTATGTCTTATGTTCTTGGTATGCTAACAGATTTTAATGTAATGTTCCAATCCGAAACACACCACTTCTCCATAGATTGCGACCAGAGGTTCACAAGATGCTTCAAGATCTGTGTACAAACTACATGGACTTAAAACTACATTAAAAATACACCCATCATGGTCCATTGAGCATTCAAACCCCCGTCATTTCCTGCAATTAGAACAAATATATTTAGGCATTCAGGTCAACAGAAACATTTAATGAATTAAAGAAAAATGCAGAAAAGAAAGATATTGAAGTTTTCTTAAAAAGTATTTTAAGCTTCTATGTGGAATTGGTCACACAAATCAAATCTAGATTTGATTTTTTCTGATGAAGTTTTTGATGTCCTCAGTGTCTTGGAGCCAAAAAGTGCCCAAACCTTCAAAGTAAGGTCTTTGGCTCATGTCATTAACAGATTTCCCGTTCTGAAGAAAGTTGTTGATGTCCCAAAAACTCGACAATCAGTGGAAAAGTCATGCTTTGCTAGACTTCAAAGAGCATAAACTTGATGCAAATGAGTCTGCTATGCAATATTGGAAGGCTGTATTCAGTCTAAAGACAGTCGCTGGAGATGCTATGTTTACAGAAATACAAAAAGTGTTTAACTTACTTTTTATACTGCCATTTTCAAAATTCATCTGTCGAACGAATATTCAGTGAACTGAAGCATTGCAAAACCAATGACAGAAACAAATTGAAAAACAGAAACAGTCGTTTCATTGATGGGTACAAGGGAAGGAATCCGAAATAGCGGTGGATGTGTTTAAATTTGAAACCTACCAAGGAAATGCTCACAAGAAATATATGGCAATAAGAAATTAGGCCTTATTATTATTATTTGGCTTTTAAAAAACTAAAACTGTGTTAATATAGCCAAATATATTGTGATTCATATTTTTGGTCATCAAGTGATATATTGTGAAATATAAATTTTGTGTGTATATTATATATATATATATATTTATATATAAATAAATATTTGAACCTGAGTTATAGAGTAGGCTAAACACTCATGGTAATGCTAGCCTTCTAAGGTTTTTAATTTCAAGACTATGTGTGCCTAGCACTTTGCCTGACATTAAAAAATTGTGGTTAACACATTTAAAAACAGTGATCTAGTGTTAATTTTTTCCATAAAGCTACAAGTTGAGTTAAAGGAAAAAAGTGGATTTTTTAGAACAACACATAACAGTTCATGTGAATTTATCATACAAATTTATTAAACTGTACATCAGTAAACAACCTATTTTGGAGGTAGGATATCATGAAAGAGTGTTGTAAGTATTTTTGCTTAACCTTGCATGTTTGGTTTTGGTAGGCCTTTCCTAAAATAATACTTTGTAGGCCTATAGTATGTTCAAACCTAAAGCCTGTGCTTAGCTGGTTGACAGTGAGATTTTAGAAGTCATTTACATATTATATTCCTTTACTCCTTCTTTGAATCACAGCAGGATTGCATGATTAATGTCTGCTTTATCAGTTTACAAGTTTTCTATTTAAAAACTTTGGCATGGATCCAAGCTCATTGAAAGTTAAATTTGTTTTTCTGAAACTAACTTTTTCATGCAAATTGTCTCTGTAAAAAAAGTAAAAAGTTTAATTTTTTTACAATATAAGTTATGATATTATGCTCTAAAATCAACCATATTCAATGCAATAAAAAATCCTGCTCGTTAAGCCAATTTAAGAGTGTCTAACCTAGAAAACCTGGAAAAGTCAGGGAATTTTATATGTTCAGTTTGGTAGACACCCTGCATTTACAAATATAGACTGTCATACGATGTCGATAACACACTTTAGTAGCCTAAATATACTTTTAAAGCAAGGTGGTAATTTGGGCTCATAGGTGGTATTTTTTTCAGGTACTGGTGGGAATTTTCCAAAAGATGGATTGGCAACACTGCTATTGTGGTTCCATGCCCATATGGTAGCAGAACCAGCTACATTTTGGTAGCTAAGAAAGAAAGAAAGAAAGAAAAAGGTTCAGATTTGTGTTGTGGGCTGTCGTCGGTTGGTCCAGTAATTTTGTTTCTTTTTCTTCTTCGTTATAAGCAGTTTTGTGGTGTTAATGATTTCTCTTAGGATTAATAGTAAATAAGTTAGTGAAGTGACGATATTATTTATTAAAAATAGTTTAAGTTGAATGTAAAGTTTGTTATTCATGGCTACCTCAAAGTCAGCTAACACCTACAACAGACAGAATTGGGAAGATGCAGTGAGTGTTTCTGAAATTTTATTATTCCGTTGATTGTAATTCTAATTGACTATAATTATTAGATTTATTCCTTAATTTTATTTAGTTCTAATTTTAGTTTTGTGGTAGAAGAAACTCATAAAGAGGAATAAGAATAACGATTAGTCTTACGTCATGGAATAAAAAACGTATTGCATGAAAATTAACCTCACTTATTTTGAAGATTCCTAATAGGCTTGCATGTTTAGTCCAAATCACCATATCTTTTTAAAAATAGTTATATATTTCATATGTAGGGGCAATTATAATTGTTTTACAGGAAGCTGTATGTATTTCATATAAAACAACATAACCTATATTCTGTTGTGTTGTGATAAGCACAACCTCTTTGTCTGTGATGAACTATTTTGTTGTTTTGTTATGAAACTTTCATCAGCAAAAAGTCTTTCATAATTCAATGAAGTTTATTAAAGTGAAAAACATTTTGGCACTTTTTCAATAAATTCATCAAATGAAAATTTCTGAAATATAGGCCCACCCTTAATGTGTGTTTTTTTTTTTTTATTAAACTGCACAGTTTAGGATTTTGCGGCATTGTATTAAACTACATCCCTTTATTTTAAACAACTTTTTTGAATTTGAATTGGATGCTTTATTGATTATTATGATCTAGGTGGTATTATCACTGTTATTTCAGAGCGGTCCACTGATCAGTTTGGAATGAGCTAAATCCTTGTCCATGTCATGATCATGGTTCATATGATTGTAATAATCTCCTTCACATGTTCCTGTAGATTATGCAAGAGAAACCTCATTTCACCATCTGTGTAACAGCATTATGGCCCTCTCTAGCCTTTTTCTATTTTCTTTTAAAAGCCTTAAAGGCTGTCGTCATATGAAGGGATAATTAATACAGGGTTTGTCCGGAAAGTAATAGGACTGAGTCAATTAAAAAAAATGTATTGAGCAAATCGTTACAATTCTTTAAAAACTTTCAAGATAGGCTCCTTCTGCGTCGATGCAGCGCTGCCAGCGCGATTTCCAAGCATTGAAGGCGTCACAGAAGCCATTCTCCGGAATAGCCTTGAGAGCCGCGGTACAAGCTGCTTATATCTCCTCTGTCGTCTCAAAATGCTTGCCTTTTTAGGCGAGAAAACAAAAAAAGTCTGGGGGGGGCCACATCTGGGCTGTAGGGCGGCTGTGGAAGAGTTGGGATGCCGGCCTTGGTCAGGTAGCTATTCACAAGAAAGACAGTGTGAGCCGCAATTTCTGGTCGCCAGTGAGCACTTTTGGGACCATCTTCGCACACACTTTGCGCATGTTCAAATGCTCCGTCACAATTTCATGAACGACAGATTTCGGTAAATGTAACATCTGGGCAATTAAATGAATACTTAGTCGACAGTCTGAGTTCAAAACTTTGCGCACACGAGTCACATTGTCGGTGTTTGTCGAAGTCGAAGGTCTTCCAGCAAGGTCTTCATCAGCGACCTCTTCCCGGCCCTCCAAAAAGGCCTGGTGCCACCGAAACACACCACTTCTTGCTAAAGCAACATCTAGGTAAGCCTGCTTGATTATATCAAATGTCTCTGCTGCAGATTTACCGAGTTTCACACTGAATCTAATCGTGTACCTCTTCTCTAACGAACGCTGCATTTTCAGCTTGCACCACTCACAAAAACACGTCACTTGAAAATGCCTGTTCTGACTCTTCAGGTGCTCGGAGACAACTGACCAGCCGCTTGTTCGTTAGCTAGGAACACCCTCTACCGAATTCAGTCGTTGCGCGCGCACGCTCCGAAGTACAGTCTCGGCAAAAGAAAATCAGTCCTATTACTTTCCGGACAAACCCTGTATGTAAGATTCACACTAGGAAAGTCCTCTGCTCATATGCTCGTTTTATACTGGGTAAATTGTTAATCCTTTCCATTCTAATGTCATCAGTTTCAATAACAATGTTCTTATTGTTTTCAGTTTTTTTTTCACTGAAAACCTACTGAGGCTAATATTTTTCAAAGATTACTCAACCCCAAACCCATCTCATAGGCCTAATTAATGTTGAACATGTGTTTTACAATGTAAGAGTTATAAGCCAACTGTCACTTTTGACATTCATGGTTGGTCCTTCTAACGATACGTTTGTTAAAGTTATATAGTTAAATTATTTTATTTTTTCTGTTGTAAGTTTCAGGAGTTGTGAGGGGTTCTGTTGTAACTTTGCCCTTCAGCAGAAGCATCCATGCCATGATTTTATTTTCAAAGTTAATTTCCTCAGTCATTGTCTTTGAAACACCAAAAGCAGCAGCAAAAAATCACAAGTATGAGTGAATAACTCAATTCGTAACTAATGAAATTGACTATTTACTCAATCTTAATATTAAACAACAGGTTACATACTAGATCGAGTAACCCACCTGTATGCAATTGCATGCATATGACACTTAAATCAATACTAACTTAGACAGAGAGTGTCTTTTAGAGAAGATAAACACATGATGAGTATACAGATTGCAACGGGCCAAACAGTCTGAGAATGTTCACAGAACAGTTCTTACATCAGGTGATCCACCTGTCCCCTGCAACAAACCGCTCGGCTGACTAGGGCCAAACCTTCAGCATGCGATCTGTAGACCTACAGTATAGTAATTTCTTACCAATTACATACAAATTGACCTGATGTAATTTTGTTTCAGGAATTCCCAATTCTGTGCCAGACATGTCTTGGAGATAATCCGTACATCAGAATGGTGAGAATTAGACCGAACAAACATTAATCTTAAATAACTTTTTGATGAATTAGTACAGTAATACCAAGTCAAATATGTAAGATTACCTAGTCTAGTACTGTTACAAAATGAGGATTGTTATGATTTAGTTTAATCCATGACTAAAAAATTAACAGGTGAAGCACATTATTAACTTTATTCATTTTGATTATTTCTCTAGGTTGTATAACATGTTTTTAAATTTTTTGTTTTCATAACATTTTTTAAATTAAAATTATTGTCTATGGTATTTAGTTGTTTTAGTAGATAAATCAAACAAAGTGTTTAAAATTATGTGACTCCTCATTGATCTTTCACAGGCACTTTAATCACTAAAAATCCCAATATCTTTAGTGGCAACAATTTAATATCTTTGGAGTTCTAACATATTTGCTACCTACTACCTTTATTTTACTTTTAAAACAGACTAATTTTTTGTATTTATGATAAAATGATTTTTACTACAGATCAAAATTATATATGCACATATGCATGATGTTCTGCACGTATACTACAGCATGATGTAACACATATGTTATATACACGCTTTCTGTTATTAAATAGGTTTTATCAGTCGGTCTATTTTTTTGTCCTCATTATTGGGAATGTGTCACATATATAAGTACATTTCTTTTTCCCAATATAGGTCTCTTTGTTTTTATTGGCGGATTGTATTAATAAACGTGCTTTTCTGTTATAGTATTTATAAAATTTGTTAGTAAGGAACAAAAAAATGTACTCATCTTTTGGTTTTGATTTATTCACAATAATTTTCATGTTTACTCCTTATTATGGCTATTACTTTACTTTTACTCAGTAGGCCTGTCTATATCTCCTGTGTGTTTAACTTATAACATAAACATGTTTCTATGTCTTTATTACGTACTATTACAAATGTGTAACAGTTTGGAAAAAAGACATTTTTTACACAATCACAGATTTATGAAGGTTAAACTTCAACAGATTATTATAAGTAGACAGTTCTAATTTAAATTAATAGTGACAGAGAAACAACCTTAAGAAGATCTCAACAAAAATTGCAGTGCCACATTACATCTGCTATGTGGCTTTTAAGGCTTAAAAATTATAACAAAATGATTTCTAGATCCTTAATTGAGTCAGACTGGTTTAACAACTACCCCTCCAGTTGGTAGCCAATATTATAGGATATGCTGAACAGTGGGATGATGCAATGGTAGATTTGGAAGTGTTGATGCCATGCCAATCATTCTGCAGACACCGGACTTTCTCCCTGCCCTAGGTAAATTCCTGGTTGATGGGACTTTGTGTCATTTTATAAATTATTTAATAAACTTTAAAGAGTTTAATATTAATCGGTAATGTCTGCGCACTTTTTTAACAAAAAATTAAAAATTTTATTTCTATACAGGAAGTACTGGATGGATTACGTCTATATACATACCAAACTTGGTAAAAGTTAGTCAATTCATCAGGTCATGAATAATTTTTACTGAACCAAATATTTGAAGTTTTGCAAAATTACAATATTTTTTCATATTACGTACTACGTTTGGCGAAAAGGATCCGTAGTAAATTTGTAACATGAAAAACATTTTTAATTTTAAAAGTTATTTTTTCTAATATAAAAAAATCCTATTTGATCAGTTATATTAACTTGTATTCTTCTGCAATATGTAATGTTAACAGTGTATTCCTTTGTTTTAGACCAAAGAAAAATATGGCAAGGAATGCAAGATTTGTTCAAGACCTTTTACAGTTTTTCGATGGTGTCCAGGTGCAAGGATGCGCTTTAAAAAGACCGAAGTCTGTCAGACATGTTCTCGACTTAAAAAATGTTTGCCAGACTTGTCTTTTGGATCTGGAGTATGGACTGCCCATACAAGTGCGTGACACAGCGCTGCGCATCAAGGATGATCTCCCGAGGTCTGAGGTCAACAAGGAGTATTACATACAAAACATGGATAATGAGGTAACATGTTCCAGCAATATAAGTTATTATTAATAAATTATAGAATGTAAAATACGAGGGAGAAAACATCTAATAGTGCTATATATGTATATAAAATAATATAGGTATCTTTATTTTGTTGTTTATTTGGTTCAAATGCAGAAAATATTGACAAAGGTAGCTATTACATGGTTTTCAATTTCTTTCCAAGTGTTGTAAAATATGTGTTTTTCAATTAAAAATCATAACAAATTTGTGATTACTTAGAGTTATAGTATTCAGTAAAATAAGTATTTTTGGCTCTTGAATCTTTTTTAAATGTGTTTTTCTAAGATAAAATGGATTTCTTTTTTATGTAAGTAAGTGATGTATTATAAATTTCATATTTTTATTCGTTTCATGTAATATTTTTGGAGCTAAAGAATTTAGTCTTGTACAAAACATCATTAATTTTTAAAATAAAATAAGTTATTACCTGTAAGTTCCAAAAAAATAAGGAACTTACAAGCAATGATATAAAAAGTGCACTATGGCCTGAAATGGATCCAGAAAATTTAAGTTTTGTTGTGCCCAAAGGGTTAAAATTGTTATGGAAACAATAACATAATTTATTACTCCATAACAAGTTTATTACTGTGTATTAATTATATTTTATTTTTTAATGCTGATATTTATAACTTATGGCCATCCAGACCTAGTCTTAGATGGTCACATCAGAATCAGTAATTGCTTTATTCATAAGTTTGTATAACAGTGAATAGTGTGTCTTGAATACTAATACTATGAATTTGTTATACAACTAAGGCTAAAACAATGTTTGCATTTTTTTAGGTAATACAATTTCATTTAAATTCAAATTAGATGCCGCGATATATAAGGGGATACCATACAATATATTTTGAGTGCACAAGGACAAAATAAATTTGTTTAATTGTGATTTCATCACAGGATCATTGCCATGTGAAATCAACCAATGGTCTGGACCTTGACCTCTCAGATTTTTTGTAAAAGAATTGTACCTACCCAGACTAGATAAAATGCTAAATTTGACATTTTTCTGCCTTGTGGTTTTTGAGTGACAGGCTTTTTTAAAAATTCACAAAAAGGCAGTTTTTGGTCATGACTCACTTTTTTCTGAACAGCGTAGCTAAAAAACTAAAGCTAAAGAGATGAAATCTATGGCTTTCTGTTCCATTGAAATGCTTTAATTTTAATTTTGTTTTAAATTTAAGTTCAGGGTATGCAAATTTAAAAATTGTTGAATATTGGATAATTCGATAATTGCTAATAATTCAATTTCTTCCTGGAAATTACCTGGTATTTTCATATCTGCATTCAAAAATAAGTTATTTTGAGGAACAGCAGACAAACCGTATAGGACTCCTTTAATGTAAAATAAGAGAATGGAAAAGAAGAGGACCAAGAATTCATCCTTGTGGAACTCCTGCAACGCATTGCTGTAAGGATGCATGTTCTATTGTAGTTCAAAATATTGGTTCTCAGAAAAATGTTTCAACTGTAATTCTACAGTAATTAATTTTGTGATGTTTACAGCTGGGCAAGGTTGATAGTACAACCCCGGCCGGCACTATTGGAAAGACGCAGGCTGCCAGTGACATGCTGATGAAGTTGGCTCGGACCACTCCGTACTACAAGCGTAACAGGCCTCACATCTGTTCCTTCTGGGTAAAGGGCGAGTGTCGGAGAGGAGAAGAGTGTCCTTATCGTCACGAGAAGCCTACAGATCCTGACGATCCCCTGGCTGACCAGAACATCAAGGACAGGTATTTAGACATCATTACATCATATTTTATGCCTTGGCTTTAATCTTTTTTTGATAAGAAATTTAATGGAAACATCATTGAAAGGTTACAATAATATGTAACTCGCTGAAGATGAAGGTTACTTCAGATATAATGATTCCTTTTATCTGAAGTATGTTCAGGAAGGTGCCTTTTATGGTAAAGTAAGTTCTATTGACAAAAATGTAAAAATACAAATTTTTGGACATAACAAATGTATTTTTTTTTTAGATTAATCCGAAAATATAAAAATTAACAATAATACAAAGTTTTCCTTAAAAACTATTTAAATATATTTAAAACAACAAAACGAACATAAACTAACATTTATAGTTTTTGTCAAACTTGCCAATTATGAGTTAACACTAATTTAATACTTAAAACGTTAGGTTTGCATGTAAAATAATTTAAATGAAAATACATTTTAATTTTGTAATTAACATAAACCTATATTAATTAGCACTGTGTTTTTTATGTAGTTTTTTGTCAAACGTGTAGCGTAGGAGGGCTATATTAAAAATCCAAATTTTAATTAAAATCTAAAAAGCACAACCAAGTATTACTGCTGATTTTCAAGCAGAAGTGTCAGTTTTAGACCATATTATAATTATAATTAGATTTACAATGCAAGTTGTGTTATAAACTATTATGCCAATGGGTTAAAAATGCAAACCAGTATGTATAAATCACAGTGAAACAATGTAATAGTATGCTTATGCCTCTGACATATTAACGTAACATGGTTTTCTTTTTCAGATATTACGGAGTAAATGATCCAGTGGCTGAAAAACTTATGAGGAGAGCTTCTGCTATGCCTAAGCTAGAGGTTCCGGAAGACAAAAGTATCACAACCCTTTATATCGGTAACCTAGGAGAAAGAATTGGAGAAAAAGAATTAAGGTGGGTTTTTATTTTACTTGGAAACAAAAGTTATATTTCAAAAATATGTGCTTAACTAATCACCTGTACACATTTCCTTTATTTTAAACACTTCAGGATCAACAAGTGATCTACCGCCTCCTTGTCCAGTATTTGTAACTTCTCATAATCGGACAGAATACATTTTATACTTAGTATTTGTTGATCAAATCCAATATCATTCTCTGCATTCATTTCTCATACAATATGACTTGTGTTTACTCTATGCCAAGGTATTGAAACTGTGGTATGTTGTCTGATTTTGTTCAGTTACTCAAGAGTTCAAGTTTGTCCAAAAATGTTTAGTTTGTCCCCATTTCTGTCACCGGCGTAGTAGAAGCATGCTGGACCTTTAACCCAGAGGTCCGTGGATCGGAACACGGTCTGCTACCATTATTGTAACATGAGGAGGTTTTATTTATCTATCAAATTTAAAATCCAAATTTGTTAAAAGTTAATTTATCTTAAAAGGGTTATTAATTTTATTAAAAATTAATATCGTTTTATGTTTCTAAAGTGTGTTAATGTAATACATGTTAATAGTTTAGTGTATTTTATTTGTCCTTTACAGCCTTAAAGAAATTATAACTCAGTATGTATGGAAAGGATATAGCAGAATATAATATGTCACTATATTTTATTTAATATTGATTTTAAGTTTGTTGTCAAATGTATTTCTCTAATTTTCGAGATCATTAAGTTAGTAGTGAAAGAAAACCTTTTACATGGATATAAATAATAGACATTTTAACAGAAATGCATACAAATAAGGTAAGACTGAAAAGATTGTACTAATCTGGGTGCGTTTTGTTACAGGGATCACTTTTATCAATACGGAGAGATAAGGAGTATAACTCACGTTGCCCGCCAGCAATGTGCCTTCATTCAGTTCACACAGCGGTCGGCAGCTGAGTTAGCTGCAGAGAGAACTTTTAACAAACTGATTCTGGGCGGACGTCGCATGAACATCAAGTGGGGACGCTCACAAGGGCGACAGAACTCTTCGTCTTCTGCTGCGGACAATGCAGAGATCCTGGAACCAGTTCCTGGGCTGCCGGGTGCCTTACCCCCTCCACCGACCGATTTACAAGACAATTTTTTCAATTTGGCCCAATCGGAAATCATTCCTCACCCTCCCCCTCCACCTTTTCTCCCCCCTCCGATGCTTCCCCTTCCTCCGATGCCCCGTCCTCCCACTGGGTTACGTCCTGCAGGGCCACCCCCTCCTTTCTTCTTCCCTCCTCATATGCGTTTACCGCTTCGGGCTCCTATATTTGCCCCACAGCCGCCGCTCTGCCCGCCTGGGACGGCACCGCCCCTTCCGCCTGAGCCGACTCCTCTGGCCCCTCCTGGCACGATACCTATACACTATCCATCTCAGGATCCATCCCGCCTGGGAGCGCCTCAGAAGAGTTCCGTTGAATAGTTGTAAACAAAATTCACTGTGAACTGGCAAATCTAAAATGTAAGTGTGACATCAATAAATGAATCAATTCTCTTCATCAATATACTTGTGTATTATTCTCCCACTATTATATTTGTTGCACTTGAGCATGTTAACGTATATTGATGTTCAAACGTTATTACACCATACATTAGTAAATAAAAACTAATATGACCAACATTTAGTTGCAAATTTTGTTGGAAAGAAAAGGACGTAAAATTAGTAATTTATTTATTAATAAGGCTTTAAATATATTATGTCAAGTTTCAATTTTAACATTATTTCATAAATATAGGTTGTTCCTTTTTAGTACCAATGTCCGGGTAACTGGACGTTTCTTAAGAACTTGTGTAAAATAGAATTTGGTTATTTTTATTTTAAGGAGATTTTTGAGTTTACAATGTTAATATACATACAAGGGCTATTCAGAAAGTAAGGAATGTTTCCACCTGACATGAACGAGACGAGTGAACATCCAACCATTGGGACTGACGATCTGGTCACCAGAGTTGACGTAAACATTCGTGAAAACCGCGGTTTCATAATAACCGACCTTTTTATTGATTTTCTGAAGCATGGTGCAACAATAAACTATTGAACTTGTTCAACTGGGAAGTTTTTCCTTATCCTCCCTACAGTCCTTATCTTGCACAAGTGATTTTCACTTGTTCCCAAAAATAAACACCTGGCTAGCAACACAGCGTTTAGACAACGATGAGGAGCTTCAGGTCCATGTCACTGACATCACAGGTGGCAGAATTCTATGGTAAAGGAATTTCAAAGCTTGTCCACTGCTATGATAAATGCCTGAATTTGTATGGTGATTATCTAGAAAAGTAGTATTTTAGTCCCTGTTTCACATGTATATAATAAAATGTTTTTCTTGTACTTTTTTTAATACCAAATGTTCCTTACTTTCTGAATAGCCCTCATATCTTTTTACAAAACAAAATTGGTCAAGTTTTAACATTTTTTTTAGTCACTGTATATAAATCGCTAAACATGACTCTTTGCGACTTATAAATAAAATTGGTTTTCTTTCTTTTCCCTCCTTTGTTGGGTACCAACAGCACTGCACACAGAATTGTTTTTCTGCATACATTTCAGGGTACCAAAGCCTCTTGAATAAATAAAATAATTAATAATTTAAAATAATATAATCTATTGAATATTATAAATTAGGCCATATTTCAACTAAACCAGTTGTTTATGAAAGCCAAAAGTTATTTAATTAATAAATAATAAATATTTACTAAATGAAAATAAATTAGAAAATTGGCATTATTTCAAATCAACCATCCTAATACTTTTGATGTAGGTACTCAAAAGGTTAAATAAACTACCATGTTAAAATGTGTTAATCATAGTGATCTTTGTAATGTAGTTAATGTGACTAAAATCAGATAATGGACAGCTTTAGGGTTGAATATAAAAAAGACAAGATTGAATTGGTCTTCAATTTAATGAAATAATATAACTTCAATTTAACAATATAAATATAACAAAAATCCATGTCAATATACAAACATTTTAAAATTATGTAAATATAACCAATAAATAATATGTTTAAGGTTTCAATACTTCACTTACATAAATATCTCATCTCGTTATGTATTTGATTATGTACACTGAATTAAATACAAGTACTCTATCTAGATATCATGTATATTTACAAATTTCTATATAAATGTATACACTTGTACTACTAATGTTTAATTCATTATCGGTTAAAATATAAATGGCAGTTATTTTATTTATTGATACAATTTATTTAAACTACAAGTAATTTTGGTTTGAATACTGTAGGTTTCCTGAGACGTGTTTATTTAGGCTTGGGCTTTTTCCTCCTGTCCGTTGTACTGAATCTTCTACTCGAATCGGCAACTGATTTTTTTTCTAGCCTACTTCCGGATCGCCACGGGACCAGAGGCTCTTCAGATCTTGAAACTTTCCATTTTGATTTATTGTCATCTGATACTTTGATTCTCTTTGAATTTTTCTTATTAAGAATTTCGTCGGACACAGGTTTATTCCTACGCAGAACCTGGCTTGCTAGTATAGCTGCGCACTTGGTCCGGACCTTCAGGACAACCGGCAAATTTCTGGACCGGCTGCTCCCGACGGTGTTTTCCTTGGGAGGTTTCACATCGACTATAGGAGTTAGCCTTATACCAAATCGTACCTGAAAAAGGTGAACGTTACAACAAAAATTACTAACACAATAATTACTGTTCACAATACTAATTCTCCTACAGCAAGTCAAAATATTAACAATTAGTGGTTTTGTCAACACATTCACTGCAATAGAAAACGCAGACAAGAAAAGATCAAAAGGACAAAGAATGTGAAAACCCATTTGCCCTTTAGTGAAATCAACCTGGGTTAAAGCCTTTAAAGTTAATTTTAATGTAAGAGGGTGAGCCACAACTGTACTGAACCATTTATAATGAACAAAATGTGTATCAAGGAGCAAATTTCAACTCAGTAATCAATTTTCAGTTATGACAATTAGAAAAGTATATTTACTAGGAAATAATTTCTGTGCTTTGTTTTCTAGCAAATCAGAGCCATTTTCAGTTACTTTTAACCCTTTCAGTACCGATTTCCAAGTGACCGGACGTTTTAAAACGTGCATAAATTTGTTAAATATTTACGAACAAAATGTATTAAACATATAGTACATTATATTTGTATGCTTATCAATTCGCATTAACAATAAACGTTTTTTTCTTATATCTGATAAGCATTTTATTTAGTCCACAAATACAGCTGATCAATCTGTAGCAGTAACAATCAAATGGCCAGTGTCAATGATATTGATCGCAACATTAAAAAATGCTGTAATATTTTAATTTTAAGTGATAATTTGATAAAAATTGGTAGATATGTTGCAAATAAAGTGTCTTAGTGTGCTCGATTTTATTGACTGAAAAACATTGTTGAGTACTTATTTGAGTGTCAAACTAAAAATTAACAAAATGGAAAGAGTTTATCATTGTTATGTTTTATATGTTATGACGTTTCCAGTATATTACAGTATTATTATAAACATTTGTTAACAAAAAAATACAAAAATTGGCCAATAACTAACAAAGTTATTACATTTTATAATAACTGAATGCAGACTGATAAAAATAGCACAGCAATTTTTACTAATACTTCAAAAAAGTCTGGCACTGAAAGAGTTAATTCAATGTTAAACTTTAAGTTCCTTTGTCTTTTTAAGTATATTTTAAATGCTTATAACAATCCAAAACATTTTGTAACTAACAATTTCTTTGTACAGTAGAGCGTCAAAAATCTGGACCATCCATTATCCGTATTCAATTCTGGCTGAAAAGTATTTTGTTTATATATGTACAGATTTAAAAATATCTTCATATATTTTGTAATATTAGTAATCTATTAATCACAGTTGTACGAGGGTCGTCCATAAAGTAACCGCAGTTTGGCCGTGGCGCGATAAGTAGTGGGGGTAGCGCCGCCATTCTCACATCGGTGTGCACAGCCGTTCAGTACGCTTCTAGCTGTGCAAGGGAGAGCATCGTGCGATCGCGCGTTCTTTTGGTACAACGTAAAAACATGAGCGCCGTGATAGAAAATTCCGCCACGTGTGAAGTGCGTGGTGTAATAAGATTTCTGTGGTCGAAAAGTTACACAACAGCTGAAATTCATCGTGAATTGAGTGCGGTGTATGGCTCAAACATTATGAGCGAAGGTGTAGTCCGTCAATGCAATGGGGTCAAACCGCTTCGCCAAGCAAGCCGAAGAAAGCTCGCCAATCTTTTTTCAGCGAGAAAATTGATGGCTACAGTTTTTTGGGATGCTAAGGGCATCTTGCTCGTTGAATTTATGGAGCGTGGTACGACCATTACAGCTGCAGCTTACTGTGAAACCTTAAAACGGCTACGACGATCGATTCAAAACAAGCGTCGTGGTCTTCTGACATCTGGTGTTTTGTTTGTCCATGACAACGCTCGCCCTCATACAGCTCAAAGAACAACAGAACTTTTGAAAAAGTTCAAATGGGACGTTTTTGACCACCCCCCCTACAGCCCGGATTTGGCTCCCAGTGATTTCCATCTTTTCCCGTACATGAAGTGGTGGCTTGCATCTCAGAGGTTTGCGAGTGATGAAGAGCTTCAAAACGCTGTAACATGTTAGGTACGTTCTCAGGCGGCAGATTTTTTTAAAGACAGAATTTTAAAAACTGTTAAAAGATATGATAAGTGCTTGAATTTGTATGGTGAATATGTAGAAAAGTAGAGAAAAGCTGCTGTTTTAACATTTATATAATAAAATTTTTGTATCTCAACTAGTTTATTTTTTATTTCAAAACGGAGGTTACTTTGTGGACGACCCTCGTACATAGATACAGTATATTAGTTTTATATAGCCTAGATAAACTTTACAGGAAATACGACTACTGTATTTTTCTGTAAGTTTAACATCTAAAGCTTGTATTAATAAGGTAATTAATAATTTTATTACCCGCTCCACGTAAACATCATGATTTATGCACGATTGCACATAACTTTTCATTACCACTTTGTCATTACCTCTTTTTTTGGTTCATTTCGAAAAAACGGACATTTCAAAAATCTGGACGGGGTCAGGTCCCAATTGATCCGGATTACTGACGCTCTACTGTATATGAAACGATTTTCTAGATATTTATTGCATATTATAAGTTGAAAAACGGCCATCTCAGTATGTTATTGCAATTCGATATGAAGGTCGTTCAAACTTAAAAAAAATTCACAACTCCATTATTTTTAGACCTAGCGAAAAACAAAAAATGTTCTGGAATGCGTATAATATTTCCAAAACATTTTATAACTAACAATGTTTTTGTATCCAAACGGTTTTTGAGGATTACATACAAATCCAATGAGAATAAATTAACAATATTTCTCCCACAAAATCTACTTACATTTTCAGATTGAGCATGACTACTAAATATTGATAGAACATAGAGAATTGAGATAGATGTGATGAATGGATTAAAATGAGGGGAATTATAAATTTATATATACAGGTACAAGTATCAACTAGTGAAAGTGAAGCGAGTATTAACACCAATTCCTTTCCTTCCAGTTTGAAGAGAAATAACCGTACTCAACAAAAAATCACTTTAAATTTTGGCAAAAACCGTTGGACTTTTGAAACTTGCATACCAAACAATAACAAGGTGAAGCCTCACAAAGACTTGAGGTTAATAGGAATAAACAGAATAAGCGTAAAAAAAAAAAAAACTATTCCATCTTTTGGTGAAAACAAAAATGTTTCTAAATGTAATATTCAATGACAACAGTCTGATAAGTTTGTGTAGAATCAAACTATCTAAACCACAAATCTGTTTCTTTATTTCATAATTCTTTTCAAATTTTGAATAGTAATATATGATATTATAACAACTAATATTACATTTAGTTTGTTTTATACTTTCCTGGTAATCAATAGCTATTCAATTAACATTATTATTATTTTTCTTAAGAATTGTTACAAATTATTAAAAATAGCAATATTATCTAATTTACAACGATATCAACAACCAAAAGCTGTTTCAATAAACTAAACTAGATTACTTGTAAGAAACGTTTATTTAATGAACTTAATTTGGAAAACAATAACAAAATAAGCCCTCAGATATGCAATTTTCTCAACAAACCTATTATAATTGCAGGAGAAATTTTAAAACAAGCCTATATTTTATTTTCTTCAATTTATATAAATTATATTGGTTAATAATTAGTTGAAAATGCTTGTAAAATGCGTAGCGGAATTGATTTCTGATTGATAATGTGGTTTATTTTTTACAAAATCACAATATTTTTATTATATATACAATTAAATAAAAAATATACATTGTAATTAAATTTTATTCTTTACTTTATCATAGGAGATCTACATCTACAATGCTAAAGTGATTTTGAATTGGTTTTCTTATTAATAATGTTTTTATTATATAATCTTTTCCATCACCATCCATTGAGAAAAACATTTTACCCGTATAATACAAATTAATAAAATTTAAAGTGAAAATTCTTATTTTAATTTAGTGATATCATATATATATATATATATATATTAAATTCCTTTATTGAAAAGGAGTAAGGACATACAATTTTGAGATAGTCTAAATGTTATAGTCGAGTAGTTAATTAAGTTAATTACATTGCAAGAAATGTTTACTTATTATATTTTTTAAATAAACCAATAAAAATAATTAACAAGGAACTTATTATTAACAGTTTAAAAAAATTATAAATTAATTAATTATTTGTATTTCCATATATTCATTTCTAGAATAACCTTTAATTAATTTCTAACTTAACTAATGATCTCCAGTAGAAACTTCCAACTAAACAGAATTTATCTAATATATTTAAATAACCTTTTGTGAAAATTAAATGATCTCTCACCTGAGTAAAATTGCTTAGATTGTTGAGGAAGATAATGAATCTGCATTATCTGGATTATTGTCATCTAATGTGAGGGTATAAGCCAAGCTTTCAGAGCCCTGTATGGATAATAACATTCTGAGAAAAAGGCTCAGGTTGATTTGACTAAGATACCTGTCTAAATCGACCTTGTCATTAAATTAGTGTTAGTATTGTTACGTTCACTGTATGAGCTACTAGTTGGTATAAATTGGATTACAAACATTTCCATAAGGAAATAAAGTAATATTAGTGGCTGCAAAAATGTCTTTTTCTTTACAAGTGAAAACACATTCACAAACTGCAAAAATGTACAAATATGAGTGAGTAAGCACAGATTTCAGATAGTTAAAAATGTGCAGTTATAACTAAGTTTAGGCTGCAGCAAGCGTATTATCACTTGTGTATATACACAAAAGAGGTAAAAAAACAGGATGTACTGTTTGTACGCAAAGTTGGTGTTTTACTAGGAGACTGGTTACAACAGGTCTAAGCGTGTAGAAGAGAGCTTAGCTGTGGGAATGGACAACGTACTTCTACCAAGAAAACGTTTTATCATGCCATAGAACGCGTACGTTCACTTGAACATGCCAAAGAGTAAATAGTTAACAATATGTTTTGTTTTTACATTTGTTTACAGTCTCAATTAAAACTTTACTACTTTTAAAACATTAATACTGAAACATTACACAGTTATTTTATTATTAATGTAACAAATTATGATGTTTGAGCTATCCATATGTTTTCTCTTTGTGTTTTATAAAGTCTAAATCTCTTTGACTACTTTTAAAACATAAATAATGGAACATTATTTAATTATTTTATTATTAGTGTAATAAACTACAATATTTGCCATTATTATTTGTTCCATGTAAAGATACTTCACAGTACGTTACAATCTTTTACAACTGATTTAATTTTTAATTTAATTCCTACTTATTATATAAGAGATTTTTTTATTTTACATTAAGATTAAAGCCTTACTTCTACTTTTATAGATAGGTTGTTATTTATATTTGAATGTTTTCAGTCAAAACAATGAAAGGCTTTTTAAAACATACTGACACATTTTCATTGCAGTAATTCTTAAACATCTGCAAACCTAAATAATTAAAACAAATAAATATCGACAATTTACATTGTACTACAATTTATTATAGTTGTTTTCAAAAAGATAAAAGTTCAGATGTTTTCTGGATGCTACAACTACAGCTACTTTTTAGTGTAACAATCAGGGATGGGAATGTTAATAATATAGTTAAAAGTAAATAGATATTACAGAAAAAATACATTCTTTTTCTAAGATTGAACAAGTTATTATAATGAATTATTAGTACATGAATACGCAACTAAAAGAACTGTTTCTATAAACAACAGAACACATTAATTTTCCAAAGCAAGACAGGAGAATGCTGCCAGGTTGTGAGGTTGGAAATTACCTGATTGTGAGGTTTGGGGTGTGGACCCGGATCCGATACCGACACGTACTTTCTCAACCACTCTCTGACTCCACACAACGTCCTGAACTCGGAATTTCCAAGCCGAGAATTCGGGTTAGCTCCCGTAAGATCCAATATAGAGTAGCACAAGCCTTTGCCCACCTGTGTACAACAAAATAATTGAAAAATAGTTTTACATTTCTGTATGTAACTAGTAAATATTTGCTGCTGTTTAAAGTTCACTAAAAATAGAAAAAACTCAACATAAATCAATGTTAACCTAAGATTGATGTTTAAAAATTAAGAAGAAAGAAAATTATATGCTTTAATGAGAAGAATAAATAAATAAGTTTAACACATGTATTTACTGTAAAAGTTTTTTGAAAAAATGTTTAAATTGTAATTAAAAACTAAAAAAGTAGTTTACTTCTTCCTATTTAAACAAAATTAACTAAGGAAAAATTTTTGACCTTAACGTTCAATTTATTTGAAATGGATAAAAGAACTTGTTGGAAACTCCAACAAGTTCTCTAATAAACTACAATTACGCTCATTAAAACCTGATGGAAATTGAATGATTACATCTGATATGCGGAGAAAGCACATTGCTTGAGTGAAGAAGAACTTCACAACTTCATAAAATTAATTTTAACTAATTTTCATTTATAGCTCATATCAATGTAAATCAAATGTTTGGTTACAAATTTTGAGAATTCAGCAAAAAAATGTTGGTTTTTACCAATTACTATGTTTTGAATAATTAGTTTGAACAAATTTTTGTGATTCAATGTTTATTGAAATTAAATAAGGCTATTGCCATTTATACAATTTAACGTAAATAAGAGTCGTTTGACAGGTGTTTGGTCTTCCGATCATATGTTAGTTTGCTTATTTAAACGCATATGTGACAGATACGGCCAAATACAAAATAATTGAATCAGAAAAAGAAAGCGCTCTGTGGTGTAATGGTAGCACATTCACCCGGCAAGTGAGAGATCCGGGTTCGACTCCCGGCGGAGCAAGTACTTTTTGTGATTCAATGTTTATTGAAATTAAATAAGGCTATTGCCATTTATACAATTTAACGTATATATATATATATATATATATATATGTATATATAAATTTATATATATATTATTCAAAAAAGTTTTAATTTGACACTTATTTTTATTAACATTGGTGACTGTTAAAACAGAGTTTTCAAATCTCAAAATACGACTTTTGAATCTTACAAAAATTGATATTGTGTTTCAAATCCCTAATAGATTTTTCTTAAAGGAAGTTTGATTAGAACAAAATTATCAACATACCAACTTCTGCCATTCTTAAAACTTTGCCACACAAAACAAGAATAAGGCAGGAATGCCACGTCATTTTAAAGGGATTTGCAGAAGTTCAGGTAAATATTTGCCTTAAGAACCAAAAATAATTTATAAAAAAAACTTACCCTATGAAATAATGCTTAATGATTTAACAAACATTTTTCTTGAACATGATTATGTGTATAAGATTATACAAGTATCATTTTAAATAAAATTTGTTATTTTTTTGTTATAATATTTGTTACCAAGTTGCTTTTACAAACATTCATTTATTCTACTTTTACTTAACAGATTATAAAATAGACTTTCAGAATATATATGACTTCTTTTGAAAAACTATACGGGCATATATCTGTAATTAATTTAAATTAATGTTTGATCTTTGAATTTTGAATCCTAATAGGTTTTAGGCTAAGCATGATTTACACAAAATCAGCAATCTTAAATGCCCGTCTTAAATGTATACCAGTCTTAAACTGTTGGAGACAGTCTGATAACATAAACAGTAATCCAAGAATATGTCTCTATTTTAAAGAGATATGCAGATAGATATATTTTAAGAACTAAATTGTATCCCCTAACTCATGGCAATGCTCAAAAATAAATTAATATAGAAAATACTAACTAAAAGTAAAATGTTATTTACAAAACTACGAGAATTTACTAATTACACAATATAAAACAAAAACACGTTTCAGTGATCAGTAATTTGCGTACAGGCGATCAGCTGTCGTACACGAATGTACGCACCAGATTCTCGACAATGTATGTTCTTTAATACACAACTGCAAGTAAACTACGGGATTTTATACACAAAGTATAACAAAGTCACGTTTAAGTGATAGGTTATTTAGTGTACTGCTGCTTAGCTGTCGTCCGTGAATGAATGAAGCAGACTCGTGGTGCTACAATTTATGTATTTTTAAAACACAATTTATGACAAAAACACATTTAACAATCTATAATTTGTGTAATGTCGAGCTGCCAATAAGTAATTACACTCTGATGAAAATTGGGTGGATTTTAGATTCAGGATTCGGCTTCGACACATTAGTTTATGTTTTTACTTTTTGTATGTTGTGAAAACTAAGACTCACTCTCCAAATTGGTAAAAGCAACTCTACCCATCCAATCTTTCTTTATTAAATTATGAAGACTTAGGATCAAAGTTACATAAGTAGATGGGAATTCGTTGTTGAAAACCTAGAACTAAGCAAAGCCAAACTGTCTCCAGTTCTTAGTTATTAGAGCTGAAAAGTATAAAAAAGTTGTATAATTGTATTGCAGTTTTAACAGTATTGTATAATAATAATATGTATTTGTCGTAAAACTCATACAATCATAGGCATCAGCTGCATTTACAACTAGTCAAAACATACCATGAATATAAAATGGGTTATTTAAATATAAATCACAAGGTAAATAAAAGCTCAAAATTTTACCATAAGAGGGGAAAGTATTTATAAATAATTACCTCTTCATAAACTTGAGGGTTGTACTTTGGAGGAACTAGCAATGTGCTGCTCCTACGATCCAGAGTATCTCGTTGGGTGGGTGGCAGGACATTCACCATCTGGCCTGTGTTGTAGTTACACTCGAGAGTGTAACTCCTAACAAGCCCTGTAGCCTTGAGTACTGCCACCCGGCCAGACCCTTCCCTGCTCAGCCCCCCGTGCTTGTCCCTGGAACACAACAACATTCACCATCTGGCCTGTGTTGTAGTTACACTCGAGAGTGTAACTCCTAACAAGCCCTGTAGCCTTGAGTACTGCCACCCGGCCAGACCCTTCCCTGCTCAGCCCCCCGTGCTTGTCCCTGGAACACAACAACATTCACCATCTGGCCTGTATTGTAGTTACACTCGAGAGTGTAACTCCTAACAAGCCCTGTAGCCTTGAGTACTGCCACCCGGCCAGACCCTTCCCTGCTCAGCCCCCCGTGCTTGTCCCTGGAACACAACATTCACCATCTGGCCTGTATTGTAGTTACACTCGAGAGTGTAACTCCTTACAAGCCCTGTAGCCTTTAGTACTGCCACCCGACCAGACCCTTCCCTGCTCAGTCCCCCATGCTTGTCCCTGGAACACAACATTCACCATCTGGCCTGTATTGTAGTTACACTCGAGAGTGTAACTCCTTACAAGGCCTGTAGCCTTGAGTACTGCTACACGGCCAGACCCTTCCCTGCTCAGGCCCCCGTGCTTATCCCTGGAACGAGAATAATACACTACACTAATTGATAGTCAAAGTCAAAGTCAAAACTCTTTATTTACATGATCTTCAAGATCAGTAGTTGAGCCAATTTACATAATAATACATTTCGTATACAAAGACAACAAGAATCAAAAGTTGTACACTAAGGGTTGTTCTGTGGTCTCCATTCAAAGAACTCAGTGAATGAGTAGAAAGGGTTGTCTTGCAGCCAGGCTCGCAGATCTTTTCTAAACCGCTGTTGGTCTATCCTCTTGAGGGCTTCTGGTAGTGAATTCCAGATCTTCGCACCGATGTAGCTTGGTTTCTTTTCCGTTGAGGCGTGGGTGTGTACTGGAAGGCAGTAGTTAGTAGCATGTCTTGTATTGTACTGGTGAATTTGTACTCCGCTTCTCACTGTTGATGGCATTTTGATGTGAGCGTAGGAAACTACTTCTAGGATATAGAGGTTGATTACTGTCATAATTTTGAGTTCCCGGAAGGCTTTTCTGCAGGATACTCTCGGTTCCAAACCTTTAAGGCTTCTTCTAACTGCTCGTTTTTGTAGCACAAGTACTCGCTGCAAATTTCCCATTGTAGTTCCTCCCCACACTGCAATCCCATAGCAAAGATGAGACTCAAACAGTGCGTGGTAAGCTATTTTTGCAGTATCGATGTCACTGGTGTTCTTAATTCTTCGTATTACGTAGAGTCCTGTGCTTAATCTACAGCAGAGAATATCCACATGAGGTCTCCAGGATAGCTTGTCGTCCAGAGTAACTCCTAGGTATCGACAAGAAGAAATTTCTCCAAGGTCGGGTAGTCCTGACACATCCTGTTTTTGTCGTCCCAGTATTAGTTGCTGTGTCTTAGTTTCGTTAACAACCAGTTCGTTATTGTGACAGTACTGTATTGCCATGTTTAAGGCCACAAAGCTGTCTATATCCAAATGTTCTGGTCTGGGTCTTCCAAGTAGCAGTACAGTGTCATCAGCATACATGAGTGTATCACTGTATTGTTGGATGGATTGTGGGAAGTCGTTAGTGAAGAGGATGAAGAGTACTGGGCCTAAAACATGTATGTTAAGCTATTCCAGCAAACTTTTCTATCCAAAACTTTGAAGAATTATTATTCTCTCTGTTTTTTCTGATGACAGGTGGAATCAGATAATTGCATCTAAAAAATTTATTATAGGAATACCTTATTAGCAATTCAGAAGGATACTATTTCAAAATGAATTCTTACTTACTTACTTAAGTATAATTAAAGTTACATTTTGCATGTATTTCTTTTATTAGATACACTTTCTTTTGAAGCACAAATAACATTTTTATTTATGAGCTTAGAAAGGTTTTAGCAGCAATTTGCTCGCACGTAATCTTCCGCAAGTGTAAATTTTATGCCAAATTGTTCAGGAGTTGTAATATATGTTTTATTGATAGTATTCTATGTGCTGATTATTTAAAGTAGTATATTCTGAGACATTTTACCAAACCAATCACAGTATGTCGTCAAGAAGATTTAATTTTTAATGAAAACAAAAATAAATAATAAAATGTAAGCAACTGCATTGTCATGATTTCTTGCGTCCAAGAAGAAGGTGCGACCTGTAACATGTTGAGAATTTAGTTTGAAGAAATTCTTTCTATAAGCGTACTTTTCGTTTTCTCGGTTTATTATTTGTAGAATGTACAATACAGAAAATTAACCAATCCTGGAGGATAATTTAATTGTGTTATTAAAGACAAGTGTAAACTGCACCATTAAATGCCTCTGTTATAGAAGTATGTGAGCCTCACCTGAGGTACATGTTCCTCTCAGAAAAATTGCAAGCAGTCCAGTGAAAGTGCTGAGAGTTAATAGCCATCAACTTGGGCAGCAGCATACACTCCACATTCTCTCCTGGGTTCGAGAAGTGGTTTCCATACATAAAAATCCCTGCAATCAACAAAACACAATTGAAGACCATATCTTTGTAAACATATTAATTAATTTTTTTTCTTAACTGAGACAACTTTCTAAAATAATTTCATAACACCAGTGTTGTATTCTTAAACTTTAATTGGCAGACAGTGATACAGATAAGTAATAGAAATCAGAGTTTTTCATCGAACATTACTATTCTTATAACACAAATTTTATACTGTCTAGTTGAGACTAGACTGAGGTCTCAATGATAACTTTTTTTATTCTCTCACCAGGCCATTCTCATTAACACTAAAAGTGTTATCATTGCACTGTGCGATCTTCCTGAACCGCTTTAAAGTGCTATCATTGCACTGTGCGATCTACCTGAACCGCTTTAAAGTGCTATCAATGCACTGTGCAATCTACTTGAACCGCTTTAAAGTGCTATCATTGCACTGTGCGATCTACCTGAACCGCTTTAAAGTGCTATCATTGCACTGTGCGATCTACCTGAACTGCTTTAAAGTGCTATCATTGCACTGTGCGATCTACTTGAACCGCTTTAAAGTGCTATCATTGCACTGTGCGATCTACCTGAACCGCTTTAAAGTGCTATCATTGCACTGGCAATTTACCTGAACCGCTTTAAAGTGCTATCATTGCACTGTGCAATATACTTGAACCGCTTTAAAGTGCTATCATTGCACTGTGCAATCTACTTGAACCGCTTTAAAGTGCTATCATTGCACTGTGCGATCTACCTGAACCGCTTTAAAGTGCTATCATTGCACTGTGCGATCTACTTGAACCGCTTTAAAGTGCTATCATTGCACTGTGCGATCTACTTGAACCGCTTTAAAGTGCTATCATTGCACTGTGCGATCTACCTGAACCGCTTTAAAGTGCTTATCATTGCACTGTGCAATCTACTTGAACCGCTTTAAAGTGCTAATAAATTCAGAAGATTTTGAGAGGTATGAAACAAAAGTCATTGATCCTGTGGTATGCATCAGCTGGTTTAGTCATTTGTTGGCATTTCTTTGTATAGTGCTACAAGGTGATAATGATTTATTCCATATTAAAAAATACAACCAAACTTGAAACTTGAAATACAAACTTGAAATTTACAGTGAAGCTGACAACTTCATAAGAAAAGAAGAGTACAGTTCTAACACTGTATTAACACCATCTTCTGTGCTGTCCGATATGCTTTGTTATAATAAAACATTGGGTATAATAAAGACAAAAAAAGATTATTGTTCAAAAACTGTTATATATACCTTTCTTAGAAGCGTGTCCATGGAGATCTACGTAGAGAAATAGACCTGACTGGAAAGGTTCTGCGCTATCTTTACGAGCCCCAAGAGGAGGAGTGAAGGGAGGTGTCATCTTGCTGGCACCGACTGAGTTAGCCTTGATGTCATCACTCTCATCAGTGCCTTCAGAGTTCGAACTTGAACTGATTGATGATCTGAAAGTAACAGTCAGACACAATATTGCGTTAAGAGAGAATAATCCTCAAACTGTGTCACAGCCTTCATCAGGACTGTTAGTTGTTGGTCAAAATTAAATTTTTTCCAATATTAAAATCCACTGATAACAGAATGTTAAATTTTTTCATATGAAAGAAGGTTCTGACAACTAAAATTTATTACAACTGAGCATAAGCTTGGAATTGTTATTTAGTACAAGTTGACCAACTGCGGATCATTGACGAAATATCTCGTCATG
This sequence comes from Homalodisca vitripennis, assembly GCF_021130785.1. Classification (NCBI taxonomy): domain Eukaryota; kingdom Metazoa; phylum Arthropoda; class Insecta; order Hemiptera; family Cicadellidae; genus Homalodisca; species Homalodisca vitripennis. The sequence continues at coordinate 183,028,604 of NC_060211.1, forward strand.
CAACAGCTGGGTCTAGAGGTAGAGCTCCGGCTGCAAAAACATCTGCTTTAAATTTTACCTCATAATAGTTCTAATAATGTCTTGAAGACTACGTGAACATCATTACTATCCTACTGAGTATTTTTAACAATTATATTTCTTTAGTTTCCTCAAACATACGAGTATTCTATAGATTGCAGTTGTATATAGAAGTTGAAAAATTAGTTGAATTTAGTCTCTATTTTGTCGCACTTCTGATCTATTGTTTTCCTCAACTGTTTTTACAACAGCAACCAGTTTTGTATTTTACGCTATCAAATTTAGGTATTGTCATGATAAACACTAAATATTTTTCTATTTTAGTAGTAGGATCTATAGTTATCTTTGTATGTAAATTCACTGTGTTTTCGGCTATAAAAACACTGATTGTGTGATTCTACTGTAAACAAAAGTTACACCACTCTACATTCTTCACTTTAGTTAGGGTTGCCAATTTTCTTGCAAACATTAAAGTTTCACAAAACATGTAAGTTATGTTATCGCATCCATTTGCTTGACTGAAGCTGGTGAATGATTGCGTTATTAAGACATCACAATAACATGGTATGAACATCATAAAATATTGAAAACAACATTCTTCACTTTAAATTAACACGTTCAAGCCCCACTCTATTTCGGGGTATAGCACCAGAAATCCCAACTCAATTTTTTTAGCCTATTGTATTCATTTAGCATTTTAGTTACGGGATATATGTATGTCTTTTATAGAATCATAAACTATTTGACCGATCATTATGAAAATTTGTATGTATATGTATTTTCCCACAGAGAAGGTTTATATGCTATGCCCATTGATGTAACTCACCAGGCAGTGCTGCAAAATATACAAGTTTTAAAGTGCCTGCACATTATAAACTGCAATTACGAGACAGTTACGTATATTACATAGCCAAATGCTATTTGAAGGCACTAAGTTATGATCTTTATTTGCCTTTAAAACAAATTTCTTCTTGAACTTAAAGTTTAAGTGTTAGACTACTTTAAAATAAAGTACATGTGCATGTACAATGGAAATAAAAATACACTTTTGACAGATTTTCTTGATAGTGGCAAAAAGGCAAACTCTACATCGGCATTGGAAATATAATTCACTTGAACCAAAAGTGCTCATACACAAGCAAATCTTACGAAAAGTGTGCAATGCCAAGGGAAACAGCTAGTTAATTGTATAAAAAATTTGTTTTATATAAAAAGTACTCTGATGCTACATCATCACTGTTGTAGATGAAATGTTACTTTTTACATAAAAAGTTCTATTCATAAAAACAGTGCTTTCATACAGATATACATAAAATTAGTGTAAAATCACCTGTTCTCTCCAATTCCCACATTTGCAAGGTTGTTGTTAGACAGATCCAAACTCAATCCTGATACTCTGTTGGAAATCAGATTTAACTTGCCCTCACAGGAACTGGTAATGTCCGCATCAGGTACTTCTACTCCAAAGTGGTGATAACATATCAGGCTCCTGTATCAGAATATTATTACAAATGGAAAAAGTACTTAAAAATGTACCATTTACTCTAATTGATTTTTAGCTTTATAGTTTGCAAAACTAAAAGTGTGCACCTACGTTTGTAACTTAGTTTTACCAAGGAAGATTTTGTTCAAATATTTAACTTAATTCTAATTATTTCATCTGTTACGATTTATAAATTGCTATAATGCTATAATAACATGAAATAATTAAAATTAAGATTCAATAATTTTTAATGAGACAATGTATAATACAAGAATATTATTTACAAATATAATTAGTCTAAGAATTGCATGGTCAGAAATAGGTATTTTGATACTGGTTGCAATGACTTGTGATTTTTTACTTCTTTAAACAAGATAAAATATCGTTTCCAAACATCCAGAACATTCCAAAAGAAATTGTGTTTTGTTAGATCATGGCGTTTGCTGGTCAAGCTGCTGGCATTACCAAACAGTGCAATGAACGGCTGGTTGTTTGGTTGTTGTACAATGTACCAATGTTTGTTTTGTTGTTGTGCATTAACTACTGGTTGGTTGTTATGTATTGATCTGCTGATTGTTTGGTTGTCGTGCATTGACCTGTTGATTGTTTGTTGTGTATTAAACTACTGGTTGGTTGTTATGTATTGATCTGCTGATTGGTTGGTTGTTGTGCATTGACCTGTTGATTGTTTGTTGTGTATTAAACTACTGGTTGGTTGTTATGTATTGATCTGCTGATTGTTTGGTTGTTGTTCATTCATTGACCTGTTGATTGGTTTCACTAGAACAAGATCTTTAGACAGAATTAGCTCACATAACGTGATATGAGTTACTTATAATAATTCTTTATTTCAAAACAATGTTATTTGTAATGTTTGTATAAAAAATACCTAATTTACTTATACATAACTATAAGTCATAACAGTACGTTGAACAGCAGTTTGAAATATTTAATGTAACTACGAGTACATAAGCCTACTTAATAGTTCAACTACCACCACAACACACTCACCTTGCTGCGTAGATGGAAGGATGGAGCAGAGGAGAAGGGTTGTTATAAACTCTGTTCAGATTAACTCCTCTTGTGTCAGTTCGATAATGACCCCTTACAATGCCATCAGGATTCAGCATCGGTATCAGTTTAAATACGTAGCACCTCCGCAGTGCTTGTGCACTGGAATCATCTCTGTTTAGGAGCATCGTTAAGACACCATTCAGAACAAAACTTGAAGGAGTTTCCCCAGGGTGAACTCTAGCACTCAAAAATATCACCTAAAACAAGTAGAGATTTGTTTAAAAATAATAATCAATTGTATTAAAAATTTACTCTACAAGTACAGAAAAACCTGTCATACCCGGCCCTGTCGTGAGGTGGAAGTGAAAGTAAAAATTATAATTTACCACCAAGTAAATGTTAACACAATGTACAATGGTGAATCAACTCATTATTTACCCCCAAAATAACAACATTAACCGTATGTATTATCTGAATAAGTACAATGACTAAAAAGTTACATTATATTAAAATAATAATTAATTCCAGTACTGGTTACCCCATCCGGTTGTGAAAAGAATGGATTTTGGTTATGAGAACCGTGAAATAATATTTAAGAGGCTCGATTAAGAAGGACCACTTCACACTAGGCAGTGAAGACGCCGCCGAACACACTGATTTTAACAAGAGTTCACCAGGTTACACATAATGAGTTTATGAACAGTGCATATTCAAATAAAGTGCAGAAAATAAACAGTTACCTTTGTTTTCATGAGGGGGTAACCATAGTCTGCTGTTGTTGAGGGCCAGGTTGTGATCAGTAAGTGTGGAAATAGGCTGCAGCAGTCCTGTAGGCAGGCGTGAAGACGGAAGATGTCCTTCACGGATTCACTCACGCACAATACGACCGCAAACGAATAGTTCATAACACTGTGGCCAGTCCTGTAGAGCACGGTAGACGCGGGTGTCCGGGAGCAGAGACGTTCTGGTAGAGATTGCCAATCCAGAGCACTGACTTTAATGTTAATGTAAATGTACAACAGAGATAAACTAATATTTAAATAAGAGAGTAACACATGGGGGAGAGAGTAAGTATGGTCAGCAGTGGCTAGAGAGTACATAAGTGCCCCAGGCGGGATCGAGAGTATAACGAGCAAGCGTGCCTACGCTTGCAAGGTAGGCAATTGATAAGTCAAACCGTTGTGATTGGTTGGTGAGTGTACAGTAAACAGCTGATTCAGGAAACAATGGTTCATTGGTCTGTCACTGTACGTGAATATTTTAATCCAGTAAGGAATGGTATTGTAGACACTAGGCCGCAGAAAGAGATATGGAATTAATGTAGTATATACAGTTTAGTAAATAAAGGCAAATATAGAGTATAAGTTGCACAAAAAATATATACATAATTATTATTCAATAAAAGTAGCCTTTTCATATTAGGCAATAAAAAACAAGTTATTTAATGCAATAAATACTTAACATACCGGCCCGCCTTGAATCACCTTGGGATTCAATGAGAGAAAGAGCAACATAGGCTGAAATTACAAAGGTTATAGGCGGTGGTAGAGAGACATTTAATTAATTGTAGAGGTGAGGTTAAGAGAAACACCTTCACTGCTGGACGAGTGAGAGTTCCACTTGAGGTCTTGAGATGTACCACTCGAACTGTACCATCTTGTCCTGGAGTGACATCAGTGACCCGTGCAAGGGGCCAAGAGAGAGCGGGAGTATCCTGATGCACCAGGACGAGGTCTCCAGGTTGGAGGTTGCGGGAAGGAGTGCTCCACTTGAGGCGCTGCTGAAGAGTCTGGAGATATTCTCGCTGCCAACGCTTCCAGATACGTTGGTGCAGCGCTTGAACCAGCTGCCAGTGAGAAAGGCGGTTCGTGGGTATGTCCAGCAAGTTCTCTTCAGGCACGGAAACCAGAGGAGAGCCGATCAAGAAGTGTCCAGGCATCAGTGGGAGAAGATCGCTGGGATCACTGGAGAGAGCGGTGAGCGGGCGGGAGTTGAGCATCGCTTCAACCTGACTTGTGAGCGTCATGAATTGAGACAAAGTTAGTATGTGAAGTCCCACGACACGTTTTTAGATGGTGTTGTTTAGCACTCTTGATGGCACTTTCCCAAATTCCACCTTGATGGGGAGCAGCAGGAGGGTTGAAGTGGAATCGCATTGAACGGTCAGCAGCAAAGTCTTGGACTTTGCGCTGGTCAGCCGTGAGGATTTTGTGTAGGGCATTTTTAGCACCTACGAAGTTTGTGCCACAGTCACTATAAAGGTCTGTGCACAGGCCACGACGAGAAACGAAGCGAGTGAGAGCACCAAGGAAAGCTTCGGTGGACAGGTCCGTCACCACCTCAATGTGAACGGCCTTCGTAACCATACAAACAAAAACACAAATATAGGCCTTAATAATGCGGACAGAGCGTAAATTATGGACCTTGAGCGAAAAGGGGCCACCATAGTCCATGCCGGTGGAGAGAAAAGCTCGGGCTGGAGTAATACGAGCTTTGGGGAGGTCGCCCATGAGGAGGGGCGTTATTTTTAGGCCGATTCTTAAAACATGTGAGGCATCTGAAAATGCGAGATCTCACCACGCTGCGCGTGCAGAGAGGATCCAGACTTGCTGGGAGAGCAGAGAGAGAGTAAGCTGCGCGCCAGCGTGGAGATGTTTTGACATGGACATGGTCAATGAGGAGGTCCACGACAGGGTGCTTCTTGGGCAGGATGCACGGGTGAGACATGTTCGGCGGTGGGAGGTCAGCGTGGCGCAGTCTGCCGCCGACGCGGAGAAGTCCATCCGGACCCTGGAATGGGGCGAGGCGTTGAAGTCTGGTAGAACACGTCTTTCGGTCCCGCAGTAGAGCCAGATCTTCAGTGAAAGCTTCCTCTTGCACGGTCTTGAAAATTCGCAGCTGGGCGGAGTCCCGTTCTGTCTTGGAGAGAGGTCCGAAGTGGCGGTTTGGTGAACGGCAGTTGTGGATAAAACGCAAGACGTAGGCCATCACGTGCAACAATTTCCTCCAGGAAGAGTACTGGATGAGGAGGTCGTCCCACGTAGGCGGTGCTGTGGCCAAGGCAATGACAGGAGTGGAATGCTTCAGCTCCCCTAGCTCCTCCAGAGAGACCGAGTCCAGGCTGGAATCAGGATCTGGCCAGGCCGAGGAGGGGAGACGCAACCAGTCGGGTCCATGCCACCAAAGGGGATGATCCACCAATTGAGAGGGAAGGATCCCACGGGAGGCGCAGTCAGCAGGATTGGAAGCACTGGGTATGTAGCGCCAGCACTCCACAGCAACAAGCTCTTGAGTTTGCGCCACACGATTAGCCACATAGGTTTTGAGGCGATAAGAAGGTGTTTTGATCCACGCGAGGGTCACAGTAGAGTCGCACCAGCAAACAATAGAACCAAACTTGCGGGTGGGAGCTAATTGATTAACACAAAATATTTCACAAGTTGGGCCAGGAGATGAGCTGCGCATAGCTCCAGTCGGGGCAGCGTCACTCTTTTGAGAGGAGCGACGCGAGTTTTAGCCATAACTTGGCTTACGTGCACCGTGTCATTGGAGGTAGAGCGGATGTAGACTACAGCAGCATAGCCTAGTTCTGAGGCGTCAGAGAAACCATGCAAGTCCCAGTGAGTAGCAGCAGAGTAGGGGATAGCACGAGGAATTGTAATAGTAGCAACGTGCTTAAGTTCAAATAAAAAGGCGTGCCATTTTTGGTATATTTCTGGAGGGAGCGGATCATCCCAATCTATGCCAGATATCCATATGAGTTGCATAATATTTTTTTGCGAGCATTATACAAGGTGCCAAAAAACCACAGGGGTCATAGACTTGAGAAATGAGACTTAACACTTTACGCTTAGTGGGGTTTTCACAAGAAAAATTAAAGTTAAACGTAAAAGTGTCAGTCAGAGGGGTCCATTTTAGGCCCAAAATAGAGAAATGAGGCTCCTGAGAGGGTTGCAGAAAAACTGGGATTTCCCGATGATCTTCAGGAAGGTGTTGCAGAAGTCTCGGAGAGTTCGAGACCCACTTCCGGAGCTCAAAGCCACCGAGCCGAAGGAGTTTAATGAGTTGATCTTGAAGTTCAGCGGCGAGTTCTTCAGTCTCAGCTCCGCAGATCAGGTCGTCGACGTAGCTCTGGTGCTTGAGAATCTCAGCAGCATGGGGGTAGCGGTGACCTTCGTCTTCTGCCAATTGATGTAGCGTTTTGATGGCCAAGTAGGGTGAACAGTTCAGGCCGTAGGTAACTGTCGTGAGCTTGAACGTGGACATCAAGTTGGTGGGGTGATCACGCCATAAGATCAGTTGGAAATGTTGATCGTCAGGATGCACCTTGATTTGGCGGTACATCTGTCTGATGTCACAAGAGAACACTACGTTCTGAAGGCGGAAGCGCAGGAGAATGTCACAAATATTATTTTGCAGTTTAGGTCCGGTCAACAGAGTGTCGTTGAGAGAGAGTCCGGAACTGGTTTTGGCACTGGCGTCAAAAACGACGCGTAGTTTTGGTGGTGCTACTTTGTGCCTTAAAAACACCGTGGTGTGGCAGATAGTAGTGGGGAGTGCTTAAGTCAGGAGTAGGGCAGCCCTGCATATGGCCTAGAGAGAGATATTCATGTATAAAATCAGAATATAAATTATAATACTCCACATTAGTGGGAGCGTGGAGCTTGCGCTCGAGTGAATAGAGTCTACTTTCAGCATGAACTTTGGAATGTCCCAGATGAGTACTGGTGTTCTTGAAAGGGAGGCGGACCATATATCGACCCTCACGGTCCCTGGAGTGCGTGGTAGAAAAATATTCATCGCACTGAGTTTCCTCTGCAGACCTTTTACTGGGAGCAGGCAGTTCCTCTTGTGTCCAGAAACGCTGCAGAGAGGCGTGGAGGTCCACCTCAGCAGTCGAGAGAAGAGAGACAGCCATAGTAGAGACAGACTGCGTCAGTGGTGTGCAGGGAGCCGTCCCCATCAGCACGAAACCAAAACAGGTGCCCAGGGCGTGAGGTAAATTGAGACCAAGAGAGTAGGTCTCGTGAGTAAGAATATGTGGAAATAGCGCTCCACCAATAAGCACTTCAATGCCACCAGGGAGGTGGAAGGTTGGATCAGCCAGTATAATATTTTTAACCTTATTCATGACCTCCTGAGATATTTGCACTCGTGGGAGGTCTACAGTGATTTGTGGCAATATGTGGAACGAGTGCGGGGCGGCAACTGGGTGGCCAGCAAGAGTTTCCACGCCAGAGTTAGTTAAAAATCCGCGTGTGTCAGCAGAGGTTTGAGAAAGGCCGGCGACATTAATAGTGGCTGGACGGCGCTGTGTACCCAACAGTTGGGAGGCTTTCTCGCTAATAAAATTTAGCATGCTTCCTGAATCAATTAACGCACGAAAGAACATTAAGCTTGTCCGTTAGAGGCGGTGAGCTTGACAAGAGAAGTACCCAGAAGAAACCGTGGTACTAGGGGCGAGGTCTCGATGCAGTGTGCCATGAGCGTGTAGTGTGGTGTGTTCGGCCGGGCTAGGAGGTGAGAGCGCTGTGGTCGCAGGCGGAGGGCGGACAGCAGGTGTAGGTGTTGCACTGCTCTGCGCAGACCGGCCGCCGTCACGACCGTTCTCCACAACGGTACGAACGCGGTCCGACGTACTAACACTGGACCGTGTTGGCCGATCAGTGAAGTGTATCAAGGTATGATGACGACCACGACATGTTCGACACGTGAATTTAGACTGACATTCACTTAATCTGTGCGTCCCCAAACAAGAAGAACAGCGGTTGTGCTGTTTAATAATCCCGTGCCGTTCTTGAGGTGTCTTTTGGCCGAAGCTGGGACAGCCATAAATTTTATGACCGCTCTGATGGCAATAAAAACATGATGGGCCTTGTTTATAGGCCGAGGAGGGTGGAGAGGAAGCCGCTAACAAGCTCACGTTTTTAAGAGACGATTTGGGTTTATCAAATTTGGGTTTTGACCCAAAATAAGAACTTGAAGCGTTCTTGGGGTCCACAATATTGTCATGTAGACTACTGTCCTCAATGTGGCTGCATTCCAGGTTGAGAAACTCAATTATTTTGTTCAACCGAGGGCAAAGTATGAAGCTCTTCCTTTTTTTCGAAACTGTTCTAGGCGTGTGACCATCCGATTATCAATCTTGCGTAATAACAAGGCTGAGAGAAGTGGGTTGTTACTAGTGATGTCATTGTTTAACGCTTTAAGTGATTGCGTATGTTCGTGAAAAAGATTAAGGAAAGCACGGATATTCTTCACAGATGTGCTGGAGATGACAGGAAGGTCTAGTATTTGATTTAAATGTAGTGTGAGTAGACGCCTAGTATTATGGTAGCGATCCTTCAGCAGCTGATAAGCGATTGCATAATTTTGCTCAGTTATATTTAGCGACTTTATCAGAGAGAGTGGTTCGCCTGAAAGCACGCTCAAGAGATATTGAAATTTCATTACATCGCTTAAGTGCGCATTGTTGTGTACGGCTTGTTCATAAACGTTGATGAACGTACAGAAGTCCAAAGCAGCTCCGTCGAAAGTTTTTAATTCCAATTTCGGTAGCCGGACGTTGACTTGAGGGGAGGCAGGCGGAATAGTTTCGCTTTTATTAGCTTTAGCTTGTCTCTTGGTCTCAATCATAAGCACGTTAGCAGAAATGTAATCAACTAACTCGTCCACGCTCGCTAACGCGGAATAGTTAGGTGTATAGTCGGCATCCACTTTTAATTCCAACTCGTGGCACAAGTCTAATATCGCTGAAAATTCCTGTCTAAGTCTCTGAATAGATTTAGCTCTGACAAGCAACTGCTGAAGTATATTTGGATCGGAAGTCTTCTTAGTTAAATCATAGATACTTTGTATCTGAGAAAAGAGGTGTTCTCGCTTTGCATTGGCCACTTTAAGAGACATCGCCATGTTGAAAGTGTTTGTAGAAAATTAATCAATTTGAGTAAAACTTCAAAGGTGAAAAGTAAACAAAATATTGTCCTCTTGAACTGAGACAGTGATAAAAATAGAAACTAAATTATTTTCCTCTGAAGTATTTTCCCCAAGAAATAAGAAGTATCTAAAACAATATAATACAATGAAAAACAATTTAAAAAATATTTATGATACAATATAAATAAACCTTTTAACACTTTTTGTAAACTTTTATTTTTGTTACTATGTACATTTCGGAATCATTGATTTCATATTCAGGTACCAATTGTTTAGTTTTTTGGGGTAAAAACTCAATAATAATGCAATAAGTAGAGTAGGCTCGTATAGGCCTATAATATAGTTTTGTTTTGAGAAAATAAAATACACTGTTATTATGGAAAAACGTAAACAAGACAAGTTTTTATTAAATAATAAACAAACAATTAAAGGTTATTGTTGAGCTAAATTCAGGTATAATGTAGCAGAGGCTCTGGAAACATTATGCGCACGTACTACATGTAAACTGTCAATGGTAAAGTATGGTAGTGTTGTGACAGTAACCATAAACCATGCATACATATGCGTGAGCAATGTTCAAATAGAAATTATAATAAACAATTGTGAGCAGTAAGTAGCTTTTTTTTCTTTTTAAGCTGAGACTAGAATATAGTGTTGACAAAATAAACATTTAATTTTGCAATAAGGATGCAAGTCCTGCTCAAGGTAAAGTGTCCAATAACCAAGATTGTTTATATTTAACCTGCTTAGAATAATGTGTATTACAAGTAGGGCTGATAACCAACAAGTATTGAGAAGCGGTAACCATTAAACACAGTAATCAGTTCACCTGTGCTGTAACAGTCTGAAAGCTTGTTTGTCAACAAAACAATGCAGTCCGACAGAGCACCACAGCTGATATGGTCAGACGTCACAGCTGATATGATCACAGCTGATATGACTGGAGAGGGGATTGGAAAATCGATATGCACGGACTTTGCAATCGTGAAAGAACCTGAAACCACACTTTGAAATATGCACTGTATATAGCTTATAAGAGTTGAGATTGCACTGATATTCACCAATGGACTAAAGTTCTTATTATCCGGCCCGGAGGACCATGAAAAGAATGGATTTTGGGTTATGAGAACCGTGAAATAATATTTAAGAGGCTCGATTAAGAAGGACCACTTCACACTAGGCAGTGAAGACGCCGAACACACTGATTTTAACAAGAGTTCACTAGGTTACACATAATGAGTTTATGAACAGTGCATATTCAAATAAAGTTTAGAAATTAAACAGTTACCTTTGTTTTCATGAGAGGTAACCTAACCGTAGTCTGCTGTTGTTGAGGGCCAGGTTGTGATCAGTAAGTGTGGAAATAGGCTGCAGCAGTCCTGTAGGCAGGCGTGAAGACGGAAGATGTCCTTCACGGATTCACTCACTCACGCACAATACGACCGCAAACGAATAGTTCATAACACTGTGGCCAGTCCTGTAGAGCACGGTAGACGCGGGTGTCCGGGAGCAGAGACGTTCTGGTAGAGATTGCCAATCCAGAGCACTGACTTTAATGTTAATGTAAATGTACAACAGAGATAAACTAATATTTAAATAAGAGAGTAACACATGGGGGAGAGAGTAAGTATGGTCAGCAGTGGCTAGAGAGTACATAAGTGCCCCAGGCGGGATCGAGAGTATAACGAGCAAGCGTGCCTACGCTTGCAAGGTAGGCAATTGATAAGTCAACCGTTGTGATTGGTTGGTGAGTGTACAGTACAGTAAACAGCTGATTCGGGAAACAATGGTTCATTGGTCTGTCACTGTACATGAATATTTTAATCCAGTAAGGAATGGTATTGTAGACACTAGGCCGCAGAAAGAGATATGGAATTAATGTAGTATATACAGTTTAGTAAATAAAGGCAAATATAGAGTATAAGTTGCACAAAAAATATATACATAATTATTATTCAATAAAAGTAGCCTTTTCATATTAGGCAATAAAAAACAAGTTATTTAATGCAATAAATACTTAACAGGTTGTAAACGATAAAATGTTTTGTAACTAAGTTTTGCATTCAAGGATTATCACACGGCAATATGTCGGGATGGGAAAGGGTGACGAGAGGGATGGAACTTTGTTTCCCCTTACAATGTCCTTGCCTGCACTATTTTTAGTGCACACAAAAATCCTCGTAAAATATTGATATCAATGATAAGAATTATAAATATAGTACATTACTGAAGGCTTCATTTTCAAGACTAAATATCAATCCACATAAATGTTGAAAAATCCATTAGATAACTTTTTGTACGGTTTTGAAAACAGGTGATAAGTTTATAACAATAAAACCTAGGTTTCAATTAAGAAGATTCAGTAGTGTCCTTTTTAATGTAAGACTACAGTTTTCGAATTGTTAGCGAATGTTGTATATGTCTGTATTATTTAACAGACTTTAATGGACCATAGGTGAAATATTAAAGTCTATATTCGTACTATTCGTACAATTACATGTGGTGCGCTTCGGTACTGAAAATATTTAATACATGAACTTAATATTAAGGTTAAACAGCTTACTTTTTTATTTTGTAAACTGGAATGGTCTGAGAGAATCAGACTCGGGGAACAGATGTGAAAGTCTTGGCTCTCTGTTGGTGGTGATATTGTGATATGATGAGATTGTAAGCAGATCTACCCTCCTGCCCTCTAGAGAATAGCACACTGTCTCCCTGTGGTAAATATATGTCGTCTAGCTTTGGTTCTACAACATATACATTCACAAGGCTACGTTATTACGTATCATGTTTCACACAAAACACTGTAGATGAGATGTGAGCAGATCTACCCTCCTGCCCTCTAGAGAATAGCACACTGTCTCCCTGTGGTAATATATGTCGTCCAGCTTTGGTTCTACAACATACATTCACAAGGCTACGTTATTACGTATCATGTTTCACAAATACACTGTATACATAGCAAGAAAAACAGACATATTTCCTAACTAACTTCTAGTAATCTTGAAGTGTAACAATGATTTTACATTTTGCATTAATATTTCACTTAATCTAACCCGTTTGACAAGAAAAACTATCTTTGAATGGTACAAAAATAACTGCAATATCTGTTCTTACAAGTGACTAATCAGCAAGATCACTAAAAGGCACTCTCATTTGTGCCCGTAACATATCGCAAGTTACATGAAAAGTTTTACCAGATACGGTGTTAACCCTCAAAGTGCTAACCATATTTACTTGTAGTGCTACACGGTTTTTAGGAGTTTTGCAAGCACATGTTAAAAATAAACAAATAACTATATAAAAAGTTAGGAAGTACAAAAAATTTAAGAAGTATAAGAAATTATATATCTTTTTACAGCCAATGCAACAGAATAAGAAAATAATTAATTACAATTACTTATCATCGCATTTTGAATGTTATTAACTGTTTTTATGAAAATATTATGCTTACTTTTTCAAATTTAGCACAGCATATAAATTATTAATACTTACTCAAATAAAAAAACCAAGATTAAAAAAATATAACGGTTTGGAAATTTCATTTCTATAAAAAAGCATAGGAACAAAAAATGTGCTACTTGTGCCCACTGAAAAGCTGAAAAGCCCTAAAACCTCGCAATCACTTAAACAAATGAGTTTTATAACATCCAAAAATGGTCCTTTTTAGTATTTTTGACCTGTATTATGATTAAAAAGCTAAAAAATCTAAAATAAAACTCTGAAGGATAACCAAAAGTACTTTAGCTATCAACAGAAAAATTACTCGTTTAAATAGTGACTAGCGTACAAAACGATTCCAGCTGATGATATGCAAAGGTAAAATCATTTTTTAGTCTATCAACAGTATTTAGGAAAAAATAAAGGGCGGCAAAGTGGATAAATTAATGGTCCTGTTTTTTCTAATCTATTATTATACAACATAGATTGAGAATGCCCACCCCCCCCCCCCCCCACCCCCCCCCCCCCCCACCCCCCCCCCCCCCCACCCCCCCCCCCCCCCACCCCCCCCCCCCCCCACCCCCCCCCCCCCCCAATGTTAATCATCGAATAACAGAACTATCAATCAATATCAATGTATCTAAAATACTAAACTAAAGTCACATATTTCAAACTAATAGAAATAGTTTAAACAATTGTGTAATGTCATAATACTAAAAGAATCATTTAATAAAAACCATTAATCAAACAACAAAATTAAGACAGATGACAGAAAAAATTTCATTTAAATAATATAGGAAATGTAACAACAAAACAAAAATCTTGAAACTGAGAAAGTAAATAATCTTTAAGTGTTATTTTGTTTAGTTTTTCTAAGTTAACAATCTTTTAATTTAAAAGAAGTTATAGATAAAGGTTGTGTTTAGAATATGAAGGTCTGTATTACAGTTGGTACAGATGATTTATTTATTGTTCAGATTAATTGCTATTGGTTTGATTATATCGATGTGTATAATAATTCAATACCATTTGATAATGATATAAAAAACCGGGACCGCTTATCATACTCTATATCCAATACCACTTTTGGATTGTATTTTGGAAGTTCATGGAGGAGAAAAATCAACCCAGTCCTGCTGCAATTGTACAGAAATATCTCAAGGAAAGATGAGGGATAATTGATTTTGATAAGGAGATGACCAACTGGTTTCAACAAGGTACTACTTTGGACCCTATACTTTTCTCTACGATGGTGGTATTGTACTTGTGGCTAACAGAATGAGAGCAACTTGTGGGATATCGTGTTGATTCAACATTAAGAGCATTTCTTATCACATTCACAGCATCAGATTGTAATCAAATAGCTTAGGGACTATAGATTGGAATGCACCTGAGAAAATAGAGTCTCTTGTTATAAATGAAGACACATCCAAACACAGATAACTTTCAATATAAATGGAATGTGTTACAAAATTTGCACGGATACTACAGTTTGAACTTTTGGTTTGAACTACTTGGTCTTTTGGTCTTAGAAGAAGTCCGATGGACAGTATAAGGGCTGCTATTAAAACTGAGTGGTTCCTGTCTTAAACAAGAAGTAACAAGGAAGTATTTTAGTAAATAATAGACTGATTTTACTAATAGTTTGAGCTTAGTGTTCTGTGAAGAATTTTCTCCGTCATAGTTCTTTCCAAAGATGTTATATTATTGTGATCTATATGTGTATCACAGAATATTTCCCTCTTATTAAACCATGTAACAAATTTTGTTACGTTTTATTCCAAAATGCAAAATTTAAACTTTTATAACTTGTGGATCTTTTTTATTGGAAACTTTGTTTAAAATGTGTTTTTTAGATTTAGTCTATAAAGGAACAAGTAAAGAGCATTTAATCAAAGGTTGTAACAGCTCAGATCAAAAAAGTATTTGACAAAAATATATTAAATTGTAGGATATAACATTTTTTTTATAAAAAATGCAGTATAAAATATAAAAAGTGATGTAGACAGATAAAAACAGACTTGTGTGTAATCAGAGAAAGTAGAGAGTAGATGAAAGTAAACTTATAAAATATGACCTAGAACTTGTTCACAATAAACAATTTTCCATTTCCTTATTTTGTTTGTTACAGAATTGATGATCAATGCAATATTAATCAATTCTACCAGCCATGAGTAAAAGTCAAAAGAAGTTAGAAGCTCGAGTGGCGAGGAAATCTCCGAGGATTAATCAGGTGTGGTGTAGTAATAAAGATTATTGTAGCGTGCACGAGATTGTTAACCATCAGTAATTAAATATGATGGTACTTTGGTGTTATCTGGAGACCACTATCTCCCTATCTACTATTTGTTATTAAGCTATATAAGTAGGTAAATACTTAGGTACGTATTATAAATAGAAAAAGTTCAAGTTAACATTTACAAGTACTCACATGACCTGAGGTTGAATTTAATACTATCTTAATGGTTGTTTTT
The DNA here is from genome assembly GCF_021130785.1 of Homalodisca vitripennis. Classification (NCBI taxonomy): domain Eukaryota; kingdom Metazoa; phylum Arthropoda; class Insecta; order Hemiptera; family Cicadellidae; genus Homalodisca; species Homalodisca vitripennis. The sequence goes on from NC_060211.1 coordinate 183,043,970, forward strand.
CTTCTTTTTTTATCCCAGATTGTCTAACTTTTCCCAACATCAGATCTGGCATGTGATCTGAGGTCAGGAAAATACCAATCGGAAATGCCCCTGGTCATCAGTGCAGGTTTTGGTGGTGCCAAAGGCACCACCAAATTGAAGCTCAGATCATATAATCGAGCTTCAGTACCGTAATTGAAGCTCAGATCATGTGAACGCTCATAAATGGTAACTTTAACTTTGGTACTGCTATTTTTGGTAACATATGTTAAACTAACCTAAAGCTTCTTATTTATATCAAGTAATAATAAGTTGTGGGTAGGGACAGAGTGGCCTCTGGATAATACCAAAGTACCAGTATATTTCAAGTATTGACAATTTAACAGCCAATACATTCGTATTCATTGAAACAATTTCAAACAGTTTCAGGAAGTTGCTCCGTTGGAGTCCAGAGGAAAACAGAATCAAAATCTTCAGAAGTCAAAGCCTCAGAGAAAGAACGAAATGTTCATTGAGGATGTGTATGAGAAGGTACAGTATACTTTGTCACATTTAATATTTGTCTATTGTAGTACAAAGGTAATTTGTGTCTGACATAGTGTTAGTTTTATCAGCTATAATTTCAATATCCATTATGAGTTGTAATTTATTCTCTTTCGTGCTATGTTTTATCCAGTAATTCAAGATTGAATTGTTAATTTTAATATCTTTTTTTTGTATTTTTATTGTTTATTTTAAACAGCTGGTTCAATATTCAACCATGAAAAAAAACAACTGTCTCTCAACTGACAATAATATCTTATGCTTCTGGCTTGTGCAAGCATACTTTTAAAGTGGTCATGCTCACTTTGGCTCAGACGGATTTTGTTGAACAAAGTACTGTTGGAATTGTAACAAAAATTGCAAAATAATTGATATCTTGTGAATTTTTAATAATAATACTGGTGTTTTTTGTTATTTGATTTTTAAATCTTCAGCAGACGACTGGTATATTTTACTGGTAAAGTAAATAATACAATTATTATTTTAAGGTTTCTACATTTTTATTAGAACGTATGAGCAAAGTTTTGGTATCTGTGCTGTACCAATTCTAAAGATATTTTTTTGTAAAACATACAAAATGGGGCTAACAGCTAAACAACATTTCTCAATCTATGTTTATGACATTTTTTGTCTGAAATTATGGCTGTACATGCTGTATTATAATTGTCCCAAGCTACAATCAAGCAAATCCAAAACAATGAATTTAACAATGAAAATATCCGCTAAATATTAAAGGTAACATTGTGCTGTTTACTTACCACTCATCACTATCTCCATTATCAAGCAAGGCATAGATTAATTAAAAATGTATTTTAATACAAGTGGATTGAATTATTATCTACTTGTATTATCTTGTAGGTTTGGCCTTGCAGAATACTTATAGGCCTTATGAGTTGGTGTGCGTTTATTGTTCCCTAAGTTTGTGTACTGTTGAGTGATAAGAGTTACAGTTACCTGTTCCATTTGCTACTTTTTTACCTTCTGTAATGGCTGAGGTAAATATTAGTAATGTGAATGCTCATTTTTAGAGACAAGACTCACATGACTATAACCTAAGTTTTCCGGTTCACACTGAGTAAAAACATTGTTAACACAATTAAAACCTTGAAGTACTTTGGTCTTGATGTGAAGAGCTATCTTAAGTCAACATGTTAAATTGAAAATTGGTTTAAATTTTTGGTTTCAAAAGTTAACATATTGGTTACCAATGATGTATATTGCCCGTCATCTGTTAACATCACTGTAATTACCGATGCTGGCCACTGCTTGTCACGCTAAGTTCATAAATTTTGGAGTTCAAAAACATTCCCAATATATTTGGCATTTGTCTATACTTTTAATAGCAATGGTCTGTTAAAATACAACAGGTTAGATTTTGAAGCTGGTCAACTCTCTCGAAATCGATTGTTGTTTACCGTTTAATCTGTTGATTGTTTGTGTTGATTAGTTGCAGTCTGAAATGAGGTGTTGCGGTAAAATGAAGTCACAGTAAAATTAACATCTTTTTCAGAAGTTTTAGTAACGAGTGAAGACGTATTGTGACCTGTATTCCATATTTCAGTTTTAATGATTAGTGTTTTGTATAGTTTTTTATTAAGTGCATGTTTATAGAGTTAGTGAATTTGACAAACAACATGTAGGTTGTGACTTAGGCGTGCCCACAACGCTTTGGTATGATTTGTTTATTTTAACCTAGTTTGCAGTTATGTATTAGGTTAGTTCTTTACCTGAAGAAGAGATCAGATTGCAGATCTCGAAACGTAGTGTTACTGATTTCTTGTTTCACTGAACGATGGCAAATGTCCGGAAAAATCCTGTTTCCTTCACAATCCTTGTAGCTAGATAACTAAATACTTAAAATATAAGATAATAAACTACAATTTTGTTGTTATATAGATATGGTAGTTTAATACTTTGTATTGACCCTATGCATTCACACAATGATTTCTGTTGGAAATGAAAAATTCTGTACCTGAGGGTATTTGAATTGGTAGTCAATGGGTTAAAGAAATACTGAAAAAAATGTTACAATTATTTCCTAAGAACTACCTGTAGTATTTTGTGTAATTGATTAACGTAGTGGTAGTACGTGTATTTTTTGAGGAAAGTTGCATGCAGTGGATATTTATCTCAGAGGAAAACTGTCACAATACTTGACAATCACTTTAATAACATGTGATTATGTTGTCACTAAGATAGTAAATAGCTATTAATGTCACGTCGCACCTGATTTCAGTCTCAGAGTGCGAAAGATATGATTCGAGGCAGCACAGGGCTTGTGTACGACACTCGTATGGTGAAGCACAGGTGTCTGTGGTACCCAGCTCATCTCGAGTGTCCAGACAGATTCATGAAAACATTAGACAGGTAATTTTATTTACTTTTTGTAGTGTTACTATTAAAATAGATGTACAAAGCAGTAACTTTGGTATGGTATCTTATTTGTAGCATGTTTGTTTTAGAGGTCCGGTTCAACCGTTTAGTACATGGAATATATTATCAGCCTTAATTTCGGCACTAAGATAACAAAGATACAGTAGTATATTAATACTTTGTATTTTTAATGGTTGTTCTGATTTCTGAACTCTGCAAACCTTTGTTTTTCAATTCAAAATATATAAGTCATTCACAAATTATGTGCTGTTTTACATAATTTATAGTCAATAATAATATATTTGTTGATATAGCTGAAAATCTGTTCTTGTTTTTTTTGTACAAATTATGTGAAACGTAAGTATAGTTAAATACATAAAGTTGTGTGAACAAGTAACAATCTATTCCAACTGAAGTGCTGGCTCAAGTAAAATTATCTGGAATTTTTACCATGAGTACTTTGTTAAAACTCCTACATTTTACACCCTTATTTCTTTTTTTGTACCGTAGCACAATACATTTTAAAGATATAAATAATATGCCTACAAATACTTTATAGTTTTTGTTGTAAAGTGTATACTTTTTGAATATTAAAACGATGATTAACTACTGATTAGCATTACGCAAATTGCTGATTGCAGAAACGTAATTTTGTTGTACTTTGTGTATGAAAACCCATAGGTAGGTACCTAATTCACAGATAATCGTAGTTTTGTTAATAGTATTTTACTAGCAGTTCTGTATTTATGTTCAAGTATTGCCATGAGTCTACTGCACATATTCCTGGATGGCAGTTAATCAATAGTATACAACTTACCGTTTGCAAAATGTGTTTTTATTGTACTCTTTGCTTTAAAACCTGTAAATAGGTAACCTAATTAAAAAAACGATCATACTTTTATAGATAATATTTTGATTGCAGTTAATATTTTTAATATTTATGTTCATGCAATGCCTCGAGTTTGCTGCTTCTATTTGTTGGTGACTGATGATTAGTTGGTAATACGCAAATTACCAATTTCTAAAAAGTGTTTTTTATTACTTTGTCTATGGAAAAACGTTAATAGATATCCTAATTAACAAATTACCGCGCTTTTGTAAATAATATTTAGCTTGTAGTTTCTATTTTGTATGTTTACGTTTGTGCAGTGCTACAGGTCTGCTGCGTCTATGCGCGGATGTTAGCTGCTCGACGGGAAGCAAACAGACAATCACTAATTTTAGTTCACTTCACAATTGTTGTAGCCAATACATTTTATATCATCAGACAGTCTCCAAAGCTTTAAGACCGGCTATTATATTTGTAATGTATCGTATATGTATATGTATTGTATTGTATTGTATTTGTAATAATGTATATGTATTATTATTTTTTATTATTGACATTTATATTCTGTTCATAAATTATGTTGGCATTACGGATCATACGATTTATTCAATAAACGTACATTGGCGGAGCAAGTCTTGCGATCCGACTAACCAATCAAATCAAAGCACCATCCCTCTCCAAATAACAAGAGCCTTTCTCTCTCTCTCCTTGTTCAACCATCAACGATGTAACACCACGTCATATGTGTCCGCTCCGCCGGTGTAGTTTGCAAAGTAAATTCGAATATTATTTCACTCCTTACAAGAAATGACATTAATGGTGCAGTGCATAGGACATACAGTTTGGCGGCGACACTACAATATTGATGATGAAATCATACTTAGATTAAAAAACCTAATAGGATTGGAAATTTGAGAACCAGGAATAATTTTTTGTATGATTCAAAATCAGATTCTAGATTTAAAAATTCTGCATTTTTCCATCAGTAATTTATTCCATCAACTAGCTGACCCGGTGAACTTCGTTTTCACTTACCTCTTGGCCATGTTGCTACCTTTGTTAACATATTTACATATGTACTTTATCAATTTTTACAGAGTTACAAAATTCCACATTGATGTGAGTTTCAAAAGTTTTGGACAATATTGGCGAGTACGGCACAATCCAACAATTATCTACATCAAAATTTTGTCCTTTTATCTTCACAATTACAGATCGCCCACCGTCCTCAACTGATTGCCGACGATACAACGGGTAACCATTATTTCCCGAGATGGTTTCAGCAATCAATGCTCTAGGGTATCGCTTAACACTTGCCGTCGTCGACCATACAGGGGGAGTTGTTGAAAAACTCCGCAAGGTCCATGTATCATATGTTTACTTACTACTGCATGCAATTTTGGGTCAAGTGTTTCATCGGGAATCTCGGCTGAAATTATGGAATCAATGTCTTCTGGCCTTAATTTATCAACTAACCAAACTAATATGTGCGCATGTGGCAAGACCACGCTTTTACCACTCAAACAGAGTACATCCAACAACGTAACTTGGCCATACACACGATGCTTTATAATGAAATTCATTAAAGATTTTAATTTTTGCTTAAACACTCTGGCAGTGATGCCATGCCTATCAATTGGTGTTTGGCCGTTTGTAGCAATTCTTTCTTAATTTCCATCCATTGTGGGTTACAGGTGAACGTAATAAATAGGTCTGGACGGCCATATTTTCTAACATACGACATCGCATCTTGCGCGTATTCGTGCATGTGGCGCGGGCTTCCAATGTAAGTGGCCGTCAAAATTGTAATTTTTTTCCACATTTTCTGCATTGCAACGGCATTAATAGCATCACGAATCTGTATGAATAAAAATCATAGAGCTGACTTTTTTGTTGGTTTTCAGCACCTGGAATGAGAAATGATAAACAATGACATTTTTGCATACATTAAATATACACATTTATTGTCAAATTATCATCATTAGCCTATCATATCGGACAAAATGCAATCAATGTATTTGTCGGCACTATAATCGATTTCTGGATCGTAGGAGAATGCTGCTCGTTCCAGGTTCACAGGAGCATTGCGTTTGCGGAATCGGTCAATTTCCTTTTCCCGGGCTCGCTGCTGTTGTGATCGATGTGCCCGAATTCGTTGCATTCTTAGCCTATCCACTTCATTCTGATTTACTGTAGAACGCAAATGTGCCATACCAATACGACTGTTATCATTATCAGTCTCTTGCTGGTCATCAGTGCGATTAGCGCGTGAGGTAGCTCGCCGCACATTCGATCTACTTCAACGACCTAATATGTTAGGTCGTTTTTCTTCTCGGCATTGTAAGCAGTATCTGATATTAATGTTTTCTTGCACTAATATGTTAACTATAATGGCGACAGCTGTTTTACCCAAAATTGAATGCAGTAGTAGTAAGTAAACATATGATATGAGACACTTCGTCATTTGTATTTGTTACAGCTGTAAAACTAATTATCGATACATAAACATAAATCAAACGTTTGACAGGTAAGAACAGTTTGTATGGGAAAATCAAATTGTCGTTTTTAGTATTTTCCTTGCAATTTTGTTATATTTTCTCATCGTTTAAACCTTCCCTGGACTTCCACGAACATTTCAAGACCAAAATTAGCCAAATCGGTTCAGCCGTTCTCGAGTTTTAGCGAGGACTAACGAACGGAAATTCATTTTTATTTATATAGATATGTATGAATAGTTTGTTTATTAAACAAATCTTTCAAATAGGTAGAAGAGAAAAGAAGTAACTTGATAATCTAAAAAAAACTTATGGTCAAATGTATGGTTATTTTATCTAGAGGAACTGTTTTCCGGTTGAAGAGAGATTTATCTCAGTAAATAACTGAAAATAAATAAAAAATAAAAATGAAAATTGTTATTTCAATTTTATTAAGAGAAAATCTGCCTAGTTTAGTTGATCCCAACTAAACTTACAGCCTCTAGAAGCTCTCAGTTTCTGAAAGCTATCAAACTTATATAGAATCATTTCTATTCCATTACGTATTCATACCAATATTGGTTAAAATACATCAAACCACAAATGTTAAGAGCAGTTTTTATAGAAAATGGTTTTGTCCTAGAATGTCTATGTCAATTTTATCCATTACTATATTAGAGTCATTTAAAACTAGTAGATGAAGGTCGTTTAGATCAGGTCAACAGATCAGATTATGAATAATTCATTTGGTACAATTGATTGTAGTTTAATTATCTAAGTTTTTCCTGTTCACATTACATTGAAACATTGCTTACGTAACCATTTTAATCTAGAAGAAAAGAATATTGTCTCTTAAAACTATTACGCACATTTTTTGAAAGTCGCATAAACCTGCTGTATGCACACTGCTTTATTTTTTATGTTTTTGTATAACAAATTATTTTCCCAATTTTTATTCAGTATATTGTAATGTCTATGGTACCAAAAGCCAAAAGTTACAGAAGTAAATTGAAACTAAATAGAGGACTGTAAAGTTTATCAAAATAAATGTAATAATATACTATCATATGTTTTTGTGGGTATACATTTCTTTTAATGTTAAAAAATAACTTTAAAGCCTGACAACGACAAGAAATAATAAAAACTTTTCAATGGCAATCCAAATATTTCAATTCTGCATTTAATTGATTGATTGATTGATTGATTTATTTATTTCCAAAATTTATGTACAGAGTTAAATATAATACATAACAAAAAACTTATAGGAAATTATCCCCACATGGGCATCAGCCTGTGTGTGGGGAAACGAGTTCCTCAGTCTGCACTACCAATAACACACAAAAAACTTAAATTAAAATAAGGAAATGAATTGTCATTAAATAAAAACATTTTTATTAACAAATGAGAAATGAAGATTTAACCTCTAAAATAAACCATACAAGGCCAGAGCATGGAATACATGAGCAAATTCAGTTAATAAATAATCTAAATTTGAAAGGAATATACTTATTTAGAAAATATAATTTGAAGACTTAAAAATGTAATTTTATAAAAAACTTGTAACTTACATAAAAAAAGGGCAATCAGAAAGACTTAATTAAAAATTAGCCGACATATAAGTAGAGAGAGACTTGGACCACACACTGCACACCCACCCCACACACACTAAACACACACACACACACACACACACACCAATCACGCACACGCACACATGCACGCACTACACGTACTCATTGGCCTGCAGTCAAAACGATTGTACAAACTCACCAAACACTCAGACTAACATTGATTGTAATACAAAAATATAACAGAAATTTAATACATAAAAAAGCATATCTAGGTGTAGATTGAGGAAAAATACTGACGAAATCCATCTCGCCCAGCATCTACTAACCATTGACTAATTTTTTGTACGTACTAAAAGTGCAAGGTCTTGGGTTTTTTATAAAGTATGGTAATTTTGAGAAAATTATATGAGCAATATAGTGAGATGATGTTGAATTAAAGGCTTTAACGAGTCTAGGAACAAAAATTCTGTTTTTTCACTTCATGTGAAGAACGCGTAAAATGGCTGTGGTTACTGTGAATGAAAATTGAATCTCGATGTTGAAAAATGTACAAAATTAATGTTCGGATATATAATTGCGAGACGTTAAAAACTTTAAATTCTTCAAATAATAAATTGGTTGGATAAGTACGATTTCGCTTCAGAGCTACTTTTAGCTATAACATATCAAAGCTATAACATATCAAAAATTTAAACCCTAGGGGAAAGAAATACTAATTTATAATAAAATTGTTATGACATAAAATGAGTTCCAAACATTGATCCTATGACGTTTGTTTCATAAAATGGTACTGACACTGAGTCACAAAATCTATTTACAAATTGTTGCTAACGTTTTATATATTTACAATAATGGTAGGCTTATAAAAAATGCTAGGCCAAACTGCAAATATGTAAACGGGCAAACTCATTGGACGGCAGCCCCCTTGACAAGAAGAACAGTCAGTTCTTGATCTTTTAATATTACCCCTGTCACATTTGGTTCCCTTATTTGAACAAACCCAACAATTTTTCACCTTGTTATCAGGTAATTTGATCAACAAAGAAAAACTGAAACTGTGAACATCTAAATACACCTCAGTATTTTTAACAAAAAAAGTCAGACATTAAATAGATGATTAATGTTGATTATTAAATCGCCAATAAACTAAAAAAATACTATAAAACACAATTAAATATATATTTCTTGAGCCAATATATACCTTATTTCAAAACATGGAATCGGTGGACAATAACTTGTTCGCCCGTACGTTTCACGTAGATTTCGGTAGACAAAATATTGTCCGCCCGGGTGAAAATTGTTAAATAAATTCTTTAACCCTTCCCACGCTGTAGACGGATATATTAGAATGATAGACTCTGACCTAAATGGCAACTACAGTTATATCCGATATTATAGATTATGTCTCTTGGGTTATGTTTTTTAGTTCACAAAAGGCCTTTGAAATGCCCAGTGCACGCTTTGTGCTTATCACTGTTGCCAAGGAAGTGTTTATAAACGATCTTCACTCTGCAGTAGGGGGAGGGGAGCAGCCTTTGTTTAACTCTGACCACCTGCTTGTCAGTTCTGCACCTCCTACAGAGCTATAACCAAACATATCCGTGGCGTGTGTATTACTGCTTCCTCGGTTGTCACGAGTGTACGTCTACTATGTATCTCTTTGTTATTCTTCATCGTGTGGTAGTGTCGTGATTAGTTTGAAATATTTATCTTGTTTTATAAAATATAATTAAACTTTAAAACTAAAAATTAAATTTTACAATGAAATTAAAATATATTTGAAACAAACAGTTTTGTAAATAGTTCTTTTTTATTTTCATCAATAAATACACTAGTTTTAAGTAAAATGCCCTGTTTTATACTTTTTTTGCTTTTACGTTTTAAAATTAGTTATAGTAAAAATTAGCTTTGAACTTAAAGAAATAAAATTTTTACTTGTCTTGGCGTTATCTGCAAGTTAATGGATATATTAGTGGGGTGCGTAGGGTTAAATATTTCTACCTTGATGTGGAGAGCCGTCTTAGCCACCAGTGTTAAACCGAAACGTTCGGTACAAATTGTGACAGTTCGTGCCGGATGTTGACAGATGTGAGGAGCTCGGACTGGTGAAGCGCTGTCAACCGGTTGATGTCAGAGAAGCTACCGAGACTGAACTGCTGACGTGCCACACTCAGGCTCACATCGATCGGCTTAGAGAGACAAACAACAACCACGATGTGGACCAGATGGAACAGTTAGCATCTAAATTCGATGCCATCTACATTCACCCAGTAAGTATTATTTTATGATTTAGTTATCTATCAATAGGATCTCGGACATTTGCCTTTGTTATATATTACAAAAAGTATAACACTATATTTTTACCCCTCTTCTTTAAGTGTAAAAAGTAAAAAGTTTGGCAATGGACTGTAGGCTAACTCAAACAAGTGATAATGTAAATAAATTAATATGTAAATCCAGACTACAGAATGAACCGAAACTATGTCACTTCACAGAAGTAAAAGGCACAAACAACAAGTCACTCAAGCACTCAAATCATCTGTCAATAATAAACTTTAAACAAAGAGTATCTATTACCATTGAATTTATTCTTAACATATATATTTTGTTCTTGGAGCCTCTTAACCCTTTCCACTCGGATTTTTTTCACCAGTCTGCCCCCTCAGCTCGTATGTATTTTAGCATATTTTCAGTAAAAACCCATTTTTAGCAAACTGGAAGTCAATAAAGTATATAGATTATTATATTGTATAATAATTTTATTTTATTTGTAATTTATAGCATAGAGATATAAAATTTGATACTTACACTAATAATTTTATATTTTAGCACGGTATGGTATCGTTCAAAACACTCTGCAGGATGAAGACCAGGATTTTTTGAACAGGTTTTACAATAGTAAAGTGTTTCCTTTCTTCCTCCTGGCACCTTTCTATTGCTACAAACAGCACAGTCTTTAGATTTTTTTGTTGGATGAGCTGGGTGTTTGTTTAGCCTTTCTTCTTTTTGTACTGATATTGAATAAGGACGACCCCGCTTCAAACTCATAGGGTTACGGACATGGCCTACAAGTTCAGTGATGAGGATTTCTCTGAAATTCCTGTGTTGAATAGTTTTTTCTCCATGGTTTTGTTCATTCGTGTTTAACAAGAAAAAGCTATTTACTATTCCCACTTCCAACATCCAGAAAAATAGCTTTCTCCACCATTTCAGAGATTTACGGGAAAATTTGTAGGAAGCAATATAGTGGTCTGCTTGGTCCAAGCCACCCATATATTTGTTATACTGACAGATAACTGTTGGCTTTTGTATGTTTATTTGATGTTCCTTGCCTCTTCATTCTAATTCAGCAATAACTTCTGAATCAGAAAGAAAAGATGTACTTGTTAACGACATATCGAGTCACTAATGAGAACGCGTTTGAAAATTGGTTAGGAAACGTGACTACAATGATAAAGCAAAATAAATCATCAGCCGACCAATCGTAGTTCAGCTGTCATTTATTAGTTCCTGAGAATGCTGTGCGATCGCAGCACAAATCGGAAACATTGTAGTCCGCCTAAAATAAAGTAAAGCTGACGTCATTGCAATGTCGGATGGTGTCCGACATACGAGTGGAACGGTAAAATAGCAATGTCGGACGAAGTCCGACACACGAGTGGAAAGGGTTAACTACTACTTGCATTATCTCACAGATTTTCATGTATGTAAATTATACAGATTATAAATTATGCCTACTATTAAATAAATTGTATTTTCTTTTTACATATTGGAATTGGAATTGTTATATATCCACAAGTATCATCTGCAAGTGATCTACCTTTTTATATTAAATTAACTTGTATACATTTGGTACATTTTCGCACTAAATAAGTAAAATCTATCTTTATTTATTCATCTAAGTTGTAAACTAATTTACCATCTGAATTAAACTCATTTAACTAGTTAACAGTTTATATAATAGTGTATGAATTGTAATATTTATACACAACAATTTATACTGTGTGAGTTAAAAGTATGGATACACCCTGTTTAGTTTTGATGGATAAAGATGGAGGGATGGAACTCGGGACACCTTTCTAGGAATTAGAAGTGAACTTTTTAGTCACTGTTACAACTTTGCCTATTTCCAAAAAATGGGTTTTGGGGGGGGAGCTCAAAATTTTTAAATGTGAAGTCCCATTAAGTGACACCTCATTGGAAATGTCTTGATAAAAGAAGAAGAACAGTGGAAACTGCAGCATAGTTTAATTTAACTCTAATGTGTCTGGTGATTGGTTTTAAGTGTGTAAAGTTAAGAAAAATATGATTTGAGATAAAAAAATTTAAATTTTTTAACTGTTTTGATACTCTTAATTTCACCTCCACCAAACGTAGCATGACTGCTGATAAGTTTCGTTCATAGGAAAATCTCCTGTAGCATATTGATTATACAAGAAAAGCTACATTGTGTGCTTATGCAGTGCAAATTGGCTATTAACTCCTGGACTAGGAGGGGGGAGGAGGTTAAAACCTGTGCTAACAAGTTGAAAGTAGAAATAATAAACCCATTTGCTCTACTACAATGTGTTGTATAATAAGAGTAAAATGAAGGCAGACAGAATCAGCATATCTCTGTCTGGCATCTGCATTATACAGTATCCTCTCAGACTGTGATTAGCATATCTATGTCTAGCATCTAGATGAGGGTAGGTCTAAACAATTATTCATCCTGACTAAAGTAGTATACACCTAGTATTACATGATAAATATGTACTTTTATAAACTGCTAAGAATTGCAAAATGAAATTGGAGCTTTATGATTAATTCAAAAAAAATAATTGGAATTCTTTGGAATTAATCAAAGAGAGAGATTTTTTTTTTGGAATTTGGTTTTTTTTTTATTTGGAATTGGATTTGGAATTTGGAGGCTTTGGGAATCGGCCTTTCCTTTTTTTTTAAAAAAAAAAGAAAGAAAGAATGAATTATGACTGAAACTGCATTTATTGAAAAAATTAAGATGCCAAGAGCATTAGATTGTTCTGTAAAGTTCAGATATGTTGAAAATAAGATAAGTTTACTTTTAAGAATTTCCAAGTTATCCTCCAAGTTTTGGATATTAGTTGTAATTTATTTAACAGTAAAAAGGATTAATGAAACATATTTTTTATTTCCAAATTCAGTAACAGAAAAAAATTATTTCACATATAATTGTCAAGATTCTATTCTAAAATACTCTATAAATTAAACCTTTATATTGGCTCTATGAACAATTATCATCTGTATCTTTTAAGAACAGAAAACTAGAATGAATTAATATACAATATAAAACTGATAATTAATAAAATCACCTGACATGCTCAGAATACTTTTAAAAATTTTGGTAAATTAATTTTTTATTTTAAAAATTATGCAGAGTTCTTCGTCTAAGGTCCATATTACTTATTTACTGTGATTTAGAAGATGAAATAAATCTTATTTTTAATATACAACTTTTAATCATTCAATGGATTAATACAACGTCAAAATAAAGTTTACAAGATATTTCATGTATCCAGGCAGAAAAACTTATAATTTACTGGAATGTTGTCCTTCGATTGATACAAAAAACATTGCAACTTCCATATTTTCTATGTACTGTAAGTAAATTGTCCAAAACTGAAAACTGCACTCAAGTTTAGAGTTACAAAATTCAGATATAATAACAATTTTAATCCAGTTGTAGCCTAATCAAATCCAAATTAATTTGGATAATTATTGGCTCTATCTCTTTAATACAGTAACAGTCAGAATAATTTTGAATACAGAAATGAATAGAGAATCAAAAATCAGGTCTGGCCATAACAGTGTTTAATTTTTGTTGTGATAGTTTTAGAAATACATAAACTTGTTTTTGACATTTTCAGGAAACTTTCAACTTGGCTCTATTGTCAGCTGGTTGCACCATACAACTTGTCCACGAAGTTTGCAGTGGCACGGTTCAAAATGGAATGGCTATTGTGAGGTGGGTTGACTATAATTGGTATTATTAAGTTGTTAAGTGAACACTACACAAGTCTGGAGGCAGCTTATTCAATGTCCACTCTTTCAGCTTAGAAGTGGTATTCTAAACAATGTAGGTATCTAAGAAACTACTTTTTTATAGTTTTTGTTAAATTTGAATAAACCATCTAATTGATTAAATGTTAATTATTGTAAAGTAAGAATTTCTTAGATATAAGTTTTAAATATTGTTCACACAAAAAATGTTTTATACAAATGGAAATACGGATAAAATACAATATCCATATTACAACTAAATAGAAGTACTCTACACCACGTATCAGGTAACAGGCTTTACTGAGGTTGTGTGAAAAATTTATAATCTTAAACTCACTTCAATCTTGAGATGTTCTGTGGACAGACAGACAACCATACAGAAAAGAAATTTGTACATTCCTCCAACAAACAAAAGAGAAATAGTGTTAGCCTACCGAGTGATAGCTATCAACGACGCTCAGTTAAATTCCATGGTTGAACATGCACTCATTTTTGTCTATGGAGAAATTAAGTCTAAACATGAAATATAGTATACATACCTTATGGTACATTCACATCATTGCTCATTTAAATTATGTTTCACAACAGTGTTCAAATAATAAAAGTTCCGAGAGTTGGAGGGAGTAACACAACGCAATAAGTGCACTGAAATCAAATTTTGTTCCAATTTTAACATTGATTTTCCACTGAATTATTTCTTTTCTTTTTCTTTTTAAAAAGAAAGGAGGGAGGGAGACAGAGGGTGGGGGAGGGAGAGAGAATTGTATTTAAAAAGTTTTCATCTAGAGTCAAACATAGATACTTAATCTGACAACAAAAAATAAAAATCCCTTTGTAACTGGAGCTAAAACAACAACTAGTTGCTCTCAGAATTGTCAAACTATACGACCAGCTGTAGTTAAGATCGAGAATAAAACTTGGTAATGCTACCGTCCAACCACTGACCAACAAAGTAAAAATGGCAGATGTCACAAAACTTTACAGGCATATGTGGAGTAATCGTGTTCAATGATAATGAAGCATAAAATAATTTTATCCCTACTAATATTATAAATGTGAATGTAAGTTTGTTTGTTACGCTTTCATGTGAAAACTACTTAACCGATCATCATGAAACTTTGTACACATATTCTTGCAGGTATTAGAAGTAACATAAGGTACTTTTTATTAATAAACAAACATTTATGTTTTTTGGAAAAGAACAAAAATCTCAAAATCCAACTACTTCAAAACCATCTAGCGTTGCAGTAATGAAGTTCCAACCCTGAATACTGTAATACTGTCACACTGTATATCGATGGTCACGTTAACATCTAATCCAATCCAATTGATTATAATTTCAGCTGTTTGGAATTCTATGTTTAATGTTATTTTCTTCTGTCATCCAATTGACTCCTTTGCTATGTAATGGAACAAGGCTTCAGATAACGAAATTGAGGCAGAATATACTTGGTGCTACTATTTTAACAGGTGTTGGTAAGGGAGAAAAACTGTTATCATACCTCGGATTCCAATATTCCCACCGATCATACCAATTCCAATTGAAATAGAGTTCAGTTTCCCATCAAGCTTAGCTTTGCTGTTACTATAAACAAAGCACAAGGGCAGACATTGCAGGTAGCGTGAGTGTATTTACACAATTTGCACCTGACGGAAAAACTTGTAATATAGTCATACAAAAATATTCTACATTTATACTCTGTATTTTACCTTTGCTGTAATTCAAAATTGTTTATTTTTGTTGCAGTGAAATATATTTTAACATATGTTGTTGTAAATTTAATAAAGCATATTTAAATTTTTGAAACTTCATTGTGAGTAGTAATTTTCGAGAATTGATAATCCTAGCTAAGCAATAAAATATAGTTATCATATTAATTCATTTCTTAAGTAATGATCTCCGATGCTTATTTAATAGCTTAAATGCGAGGAAAAGCTGTGTATAAAAGCTAGTATTACAATAAAGAAACAGTTATTTTAATTACATTTCCTGTTCTTTTGACATTCTCTGATAAAATAGTGGACATAAATTTTAATGTCTAATGAGTAGCAAATCAGCGTATATTGAACAAAAACACTGTTTTAATCTTAAAGCATCCATTATGAAAAATGTTTTTACTCTGGAGCCGAAAATGGGAACATTTGGAACTAAAATGATTTGTACAAATTATTACTGAATGAACGTACTTTCATCAAACTTGCTAGCATTAATACAATTGAATATTTTTGCAGACCGCGACCGACATCATGCAATGCACAACGAATTCTGTGGCTACTGTTACTTCAACAATGTGGCGTTGGCGGCCCGACACGCCCTGGACAATCTGGGTCCTCTCCGCAGAATTCTGATTGTGGACTGGGATGTTCATCATGGGCAGGCGACACAACAGATGTTCTATGATGATCCCAGGTATACCCGCAAGAAACATTTAGGGTGGAAACATGAGAAAAGTTTATACTCCATACAAAAACCTGTCTTCAATTTCATTTCCACAATTAGATCTCAGTCTTCCAAGTAGTATTAATCACAATCCATTTGAGAATGTGTTGTAGTAGAGTCCGTTATCATAATACATTATAATTATAATATGTTTTGTTATAGACCTAGTAACTTTTTTAGTTTAAAGTTTATGATTGACGATGAATGAGTAGAATGTATAATTGCTATTTAGATGTGTTACAAATAAAAGAAATATGATATTTCAACGACTGGAAGTCTGTCTCTTCTCAGGTGGCAGAAAGTAAAACCTAAGTAAAGTACGCAAAAAAAAGGGAAACAAAATAGAGTTCAACCAGTTTTTTTTTTTACTTTTTTGTGTGTTTAACATATAATTTTAGTATTGTATATGAATTGTATACAGTAATTCCATAAACAAAAAGTCAGGTTTTCGTATAAAGTTTGAAAAATATATATTTTTTATTTAGATTATGTGTAGAGGTATAATTTTCTTTGATAAGTGTATTTGTAAATTCTAAGTTATATTTATTGATTTATTCTTTTGTTTACATTTTTTTATGCTACATATAAACATGTTATTAATATATCTTAAAGGAAATAAAAAGAAACAAAAAACAATTCTTCTATTTAACACCTGAAAAAGAGGTGAAATTGAATTTATTGAAACATTGTGTTTCTTTCATTGTAATGTCTCTAAAAATTGGAACTCACTTAGTTTTTCTATTTTGTTGGTCCTTGTTCTGTTTGATGCCTTGACTTTGCTATCAAGAGTAAAGTGCTTGCTTTATACTGAACCAGATTTTTACTTTTTTGTTAATTTTTGTCTGTTTTTGGGCTTTTGTCTGTTTTGAAAAAGTGTGTATTTTCAAAGATTAAATCATCTGTTTATTTGAACTGTTTTATGATTAAAACATAATGTTTAATAAAAGAACATGACTAATTATTGATTAAAAATTAAGCAAGTTTGTACTACATTGAATAGTTACAATGTTATTTATCTCATAATTTTGCCTGCAGTGATTCCTGCAAATAGTTAGATAGAATGGCCAAAATAAACCGTTTTTTTACTGTACATATAACCTCAATTCAGTGATTAAATTGTATGCCTAATACATTTAAGAATTCATTTTGATAATTTTGTTTCAGAGTTGTTTTATTTCTCTATTCATCGCTACGAGCATGGTGAGTTCTGGCCGAACTTGCGTGAGTCAGAGTATGGACTATGTAGGAGAGGGCCAAGGCGCAGGCTACAACTTCAACGTTCCCCCTCAACGCTGTCGGCATGGCCGATGCCGATTATCTGGCGATCTTCCATCAGCTTCTGTTACCGATGGCCTCGGAGGTAAATATTCCCTTTCTAACTTTATTTTTAATATTTTTCTTATTTCACATGGAGGAATATATAGCTTTTATTTGATTTAAAAGTGAGTGAAATTGTTCAAATGAATCAAATGCCACAGAGACTCACATTAGAAGTCAGTATAGTTAAAATAGTACGGTACATTGGTTTTTAAAATGCTACAAAAAACACGAAGACTACAAATTAAGTACCGTACAAGGAAATTTACATAGATTTTAGATTTATACATGCAAATCTAATATTTTTGAACCTGGTTTTTTGTAATCCGTAACAAGTATGTATGGTGAAGTAGCATAAGAGGGATGTACATCACAATTCAAAATAAAGAATTATTATTATGTGATCAATAAAGAATAAATAAAACAGGATCTTATTTGGAGCCTTGAGGCACTCCTGAATTTGTTTACCAATAACTTTGGTTGACAAAAACAATTTGCATTTGAGTACAATAAGTGTTAAGTTTTATTGGTTTTTCAAAATAATAAAAATAAATAGCTTAAAGATGTTCAATTTAAAAAGAATTGAACATATAAGAACAATAATTATAAAAGTATTACAAAAGAACAAAAACACAATTTTATATTTTTTAGACCAATATAAAATTACAGCTTTACATTCAAGCTCAACATGTGCTATGTTCTGGTATCCAGAAATAGTATTCTATGAGATAAACATACATTTTTTAAGTAATTAGAAAAAAACAACTTATTGCAAAATTATCAAATATATTATAACATTAAATTTTGTCAAGTAAAGTAGATGTTTAATTGGAAAAACTTTTTATAAAGCCAATAATGATTATTGTATAGCCAAAAGTAAGAGAAATAAATCACCATTTTGAACATTGCCTTTTTAGACAGTTTTTATCCTTTGGATTTTTTTTTTTTTTACTTTACTGTTTGAATGTATTATTCTCATTTGTAAATTTTGTAGTAAAATATTTTCCCTCAGTTTCAGCCAGAGTTGGTGATAATCTCAGCTGGCTATGATGCTGCCGTTGGATGTCCTGAGGTATTTTTTTAATTAATTAAAATATGTTTTGTATTGTAATAATACCTGCAACACAAATTGTTATGTTAGTGAAGATGCCAAGTCCGAGATATCTTTAAAATGGACATGTACAGGGTGTTTAGCTTAAAAAAGAGGCCCCAATTGCTCATTAGCTTGAACAAAATTAACTTTTTTTTGGAAATGTATATATTTTTGTGTGAAACAGGTTAAATGCTGTTTTCAAATGTTGGTACAAACTGGAGCTGTAGTGAGGATGGCTGTTTATTCCCTGAGTATTGCAGTTTAAAAAGTGAACTGCATTTACGTAGCAGTGTTACGTTTGAACAAAGTGAGGTTAGGTTGCGTATTATTGTATTGTTGTTTGTTGAAAATGCGTTTAACTGTTGAAAGAATGTGTATTCGTGATTGAAACGTATTTAGTGATGAAATCTCCTGCTTTGTGTCGGGCAACGATTCATGGACAAATTTGAGAAAGAAGTACCAGTTAAAAGTGTAATGTAGAAGTTAGTTTAGAAAGTTTCATGAGACAGGTCAGTGTTAGACAAGCATCGTGACAGTCCAGCGGTCAGTTTTAACGGTGCAGGTCGTACAGGATATCAGAGCATCTGTTACAAGAATCTCCACATAAATCTTTTGCTAAAACTAAGCCTGGGAAAAGAACATTTTCATTAGGTTCAGTCCACACTGCTGTATGGAGAATACTGAAATGTTATCCATACCGAATGCAGGTTTTCCATGAACTGAAGGATGCTGATAATGCCAAAAGGGTTCACTACTGCTGATGGTTCAAGAAATTCATTAGAAGCAACTTGACATTTTAGATCAAGTGTTCTTTACAGATAAAGCTTGTTCCATCTTGGAGGTTATGTCAAAACTGCCGGACCTGGGTTACTGAGAATCCGCACATTTTCATCAAAACTCTCCTACACCCCAAAAAAATAGGTGTATGGTATGCGGTTTCAAGGCGAAGAATAATAGGACCTTTGTTTTTTTGAAACGACTGTGAATGCTGCTCTCTATCAAGACATTATCCAACAGTCCACAGGCTTACTGCCCAACAGGATGGTGCAACTTGCCATACAGCTCACTCTAGTATGGAGATGCTACAGGAGTTTTTTTGATGCAAGAAATAATCTCAACAGGATTGTGGCCATCACAATCACCTGATCTGTCTAGTCTTGACTATTTTGTGGGACTACTTAAAAAGAAATTGTTTACAGGAATCAATCCTCATCCCTAAAGGAGTTGAAGACAAGCATTACTAATGCAGTTAATGAGATAGACAGAGTACAACTAAGAAGAATGGCCAGGGACATGTTGAAACGTGTTGATAAGTGTATAGAAACGGATGGACGTTTTCAACATTTGTTGTAATTCAGTACAATGTAAGTCTGCTGGACTGAAGTAATGCCTTTTGGTGATCCCAGTTCCAGTAGATGAAGTGCAGGAGGTTTTAGTGGGTAAACCTAGGGATCGTAGAGAAAGAGAAGAAAAGGGAGTCCCACACACGGGGAGCTCTAAAGCGAAGACCCTAGGTGCGTAACGCATTTCCTCCTGAAGACCCAATGTAAGTGTTTGTCAATAAATAAATTGTTATTTACACAGATTTGAGGCCTCTTTTAAGTCGAACACCCACTATGAACTGATGGGAGTTTTACTGTACAATTTAATATTTCTCTATAATTCTATCTTTCTAAATAAATAATATAGTTATTCAAACATTAATAATTACATATAATTATTAAAATTTGTTTTAGGGAGAAATGGCAGTGACACCAGCGTGTTATGCACATCTAATATCATCTCTAATGGCACTGGCTTCTGGAAAAGTTGCTGTTATATTAGAGGTAATGTAGGTAATTATTTTTTAATTTGTAATGAACAGTTTTGAATGGTGTCATTATTTTTAATACTATCAACATAAAATCATATTCAGTTAAGGTAAGATTAACAAGATTATAAACATTATAGTTGAGTGTCACAAGAAGTTTAGTATGTTTTAATAACTTATATCAGCTTTCTTCTATAAACTGAAACTCTGAACTGAGCATGCATTAAAGTTGACAAATCTATATCTATATATATAAAAAATGAATGTTTGTGTGTTTGTCCTTTATGGAATCAGAAACTATTTGACTGATCATTATGAAAATTTGTATGTTTATGTATTTCTCCACGGAGAAGGTTTATGTGCTATGCCTATTGATGTAACTAGCCACCAGGCGTCACTGCAAGATAAAAGTTTTCAAAGCACCTGCACATTATAAACTGCAATTATGAGACAGTACGTATATTAAATAGCCAAACACTATTTGAAGGTACTAGGTTGTGATGTATATTTGTCTTTAAAATATATTTCTGGTTGAACTTAAAGCTTGAGTGTTAGAACACTTTAGAATAAAGTACATGTACGTGTACAATGGCTACAAACGTATACTTATGACATATTTTCTTGATCATGGCAACAAGGTAAACTATAAAACGGCGTTGGAAATATAGTTCACTTGAACCAGAAGTGCTCATACACGGGCAAAGCTTATGAAAAGCGTGCGAAGCCGCGGGAAACAGCTAGTATATCTATATATATAAATGAATGTTTGTATGTTTGTCCTTTATAGATTCAGAAACTATTTGACCGATCATTATGAAAATTTGTATGTATATGTATTTTTCCACGGAGAAGGTTTATATGCTATGCCCATTGATGTAACTCGCCACCAAGCGACGCTGCAAAAGATAATAGTCTTTAAAGCGCCTGCACATTATTAACTGCAATTACCTGACAGTTATGTATATTAAATAACCAAATACTATTTGAAGGCACTAAGTTATGATGGGGAATTTCTCTTTAAGATAAATTTCTGGTTGAACTTAAAGCTTGAGTGTTAGACTACTTTATAATAAAGTAAAGGTACGTGTACAATAGCTATAAATATACAGACACTTTGTTGGTCGTTGGCAACAAGGCAAACTCTACATCGGCGTTGGAAATCTAATTGACTCGCACCAGAAGTGCACATGCACGGGCAAAGCTTACGTAGAGCGTGCGAAGCTGCGGGAATCAGCTAGTTATTAATAAAATGTGTTGCTCAATGTGCCAACACATAATTATTGAACAGCTTTTGTTTGTCACAATCATCTCATGAAACCAAATTCTAAGAGAAGGTAATATTGCGGTCTTCAGTGCCTAAATGTATATCAGATTATAGAGCCCATGTTTCCACAATTGCCTCTTAAATTCTTAATAACTGAAAAGCTTTTTTAAAGCAATTAAGTATTTTAAACCACACTCCCTAACCATTATAACCTGATTCCACTGTAAATTGTGCTGGTAGGCCATAAATGTCTATGATATGAATGAAAAATCTCTTAATTCATTTAACCACTAGATTTAACCCTCAGAACGCTAAATATTCAATTTTAAAAAACCTACTACTGTGCTTAATTTTAATTTTTGTTCTAAAGTAATTTTTCCAAGTTTATTTTTTATCGAATATATTGGTCAAATAATATATAAAAACACATTTTATGTTTTTAAAATGTTAGTTAACAAACAATGATTGTTTAGCTGTTGCCTTTGACGAGTGAGTTTACCTGCTTCGAGCGTAGATAGGCGGCAAGTTGAATGCCCAGGCGGTCAAAACCAACAAAAACTAATATTGTGACGGCGACAGATGTTCTTATGCAATACACACTATCAATATCTCCAATGGAACACCAATCAAGCACTCTCATGCATTTGAATGGAATTTTGGGGAACTAATACAATACAATACGATTTCCTTATAATTTCATCTTGGAATCAAAACTATCAGCAGGACCTCTCATTATCATACTAAAATCTGCAAAGAAGAATCAATGTCCCCTCTGCCGTAAATTATTATTAAGTTATTTCCATTGTGTTCTCCAATAAAGTTAAAACTTGGAAATGTTTAATCCCTAAATTAATAAAAAACATCTCATCAGCTCAAAACTATAGTGCTATATATCAATATCTCAATTATTATATTCGAAGAAGTTGAAAAAAATCTGACAGGATCAGCTGATAATATCTGTGACTACGTGTTATTGCATGATCGTTCAGTGATATAGATTTTAAAGACCAAAATCCATCTGTATGACTGTATAGTTCAACTGAGAATTTATTTTTAACTTATCCAATAAAAGTTCTCAATTATTTAAAGTAAAACTTAATTTTTCCCAAATTTTGTGTTCTTGAACTCAGGATAAAGTGTTCTTGAACCTCAGGATTGAGTGTTCTTGAACCTCTGGATTGTGTGTTCTTGAGCCTCAGGATCATGTTCTTAAGCCTAGGATTGAGTGTTTTTGGACCTCAGGATTGAGTGTCCTTAAGCCTCAGGATTGAGTGTTCTTGAGCCTCAGGATTGAGTGTTCTTGAGCCTCAGGATTGAGTGTTATTGACCTCAGGATTGAGTGTTCTTAAGCCTCAGGATTGAGTGTTCTTGAGCCTCAGGATTGAGTGTTCTTGAGCCTCAGGATTGAGTGTCTTGAGCCTCAGGATTGAGTGTTCTTGAGTTTGAGCTCAGGATTGATTCAGGATTGAGTGTTCTTGAGTATTGAACCTCAGGATTGAGTGTTCTTGAGCCTCAGGATTGAGTGTTCTTGAACCTCAGGATTGAGTGTTCTTGAGCCTCAGGATTGAGTGTTCTTGAGCCTCAGGATTGAGTGTTTTTGAGCCTCAGGATTGAGTGTCCTTAAGCCTCATGATTGAATGTTCTTGAGCCTCAGGATTAAGTGTTCTCGAGCCCCACAGTTGTTTTGGACACTTTTGAAAGTTCTACTGATATGGTATTCTTGACCAGTGGGAGAATTAATATAAATATAAAAAGGAAAAAAAAGATAAAGATATAAAGATTGGTGTGTATTCTGCACCCGGTGAGACAGTGAGAATACCTATTCACCTAGATTACACTATGTTTTTATATTTTGTAGTCTAGGTGTCTCTGATGTCGAAACAATGTAAAGAGTTCCTTTTGAGCTTCTTCGTCGCCAAATTTTTTTTGGATTTTTTCAGAATAACTTACTCAATGTTTCAGGAGTCAAGTATGTGACAGCGTCAGACACCTGGAACTAACCTCAATATTCACGTAGTACGTTATATTTGTGTTTAACAGGGTGGCTACTGTCTACGGTCACTGGCAGAAGGTGCAGCTCTCACACTGCGGGCTCTCCTGGGTGATCCATGTCCGAACCTGCCTCCACTCTCTGCTCCCTGCCCCAGGTAGGTGGTAGATGTACTAACAATTCCAGCGTTTTCCCCCTAACATCATTAAATGTATCAAGATGTGCAATAAAAATACAAATGTTATTGATTTAAAAATTACCATAAATCAGGGAAAGAGATTAGGAGAAAATCAGTGACACTTCGTTTTGAGATCTGCAATCTGATCTCTTCTTTAGGTAAATAACTAACCTAACTCATAATTAAAAACTAGGTCAAAATAAACAAATCTATAGCCAAGGTCAACCGATGTCAAGACGACCCACGTCATGAACATTTCTAGTATCGTGAATCGTACTAGGTTTGAGAGCTACAGCCTAACCCCTAGCATACAGTTAAAGACAAGTTGTAAGATAAATTATCAGTACCAAATTTTTTTAAGGAGAGGCTGATTCCCTTTTAAGCCTTGCTCTGACCGTCCTCATGGCCCACTGGTCTGTGCTAGGATTTTATCAAACAGAATAAAGGGGAGAGTCGATACAGTACAAGGTAGATGGTACTGATAAAAAGTGCTTCGGTCACAGACAGGATTTGAACCTGCACTATCTCTAACTCAGACCCAAAGTCCAACATAGACCGCTCGGCCATCGGCACTCCAAATTTAAAGTTTAGGTGCAGACCATCTAGTTTTAAAATGTTACATATATCTTATCAGTTATCAATATTATCAAGTGCTTTTCCAGGAGAGTATTTTGTGTAGGCAACAATTTAGTACTCATTTTATTTCAGATTTTTAATAGAATCTATTGAAAAATACAGAGTTGTGTTACTGTTTCTAGCATCCAGACAACCATACTGAACTGCATCTACAGCCATCGGCAGTTCTGGCAGTGCTTTCAGTGGCAAGGGAGTTATCTGGCAGCAGACCGAGATCCAGAGAGTGAAGGCCAACACTGGCCTGAAGTACATTTCAGGTACAGTGGACCTGCTCACCTGGAAGTGTATCCCACCCGGGATACGTGTCCGGTCCAGTCCCAGGACACAGTAGACCACATCAACCGTACCCTGGATCATCTCATAGCAGGTTTGTGTATATACTAGAGTATCTGCCCATTGCTCTTTAATTGGTTGGACGAATAACCATTTGCTGAAACTTTCCTTAGCTAGCGATGATCAGATTTTAATTTTGTTATTACAGTTCTGAAACCAATTTATCCCTTTTGGTTCCTTATTTATCTCTTTAGTTCAAAAACTAATATTCTCAATCTATTTATTTTAAAGATTTGCAAATACATGGTTTTTTGTTGGTCCTGACGAGTTCTGACATGACATGACATGTCCTGACATCAAATTAAATTGTCAATTGTAATTTTCTAACTATTGTAGGTGTTTTCTATCTTAAGTGTTGCCATTATTTTTCATAAAATATTGCTATATTTAACCACTTATTATGTGTTTTATAATATTAATCTTGCAGAATAATGATCCAGACTTTAGATTCAAGTGGCAGATATTGAAAACCTAGTGTGAAGTTTTGTTTGTAGCTTTATACATCTTAAACTATCTATCAATTGAAAATGTCCATAATTTTGTGGAGAACAAAAAGTTTATTACATACATACAACGATTCATAACATAAAACGTTTTTTTTTTAGAAACTGTGTACCGCACCATCAGTCGATAACGAATAATATTACGCTTATAAACTATACATCAAGATTTCTTATTTATAAACAAAGGAGTACACTGGTACAAATTAATTCTATATCATTTAAGTGTTTTAGTGTGTGTTCTATATAATAAAGTTGGAAAGTTGAACGAAAGCTGTGCTGTCTTGTTCTTTGAAATAATAACACTTGTTCTTTACCACTGTAGTCTGGTAAATACGAATGCTTCTCTTTAGAAAAATATTCAACTATATAGTTTAATCAAGAACTCAGTTCCGTCATGACAACATGATGTATTTTTTACAAACATCTGGTGAAAGTTTCAAAATATTGAATCATTACAGAGTGAAGACCAGAAAACTAATCACGTTACTATGAAAATGTCAGACTCTTCACGGACAATTCCGAATCCGTTACACTTCAATATGTTATAGAGTATTAAATCTACATTGGTTTTACCTATAGTTTATGTCAGAATGCTCTGGTTATCCATTATTTTTTGTCACAAAAGTTTTTGTTTCTACTAACAAGTGGTTTAATAGAACCAAGAACCTGAGCCATCTCATCCCTATAAACTAAAAGATACAAAATTCTATTAACTAACATTATAAAAAGATTAAAAAATTAAGTAAGTCCAAATTTAACCTTTGCCACATTTTCTCTAACACAAAATGTGGTCAGTTAAAACATATCATTTTTACTTTTCCATTAATATTAATATATCAATTTGTTTTTCAAAATAGTTACAGTGCCTCCTTACATAAGTTACTTTATAATAATAACTTCAAAATTACAGTCAACCAGTAAATAAACGTTTTAAGATTGTTTATATTTTTTGTCAATTAAAACCACTTTGTTTGATTTGTTTTAGAAACAAAACTTTTCAAAACAAAGCATGATGTTTGTTTTGTATATGACGCATTAATGATGGAACACAAAAATTTGAAAGACACGTAAGTATGGAATTGTTTTTACAGTAGTTACTTGAATTTTTTTGACACGCTAAAACATGTTTTAATATAGGTAGTGATACGCATGTGCTTAATTCCAATCAAGAAAAGACGAATTTTGTTAATCTTTTCATGTAAAATTTTAAGTCACATTGAATATTTGTTAAATCTCCGAAAGCCTTTTTATCATTTCATTTTATTTGATCAATCAAAGTTTATTTTTCGTTTGCAAACTTCTTAGTTAATTTTAGGTCTCCCACCACATTCATTTAAATACTTTAATTGATTAATTTAAAAATTTACAGTATTTTGTTTGTTCAGTTATATTGGCATAAAGCAGACAGATAAATTAGAACATATTTTTTAAATAACACGAGAAAAGGACATAAAACTGGTAAAAAATTATTACTTATTTACAAATTTTACTTTGGTGTTATTCAATAATTATTTATTTGCTTTCTGGGAGATCAAAAAATAAATAATTATAGCAAATAAATTGTTTTTTGAGTCCATATACATCTCTCACAAAGAAATAATATACAGTAAAAGTTTTTCTCTTATGAACCAATTGTTAACACTATTGAAAACTGGTGAAAAAATTGATTTTCTAGGAAAAATATTTCAACATTAAAAAATGTGTCTGTTTTAAAATATATACGCTTGTTTACATTTATCAATATTATTAAATTATATTCAAAATGATTAATATTCTATTTTTAGTATCTTTGATATTTTAATACATTTTTAAAGTTTAAAGAATTCCTAATTTATTTACAATCACAAAGGTCAGTGGAAACCAATATTTCAAAGAAATAGTAGATACATATAGTAAATACATTTAATTTGATTAAGAAGTAAATAATACAAAAATGAAATTCGGAACGTTCTGATATTTTTTAGCATTTCTTCACATGTCTGAATATCCAAACGTTGGTACCCAAAATGTTAATAATTCATTAATTGATTTTTACATTTGTTACTGTTGTGTGCTAAAATTATTCATTTGGCAACAATTTCTTTATCATTTAACTTGTGAACTAATCAATCATGTGTTGAGTCGTCGTGATTGATTCTATGTCAAATTGTAGTCAGATTCTTTCTTTGTGCTGCTATCTTTACTTGTGAACTACACCACATTATTTATACGTGTCTTATGACTTGTGTCCACTGCCATATAATGATCCAAGTTCTTGCTCTACTGGTAGTAATACTGGAAAAATGCTCAAAATTAAAAGGTTTTGTTTTTGTCTTGTTGTTCCAGGTCACATCCAGAGAGACCTACTCGTATTCTCAGGATCTTTGAGAAGCATTTAGAGTTCAACCTGCACAATAGACTGTTCATGCTGCAAGTAATGCCCACTTTCATCTTGATTACGTACATACTCGTACTTACGCGCTTTCACTCTTCTTTCTAGTCCAGCTACGTCTAATTTTAAGGTCATAATAAATGGCCAACCATAACACACCTATACAAACAACTCAATGTAGAAGTGATTTAAGGACGGATATAAATAAATATTATTTACTCTGTAAAAACCTCTTTTACAGCTTAACAATTGTCAATAACCATATAATTAAAATATTATAAGTAACAATAGTGTGAGGTTGATCGTTAAAAACAATCTACACTATTACTTACAATATACTTATTTCTCTCAATTAATTTCTTGTAAGTATATATAAAACAACTTAGTAGTCCTAAAATGATATTCTTAATCATCAGTAACTTAGAACACAAATTTAGCAATGTAAAATATAAATCTTGTTAAGATACAGCAAATATTGTAACCATTCATCGTAAAATACGTCTGGAATTTTTGACACTGGGAAAATAAAGAACAAAATTCTTCTGTTGAACTGGAAAATATGTAGAATATTATGATGGTTTGAATAAAAACACTCATTTCATTTTTATTCATGTTTAAACCGGCTTTGCCACATAAATTAGTACCTTTCTTGACACAATCTGTGCCTACATACTTGTTTTGTGCTGCAATCATTCATGCTGTGTAAACTTACTTTTTTTGTGCATATAACGTAACTGTTTGTGTCACATCAAGTTTTATTTTTGTTTGTACTTTGAACATTTCTTGATTAGATTATTGGTTGTTTCAGTTATTAAGGTTATAATGTATTGTATATAATACATGATATTATACATTAACACCTTAACGACTTTTGCCTAGTTAATTTGTCGCTGACTTATGCCTAAAAAAGGCCTGCTGACGAGCTAATCCGTTCTGTAACAATGACCCGTTTTATTTTGATCTGTGACGGATGGCTATTCTACTAGTGGAAAAAACATCAAAATAAATAACAGTGCGTAGTTCACTGTTTTGCCCCTAGATGGTGTGGGCATGCTGATTGGCTTACATTGAGATGTGTAGTATTCTCATAGTAAAGCCTGCGCGGAGAATCGCGTTATCAGTGCAGTGATTGTGATGTAGGTTTGTGCACAACTCCTTGCTTTAAGGTTCCCCCCCCCCCCAAAAAACAAAACTATTAAAACCAGTATTCACAATGAGTGGGTGTAAATAATGTGTGAAAAAGTGTTGTACCTCAATTTTAATTTATTTAAAACACACATGTCAATTCCAACAAAAAAGAACAGTTTAAAGTATGTTATTTTTTAGCTTTAAAATTTATTTTTTGAACTTAATATAGACCAATATCTTTAAGTTTGTAATAAAAAACTTTTTGTTGTTTAATAAGCATTTTTTGTTCCATTTTGTCACTTTCAATAAGCCATTAACGGGCTAAACAGGTTAAAAGAACTTGATTTATCACAATCAAGCAATGGGTTTTGCCAAGATTTTAATTCACTTTTTCAAAAGTAAATTAACATTTGACTGTTACGTGTGTTCACAGAGCAGATCTGCGTCTAGGGAAGAATTGCTATTAGTCCACAAAGCAGAGTATCTGAAAGAGATGGAAGAGCTGTGTGCCTCGACTGAACAAATGACAGATGATGTAAAACATCAACATTATGTACTAGAGAAGAAGAACTCAGTTTATGTACACCCCAAGTCATACAAGTGCGCAAGCTTAGCTGCCGGATGCTTGCTGCAGGTATTTCAAATATATTTACAGTTCCTGACCTTCTCACCCAATAAGATAGACTTAGTCTTCTTGAAAATAGCTATTAATATGATGAGATATATGCCATTGTAGGAAATGGAAGAATGAATCACTGCCTAACCTTGAGCTTTCATAAACCTAATTTGAGAGTAAACCAATTATTTCCAACCTTTAAATTCATTCAACTGTTGTTGCTACATAAAGCAAAACAAGCAGGTTCATGACATAAGTGTGATACCTAAAAGAAGAAAATCTATTGTGTTGTGACAATTTCAATTTATGTCAGATGGAGTTTTGTGGATTTAACAAGTTCTTGACGACGTGTACTCCATTAGCTACACGTGATCTTTCACAAGTGATAGGGTACATACCAGGCTTTCGTGTGTTGTGCGCTCCAATGAATTACATGTTGCTATGCACTTCCTTATTGCAGTTTTATTGCTTGCCTGTCTTGGTGGTTTGTTAAATTTGATCCCGTGCTTAAATAAATGCCTCAGACTATCGTGTACCCCGTCGGGCGCACGATTGCTTAATGTTTAAGATAAATTAAATTATTAGGTATCCCTTGAGGTAAACGGAAAAAACGTTGAAAAAACATACTAAAATAATTTTTTGTGTGCAAAATTGCTAAGCCTACATACTTTTCTCGTTATACGTTATACTTAAACGTTTAATGTAAATAAAAAGATTACTTTTTTTGCATTGTTATTGAAAAATTCGACAGGAATAAAAAAGTTCAAAAATAAGCCATTTTTATGAACGTGTTAAAAAGAATTAAGATTTTTATTTACATTATTAATTAATTAAATTTGTGATTTTTCACAGCTTTTACAATGAAAGGCTCAAATTGTAGGTTAAGAAAAGTATCACCATTGGCTGAGTGTGTGTGTAGCTGGAAGATAATACTGATTTTGTTATTAAGTCTGGATTTCCAATCTATTGTTTATCAGGATGTGTAAATTTGGACCTCTGGGGTTTCTAGAAGCTACTAATTGTCACTTCTGCCCCGTTTTCACTGTCGTTTCCATGAAACCATTGAAAGTTAATTTAATATTTGTAAAAGGCTTGACATTTATACAAATACAGATATGTATTTATATTACACTTAAGTACTTTTTTAAGGTGTTAAAAAATAGAACTGTTATATCGTGACAAATTGTTTGAAAACCCTTGCTTACAATTCTAAAGTAAAACTTTAGTAACAATTAGGTGGTAATGATAAGAAGAAGAAACCCTAAAGGGTAAAATCAATTGGTTAGAAAGATAAACCTTGATATTAAAGACGTCACACTCAACCCAGAGTAAAAATGAATTTTGTTGAATTTCTTCTGGTTTAGTTCCTGATCAATAGAGACAAAAAAAAAACAATAAAGACATTTATTTATCCTTCGGCAAGTCACATAACAAGCAATAGACATCGTCAAGATTAGAAACTATTAGTTGACTAATTTGTCACAATAGTGTTTTAAAAAACTTAAGCCTTTATCCTATCGTGATCATTTGTCGATTGGATTAATAAGGGTTAAATACTCAAGTTATACTCTTGACTATTGCAGGTAGTGGACAGCGTTCTGCAAGGCGAGAGCAAGTCTGGGGTAGCACTGATCAGACCGCCAGGTCACCACGCGGAATCGTACGAAGCTTGCGGCTTTTGTGTTTTCAACAACGTCTCTGTTGCTGCAAAATATGCAATTAAAAACTATGGTCTAAAAAGGTAAAACTCCTGCAGACTTTAAAAGTCAAAGTATCTTTATTATATGATCATTAAGAACAGTAATTTGTCACATTATAACACAAAGTTGTTATAATACAATTATAATATAATAGTTGTGAGTTAAAAGTCGGTGTTTAAATGTTGAAGGTCATGTAGTTCTTGCATTTGCAGATTCCAGAAACTCTTCTATAGTGTAGACAGGATGAACAGGATGGGTCCTAGTACAGATCCTTGTGGGACTCCTCTTGTAATATTGGTTTAGGGTGTGATCTGAACATGCTAGTAAGGTTAGATGTTGTATGCTTAATCTCCACAACTTGAGATCTTCCTTTTAGGTAGCTGTCAAACCACTTGTTTTCTAAGCCTCTTACTCCCAAGGCTGCAAGTTTTTTGGAGATAAGATTGTGTCCCAAACAGTTGAAGGCCTTGCTGTAATCTAGAAATAATGCAGTCACAAATTGTCCTACTTCAATACTGTCGATTATGGACTTAACCAAGCTTATTATTGCATATATTATAATAAGCCAACCAAGCTTATAAAGCATATTATTGCAACAGAGTTATTCAGGCCAATAATAAAACCTAAAGCCATATGGTCTGTTATTAAGGATGGCATGAGTACGAATGAAAGGCCTATATGTGATACACATAAACTTGGATTAAAATGTAATGAGTTCAATTATTTCTTTTTAAATAATGTTGAATCTATTGTACAGAATATACCTGGGTCTCGTCATGATGTTACATACTATCTTAATAAGTTAAGTCATAACCAAGGCTGTGATGTTTTTTCTGTTGGTAATGTAAGTGTAGATGAGGTATATAGTGCCATCCTCTCTCTTAGTAATAGTGTTAGTTTAGATGTATATTGTCTCTTAATTCACAAATATTAAAACTTGCTGCACCATATATTGCAGAGGTTATGGCCTATTTGTTTAATCAATGTATTGATAACTCAGTGTTCCCTTTACATTTGAAGTTATCAAAAAGTAGTTCCTTTGTTTAAAAAAGGTGTAAAAACTGATTATTGTAACTATCGGCCAGTGTCCATAATAATACCTGTTATTGGAAAGGTGTTTGAATTGTTGTTGAAATAGAAAAATAGGTGGCTATTTTGAATAACATAAGCTATTTTCTGATGATCAGTTTGGATTTAGGCCTAATAGAGGCACATGTAATGCTATTGTTAAATTTATGAAAAAATTGTATGAATGGCCTAGATGTAAAAAAATACAGGTTTTAGGTAATTTCTATGACATGTCGAAGGCCTTCGATACTATATCACATAGTGTATTATTAGATAAGTTAAAAATATTATGGTTTCGATAAATCTGCTTTTGAACTTAATTAGATCTTACCTATCAGAAAGGCATCAGTCAGTCTACTATAATAATAATTTTTCTTCTTATTTACCTGTACAGCTAGGGGTCCCGCAGGGGCTCAATTTTGGGGCCTACCATGTTTATAATTTACATCAATGATCTATCATCAGCCTTTACAAATGATTATGTAAGTGCCTACATGTATGCTGATGATTTAGCTGTTCAAATTAATTGTAAATATGCTAGTGTAGCTAATCACCTCCTTATGACTTCTAACTCCATAATCGAAGATTGGACAGCTGCCAACTCATTATGTTTGAATAATGATAAAACTCAGAAGTATTGAATTCAGCTTTTAAAACAAGAAATGAGGACAGTGTTAGGTTTTTTTTTAGGCCTGTTCGTGCAATCTAATGTTAAGTGGAAACATTCATGTTGAAACTCTATGTAAAAAGGTTTCTAAAGGTATTTTTATGCTTAGAAAACTTAAATCTTTTGTAAGCATAGATGTGTTGAAAGCTGTTTACTTTGCCCATATTCAAAGTCATTTATCTTATGGGAATTATTGTTGTGGTGGGCATTTTGGTAATGTAAGAAGACTATTTTTATTACAGAAGAGAGCAGTTAGAGTAATGTTTAATGTCAGTAGTAGGACGCACTGTAAGCCACTGTTTAAGCAACTTGGTATTTTAACTATTATTTCTTTATACATTTTAGACTGTTTATTATATATCAAAACTAATTTAGATACAATTCCTACAAATAATTCTATTCATAGTCATTTTACCAGACAAAACAATTTCCTTAGAGTAAATCAGTGCAATTTTCAAACAACTATAAACAGTTTTTGTGAATTTGGTCTGAGGCTTTATAATATGCTACCATACAATGTTAAATTGTCAATGTAAAACATTTTAAAAATGAAATTAGATCTATTTTATGTGATATTTGTGTATAACAATGTCGAAGAATTTGTTAATTCTTAAAAACAAAACAAAAAAAATGTTTTAGGTAGATGTTTGTGTATGTGAACATATTTTAAATTAGTATTTTATAGCTGTATGCAAATGATGCTTATGACACTATTCTCTGTATTATTTGTACAGTTTATGAATAAAGAATCTTTTGACTTTGACTTATGATGGCAGATAAAGTTGATTTTCACTTTTGGAAGCCATGTTGACAGTCGGTAATAAGGCTGCGTCATTAGCTTCTTCAATACAATTTTTTCTATAATTTTTGAAAATGTATAAATTAATGATATAGGTCTATAATTTTTGGGGTCAGTTGTTAGCCCCTTTTTGTGCTTGGAATATACCTTGAAAATTTTAAGTTTCGTAGGAAAAATTTTAAAAACCTGTATTAAAATATTGTTGTTAAGAAATTCTTAGGTAATGCAAGTTTATAATTTGTATCTCTCTGTTCAAAGTTAGGTATTATCTCTTGTATCTTCTGCATTTTGCAATTTATTTTGTTTAAAAAAGTTATTGGGTGTTTTTATTCGCACCTTCACTACGACCTTAGTGTAGCGGGTGTAATAGCAATGTGGGTCCAGTGCAGTCAATGTAATAAATCTGTTGATCACATTGAGTATTAAGAGTGGTTTTAGTATTAATGGCCCTTTTACAAACAGATATTGCGGGGAAATTAGCACTTCCAATAAAATTAGAACATGGTTTCCCTCAGGGATCAATTATTCTTAGTTCTAAATAACTTTTTCTTGTAAATAATTAAAAATAACTCTTGACATTAGGAAATTTAAACTGATATGCATAATACACAATTCTAAACCTAAGTGAATATCAGTAAATGGTTAAGAATTTAAGACTCGAGTCTAATTAAACTCATGTTTGAAACTTTTCTCAGATATATTTAAGAACTAATTTAACAAAACTGATATCTTATAAGTTTCTTGTTCCTATTGAGGATGTTAAAATTAAATTGGGTTTTTGGGTGTAAACACAAATCTTTTAGTATTATATATTGACCATAAGTTGTAAAGAACACTTCTGTAATATATGTTTAAAAGTTTCCTGTGTTGGGTATAGAGAAATTTCAATAAATATTGCAAAACAGCAATATTAAGATTAATGTATTGAGGCAATATATCCTCACTTATTATGGGGATGTTGGAAAATAAATTAATTTATATACAAAGTTCGTAGGAATTATGGAAAAAATACAGTTTAGAGAGTAAGTTAAATCTGCTTCTAGAGAGTTTTTATGCCTTATCTATATATTTTAGAACAGTAATATATTTGCAGGACACACTCTCTCATCTTACTCGTTAAATTAAAATTGTTGTGGCTGTATGTGTAACAATTATTTTGCTAATATTTTTCAGGGATTAATCAAGCCTTGTCCCTAAGACCGTGTGTGACAATCAATGTATCAAATTGCAACTAATGCAGGGTTAATCATGCTGATGCTTTTGGCATAAGCATAGTGAAAGTAAAAAAATTGGAACAACCTTGTAATCCACGTGTAACTTCTTCTTATGCATTCGTATTAATTTTTAAAAAAGTACAGACAATATAGTGTTTAGCAGTAATTATTAAATGTTTGTGCAGGATTTTAATACTAGACTGGGATGTCCATCATGGAAATGGGACACAAAGGATATTCCTGTCAGATCCGCAGGTGTTGTACATGTCCATACACAGATACGATCACGGGACCTTCTTTCCGTGCTCGGAGGATGCCGCAGCTACAGTTGTAGGCTCTGGCGCTGGTATGGGCTTCAATGTCAACATTCCATGGAATCAGGTGTGTGATGAAGTATTTGAGCCAGCTTTCATATATAACATTGACTAAAATCTGTTAGGCATCAGTTAACAAATAATCAGTCAAATGGCAAAAATTTGCGTGCTTTTATTTACCAAAATTACCTGACAACGTGCAGTGTGGAGCTTTCTAGTTTCTAATTTCTTAAATGACTATGAATTTTCCGCTGTCAGTGAGACCATTATTTTCATTTGTATACATTTATAATTCCATAGTTTCATGTTTATTTATACATAGGTGATTTAACCTTTCCCACGCCGTAGACGGATATATTAGAATTGCAGACTTTGACCAAAACGCCAAATACAGTTATACCCGATATTATAGATTATGTCTCTTGGAGAGTTTTTTAGTTCACAGAAAGCCTTTGAAATGTGCGGTGCATGCTCTGTGCTTATCGCGGTTGCCAAGGAAGTATTTATAAACGACTTCATTCACTCAGCGGCAGGAGGAGAGGAGCACCCTTTGTCTAACTCCGACCACCTGCTCGTCAGTTTTGCCTCTCCTACAGAGCCATAACCAAACATATCTGTAGCATGTATTACTGCTTTCTCTGTTGTTACGAGTGCACGTCTACTACATATCTCATTATTATTCTTCATCCTGTGGTAGTGTTGTGATTAGTTTAAAATATTTATCTTGTTTTATAGTGTGATTTAATTTAATTGAAATTTGCTTCAAATAAATACTTCTTTTTTATCAATAAATATGCTAATTTTAGGTAAAATGCTGTTTTATAATTTTTTAGCTTTTACCTTTTATAATTAAGTTATAATAAAAATTAGCTTTCAACTTTTTTACTATTCTTGGCGTTATAGGAAAGTTAATTAATGGCGTGCGAAGGGTTAATATGGCCAGGTTGTTCTATGCTTTTTGACCATGAAAGCAAAGGTGACTCGGAAACGGTTCAAAATCGGTCCTGGATGCTGAACAGCTCACATGTATCGTATAATGAGCACTAAATCAGACTAAATATATTTTATGTTAATTTTTGCTCATAACATGCTTTGTTTTCAGTAGTAGGTATATTTGAAAAATGTTACTTCAATTTTGCATTGCCTTGCAGGTTTTGACTCAGCATACTGAATTTATCCTACAACACACAGTTGGGCTGATTAAATGTGAATGTTGAGTTTAGCTCAGTTCACCTTCCTCTTAGTGCAGCGTCTGGAATCTGATGCTGTCTCAGACTTGACTCCTGGGATGACTACAGTTGCATCGTAGTGACAGTCGATTGTGCACCTGATGAGACAATGAAAAAAGCTATTCACCTAGATTACATATATTTTGTAGTCTAAGTGTTTCTGATGTTGAAATGATGTAAAAAGTTCATTTTGAGTTTCTTCGTCGCCAACTTTTTTTGATCTCATCAAACGACTCCAGATTCCAGGAGTCAAGTCTGTGACAACGTCAGATTTCAGACGCTGCACTAAGAGGAAGGTGAACTGGAGCCGAAATCAACATTCACACAGTAGGGTCAAGTAGTACCTGTAGATTCTAGAAAGTTAATATGACAGTAGAGAGTTAATATGGCTGGTAGAGGGTTAAAATGGCCGGTAGAAGGTTAATATGACCGGTAGAGGGTTAAAGAAAACAGTAATGTTAGTAATAAATTTGTCACAATAAATATATAAAGCAAATTATTTACTTATTATGGTTTTAAGTGCTAAATTTTGAC
This sequence comes from Homalodisca vitripennis, assembly GCF_021130785.1. Lineage (NCBI taxonomy): Eukaryota > Metazoa > Arthropoda > Insecta > Hemiptera > Cicadellidae > Homalodisca > Homalodisca vitripennis. The sequence goes on from NC_060211.1 coordinate 183,080,961, forward strand.
TAGCTGCAAGAATGAAAATTTGATGTGCATAGAAGTAACTTAACCTGTATGCTATGGCAAGACTATTGTACAGATAGTATTATTGTCGTGTTAGGCATTTCTAAAGTACCAAGCAATCAATCTTCTCCTAATGCAATGTGACAATCAATAATCTTGTTCAATGTACACTTCTTTCTGTTGTCAGAAAGGGATGGGGAATGCAGAGTATGTGGCAGCCTTCCACCAGGTGGTTCTGCCCATAGCCTACCAGTTCGCACCTGAGCTGGTCCTTGTGTCTGCAGGATTCGACGCTGCAGTGGGTGACCCATTAGGAGGTCAGTTCTTCCACTGTTGAATTCATCGATGGAAACATTGTCTCGGATAATTTTGATTTAGTATTGGCTTCATGAATACTTTTTATTGGGTCAGAAGGAATTATAATCAAAATGCAATAAAAAGTACCAGAAAGCAGCAACCACTGATTAAAGCAGTCCCATTGCAAACTAGAGAAGACACGTGTTCTCTACATCGTGGGGCCCATTTTGGGAACATGATGAACAACACATATGAGAACCAAAGTATTGGTCATGGTGCTCTAATAAATTGCCCACCTAGATCTTTTTGCCTCTCTGGGTAATGAAAAACATTGCAGCTTACCAGTTGAAAGTGAATGGATTTAGTTGCTCGGATAGTTGAAGCTGATACTCGGATCCAAGACATCCCAAATTTAGATTTATAATTTCATTGACTATGTCAATTACAGCCTGTCCTGTTTAACTGCCAAGCCCGGTATATATCGTACAACTCTAGTTTTGCGAACAACTGCCACGCCCAAGTATACTCGTTTCATATTATCAGTTTTATTTTTGTCTTATCAGCTGTTACTTGGTGTTCTATTATGTTAGAAATGTCTAGAAGATAGCTGTCCAGTTGGTGGTGCAATCTTAAGTGAATAAGGGGGCTAGGGAATCACAGGAATATCTTTGTTGGTCAAAAACTGATTGATAGAGATTACTATGTGACAGGGAGCATTGTCATAAATGGAGCATCCAACGGTCTGAAATGTCCGATCTGACACAAAATAACCTCTTCCTGAGCCGTTCAAGGACTCCTTATTAAAGACTTGGTTAATAGGTTGTCACGGAGGCACAATCCTCCTGATATCACACAAACAAATAAGCATGGTCTTGATTTTTTATTTGCTCATGCAAGCTTTCCTTGGTAGAGGAGATTGAGGAGTGTGCCACTCTTCACTTTGTCGTTTTGTTTTGGGATCATACTTGAAAACCCATGATTTATCACCAGTGATCATATGACTAAAAAAAGTGAGTCATTTTCAATTCTGCCAAGAAGATCAAGGCACACATTCTTATGATTGTCTTTTTGTTCAATTATCAGAATTTTGTACCATCTTGACACACTCATGTGCAAATCTTGTGTCAGAATCTGATAAAGAGTGATCAGATTAGAGTGGTCAGTCGTCGGTCTGACCTCACCAGAGCCCTCACTCGTTCGATATTCTCATCAGTTTTCGATGTTGAAGGCCTCCCAGAACAAGCTTTATCTTAACTAACTCTCAGCCCTCTAAAAATGCCTTATTCCACCAAAAAAACTTGTGCTCTTGATATGAATATCGCCATAAGCTTTTTGCGACTTTTCAAAAGTCAAAGTCACAGATTCACCCAGCCTAACACATAATTTATTGGCACAACATTGCTCCAAACTGTGATGTTCCGTTTTCAAAACACCACACTAGAAAAACTTCACTTATCACATGCTAACGAGTCATGTGGTCACTGGACAAGGTTGAAACTTGTACTGGGTCTTTGGGAGAGACCAAAGTACAAGTTGTGATAAGGAGAAGGTTACAGTGTTGCCAGATCGCTCTCAGTGATTCCAGTCTCATTACTTTTCTGCCACACCTCGTATTCTTACAATAGTTTGTAATAAATAACCAATCAAAAAATTTCATAATATTTTATCTTTGCAATATTCACTTACTTCCTTGTAATTAATGCTTTGTTTATTATAATAACAGTAATTCTGTTCAGGATGCAAGGTGTCACCGGAAGCTTACGGTTTGATGACATCATGGCTGGCTCCCCTAGCGATGGGTAGAGTGATCCTATGCCTCGAAGGAGGATATAACCTGACCTCCATCTCCCACTCGATGACAATGTGCACCAAGGCTCTGCTGGGAGATCCTGTACCCCTGGTGGACCTGCACTTGCCTATCAAGGCATCAGCTGCAACAGACCTCAAGACAGTACTCACTGTTCAGACCAAATACTGGTCGGCACTGTGCTTCAATAAAACCTTCCCCAAAGAAGACGTCCTCGGTGAGGTGAAGATCAAGGAAACCGTTCCCGCAACAAATAACAAAGAACTGGCAGACAGACTTGCAGCTCCAGACATGAATATTGATAAGAAAGAAAAAGAAAACGACCTGCAAGACCTTGAACTTAAGTTCAGTTCTGTGATGTCCATTTCAGAAGATCGTATAGCTAATAAGGAGACAGTGAGTCCAAACAGTTCAGGGCATGATACGCTTGTAAAGCAAGTCCCTAATGAAGAAGGACAGCAACCATCTAGCAGCACTTGTAGAGATGAAACTCCCCAACCAGGGTCTTCTCAGAGCTCCTTGGCCAGTAGAGAGGGAAAGCAGATGTTGATCTCAGTAACCCTTGACACCATCTTAACGGTATGAAGTATTGTTTAATGTGTTCTATTGAGTATTGTTCATACTAACATAAAATTACAAACAGTGTTTATTAAAATAGAGATATCTCTCCCCACAAGGGCCAGAACTTCTTTTTTCTTTATAATTTCTATCTCAAGGATGGAGTTATTTGCACACTGTCAGTCACCATATTGTGAGGGCTGTCTGAAAAGTTATATTTTTTTCCATATAAATACTGCAAAACTTTAGTGCAGTAAAATTTAAAGATACAATGTTTCCATCATTATAGACAGTTTAGACTATGATTTTTATCATAATATCTTTGAAGATGAAAAATTATCATGATTTATTCCAGTCTGATAACTCCCCACTTCCTCCAATGTATCTTCTTCAACCCGAAGTAGAGGTTAATTTACCGCAAAAGAAATGTTCACTCCTGCTTGGTTTATACCTTCCGGTTGAACCTGAGTATAGCAAAAATGATGTTCATTTATATGTGACCAGCCGTATTGATGCCCAGGATTGGCATATCTCTAATCACAAATGTCAAGATATTGGGGTGGAAGGGTAGATTAGGTTTAGTCTATCACGGAGGATGATTGTTAGAGTGGGTAGAGCTCCCTTAGTGTAAAGGCCTAAACATGAGGGGGGGTACTGACCCAAACCTACATTGACGAGAGTCTGGAACAGAACTCTCCTTTTATTTTGTTTTGTTTTGTACTTTTTCCACTAGAAGTGCAGTCTGCACTGTGGTCGTCAAAATGGATTTTGTTGGCCTATTCTTCAGTTAAAAATTCTTTTACAGAATAATAAGGTCTTATAAGGTATTCTTTTAGGGCTGACTTAAATTTTCCTATGTCTTCCATATTTCTTATTTCTTGAGGAACCTTGTTATAGATTTTTGTACAAGTATATCTTGGTCTATTTTGGGCCTGATTAGACTCAACTTATAGGTGCATGGATTTTCTTCTTTTGTCTAGTAGGATACCTATGTACATCTTCATTTTTTATAAATGTCTCAGGATTTCTTTTTACCAACAATGCTTATTCCAAAATAAACAACGCTGGCAGGGTTAATATTTTTAGCTGCAGGAACGAAGCTTTACAGTGTGTCGGATAATATTCCTTGCAAATTGTTCTGACTCTATGTTTTAGTAACAAAAATATGCGTTTGGATACTGGGCTATTTCTCCAAGAAATAATTCCATATTTCATGATGCGGTCATGCTGGAACCTTCAAGTCGAAGCAGCGGAGTACTTTCTGGCTTTTTACGGCCATAAAAAGTCAAGGCTTTGGTTTTCTTCTTATTCAGCAACAATTTATTTTTCCTGCTCCAATCACTCATCTCATTCAGTCCTACCTGTGCCTTATTCCTCAGTGACTCTTCATCTTTCTGATGTATTAAATGGCCGACATCATCCGCAAACAGCCAAACCTTGCCTTCAGAGATTGAATCTGTTAGGTCATTAACATAGAGAATAAAGAGCATAGGACCAAGATTTGAACCTTGTGGCACACCCGTATTTATAATAGGAGACACAGATAAACAATAATGCTTACACATCCTGATTATCTCACTCTGGAAGCAAGTACAAAGGTCCTTATAGGACTAAGTGCAATGAGAGCTTTTTCACAATTTTTTGTCCTAAGTGGAAAAAGGAGATTACTTTCTGCAGAGCTCCCACACTGAATGAATGTATATACCGATTGTGTTTAACATCCGCTTAATGTTATACAGGAACTAGGCATGGATGAAGGGTTCGCAGTACATCCTCGACATGACTGTCCTCACCTCCCAGCCGTCACAGGTGTACCAACTACAGGCATCAGCGTCAGCTCACCTTGCTCGGACTGTACTCCTGACACTGCCACGCAGGAGAATTGGATATGTCTCACATGTTACTCTGTAAGTGTGTTCTGTGGTCTTTACCAATGAATAAATTACAGACTTACCCTGAAATGGAATTTTCTTATTTAATTTTTAATATAAAACTTGAACAGTAGTACGTTTTAGAGCCGTTATATTATGTACAGGTCCGCTGCGGTCGAGTGGTCAAAGAACATATGTTGTTCCACTCTGCTGAGTTGTCACATCCGATTGTACTGGGCTTCGAGGATCTCTCAGTCTGGTGCTATCTCTGCGAATCTTACATCGAAAGTCCTGTAAGTCATTGCATACCTTTGTAGTTAATATCTTTTGTACAGTAATTTTTTTGTAGTTCTTAGTAAACTGTCTTGTTTTTAGTGTATAATATTGACAATGTCAAATGTTTTTCTAACTGTGCTATGTTCATAACCTAGTTTTGTAACTAAATTGATTTACTGTTTGATTAATTTTCAAATTGCAATAAATAATTATTTTCCTCTTTATTATTTCATTAAATGTTGTAAATATTTTCACATGAAGTGGTTTTGAGGTATACATATTTCTGTGATCATACTTGGGGATGTTAATTATTGAGTTATTCATAATTTATTACATTTTTCCAGGAAAATTCTCGAATTAAAATGTATGATTTTTATTTTTCAGGTTCTTTACGAAGCAAAAAATGCAGCTTACATGAGTAAATTTGGAGAAACAATGCCCAACATCTACCCCGAATGACACAGCTTTGTTTACGGAAATGATCAATCTTGTTATATTTGTTTAATTTATTTAAATATTTTTAAAATGTGTTAGCAAATAAGTTTTTACTTACCCAAAATAATATTAAATGCAAGAGAAAAATTATATTGACCTGTAGTGTAAATGTTGTTATGTTTAATATTTTAATATATTTTTACTTTTAACCGATTCCTGCTGTGGCCTGATAACCAATTTAAGTACTGAAAAAAATTACCTTTTACTACCAAATACGTAACGCACAGTTGTAGTACAAATAATATAATATACGAAAGTTCATAGTTCTGTACATATGCCTTTTAATTAGTTTATGAGATTTTATTATAATAATGTACAGTATATGCTTGTATATAAGTTATATAACAATAATGAATGTGATAATAAATGTTGGATTAGAGGTTATTTTTGCCATTCAAAACTGATTATCATCCTTTTATATTGATGAAAATATTTTAAAAAAATTAGATGGGTAATTGTGAAATGAACACAAAATAGTAATTGTTACAATTGTGTCAGTATTGTACTTGAAAGAAGATTATTAGAATGATGTGGAAAACTTAATCCAAAAGTACTTAATCTAATTATTGTTAGTATTTCCTTAAACAGGAATTGTCATCGAGTCTGCCCAACCTCTATATTTTATATTATCACTTGAAACAATACCACCATTCAAACGTTTATGATTTAAAAACATGTATTGTTTAATCAAATTATTTTTATTTAGATATAAGTAGTAATTATAAGCACAATATTATTGTCAAAAATGTTTTTGCTGACAATTAATGTAGGTGTTCATGTATGTGTATATGTTGTGTATAACGTTGATCTCAAAGAGATGATTGGTCAGTTGAAGATTAGCCCAAGTCATATGACAACCCTCCACAAAAAGCACTTAGTTTCCGAATTGACACTGTCGTGAAAATAGCAAAATTAGCTATTTTAGCTGAGTGTTTTATGCATTACTGCTGTAAAACTATAATTTATTTGGTGACAAAATAGTAAAAATTAGTTCAAAATTACCAGAGTGCTATTATTATTATTAAATGTGCAAATAGTAAGAATTATTATAACCTGTCAATTTGTATGTTTAATCAAATTAAACTAGGTACAGAATATTTTATGTTCTGCTACATGAATTGAATATTGATTATTTCTAGTACATTAAAACTGTAATTAATTTTCTTTTATGACAAAATAGTTGGCACGGAAATCTAGTTTGATTTAATAATATAAGTAGTTCTAGAATTTTTTGTTGCAGTAGTGCATATATTTCATGCACTAAAATATATATTAAAATGTCACTAAAATAGCAAATAAAAAAATTTAAAATGTATTGATATCTCAAAAATTACAATATCTTTATTTTTATTAGCTTATAAAATTTCTTTCGGATCGACTGATTTATCACTTCTTTGAATGGGATACCATAAATATTGAAAGACTGTTCTCAAACATATTCTCAACATAATAATGTGTAAACTTGCAGAGTACACAAGAAGTGTCAGAAGTGAGTAATGATATTAATACAACTTTCATACAATGATATTAATACATGTAGTGGTTGATTTAACTCCAATGTAACATAAGGTAAATAAAAATAGAATAAATGATTCATAAAATATTGTATTTATTTTATTACTTGAGCTTCAATCCAGTTTACATCCTTCCTGATCTGTTCTAATATTTTCACCTTTAATATTTGATTTCACACTGAGCTTTATCATTGAAGGTGTAAGTGGCAACAATTGTTTAAACATTACAAGCTAAGGATGTTTTTAAGGGTTTTTTCCCTAGTTCTGGCACACACAACGTTATGTTTTATTGAAATGCAATATCAACATAGCATTTTTATTTATTAATGAAAATTATCTTTTATTAATTTCTCTTTAGAGAATACTTTATTACATAAGTTAAATTAAATTTGTCTAATTACGGAAAACCTATTCTACTAGAACATTTTTAAATACAAAAACAAAATTTGGTATGTTGTAATTCCAATTTTTCGGAGTAGACATAAAAAATTTAAAATAAAAATAAAATAACAAAAAATACTTTTTTTTACTTTTGCAAGAAGAATAATGTAAAACAAAATAAAAATCTACTAAAAGGTAAAATTTATTGTAATACAGTTATAATTATTCAAACAATACCAAAATAGTGCCCCTTTTAAAACTTTATTACTACATCTAAATTGCCTTATATAAAAAGTTTGCAACAAACTAATGGGTTCAAAGTTGGAAATTGGCTGTTTCCTTTGTTTGCTCAATTAGACTTTGAACTCTACTTAGTTTTGTGGGTCCTTTATAGATGTTTTATAAATGCCGTACAATAAATCTTATTATGTACTCTATTAAATGAGGTATTTCTTGCATTCAATCACTTTGATTCTCTGAACCTGTGAGACAATAATGAGAACACCACTTTGTCTGGATTATATTTGTTTGTAGTCTAAGTGTCTCTCTCTGATGTCAAAATGTGTAAAGAATTCATTTTGATCTTCGTCGTTGAATATTTTGGATCCCTCAGATGAATGTTGATTCCAGGAGTCAAGTCTGTCACAGCTTTTCAGGCGCTGCACTAAGTGGAAGGTGAACTGAAGCTGAACTTAACATTCATTTTGATTCTTGAATTGCAAATTCTCTTCTGTATAGTTTTGAAGACACTTTCAAATTTGTGTGAGTTTTATTTGGAATGCTTACATGAACATTGAGCTTATCCTCAGCAAAGTTAATACAACATAAATATAGCGAGAAACAATATTTGTAACAATTTCATTACATAATTTCACTGGAGAAACTCTAGATCACCTTTTAATTTTATTCTTTTCATTTTAGGGTGTTCATACAATGTGTTAAGAATACAGTTCGGAATCAAATTACAGTAAAACCTGTCATATCCGGCCTAGTATGTGCGTTTATATTGGATTTGATTGATTCGAAGTTCTTTAAATTTTTGTTTACTTTAGTCTTTTTAACCAACACTAGAGATGTAACGTACAGGTGTTTTGTATTAATAGAATTTTATTCGTGCTCTTTTTAAATGTATTTCCCCATATCTCAATATCATAAACTAATTGGAAGTAAACAAATTCAAAACATACCACTTTGAGGCTTTCTCATTGCAGAATTCAGACAGTTTTCTAATCATAAATATTACTTTAGATAACTTTAAACAAAGATTACTTTATATGTTCATTCTAATTAAAAATTTTGTCAACGATCAGTCCAATACATTTTGTAGAATAATAAGTTTGTGGAATCTAAATCGTCAATTGCTATTTGAATTTCAATGGAAACTTTTTTGTTTGAAGTAAAATTTACAGCTATTAATTTACATTGACTGTTAAAAAGTTTGTATTTTAAAGTAGCAAATTGCACTGTATTAATAATTTGTGTATTTACTATGATTTCTAAGTCTAAATGTTTGTAAAGTATAGAAGTTTTATCTAGATATACAATTGTCTGCTTAGGATTACTTACATTTCATATGCCAGTAATATATATTGAGAATAACAATAGATCAGAAACAGGCCTGAACCCCGGAGCACACCGTACTTAATATCTGTTATTTTAGATGTGACTTCTGCTTGATCATTTTTTATGATCAGTTTCAAAGAGCATTCAGACTAAAAAAAAGCAATTAGAGTAATCGCAAAATCAAATTTAGAGAGTCATGCAGAGAAGCCTTCAAGAAATTGCAGCTGTTGACTCTGCCGTTCCTCTACATTTTGGAAACAACTTTGTTTTGTATGAGTAAATGTGCCTTAACCAGAGGCTAAGATATACACATGTATGAGACGCGTGGCAGAGCAAACTACCGGACTAGGAGGCACAGAACGGTGGTTTATGAACGCCTACTCTCGCAAGTGGGTGTGCATTTCCTCAACAGATTGCCCAATTCAAGTAAAGGTGCCCCAACGCCTAAGGCATTAAAGACTCGCCTCAAACGCTTCTTGGTGTCTCAAGCATTCTATAATGCGGGTGAGTTTTTGGCATTTGAATGGGAAACCGCCCAATTAGAAGACTGACTCTGCTGTACTAAGTTAGTTGCATTGGCGATCAATGAAAGAGGCATGATTGTAAAGTTGTATGTATGAATGCCTGGAATTTTAGAAATTCCGTATTGACAATTTGCCATACAATGTATATATTGTCGCTGCAATAAAAAAGATTTTGATTTAGATTTACTAATAAATTATTTCCAACAGACTAAGTAAGATCTCGGTAAATAGGTGTCTCTCTTATTCTGTAGTCTTCTAATCCATATATATGTGTTTATATATATATATATATATATATATATATATATATATATATATATATATAATCAGTCAAAAACTTTTTGTAGATTCAGAAACACCACAAATTAATAGAATTACCATTTTTTTTACTCCTTTCATTATTTCAGAGGGAAATTTGGTTATGGATGACAAAATTGGATTTCCCCCTTGTGAATCCATGTTGATGTACAAAAAGTATGCTCAGCTTCTAAAAATCAGTTAACCTATGACAAATTGCTTTCTCAAAAACTTTAACAATAACATGAAGTACAAAATTGGTCTTTAATTAATAAGTTCTAAGCAGTTTTCCTTTTTGAAAATAGTCACAATCTTGGAAATTTTAACATTTTCTGAAAAAATCCCTAATTCAAAACCTGTATTAATTATATATGACAGGATTTGCTATAGCATTTGAAATATTCTTTAATAGATTAGTACTCATACAACAACAACCAACTGCAAAAGTATTCTTTGAGTTCTTTATTATTTTAACATCTTTGTCAGAAGTTGGGTAAAGAAACATGCTGCCGCCAATTCTTAGATCCTTGAAAGAGTAACTCAGATTACTAAAATTATCATCCAATAGTTCAGGGATGCTTTTAAAAGTATTCATTAAACTGACTGACAATAACATTGAGATCAGTTATAATTTCTCAGTGGAATGTTAGCTTGATTTTTTATATTTTTTTCTAAATCTCTGTTCACAATTTTACATGTATCAACTGTTTTTATAATTCAAAATGTTATTTGCCTTGTATTCTTGTTTTCTTTGTTTAAAGGTTATTTTTGACGATGGAAGGATTGTGAAGGAAACAGGATTTTTCCGGACATTTGCCATCGTTCAGTGAAACAAGAAAACAGTAACACTACGTTTCGAGATCTGCAATCTGATCTCTTCTTCAGGTAAAGAACTAACCTAATACATAATTACAAACTAGGTTAAAATAAACAAAACTTACTAAAGCGTTGTGGCACGCCTAAGTCAGGAATCACAACCTACATGTTGTTGTCAACTTCACTAACACTAAAGACATGCACTTAATACAAAACTATACAAAACACTAATCAAAATTAGTGCTTTAGTAAGTTTTGTTTATTTTAACCTAGTTTGTAATTATGTATTAGGTTAGTTCTTTACCTGAAGAAGAGATCAGATTGCAGATCTCGAAACGTAGTGTTACTGTTTTCTTGTTTCACTGAACGATGGCAAATGTCCGGAAAAATCCTGTTTCCTTCATTCTTGTTTTATTTTTCTTTGCATATTTTCATATTTTGCTTTGCATTTTCAAGAGATTTTTAAATGTAAATTATTATGATTTTAAACCCAAAGTGATTAAAGGGAAATTTAAATATTTGTTATGTCAGTAATGTCTAGTTATACAAGAGGTTTAATACTAATCTATTTTTTACTAAACAACAAATATCAAGATTGTAATTTTAAATTTCAACAAAATTAAAATATAGCTTGTTGACATCACAACTCACTGTTATAGTACTCCAGGATTCTTTTCGAAGAAAATAATATAGCCTATTATTCATGAATTTTCTGCATTGAAAGTCTGTGCTTTTGTAGGTTTATTCATATGCTTCAACGTGATCTGATAATCCTGTAATTATGACTTAAGAAATTACATTTTTTATTAATAGGCTACCTTATACAAAGCTAACTGTTTATTCTGTGTGGGTGGTTTATCAAATAACTAAAAATGAATTCATTAATAAAATGTATTAGTTTAGATTTATTGGTTGTAGTGCCTTAAATACCAGTAGTAAAATCTCCTTACTAGAATAGTATTACAACTAGAACCAAGTGAGTCAACTATTTTGGATAGTTTACATATTACTCTGTCAATGTCAGAACTGGGCTGCCCGTAAACACAAAAATAACTATGTGCTTCTCATGGTCCAACTTAGTTATGATTCCTGTAGCTTCAAGCACTTCACATGAAGTTACGTCAAGTTTTTAAAATGATACAGAATTCTTAGTGAAATTGTAGCTCCACCACCTTTAAGTTCTAGAACAAGAATCAGCAAATGTGTATATCCCATTATTAAATTTTAGACATTCAAGAATGTTATCAATTAACCAATGTTCAATGTGTGTGATATCACGTTTATTTCTGAAGGAAACTTACAACACAATCACACTCATAAAAATACAAGTATATGTATTACTTATTGTAACACATATTAAACACCACATTTTTAGTTTCTGTTGCAATTAAAAACGAGCTATTGCATTGGTAGACAGAACAAATATGTTATTGCTCTTTCTACATGAACACTCATCTCCGATCAAAACAAATACCGTAATACGGGGTGAATAGGGACAGTTTTTAAAGTTATTTAACAATATTTTAACATCCAAATGACATCTGACATAACTCACATGGTTAATAGTTGGTACTAATGTCTAGGCATCTAATCACACTCCTCTCCTTTCTCAATCAGTAATACCGATTTTTATATTTATTTTATTAATACTGTCCCTATTCACCCCAGGGTTGGGGTCAATAGGGACACCTATTTATTTTACATTAAAATGCCTATTGGGTGTTACTATGGAGTGTATAGGGACACTTTTATGTTTTTTTTTATTCCATTTTAGTTATTAAACATGATTAGATATTCTGTTAACCATTATTTTGTAAACATATTGTCATAAATAAGGATAAATGATTTTGAAAATCGTTGCAAAGTACAAAGTTTTTATTTGTAAAGTAACAAGTTTTACAGTAGGCTACTTACGTTTCAATGGTTTTTAAATAGGCCTAGATATAAAATAATAAAATTTATGAAAACACACTTTTTACATTTGTTTTGGCCTACTTTAGGGGGTCGGATTCAAAAATATACCGTCCCCTCTGTGAGTGTGGCGGTTTTAAAACTGCCAAAACGTCATCCTTGTTAAATGGGAACTCATCAGGCACATTGGGAAAATAAAAAATATTGTCACATTTACTGGACTGCCGAAGGAATGTCCCAATAAATTCTGCATCTTCGATTCCTAAAACCTTCCCAATAAAAATCTTTACCCCCTTATCATACGTAAATCTCACTTTCACCCAGTCTCCTTCACTGATGCACTCCGCTAAATCTTCAGAACGCTCTTCATCGCTCTTTTCCATATCATAACCTTCTTCATTAGAATCATAATTGGAAAATTCTTGATTGTCTGGTACATCTTCGTTTTCAGATCTTTCATTTTCTGTTTCTTCCTCGTCAGGGTCATCAAAATCTGCAAGAGTGATGCTGCGGCCAGCCGGAATGTTCAGTTTTTTTTTTCGGCCTACTGCTTGTTTTTCACTCCCATCACCATAACGCATCTCTTTCAAGAAAGTTGTTAAACTGTCATTTACACTAGTGCTGCTATTAGCCTAACTGCCATCAACATCTTCATCCTCACACAGCTCAGGGGGCAGCCGGTCCAACACACGTTTTCGGTTAAGAGGAAAAATTCCTGCCTTGTCAAAACCTGCAATGATGTCTTTCTGTAAGTTAGGCTCTAGTTTTTGTAGGGCTTTCCTCACATGAGATGGAAAATATCTCTTATCAAAGGCATTGCTATTCCTTTCATGAAATTTTGCTTCTTCCATAACATTACGCCAGCATTTTTTCATGGGACCAAACAGTGCTATATCCAGGGGCTGCGTCAAATGGGTTGAATTAGCCGGCAGAAAAACAAACTGGATGTTGTTTTGTTCACTTAGCCGAATAACAACCGGTGACAAATGTGAACTTAGGTTGTCACCTATTACAACTTTTTTCCCATTTGATCTGCGACAGTATGGGATGACAACTCTCTGAAACCAATCTAAAAATGTGTTTCCGTCAATCCAACCTGACTTGGTGCGGTTGTAAAAGCATCCTGAAGGTCCACCTTGGCACCTTAAATCGTACAAGTTAGTGGCTTTATAAATTATGTAAGGAGCCAGCATTTTGCCAGAAGCAGTGGCAGCAAACATCACAGACACATTGCTCTTACTTTCGTTCATAACTCGCTCAGGGTATTTACAACCCCTTTTAAAAATTAGTTTGCGACGGCCTGGGTCATCGGACAACGCAGTCTCATCATAATTGATTATCATATCGGGAGGAACATCTGTAACAGTGTCCTTCAACTCATCAAAATAGTCATTGATTACTTTTGGAGATAATTTCGCTCTACTTCTTTTAATGTTTTGGCACATTCTTTGGGACAGAATGGCCTTGTGTCTTGATAAAAACCCATCAGCCCAGTCTGCACCAGGAAAGTTATTTTTAAATTTTAATACATTCTTCCCTTCTCTATCCAAATGATATTTAACAAAACACCGAACATCAAATGTACTCAGAGGATAACCCCATTCACCACACTTAGATAGGCTAGCACTGATTTCTTGCTCTAACTTTGAGTCCAACGCGGTCTGTCCTCCTTTCTTTTTAAAAGTCAACTTTCGTCCACTTCTTGCTTTTTTTGCGTATCGGTGCAGCGCTGATTTTGAGATTTTAAACTGCTCTCCAGCTTTTCTAATAGACATGCCTTTTGCCACGGCATCTAGTGCTCGTTTTATGGCTTCTTCATCAACAGGGCGGTGATGTTTGGCCCTCGGATCTCTTTTATAAGTCCTCGGCATCTGAAATCAAACGACACAGATTAGGCTAAGTCTTAAAAATATACTTTAAGACTGCATAAATATCATTATAAAAACATCTAATAAGCAATTTCTTTCATTGAAGGTAACCTACGCAACAAACTATTTTATGTTAGATCACTTGGCTTTGACCACAAACAATGTCCCCATTCACCCTTTTTTTTCTTCGAAGTACGCTTTCTTTTTGTTTTAAAATTTGTAACATAACAAATTATTATCCTATTTCTACTTATATTACGTTATTTTACTCACCTTGAGGTATTTAAAAAGGCTAGATTATTCTTGTTTCATAGAAACATCAACTTGGTTCACACCACAACAAACTTTTGAGGTTATGACAAATTCCTAAAAAGTCAACAAAACACAGAAGTTGTAAACATAGAGTAATAAATGTCAACAAAGTTTTTTTCAGACACGTTTTCGTAGGGTATGTTATGGCTTAACTATTGACACTTTGTTTACCACTATTTGATAAAAAACATGTATGTAACAAAATAAAACAAAACTTTTTCCGTTTTTGTCCCTAATCACCTCGGCGTCCCTATTCACCCCGTAATACGGTAATACGTTAATATCAAAAATAGGTAACTAAAACCCTTTTTAAAACATTTATTTGCCATACACTGTCTCGACATTAAGCCATCTTCAGTGGACATTAATCTATATAAAGATAACCCTGTGATGTGGAGTTAATAACAATAAATTATACGTTATTTTGCCTTATGTTTTATTTTCAATTGTGAAGTTAAATCTTATAATTATTTTAAATTTATTATATTTATTTAGTTTATACATTTTCAGTATCAACTCATATCTGTATATTGCTTGTTATTGAGCCTATAGCTTCAACTAACTATACATGGCGTTGAAATATTTCGTATAAATTTGCTATATCACCTGACTCACTTTGCCAGAGATTTCAAAATGATGTGCATTCTTATCACACCAGAAATAGTAGTAATATTTCAAGGACGCATTCCAGGCTAGAGAAAACACTCAATAGTCACGTAGAAATGTCTTTTAAAATCTATAATAAAATTAATAAATATATTAAAATTAGCAATTACTTTAACAATCAAAAGTTCTTATTAACAAAATTTTATGAATGGCTGTTGAATAATCCAGTCTATTCAGTTCAAGAATTTTTGCTTTTGGAACAAATAGATATTTTTTAGATAACTATATGCCTATAACTGAAACTTGTGATACATTTAAATTTATGAGCTGATGCAATATTGTTGTATATGTTATATTTAAACTTTTATGTGCAGTTTTATTTGTTATTTGACTTCAGTGTTTTTATGCTATTTTTGTCTTTCATAATAATTATTTTGTCTGTGATAATTTATTCTTATGTATGTTACTTTTATGTGCAATATCTATTTTTATGTGCAATATTTATTTATTTATTATAGCCTAGTAAAACTTAAAACCCATGTCTGTTAGCTAATGATATATTCAAATATTTATAATTTTTTATGTCATAAATTATTGAAGAATTGACTGTAGCTAATTCAAGCTGTAATATGACTTTGTCAATACATATGTATTATGTCAACGACAAAATAAAGATTCTTGATTCTTGATTCTTGATTCTTGAACTAATGTAAATTTTTTTAATGAAACCATTCTCTAACGAACATTCTTAGGCCTGATTCGGTTGCGCGCACAGCTACGTGTCTCCTACTGTAATTTGCTGTTTTTGCAGAAATTTAGTTTTCATGTACAAAATTAGAGCATAGTTTTTTAATATAATTAAGACAGAAATAACTAATAAACTACCTAAGCACTATGAATAATTCATTTTAATATCAATTTCTCTTTCCTGTTACAATAATAGTTCTCAGTATGGTACATTTCAGTAATTGTTTTCTTTTATACTCTTTGAACTAAAGCTTCAAAAATTCAAAATAAAATTATCATAATATATTTTGTTATAGATTATACGTGCTGTACAAATGTAAACGTGGCATAGAGAATTATTTTCCTCTATGTCATAAAACATCTGATGAAGACAGACTACGATAACCTTACGAAAGAAAATGAAAGTGGAATGGGAATTTACATGAGATTGAAAATAGAAAAGAAAGTAGTGGTGGGGGAGGGTATTTGACATTTCACTGATTTGATAAGTAAGTTAGTTGGACAAAATGTATTATCTGGTGTGTCTGCTGTCAATAACCTGAGCTTGAGTGATACTTTTTATCTTGTCTCCTTTTTTACGAAAGGGTTCGTACTGTTGTATTTTAGGAATCAGTTGAACACTGTCCTGTAATTTATTCTCAAACCTTAAGTTGTATTGAAATGAAGGTAGAAAAACGTCATTTCACTAGGTTTGTTCCCTGATTCTATAAGTCTATTGTTTTCGTTTCATTATTTTAATTAATTCAAAATATCAAATTTTATAAATAGCTTATGATGGGCATTTAGTTGAAACACTATATGTTAGGTTATAAGTCATATATGAATGTACTAATTATATTTAGATCTCTGTAACTTAATCATTTTCAGAGATGTAGATCCACAGGTACTTTGGCATTATCCAGAGACCACTATGTTTGGAAGTTTTTCTAACCAGACTCTAAAAACTACATTATTAGAAAGAACACTGTATTTTGACAGATTTAGGCCTGCTGTGAAAATTACATGTCATTATGGCAATTGGTTCCTGTTTTCTGCCTCTCAAAAGTAAATAATGTCAGTGAGGAGGCCACTCTGTTGTTATCTATTATTTAACTATTTGTTATTAGGCTATTGAGATAGTATCTAAATTCAAGCTCAGTCACTTTGCGCTCTTGTAAAGGTTATATTTAACTTTAGTACTACTATAACATAGGTTATGATAATATAATTTAAACCTACTTAAATATCATGTCTTACTGCTATCTCACCCAAAGCCACTGTATATCTATCTACTATTTGTTATTAGACTATATAAGTAGGTAAATACATGTGTATGTATTATTTATAAAAAATTAACAAAAGCTCATTTGAAATTAGGTATTATCTCAACAGATACTTTTCCTTTCTCGCTAGAAATGTGGGGCCTCCGAAGTCTGCACTGATGACCAGGGGCATTTCTGATCTGTACTTTCTCGATATCAGACCATTTGCCAGATTGTCTAACATGACCTGATGTTAGCAAAGTTGGATGATCTGTAATGTGAACTGAGATCAGGAAAGTAAGCTATGGATTGAAAATTCCTCTAGGTAATTCTAAGCAATATATGGGTCAACCTCGATTTTTCTCATTTTACAATATAATGTTCCAATAGTCAATTAGAAAAGGAAATGACTAGAATTTCTTGCTGGAAAGCAGTTATAGGGAGCAGGCAACCGCCCTAATAAAGTTAATTTATACTGAGACACGTACTTTTTGCACTGGACTTTCACTTTCTTCCGGTTACAATCAGTCTTTTCTATCCTGTTCCAACATCGAAACACGTGATCCGTTTCATTTAAGGTCATTTGACCCCCGCAACTCGGACATGTTTTATTACGTGGTAAAACTCCGTGGTCGTACAAAAAATTTCTTAAAGTTACACTATCCTCAGAACAAACTATAAATGACGCTAACGTAAACTCGCACGAATTACACAAAAAAGGATTAACATCCGAACGGCTGCACATCACGATAGCAACTGATTAGGACCGGCCGCCAGTGACTGATAACGCCGCGCGGACTGAAATTAATTCAGTATATACCCAGATCACGCACGATGCCTGCCCGCTTTTAGAAAAAAAATTAACTCGAGTAGTTCCAAATTTGAAGCCTAGATCACGTCAGTGCCCCTGATCACTAATAGGTAATTCTAAGCAATATATGACCATCTGGCGGTTGCCTGCTCCCTATAACTGCTTTCCGGCAAGAAATTCTAGTCATTTCCTTTTCTAATTGACTATTGGAACATTATATTGTAATATGAGAAAAATCGAGGTTGACCCATATATTGCTTAGAATTACCTTCCTCTATTCTTATGATACCATAATCTTAAACCTATTTATATTACGTAATAACAAGTAGTAAATAGGGTCAGACTAGCAACCTTCTCACCAACATGACATCCTTGTGGCAGAAAACAAGAACCTAGTGTCATAATGAAATAAAATAAAATTTTATATATATATATATATATATATATATATATATATATATATATATTTATATATATATTTGTTTGAGGACAACCAGAATACGTTAAAAATGTTGAAATTAAGATTGGAAACCCTGGCCATTAATTTAACTTATAATGAAAGCTCTAAGTATATAATCTATGCACATCTACATGTTGCAATTCAGTAACTTGATATCAAACCAAAATATTTACATATTGATTCAAAAGTTTGATTACTTAACCCATTTTGTAAACCCATTTATTAGTAGTACTCTTTAAATGTATATATATATATATATATATATATATATATATATATATATATATTTCCTTGTAAAATGTGATATATTGGGATCAAAACGGGTAGGGTACTATAAGCGGATCCGGTTTTTTATATCTAAATTGGCAAACGATATTACTTCATCATAACCATCGATATAATCAATCGATACTGATTAATTATTTTAAACGATTAATTAAATAATCTATATCAATAGCTATAAACACTTTCAAATAATACTCCTTAATGTAATATTTCAATTTTATATAAGTAACATTAGATTATTAAAAATGACAGTCAATTTTAGAAAACTACGCGACATTGCTTTGGAAGATGATGACATGTTTTTCATGACTTCAACATGTTGGACTCGTGCGGAAAAACCCATTATGTGAAATTTGTGGGAAAGAAACAACTGTAACTGTGAGAGGAGCAAATTGGCTCTCTGATACAGGAGGATGTTTTGCATATGATCTCTGATCAGATGCCACAAAAGTTTTTCTTTGACAAACCCTTTAGGATTATTTTGCCCTCAAGGGATGATTGGTCAGAGGGGAAGCAACCTCTTCCACCAGCGGAGCTCGAATGGTACACAGACGGCTCTAAACAAAAAGCGGCACAGGCGCTGGAATTCTGGGAGTGAGACCATGTAGGGAGCTGGTGGTTCCTATGGGTCCGTATGGTATTACAGTCACCTTCCTCCAAGGTGGCCTCGGACCTTCTCTCATTAAACAGATCAATGTCTTCCAAGGTCATTGGTCTCATTACGGGGCATGGTCACCTGAAGAAGCATCTACACAGAGTTGGTATCCTTCAGGAGGATCCGCTCTGTGGAAGGTGTAATGAGCAGGAGGAGACTGCTGAGCACCTGCTCTTTGATTGCCCAGCAATAGCAAGAGAGCGGTATGCCATCTTTGGTAGCTTGAACAGGGGTGGCGAGTTTTCCCAGGAGGACTTGATAGGTTGTTTTCGGCGGTTTGTTGAACTGCTGAAGTTGTAGACTGGTAGTCCTCATGGTGTTTCCGGGGTGCGCAAAAGGCCCTTGAGGCTTAAGTGCATGGCAGTAGGCCGCCCCAGAGAAAAAAAAAAAAAAAAATCTTCAGTTTTCCTAATTTTAGTTATAACAATTTGTTTGATCACTGTGAATATTAGATTCATATTTTAATTTAAAACCTATGATTGTTATTGAGAACTATAGATACTTTATATTGATTGATAGTCTAGGATTTGAGATGCGAATATTAGGTATCGATGATTACATTCTTCGATTTAAAAAACCGGGTCCGCTTATCGTACCCTACCCATCAAAACTGATGATTATTACCTCAGTGGCTTACCTTTAAAATTATTACTGATTAGATGTTTGCCAGACTGAGTTAAGCTATTCATTGGGTTTTTGGAAACCACTAATATCGATCTAAAATTACATTACCATTGCCCAGGTTATTCCTGAAAATGTAAACTGTCATTACCTCTAGGAATGTTAGAATAAAAACTAATTAAAACACCAATTTGTAATTTTAATAAGGAAAGAAGGATCCTTGGAAATTATATTTTCATTGCCGTAATCATTCGTGATCACAGCCTCTGGAATTTTCGAATGTTATGTGATAGGTATTTCCTTGAGAGCTCGGGCTGCAGCCAGGTGTACTTTTGTCAGCCCAATATGGCTTTGCATTCCCAGAAGGTCGTTGTAATAAACAATATAGAAATAACCATGTTATGTATAAAAAACTGGGGCAATGGCTGACATCTGACATTAAGACCAGTACAATGTAAGAATATTTTTGCTTGTAAGTAATTTCATAAAAATAGTACATACTTATATTCATGATTTTACAGGATTTTTAACAAAGTTAGAATATTATTTGGTTGAGTGTTACGGTAATAGAAGTTTTATTTGTTGCAGTTTGTCTATATGACAATCCGAGTGAAATATAATGGACATTCACTGTGCTGGTTTCACATTCATATCTAATTTCGATTCTGGTAATTTAGCTCGAGTTGAAGAAGTTCCTATAAATTCAAGTGGTAAGTAAAGCGATTGATTATCTCATAGAAATAGTTTGTTATGAAACTAAGCTGACTGTTATACAAGTTACCTTTACATTTTCAGTTATGTGGGTGTGGATGAACTGATGTGAATGTTTCTGAGGTAACTTAATTCTGAGCAATTACTGGATCAACCGCCCATTTTATTTTACTTCTAAATAAGCTTTTTAATACCAAAAGGTCAGGAAATATAACTAGACGTTGCAAACACGAATTGAATTGAATTGAATTTACCAATTGTGTGTATCGTAGCAAGCGGTATAAAGATAAAATTAACCTAAATTAACTTCTATATCATTACCACTCAAATTTGAACACTAAGTTATTTCATAACAGCGTAACCAATTTACGAGTGGCTGTCAGATATTGGCAGGCTTATATCGTGTGCAGATATTGGCAGGCTTATATCGTGTGCAGATATTGGCAGGCTTATATCGTGTGCAGATATTGGCAGGCTTATATCGTGTGCAGATATTGACAGGCTTATATCGTGTGCAGATATTGACAGGTTTATAGAGTGTGCAGATATTGACAGGCTTATATCGTGTGCAGATATTGGCAGGCTTATATCGTGTGCAGATATTGACAGGTTTATAGAGTGTGCAGATATTGACAGGCTTATATCGTGTGCAGATATTGGCAGGCTTATATCGTGTGCAGATATTGGCAGGCTTATAGCGTGTGCAGATATTGGCAGGCTTATAGTGGGTGCAGATATTGGCAGGCTTATAGCGTGTGCAGATATTGGCAGGCTTATAGCGTGTGCAGATATTGGCAGGCTTATAGCGTGTGCAGATATTGGCAGGCTTATAGCGTGGGCAGATATTGGCAGACTTCTATCATGTTCAGATATTGACAGGGTTATATTTTGTGTCTTAAAGTCTAAGTTATGTACTTAACAAAAATGTGAACAAATTAACCTAAATACTTATGCAAAATCAAATAAAAGTTAGTAATATTAACCTTTTTGTGTATCAAATTGATAAAATCTTCTCGTTCAAAAATACCAATATTTCAAATGCAACAAACACTGCTTCAGTCCAATTTTCACTTCTAGATTGGAATAAAATCCTTTAAAATTTCTATTAAATGATATTTAATTCATAAAATAATTAATTAATAATCTTTAAATTTCTTTTTTGTTGTATTTCTTTAACTTCTTCCAAAAGAAAAATATTGTAAATGTTGAGTTTAGCTCCAGTTCACCTTCCTCTTAGCGCAGCATCTGGAATATGACTTGACTCTTGGAATCTGGAATCACGTTCATCTGAATAGATCCAAAAAAAGTTGGTGATGAAGAACCTCAAATGAATTCATAACATGTTTTTGGCATCAGAAACACCTTGACTAAAAATATAGTGTAATCTTAAGTGAAGAGGTATTCTCAGTGTTCCATCAGGTGCTCAATTGAGTGCACTACGACATTTTAGATACAATCTCTAAGCACGGTTGAGCAACCAAGTTTTCTACACATACTGTAGCTATGGTGGAACGGTTGATTTAATGTGAATATTGAGTTTAGCTCCAGTTGACCTTTCTTTTAGTGCAGCATCTTTACCTTGATTACACAATATTTTGTAGTCTAGGTGTCTGTAATGTTGAAACACTGTAAAGAGTTCATTTTAAGCTTCTTCGTTGCCGATTGTTTTGGATCTTTTTAGATGAACGTGATCTCTGATTCCTGGAGTCAAGTTTTGACTCACATTCCAGATGCAGCACAAGAGGAAGGTGAACTGAAGCTAAACTCAACATTCACATTGAATCAACCCTTCTCATCATAGTTTAGTTTAGAAAAATATTGCTAAAACTCTAAATACACTGGCTACCAAAGCATTGTAGTTAATCTCCTGTAGTCGTCTACTTCTATAAGCTTTGGAAGAAACATAGTATGCGTACAAGAAACCTAAATTATCAAACAGATTAGAGGTTTCTAATAAACCAATGCTGAATCACAGCATTGTTTTGAGAAGTTAGTTGCTGGGAATGGCAAATGGATGTACAGACAACATGAGAGCGTCGTAAATAAAACCTTGTCACTTTGTATGTGGATAACAACACAATCATAGTTATAGTCATATTTGCTATTGATAAAAAACTATTTTTACAGGAAAATGTAACACAAGCAACAAAATAATTAAAAAAAAAACTGTAAATAATATATATGATAAAAACATATCAAAACAAACTCCTACAATCATTCAAAAAGTCCTGAGTACAAGGATATTCTCCATAGATTAAATTTAATTGTAAACACTTCTAAACTTAAGTGTGTCAGTTAAAGGATTTAAGTTAAGCGGCAGAGCATTAAAAAGCTTCACTGAATTGTACAGGACTTGTTTTTGGCAGGAGGATTTCTGTGGAGGTATTATTATACTGTTACTTCTCAGTGGGTAGGTCCAGTTAGAATAAAGGAAACGGTGAAGGTTTTCTACTACATCACAATGTAATATTTACCTTTTACTGGGAGTTTTTTTTTTCTTAAGTTAAATTGTTCTTTTAATTTTTATTTGAATTTGGTTTTTTACAGTACTGAAGACTACAAATAAAATGAGATATTTGTCTATGGCATCGCATCCCGAAGTGGTGCACCTTTGTCAGGGTTTCTAGATCAGTATTCAAACATAGTTTATTCTGAAAAATTAAGCATTGTAGAATGCAGTATACTGTATAGTATTAGGTGTCACTGTCATGATGTAGAATATTTATGGTTTTTTGGTTAGTGTATTTAAAGAAATGATAGTACTTTGGTGGTATTATCTGGAGGCCACAATTTTTCTTACTGGGGACATTACTGTGAAAGAACAGACTTTATTTGACTTTCTGTGAAAATTACATGTCATAATAACAATCGGTTATTGTTTTCTGTGTCCCGAAACGAAGCGATGTCAGCGAGAAGTAGGCTACTCTATTTTTATCTACTATTTGTTGTTGGGCTATACATACGTGCATATAATAAATATAAAAGTCGACATTAACAAGGACTCACGTGATCTGAGCTTGAATTTGGGTTATACATTTTTCACCAGAAGTGTAGAGTGGTGCCCCACCAAAGTCTGTACTAATGACCAGGCGCTAATCAGTACTTTCTCGACCACAGATCACATGCCAGATCATCCAACGGGGTCTGGCGTTGGATAAGTTGGACGATATGGTACATGATCTGAGGTTGGGAAAGTACCAATCAGAAATTCCCCTGGCCATTAGTGTAGCCTTCGGCGACACCCCGCACTTCTGGCGAAAAAGTAGAACATCCCTCGAGACAGTACCAAAATTCAAGCTCAGATCAAGTGAGCGCTTGTAAAGGTTATCTTTAACTGTGGTACTATTAGTAAAACATGTATGATAATCTATTTCTAAATTTACTCATATCGCATAATAATAAGAAGTAGATGGGGACAGAGTGGCCGACATTGCTTGCTTTCGGGAGGCAGTAAACAAGAATTTATTGTCATAATGACATGTAATTTTCACAGTAAGTCAAATAAAGTCTGTTCTTTCTAATAAAGTAGTTTACCAATAATACCAGTGTCAAAATGACTTATTAAAAATAATATTTTCAGAAAGTAGCGGTAATGATGCTGGCACGCCAGACTATGAATTCAACATATGGACTTTACCAGACTGTGCTGGTACAGAATTTGAGAATGGCAATAGGACTTGGTTTTATTTTGGAATGAAAGGTGAGTTTATTGTTAGAAATAAATTTAAAAATAGTTATAGCTTTCTTTACTAAGACAAAGTTTAGGCCCAATTATTTGCAAAAATTTAGCCACGCCAAAAAAATATTCAGTGAGAAATGTGAGCCTAATGTTCAAAGTTTTAACCTGATATGGTAATGAAGACTTTAGATCTGGTGAGCCACAAATAAATAACCAAAACTACTCCTAAGAGCCATACACCTTAAAAATAAAAAAATTCCCAAATACCAAAACCAATTTTTTAAAATAATTCTTATAACATAAGATGTAAGAAAAACGACAAAAACTGTGGTACTGTGTGTGGTACATCTCAAAAACACAGGTCAGGATGCAAGGCAGGCTTCGACGTGCACGTCTTGCGCACAATAAAGCCCTACATCACGATAATAATACATAAACTACACTGTACATTGATTAAAAATATTCATTAACATCAAAATTGAAAAGATAAATACGTGGATCGAAAATGGAAGGGCGAATAAACATCTACCTTACGGAAAGCTACAGGCAGACTGAGCGCGCGTGAGTAGACGTCGTTGGCTCTGCGGGAGACTATGAACAACCGGCCGCCCGCCATTTTGTCGCTCGAACAAGAGCCGTGAACTTCAAAATAGACACAAACGGTTGTCCCTTATTTAAATAAACCTTGTTTAACAGTTTTTACTAATTTTGTTACCCAGAAATGCTTTTAAATAATATATTTTTTTTTAAATTGATTTTGCGTCAGTGGACGTCGTTGGCTTTTAGCGCTAGTTTAGGCATGACGTCTAGTAACGTCATTGGCTCGGAAAGGGTTAAAGTTATGTTACCTAAGAAACTAGAACATATATTTCCTTACAAATCTCTATAATAAATTTTACCTTTTTTAAAACCTCATCTCAATTTCTAACACGTTATAATTCATTTCAAAGGTTAAGTAAAATGGTACTGTATTAAACAGTAGGTAACAAATATTAACTTGGTGATGTTACTTGTTGGCTGATTCATGAGAAACTTGCAGGCTCTGTCTCTAATGGACTTCATATCATTCAGTGTAATATCATACTGGTGTAGACTTAAGATTATTAAATAATTGACCTAACAATTTATAATGATGAAGCATAAGTGTTGTATCTACCTCAAAAGGGACTTATATAATCATTTTTAATTACTCTCAGATGTTAAGTGACTATGATTTTTGTTAATTTTGTTTACCAGTATTTTTAGAATCGTCTCTTTCTAATCAAGAATTAATTTGAGTGTAAATGTGCCTGGTATGAAAGTAACGACCATATCAACTAACTTCCAACTAACAACTGAGAAAGAGGTCAAATCTTTAATCTGTAGTCTAAAAAATAAATCAACTACTGGCGTGGATGAATACTCAATTGTAAAACACTGTGCTGAAAAATTAATCCCACTCCTCACCACAATTTATTATCAATACATCATTTGCTAAGGGTTACTTTTCCTTTCGACTGAATAATCTCTCAAATATACCACAACATGAAAATTACTGACCAATATCACTGATCTCAAAATTTTCTGAAATTATTTAGACATTAGTTTTAACAAGATTACTGGACCATCCTAATGAACATAACTTAATTTCTGACTGCCAGCATGGGTTTAAGAAACAGATCAACAACCACGGCTATCATCAGCTTAGTCGAGACCAACATTGATGGCTAAAAATTACAGCTTTATTTCTCAACTGTAGCAAGGCTTTTGACTGCTTGGGGTCTTGAACTCCAAAAAATTAGCATCTTTAGGAGTTATCGCAAAAGATTTGTTTGCAAGCAAAGATGATTGAAGGTTTTTGAGCAACAGTATACTGCATCTGGACTTACAACCACAATCAAGTCAAATCCACAGCCAATCACAAGAGGAGTTTCCCCAGGGATCTGTGCTGGGCCCTGTATTATTTATAATGTTTACATTATAGTAGTAATATTTATAATGTTTACATTATAGTAGTAATATTTATAATGTTTACTAATGATGTTCCCTCTTTCATACATGAACATGGCACTCACTGCATAATGTATGCAGATGACACAACCCTTCTGATAAAATACGACTTAGCAGAAGAATTTTATTCTAACTCATTGACATCACTACAGAATACCTTCACTTACAGTATAAATAATGACCCAGCACTAAACCTTGAGAAAACACAGCAGGTACACTTCCACAAAAGAAAAGACCATGTACCAAGTATCCGTGGTTAACCAGATTGAAATGGTTACTCTATACGGTAATCTTTCATGAACGAGCATGTAAACCATCTGTAAAAAGATCAGCTCTGGCATCTATGTTGTTAAACAACTGAAATGTTTTGGAACTCAGGAAGCTGTGAAAATAGTTTATTGTGCATTAGTTGATTTACCATATGAGATATGGATTGGTAGTTTGGGGTAACTCTTCGAAACTTCAAAAGAATAATCATTCTACAATCTTTAGCTGGCCTAGATCCTCTTCAAGGATGTTGGCAAGCTATCTTGCATGTCGACAGGCTAAGCCTACAAACAAATGGGGATATCTACAACAATCACACTCGCCACTTCTCCAGATACGTCTTTTACCTCAACATTGGACAGTACTGTATGGGGAAAAACCTTCTTACAAGGGCCGAAAACTCAAAAATGTGCTAACAGTCAACTTCAGGAACTTATCAGTAAATAGACTCAGTAGAGAACTGAAATTTTCTAGTGACAAGACCAGTATACACTCCGGAAGAGTTCCTGACAACACCAAGTAGTAGATAGTCAACTTAAATTTTGTTTGTTTATGACAATATTACTGTACTTGGTGTTCATGTAATAATAAAAATGTTATTGATAACAAATTTAAAATTATGATCTTAATTATTCTAATTATTATTTTTAGCAGTTAACAGCCGGCTCTTATGAAAGAACTTAAAAGTTTGATTACATAACAATAATGTCAAACATCAAACACTTTTAATCCTTAGTTTTGGTTCTAGAGTTATAGGAGATCCAATTTTAAATATATAATTAATACGGATCCAAACGCTTATTAGTTTTTTGGTGCAAAGCTTGTATTGTAATATTTACATGAGAATTTACATAACATTTTGAGATTTCTTAATAACTAATAAAAATATAGAAAAAACTCAAAAGCGAGATGAATATGTATTAAAATTTATATATTAAATTATTATGTATTAAAAGCATATCAATTATATGTTTAAAATGAGTAATTTCCCATAACTCTACCATCAAAAATAAAGCCATTAAAGTGTTTGAGGATTAACTATATTCTTATGGGGTTAAAATCAGGATGAAAACCACTACATCTATCTCTTATTCAATAAACATGTCTGAACAGGTGGTGCTCCATTTGCTCTAGTGAAACTGAACATGGTGAACCTGAACCGACAAACCAAGATGTACAGCCAGGGAATGGCTCCAGTGTTCCGGATATCTCCAGGAAGGAACAACTGGGAAAGAATTAGGGACAAGCCAACTTTCAATGTAAGTTTTTTTTAGATGGAAACTTAAAATGCTTGTAAATTGTATAAATGAATGATTTAAAGTTTAAGGTTTTGTAACAAAATCTTTCATTCAGAGTCTATAATTAATGTTTTTAGTTAATGAAATAAGTATCATTATAATTAATTTTTTTACTTGTTACCGTTATTATTTTTGTACTATTTTAGTATTAGATTAAACATTTTATATAAAAATTCAAGATTTGTGTGAAATGCTCTATAAAGTACCTAATTAGTACACATATAGCTAACAGAAAGTTACAAAACTAATTTTTAACCTTTTAAAGTAGTTTTCTGCTTAATTTACCAAGTTTTTCCGGTTTAAATTGTGTGATATTTTGACCTCACTGTACAGTATTATGTAACATATTAACTTCCTACTGTTATTCATACTATTCCAGGTATGATGAACAATAATTGTTTTATGTTGCAGAATGAAGATAATGTGTTCACCATGAGTTTTAAATATCGCACATTAGAAAATCTACGAGCAGTAACATACTTTGCTTTTACTTTCCCGTACTCTTATTCTGAACTCCAAGCGAACCTGAATCTCATAGACAGTAAATTCCTAACAAGTAACATTAAACCACGTAAGTAATATAGGTTACTGACTGTAGTGTACACTTCTATCTGATCTAGTTTATTTTATTTTATTTTATAGTGTACGTGATTAGTTAGTATCTGATGGTTATCATCGTAGATTGTAAAGGTTGCATTAACTCTTTTAGGTCAGCCACATTGTAATTATTATACACATACTTTTGAAAGGAATAATGTGTAAAAGGCTATAGATACTAGCCTCTACTAAAAAATACAAAGGTGAAAAAAAGGATCATACAAACATTGTATACTTATAAATAGTACTATAAAAGATATATACACCATTTTTCTTATATTTACAGGAAAATTGTCTACCACATAAGAAAATGTTTAATACAAATGTAATTGCGTTCAAAATAAAAACTTATATTAATGTTATAATTGCTTACTTTTTTTGTTTATTTTATGTTTACTATAATAAAAGAAAATATATTTTGCTGTAGGTAACATATCCGACTGCTATTTAGTGCTTTTTTTAGTGCTTTTACCAATGCACTAAAAAAATGTTCCTTAAAAATAATTGTTCTATTTGTGTTTTGAGAGTTTTTATTTTGGTAAATTAATTACAGTTTTAATAAACAGATTAAAACATAAGTTAATTTGTATGGTTTTGTTCTGATTCTCTCTATTTCAGTATCTTTGTGAGTTTCTTCTGGTTGAAGACACAAAATATACTGAACATGTATATGAATACACCATAATACAAAGAGTTTAAAGTTTCTGTGTATGTAATTTCAATAGTACATCACGTTCTACCTAAATTTAGTTTTGAATAACATTCTGTTTATTGAAAACATTAATGATTGATTTGTAATACATCTTTCATTTCCTTCTTACTTGATTATAAAATTGTCATACATAGAGTTCGGTTTGTGTATACTATTTTTTTAAACTCAATACAGCTTGTTTTGTTGTAGTTTGTAAAGTAATCATCAATACTAGACAATTCAGTGTAAAAGAGAATGTTTACATTTTTAATTGATTGTGCTTAAATTTAAGATTGGGATTATCAGCATTTTACATGATCTCAAAGACAAAGATGAATACAAATATTATTTCTTAAAACTTTAGACGTTATACCTATACATGACATGAAAATCAAAGGGCCTAATATCAAACCTTTCATTATTCCAAACTTTATATACATATTTTTTGATGATGTTAACATACTTTGAGAATTTATTTTCTTATGAAATAAAAAAAATCTCTCCATATTGGTATATGTTACTTAAACATAATTCAAACAGTCTCATAATCTACATTAGCATAAAGCTGCTGTAGGAGAATTTGGTATTTCTTGTAGTAGTTCCATGTATCTTTATAAATCATTTAAGAACTTATTCAACATGTGATTTCTTCCTAGAGTTAGCATGATTCATATTTATACTGTCACAAAGAGAAGGGAGACGCATACCATATGGTTTTTTATGTTGCATTCATCTGAATGTGTATGGAACTTGTTATCTGGAAGTTTTGTGTAATTAGTAATTATTTCGTTAATTCATTATTTCAATCATTGTATAGTTATTGTTTGTATATTATAATAATTGAAATTCAAATTAAATAAAACATATTGTTATAAATATTTAAGGAAGTGACAAAATTATTTTTTAGAGATTTTCCCGGAGTTATTTAATTTTGTGCAGACATTTTTTTAAATATTGTGTTAATTTGGAAAATTTTTTAATTAATCTAGTAAATAACCAACCAAATAGAAAAATGCAACTAACAAACAGACTTACCTGTTTATAAGTATTGAACTGCTTGCTTCCTAACTGATACTTGTTTAAAAATAAACTGATGACTTTTATACATAATTTACAAGCTGAAGTTTAAAACTTTAGAATAGAGAAACATTCATGTTCATGTATTATTTCACTAGCTGTGATAAAGTAGAACATATCAGTAATCCTGTTTGCTTTGACATATCACTAATCATCCACACTGAATTTGATTCAGTGCTGTTATTTATATGTGATCGTTATGGCAATAATTTATGTCAGTTTGATATGAACTATTAACAGCAATTATTAGTAAAATACAACGTTATTGCATCCTTTCTGTTTATAGTATGAGAAAATTGTGGGAAACTTTACAGTGTATCAGGGAAAAATGAATAATTTATGTTTATACCAGAATAAATACTTCACAGGCTCTATCGGTCATTGATTAAAAATCTTGTTTGAAATTACACTAGAAAGTAGATTTTTTACGTCAACCACAAAAACGCATATTTATGTTTTGAATGTTTTCTCTATTGTCTTCATAAAAAACATTTTAGGTACGGATTCTTTCTCATAAAATTTTCTGGTAGCTCTGACCAGATTTGAACCCAGAACCTCCAGCACTGACAGTGGTGCAGAGAAAAGCCAATTGACTTTACGTTTTGAAAAAAAAAAGAATAAAGAATGATTTATTTTCTCATTTTCTTACAGGCTACATACATACATCAATACATAACGGTAAATTAATATAATGGAGTTATAATTTCCTAAATCTTGCCAGGTCTGACTGCACCATTACAAAAGACTGGAAATAAAAAATTATTTCTTCAAAATACCTATAAACTAAACTTATAGTTAAAATATAACCTACAACTAAATGCGCTTAGGCCTATATTTTACAATAAATGAGAAAATATAGGGCCTCCAAGGCTAAGCCTGTTTGGAGGTTCCTTATTATATTTTAACACATAAAAAACATCAGCAAACAACTTAATTTAACAATTTAGATCTCTCTTGAGGATATAAATTAATGTATTATTTAATCAAAACAAAATATAATAATAGTTGTAATTAACCTGCTTATTTGAGTTAGATTAGATTTTTCAAATTATTTGAAAATATATATATGGGCCGTGAGGTTACTATGTCTGAATATATAAAACTGAATTTATATCCTCTAGTTCAAACAACCACCTTCCCAATTTAAAAAAAAATACTAATTTGTTATTTGAGTTTTTTATATATTGTTAGGTAATTTATTAAAAATCCACGGTGACATAAAAATGAATGATTTAGTAAAAAAAGTATTGTTTGGTTTTGGGACTCTTATATTTCCTGAATTTCTTAGTTTTAAGCTGTATTCATTTGCTTCTAAGTTGGTAGTATTTATCAAATCATAGTATTGTTTTAATACTTTATATATAAATAACATCTTGATAGGGAAAATCTTAAGCTGATTAAATAATGGTCGTGAGTGTTCAAATCTATGATTGTGGGTTATTAATCTGACAAAGTGCTTTTGCTGCATAAGTAATGAGTTTAAATTTGAGTCATACGCACTTCCCCAAAGAAATATGCCATATTCAATTCGACTTTGTACAAGCGCAAAATATAACATTCTAAGTATTTTTAAATTGCAAATGTTTCTTAAAAAATAAAAAATTCTTATAATATTATTGAGTTTTTTTGTAATGTTCTATATGTGAATTTTCCAATTAAATTCACTATCCATATGAATTCCCAAATATTTTATAATATCCGATTTTTGTATCGTTGAACAATCCATTGTTAAGCAATTATTGATTTGGCTTGATTTCAAAATACAGTCAGCACATCTATAGAAAACAGGTTCAAATATAATGTCATTTTTTCTGAGACTGAAATTGACATATTTTGTTTTTTTCCGTACTTAAAAGCATATGGTTCATTGTGAACCACCACTGAATTATTTCTAGATCTTTGCTCATAGCAACGTGGATATCAGTCCAGCTATCTTTGACATAGCTAAGGGCTGTATCATCAGCAAATGATGTTAGTGTTCCTTGAAATCTGGCATCGCATAGATCATTTATATATATATATATATATATATATATATATATATATATAATGAAAAGGATTGCTCCCAATACTGACCCTTGGGGCACGCCATATAAGATTTTACCCATTTCACTATATGTGGAGTGCATTCTGACACACTGATACCTATCCCGTAAATAACTTTCAAACCAAGAATAAGCTATTCCTCGAATACCACACCTATAAAGTTTTTTTTAATAAAATTGTATGATCTACAGTGTCGAATGCTTTTTTTATATCTAAGAATAAACCACTTATACATTTACTTGAATTTAGGCCATTGTATACATTTTTGGTAAAATTAAATAGAGCGCTTTCGGTATTCATATTTTCTCTGAAGCCAAATTGATTTTTACTAAAAAAATCTGTCTTATTTAAAAAATTAACAATTTTCTTTTTCATGAGTTTTTCATAGATTTTTGAGAAACAAGAAAGCAATGAGATTGGGCGATAGCTATTACACGTACTGCTTAGTCCACCTTTATATATAGGAATTACAACGGCTGTTTTTAATTGTGTTGGAAAAATTCCTTTTTGAAAACTAAAATTGATCAAATATGAGAGAATAGTGACTATTTCTGGTACGACAGTTTTTATTATATATGAACTAATTTCATCTATACCTGGAGAAGTATTATTTTTTAATGAATTAATTATACCAAGGATTTCTTCCTCGCATACAGTTTCTAACAATATAGTTCTTTGTTGGTGTTTATCTATAAAGTAATTTCTTATGTTTAATTTAGAAAAATCAGATGGAACATTATCGGACAATTTTAATCCACTTACTACATTAAGAAAATACTGATTAAATTCATTTGCTACATACTCTGAATCATATTCAAGTTTGCCATTTACATCTAAGACTATGGTTTTGCTATTTTTATTTTTTGGTTTGTAATGTCATTCAAAACTTTCCAAGTAGTTTTTAGTATTGCCTTCACACCTTTCTAATTTATTTTTATAATAATCATTTTTCAATATCCTAATTTCCTCTAGTAGCTTATTTCTAAAACGTATATAATGATTTTTCAATTGAATGTTTTGAGGATGATTTTTGACTAATTTGAATAATGAATTCCTTCTTTTAATCTTGTAACAGATTGTATCATTAATCCAAGGTTTTAATTTCTTGAATTTATTTTTTTGTAATATTGATTCTTTGCTACAACTTATACAATTTTTAAATGTTTTAATAAACGAATCAAAAGCTGACGACGGATCAAGTTTATTGTAAACACAAGACCAATCCTCAGCAGCTAACAGCTGCTTTAGCTTCACATAATTGCCATCCCGGTGGGGCGGAGGAGGGGGCCGGGTCTCCCCCTCCGCCACCCCACCAAGAGCAATGCATACCAAAGAGTGGTCTGTGATACCAGCGTGTATTGTTGTAACATCGATTGTTACCGAGCGCTTATCATATAAACGCGCATAGACATGATCAATGCATGTTGCTGAATCTACTGTAATTCTTGTAGGTTCATTAACAAGACTTTCTAAACCATTTACTGCCATTAACCTTTAATAATTATCTACAAGATAATGATTTTCCAAAATATTTATGTTAATGTCGCCTACAACTAAAAAACTTTTTTCCTTCTTAAAACCATCTAAAATATTAGTAAACTCTTTAATAAACGAATCTATTGTATATAAATATAATCTATATAGAGCCAAAATACAAAGGTCAAAGTTACATAATTTTAATGATATTTTTAATGTGTCAGCTGTTTGCATTTCTACTATTGTTGAATTTATAACAGTTATTGAATTTTTAACATAAATGATAACGCCACCAGCTCTGTAGGTATCATTACAGTTTGAATATAAAGCGTAATTTGGTATTTCATAGAAATTTATTTCTTTACTGTTGATCCATTTTTCAGATAAAATAATTATATCGGGAAAAGTATATCTCTGTTCAATTTCAAGTATAAAAAGATCAAAGTTTTTACGAAGGCTTCTTATGTTTTGATGGATTATTTTTACAGAATGTTGATTAGTCATAATTAAAGATTTTATGTTTATATTTACTTAATAATGAATACAAAATAACTAGTATACTTTATTCATTTTGTAGCAAAGGTGACCTACATAATATAATAATAAAATAAAAAATAACACTTAATGTATTAACATACAAAAGAAATAGATACTGGTACTGAGTTTAACCTTCATACATAAGCTATTTATTTACATTTACCTTTGGCAGGTCAGCCTGGCAAGTTACAAAGTTACAAAAGTATTCTAGTTTGTGTTTACATCAACTAGTTAGATTCAATTGAAATAATTTGTGGTCAAATTCCAAATATTCTTTGATTCAATTTTGTAAATTGAGGATTTGAATGGTGTCCAGCTTAATGTGAATATCAACAGTATTCTGCCTCTCTCTGCATTTAGTGGACATTAAATTTGGACCTCCTCGTGGTTTGGTAATATAGGCTCTAAATTACTAATTTGGTCGCTGAGTTAAATTTTAGTTGTACTCAAATATACTAAAATTACATACTCCTCATTTATGGACAATATTTTCAAACATCTTAAAATTCTCGAAGTGATATCAGTGAGATGTCCAGTAGTGCTAAAATTGAACTATTTGAGGTTAGGTAGATGTTTACCACAAACGACACATAGTATCCATCATTGATCATTCTCAATCTATGTTGTATAATAATAGATTAGAAAAACAGGACCATTAATTTATCCACTTGCCGCCTTTATTTTTTCCTAAATACTGTTGCTAGACTAAAAATGATTTTACCTTTGCATATCATCAGCTGGAATCGTTTTGTACGCTAGTCACTATTTAAACGAGTAATTTTTCTGTTGATAGCTAAAGTACTTTTGGTTATCCTTCAGAGTTTTATTTTAGATTTTTTAGCTTTTTAATCATAATACAGGTCAAAAATACTAAAAAGGACCATTTTTGGATGTTATAAAACTCATTTGTTTAAGTGATTGCGAGATTTTAGGGCTTTTCAGCTTTTTAGTGGGCACAAGTAGCACATTTTTTGTTCCTATGCTTTTTTATAGAAATGAAATTTCCAAACCGTTATATTTTTTTAATCTTGGTTTTTTATTTGAGTAAGTATTAATAATTTATATGCTGTGCTAAATTTGAAAAAGTAATCACAATATTTTCATAAAAACAGTTAATAACATTCAAAATGCGATGGTAAGTAATTGTAATTAATTATTTTCTTATTCTGTTGCATTGGCTGTAAAAAGATATATAATTTCTTATACTTCTTAATTTTTTGTACTTCCTAACTTTTTATATAGTTATTTGTTTATTTTAACATGTGCTTGCAAAACTCCTAAAAACCGTGGGCCACTACAAGTAAATATGGTTAGCACTTTGAGGGTTAACACCATATCTGGTAAAACTTTTCATGTAACTTGCGAAATGTTACGGGCACAAATGAGAGTGCCTTTTAGTGATCTTGCTGATTAGTCACTTGTAAGAACAGATATTGCAGTTATTTTTGTACCATTCAAAGATAGTTTCTTGTCAAACGGGTTAGAGTAAGTGAAATATTAATGCAAAATGTAAAATCATTGTTACACTTCAAGATTACTAGAAGTTAGTTAGGAAATATGTCTGTTTTTTCTTGCTATGTATACAGTGTATTTGTGAAACATGATACGTAATAACGTAGCCTTGTGAATGTATGTTGTAGAACCAAAGCTAGACGACATATATTACCACAGGGAGACAGTGTGCTATTCTCTAGACGGCAGGAGGGTAGATCTGCTCACATCTCATCTACAGTGTTTTTGTGAAACATGATACGTAATAACGTAGCCTTGTGAATGTATGTTGTAGAACCAAAGCTAGACGACATATATTACCACAGGGAGACAGTGTGCTACTCTCTAGAGGGCAGGAGGGTAGATCTGCTCACATCTCATCTACAGTGTTTTTGTGAAACATGATACGTAATAACGTAGCCTTGTGAATGTATGTTGTAGAACCAAAGCTAGACGACATATATTACCACAGGGAGACAGTGTGCTATTCTCTAGACGGCAGGAGGGTAGATCTGCTCACATCTCATCTACAGTGTTTTTGTGAAACATGATACGTAATAACGTAGCCTTGTGAATGTATGTTGTAGAACCAAAGCTAGACGACATATATTACCACAGGGAGACAGTGTGCTACTCTCTAGAGGGCAGGAGGGTAGATCTGCTCACATCTCATCTACAGTGTTTTTGTGAAACATGATACGTAATAACGTAGCCTTGTGAATGTATGTTGTAGAACCAAAGCTAGACGACATATATTACCACAGGGAGACAGTGTGCTACTCTCTAGAGGGCAGGAGGGTAGATCTGCTCACATCTCATCTACAGTGTTTTTGTGAAACATGATACGTAATAACGTAGCCTTGTGAATGTATGTTGTAGAACCAAAGCTAGACGACATATATTACCACAGGGAGACAGTGTGCTACTCTCTAGAGGGCAGGAGGGTAGATCTGCTCACATCTCATCTACAGTGTTTTTGTGAAACATGATACGTAATAACGTAGCCTTGTGAATGTATGTTGTAGAACCAAAGCTAGACGACATATATTACCACAGGGAGACAGTGTGCTACTCTCTAGAGGGCAGGAGGGTAGATCTGCTCACATCTCATCTACAGTGTATTTGTGAAACATGATACGTAATAACGTAGCCTTGTGAATGTATGTTGTAGAACCAAAGCTAGACGACATATATTACCACAGGGAGACAGTGTGTTACTCTCTAGAGGGCAGGAGGGTAGATCTGCTCACAATCTCATCTACAGTGTATTTGTGAAACATGATACGTAATAACGTAGCCTTGTGAATGTATGTTGTAGAACCAAAGCTAGACGACATATATTACCACAGGGAGACAGTGTGCTATTCTCTAGAGGGCAGGAGGGTAGATCTGCTCACATCTCATCTACAGTGTATTTGTGAAACATGATACGTAATAACGTAGCCTTGTGAATGTATGTTGTAGAACCAAAGCTAGACGACATATATTACCACAGGGAGACAGTGTGCTATTCTCTAGAGGGCAGGAGGGTAGATCTGCTTACAATCTCATCATATCACAATATCACCACCAACAGAGAGCCAAGACTTTCACATCTGTTCCCCGAGTCTGATTCTCTCAGACCATTCCAGTTTACAAATAAAAAAGTAAGCTGTTTAACCTTAATATTAAGTTCATGTATTAAATATTTTCAGTACTGAAGCGCACCACATGAAATTGTACGAATAAGGCAAGCATACCCAGCACTTTCTCAATTTTAACATAATAAATACACTGTAGATTTTCTTTTATTAACAAATGTTGATCATATTTCTGTTTTGGGTATCTATCTAACTATATTTATAAGTAGTCAGTTTTTTAATGTATGTAAATATAAAAACAAATAGTAAGGTAATATCAGACTTTCAATTAAAACTTTTATTGGACATAACCCTTTGACGTAGTTCAGTGTTAATATAGTTTAACCCTTCGCTCGCTACTAACAAATCCATTAACTTTCCTATAACGCTAAGACAAGTAAAAAAAAATTTGTTTCTTTAAGTTCAAAGCTAATTTTATATTATAACTAAATTATGAAAGGTAAAAGCAAAAAGAAAGTATAAAACATGACATTTTACTTAAAATTAGCGTGTTTATTGAACCAAATAAAAAAACTATTTACAAAACTGTTTATTTCAAATAAAGTTCAATTTCATTGTAAAATGTAATAAAACTGAAAAGTTTAAGTAAAAAAAAAAATAAAATATTTCAAACTAATCACAACAGTACCACATGATGATGAATAATAACGAGATACGTAGTAGATGTACACTCGTGACAACCGAGAAAGCAGTAATACATGCTACAGATATGTTTGGTTATGGCTCTGTAGGAGACGCAGAACTGACGAGTAGGTGGTTGGAATTAGATAAAGGGCGCTTCCCTCCCCTGGTGCTGAGTGAAGGTCGTTTATAAATACTTCCTTGGCAACCGTGATAAGCACAAAGCATGCACCATGCATTTCAAATGCCTTTTGTGAACTACAAAACTCTCCAAGAGACATTTATAATATCGGATATAACTGTATTTGGCGTTTTGGTCAAAGTCTACCATTGTAATACATCCATCTACAGTGTGGGAAGGGTTAAATGATTTTTAATCCTTAAAAACTATTATGATGGTCGTTATTGAATAATAAATGCCTTGTAATGCATAGTGTAATTTACATCTTGTGGGTGGTTTCTTGAGACAAAAATGCTAAACAGGTATTTTGGATTTGGTACACTTATACACGAATAGACTGTTCCTGTCAACATCCACCCAAACCAACCACCGTTAAGTTGAAGTAGGGCCTTCCACCAGTTTTACCACAGACTAGTGACTCTTGTATAAGTGTACATCAGACCACAAAGAATCACTAATCCCGAACCCACAACTGCAATGCCAACTCTCACATCTGAGAGTAATGCCTTAGGCCACGCAGACATCCTTCATGTCTTGGATGTGCAGATGGTTCACTTATGACTTTGCTACACTTTGATTTACTGCTATAAAGAAAGTCAATGTCAAACACAAGGCGGGAAATCACCGCTATTGCTAATCACTTCCAGAGGGAGACGAGCACATGAATAATCTTAATTTGATTACACACTGTGATGGTGGCGGGGGATAAGGGAGAGCGGCAACGTTGGCCACCGAATAGTTTATGCGCAATTTATGTTTTTCTCAATGGGGGGGGGGGGGCATTTCTACCCATGCATGTGGTCTAGTATCAATATTCTATTTAGAAACAAACTTCGCATGTATTGTATTTTAATTAAATTATTATAAAACAAAATTGGAGATAGATCAAATAATTTGTCACCATGTCTGTTATAACGTATGTAAAACATATAACGTGATATATAGCCTATTTAAATAATTGTGACTATGGAAATGAATTGTAATATAAAAATTAACAATAAAAACAAAGGTAACATTTTAGGAGCAAAAATCAGTGATGCTACCTGAAATAAAGTATTTCAGTCTGCAAGAATCGAACTCATAATAATATTCACCATGGTCCATTAAATAAAGTCTGTTAAATAATACAGACATATACAACATTCCCCCCCCCCCCACCCCCCCCCCCCCCCACCCCCCCCCCCCCCCACCCCCCCCCCCCCCCACCCCCCCCCCCCCCCACCCCCCCCCCCCCCCACCCCCCAGTATACGTAGGCCTATATTGTTATCGTAATTTATGGTTACAGTTATATGTTATTATATCCTTGTTTAAATTATGTTGATTTTTTTTGTGTGATATTATTCATCGTATAATGAAAACATGAAGACGTATTGTGAGTGCTGACTGAGTTATTAATC
This sequence comes from Homalodisca vitripennis, assembly GCF_021130785.1. NCBI lineage: Eukaryota > Metazoa > Arthropoda > Insecta > Hemiptera > Cicadellidae > Homalodisca > Homalodisca vitripennis. The sequence goes on from NC_060211.1 coordinate 183,120,573, forward strand.
ATATAACTCTAGAGACGCTCACTAATAATCATAATAATTAATTATAATATAAGCTCTATTATTGTCTCGGTAACAATAATAAAATTGCATACAAACGTCACAGAATATTTAAATAATAAAAAGGTAGGCCTACACTTCATTCACTCACGCACAAAAGTCACATGTTTTCCTCTCATTCACTCTCATTTTCATTCTCACCAGACAATCCTGCCACTACTACACCAGAACAATTAATTGCAGTATGACAAATTATGTGTTATTCCTTCCTTTCAGAATGATCTTGCATGTATTCGATAACCAACCCATTTCCGAGTACGATAAGAATTGAGAGGAAGTGGTTGTTTTGAAGAATTATAATTTTGCAACGTTTTGTTAGACCAACTTTTGAGGTTTACAACAATGAATAAATCATTAATTGCTTTCAACTTTCAATTTGTTTTCATTTTCATATGTTTGCAACGGAATACAGTTTGTGCCGTCGAAACTCCGTCACAGTTTTTTAACTCCACGATGAAATTATTACAGCGAACATAAAAGTTAGACTAAGAATACAAAAATTATGTCTCTCTAAATCCATATAGAAACGATAAAAGTATGAAACCAATCATAATATGCTAATATTTCGATATTCTATAAATAAATATTTCTTTCCTTAAACTAAGAGGCAAATATAATACAAATCAGATTTTTGAATAGGGACGGGATAGTGTTTCCGAGGTTGAAAAGAGTACAAGAAGGAAGCTGTTGTGTTGCGTGTCGCTCCTTAGTAACATACTGATGTACAAGTAAAATGTATTGAAGTAATGGGTAATGCGTATTCTTCTAATTCAGGTTGTATCTTGATTATTACCACAGAGATGCGAGGAGAAATATCACCATCAGAGGATATTGGAGCTACCTCATCGTTCTAGATCCTTCTTAGATTTTGTTGTGTCTCAGATCTACAGTCTAATTCGATAGTTCTTTAACTAGATGTTTTGAGTTTCCATGTCTGTCTTAATGATACAGGATGACTCGTCAAGATGGTGAAATCTGCAGACCATCATTGGTCTGCAAGTGACCAAAGACATCTTTCGCCTAAGTTACTATAGCTGAGCATACCTATGATGTAGAGTATGAACTATGATTGTCATTCCTGAATGAGGCTAGTACTGGAGGATAGTTGGGGAAGGTACTTCTCTCAATATCAAGGAACGGCAATATCTTAAAGAAGCTGAGGGATGAACTGGGGAGACGCAGGATGAATGGGGAAAGTAACATCACTATACGTTACTTGAAAGGATCACCCTGTATAACTACCTTCGAGCCAAAAAACTAGAAAATGCTGGGGTAAACCAGTCAGCTTTGGAACTCTATTTCCAAAATGTCAACGGCTTAAGGACAAAGTTTACCTCATTGAAACAATCAATATCTGTTCTGCCATAATTATGATATATTAATACTGGTTGAAACTAATTTATCTGCCGACATTTTGTAGTGCTGAGCTTGGTTTGCAGAATTATAATATATTTCGTTGTGATCGTTCAGAAACTGACCTCATCTAAGGTTAGCGGGGGAGGTGTTTTGCTTGCAATAAAGGATAACATACTATCCCCCAAGAAATCATACCAAAGAATAGATCTGTAGAATGTGTTTATGCTACTGTCAAATTATCATCTAGGTCATCGGATGCTGGTCGGCGGAGTCTACCTTCCACCTAACATGCCCTCAAGCCAATACTTTGATTTTGCCTCAATTGTCGAAGAGCTCTGCTCTTCACCTCTGAAAATTTTGAACCTATCCTGTTGTTGGGACGATTTTTAACCTCCCCAAACGCGGATTGGGATCCTCTCGGCTCTCAAATTCATGATCCTGCGAGCCAGCCAATCAAAAGATCTTGCCCATATCTTCAATCTTACACAGGTTAACGGGTGTTAACAACGACCGTGGAATATTACTGGATCTAGTTTTCTCTTCCAGGATAGACATCAGTGTCCGAAGGTCTCTTGATCGCCTTGTTTCAGGTGGAATCACATCATCCAGCTCTCGATATTGCCGTTCCATGTTTTTCAGACCAGTCACTGATAATAACAGGACCCATATCTACGACTTTAGGAGGAGTGATCTGTTTTGAGATATTTAGAGTGATTCAGGGTTGGCCGTATCCGGAACTGAGCAACGTGATGGGGGATAGTGTGGAGACAAGCATTCATTGATTTTTGTGGTTCTCTCAGTGGGGTGATCAGGGACTTGACCCCCACGAAAGTACTTGGAAAACGCAACTTCCCTTGTTGGTTTTCATTAGAGCTGAAGGCACTAGTCATTTTGAAAAAGAAGCTGCACGTCAAGTTCAAAAAGTCATTAAAAGACTCTGACTACTTGGAATTTCGTAGTGTTCGTGCAAGGTGTAGGACTCTATCCGCCTCCTGTTACAGGGACTATATACTTCGTATTGAAAACTCCATACCAAGCAATGTGAAGGTCTTCTGGGGACACATCAGGAATATGAAACGCAAGTCTTCAGCACTTTCCAACCTGTACCTTGACAACGTGACAGCGGACACCCCTAAAGGCATATGTGACTTGTTTGCTTCTTATTTCTCTTCTGTATACAGGCTCCCTACCAAACACTTCCAGTTCCTTTGGAGCTGGAAACCTCATTCCATCTGTCAGGTTTTTCACATCTCATGTGAAGAAGTGGAGGAGACATTAGCTGGGCTGGATGAAAGGGAAGGGAGCGGGGCCAGATGGGATTCCCCCAGTAGTATTGAAGTTTTGTAGTGGTGTCTTGGCTCCACATGTCACCCAATATTTCAATGCTCTTCTAACTCTGGGCATTTTCCCTAAGAACCTGAAGTCGAGCTTTTATTGCACCTATCCTGAAAAAGTGGTGATCCAGTAAATGCCAAGAACTACAGACCTGTTGCAATTCAGCCTGCCCTAGCCAAAGTTTTTTGAGTCCTTGGTCTTTACGTAGACTTTCATTTGAAGCCGAAGAACATCATCTCTCCAGCTCAACACGGTTTTTATGAAGGGAAGGTCGGCAACAACCAATCTCGTGACTTTGCAGAATGACATTACATCCTCCTTCAGATTGGCGCCACCAGGTCGATTGCGTTTATCTTGATTTGTCAAAGGCTTTCGACAGGATAAGCCACATTCATCTCCTAGGCAAAACTTAGGACTTGGGGGAGTGACTGGATCTCTCTTGATGTGGTTCGAGAGAGTTACCTGGCGAATCGTCTCCTCGTCGTGCGTCATGCCGGTGAGACATCTTTTGCATTTTGAGGCGGTGTCTGGGGTGCCTCAGGGTTCTTCTGCTGGGACCTGCCCTTTTTTCTATCTTCATTCAATGACCTTCAGAATGTCGTCACATCGTCTAGCCTGTTAATGTTCGCGGATGACGCCAAGGTATATAGGGAGATATCCACACTTCAAGACTGCGCCTCTCTGGCAATCTGACTTGGAAAGTGTCGTCTCCTGGTGTGTGCGGGATGGCATGGATATAAATTTTCGCAAAGTGCTCTGTGGTCTCATTCCATCGCTCAGCTAGGGTCAATAGTCTTCAACTACGAGATGGAGGGAACCATACTGAATCGCTCAAGTACAGTTAAGGATTTGGGAGTTATCTTGTCCTCGTCACTGAGCCCCTGAACAGCGATCTGTCTGCAATTACTAGGAAAAAAAATAAAGCCACTATTGCCCTCGGTCTTATATTTAGGACTTCTTCGAGATGGGTTTTCAACCATGGGACACTTCGGGCCCTGTACGTCAGTTGGTTCGACCAATATTGGAATACTGTTCGCCTGTATGGTCTCCCTACCTGTTGGGTCAGGTTTGAACTCCGTTGGAAAGAATTCAGATAAGATTCATCAGGCTGATTTGGGTTGAGACTTGGATTTGCCTACGACGGGGTTCCTGTTGAAGATCTGCAACGCCACTTTGGGCTCCTACCCTTGAGCACCAGACGCCAAATTGCTGACCTGATGTTCTTGAAGGAAGATTTTGTCGTCGTCCTTGTGATTCCCCGAGACTTTTTAGAGAGGATCAATCTTCGTTGTCCCCCGACCATCTTCAAGATCTGTGCAGCTTTTCGAGAGGGAATTCCTCGCTACGAACTATGCGTACAACAGTACAATACCGAGAATTCACAGGTTGGGAAATGGTCTTCCTGCGCATATTGATTTGTTCAGCATGTCCGACACATCATTCAAGAGGGAGGTCACTAAATATCTCTCTGGCCACACGTGAAACTCTGACACTGGAAACGTTATATTTTGCTTGCTGTTTTTTTGTTTTTGTTTTTGTTTTTTTGTTAACACTTTTGTTTATATTTAATGGCATCAAACCCTGCATGTATTGTCGCATATTGTATATTTCACTGAATAGAGATGGTTTCTTGTGAATGTTATATATTGCTTGCTATTTTCTTAACACTTTTGTTCATATATTATTATAATAGCATCAAAATTTGCATGTATTGTAGCATGTTTTATATTTTGCTAAATGGAAATGGTTTTCTTGTGATTTTTTTTTATATATATCAATGAACATAGGCTACGCTAATCTTTATTTTTTTCTTTCGTATTGTATTTTGTTCATATGCATATGTATGTCTCTCAGTAGTATATAAGTAACTCTATATTATTTTATACGCTACCGGTAACTTTAATTAAGTCTTTTTTTACGGTTCCACCTTCATGTTGCACTTGTTTATGAAACTATATTGCTGTTGTAATTTTTCTTTTTATTCACGATGTTGATGTTATTTGGCACTTGTTTTGCTTATTTTTTTGCTTCTGTTTGCTTTAGCATGTATGCATGTAAACTATTTATGTAAGTTGTTTATATCAAGCCCTCTTGTATTTTCTCAATACCTATAAACAAATGTGAAATTGGTGTATAACCGTATGTAAATAAATAAATAAATAAAATAAATAAATGTCCTTTACGTCTGACCAATGAGTGTCTTACCATTCAGAAAAAGAACCGAATCACACCCCTGCTGAAGGCTACAGTTTTATAATCCTGGTGAAAATAGTACAATAGAAATGTGTAATTTATATTCACATCAGTGAAGAGAAGAGAAGCGCCATTGTGAAATAGATGATTTCTTCAAACGGTCATCAATGACCAAGAAAATAATCTGCCCAGGAAAGGAAGTTAACTTAATGATGTTGTCCTTTTGGAAGTGATGAGATCAGGACTCCATTTTATATATTTTTTTAGCGTGTAACGTCATCCAGTTAATATTTTTTTATTATATGCCTACTTGAATCATTTTCTGGCGTCATAAATAAGGTAACCGCCATCACAATTCAATTGTTCTTTGTTCCAATTTAAGTAGATATATTAGAAATCCGGATTATATCCTTCCCTAAGACGCACCATATAGTTCAATAAAATAAACTAAACACCATAAAATGTATTAAATAATTATTAATTCAAGCTGGCATAATCAGATTACAACGATGATTCAACTTTGCCATTCAGAATTTTATCATGGCGATCTGCAAATTTTGACCATTACTGTAACAATGGTCACATGAATAGATCCAACTACCTTCATAAATGTCCTATAATGTAAATAATCATGATAAAAACTCAACCACCTTCATAGCAACCCTATAAATGTCTATTACCGTGTCAATAATAATGTTCAACAAATACCTTCACCTGCATATGTGTCCTCTAAATGTCAATTAGCGTGTCAATAATCACATTCAACAAATCCTATCATCATCCTAAGTGACCTCTAAATGGCAATTATCTTGTCAGTAATCATATTTACTAAATCCATACACCTTCATAGACGTCCTCTGAATGTCCATCAGCCTGTCAATAATCATGTTCAACTAATCCAACCACCATTCTAAGTAGCCTCTAAATGGCCATCATTAGCGTGTCAATAATCATATTCACCAAATCCGTTCATCTTTATAGATGGCCTCTATATTATAATTCGCATGTCAATAATAATGTTTAACAAATCCAATCACCTTCGTAGATGGCTTATAAATGTCCATTAGCATTGCAATGATTTTTTAAATAAAATCCAACCACCTTTCTATGGTGTCTTTAAAAGTCCATTAGCGTGTCAATAATCATATTCAACAAATCCAATCATCATCCTAAGTGGCCTTTTAATGGTCATTAGCGTGTCAATAATCATATTCAACAAATCCAATCATCATCCTAAGTGGCCTTTTAATGGCCATTAGCTTGTCAATAATCGTATTCACCAAATCCAATCACCTTCTTAGATGGCATCTAAATGTCCATTAGCGTACCACTAATCATATTCAACAAATCCATTCACATTCATAGACGTCCTCCAAATGTTCATTAGAGTGTCAATAATCATGATCAACAAATCCAATCCCCATCTTAAGTAGCCTCTAAATGGCCATTAGCGTGTCAATAATCATATTCAGCAAATCCAATCACCTTCGTAGGTGGCATCTAATGTCCATTAGCGTACCAATAATAATATTCAACAAATCCATTCACCATCCTAAGTGGCCTTAAATGTCCATTAGCGTGCCAATAATCATGTTAAACAAATCCATTCACCTTCCTATGAGGCCTCTAATTTTGTATTAGCCTGTCAGTGATCTTGATAATATTAAACTCCAATCACCTTTCTAAACGTCCTCTAAATATTCATTAACATGTCAACAATCATGTTAATAAAATCCAACCACCTTCCTGGAAGCCTCCAAATGTCCATTAGCTTGTCAATAATCATATTCACCAAATCCAATCACCTTCCTAGTTGGCTTATAAACTGCCCTTAGGCAAAGTTAACAAATTCATTCACATTCGTAGGTGGCCTGTAAATGTCCATCTTCGTGTCAACAATTATATTCACCAAATCCATTCACTTTGCAGGTGGCCTTTAAATTTTCATTAGCATGTCCATAATAATGGTTAACAAATCCAATCACTTTATTAGATGGTATCTAAATTTCCATTAGCGTGTCAATGATCTTGTTAATAAAATCCATTCACCTTCCTAGGTGGCAAAATGTATGTCCGTTGCCAATAATTATGTTCCGAACACGGACACTCATAAAATATAAAATTATTACAAAAACGAAGGTGTGTACATAAAATGTTCTAGTGCATTTTGGTACACGGTGTTTACGTTTATATCATAGCTGAATGAACTGTGGTTAAAAATGAATATTTACATGGATTAAGTTCATGATATTACGCCAATATGTCATCACTACTATGGTAGCTAATTCAATACTATCCATCTATTTCCTCCCAGAAGTGTTTGATTGTGCACTAAATCTCTAATAATTGAGCACTGTGACCAGTTGTATATTGGAATATGGTGAACAATCCGGGCCATTCGTTGTACAGTTACATCAACAGTTCTGCATTTGTCATAGCTGAATCACCTGCATTGCGGTGTGCGATGTTGTCTGCAAAAGAGGTGACCTTTGTTTATCAAAACCACTCAGGTAATGAGTGTGAATTATGTAAGTATTCTAACTAAATTAGTAGTCACTATGTATACAAAGGGAACGTACTGAACTTTTGAAGCATGTACAGTGAACCATAATTAATGTGTGGTTATGTTTTGTTATATTACACTCTTAAAAGTGGGTTTCCACAATACTTTGTCAACGATTTCAAATTTATTTGTAACAATGGAAGCGCAAGAACAACCCGCACTGGATCGTCTATGCTGCGGATCTCATGTCAAATTTACAAGGAACATCAAATTTAAAAAATCTGTCATTGCTATCACATGGAGAGCTTTGAATTCCCTTCCAGATAGTAGTAAAGAACTGGAAAGCCGGGTGCGGTTCAATTCAGCTTTAACAAAACCCGTTTTAGATCGGATGACCGCGGCTGCCTAGACTGATGGCATGGACATGTGTGTGTATGCGGGTTGAATGAATAGCTGAGTGAATGGCTTTTAAAATATATTTGGATTGTAATGTAATATATGTTATTATGCAAAATAATATTAGTGTTTTTAATTTAAATTTTAAATAATTTTAAAACATTATAAACAAATGTAAGGTCTTTTTTAAACTGGAGTTATGTTTTGTTTAGTAGATGGTTTTTTAGGTTAATTGTAAGAAAGGCCTTGAGCACTAATTTCACCTCTGTACTTATGTATAAATACAGAAATTATGACTATGGCTATGACTTTGACTATGAAGCACGTTAGTTACAATCCAAATATTCAATTCTATAGTATCTTTCGAATTTTCTTTTGTGTTCCACAAACCTTTACTCATGGATTTGTCTGCGTCTCCCACAATATTACACACAAGCCGTAGCTCTTTTACAACGCCCTTTAAGAAAGACATTTCAAACCTTATTGAAGGAAAATTGATAATTACTAAGAGAATATATTCCCATAACTGAAACCATTCCCGATTCATTAAATGTTGAACTTAGCCATTTCTGGTGATCGTCCAGTTAAAAAGCATTGTTTTGTACTTGATAGCGGAATTATCACTATTGAGTTTGTTTTGATAGTTTTGCTTCTCATATTCTTTTCCCCTATCGGTTGCTTTATTCACTTCTTGGGTCCCTCTTGTTTCAGTCTCCCTTGAGCCAAAGAATCTATTGTTGCTGTTGGTGACTTTGTAGGCTGGTTTTGTGAATTCTTGATTTTGGTTATGGCAGATTACAAAACAATGATATGAAAGGTCATCAGGCTTATATTTAGGGTTGGAATATTTGAAGACCTGTACTCGCCTACAGAATTCACTAGATTTAAGTATTTACTGCAAATAATAACATGGCTATATTTGAGCACAGTAAGTGTCTATTTTACATCACAACCTCATTATTAGTATCTGCTCTGAATGTAATACGATTGACTTTCATGTGTAAGTAGTTATTACCAGATTGTTATTGTTTATTATTGCGCGAATATATGCGGAAGTTCAGACCTCAATCACTGAGCGTCTCTGCAGGAAATGTCTGCAGGAGTCGGTGTTCATTTCTTTACACGACTGTGAAGAACAAACTTGAAATTAATGTGGCATATCGTTTAGGTTTACGACTTGTAAACTGTAAAGACAAATGTAAAGACTGTTTTGTTGTTAAATAATATTTGTAACATATACTTTACTATCCTTACTTAGAATATTGTTCTCTTTGAAAGAAAAGATAAACCACGAATGCACTTCCAACTGTAAACATTTGTTTTTAACATTCTGCCAAAGTTATTATATTCGACCTTTCATTTACACAATACACAGGATCTATTGAGGAACAAAATGTACTAAGCAAATTGTAGAGTGATAAAAATTGATTAAGTATTTGTTTAGGTACAAGAAGAAATTTGCTGAGAAAATTCAAATTTACGAAGACTGTAATTCGCATACAGTTGTAGGCTATATATTTTTAGATAAATTTATATTTCTTTTTGTACAAAATATAAATTATTAGATATGTTTATGGTGGGCAAATTATTTTGTAAGTGTGTGTGGTCGTTGATGACTCTCTGCAATTGTTTCAAAATTTCTGATTTTTTTCAGGTTAGTTCTAGGAAATAATAAATAAATAAAACAGTTCCGAGGCTGTTACCTTGAGGCGACGCCCTGACCCGAGTATAGACCACTGGTCACATCTCCATGTCCGCCCTATACACCGGTGCCTACACCGTACCCCACGGTACACGGATCGCTACTGGCCTAAACCTCGCCCTCCACCCCCGCTCCGCGCCGCCGCAGCCCGGATCGATCCCCATTCAACCCCCCCCTTCGCCCTTCAACTGGAATTAATCACTTTAATTGTAAACACACCCTCTCAATGGGCTGTCAACCAAGTGTGCGAGCGGTGACGGATTTGGTAATTCACCTTTGTCAGTGAAACCTTGATAGTTCAAACAACTTTTCTACTGCAGCCACTAAGAGTGGTCGATCCGGACTCGCTTTCTGTTTAATGTTAGCGAAGACGTTCTGGAGTGCTTCTAACTTACTTGATTTTATCGCTGTTCATTTCAGCGCTTTACACGAGGAAAGCAGTAGGATTATTCTAAAGGGGTTATAAATGTAACGTTTAAAAAAGCATTTAATGTAAATTGTTTCCAGATTTGTTGTTGGCAAACATAACCACAGTACCTTTTAATATAGTTTTGCATTGCTCGATCAGCTCATGTCCGGTTTCTTGCTGGTGAATACTGATAGTAGCGCTCTAGGGGTGGTTTCTGGATTCGTGATTTGACGCAACAAGGCTTCTGTTCGTGTCTTGTGAAAATTATAGTAAAGGTTGAGATTTGTTTCAGATCTCATTTATACAGTTCTAAGAATTTTTCACAGAAATGTTCATTATTTACTCTGTTGTACAAATGAGAACTTAGAGATGAGTATTAGAAAATATTTAGATCTCTCAACGTCTTGTAATGTCCTGTTGTGACGACTGTTGTCTTTGACATACCTGAGGGTTCTGTCCCTCGGGGAATTTGGCTAACTTAAACGTCTTCCTTTATTACAACATTTAAATAAGATGAATCTAATAGTCATTTAAATTCTGTGCAGTTAAGAGTTAGCAATTAGTCTCTCCATCCACTACGACGACATGAAAGGCTACTAAACTGATACAGACTTTAATAGTAGCTTGCCCTACTATTGAGGCTCATAAGCAGGTCGACGGTATTAATCACGACTTTCAGAAGCTCTCTATTCCTCGTTTTGTTACGAACGTTCTTTTGTATTTTCTCTTGGTCCTATTCATTGAAATAAAATCTATATTTAACAAAGAACGGTTGAATTATCGCTCAGTGGATTCTTATCTGAAAGATCTCTTGCTTGTGTTGGGCGTTCCTTAATGGCCCAGTTTGGCACCACTCTTTTTTTTATTAACGCCGTCACATCTCTTTGGTTCTGCGACATTCTGGTGTTGTATTATATCGTTATCACTCTTCAGGTTTACAGATCATATAAAATAGCACGTGAAGCTCTACAATCAGTTTCATCGTTTTGTAAGGTAGTCTAAAATAAACCAACATCCTGCACATTACCTTAGCATTACGTACCTAAATGAGACGGTGTGTGTTTCTCATCAAGAAAATATTGACTTCGTCGCTATATTAATTTTTCTGTACATCAGGAGGAATTCCTTATGTAGGTCACCAGGTCCTTTAATGAAACTCATAGGTCAACAATGTGGCATCGACGTTCGGAACACATAAAGCGGATATCATCAAGTCGAGAATATTAAAAATGAATTTCTCTGGTGGCCAATATCATCAAGCAACCAGTCTGGAAGTTCCCGTATCTAGTATGGTAAATCTGTACGTCAGTAAAATTCATCCATCTGCTTTGTGACCACGAATAGACTTCTGCGTTTACGCACAAAACAGGTCTAAGTGATTCAGACGATTCCCAGTGACCGGTTTTTTCCCACCTTGAAATGTGTGTTGTCTAGAGCTGTCCGCACGAAAATAGCCCCCGCCTACAAACCTTGTCCAACACTGTTGCCGATTTTACGTGTATGGAAAGGACTGATCCATATCAACATCAGCAGAGATATGGCAACAGCGCCTCAAATGATACCGGGCTATTTTGGTACAGGCTGCTTTAGCAGAAGTAGTAGTAGTATATAAGTGCTATCGTTTTTGTTTTTTGCATTTAAAATATATTACAAGACTATGCATCACACGAAAGACGCTTCTTAAATGTGACTTTGGTACTGGGTATTCACAGTAGTGTAGTTATAAATTTCCATTTTCTTAAAATGTTTGGAGAATTAATGCTCCAGCACTGTTCAAACAGGTGACTCTTCCAGAGATGGGGTATTGTTGGGCCATTAAAAAATCCCAGGAACTCATGAATGAATAACAATAACATAAAATGCAAAATACAAGATGGCCTATATCAAAATGTGATTAATAATTAGCTCTTCCTGCCAATGGCGCTGTGTAGCGGGCATAACGGTTATCCAAGGCATAACGGTTATCCCAAGATAGCCAAATCAAACAACGCCGAGCGTGGGTGCTGCTTGGATGGGTGACCGCTGAGCGATCCTGTCCTTGCAAGCAGCCCGCTTGCTCGGCCATTGGTCTCCAGGTTAAAGCCCCCCACACACTATCGAACATGTTGGTCGAGCAGTTGGGAACCCAACGTCTTGTCGAACATATTCGAGAGTGTGTGGGCTCCAACCCAACATGCGCGATGGTTTTGTTGGGTTGGATGCTGGGTACGACAGCACCACCCAACTCCAACCGCGCGCCTGTCATGTTGGGCTGTGTGTGGGGGAACTGTCGAGCGGCTCGACTGGCTAGACCTCAGTTTTCCCTAGTGCAGTGGGCGTAGTACTAGATTTGTTATTTGTTTTTTCGGAGCGAGGCCAGTTTCATAATGTCGTTTAACGATAATAAACCTTTTTGGTGTGAGTTTATTGAACTTTATAGGGAGCAAACGAGCTTTATGGGACATAAAAAGTAAAAATTATTCCAACAAAAATTATCAGAAAAGAAGGATATTCCGTTCTCGTTGAAAAATGCAAGGAAGTTAATCCGGATTGCGACGAGAAATTTGTCAAATCCAAAATCGAAACCTTGAGGGCATCGTTCCGAAGAGAGCTGAAAAAAGGTTGAAAAAATCAAAGATTACCGGAAGTGGTCAGGATGTTGTGTATGAACCATCTCTTTGGTATTTTGATTTACTGCTTTTCATAACAGACCAAGAGGTAGTCAGGAAAGGTGTATCTTCGATCGGCAAAAGATCCAGAAGTATTGCGTCCCTTGAAGAAGATGAAGAAGGAGTGGACGACGTGGAAGCGGAAACGCAGGACGAAATAACCAAAGTAAGTGTCAGTTTAATTGTTACCAATTTACTGTTTATTACTTTCCTTATTTTTACTTAGGATTGAGCGCTAGGTCATTATTTGGACAACACCTCGTACGGTTAAGTTTAGATTACAATAAATTATATTAAAGTTAAAAAACAGCAACAAAACTAATTTATATATATAAAACAGTATAACATTATGTCAATGATGTTTGAAAAATTCAACTTTATTCCTTAATTTCGTAGTTACGTTGCAATAGACTATAATTTTGCCCCCAAGATTAAAAAACTATTTAATAATTATGATATAAAATAAATAATAATAAATAATTAGGATAAAAACTCATATCCTTTGCGTGTTATGTTGTGCAAGTTTTCTAACATTTATAGATATTCAGTCATTTAACTTAACCCCACAGAGGTGTAGCCTTGAGCATTGCTCATGGTGATGAATAAAACGCGTATATTTCCTAGGAATTTCATCTGTTTTGGTTTTACTTCTATCTACCTTCCTATTTATTTTTACTTAGAACTGTCTTCAGAGTAACATACCTCAATATTAAAAATATCGTGGGTGACAAAAAAGCTCTTTGGCACATGTTTGAAGGGTAATATAAGTTAATTTTTTATCTAATAAGTTTACATAATAAAAGTTAAATTTCAAGAATTAATATATTAATCAAAATTGCAATATATAATTGCAATACAGTAATATTTAGGCATACGTTAAAGGGAAAACAAATACACTTTAGTTTTTTTCTAAGTTCAATATAATTAAATAAACTACAACATTGCTTTTTTCCAAAGTTAGCGAATTAAATATAAATAAGACACAGTTATGGTATCTAAACGAATTAGAAAAAATGTACAAAGTTCACCAATATTTAGTTATCAAATTGAAAAAGATAGGACTACATAGCAAAATCAACATATTTTATAATTTTTGTTGTTGTTAACTATATCATCGCACTTGTTTACACTCAATACCGAACTGTCAACGCTTATTAATCATTTTTTCTTGGAAATCAACACTTCCTTCGTTGTTATAGAAACGTTTATACCAACCTCGAACTGCATTGGCAATTGATTGTTCTCTGCCATCCCGCCTCATTCTTTTAAACCCAAGAAGTTCTTGCGTGTTCTGCCTCCACTCACCCTCATTTAAACTGGCCTGCTGAAGTGTCCTCCCAATCTACACTACTTTTGAGTTAGGTAGGTTGGACTTTTCTGGCGTAGAAAATTATGTAAAGTACAACACGCCAAAACAATGATTTCTGCCCTCTCTACACTAACATTCATTGTCGAAAGAAGGACTCTAAATCGAGTCGCTAAGATGCCAAAACGCATTCTCCACCACTCTCCTAGCACGGCACATCCGATAGTTGAAAATTCTTTTCGTCGTGGGTGATTCCTTTGTTTGGATAGGGCTTCATAAGATTTTCCTTCAGAGGAAAAGCTTCATCTCCAAGGAATGTAAAAGGGAGGCAAACGTCTCTCCTGTCATCGAAGCTTGTTGGTGACGGCAAGTGCAATTCCTTATTTTCCAGCAACTCTCCAAAATCAGTTTCCATAAGTACGCCACCATCGGATACTCTTCCATTAGTACCACAATTTACATAGATGAATTCATAATTAGCATTGACCACAGCAAAAAGAACCAATGCTGTGGAACCCTTTGTAGTTGTAGTAGTATGACCCACTTTTCGGAGGTTGACGAATCGCTATGTGTTTTCGTCTATAGCGCCCGACACAGTTTTCAACTTGCCAGTACTTTTGAAGTCCACAGCTATGTTCATCCAGTCCGATTCATTGCAAGGGAAAACTGCAAAAAGTAAACATAAAAGTTAAAAATTATAATATATTAAAATTAACAATGTTATATTGAGGTAATATTGATTGACGTGCTGTTATATATAACTGTTTTAAACCCAGTTTTTGTGTTTTTTACAGGCTCAAGATGACGCATCTACAGGGATACACGCTGATATACGCCCATCACCATCAAGTACACCAGTAAGTCGCCCATCAGTATCAAGTAGGTCTAACCCAGGATCAACTACTCGAACAAACCGAAAAAAGATATCTGATTTTGAAAAGAAACAAGAACGATTTTTGGATACAGCTACGTCTGTCCTAATGTAATCAGAATAAGTTCCGGGCTTTTGGAAACAACGTGGGCTTCCAACTGGAAGATATGGACCGTCAACAAACAAGTAATTGCAGAAAAGCTTATATCTGATGTTTTGTTCCACGGTAAGTTAGGCAGTTTGAAAGCATCTGCGGCCATATTGACAGAACAACAGCCAACCCAACGGAATATACCATCACTTAAACCATTTTATGGACACTAATCAAAACAACAATCCATATCCGTATAGGCCGGCTGACGCTGATATTTCTTACAAGATCAAAATTATCAACATCAGACATTCAGTTTTGACCCATATTATGTGCAAAGCCAAATCAACCCTACTCAACATCAGGTACAACGACAACATCTACAACAACAAGTACAGCAAAAACATGTACAGCAACAAAAAAGTAGATATTTCACCTCAAAAACTGTACGTTGTCCTAAGAATTTTTCTTTACCAGAACCTGCTCAAAGTCAAACGGCAGCAACTAAACCTACCGCAGGTCAAGCACTAGCGATTCAAGAAAAAACTGCTCAACAAGAAGTTCGGAATGAACTCAAACAGTATTTGAATCTACCCGGTGTCAGCGAGGACAATGTATAATAAGTTGCTTTTTCATCTTTGTTTGTTCGTTTTGTTTTATAATAGGCTATTACATTGACAACAGCATCTTTCTGTTACAGCTTTTTTTTTTTGTTATTTGATGACTTTAAATTTGATGTTTTTGAAAAGTTTATAAAAGATAGATTTGAAAATAAATTTTTTTTCTGAAATTATGTGTGTTTTTTTAGACCTAAAAAATAAGTAATAACGTAATAGGATAAATTTGAAGCAAAATAGGTTATTGTCGCTCTCGGAAGATGGTTATACTCATTTCGTACCTCCTGCTTTATTCTCGCGCGACAATAACCAATTTTGCGCTCAAAAAACAATTGTGTAAATTATGGATTATAATAATGTAAGAAGAAAAGAGTGAGTTAAAACTAATTAACAAATATTTGTACTTACCTTTAAGAAATCTTCCTTTAGAACATCAAAAATAGCTGCACAAGTTTCTGGTATATGATTTTTCCTAGTGCTTGCGGAGATATTGCACAACCTAAACTTCAGATTCTCGTAGCTCCTACCACTGGCTAGAAACTGGAGAGTGGCTGCAAGACGTTCTTTTGCCAGGAATTGAGGTTCTCAAAAGGCTATCTTCTTTTTCTATGTGCTCACACAGTCTTCCGAATAGATATTCAAAGCTTTCCTCGCTCATCCTTAGATAATTTTTGAAGTCTTGAGGCTCACTAATGGCAAGTTCAGCAAGAAGCGGACATATGGCTAAAACTTACTCCGGTCCAAAAACCATTTTTTTAGACCACAAGCGTCGATCTTTTTTCTTCTTTTGTCGTTTCAGACAAAAAGCGCCAGCACAAACAGCTACACTTGTCTCGAAATCCATAATACAACTGACAAGACACCCAACCTGCTCGATCGCACGTTCGGACAGTGTGGGGGGTAAACGTCTAACTTGACAGGTTGGGCGTTGGGTACGACGCCAGGTCAGGTTGGGTGAAATGTTCGAAGGTGTGTGGGGGGGCTTAAGTCTTGGAGAGAGCTTCTTAGCCATTACTTTACTTTACTTCCTAGTGACCCACTTTAGCCTCCGCCTGGTGCTCTTGACCTCTCGTACTCGTGACTAGCAGCCTGTGCAGTGACAACGCTTGGGTTCATTTTCTTCTTTCTGGGCCCCAAGCAGTTTTCGGGGATGTTTAATCCCTTTTCTTTTTAATTTTTCTTTCTTTCCTTTCTTTTTTTAGTAGCAGTCCATTGCCATAAGTTGTAATTTACTAATTGTATTCTCACCTGAGGAAGAGAATAGATTTCAATCCTCGAAACGTAGTGTTATACATTTTGTAACCTGTGAGTATGGCGAAATTCTATTATCCTTTCATACCTTCCAAGTATAGTACAAGTACAAGTACAAGTGGAGGAAATCCTTTAAAATATTTCATTCACTGTTACATGTTTTATTACTTTAATTAACTATAAAAGTATTAAAAAATAAAATATTCATCATAAATGAAAATTTTATTGTATTCCATATATAGTACACTTAGTAGTTAACCGGGGCTTTGCACGTATATGAGCACTTGTGCTTTTAAGTGAATTATATTTCCGATGCTAGAGTTTAAAGTGCCTTGGTGCCGTGATCAGGAAAATATGTAAAAATGTTAAATGTTGTGGCCATTGTAGTTTACTCTGGTTTTTGCAATTTTTTTTACTTGTTTCCCGATAAAACATATATATACATAGTCAATACATACTCAAAAGTCTATTTATATTAAGATGGGTTTTATAACAGTATTTAAATGTAAACAAAATTTAGTTAGTAACTTTATCTTTTTTATATAATTCTTATTATTTTCATACTGTCAATGACACCATTTAAGTGTTTGTTTCTTAATAAGTTGAAAATATTTTCCTATTTTGGAACATTTAGAACTGAAATTGGTACATTAGTTCAAAAGCACAGTCCAACGAACTTTCATGTAGCACAGTTCTTGCTGACTGCTGGGAGCCTTTTGAGTCAAATTTTGACCATTTTATATCTTTAGGACATTTTATAAGATAGAGTACTTACCTAATCACTCAAATCTAAAAGCGGTGTGAAAACTAATGGTTACTCCTTAGAAAATGTATAAACAAACTATGCATGTAAACAAATGGAAAACAACGGTTAAAGTAATTAACATAGGTATGGTAGTGCTGTCACAAAAAATGTTTACACAGAAACGTCAATTACATCTGACAGGCACTTTCAATTAATATTTGACAACTTTACAGACCAAGATGGGACTTTACAATACTTTAAAGACCAATGGTGCGTAGCATGGAGAGATTTTCGAAATAAGAACAGGCCTATATTCATACCGGAGACCGTAAGAATGATTAAGTGTAATTTCAGTACAACTGGTTGAATAGTATTGAAATCGAGGGATTTTTAAACATTTTTTATTACAACTTTCCATGGTGATTATTGTAAGAAGTAATACTTCACTCGAACCAGAAGTGATCATAGAAGTGCAAAACCTAAGAAATTGCTCGCGAAGCCGCGGGCAACTACTAGTACGATCATAATTAAGATCAGCTGTGAGTCTATATCGCCTCTGAATGCAGTTGACGTAGACAAGTAAGGTTGAGACGATTGGGTAATTAACACGCGAAGTTGTATGTCGTTTTCAGCCATTTCTCTCTTCAGCGCCCGATCATCTTACAGTATTATCGGCTTGTTTATAAAATATTATGGACATTAAAACTCTATTTACTTGAACATTCGATTGAGTGTGCTCCTCAAACAATGTCGTTCTGTTATTAAGAATATAATTGCTGTGAAGAAGTAGACGAGTTGTAGTCTGTCAGACCTTCTAAACGAGGAAAGTTTTAGTAGTGGATTTTTGTCTCCCAAAAAATATTCGAAGAGAGAGCGAAGCAACTGAAATCTGCTGTTTTTTACGTAGGGGAATTAACGCACAGAGTGTGGGACTCGCCCCGTTCAAATAAGGGAATAACTACTAGACACCCTACGGGTGACGGAAATCCAGGCTGGGAATCTTTTTCAGGATTACTTCACGCTTGGCCGTGTATCTTGCGCCCTAACAAAGTCGTGCTACTTTTCTGGGAGCCTAAGGATCAGTCAGGCAACCCTCATCTTGATTCACGCGAAGGACAACGTGGAAGAACGAGAAACGTCATTTCAGGTGTCCTCGGTTCGTAGAATTATCCTCACCACGGTTTCTGCTGAGACAACACCAATAGAGTAGACAAGCGTTCTTCTGTGCTCTCGAAAGAAGAGCGTCATCATTGTCCTCCGGGCAGTACGCACACCGAGGAGACCCGACCTTTCCCATCCGGTGATGGTACTTCCTAAAGTAGTCGTGTCCCGTTAGGAACTGACCATAGATTACAATAAGACCAATAGATAGGACATCGGGTGCTCGCAGGTGAAAGCCACTGCGGAGCGGCTAATACTCAAACAATATGGCGGCGCGGCGAGAGTCACCCTACTGAGGAGGTCGCCTTGCACCCCGCTCTTCACTTCGCCCATGTCGAGCTTACTGTAGCCACCTGCTATACAAAGAGTATGTACAGGCCAATGATTGTAAACTTATGTACTTTCAGTTTACAAGATCACCTAGAAAGACTGTTCGGGTACATTCGTCCTCGTGGAGGCTTCAATAACAACCCATCATGCAGAGAGTTCACTGGTGCCTTTAAAAGAATTTACTTCATAAAGAGCTACATGAGACGGAAACAGGAAAACACATTGATTCTGAACAAAACATTGAGTTTGGTTATATGTAAAAATAGGGGGGGGGGTTTAGTGCAACCGTCAGAGGCTGTAGAAAAAAGCTCTGTTTAATTGCCGAGTCTGTTGTTAAGTTTAATTTGAACAAAGGAGACATCACTTCAATCAAAAATTTAACTGAAAAGATGACGTCATCAGTAATAAAGAAATGTACAGGAATGGATTTGTTTCTAGGGGACCATTTCCTTGACAATGGCCCGAACAAAGCCATTTTGTACTTCTTATAAAGGCAATAGCTAAGAAATATTTTAAGTTGAGACTACACCATTTTTCAAAGAAATTCAATGAAATCAATACACAAAACCAAACTTAGAAATTATCTCTTGAAAACAGTTACGTTCATGGGGCAATAGTTGGTTCATTGAATTTTAAAGAGTTCAAGTTTTTCAATTGTATTGCATTTTTTGTCTTTGTTTTGTTTGTCATCATGGTTGGAAATGGTCACCTAAAAACAAATCTATTTCTATATTTTCTTTCTTTTTAGCGCAATTTCAATTGAAAAAGGTCAATAAACTAACATTTATAATATATGACTTAAAAAGTTCCTCCTCTTCTCAACTGAGTATTACAGATTAGTTACAATTAACTGAGTTGTAAAGTTGAAAACTATATTTTATTGTACGTTTAAGTAATTTTCCATACTTTATTATAATTAATCTATAAATCTTACTTATTGCCTTACTAATTGTACAAGAAATGTTTACAGACTTAACAAAATATTTTATTAAACCTTTATACACTTTGTTATAATATGTAAACATAAACTTTAGATATTGTGTTTTGGGATATTTTTGAGCTGAAGGATTATAAGGTTTAAAAGTCATGTTTCCCTCATCTAATTAATTTACCCGCATATACAAACTTTGCTCATATTATAGTATATATGCAAAAAATAAATAGCAAATAAACTCTTAGTTATACTTGTTTATTGTATTGACTCAGATTGAATTCCTTCATTAATTACATAACTTATGTGATTTTATTTGAAGTAATTACTGCAAACAAGTACAAATAAAGCGTGTTCTACTCACTTTTTATAATATGCTATAATGTACGATACGAGGAAACAGATGGCCCGGCACGACCGCACGGAGCGTTGAGCTCTAAGCGGTCGCGGCACTCGTAAACTAACGTCTCACAAACAATAACTTTCTGGCCAAACCATAAGAGCTAATAAAAAAGAAAATATGTTCCGAAAACTTCAACTATTCAACAACATTTTCCACCGTTTTTAATCTTGCCTGACCAAAAAACGGCAAAAGTAGCAGCCGACTAACTTTTTTATGTCAAGTTTAAAAATGTAAAAACATAATTCTCGACTTTATTTAATTATTTAAATTGCAAAACAAAATTTTTTGAACATTTGAATGATACCACAGGCATCCATAGCTTATTGACTTCACTCATACAAAGTTTCAAAGTATTTTCTTTATTCTAAGTAGGGTAGATCACGAGTTGATTGAAACGGGGAGAAACTGAATTTGTACACTAATCGGAGCGTAGTTTTGAGTTTCTATCCCACGACAACATGGCGGGACCTGGCTTCACCTGCCCCAATGTTGGCAAGATAGGCATAGCCCATCTATTTTGGTCTTATTGTAATCTATGGAACTGACTGAGGTAGAAGTTAATCTACCCATGGCCACGGTTCATCCAGGCGTTCAAGTCTCTGAAGAGACGAAAGGTCCAACGACCGTCGGTACCCTCGTCCCACCTTTGCTGTCAAATGTGCATTGTTTCTCTTCTTACTATTCCCGACACTTCCGTTCGTCCCTGCTCGGAGTCAAGGCGAAAGATTGTCCGCCTCTCAACGGCGAGCAGGTCGAGGGGAATGACTGCGGCCGCAACCATGAACGCGGTACACGCAGGCGACCCTAAGCGCTGCCCTTGATCATGGGTCCTTCAGAAGGATCTATAATCAAGGGCGCTGCTTTCCACTGAACCCTCAGCACGAACGTCGAAATCTGCTGTCTATCTGTGCCTGAACAGTGAAACAACGCTGTAACAACTTCACTAGGCGGAGTATCTACTCCTTTGCTAAACGCAAGGCTCCCAACTGAGACGTAGTTACATAGATAATGCGTGGTGCCCACTATGCCTTAGCAGTCAACTAAACTGTAACGGGGCATAGTTTAACTCTGAAGAATGCATCTGTACTCAGATTACGGAGCATCCTCCTCTCTAGTGAGCAAGAGGACCGCTGGAGCACAACCAGGCAAGGAAGTTGAGGATGTTTGATGATCTTCCCACGGTAGTATGGACTGCTGGTGCTGCAGCTGCATCGCCGCGTGCTGACAAAGTGAACCGCACTGATGCACTTGTTCAAGTAATTGCTGTATTGAATATTCTACAGACCTTTTTATTTTCTTGCTTTGGACACTGTTTAAGGACATTTACCATCGTTAATGTTACCAAAATGGAACACAATGTTTCGCGGAATAGGATATATCCTCTTCTCGAGGTGTCATAAAACATTAAGGCGTAAAGTTAAGCATACACAGATGTTAAAAACTTATTAAGATGTGGCGGTAGGTTCGCCTAGGTCATGGTTAACAACAGAATAAGCTGCAGGTCAGAAATCCTCATGCATCTGTGTGTCAAGGGTGACTGGACCAAGAACCTTCCATGTCTCTGAGCAGAACACCCGCAGCTCTCCAGAGACGATGATCAAACTGATAGAAAGTGTCCGAAAACCTGTACTACAAAGTATTACTGCTTCCTCACTGATTAGCACAACTCTAGAGAAGTAACACCTTCCACACCATTGGAACAAATGCTGAAGGATCTCCCGAGTTTTGTAATGGTGGGCCAATAACTCTATCGGTAACGATTTTGCCTCATTATCTTTTCAAATGTATTTCGGACTGCATTCCTTAAGATAAAACTATGGGCTGCATTGTCTCATTGACCACAGTGGCGAATTAAAATGAGTGGGTTTTAGGGCTCATAAAAATGTCCCTAATATGTGCGTGTTTTGTTTTCATTTCGTATAAAAGTAAATATTGAACTACAAAAGTGTCTACAAATGTGGATCTTCTCCTTATTCGATGGGACACATTCCATAACTTTCAGATTCCCCAGTTCAACCCCTCACCAAACATCATGCTAAATCCGCCCATGTAATTGAATGAGGTGAGCTTAATCTTCTGCTGACTCCTTATTGGTATATAGTGAAAAACGATCTTAGGACTAAGAGATCTGAAGAGACCTTCCCACTTAGGGCAGATAAAATGCTGATCAAGTAAGAACAAATCTGCAACAACAAATGTCTTCATATATCATTCTTACGACATTCTTATGTGTACATTTTCACCAAACCACGTTTCTCTCACCGGAGGTGCAATTTTTTGTAACATGGATATACTTTCTTCAGTTAGTAATCATAAACTATCTTGATACAGTATTCGCAGTTTCGTTCACCCTTCTATTGGACAGACCGGTTTTATTGGATGAGCATTAGCGAACCAATAATTGTCTCTGGTGATAGAAAAAATATTGTCTGTTTCTCGACACACACAGAATTAGAATACTAAAATTCAATATATATTTATGTGTTAGCGATAAGCGCTGAAAGAATGCAACTGTTTCGCAATACAGTAACGGCTTCAGGCAGGGGGAATATCGGGTTTGTATAATATATAACTTAGATTAAATTTCAACCTAAAAGCTTTGGTAAACAAAAATATTTATGTAAAATAGAATAATTTTTGAACAAATTTCGAATACGCCTGGTATTTAAATATTTATTTGGTATAAACAAGAGTTCTATGGCAATACTCAATTTTACATTTTATAACAAATAGAAAATAGATGGCTAGAATCAGTAGCTTACAACTGATTTTAACATAACAGGGTGACAGTAATAAATAAGACTAAATAAGAGAGTATAATGATGTACAAGATGACTACCAGCTATGAATCCATGACAGGGCTTTATCTACAAAAACAACAAAAGAGGAATATTGTTTTCAATATAAGTTGGAACAATAAAAGGATTGGAACGATCAAGGATTGGAACAATCACAGGATTGGAACAATCACATGATTGGAACAATCACATGATTGGAACAATCACAGGATTGGAACAATCAAAGGTTTGAAACAACCAAAGGCTTGAAACAATCAGAGAATTGAAACAATTAAAAGCTTGGCACGTCAACCCAAGGTTTTAGTTTAATATCTGTTGCCTAGAGATGGATATCCACAGAACGGCCGACATATTTCAAGATTTTGATCGTATTTATATTATTTGGACGTCGCGTTGTGTGAACCGGAAACATTAAATGGCTTCATGAACCTAAAAACTGAGATCCCATGGATACATTTCAGTTACTTCTAGAAGCAAATAACGCTTCCTATTTTCACTAGATCTACCTTCTCCATAGCTCGAGATTTTCGGAATCAGGATTCATCTACTCTTGGACACTATAGTGCTTTTTAGAATGATTTGATAATCTCTACACATTTTTTTGAACTAATGGAACGAAGCAACAAAATAAAAAATATCAGAATTGTGATAATCACACAAAATGGTAGTTATTCAAAAGGATCCCAATATATTGAGTGGTTCGTTTAGTTTATTCCCATCATTTACACACATGGTAACAAACATAAATATAAAATATTTTTCTTTGAATTTATAATAATAATAATAATAAACTTTATTGTGAACAGACAATGCAAACATTGTATCACAATTGTCCTACCTAACCTAATCATTCACACTGACAATACACCATTCAGACATACATTGTGTCACTCACGCCTCTTTCACACGATTTACAGGCCCGGAAAATTTATTTGTTTTTATGGTCTTTGAGAATTTTAGGTTTTAATCATCCCAGCGACCCATCATAAACTCACCAACTGAGTAAAATGCCCTCGAAATTAAAAGAGTTTTCAACTGAGTTTTGAAATGTTTTCCATTTTGTTGTTTGATGTGTTCAGGGAGACTATTGATCAATC
The DNA here is from genome assembly GCF_021130785.1 of Homalodisca vitripennis. Lineage (NCBI taxonomy): Eukaryota > Metazoa > Arthropoda > Insecta > Hemiptera > Cicadellidae > Homalodisca > Homalodisca vitripennis. The sequence goes on from NC_060211.1 coordinate 183,144,773, forward strand.
TGACACCAACCTGGGATGGTAAATTTCTGAACGCATTTGTCCTGTGCTGTTGGACGCGCAAGTTGTCCCTGCCTCTCGTCCCGTGTTGGTGAACATCCCGTCCCCTAACCAAAGCACACCTTGACACGGAGTAGAGGATCACCTCGAGAATGTAGAGACAGGGCAAAGTCAGAAATCCCAGCTCCCTAAACGCGCTTCTACACGACTCTCTATTGTTTAAATTCAAAATTACTCTTACGGCTTTTTTTTGGAGCCTGAAGACTCGCTCCAGCTTGTGCTGTGCACAACTGCCCCAAAGTCTGATTCCATATCCCAAGTGGGGATAAATTAAACCATAATAGGTCGTTTTTAATACCGTAATAGGGCAGTGCTTTGCCAAATTGCGAAGGGCAAAGATGCCCGATGCAACCTTGGCACAGACATGATCCACGTGAACGTCCCAGGTTAGTCCTCGATCTAGGAACATTCCTAGGAATTTTGTGGATTCCGTTTCATCGAGTGGGAGATCATCCACAAATACTGAAGGTCTTGTTTCAGATTCTCGTTTGCTTAACGAAAATGTCATGAAATTTGATTTTGATTCATTTGTTTTCAGGTTTATTTCAGAAAAAAATTGAATACAGGAATTCAACTCAGAAAAAGTAATTATTTCCAAGTTTTGAAGTGTTTTGGCTTTAACACAGAGAGTCGTGTCGTCAGCATACTGAACCACCTTTCCATTCTGGATCGATGGGTTCAGATCGTTTACGTAAAGCAGAAAAAGAACTGGCCCAAGGATAGATCCCTGCGGGACTCCATGGGTGATCTTTGCTTTTGAGTATAAGGCACCCGAGATCTGCACACACTGCTCTCGGTCACTAAGATATGATCCAAGCCATTTTAGAGGCAGACCTCGTACACCACTCCTTTCCAACTTGTGCAAAAGTATTTCATGATGCACACAGTCAAATGCTTTGGAGAGGTCGAGAAACACGCTGAGCACGTGTTCACGCCTCTCCAGTCCATCGACAACATGTTCTATGAGGTTAGTTACAGCGTCTACTGTACTCCTTTTTTCTCTGAATCCGAATTGGGTCGGGCTGAGAATATCAAAACTTTCGAGGAAACTGCTGAGCTGTTCCAGGAAAAGTTTCTCAAAAATTTTGCTCAGCACCGGCAGAATAGAAATTGGACGGTAGTTGTTGGTTTGTAAGGGATCATCTTTTTTGAAAATCGGAATGACTTTTGCAGTTTTTAATTTTGATGGAAAGATTCCGGTTTGAAATGAACGGTTGATTAATTTTGTTAGTGGTGTTAGTAAATGCCTGAAGCATTGCTTTAACATCCACATTGAAACTCCGTTGATGTCGCAGGATCTTTTGGAATTCAGTCTCTGAATGACACGAACCACCTCCACCTCCGTCACAGGGGTCAAAGCGAAGGATGACATTGGTCCCTGCAGGTTGTGAGCACAAGGACGATGAACTGGTAAAACTGGATCAACAACGGCCACGTTTGAGAAAAAAGTGTTAAATTTGTTTGCTATTTCGAAAGGATTTTTAAGAATTGTTTGATCAATTTTTATTGAGATGTTTTTAGAGCTATTTGGTTTATTAGATTTAGAGTAACCATTTATGATTTCCCAAGCTGTTTTTGATATGTTATCAGAATTTTGCAAACATTTATTAATTTCATAGGATTTGGCAGCTCGGATAACTCGTCTGTAAATTTTCTTGTAATTTTGATAAAAAGTTTTAAAATTCTCATTTTCAGATGTTATAAAAATTGAGTGAAAAAATTTAAGTTTATCCCTTGAGACAAGAATGCCTTTTGTGATCCAGGTTTTTTTGTAATTTTTCCCTATTGTTTTGATTTTTTTCAATGGACAAAACATATCCAAATGAAAATTTAAACATTTATCGAATGCCGTAAACATTGCATCCGGACAGTCAAAATTATTTAAAAAATTCCAGGATTCTTTCTGGAGACTTTTATTTAAAAGTTTGACATTTTGGGGTCGGACGTCTCTCTTAATGCTGAAGGTGTTTTTTTCGTTTACGAGGGGACATCCAGAGACCACAACCTCCTGCGCGAAGTGATCAGAGATCGCAACGTTCAAAACAGAGACCGAGATGTTTGGGAGATTTGTGACCATGTTGTCGATGGCTGTGCTCGAGTGAGCAGTCACCCTCGTTGGCGAGTCTATGGACCAATTTAGATTGAATGAATTCAGAACATCGCGTAATCGCTGGGTTTGGGGATTTGTGTTATCTATTACATTAATATTAAAATCACCGATCACAATGAATTTTTTTGAGATTACGGAATTTAGAAGAGAATCGAATTTTTCAAAAAAGGAGTTTATACAGCCTCTTGGTGATCTGTATAACCCTACTATTATGATTTCCCCTTCTGTTTTTGTATTAATTTTTAAACCTTCGGCTTCAAAGTCGAGGTCATTACTTTCAGGTGTTTTGAAACAACAGAATTTTATCGGGGATTTTACAAAAATAGCAACACCTCCCCATTTGAAACGTTTTCTTTGATAAGAACATGCCAATGTGAAATTTTCAATTGTGAAGAACTGGATTGTATTCTCTGAGAACCCGTGTTCAGAGATGACAAGAATGTCCGGCTTCAACTCGTTACACATAAGTGTTAACTCGTCCCGTTTATTTGTGGCAGACTGAGTATTCAGATGAACAATTTTGAATTTTTATGAAAAATTTTGAATTTGATCTTTTGGAAATTTTTTAGAATTTTGCAAGTAAAATGGTTTTTTGTTCAATGAAGCCGGGCCTGATAACCCTAATCTATTTTTGCACTGTTCATTACTAGGCAGTTTTTTGAAACAGTCTTCATCGAAGCGTTCAGGATGTCGGTAGTTAATGGCTGCGATGTCCCGATGACAGCCTCGGCATAGGTGCTGTAGGGCAAGGTGACGGGGTCCGGTGTTGGAGAGGGGGGACGCTGCTTTAGCACCCCCTGGAATAAGCACCCCCTCGGGCTCTGACGTCACGGCAGGGGGGTGCTAATTCAGCGCACGGACAGGGACCAGGCACGGAATTAGCACCCCCCGACTACAAGGGGGTGCTAAATCAGCGCATGAACATGGTCGAGGCCCTGAATTAACACCCCCCTGTTCCAAGGGGGTGCTTATTCAGCGCATGGACATTGCTCAGTCACTGAATTAGCACCCCCTAGCATTCAACCAGCAAAAAGGATATTTATCTTTTACATATTCAATTCAATCATAAATATAATAGTTGTTATCTGGATTTTTGTGACGCTGCCACTTATAAGCTACTATCTACGATTGTTTTGCAATTTCCGGTGAACGATTAAATAATATAATAATCAAATATGGCTACTTTCTCTTAAAAATTACCATAGACTTAATATTACATAATAACGCTCCGACTAACAAGGCTAATAGACCTTAGCACTCCTCCCTCTCATACGCATTGTCATATTTGTGTAATAATTTTCACTCATGACTTTGCTTTCTTAATTTGTTCTATATATCACCTATTAAAATAATAAATTAAATCATATCCTTCATTTATTCTATTTCAGTTTATTCTTTCAGTTGATATGTTTGTAAATTTAATTAACGCACTGCTAAATATATCTTAAAAAAAACATAAAATTCTCGTCGATTCTGAGTCGATTTTTTGAATATTACGGAAGGTAAAATGTAATCATGGTTTTTATACACAATTAGTCTAGTATCTTTGCTGTGTCATTTTTATTGTACAGGTATTGAGTACTGGGCGTCCATACCAATGAAAGATCTAGTCTACTCATAGTCTAGTTAAGGGTATTCACTGAGCATTAACAGTTCAAGCTTAACCCAATCGTGAAAACTCAATGAAACATGTTTCTACATATAATTAAAACTATGTTATTTGTATATGAATCCATAATTAAAGTATTTATTTCATTTAATAGCTTCACGGAAATGGAATCTTCTTTTTTTAGTTTAATTAACTCAAATTTAAAAAACAATTACAACAAATAATTTTGTAAACAATTTAGGCTCGTATTTTAGGCAAAATAGTTCACTGTCAAACAGTATAGAATTTTTCTCTGCGGCATTTTTGTTTCATATTTAATTTTAATTACATTTCAAAATTAGGTTTTATAGAATGAAACAGATGAAGTATGAAAATTACAGTTTTTGACTTGTCATTTATTACAGAAATAATTTTTCAGTACCTGCCCTTAAATAATTACTCGTAACCATCTGCAGTAAGAAACTAGATTGTAACTTTTTATCTTATGCACTATTAGGCGTACATTGAATCATCTGCACAATGGAACAGCTACATAGACTTAACACTACACAAAAATCCGTAGAATGGTACTCACAAAAATATCTCAAGGTTACGCCCATAAGTATTACTATTGCTTACGTGTAAAATATCCTTTATAGGATCATGCCTAACTATTTTTCATGATTAAAGGAATATATAGAAACATCAAATACATTTCACATGAGGCTACAACTTGGATACATTATTAGTTTATGAACTTAACACTGTGATAAAAAACTTATGGATGAGGCATTGGTAGTAAGGTTTCTTCCTAACTAGTTAATGTAAAAAAATGTTTGGTCGACTTCTGTCCATCTTACTTCTAGCAGATATATCCCTCTGGTAAAGGGTTATACCCTCGATTATATTACTTTTTCTAACGGTATCGATGATAATTAGTGTAATATTACGAGAATGAATAATAGAATTCATATTGGGACTTTCATATTAAGTGATATCAACTATTACATGTAAAGTATTCCCACATATATGTTTTGTTGCTCCTTTCATGAGTAACCCTATTTTCAAATGTGGATCATAAATCTTTTATTACCTACAGTACTTTAGGAAAGGAGGGATTGTGATTATTAATTACTTTACAACATCAGTTCAAAAAATCATGGAATGTCGCATTTTAATTAAAATTGGAATATTTTCCAATGACCATAATTTATTTCATCAGTAGTATGCCATTTTTTTAAAGACATGAAGGAGATGTCTATGAGGTACCAGTTATTCTAAAAAAATTCCGTACGAAGGGGCGGGTATCAGCCAGTAAACATTTAAAAACTTGAAACTCGTTATTTTTGCCTTAACATCGTTGCTCGTTATATATTGGCCGTCTACCAAATATGAAATATACAGAGTGAAATCAACCTGCAAATATCGATTGTAGGACTGTAGGTCCACACATAATTTTGACGAAGCTGACGAAACCCGTCCGTGCACTACCGACCCTACTTTTCAAACTGATGTGGCCGTATCGAGTGGTTGAGTAATAATATCGATGTTATTCTCAGTTGTTATTCCTATATTAATACATAACTTATTATGTATAGTGAATTTGTTTGATGAAATTTCCTAAAAAATATAAGAAGAAATCAAACAATGTTTGAGTGTACAAGCCCAAGGTGTGGCATATTATACTCTCTAGGTAACGGATAATTTTACACGAGTAAAGAGAAAAGATAAAGTAGAACACGGTAATGATGTATGGACAAAAACTGAAAATCATCGCCTTTTTGTATGCAGTTAAAGAATATTTAACTATTGTGTGTTACATTAGTCAGACGTGCACTTCTAACCCCATGTATGTGGAAGTGTCAAACTTAAGGATGAACATTCTTACAATATTGTAAAAAGAAGAGTGAAATCTCAGTGAAGTCTTTAATAAAGCGTCTATAAAAAGGTAAAATTTAAAATTACACTTCAGCTTAGCTGTACTTTTATTTTAAGGCTATTTATATCGGAAAGTGTAGAGAATTTTGTTACACTCTAATTTTCAATTCGTTGTAATTTTTATAACTGATTTGTAAACTAGGTAGTAAACAGATGTATAGAAGCATAAATATTACTTCATTTATAATAAAAAAAATACTACACAAATATACATAATATTTCATTTTGTATACAGTAAACTTTTATGTTTTTTAATGTTTTATTTTCCGGGTAGAACAAAATCTTCAAACCTCGGTTAGAACAAACTTAACAACTCCAACAAATAGCAATCTTTACTGGTACATTTAAGCATCTACGTTTAACACCGTAATCAATAGCATATCTACAAACTCCGTATAAATTTACAAGCCAAAAGTAGGTCTGAGGTCTTCCATTTAAAAACAAAATATAAAATAGACATATAATAACTACAAAGACAGTTTTAATTTTTGGTCTAGGTAATCAACATGTATTAGAGTGTTTTTCTGACGTCTCAATCAAAAGAAACTTTGTTTAGAAATAATTAAGAATATTATGACCACAGTTCAGCAATGTAATGTTAAAATCACTTGATTAGAGCAGCTAAAATCAAAACAGCTTATTGTTGCAGCCCACATTCAGTCATATAATAAAGGCGGATATTGTTTGGTAATTGGTTTTAAAAAACAGTAATTGGTTTTAAAAAACCGTAATTGGTTTTAAAAAAACAAACTATCTCCCTTATTTCACAACCAATTTTTAAAACTTGGTATCGTTAGATTTTTTATTAAATTGTGTAATAATTTAGATCTTTTTTTACCATATATCGCTTTTAAGATATTTACGCTTAAAGATCTTTTAGAAATCACTATTTTGAAAATAAAGCTCGTAAGAAATTTAAATTTTTGATTTTCCTTAAGGTTATAAAGGTATATACAAAATTTTAACCTAAGCAATCCATCAAATATAAATAGTAAAGTAAAAAAGACAAAAACAAAACAAAATTGTGGCTATTAGAGTAATTATTGAGTTTTAGAAAGGTGAATATGATTGTTTTTGCCTTTGGTCCATGAATAATGTCTGAAAATATTGGTAGAGATTGTGGAACACTCTCTATAATAATTTTATGTACAGAGTGTCCTGTAATTCTTAGGACAAGTCTATATACCGCAACTGCTCAGGTCATGGCAAACGCATTTCAGAATATGGAAATAGATCTTTGGTGCTTAGTTTCCTATCCGTCAGTCTGTACGTGTTTTTTATATACAAATTCGCTTTAATATCTTAAAACGAATAAACAAATCCTACCTAATTTGGATCAAATATTTGTGGTAATAAGGCCAGTTATAAACAATATTCATTAATACTTTCGGAATGGCGGCCATTAAATCTGATTAACTTTGAATATCTTAAAATCCAGCAGGTATACAAGAATAAATCTGATTGTGGATTGTATCACAAATATAATTACTCGAATACTATTTCAAACTAATAATAAATAACTCATTAAGAGCATCTTTACTGTAAAAAACAGGGTTCATGAAAATAAATTAATATCAGCTTTAGAGTATCTTATCCCTATTTCTTTTATTTTTGTGATTTATTATGCAAAACATTTGAAATACATGTTTCAGGCCTATCTAAGGATAGAATAGAATCATATATTTCATGTTTAATGAATTTATTTTAATACCTGTTGTTTTAGGACATATTTATTTACGAAAATTTAGTCAAGCGACAATCAGATGTATTTCCTAAAAACCGCTTATCTTTGATTTTGTCATCTATACAAGCATTATTGTCTGAATATTACTGTACGAATTTTCTTGTTCTTTATTATTCTTAATATATAACAGATAACCTAGTCACTTTATTTAGTTTTTTTTCACATATATTGTGAATAAATTGAAGCTTTATGATAAATACAACAGTTTATTATTGTTAATTAAGACATTTGTTTTTGTCCTTCATTGTTCATAAAGGCGTTCATTGTTGATACATTTGCAATATCTCTAGTAGTTTTTAATTTATTAGAAAAAAAGTTGCTTGGCAACAGATATTAATGTATTTCCTGTACTTTAAATGAAGGGACTAAGATGTGAGCACGATTGGCATAAGATATTCTGGAGCTGCCGTTTACTCGATTTTTGTATTGTGACCTACTCGTTGAGATTTTCCAAGATATTCAATTTTTAACAACAAAAAAACGCACACTAACCGACAGAGGGGAAATTAAGCAATGTAGATCCATAATACTCAGTATATAAATGTATGTTTTGACAGCAATAACGCTTTTGAAAATACGGTAGTATATTTATTGCTACGTGTTTTAACATTGTTTTCAATTTTTTTTTAAATTATAGTTGAACTAACTGATATGGATATAACTGAATGATATTTATTCTTGTAGATATAAAATAATATTTAAATTGTTTGTCAAGTGTGTTTGAATTATACTATTCAGTTTAAATAGTATAATTCAGTTTATGATGCGTCCTTAAAAATAATTGGCTCTTAGCCGTCGCAAAATTACAATTTCACGGTTCTAAATTTTCCCGCTTTTGATTGGTATTCGAAAAATTAAAATAAATAAATAATGGTTTTTAAAGTGGTTAATAGGTTGATATAATCTCTGACCATGTATATTTATTACACATGCCGGATTTACGCAATATCAGTTACTCTGCGTTGTTCGTACCACGATTTCAAATTAAATTTACTTTAAAATAAACCTGTATTTGAATGCCTAGAACCTAGTTTTTTACTTAAGTATATTTGATGCATAGTATTTTTATAATTGGTAATGAACTGTTTGTTTTTGAAATTTTAAGTAAACCACAGCAATGCAGTAAATATACTCATTGCAATATATTTAAATTATATATATATATATATATATATATATATAAAATATAAATAATTATATATATATATATATATTATTTTATTTTATTGAAAAATAAATCGCAATATGGTTAAACGTTTATTACTATATTCTGTTGGAGTAATTATTCATCTCATCAATACGGCGCTGATTTAGCAGCCCCCAGATTCAAGGGGGTGCTAAATCAGCACATGAGCACGGTCAAGGCGCTGAATTAGGACCCCCCTATTCGAAGGGGGTGCTAAATCAGCACATGAACACGGTCGAGGCGCTGAATTAGGACCCCCGTATTCGAAGGGGGTGCTTATTCAGGGCCTGGACACGGCCACTGTGCTGATTTAGCACCCCCTTTCGTGACGTCAAAATGACGTCAGTAGCGAGGGGGTGCTATGTCCAGGGGGTGCTAATTCAGGCGCACCTGGAGAGGGCGTGGAACGGATCGGCGCAGTTACTGCAGTGACGCGACGACGGGGCCGAGGCATCATACCGGCGATCCTCTGAAGTATGAGGTCGGCCAGCAGTTGTTTGCCACTTGCTCGCAGATGGAGGCCGCGTGGGGTGAAGTCCCCGCATCCCCGCATGGGTATCAGCCTGTGCATGTGGGGAAGATTGTTCGTCAGTGTGCACTAAATTAATTATATTAAAAACCGTTAATTATAAGAATAGAATGAATTAACATTATTAAATAAATCTTGTTTAACAAACCAGTTATTACCTCAAAGTTAATCCTGCAATACAAAAGATACAAGACTTGAGCATGAAATACCTTTACCATTTAGCTAATAAAGAAATTACAAATCTAAAATTACATAGGAGTATAGCTGATTTAGAATGTAAAAGATGTCAAAAATTAAAAAAGATAATGTACATAGATATAATAAATATTACTGTTTTGTTGGTCAGTTAACAGATAGGCATACATAACAAATATGAATATAATTATATTTTTATGTATATTACTTATTATAATTATATAATATAGTAATTGTTATTTATGAAATAATTATGAACTAGACTACAGATTATATTTATTTAACGATGGACAAAAATTTAAAATAATAAGGAAACAAACTTAATATATTATTTTTAATATTTAATTACAGTTAAACATTAAATTTAACATGCACGCTGTATAAAAGATATAAAAATAATAATAAATAGAGCTAAAAACCATAACTCATCTTTCTTGTATAAAGTTCCGGGCATTGAGAGAAAGACGTATCGTATTGAACGAGGAAACTAAGCACACGCATAACTCTGTAAGTATTCCTAAGATTCTCAACCTCTATCTAAACATGTATCGAAGTGTTAAATGTTTAAACATTTGAAAACAAACGATAAAGTATATTGTTATTCGAAATAGGCAGAGCACTAAAACACCCATATGAGGAAGAACAGTGGTTAAACTTTAATCAGAATAAACTTTGAAACTCCAAGACCCAATTCGTTATTTTGTTTTGTTTCTTAAGAGGTATCGTGTATGTAATACTAAATTTAACCATATATTGTATATTTTTGGTTTCATCACTTTATTTTACGTACCCTAAATCCTTAATAAACTGACGGTTTTATTCGCTTGAGCTCTACAACCTTTGTAATTAGAAGTTCGAAGCCCTCTTGTAGCACAGATGTTCTCATAGACGTTTACCGAGGATACTGCGAAAGTCTACTACGCTACGGTATAGCGGTTTGGGGTAATCCTTCTTCTCTAGACAGGCTGTTAAGATCCCAGAAGTCTGTTCTGAGAACAATTTTTAATCTGCCGTAAATCCGACTCTTGCAAAGAATATTTTTAAAATTTCAATATCTTTACAGCGCATTCATTATAATACATAAAAAGTTCTCATTCTTACTTATACAATTCTTTATGAAATTCCTAAAACAACAGACTTCCATGATTTTAACACAAGAAATAAAACTAAACTATGTTTTCCACAGCACAGAACGGCCAAGTTTGAGAAGAGTCCGTTTTACTCTTGGTATTAGGCTGTTCAATAAGTTACCGGAACGAATAAGAGCAGAAACCTCCCTTTCCGGGTTTAAGAGATCGCTGAGAAACCTCCTAAAGAGTTCAGTGTTTTATTCTCTTAAGGAATTTCTCGAGTTTAATTTTTGACTTGTAGAGTTCCTTTCAATTTTTACTTAGAAAGTTAAGATATCTCGATCTTGCTTTTCCTTGCATTGTCTGTACTTTACTCCGTTATTTTACTTAACAAAATGCGGTATTTGTATATTTTTCAATTTAATTGAATTCGTATAATTATAGGGATACATTTCGAACCAACAAATTAAAAACCACTTGATTTTATAACAATATGAAACACTAAAAATAAATAAAGTGACCTGAACGGAAGACGTAATAAATGTATAAAATGATGAAATAAGTAAGCCAAGCCTTTCAAGTAAGATTGGATCTAAATCTGGGCACCTTTCATAAACTACATCTTCATTTGATATTTTCATTTGTATAGCAGTGAATGAATGCGGGAAAGTAAAATCCACCATCCGAACATTTAGAGCAGTTTTCCGGCTCAGATGTCACATCAAACCGCGCTTGTGCTGTGTGAAAAGGTGCCTCAGAGACTCCTTCATTTGTGTGGTGCGGCTATACGGCATACACTGTAGCAGAACCTCCCGCAGCCATATTGATCCCTCCCCTCCAGCCGCCTCATTGCGTCACTGCTGACGTCACAGTGACGTCATGGCTGAAGACCCCCCTCACCGCTCGTCTACCACCACTGCCTAGAATAGACATGAAACGTGTCACAGGTACTTTTGTAGCAGGCTTGTGTTTACATGACTTTCAGATTCGTCCAACTGAAACATCAAAACTTCCATCTTTCCGACCACCAGGAAAGTCTGGATGGTTAAAGTAACCACCATGAGTATTACAAAATTACTGCAGAATTCCTCTGGACAGTATTTTTTAATCACATTAAAAACGATCTAAAATACCATTTTTTTTTAATTTAAAGAGAAACTTTTTATATACAATTTTATGTTATGTTTTATTTACCACATTGCATAAAATATTAATTTGCTTTGAAACTCGACAGAACAAGTCGGAAGAATACCAAGATAGAGATGACGTTTTTATAACTTACACAATAAATCGTGATGGTTTTCTCCTAGATCCAATATAATATTTCTTTCACAGTCCACATTGTTTTGATCCATTGTAGGGCATAATCAGTTTTCTAAAGTGATTGGCATTTTAGGCATGAGTTTTACACGCAGGTGTGCCTTACAAATAACAACTAACGGCAGGACACACTTACCGTGAGGCATGGTAATATTTTGTTGTTGGAGAGTGAATGATGTTATATATTGCCTCTTTCCTGCTGTAGGTTAATAGCAATATGACAGATGGCGATTCCCGGATTCCTACAGTTTTATGTTAGATTCCGGCCTTGCCTCTGTTGGTGTGTTGCCAAACACAGATCCCTTGCCAAAATCCATTCGTTTTACCTTACATATGAAACCTATATACCTTTATAAGACTCTGTATCGTGCAAGAGATGAGATTGTAATTACCTTCAAGTGGCTGATAAAGTTCATACTTCATAAATTAAGATATTACAGGTATTATGTTGTTATTTTCAAAGAAAACATGACTCAACGACGCATCAATGTTATGAGTCACTAGAATTTTATACTTTCAATGTTAAATTGTTTTACAAAACGGGGAGAATTAGGTAGATCTTTTTGATAACTGAAATTTTCTTAGTTTATTCTCGAGGAGTTTACACGTAATAAATATCTTGAAAACAGTTCGAGATAAAAGGTTTTGTTACAAAATGTTTAGGGAAATGCTCATATCATTTCCTGAACACTTTTTTCTAGGTTCATAAATAACGGAAATCATATGTCACATGAAATTATATGAATATGAAATTAATGGCGTACCGTACTGGCCAATGAACTTTCAAGCTGGTCAACGAACTTTCAAGCTGGCCAACGAACTTTCAAGATGGTCGAGGAACTTTCATACCCGCCAAGGAACTTCCAACGAATTCAAGCTGGTCAACGAACTTTCAAGCTGGCCAAGGAATTTCCAACGAACATTTAAGCCTGCGACGATATTCGAAAACTGAATTTGGAAAGAATGGGTCCTAAATATTAAACGAGGTCGTGAAAACGTTGATTGAAGGTAGGCATATACGATATTAACACCAAAACACCGTGCCGGTTCGTAGAGGGAGCGGGCAGCCAGCTTTGATTTTGTAACTCCGACCACAGAAAACTCCAAGATGTCCTTGCCCTATGGAAGTCAGAAGAGAAGAGGACAAGAAACCTAATTCCCGATATCTAGAAAACCTGAAAAAATACTAGAACCAATCAAAAAGCCAGAAAGCCACAGAAACATCTAGAAAGAGAACAACCATCTGGTAAAACAGATGGCTCGACCAGCTGTAAGGAAACAGCTCCCGGTCCGTCCAAAGACCAACAAAATAAAGTGGCAAACGCCACATCCTCCCCCTCTACCCCGGGAGAGAAAAGAAAAAAAAAACTCAAAAGGATAAGGTAGGAAGACAAGGACGGAAAGATTAGAGACTACAACTGGTACTGCTGTCGTTAGCAAACAGCTAGAAATAGCTCTAGTATGGATATCCTGCACGCTCGCGAGGCGCTCCAAAAGCGTAACGGCTAGAATCCATTCCGACTGACCACACTACTCCAAGATTAAATCTTTTTAGTTTAAAGAGGCTTGAGGAAAAGCCTAGTAGTAGTAAAAAAAAACTTGAACAAAATTAAACTACTTTCTGTGGTAGCTACCAATCAATAAAGGTCTGAAGTGTTGACACAAGGATGGGTTTTTTCGTTTGTTTCTACATCACTAATACGCTTGGTGGTCAAAAGGCTACAAGAGGGTGTTCCAGTAAGGTTGGGAAGGAAATTAAATAAGTGTACACTTATTAGCCAAAGCTTATTAGCCAAAGCACTTCCTAAAGTCTCCACCCTCCGGGTATCTCCACCCCGGAACCCAAGGGCCACTTAAGCACCCGAATGGAAACCCCGAACGGCTGGCGGAACTCCTTGGACCGCCGGGAGAGTATTTACTCCAGACATAAGGTCTGTATTTTTTTTCTTCAAAGATGGGAGGAACAGAAGGGATGAAGAGACCATTCCAAAGCGAAAATTAAAAATATGAGAAAATTACACCCATCATAATATCAACAGACCCAAGTTCGTGTTGTAAAGGCTAATTAGGTAAAAACCTGGTACTGGCAAAATTTAGCAAAAGTGGGCCAGTACTCTCCTCCCCCTACGGGACGGCTGAGAAAAAAAAATTTGGTGGCCAGTGGGAAAAGAACAAAACCAAGTTTTATTTTTCCATACTAGTTTTTTAAATTTAGAGACTTGGAGCAAATAAATTCAGGCTCTTAAAAGGCGTGAAGAAAAACTGTAGAGCTACGGGAAGAGCTTAAACGGAGTAAGGAAATCATTTGGTCGTGGTAAAGTGGTTTAATTAGGAACTTTTAAAAACAAAAAAACAACTAGTTTCTAAGTGTTGGCCAGGAAAGGCAAAAAAAAAAAACCCTGAAACCTACGGAAAAGAGACCAAAAAAAAACTAACTGGGCCAAAACCCAACAAAATTAGGTTAACAATCAATAAACCTCTAAAACAATAACAATAAAAAAAGCCTTCAAAGGATAACAGTAACAACAGTAAAAAAAAACACTTCCAATATTAAACACTAAACAGCAAATAAAATAAGATAGCTGCTGGAACATTTAGCAGCTTCAGAGACAAAATTATAAAGTCTTAAAGACACAAAGAGATAACAACAACAACTAAACTACAAAAAATATATAGACAAACTACAATCTTCAACAATATTTTCAACAATAAAAACTAAACCTATCCATCGCTGCTAACTTAGCTGAATAACAAAGAATTCCACCTACTGCCAAAAGACTGACCCTACTAAGCAAGAGAAAGACAAAGAAAAAGGAAAAGGGAAAGAAAATGTAAGCTTGTGTTGTAAAATGTAATGGGTTGGCCGAACCAAGGATAGCAGGGCTGCGCGACTGCATTAGGGAATGTTAAAAATAAATAAACATAAAATTCGCTCCCCAATGTACAGCCTAGAAAAATTGCCCCGAAAGCAAAAAAAATTCTCTAAACAGCCAATGCTAATCCTGATCCCCCCGTGTATATGTACTGTAAAAAGAAGAGGAGTAAAAGTATCAGAGTGTTAATGTGGTGTAAGGAAGAGAAGAAGAAGAAGAAGGAGGAGGGAAAAAACTAAACTAACATCACTATGCCCTAAACCATCCCTATAAACGTCCCGGCAGCGGTGCTTTGGTCTTAGATAGGCCCAAAATATTTCTTTAGGTGGGAAACATGGGCCGACCTAATAAGTTTCCCTGACTTGGGACACCTCAATGTCACGGTGACTGGAGAGGTAAAATCATGAATAACCAGAGGGCGTGACCACAGAGGTTGCAGTTTGGCTGAAAATTTGATTAAGCCGCATTACTCAAATTTACTCGTCGAAACATTGCCAAATCACCGATACGAAAATTAACTGGTAAACGACCTTGGTTGTACTGCCGAGCAACTTTTCGGTGTGTGCAACCTCCAACCGATCCAAGGCCTGAGACCATCTCCTCTGCATGTCTCTGGAATCTTGTGTTTGGAGGAGATCATCCAAATTCCAATTGTTTTCCAGGGGGAGAAGTAATTTTGTAGCAAGGAAAATTTCAGCAGGAGAGGTGCCAATTGACTCATGCTTAGCCGAATTAAAAAGCGGACTTGGAATAAATGGAGATTAGTGTCCCAGTCAGTATGATTTTGAGAATGGAAAATTCTCAAGGCAACGCCGAGGTTTTTATTAACTCTTTCAGCAATTGACGGCTTCGGATAATATGGCGAGGTCATAACGTGTTTGATACCAAGTTCCAGACACATGTTATCGAACTGTCTGGATTTGAAACAACCACCACGGTCGGTGACGAGTTGTGAGGGGAAGCCAAAAATACGCGAACAAGCCCTTATGCAAAAGATTCACCGTAGTAGGAGCGGTAGCATTTTTTAGCAGGCAAAATCACTGTATATTTTGAAAAGGCGTCAACGATTGTAAGAAGCCATTTGTGGCCTTTTTTTGTTCTAGGAAGAGGTCCCACGTAATCAACAAACACCCGTTGAAAAGGCCTGGTTGCTAATTGAGAAAGCCAAAGGGCCTACCTTAGTATTTTGTCCTGTTTGCATCTCTGACAGAAAGGACAAGCCTTTACCCTCTCTTGGATATAGCCTGCTTCAGGTCGGTTAGAAAAGAAAATTTGAACTAATCCGATCCCAAGTTTTCTTGAATCCCAGATGAGCTCCGAGAGGTGGACTTTCATGGTAAACTTTAAAACAATAGGTCGTAGAGTTTGCTAGGTTACCACTACTCTAGGTTTGGATTGATTAGGCAATTGGTGAACTAAAATGCCTTGAATTACAGAATAATTTTGAATTGGGATTAGTACCCTTCAAAGATTTCACAATATTGCGAATTTGAGCATCTTGCTCTTGGTGGCCTTTGATGTCTTTGAAGGCTTCCGGTACAGAAAAAGAATAAAAGCCTGTGTGTGGTCGGTTTTATTTTGAATAGTAGAACTCTGTGATGAATCGGTTTGGGGCTCAAATAAACGCGAGAGGCAGTCGGCCACAACATTGTCTTTGCCCCTAACATGCTTGACAGTAAATTGAAAGGCATTGATGAGAGTGGTCCCAACGTGCTATTTTTCCTACCTGGCGAGGATTGTTAAGTAACCAAGAGAGTGAGGAATTGTCAGTCTCAAGCGTGAAGGAACGATGCTCTAAATATTGTCTAAATTTTGTAAAGGCATAGACTACTGCCAAAGCTTCTAAATGGAAAGTTGAATAGTTTCCTCTCGTGTACATTTAAAGGGACGGCTCGCAAAAGCTATAGGGTATATTTGGCCCTGGATTTCCTGAGACAGCACTGCACCTACAGCAGTACCTGAAGCATCAGTTGACAGAATAAACGGGGCATCAAAATTTGGTAAGCGTAGGACCGGAGCAGAGACTAAAGACCGTTTAAGTTTGTGAAAAGCATTTGTTGCTCCTCACCCCATATGAAATTTACATCCTTTCTCTTTAACCTATTCAACGGCTCACAGATTGACGCGAAATTGGGAATAAATTTAGAATAAAAGGCACACATTCCAAGAAACCTGCTAAGCTGCTTAGTATTTTTTTGGGTTGAGGGTAGTTGTCGATAGGGCGAGTTCTATTTGGGTTGATGGTAACTTTCCCATCTTCGAAGACGTGGCCTAGAAATTCTATTTTATGAGAGGCAATGACCATCTTTTCTGGGTTAACTGTTAACCCTGCCCTACTAAGTCGGTCAAGGACTAAATCGAGATGTCTTTGGTGATCTTCCAGATTTTCAGAAAAAATAACAAGGTCGTCGAAATAGCAGAACAAGAAATCAAATTTCACACATCACCAAAGATTTTATTATCAACTGAGTCAGTATCATGCTACCACTAGCTAGAACCAAAAGGGAGGTAATTGTAATTCCCATTGGCCAGTGCTTGTGACAAATGAAGTGTACTTCTTGGAAGCCTCATCAAGTGGTATCTGGTTGTAAGCGGACACCAAGTCTAACATAGAAAAGATCTTAGCCTTGCCTAGAAATTGAAAAGAAGACTCTACCGTAGGCATCGGAGTTGAATCGAGCTCCAAGACATTGTTTAAGGCGCGGAAGTCAACCACCAGGCGTGAAGAACCTCCCCTTTTTAGGTACTAAAAATGCTGACTGGAGTAAGGGGAAGTTGAAGGTCTAATAAACGCCTTTCTCCAGAAGGCCTTCGATATGCTCACGAATTAAAGCCATTTTCGGGGGAGCATAATGATACGGACGGCACCTGAACGGCTTGTCTGACTTGACAGTGATAGAATAAGTCAAAAGGTTAGTTTTACCCAGCTGTTTGGTCACAGTTTCGGGAAAACACCGCAGAATATTTTTAAATGTCTGAACTTGGGAATTATCAAGCCTCTCTCCAAAGATAGGTCCCAAACTAACATCCTCTGCCTGTTCATCCTCTTGGTTTTCGGCTACAACTAGTGAAGTGTCAAAGGGAAAAGACACCTGGCGTTGAGCCGCATTAATGCTCATTTCAGAGGCCTGAATGAAGTCGAGTCCAATCAAAACAGGAACCGGTAAGTTGTTAGTAACAAGAAATGGGAAAGTCCAAGAGAAACAAGCTAATTTGAAATGAATATGGGCCAAAAATTGAAAGGAGACATCTGAACCATTTGCAGCTGTAGCCGTCAATGAAGTTTCTTCAACTTTCTTCACGACACCCTTGAGAGTTTAGAGAGAGTATCAAATACGCTTTTAGCTACGATAGATCTGGTTAGAACCAGTATCAATCACAGCAGAAGACTTAATGTTAGAAAAAGCAATAGGAATTTCTAGGGGTTTGACCTTGGGCAAAGCCGGAGCTAAAGGATTAATGGGCCTAGTCTTCTTGGGGAATGCCGGCCCTTTCAGCGAATTCCCCTTTTGGAGTTTAAATTAACCGCAGGATTAGCGGAACTATAATTATGGTTTTGATTATTCCTATTATAGGAAAACCTCCGTTCCTGGTTTGGCCTACTATTGTTCCCTGGTAGCATATTATCTTGCAATTGATTAGAATTACAAACTTTGGGGGTTCAGCCGCTGATTGAAAGCATTATCATAGCCATTTGCCCTTACTTTGGCCCTGCCTAGAATTATTGGGTTGAGAATGAAAGTTCTGGTAAGGTCTACTATTATTGTAAGGCCCGCTTCCTTGCCTTTGGTTTACCTCCAAATGAATGGTTAGGATAAAATGTGCTATGGGGGGTTCTCTTAGCGGCGTCTCGGTCGAAGTTTGTACCCGACCACGCTCTGCTACCAATCTGCGACGATATTCGAAAACTGAATTTGGAAAGAATGGGTCCTAAATATTAAACGAGGTCGTGAAAACGTTGATTGGAAGGTAGGCATACGATATTAACACCAAAAAACACCGTGCCGGTTCGTAGAGGGAGCGGGCAGCCAGCTTTGATTTTGTAACTCCGACCACAGAAAACTCCAAGATGTCCTTGCCCTATGGAAGTCAGAAGAGAAGAGGACAAGAAACCTAATTCCCGATAATCTAGAAAACCTGAAAATACTAGAACCAATCAAAAAGCCAGAAAGCCACAGAAACATCTAGAAAGAGAAACAACCATCTGGTAAAACAGATGGCTCGACCAGCTGTAAGAAAACGGCTCCCGGTCCGTCCAAAGACCAACAAAATAAAGTGGCAAACGCCACAAGCCGGCCAGCGAAACTTCCAACGAACATTGAAGTTGGCCAAGGAACTTTCAAGCTGGCAAACGAACTTTCAAGCTGGCCAAGGAACTTTCAAGCTGGCAAACGAACTTTCAAGCTGGCAAACGAACTTTCAAGCTGGCCAAGGAACTTCTAACGAACATTCAAGCTGGTCAATGAACTTTCAACCTGGCAAACGAACTTTCAAGCTGGCCAAGGAACTTCCAACGAATATTGAAGCTGGCTAACGAACTTTCAAGCTGGCAAACGAACTTTCTAGCTGGCCTCGGAACTTTCAAGCTGGCCAAGGAACTTCCAATGAACATTTAAGCTGGTCAACAAACATTCAAGCTGGCCAAGGAACTTCTAACGAACATTCAAGCTGATAAGATAGATTTTTGTACCAAGTTTCAAATAGTTTAGGCTTTTTACAACCTACGTTATATAGCATATATACATCAAACATTTTGAACGGGGAGTGGTTTTGGGCTCTGTGGGCTCTCATGTTGGTGAAATTATGCAGAAATTTTCTTTAAGTTTTACTAAGAGTAAAATTTCAATAAGTAAACCAAATCTATCTAAAATCTATACACGTTACAAACGTTTTAGTTTCATAAACTCATTACTTACGTATAGTTGCCGACTTACTTCTATAAAAATAGTTACTGACCTTCATCTCACGTATAATGGAGCCGACATTTAGACAAAAGCTGACATTTACGTTCCATTGCAAAGCTTTCTATAGAATGTCAGGAGACGAGACCGCTGCTGTCACAAACCCACGGGACCATTATTCGCCTCTATCAAATTTTAGTGTTCTCCCATTCTTTAATAGTTTAGGCAATCCGTCAAATTATATATATATATATATATATATATATATATATATATATATATATATATATATATCACTTTATTTTCGTCAGAGATGAAATTAAACAATCGTGATTTACCCGCAGTTTCACACACAATTTCGTGTATGAGCACTTCTGATTTAAGTGAATTGTATTTCGACGCCAATGTTGAGTTTTCCTTGTTGCCACGATCAAGAAAATATGCCAAAACGTGTCATATGGCCATTGTAATTTACTCCATTCTTAGCATTTCTTAGCCATTGTAGATTTTGCTTTGTTTCACCGATAATGATAATATACGTATATACACAGATCTGAGTACTTGATGTCAAAAGACAACTAATATGGGCTTTATAAAAGTCTTTAAATTAATAGTAAAAGTTAGTAACCTTATCTTTGATGTCTGAATTACAGTATTAGCCAAACACTTCATATTTAATGTTTGCTAAAATGTACAGTTGAAAGTATATTTTATCTAAAAATTATGATTTTCTTATCTTGACAAACTATGTGCTCAACTGCTATTTCAGAAAAGAATTAAATAAGAAATGTTGTTACTATCAAACTTTCAATTGTTAAATTAATTTATTAACATATCGTTGTGCTGCCATAAACTAATGTTTACAGAGAACAGTTGATTACATTTAACAGTCTCTTTCAATTAATGATATTTGTTTGCGGTTCTGCAACTTTAGAGATCAGTGAGGCGTAGCACGGAAAGAATTTTCAAAATAGGATTAGGGGTTCCTGATATTCATACCAGGGATCCTAAGAATGTACACGCAAAATTTCAGTACAATCGTTTAAATAGTTTACACGTGAGTGCGTAACGATCAAACTCACTTTCGCATTAATAATATTAGCCAGGATAGCCTGCTTACAATATTATATTTAGATGTATTACATTCTATACGTAACACAAACTAATCGCGAAGTCAAATTTCAATTTTAATGTTTACAAAATTCCTACGAGCTTGTTATATTACATTCATGAATAACACATTTGAATTCAATAATAGCAAAATCAGTAGTTGAATTTGTTCGGATTTCATTTGAACTGTTATGATATTTATATTTAATTCAGGAAGAAATTAGATTGAAAATATCTTACGTTATACTCTCAAATAATTTTAAGAGTTTGTAGAATTTATGGGTCATTAGACATTGAACAAATCAACGTTAAATATTACAATGGTGTATTTGTTTACCAATTTAATATTAGGGTATGTTTAATTGCAATGAAATAATGTGTGTATTATTTAATAATATTAATCCCACTCTCTACAGGTTTGAATAGTAATCGTAAGAGAAATCACGGAATTGTTCTTCATTAGTAATTAAAGTACTGTATTACTTCAGTATTAATTAGTATGGTTTGTATGTAATCTAGAAAGAAATTAAATAGAAGTTCTTCCTCGTTGAGTTTTTGGAAATTGGTTTTCTAAAATTAGATTCCAATTCTTGATATCTTGAATCCTCGGGAATTGAAAGCAGCTTTTGTTAAAGTTAACATTTCTAACTCGTGTAACCATTCTCCAATCGGTGATCTAAAAAGTTAAACAATTTGCTTTAAACTCTCATTTATCCATGTTCAGAGTAGTTCCCTTGCAAATTATTGCATTTCGTAATAAGCATATCGTCATGTAAATGATTGTATTTGCTACAAACCTGAAAGTCATCATCCAAGTTTACATCATCGTATACACCTTCACTGACTTCTTTCTTTAAAACAAAAAACAAAATACTCAGATTGATCATTAACCAATTAGTTATTAAACCTGGATCCGAATCCGAATGAATGCTTTCTACAGTGAATGCAGAGTAGGTGTTACGAAGGTTATAGTTTCTAAGACATCATATTCATTACAACTATCCCACTATAAGAGGTACGCTTGGAGATAACAGCTGCAGACACCGTATTTCTTAGTAACTAGTCTACCGATTGTAGAGTCTACCTTTCAAGAACAACAAACATATTTACTTCTACGTATATAAGTTAACACAAAGTTGGATGGATCCGTTCTTTTCAAAAGTGACTAATACAGATGAATGCTACCCCACATACCGGCCTTATACCCGGAATAGTATTAGGTTTTACCATATGATCCAATTCTGATTTAGTCTTAGACTTTAAGTTATAAGAACTCGAAGAGAACTGGAGACAGAACATAAAACATAAAACGGTTTGACAGCGTATCGCTTCCCCTTTATCATCCCAAAGCCATTAAAACGCAGAGTTAATTGACCACCCACTCTGTCCTAGAATTTATGTGGTCTGCAGACTCATGCAATTACTTAAATGGTAAAATTGCTGATTTCTCAAGAAATAAATGGTTATCTTTGGTTTTCTATCAATTTACCTTTAAAATATCATTGACATGTACGTAAATTAAGAGAGGTTGGCTCTACACTAAGATTTAATTCAAAACCAAATCTGAACCTGAACCCTTGATAAGGTATAACTCAGGGACTGTGTTTATCAGCAATCTGTTTAGTAAATCTCATTATTAGGTAATCACTGATTACGAGAAAAATGACTAAACTAATATTTTTCTCTACAAATATCAAAGAACTGCTCGTTAAGAAAAAGCCTACAGCACCCATTCACCCAATGTGCAGTGGTATTTTATTGTACTACCTCCTATGTTAATTGAATTACTCAGTTTTTGTTTTTGTTCAGTTTAGCCGTATTTATACCTCTGGTATATTCCCACTACTTCAACGTGAAGTACAATTCTGCGACCAATTCAATTGTCCACCCATCTTGCTTTCACTTTCTCCCCTATGATGTACAAGGAGTAGGTCATGCCTCTGCCTAGAAGTATGGATCCTATTAAATCAGTTGCCAATAAGAATATGTATTCTAGACTACTAATACCTTTTAGTCATTTTATTTGAGAGTGTCTCGTAGGTTAAAAAAACTATTTACAATAGACAGAATCAGAAGAAAGTAATCAAAACTTTATCTACTAATTGGCGTTCTAGCATATGCCATGTGTAGACATCATTGCATCAAATCTGTCAACGCCACCCACCCATCTATTTATTGTAGTTGGATATACTTTTATGACAGTTTACTTTTAAAACTATTTCTATATTACTTACTATATTAATCACCAGTAATGTGATTTTAATTATATAACAGAATTGAGCTGAGACTTCTCTCCAATAAACTGCAACCACAAATAATTCAGCTGCAATAAAGTGTAGTCGTTTTCGATTAGGCTCATCGTATACTTGATATCTTGATACTAATGCACTAATGTACATAATACATTTATATCAGTAGTATTAGCATATTATTTCCTATACTAATCTATAGAAAAATCTTGATCTGTTAAAATTGTGTAACAAAATCCTCTGTATGTTATGCTGAATAAAATGATAAAGAGATCACTCTGGTGATGTAAAGTTATAGAATTGATAAACAAAATCATAGATGTAGATTTTTCTATTTATTAGGAATGCGCAAAGTTAAGACATTACTAGATCAGAAAATGACGAAAACGTTTCATTGTTTAATTTGTAGTTTAAAATGTACTACTTTATATGGGACTACATAAATTACAATATTACATCTAGTTAGTAAAATCGACAAATAAACACGTAACATGCTTCAGTACATTTTTTTTTGTTTTTTACACTTGTATCAAAAAGGGCATGAGCAGTGGTATTATTTACCCCTCCGCACAGCTGATGGACTTGTCACAAAATAATTCACCTACTTCCTTAGAACGCTGTTAGATGGTGACACTAGACTGAAAGTGACGACTGCACTACCAACATTTAAAAATTAAACTCATAGCCTGTATATTTTTTCTGTAGTGTTGTAAAATAGTATATCACAACCCTTTAAATGACAGGATTATTATTTTCTTAGAGAGATTCTAAATCTGAATTGTATGGAAATAATTCACTGCTAAAAACTATTAGCACACGTCTCTAACATTGTTATATTCAGTATCAGTCAAACTTAATGAGGGATGTTTGTTTCATATATGACTCAAATGTTTAATCTGCTTTCAGCCATAGTACAATAAGTTCTTAGTCGGATAGTTGGAAAGTGTTTTCCAGAAAATATGTCTTGAACACTTGCTCAATTTAATTTAAAGAACTAAAAATTTTGTATAAATTCATAGTCCTCGTCTATGTTTTTGGTTTTAGAGCATTACTGTGTTTTTACATTCTCGTGTTTATAATAACCGTTAAATGCCGAATTTGGATCATATTAAGTTTGACCAATAACAACTCCGATTTCAAACACAAATTTCAAGAATTATTCAAAAATATTTAAAAAGTATGTTTTTGCTTTAAGTGTAAATGTATTTTTTCTTTTTAACCATCATTATTAAATATGGGAGAAGAGGTTGTCCAAATATTATAAGAATAGCTGTATTAATTATTATGCGTTTTAAAATCACATTTATATCAACAAATTACTGGAAATACAGAAATACATATTTTATATTAAAAAAAGAAAACAAATGTAGCATTGATATATCAAATGGTAGTACAATAATTCCAAATTGTTAACATTAAATAATTTAATGCTAAATCATATAAAAATACCTTATATGTGTGTGTAGTCAACATGAGATAAGTGACTCGGCCTCCTCACTGCTGATAATTATGAAAAACTCTTTGACTGTTTTCTTAAAACTCTCTAGAGAACGAGAATTGAAAAGCTTGAAATATCTAAAACTATTAGAATAGGTAATTTAGATATAGAATATGTAGTAAATGAAAACTGTTTGTTGTCGCAAATCATTTGTTGGTAAATAGTGTTAATTCCAACTATATTTGCATATCTCGTGTTGTAAAAATGTGGGATTATAGAAAAGGTCGAGTCAATAATTCTTTTTAATATGAATAAATAAGACTTTAATAAAATTGTTTTAATCGGCAGAATTCCATTTTCTTGAAACAGTAAATCAAAGGGATACTGTTCTACACTTCGCAAAACCAGCTTTAAGAATGGATTTCTATAGCTAAACTTTTAGTATGTGAAAAAGCACCCTCGAGCTAGAATGCCATAAGAAAAAGAAGATTGTACATAAGCATAATAAGTTATTTTAGTTTCTTCAAAACTCGAAATGCCATTTAACTGCCTATAAGCAAATATATACTTTGTTGTCTTATTTTTAAAAAAGTTATGTGATCCATCCATTTAATTCGAGAATCAAACACAACACCCAAATATTTGTATGACCAAACTTTCTCGATTTTATTACAGGCACTGACATTATTATAGTGATTATTGCAATTATGTATAATTAAATCGTGTAATCTGAATTTGATATAAGAGAAATGGGCATACATTTATTTTTTGAAACGTCATAAAACATACTGGTACATCCATTTTTTTTTAACTGTCATGAGATCACTTAAAGATTATTTTGAACATCCTGCCAAGATTTACCTTTTATAATGATTAGAGAGTCATCAGCAAAGGAAATTATAGACACAATCTGTGGTCTGTTTGCAAAGTAATTCCTAAACCGTAAACCTCTGAAGGTCTTAGAGTTTTGATTATGAGTCACGTTTTATTTTTTTTCTGTTGTACTCTTTGTTAGCCATGTCGTGTTAGTCTATGGAGAACATATTGGATGTGCATCTAATATGGAACTCTTGGATGCCACTTGTCACTTGGAACGTTGTGCGCTATTAAACGGCAAACGATGGAAACAGTGATCATACGTTTTAGCTCATTTATCCTAAAAAAGAATTCTCTCATGCCTTTGAGTATACATTTATAATGGAAGTTAAATCACCTACTTTAACTGTTCCACAGAATATGTTCACTTGACTGTGATGAGACAGAATCTGACACCTTTGGATTGGGAGCGATTTCCTCCTGGATGCCTGTATTCAGGAATTGTTTTATTCTTCTTCTCTTTTCGCTTCGCTCCGCAATCAAATCAAATTTGGAAAACCGTTGTTGGTAGGGTTAGAATACATTGTTTGTCAGTGATTTAGTACATATAATATCCATATTTATATATTATAGTAGTTGAAGGATAAGACACATCTTTATAAGGTTATGCACGTAAGTATTGATCATAGTATAAACGAATTTATATGCATCACTATTCATTATGGTACACATAAACTTAGCTGTGCTAGGTCTAGATTAAGTGAACATTTTTAAAGTTAGGCCTATACCGACCACATATATGCTTTTTAAAGTACTTGTTGCAATATATTGTTATGTGTCAGGCTGTAGTAGCGATTTACCAGACAGTAACTTATCCACATCTGTCTTATTGTAGGACCTAGAGTAAAGTTTAACCCTCGGACTGCCCTTAGTATTTTCCTTAAACGACAAGCTGTTTTCCCAGTTGGCAAGCTTTCTTTCTACAATTTGTAAAAATAGTTTTTTACTGCAAAATGTATTTGGTATCATTTTGTCCACAATTGTTCAAGTTAGTGGAGATTTTTCTTGTTATTTGCATGTACAAAAGGTATACGAATATATGTTGAATGGCAGTTGGAAGGTTAATGAATAAACATCCATGTCACATTGTCTCATATATTTTTATTTTTAAGGGAACTAAGAAAGTGACTGGACAAAAACAAGTGTGGAAGGTCTACAACATTTAAAAAAACTGAAAAGGAACTAGAAATTAAACAGGTTGACAGTGATAATAATGTCATCTGCCATCAGATTGAGCTGTGACATGTAGGTGCCGCACTCATATGTGGGTAAACAACAGAAGATGTGATGGCTGCAGTATAATAAGCGGCCACCAATACAATTGAATCATCAATATTCATGACCATCTAAAAATACTGATAACAAAATGTCGGACTAAATTACGAAAAGGTATTTCAAATAACAATAAAGTTTTGCTGGTTTTAAAATCTTAAAAATAAATATATTAATGTAAAATAAAAAAAACTATATTTATAAAATGTTTACAAACAAAACAATAACACTTACCAACCTTTACTATTTTCAAGGATAAGCGTGTCTGACTCCTTGTGAAACAAAGAACACTTTTATAATGTTATTGTTAAGCTGCCATTAGTCAATAACCATACACATGATTTCACTAAATGAGTGAATTTTTTTGAATGAATGATACGATTTATTTTTTTTTTAAGCCTAAAACGTAACTCAGTTTCGACATTATTGCTCCAAATTAATTAATTCAAAGTAAAATCGTGTTTAGAATTTGACTACTGTAATGCCGGCAATTAGAATGATGTACTGCAAATGTTCTTTGCTTCACAAGGAGTCGGGCACGTTTATCCTTGAAAGTAGTAAAAGGTAAGTAAATGTTATTGTTTTGTTTTTATATTTTATCAATATAGCTAGCGTAGTAGTTTTTTAAAATTTATTGTTAATATATTAATATTTAAGATTTAAAACCAGCAGAAATAAATTTTTATTTGAAATACCTATTACGTAAATAGGTCGTACATTTTTGTTTTCAGTATTTTTAGATTGTCATGAATATCGATGATTCGGTAATTAATAATTATTCAATTATTTTGGTGCCACTTATTATATAGCAGCCCATGTGCAAAACATCAACAAAATAATTAGTCTAATTAAGGTAACATTAAGCCCAAGCGTCCAATCCATGCCACCGGTACAGTGCCGCAATTGAAGTCAAGTTTCATTCTAACAGCACAAAGAAATCTTTGTATGGGGTTCGTATAACACTGGCAAACTCCAACACAAATCTCACCTCAATATAGGCGAATTTTCTAACATTGACACTCAACCCAGTCCTAGCAATTCTTGTAAGAAACTTTGTAAGTGCATGAGCCCCTCTATTAACAAGGTAAAAGTACAACACACTTAGGATGTGTCGTAACAGGCTTCACTGAGGTTGCATACAAAATTTCAAATTTTGCACTCAGACAGAAAAACAATCATACAAAAATTATACATCATACAACTCATTCTTGTAGAAATGTAAGTATCATGCAAAATTTGAAGTCTACATGAAAAAAAAAATATGTCTTTCTCCACATAGCCTATCTTGCCACATGATATATTCAGATTTTTGTTCATTAAATTGGGTGTCATATCAGTGTATAATAAAAGTCTACACTATAAAATTATGTTGTATGTGTTATCTATAGTTAGGGTGTAATCTCTTGGGTGTATTGAGTTTGTTTACAAACTTATTTATTTGTTCTCCTCTTTTCTCGTTGCCATCATGGTTACCCATAAGACCAATGTAAACATATTCGCTAATGCACAGCCAAATCTCATGGAGTGACATGTACCATAATGGAACTCGGTGTTCCTCATGTACAAATGAAGCTTCATGCACCATTTCAAGTCAATAGGAGAGTTAGCTTTTAAGATATAATGAGAATAGACAGAAATGAAATTTTTACAGCTCCATAAATAATAGGCTTTGCTAAAGCTCAGTCTCCAACGCTATTGTTTATGAACGCCTAAACTTTTATTACAGAACTGGAAGTATACTGCTTAATTTATACATGGTAATGCACTATTTATACATAGTTTCGCAACAAAAAAATACAGTATACAGTTTAACACTTTATACCACAATAACCCTAATAACGTAATAATAATACTAACATTAGGAAAATATGAAGAAGAAATAAAAAACTTGGTATGAAAAACGAGCTAACACAGATATATGCAGAGCAGATTGTGTATACATAACTAAAAATATACACCATCAAATGACAACAGATGCAATAAAATGTGCTCTTATCTAGAATATATGCCTAGCCAAGTATAGGAATTGTTATAATCGGTTTTAGGTAACGTAGATTTGAAGTAAATTTTATTAGTTGAATGGTATTTTAGACTTTAAATAGTCTAAAATTTGTGTGTGTTAGGTCTTTATAGACTAAATTAAATATTAAAAATTTTCTAAATGTAGACAAATTCTGTAGCCCTATGCATGAGTGAAAAAGTGTAAGAACAATGTATGCATAGAAACATTTTAATAGTATATATAACTTAGTAGACCTAACTTAAAAAAATAAAACTGTGTAACTTATTTAGTTTATCAAATAATTTTTAGTGCCATTAAATTAAAACGGACAGCTATGTCGGAAGTTTAAAATGGTTACAACTCTATTTTCATCACCTTATTTTTCTATCTAAGTATGGTTCAGGAATTGCTGATATTATTTGGCTCTGAAGTAATTTGTAAAAGATTAATGTGACGTGTTTTGCCTAATTATGGCGTTACCATCATCAATTTTATAATTTCAACTCAGTA
The DNA here is from genome assembly GCF_021130785.1 of Homalodisca vitripennis. Lineage (NCBI taxonomy): Eukaryota > Metazoa > Arthropoda > Insecta > Hemiptera > Cicadellidae > Homalodisca > Homalodisca vitripennis. The sequence continues at coordinate 183,173,741 of NC_060211.1, forward strand.
ACTTAGTTATCCTGTCACAACTTTTATCATGACTTGTTGAATAGCTTGGGCCACTGATTGATTGTTTGTGATTACTGATAACAGTGATATGTACTTGAATTGTTTGTGTTTCAAAATTTGATTATTTGGTTCAACATTAATTGTTCACATGATAGTTCATGGTGGGACAAAATAACTCAAGGTTTTAATTGTTTTATCAATCTTTTAATGTAAAGTGAATTGGGGAAATATGCTGATTATGACAATGCCCTGCTGTTTTAGCCTGAATTAAATCACATTTATTGTAGAAATGATCTGTAATTTCTCTGATACCTTTTGCGTAAGTCTGACAGTTGATTTTTAAAATACGGTCAGTGTATTTTAAAAATGATAATCAAGATAGTGATGTAATGTATATCATGACATAATTATATAAGGTTTATTGTTTCCACTTTGTATTAGAGGTTCATTTGTGTGTTTGATGATCAATTCTAATTCTTTTGCCCTATTGACAAATGGAAATTCACTGTTGATGGTTTATGTTCCAGAAAGCTGAGTCAAGAGCGTGGATTTAGCCTAATGAAGTGAACTGTTGAAACCATGGATATTTACGATTTATTTTCAAAGTTTGAACTTGATCTTTTACCACGAGACTGGGTTCAAAATCTGTGGAAAGATGATTTTTCTGAAGCTGTGGAATTTCCTACAGAGTACGAAATGTTTTTGGAAAACACAGACATCAGTGAACTCATGACTACTGCCAGTAGTTATATTAGAGAGTGGCTGGAATCAGCAGACAGCAGTTCTAACGCCAGCAGAATGTCTGTGTCTGACAACAGATCTAGTATGAACTCAAGCGTGGTGGACTCCAATTCCTGGCAGAATCTCATATCGAACAATGTGCAACACAAAGCTCTAGTCGCGATGTTGAGCATTTTCGTCCTAAGGGGAAAGACGGAGAAGCAGTTTGAAGTCAAGCGACTCGGGCTGATAGCAACAGATTTCTACCTTATGTTGCTAGCAATTCCTGGTAGTCAAGTGTTCCACATATTCAATCCAATTTTGTACTCGCATGCTGTAGAAAATTTGAAAATCTGTAGCGTACTGACTGGATCATCAGGGAGTTCAAAACCAGCACCTAAGAAGCGTAGAGGAAAGCACCAGGACGATGATGATTGTGAAGATGATGAAGAAGTACACAATGATTCTGATGACGAGGGTGAGCTGGTACCCTCGGACAGAGCTAAGGTTGTTAAACTGTTAAACAATGTTTTAACTGACTTATCGTTTACACTAAAAAGGTTTCAGCTGAAAGGTCAGGATGACTCTTTACTCATCACTATTCAGATTTTGATTCTCATCACTAGGCTAGAACGCAACTCGTCATCAATATTCTCTAAATCACCACCTCATAATAGTCCCTCGTACCTTGCTTACAAAGCGTATAAGATTCTGATGGACTTGGGTTGTCCAGAGCACGGAGATGTGGAAGACACTGTAAGGTTTATCATGAGGGAGATGATGTCTGGTTTCCTCATCTTTGATCAGAAAGGGCTAAAGTTAACACCTAAAGAAGCTCTTGTCATCAAAGATCACTCGATAAATTTTGTGCGCAACTTGCTGATTTACCTCAAAGATTCTGCGTTCAACGGAGTGTACACACTAATACAACACATCATAGTGAGGATACCTGACAAGGCAGATTTGAGAACCAAAGGAGTGCAAGTGGTTATAGAGCTCCTAGATGTCTTCCCGCATTCTTTGTACTCCAAAACAGTAGTTTGGGTGATGAGCGTGTGCCACAGTGAACAAGCAAAGTACAGGATAACTGGGTTAGAAATTGTCACTAAACTTTTATATGGGAATGAAAGAACCCCTAGTTCACCTTTAAGGCCTTTCACCCCGTCTAAACGAAGTTCGAACAAAAGAAACGGATCTGCAGATGATGAAGGTGAAGAAGAAGAGGAAGAAAATAATATTTTAAACACAACAACCTGATTTTTCTACCACGAAATACTTGTTAGGAACAATTTTTTCAAGATTCAGAGATACTTCATCGACCGTTAAAGCTAAAGCTTTAGCAATTGTGGCTAATCTCATTTCGTCCAATAATAGAAATATGAAGCATGAAATGGAATCAATTTTTGTCACTCCTTACTTACACACTGACAACATTGAAAATAGTAACGTGTATGAGAAGAATTTCTTTGATTTTGTACACTTTTTGAAGAATTTGAAGAAAGAAACGAATCCAAATGTGGACCCTTTACCAGGGGCTAAGGCAATCATTGATCTCCTTGAAATATTTGTTGAAGATGAGAAAGTATTTGTTCGAAAATCTGCTCTTCAAGTTTTGGCAAATATATTCCTTATGAATGAAAAATGGATGAGCAAAAAACTTTTACAGGTAAGAATTTTAATTCACATACAAGTCATTTTTATCACAAAACACTTTATTATATTGATTATCTACCAAATATTACTGATTATACTGTAGAGGAGTTTCAAATTACATAAATAGGACTTAATATTGAAAAAATTGTACAACTTGTCGAGACTAGTATCCAAGACATAACTATTCTATAAAAGGATTATTGGAAAATATATTGTCCATCCATATTCTCTTGCTGTACATCATAAATAAATTACTGGTCATTGGATGAAGTATTCTTTTAACATTGTGTTTCTTGTTACATGTAAGATGATAATTTTTAATTTATATGCATAACCTTACAGACTTTGGTTCATTACCTTTAAGTTTTTGTAATCCTTCTGTTCTATCACAAAATAGAACGAAAAACATACTACTGCACCCACAAAGTAGGCCATCGTTGATTTTCCAGTTGCTTCCTTTGGTTGTTGATGTTAAAAAGCAATTATTGAATTTCTTACATTATTTAGTGTTTGTCCCTAACAGTGAAGAGACAAAAACCATGAGGACACCCAGTGTATGTCCCCCACCCCCCCCCCCCCCCACCCCCCCCCCCCCCCACCCCCCCCCCCCCCCACCCCCCCCCCCCCCCACCCCCCCCCCCCCCCACCCCCCCCCCCCCAAGGCTCAATCTTCACAGTGGAACACTCATGAAGAGCAACAGCCGAAAAAAAGCAAGACAAAGTCGAAGCAATGTCAAGACAATGCCGACAGTTTATTTTGACCAGGACGGCGTTGTTCACCACGAATATGATCCAAGAGGCCAGACAGTGAATAAGGAGTATTATCTTGAGGTCCTAAGGCAGCTACGAGATGCAGTGCGAAGGAAACGACCTGAACTGTGGACAAGCCGTGACTGGATCCTGCACCACGACAACGCACCAGCTCATTCCTCAAATTTTATTCAGCGTTTTTTTGGTCAAACACAACATCAACCAACTACGACAGCCTCCCTACAGTCCTGACATAGCTCCTTGTGACTTCTGGCTATTTCCGAAATTAAAAATTCCTTTGAAAGGAAAAAGATTTGACGTTGTTGATCAAATAAAACAAAATGCGACGAAGGACCTGTTAGCCATTCCGCAAAATGAATTTAAGGAGTGTTTCCAGAAATGGGAGGAGCGTTGGAATAAGGTAGTGGCTTGTGGAGGGGAGTACTTTGAAGGGGATCAGATTGCCGTTGCCGCCGAGTAACGTCAGTTCATGCCAGACGTCTAGGTCGGATACTTTTTGGACACACTTCGTATAATCTCTTATGGTATACAGCCCTGGAATTGTACCAGTACAAAAAAACATTCTGTTACTCCAGAAAAAAGCAATCAGAATAATTACTTACTCTAACTATAGAGCTCACTGCAGACCATTGTTTATAAGTGAACCAAAACAGTTTTTAAATTTGTACATATTTTATTGTTTAGTTAGAGTTAAGCTGAGGATTGATTCTTCCTTGTTTAGGAATGACATTCACAACTACAACACCAGATACAGAGATTTACTTGATTTACCTCATGTTAGGCTTAGCAAGACACAAAACTTTCATTCTTACGTAGGCTGAAGTATGTTCAACAAACTTCCTAGAAATGCTTGTGATATTGATTTTAAATGTTTTAAAACAAAATTGTACAGTTGGCTACTGAGAAATGAAATGAAATGAAAAATGTCTTTATTAGAGGCGAAGTTAGGACTATGATAGTCCTCTCTACCACTGACTGAGGAGTCTTTTTTACAGTGTAAATGAGTTTTTAGATCTTTCAAACATTGACATTAGCTTTAATTGATGACCTTGCCTTATATGTGACATTTAGGCCTATGTTTATCTTTTGTGTATTTTTTATATATAATGGACTTTTTTACTTTTTATCATCATTGTGCATTACCTTAAATGGAACTTTAAGTGGTAATTAGTTTTGTCCTTCAAATATTGACTAACTTTCATTGTTGTACTTGGCTTTATCCATGTTACCATTTGGTAATTGTTAGTTTTAATTTTCTGTGAAGAATGGATTTTATTACTTGAATTCTATTTTAACTTTAAGTAAAGATGTACCAGTAAAGACAACTAGTTACTATTATTTGTTTTGTAATGCCTTGTGGCAATTTGACTTCAACTGTATGAGTTACCAACTTGTTTTTGTTGCAATAAAGACTTTGACTTAGTGAGCTGATAAGTCAATAACTCTTTGATTTTGTTGTAGTTTCTCAAGAGAACAAAGACCCCTAACCTGGAAGAATGGTGTTCCGAGTGGTGAGCCTTAAGCCTGGCGAGCTCTGCCTCCTTCTCCTCCAGCAGAGTCTCCAGCCGCCTCACTTTGTGTCTCAGCTCTCTGTTCTCCAGCTCCAGCTGGTTGTTGTCTCGGCCACTGCACAGAGTCTCGTGCGATGACTTCTCCGGCCTCTCGTAGCTCTTGCTGCGCGATGAATGCAGCTTCCGTTCCAGACTGCGCTTTTCGTTCTCCAGATGGCGCATCTTTTTAGACAAACATGTCTTTAAAAACAATTTTTAGCTATACTAAACTAACCATCTAACTTGCACAACACATATGTAGTTTGAAAACAATGCAATATCCAACATACTAAATAACTAAAGAAGCTAGGGAAATAATGATCTGATGAGTTTAAGTTGAGGGCGAAGTAGGAGTCATTGCTGCGTAATCGTAGCGGTTTGTGAGAGTACTGACTTACCAAATTAGACACAATACCCGGTGTTTACCTAATTATTATAAATGTGTTAATACACTCACATTCAATCTAGATATTTGTAAAACAACGTTTATGTCAATGCAGGGCTTAGTGAAGAAATTAATAACCTATTGGACAATCTTTCGAGGATTTGGTGTTCTGCAAAAACCAATCTGGTAGCTTATATCTTTATACTTCAAAGAATTGGGACCATTAATAGAAAAAGTAATGAAAGTAGAAATAGGACACATTGTCAATATACATTTTTTTATAAGTCTTACTACTATGTTAAGAGCGCTATAACCTACTTTACAAAATTTCTTCAATTTTCTGACATGTAAATAGTACACAACAGTAAAAACACGATACAAAATATAACTTTGCTGTCAATTAGATCCAGCCACAGGCTAATTAATTCGAAACAAATTAATTGAATTCAAACCTTATCATGCATGGCCTCCACTTTGATCCTCAATTCACTGCGTTCCTTCTGTAATCTCTGAAGCTCATCATCAGGCCCAGCTTCCGACGGCCAATTGGCCAGTCGAAGTTGAGACTCCAACCCTGATCTCTGCACCTCACAGTTGCTCAGCTCCTGTAAACACAGTCATTCGTACACCGAACTGATCTTTACATCTGTCTGCGTTAACTGCTAAGCACAGAAATAATTATTAATCTGTTACAATTTAGAAGATGTTGTCTACTATAGAACATTTACAAGAATCAGAATCAGATTTTATTCACCATTAAATAATATCTCTATTACAATAGGTTTCGTCATTGGTACATAAAAGTACTAAAATTAGTTTAAAATATCTAAACAATCAGAATTTAAAAATTCATCAGTAGTGTAAAAGGCTTTCATAATATGCCACTTAGAAATAGTAATTTTGAACTTATTAATAAGCTGATTCCTAACTATCATTGGTAACTTGCTTGTTAAACATCTTAAACTCTTGGTAGCTAAAGCTCTTATGGCTTTTATCAAGTTTTAATCTAGGCAAGGCCAAGTTAGACTTATACCTAGTGTCATATTCATGTATTGAACTCTGACTGTCAAATTTATTTATATTTTCTCTAGTATAAATTAAATTGCTATAAATATATAGAGAAGCAAGGGTCATACATAATATTCAAGTTTGTGAAACTGACTCGACAGGAATCACTATAACCGAGTCCAGCTATAATTCTTACTGCCTTTTTCTGTCATAGAAAGACTTTTTTTGCAGAACTTGAACTACCCCATAGTCTTATTCTATAATTAAAATGAGTATTAAAAAGGCCAAAATATGTCATTAACAGTACATCTAGGCTTACAGTAGTTCTTAACTTACACAACAGGTAGTTTATTCTTGCTAATTTCTTACAAATATTATTTACATGTACATCCCACTTTAATGTGGTGTCAATATGTATACCTAAAAGTTTGACATGTTTAGCAAAGTCACTATCAACAGACAGGTTATTATTTTTTTTTTTATTATGTTTTCTGTTTTGCTTTCATTAGTAACTAAACTATTAGCTGCAAACCAAGTTTTTGACAATTCAATTGCATTATAAAATTTACCTTTAACGTTATCTGGATTGTTACCTGAACAGAGAAACATTCAACCTGAACCAGGCAGACTGAACTTGTATGAAGCTGAAACTTACCAGAAAGAGAATTTTGACCAGAAAGTGGAACTTGGACTGAGTGAGATAGTATTGATTCTTGTAGTCAAGCCTTTATATCTTTTCAGCCTCACAGATCACAACCATGGGAAAATCTTTTAGACCAAGGATAAACTGATATTCACACCTCATAATTTCCTACCTGGCTAGTACGGGCGTGCTGGTCCGTCAGCTGCTGGTGTGCGCGGCGCAGCTCCTGTAGCGCCTGCTGCGTGGCGTCCAGTCGTTCTGCCATCACTCTACGCTCATTTTCACTGTTGGTCAGTGACTTCTGCAGCTGTACAACAAAAGCAAATTAAGCTTGTACAGCAAAGAACTATGCAATATTCATGAACTGGTTCGGAAATTATTACAATAGTGTTGTACAAATAAACAACAGAATCTGTAAACAATTTTACGGAAATATCAATAATAAGTTTATTTATATTTCCTACAGAGCCATCTCAATTTTCTTACAATACAAAATGATGTCAAGTGATTAATTTATCTACACATGTATGTACCCTCTTTGAATGTATAAAAATAACTTTCATTACAAAGTGTTATTTCCAAAACTAAGTGTAAAAGGAGGATTATAACTTAAGCCTACACAATTTGTTAAGGAACAAACACTCAATTTAAAGGACATTAACCATAATTTACCACTAATATAATTTTAGAGTTCACATTTAGCCAATTTTTCTTTCTTAAGCTCAACTATTTTTGAAATTGAGAATTGTGATTGTAAAATAGTAGAGTAGGTATTATTGTTGAAAAGGAAGTGTGTGTTTTCATGAGCTCCATTTTATTACTCCATCGTTTAGTCGTAAAGAAAGAATATATATATATATATTTTTTTTAAAGTGCTTCAATTTTAATAAACATGTCATTAATGAGAAATTTGTTTATTCTTATTGATACCTTCTGTTAAAATAATTTTCACAAAAATCAAAAATTTTTTCTGCCTAAAGACCCAAGAAGTAAAGTCCATTACTGATCATTGGTCACAGTAGTTTAGGAGATAGGAGAATAGATCAAATATGCACATGTTGAGTATAGATCTTTATCAACTTCCCCTCAGTGCAGCGTTTGAAATCTGACACTGTCACACTAGATGACACTCTCTAGATTGCAGGAGTCAAGTCTGAGACAGTGTGACTTTTAAACACTGAACTAAGCAGAAGGTGAAATGAATCTAAAGTCAACTATGGAATTAAATCAAGCTATAAATTAACATATATTATATTCCTAATTAAAGAAAGCGTCCCATAATAACAAAACCTCTCTAATTCCTCCAAACCACTAATACCCACTGAAAATCTTCAAAAATTAAATTTCATAATAGAACATAACACGATTACTATATGTATGATATCACCATCACAACTTTATACATTTAAATCACTTTTTTAATAAGTTAATGCATAAGAATATTCAGACGAAACCAGAACGACACTATAAATTAATCAACTTAAACAAACAATAAATTACAATTATAACAGGAGTTCTTTTTTTTTTCTGTAAAATGTTTTGTAATATTAATTTTTATCCATTGATGGAGTTACGATTCTCAACGCAATTGTATATTGCCTAAATGGAACCAACCTGTTTAAGTTTTTCTGTGCTTGTCTGGGAGGTTTGACTGGTATCCAGAAGAGTGCGTTGGAGACTCTGTATCTCAACTCGCAACTCTGTCTCTGTAGTGGACGCTCTCTCCAGGGACAAGTTGAGTTGCTCAATGGTTGACTTGAGCGAGGCACATCGTTCCTCAAGTGCTGTCAGACTGCGAGACTGGACCTCACTCTTCTCACTCAGTTTCTGTACATATAGAATAACTATGCTTTACACTAGCCAGGGAAGACCATGACTTGAGTGAGGCACATCGTTCCTCAAGTGCTGTCAGACTGCGAGACTGGACCTCACTCTTCTCACTCAGTTTCTGTACATATAGAAAAACTATGCTTTACACTAGCCAGGGAAGACCATGACTTGAGTGAGGCACATCGTTCCTCAAGTGCTGTCAGACTGCGAGACTGGACCTCACTCTTCTCACTCAGTTTCTGTACATATAGAATAACTATGCTTTACACTAGCCAGGGAAGACCATGACTTGAGCGAGGCACATCGTTCCTCAAGTGCTGTCAGACTGCGAGACTGGACCTCACTCTTCTCACTCAGTTTCTGTACATATAGAAAAACTATGCTTTACACTAGCCAGGGAAGACCATGACTTGAGTGAGGCACATCGTTCCTCAAGTGCTGTCAGACTGCGAGACTGGACCTCACTCTTCTCACTCAGTTTCTGTACATATAAAAATAACTATGCTTTACACTAGCCAGGGAAGACCATGACTTGAGCGAGGCACATCGTTCCTCAAGTGCTGTCAGACTGCGAGACTGGACCTCACTCTTCTCACTCAGTTTCTGTACATATAAAATAACTATGCTTTACACTAGCCAGGGAAGACCATGACTTGAGTGAGGCACATCGTTCCTCAAGTGCTGTCAGACTGCGAGACTGGACCTCACTCTTCTCACTCAGTTTCTGTACATATAGAATAACTATGCTTTACACTAGCCAGGGAAGACCATGACTTGAGTGAGGCACATCGTTCCTCAAGTGCTGTCAGACTGCGGGACTGGACCTCACTCTTCTCACTCAGTTTCTGTACATATAGAATAACTATGCTTTACACTAGCCAGGGAAGACCATGACTTGAGTGAGGCACATCGTTCCTCAAGTGCTGTCAGACTGCGAGACTGGACCTCACTCTTCTCACTCAGTTTCTGTACATATAGAATAACTATGCTTTACACTAGCCAGGGAAGACCATGACTTGAGCGAGGCACATCGTTCCTCAAGTGCTGTCAGACTGCGAGACTGGACCTCACTCTTCTCACTCAGTTTCTGTACATATAGAATAACTATGCTTTACACTAGCCAGGGAAGACCATGACTTGAGTGAGGCACATCGTTCCTCAAGTGCTGTCAGACTGCGGGACTGGACCTCACTCTTCTCACTCAGTTTCTGTACATATAGAATAACTATGCTTTACACTAGCCAGGGAAGACCATGACTTGAGTGAGGCACATCGTTCCTCAAGTGCTGTCAGACTGCGAGACTGGACCTCACTCTTCTCACTCAGTTTCTGTACATATAGAATAACTATGCTTTACACTAGCCAGGGAAGACCATGACTTGAGCGAGGCACATCGTTCCTCAAGTGCTGTCAGACTGCGAGACTGGACCTCACTCTTCTCACTCAGTTTCTGTACATATAGAATAACTATGCTTTACACTAGCCAGGGAAGACCATGACTTGAGCGAGGCACATCGTTCCTCAAGTGCTGTCAGACTGCGAGACTGGACCTCACTCTTCTCACTCAGTTTCTGTACATATAGAAAAACTATGCTTTACACTAGCCAGGGAAGACCATGACTTGAGCGAGGCACATCGTTCCTCAAGTGCTGTCAGACTGCGAGACTGGACCTCACTCTTCTCACTCAGTTTCTGTACATATAGAATAACTATGCTTTACACTAGCCAGGGAAGACCATGACTTGAGCGAGGCACATCGTTCCTCAAGTGCTGTCAGACTGCGAGACTGGACCTCACTCTTCTCACTCAGTTTCTGTACATATAGAAAAACTATGCTTTACACTAGCCAGGGAAGACCATGACTTGAGCGAGGCACATCGTTCCTCAAGTGCTGTCAGACTGCGAGACTGGACCTCACTCTTCTCACTCAGTTTCTGTACATATAGAATAACTATGCTTTACACTAGCCAGGGAAGACCATGACTTGAGCGAGGCACATCGTTCCTCAAGTGCTGTCAGACTGCGGGACTGGACCTCACTCTTCTCACTCAGTTTCTGATAGAGTGACCATGACCAGTGAGGCACATCGTTCCTCAGTGCTGTCAGACTGTACTGGTAAGGTTCATTGAATGAGATAATCTTGAAGTTGTGAAGAAGTAAAAATATAGAATGTTTATGCTTATCCATTTTTTACCAATATAATAAAAATATATATTTTCAAAATTTACTTAAAATGTTATGAATGTTCACAATAATTTTTAGAAAATTTCACAAATATTAAAATTAGAAGATTATACTAATTTTTAAACAGAATTATTTTACTGGGTGTTTATAAATAGGTATCTAAGTTTTAACACTTTTTTTTTTACATATAACTTAAAATTATAATTCATACATCAAATCAAAGAACAATTCAGTTTTGTTTGTTGTCACTTGTGCGCATGCAGACGCAATGTTTTCTCTGCCATTTGTTAGAAAGTGCTAGTAGCAAAAATGGTGTTCATGAACAGGGCTTTTTTGTGTTCTGCAGTTTGCAAAGACTGAATCTGTAGTAACTGTGCAACGTGCATTCATATATAGTTTGGTTGCGCTTTTTCAAGTGATAATAACATCCGTAGATGGTATCATCAGTTTGAAGATACTGGCTGCCTTTCAAAGGGAAGAGTATGGGACGACCAATGGTTAGTAAATAGAGAGATGAGCGAGTGAGAGAGACTTTCGCGCGTAGAAATCAGTGCGCAAGACTAGTCATGAATTAGCAGTTGCAGTGGATGACTGTGAAATGCTTACAAGTATGTTCTTGTGGTTTGCAGTTGTTACAGGCTCTAAAGCCTCCAGAGTATGGTTTACGTGACAATTTTGAAAACGAAATGTTGTTGCACGACAATGAAGATTTTCTGGATCATGTTGTTTTCAGTGATTAATCAACATTTCACCTCAATGGACATATGGAGACTCACAATGTGTATCTGGGGCTCAGAAAACCCTCGCAAGATGTTACAATTGGAGCGAGACTCCCCTAAATTTAATATTTTGTGTGCTATATTTAGGTGAAAAGTTTATGAGCCTTTCCTTTTTGGAGAAGGAACTGTAACTGGTATTTCTTGTCTTGATGCTCTAGAAGTATTTCTATTTCCTCAATTGAAAGACCCGATGAAGAACCAAACATCATTTGGCAGGAAGACGGTGCACCGCCTAACAGGCACAACTCAGTACACGATTGGTTGAATGTCACTGTACCCGATCGCTGGATTGACCGCAAGGGGCTAATGACAGAGCTTGTTTCGCATGGCCTCCACATTAATGTGATTTCTATCTTTGGGGATTCATAAAGGATTGTGTGCATGTGCCTCCGCTACCAGCTGACCTACCCGACTTAAGGAACAGGTTTGAAGCAGCTGTTGCGACAATCACCCCAGACACATTGATCAAAGTTTGGGAAGAACTGGGCTATCGACTTTATGTGTGCCGTGTGACGAATAGAGCTCACATAGAAAACTTGTAAGCTTGCAAGTATAACTAATTGAGTTGCTCTTTAATTTCATGTACTAACTATAGTTTTAAGTTTTATATAATAAATGCTACAAAATGTTAAATCTCAGAATCATTATTTTAATTTAGTATTAGATTTACAATATTTTTACATAAAATTTATTTGATAATGTCACTAGTATTTTGTACCTTTGCTACTGTAAAAATGATACAAGTTGATAAAGTTTTATCACAGAGTATTCATTCTCAAATAATGAATGCAGTATATATTTTTTTAACTTTTTTTCACATTTCACAGATTATATGTATGATTCACAAATACATTTGAAAGAATTATCACTGTAGTTGTAATATGTTTGTAAACAAACAAATGTAAAGTTTATAGCAGAAGTTCATCCACTTTGTACTTTTTATGTAAGTAGAACAGACATCAGATCATTCTGTAATCCCGGAAGGGTTTTGTTGGACAATATTAGCCGAATGAAAACAATGACTGACCTTGACTGTAGCTTCCTTCTCTTGCAGCACCATCTGCAGCCTCTGCAGGTCTCCCTCGAGACTCATCCTCTGCAACTCCAGCTTGGTGGCTCTTGCCTCGCTACGACTGAGCTCCTCCTGCAGTCCTCTCCTCTCCGCCTCCGCCCTCGACACCGCCTGCCTCATCTTCTCCAGCTTCTCCTAGGTGCAGAGTACAGGACAGGTATAAGTGGTCAATCTAAATATCACCTTCGACATCAGCGAGTAAATTTCTAACTTTGATATTAACACGTTCGCTGCTAAAAATCCCTATATAGAGTTCCGTATCTGCTGAAATTTTTTAAATATATTTTTACCTACTTTTGGATGAAATATGATAGAAATATATGAAAATTACTCATTAGTCACAAAAACTATCACTCTCTACCATTTTGGGAATGCGGTAACTGTGGTTACCGTTAAATCCTGAGGACAGTCTTCCTTGCCAGCTGGTAACTCTAGTTACCGCTCGCACTAGGGAAGACTCTTTTATGGCAGTGGGAATATTCCAAATGAATACATCGAAGCTAAGTGAACTGTATTTTATTCGTTTTAGACAAACATAACAATACAATATTTATATGTAAATGTGTAAACCAAAATTAATGTAAAATTTTATAAAAATATGAAAAAGTTTATATACATCTCTGCTAACCCACTCAAATTCAGTTATTATTTACAAATATTTGGTGAGTAATTATAACAAAACATATTTAAATGTTTACTTGAAATGATTGTAGTTTACAAAAAATATTGTAGTACATAAGTTTATAAAAATATAAGAAGAAAGAAGATATTTATATCTTTCTTATAGTTTACTAAAAAGTTTATCAAAAACGTTTTTATCAAAAAAGTTTAAAAATCAATATTGATACAAATGTGTATATAAATCCTAACCAACCCACCCAAAAGTCGTTTATTATTTAAAAATACGCCTAAAACTTGGTTGATGTACACCACTTGGTCCTGGGGGAAGATCCATTGATTGAGCAACATCACTTACTACTAAAAACACTTAAAAATCATCAAAAATAATGAAAAAGTCTAATGTGAAACGAAATACAAAAAATGGGGGGGAAAAGTACCTCCCGAGGAGCGAGAAATATAGCATTGTGATAGCTCGAGTGCTGGCCGCACACTGACCTCATTTCAGAACAAAGGCTCTGTGGTAACCATAGTTTATCGCCCGCTCCTTAGCACATCGTAGCAGTGGTAACCAGAGTTACCGCCCGCTCCTAGCACATCCGTAGCAGTGGTAACCAGAGTTACCGCCCCCGCTCCTAGCACATCGTAGCAGTGGTAACCAGAGTTACCGCCCCCGCTCTTAGCACATCGTAGCAGTGGTAACCAGAGTTACCGCCCCCGCTCCTAGCACATCGTAGCAGTGGTAACCAGAGTTACCGCGCCCCGCCCCGCTCCTAGCACATCGTAGCAGTGGTAACCAGAGTTACCGCCCGCTCCCTAGCACATCGTAGCAGTGGTAACCAGAGTTACCGCCCGCTCCTAGCACCTCGTAGCAGTGGTAACCAGAGTTACCGCCCCGCTCCTAGCACATCGTAGCAGTGGTAACCAGAGTTACCGCCCGCTCCTAGCACATCGTAGCAGTGGTAACCAGAGTTACCCGCCCCCGCTCCTAGCACATCGTAGCAGTGGTAACCAGAGTTACCGCCCGCTCCTAGCACATCGTAGCAGTGGTAACCAGTGTTTACCGCCCGCTCCTAGCACATCGTAGCAGTGGTAACCAGAGTTACCGCCCGCTCCTAGCACATCGTAGCAGTGGTAACCAGAGTTACCGCCCGCTCCTAGCACATCGTTAGCAGTGGTAACCAGAGTTTACCGCCCGCTCCTAGCACATCGTAGCAGTGGGTAACCAGGGTTACCGCCCGCTCCTAGCACATCGTAGCAGTGGTAACCAGGGTTTACCGCCCCGCTCCTAGCACATCGTAGCAGTGGTAACCAGAGTTACCGCCCGCTCCTAGCACATCGTAGCAGTGGTAACCAGAGTTACCGCCCGCTCCTAGCACATCGTAGCAGTGGTAACCAGAGTTACCGCCCGCTCCTAGCACATCGTAGCAGTGGTAACCAGAGTTACCGCCCGCTCCTAGCACATCGTAGCAGTGGTAACCAGAGTTACCGCCCGCTCCTAGCACATCGTAGCAGTGGTAACCAGAGTTTACCGCCCGCTCCTAGCACATCGTAGCAGTGGTAACCAGAGTTACCGCCCGCTCCTAGCACATCGTAGCAGTGGTGGTAACCAGAGTTACCGCCCCGCTCCTAGCACATCGTAGCAGTGGTAACCAGAGTTACCGCCCGCTCCTAGCACATCGTAGCAGTGGTAACCAGAGTTACCGCCCGCTCCTAGCACATCGTAGCAGTGGTAACCAGAGTTACCGCCCGCTCCTAGCACATCGTAGCAGTGGTAACCAGAGTTACCGCCCGCTCCTAGCACAATCGTAGCAGTGGTAACCAGAGTTAACCGCCCGCTCCTAGCACATCGTAGCAGTGGTAACCAGAGTTACCGCCCCGCTCCTAGCACATCGTAGCAGTGGTAACCAGAGTTACCGCCCCGCTCCTAGCACATCGTAGCAGTGGTAACCAGAGTTACCGCCCCGTTCCTAGCACATCGTAGCAGTGGTAACCAGAGTTACCGCCCCGCTCCTAGCCACATCGTAGCAGTGGTAACCAGAGTTACCGCCCCGCTCCTAGCACAATCGTAGCAGTGGTAACCAGAGTTACCGCCCCGCTCCTAGCACATCGTAGCAGTGGTAACCAGAGTTACCGCCCGCTCCTAGCACATCGTAGCAGTGGTAACCAGTGTTACCGCCCGCTCCTAGCACATCGTAGCAGTGGTAACCAGAGTTACCGCCCGCTCCTAGCACATCGTAGCAGTGGTAAACCAGAGTTACCGCCCGCTCCTAGCACATCGTAGCAGTGGTAACCAGAGTTACCGCCCGCTCCTAGCACATCGTAGCAGTGGTAACCAGAGTTACCGCCCGCTCCTAGCACATCGTAGCAGTGGTAACCAGAGTTACCGCCCCGCTCCTTAGCACATCGTAGCAGTGGTAACCAGAGTTACCGCCCGCTCTCCTAGCACATCGTAGCAGTGGTAACCAGAGTTACCGCCCGCAGCGAACGTGTTAACAAACATATTCTGAATCTTATTGAATTCACCCATCAGTAAAATATTTTTTTAATAACATAATATCTTTTTATTTTATTTTTTTAAGTACAGAACAAACAAACAAAAATCAATATTAAAGACAAGAAAATACAGGTGAGTTTTCCTAGTTTTTGTCTTCACGTTGAATCTCTTTAAAGTAGTTTTTTTTTCAAAAGCTATCTGAGCTTGAAACAAAATTATGATACATGTAAACAGTAAATAACCATTTATTAATTCATATTTGTACGCAAGAAATTAATACTTTTCTTACTAAAGTCAATAAAACAAATAAGTGCATATTTTTATATTTTATAGTTTTTACTAATCTCTATTGGATATCATTCCGAAGTCAAACAAAACTTAATGAAGTTTTCTTTTATAAACATTTTTTCAACACACAATATACATAACACAATAAAATAGGTTTTATTTCATAACAAATTTATTTTTTATTTTATTTTGAGCTAATCAAAGTGACTTATACTCCTTTATATTAATTTGTATTTATGATATTGTTTTAACCGTGAAAAAAGCCAAACATCCGCTACTATGAGAGCAGACTGTGAACGTAGTACGCCACTACAATAACTATATAATATAAAATGATAATATGGATTATTATTCATAAGGATTAAATTTTCAGCCTATTTTCCATTAAATGTACAAAAAGTATAACTGAAAGTGACCGACCTCGCACTGAGCCTTCTCCTCTGAGCCTCCACTGAGGCTCAACTCCAGGCTGGTCACTCTCTCCCGCAGCAGCTGACTCTCTTCCGTTTTCTGCTGGAGAGCTTCACTCTGTCAGGTAGAAATACATTTATTTATTTAACACAAGATACCAACCATCTATAAAATAATAAAATAGAACATGACAGGAACAATACTGTTATCAGCGTTACCAACAATATTGATATTCAAATTCAAAAAACTTTATTCATATAATTTGTACAGTTACATTTAAAATTATACAAATAAAAAATGGCATCAGTCATATTTTATTTAAAATATTTTTATATTTCCATAAATTCTTCAAATGAATACAACAATTTATTGGTTAAAAATGTTTTAAGGTGTTTTTTAACAATAAATCATTTTCTATATTGAGTAAGTCTTTTGGAATTATTATTAACTATAAACTTAATTCCTGCCGAGCTTGGTTTCTTATAATGAAATTCCAACTAGTGTTTATGTAGTGCCAACTGGTTTCTAATTCGAGTAAAGTAGTCGTGACTTGACCCTAATCGAGGTAATTTGTATAAAAGATTAATAATTTGTATAATCGAGGTAAACATTTGATCTGACTATCATTACTGTTTCAAGTATATACATTCCATAAACAGTTCAGATTCCCAATTTAGAAAAATAATCTTTCACAGAACCCCGGTCTTTTAAATTTAGTTTTAATCTAATTGCCTTTTTTAGAAGTTTGCAGATTTTTATAACTAGTGACCCCATACAATGTAACACCAAAGGTTTATTTGAGAATGTATGTGGGCATAGTCAATGGTTTTTTTTGAACTTCTACTAAATACTTTTGATTTTTTTTTTTAGTTATTTTATTTTTACTGCAATTAATCCAGGAAAGTCTTTACAATAACATAAAAGAGTGCATATATTATTTAAGTTTGAAATATTCATATTTAATAATATTTTGGTATTTATTACTAGTCATTGTTTCTTGAATTTATTGTTATCATTGTTGAGTTTTGGTGTTATCGCTTACATTAATCTCAAAGATTAGTGTAATATGTGAGATTTGAAGCTGTCACAGACTTGACTCCTGGAATCTGGAGTCCATATCCTTTTGAAGAGAACAAAACCCTCTTACAATACCTACATTATGTGTAGAAGACTCGGATGCTCTACATGCCTTGGGATTGTGTTTACAACTAATCTTTATTCTTTATTGAACATATTCTTAGAGAACAGTACAATCGTCAGATTTTATTTTGTTACAGCATGTTAGAAAGTTCTGTTTAAAAATTCATTTATTGTGTAGAATGGATGGTCTTGAAGCCAGAGTTTTAGTTTGTGTCCAAACTGCAGTCGGTCTCTCCTCTTCAGTTCTAGTGGGAGGGCGTTCCACAGCTTTGCTCTGACATACGTTGGCTTCTTCTCCGTGGACGCTAGGCGGTGAGCTGGAAGATGGTAGTTTGCAGCATGTCGAGTGTTGTAGTCATGTTGCTGTGCTCCAGTCATCACTTCATTGGGTGATTTCAGGTGTACGTAGGTCATAGCTTCTAGGATGTATAGGTTAACCAAGGTGAGAATCTTCAGTTCTTGAAAGGCTTGCCTGCATGATTCTCTTGTGCGTAGGCTTGCAAGGATCCGAATTGCTCTCTTTAGGTGTATTAGGACAACATCGTAGTGCACTTAATTGTGTACCTAATGACTCAATGACAACATCTCTTGATCTCGACTACACTCGGTTGGGATACCAAAGAGAGCTCTCTAGTGGTCAAGGTGTCTCAGATGTTGAAACAAAGATGATCTATAAAGATTCATGAATGCCTTTATAGAGCTCAGTTTGCTTACTCTACTGGTTTGAATATTTTGCAAACTACATTTACAGCAGATTTAAGAGTACACTGACTCAAGTCAGAGATCTATACAGGTACATGACACGAGCTAGAGAGCACACAAGGCCACAGCTATTGAAAAATCTTTTTTTGGCTGGGATCAGGTTCATAAAAAATCTCATTGAAATACCAAAATTTGAAAACAATCGTAACAAGCAGTCATCAGAAAAGGTAGTCCTTACCTGTGCCTGCAGAGTTGCATGCTTCTGACCCAACTTGGCCTCCAGATTGCTCTTCTCCTCCTGTAGCTGTCTCAAGGAGGTCAGAGCTGTAGTCAGCTTGCTCTCACTCTTTCCATGTACATCCTGCGCCTCCTGCAGCTGCTTCTTCAGTCCCAGGATCTGAGTCTTCAGGTCATCCTGTGGTAAATATCAGTAGCTGTCAGTACTGAAAGTCTTGATAAAGACAAAAGGTCCCACTTTTCTTCTTCACAAAATGTTATTTTTATGAGGCACAACTTATTGATATCTGGCCGTGTAATAATACAAAAAATGGCTAAATATCATCATTACGCTTCTACAACTTACAAATTGTTCTATTATCCAGTTTGGCTTTGGCGACTTCATCGCCATACATTTATTTGTGCATCTTTAACCTTGTCCTTGTTAAGTTTTTATGACACTGAAGAAAAGGATATTTTGTAATCCTCATAAGCATTCTATTTTTATAATATATAATGTTGGTAAATGTCCTAAATTCTTTTGTAATTTCAAATAATGCATTGTCTAAAGTTAGTTTTAAAGAAAGAACTAAGAACCCATAATCCATGTCATAAATCAAATGAAGGAAACGTCTTACATCAAATATGAAAAACATTTGCTGTACAATGGATTAAAAATTATACAACACAATTTCAGATTCAATTAAAATGGAAAGAAAAATAAATGGATTTAAAATTGTTGCTTTTAATATTTACTAAAACAAACACTTTTTACGGTCTTTGAAAATTTTAATCAATGTAAACAATAACAATAGTTCCCCCAAGAAAAGATTTAATCGTTCATTGTTCTTCAACGAGTTAGTTTTGGACTGTGTTTTTTACTCTTTTATAATTTGCATGGCTGTCACTGTAAATTTTCTTGATGGAATTGCTAATAAATTGTTATAAGAATAATGACTAATGAATATTGTTATTGTGAAGTAAACAAAATTTTGATACATACTCTCTCCCTTTCAATCTGCGCCACTTGATGCATGAGATTGCGGACTCCCTTCCTGACCACCTCAGGATCGACGTCGAGGATAGCGTCTCCTCTAGCACTGTCGCTGTGGTGGTCTTGGGCTACAAACATACATTCATTGAATGTACTTATAAACATTCTGTTGATATCCTGATTTAAAAATTAAACACCAATAATATTTGTAATTTAATGTAAGCATTAACTTGCTTTTACAAGGTGACTCTTTGTTTAAACTTTGTTATTGACGATGAAAGGTTTGAGAGGAAACAGGATTTCGGACATATCGTTTAATGTTACAAAAGGTATACCGTGACACAATGTTTCAAGTATTGGAACTTATCCTCTTTGTCAGGTGGGGGGAGAGAGGGGGTGTTAATACATACAAAAGTAAAGAATAGAAAGAAGGGAAAGAAAAGTATGTTTTAAACACAAACTTATTCAGGCTAATACATAAAATTAGCAGACCGCTAAGTTAACCTTTGGTTGAGGTTAGGCCACTTTGGGTACCAATATTAAAAAAGAACTAACTAGAAAACCTAAAAAGATTTTACCAATGAAACAAACCTCAACCAACAAAATCCAAACACACACCATGACACTAACGTCTAGGATCAAAACATAGGGCCAGAAGCGCTTTGCCTTTACCCTTTCCCCTACTATCCATCGCTTTCCTGTCCCATTGTTTCAGATGACATGACACGGTACCAAAGAACGAGCTGACATTCATTTTCTTGTTAGTATCCCACATTTACCTGTGCTGGTGTGACGTGTAATTGTGCTCATGAATTCTCGTACTCATGACTTGTGCTCGGGACTTGCATCCTGTGCAGTGACAACACCTAGACTGGACCTCAAGCAGCTTTTGGGTATGTTTGATCCTTTTCCTTTCTTCTTTCTGTTCTTTATTTTGTATGTACTAATACCTCCCCCACCTGAGGAAGAGGATAGATTTAATCCTCGAAACGTTGTGTTATACCTTTTGTAACACGTAACAATGGCATATGTTCGAAATCCTGTTATCATTCCAAGCTGACTCTGATGTATAGCCCCAGACTAGACACGTGCAGTTGGGGACCAAAGTGTTTGCTGCCTTCAGCCATATCAGCTGTCCATCAGAGCCTGCATCCTTCCTTCTCCTACCACTAGATCATAACTTACCCTGAGACTTGCAGCGGACTGGGCTCCATCGCCGGGAAGGACTGGTCAGCTTGTAGGGCAGACTGACGCTGCCGTCCAGCTGTATCCCTGCTATCCTGCGAAGAGTGGATCCAACACTACTCAGCTTCTGTTCAACATCCTTCTTTGCTGACTCTAGCTGCATCAACTGTCCGTCCAGAGCCCGTACCCTCCCTTCCGCTCCTCCTAGTCTTGCCTGGAACGAGTTCCTTGAGCTGAGTGTTTTGTCGAAATTAAACATCATCAAATGAGTTTACATTGGGAATTTTGTGTCCACAACGTACCTTTAGCTCTTGAATCTGCTGAGTAGCATCGGCCAAGCAGACCTCCAGGTTGTGTCTCTGGTCCTCCAGCTTGCGCTCTCTTGCTCTCCCATCCTCCAGCCGCACCACTAGCTCCTGTTCCCTTCCTCTCCAGCGTTCCTCCTCCTCATCCCCTCTTGTCCTCAACCGCAGCACCTCCTGTCTTGCAGCCTCCAGTCCTGCATCCAGCTCCATCACCTTTATTTCATGTATAAATTTTATTACTTAATAGGGTACTTGTTGTGGAATTTAAGATGAAACTTTTTTTAACCTTAACATTTACATCACTACTATCATTAAATATAAGTTGACAAGTCCACAAACTAAATATACAGCTACCTCCCAACTTAATAGTTTGTGGGATATTTTGATATGTCATCCTACCTTTTCAATTACAATTTCGGCTTTGATAATACTACTGGCAAATATTCCAATTTGAGTTTTTGATTGAACATTCAGCATTCTAGACACACAAACTTTTCACGATTAATGTGGTCAGTTAATTTAAAATCTAATTAAAGTTAATATTAAAGTTTTGTTTTTTTTAATTCGAAACTAAAATTTTATAGACACGCATTTGAGTTATTTTTTAACAGATTATGGATTATAGTAAGAAATTACTAAAGGTAAACCGCTTACAAAAAACACTGGGTGATTTAAGTTCACATAGGGTGGGGTAAATAGCCCTCTGCCACTGTGATGCCGCCCTCTGCCAGTATCCTCACCACTGCTCGGCACTTGCCTGCTTGCTCTATCCCCTGACCTGGCCACTGCCACTTAACGGCTAACCTCACACCAAAAAGCAAGCTCCTTGGATATGTTTTATAGCTTCATCAGTTCATTCAATTAATATTTTACGCTTGGACTGTGAAACTTGTATACGCCTACACACAACCGCTGCAGTGTACACAAATGGTGTGGGTGAGACATGATTCCCACAGCTGATAAACAGAGACAAGGACATACTCGTCCCACTCCCGAACACTGCACACCACTCTCCCTCCTGTACACGGATGCTCAGATATTTGTTTCTGCGCAGATTTCTTTGTGAGCGGTTTATCTATAAAAATCATTTGAGCTATTATACTTTAGGACATTTTCATTTTTTGCAAAAGACCGAGATTTTTAAAAACTTTTTATGGATAAACATTTTTTTTAATATTGCTTGTATGGTCACCAATAACACAAAAACCCCCAAATTTTCAAAAACCGAAATACTCCATGAATTTTATTTTGGCCATTCTTACATTTGCAGACACATAAGTACAAGTAAACACTTTCCAATCACCATTTTTTTTTACTCAGTGGGGCCTCCCATAAATTTAAAGTGGTAACAACAAATTATTCCATTTGACCTTTTAAATTACATGTAAGATATCACAGATCAAGAAACAGAAATTCCTAAATAAAACTTTTTATAAAAGTAGTCATTGGTATTAGTATGTATTTGTGTAGCATCCAACTGTGGTTGTTACCAACACAAAAGTAAAGGAAAGCCTTTGGCCTGACTCCACTACTCTCCCTGCTCTCTCACTCCTTCCAGTACCTGCTTGCGCAGCTGATGACTCTCTTGCTGGGCCCTCTCTCTCTCCTCAACCTCCGTGTGAAGCCTGGCCTGTAGTTCCCGGGCCTCCCCTTGGGCCTGATTCAGATTCAGGGTTATTCTATTTATCTCCTCCTGCAGCCCTTGGCTCTGCTGGCTTCCCTGGCACATCTGCTTCTCCATCTCCCTGTTCAGCGTCTGCAGCCGTGCCCTCTCCACTTCTAGTGAAGTCCTCGTGTCTTCTAGTGCTGCGACAGTCAGTTTATTTAATTTCTTTTCACACACATAAACATAAATTAGGAATAGGAGAAGAAAAATACAATACAATATGAATATACCAGCACTACAACTACAGACTAAGATTACATACATGATATCTTCTGGAAGGCTTCCTCTAGAGTACGAGCTTGTTCTCGTTTCTCCCCTTCGCTGCGTTTGATGGTCTCCCGCAGCTCTTTGTTACTACTGTTGTACTTCTCTTTCTCAAACGTTGCGTCACCCAGCTGACGTCTCACATCAATCAGCTCCTTGCGCAGCGACTCACCTCCGTTCTCCGCTGTGGACAATCATTCAACATTACACTACTTTATTCAGATTTACATAACATTCTTAATAACAGGGGTGGGTACCCAGCAGGGATCACTCCTAGCTGGTTTATACCTTCAGTTGAACCTACCACTGGGCACAGCAAAAACCGATGTGTCACAAATCTGGGCAACTTTATGGATGTCCAGGAGTGGTAGATCACTAACCACAAATGTCGAGATTCTGGGATTCAAGGGCAATTCGATAGGTATAGTCTACTGCGGGAGATGATTGTTGGGGTTGGTGGGGTTACTAGCCTCAACAAGGGTGTGCCCCCCTGCCTACTTTGACTGGAGAGGCTGGTTCAGAGCTGGCCTTCCCTTCTTCTGGGGGGACATGACTTTGAGATTAGTGCCCTAATTCTTCCTCGTTGATCTCGACAAGAGGCGGCTCCTACTCCCTAATCTTACCCATCCTGAATATCCTGTCACTCCGGAAGCAGTGCTAAGATTCTTATAGGACTAAGTGCAATTTATAAGCTTCTTGTCCTAAGATAACAAAAATAAACCAAAAAAGGGTGGGTTTAACATGAAGTTTGGAGGGGTCACAACTGGGAAATCTGGGATTTATGAAATACCTACCATGGAATGAGGTGTCCGGGGACTCTCCCCCGGAAAATGTTGAAAATTACACATCTTAAAACACATTTAACGCATTTTAGAGCCCAAAATGTACCTTTTATATCAAATTAAAACTAAATAAAATACATGTTAGGAAAATATTTGAGGAGAGGTTATGACCCCTGTGATCCTCCCCACTAAATCTGCCACTGTTCAGTAGACGGTTAAAATATTTCTGTACTTTCACAAAAGTAGTTGATACCAACTACTGTATACTAAACAAGTAAAACAAGAGAATGTTGTAATCTGTAAATAAGAGTGCTGTATAACAGGTGGGGTTTTCTAACAGATATTAAGGTTGGAAGTGCAAAAGAATTTTGTGAGCAATTGATGAACTAGTATCTTTATTCTGAGTTAAGAGTTGTAACCTTTGGATAAGAGGATGTAAAAGACTATTGCAGTGGTAGAGATGTTGGCATTTTGGTTGAGGAGAATACTATGATTGGAAGGAGGTTTATAAAGATTTAAGATCTTGTGGTCATTCATGTGACTGTTCATACATTTATAGAAGGATTCAGAAATTGGATGTATGTATTAGTCAGGGCAGTATTTGCATTTTACTTGGTAGGTGGTCAAATAGCATTGCTTGAGTATGGTATATATGGCAGAGGTGTAGCTGGTGAAAGTAATGAATGGTTTTGTAATTTTTTGACAGTGGTAAGAATTTGGAGTTTGGTACTCAGAGTAAAGTATGGTTAGGGTCAGGTAACGCAGAATGGACAAGCACATGCTCGTGAGAATCTACGTCTGCGATATAGGAGTAAGACGATCAACATTTTCACAGATAGTCAGGCAGCACTGATGGCGCTGGACTCTTGTGTGTTCAAAGCCAAACTTGTCTGGGATTGCTAACAAGTCGTTTCTTCCTTTGTCAGAATCAACAATGTGACTGTTGGGTCCCAGGTCATGGGGGGATCCCTGGAAATGACGGAGCTGATGCCCTGGCCAACTGGGGCTCAGTGTCAATTATGACAGGCCCTCAACCGTTCTGCGGTATTTCAAGGTGTGAATCCTTTGGGGCTGTCTCTAAATGGGTTCGCGCTGAACATGAGAGAAGGTGGAGGTTGCATCCGGGCATGAGAATGAGCAGAATGGTACTACAGTTGCCTTCCTCCAGGGTGGCGTCTGATCTTCTCTCACTAAGTATATCAATGTCTTCTCAGGTTATAGGTCTGATCAAAGGACATGGTCACCTGAAGAAGCATCTTCACAGATTCGGTATCCTTCAGGAGGATCCGCTCTGTAGAATGTGCGAAGAGCAGGAGGAAACTGCTGAATACTTGCTCTTTGATTGTCCTACCATAGCAAGGGAGCGGTATGCCATCTTTGGTAGTTTGGACAAGGGTGGTAAATTTCCCCAGGAGGACCTGATAGGTTGTTTTCGGCGGTTTGTGGAACTGCTGAAATCATAGACTGGTAGACCTCATGGTGTGATTCCGGGGTGCGCAAAAGGCCCTTGAGGCTTAAGTGCGTGGCAATAGGCCATCCCATAGAAGAAGAAGAACTCAGAATGGACACATAGTGGAGGTTTCAGGATTGTTGAAAGGTACGGATTAGATTTTTTACAAGAAGAGTTAGGATGTGATGAAACCTTCACTTACTATCAAATTGAGGCTAGATATACCAGGTTTGCAATTGGTAATCATCGAGATTACCTCCTCTTCCAAAAACCCAGATTTACAAATTTAAAAAAAGCACAATTTTTTGTATTTTTGTAAGTTGATAAATAATTGTAATGGAAATTAATACATTAGATCAAACATTCTTTTTGAACCAAATATTTATCTCAGAAGAAATTATTTTTAAATGCATTACTAATTTTTTTAATAAAATATTTTGCAAACATTGATCAAAAGATATTGTTGGTGCATTATTATTCCATATTTTGTTTTCAATTATTTTTGCACAGTGATAACAAAATTAATGAAAGCACTATCAAACAGAGCTATATATAATTCATAGCCTCCCTTTGTTTTAAATTATAATTGAAATATAAACAGTTATGTAATTTTATAACATGTTTTCCTTTATTTCCATCTCAAAAACAGTAAAGAATGTGAACCACAACCTACATTCTTTGAGTCGTCTCTGAGTTTCCTGCAGCTGAGCTTGGAGGTGGTCGAACCTGTCCTCCGAGAGATGCAGCTGAACCTTCAGCTCCTCACATTCCTGCAGGGCTGAGTCTCTCTCCTTCCTCGTCTCCTCTATCTTGTTCTCCAGCCTGATCTTCTCTTCTTCTGCCTTCACCCTGCCACATCATCCACCACATGGTATATTCACAAGAGTGGTATATTCGATAGGTGCTGCCATCGTCATGGCAGTTTGGTGGGCTTACAGAACACAATTAGTGATTTTTTACCTCTTAACTTACATATAGCCTGCCCTAGTAGCTTTACTATTGGATATTAGAATGTAACTTATCAAGCTACTGTCCTCTTCCATAGAAACTTTAAATCTTTTTCAGGCACATAAACACTAGTTGTGTTTTGAGTGTAGAAGTTCCCTCCTCACTGACCACAAAAAATAAATTTTGGATGTACACAGGACAACTGGAAATACATTTGAATTTCAAAAAGACAAATATAAATCTGGAAATTTGAAAAATAACTGAGAGAAATGTGGAAATCATGTTGAGCATTAACTGCTTGACCATGTTCAAAAATATAACAAACCAAATAGTGTCTGCAGTCAAATCTTAACACAACCTTAAAATGGAAATCTTCCAACAATCTTGTGTGCAAGGGTCACAAAAAGAATTAGGAGCATCTCAGTTTTGAGAGATGAAAATCATTCAAAATGTTTATCGGTGAAACTTATTATAACATTCCAGACATTCAAACTCTATTTTAATTAGACAGAAAAACATTTTATAATTTCAAGGAGTAAAATTATCACATTCAAGAGTGGCAAAACTGCAACATAACATTATATCTATACATTCATGACATTGTGATAAAAGCGCACCTTGCTCTGTATTGGAATCAACTTAAAATGAGTACTTATATACTACTAACATGTATTATTCAAGATGGAAATAAAATTAGTAAATACAAATTAATAATTGTTAATACTGCGACTACAAATGAGACCGATGAAAAAAATGTTACAGTCCTGAATATGAAAAATTAAAAAGAATGAACATTACTCAAGCAATCGAATATGAGTCATTATTGTTCATTTATAAAGCAGTTAAAACACAAGGAGAGAGTATGATAATGTAAGGAGAAGAAAGGTCGGAAATAATAACAGCTTTCATTGTCTTAGTTGGTTGTTAGATCAACAAATTCATTAATAAAACTACTCAATTAAGTCGAACAAATTCAGTTCCTTTCAATTTTGTTACAAAACTTCTGAAGTATATGTTTGTTTATACAAATCTAATCAAATAACATTTATTTCCACATGTGATTTGGAAATATGTTGATTCACTTGAAAACAGAAGTAAATATTTTATATTGAAAAAGAAAACAAATGTAGCATTTGGATATCAAATGGTAATACAATATACAATAATATTCAAGTAATACAATTTAAAATATTTAACATTAAATAATTTAAAGCTAAATAATATTAAAAACGTTATATCACAAAGAAATAAATCAATATATTGAAATAAAAAAAGCAATTTCAATAAAAAATATATATATACCTAGTGAATATAGCTTTTATGATTCAGTTCATTTACTACCTAATTTATTTATTTATTTATTAACGGACAAACCATTTTACAATAAATTACACAATAGCTGATACAAGCGAATTTCTGTATAATTAAAAATAACATAGGAGAAGAGCCCACATGGGCCTTAATGGCTGTGCGTAGGCTCGAGTTGAAATTTTTAGGATTAGGCATTTTACCTTGAGCAGCAGTGTGTAGATTAATTTTATAACATTTTAAAGAAAGAGAAAGTAGACAAAACAAATAAAGATATTGAGTGAACAAAAATTAATAAAAATAGGATAATTAATTATGTAAACAGATTTTTCTATCTTTAGTTTGGAGAGGAGAGGAGAGGGGACAATCACATCAGTCTATGTCCGTCTGTAGTCAACAGAGGTAAGTGACTCTGCTCCTCACTGCTGATTAGAATCAAAAACTTCTTGACATTTTTCTTTAAAACCTCAAAAGAGGGAGAATCAAACAGCTTGAAATTTCTAAAACGATTAGAATAATTTCTATATAAAATAAATGTTAGATAAAAACTGTTTGTTGTCAAAAATGATTAATGTTGGTTAATAGTGTTAATTCCGACTATATTTGCATATCATGTGTTATAAAAATGTAGGATTATAGAAAACATTGAGATTAAATGTTTGTAAATATTAATAAATAAAATAACATTTTTTAATTGGCAGAATTCCAGTTTTTTGAAACAATAAATCAAAAGATGTCTTCTACACTTCGCAAAACCAGCTTTTAGGATAAATTTCTGAACTACGGCTAAACTTTTAATAAGTGAAGAAAAAGCACCCCTCCCCCCCAGCTAGAATGCCATAGGAAAAAAGGATTGTACATAAGTATAATAAACGATTTTAGTTTCTTCAAACCTCAAAATGTCATTTAACTGTCTAAAAGCAAATATATATTTTCTTGCTTTATTTTAAAAAAATAATGTGATCTCTCCATTTCATTCGAGAATCAAACACCCAAATCTGAATTTTATGTAAGAGAAATGGGCATAAATTTAGTTTTTGAAATGTTAATACACAAACCTGGCCTCTTCAGTCCTAGCCCTGATACGAGCTAGTTCATCTCGCAGTGTATTTATGGTGGCACGGTCCTGTTCTGTCTTGGCGGTGGAGTCTCGCCGCAGTCTCTCCGCCGCAGACCGTTCCTCCTCTAACTCTCGCTTCAGACCACATAACTTGTCCAGCAGGGCTTGCTGGTCATGGTGAGCTGGAACATGAGTGTAGAGTTCATGGTTATGGAGTTGTTACTAACACAGTTGTTAAACACGACTCTGGTCAGTTTTTAAACACGACTCTAGTCAGTTGTTAAACACGGCTCTAGTCAGTTGTTAAACACGGCTCTAGTCAGTTGTTAAACACGGCTCTAGTCAGTTGTTAAACACGACTCTAGTCAGTTGTTAAACACGGCTCTAGACATGGGCGGAGGTACCCTAACAATCACATTGTTTGACAGATAACTAGAAACAGAAGAAGAATGCCACTTTCAGTTACAAACAAATTTATTCTGTGTTACAAAAATTCTTGCCTGAAATGAAAATGTATTTTTCAGAGCACTGAAATCCCAAATTGTAATGTATAATAGTATGAATGACAATAGTATTTTAGTGCTTAGTAACAACTGTTTTTATGTTATCTGGGAGCTGTGGCATATCGCTTAGTAGAAAGGAGACTCAAAACTTGTAGTGTATTTTATTTTAACCTTTTGAAAAGTAAGATATCATGCAGGGCTAAGCTGGCATTCAATACACAATAATACGAAGCAGCCTGTTGCAAACCGTTGTCCTAAACTAAACCAATGGGCACAGCAAAAACCGATGTCTCACAAATCTGAGCAACCCTATGGATGTCCAGGAGCGTCACATCACTAACCGTAAATGTTGAGATTCTGGGGTGCAAGGGTAATTCGATAGGTCTAGTCTACAACTAGTGGGGTTTGTTCCCTACCTCAGAGGTTCTTGCTAGCCTCAACAAAGGGTGTGCCACCCCCTGCCTGCTTTGACTGGAGAGGCTGGTTCAGAGCTGGCCTCCCCTTCTTCCAGGGAGACATGACTTTGAGATTAGTGCCCTAATTCTTCCTCATGGATCTCGATAGGAAGCGGCCCCTACTCCCTAACCTGAATATCCTGTCACTCCGGAAGCAGTGATAAGGTTCCTATAGGACTAAGTGCAATTTATAAGCTTCTTGTCCTAAGAGAAAAAAACATTCTTTTGCCAGCTTTGATGATTATATATTCTCTATAGAAACTAAATCCCATTCAATCCCGCTCAAACATGTTGCTACATGTCATAGAAAAATTAGGAAAATTAAAAAACACTGATATTGTTTGAAGATGTATGAGAGTCGTGTTGTAAGTAAAAATCATTTTGTAATGTACAAAAAAGTATTGTACTTAAAAGCTATTATTCATTATAAGTTCCTCATAAATTTAAACGATTCAATAAACTTCAATGAGACATATTTTTGCATTTAAAAACCAAATGATAGAATAGACATCACAGTTCACAGGCTTATGTTTTCTATAATTAACAAGGCAGAAAATAATTATTGTACAGCCACATATACTAAATAAATTGATAATAAACGATCAGCCAAGAGATATGGAAAACATGAACAATTTTATACAGTATTATAGCAACAACACATAACATGGAGGGTTTCTTCAATTACTAAGTCACACTACTTGTCAACTGACATTAAGTTGAATAAGTACTACTTATTTGTTCAGTTATACACTTTAGTAGAGCAGGAAAGCCACAGTAAGATTTTGTCAGATATTTGGTGAAACACATTCATACAACATGCTTTTTGTTATTTTCCAATCAAAAAGTCTCTACAAATAGAATTCGAATTCATAGGAAAACAAAAAGAAATCTCAATGTAGTGTTGTTTTATTATTGTGGGAGTCATTACATGAATTTTTCTTGAATTCACATCCAACACCTTTGTTGACTGGAATCTGTCAACGATTGTTGACTGATTCCTTTAAGGTATACAGATTTTATATTTTATTAATTAATTTAAGTTGTATCTAAATTTTGAAAAATCTTTAGAGGTAGGTGTAACAAAATTTGAAATTACAGAAGTCAGTCAGTTGTTACTAGATTCCAGATTTTAGGAATCAGGAAGTTGTAACTAGATTACAGATTTCAGGAATCAGACCGTTGTAACAAGATTCCAGATTTCAGTAATCATGCAGTTGTGATTCTAGATTTTAGGAATCAGTTAGTTGTAAATAGATTCTAGAATTTAGGAATCATACAGTTGTAACTAGATTTTATATTTTAGGAATCAGGCCGATGTAACTAGACTCTAGAATTTAGAAATCAGGCAGATGTAACTAGATTCCAGATTTTACGAATCAAAGTTGTAACTAGATTTTATATTTTAGTAATCAGGTAGATATAATTAAATTCTAGAATTTAGGAATCAGACAGCTGTAACTAATTTCGAGATTTCAGGAATCGGGCAGCTCTAACTAGATTCCAGATTTCAGTAATCATGCAGTTGTAATTAGATTTTATATTTTAGGAATTAGGCAGCTGTAATTAGATTCTAGAATTTAGGAATCAGACAGCTGTAACTAATTTCTCAGGAATCGGGCAGCTGTAAGTAGATTCCAGATATTAGTCAAAAATCTTTTAGAGATTTCAGTCAACAACAAAATTGAACGTGAATTTAAGAAACATTAAAGAAAAGAAATATGCCAAATAGAAGCAACATACTGATAGATTAAACAAACATTGGGAGTGGCAATTAACTTTGTGCTGTGTTGTATATGACTTCAATTGTAGTATATTCAGGTAATTAAATGAAAAAAGCAACATACTTTCAAAATTGGCAGATAAAATGGAAATTCATTAAAATGTGAGAAGCTTATGTACACTGGTCGCATTTTGAGAAACCATTATCCCAACAAAGCAGTAAAACTACAGTGTCGTTCGGCATGCTCATTCAGCTTTCAGTATTCATATTTACAAACAGAACCATATAACAGCACTATTTGAATGTGTATACATAAAGAAGTGTTTACGGCCAACATAATCCTTGTAAGCTTTAAAAATAAAGAATGTGTAAGTAATCTAAATTTTACAAATTACTTTAACTTAATTATGATAAAACTTGTATTATCTATAATTGCAATTAAGGTCCTGATTAGGCTGTGTATTTTGTCTACGAACTTTTAATATTGATGTTCCTACGTACAACTAAATAAATTGTACTTGTTAATATTTATTTCTTCTCACAATAATAATTCTTAAATATATTAGGAATCACTTATGAAATGCTTCAAATGCACATTTTAGGACTGTTAAAAAATAACTTGATTTAAATAAAGCCTTAAATTTTATTGCGTTAATCGGAGGATCAAAGAACACATGAGTTGCAGAATGTATAAAGTACGAAACATTCAACTTATAAACTTACGTAAAAGCCAACAGTAACTTGCATGTACATAAGTTTATTATATTAATCAATAAAAGGATCGGAACACGTAAGTTGTACACATTATTAGCCAACTACTACCATAGCTCTTGTGTATATGTAACTCTTAATAATTCATGAACAGTTTCTTAAATTCTACAAAATTTTTCCTTACGAGTAATTTTGTTTCCTTAATTGTTTTCATAACATTGAGACATGTGAAAAATGGCCAACAATTACAGAACATTTCGACACAATGTTTGTGTATGTATTGTGTAAGTATGAGTAGCTATAAATATGTAAAATTAAAAGTATGTATCTAGTTAATTTTTTAATGTAAACTTTGTGAAAAAAGACACATGGTCAAAACACATAATAATATTTGTTGTAACATTATTACTTTTGTGAACGATTTGGAAAATAGTCCATCACAGTTGTTTTAGAGAATCTCTTGTGGATTTATCTAACGACTCACACAACCGAAAGTCAATCCTAAGGTCTCCACAAGTTCACACACGACGACATGCTCAAACTCAAGAATGTAACTTACCGATGAGCAGAGCTTGTTGCTTGTCGTTCTCCGCACGGACCAGGGCCTCCTCGTGTTGTTGACAGATGTTCTCGATGTGTTTCTCCATCCCCAGTATCCTCTCGTTGAGCTGCTGGATCTCTCCGTCCTTCTCGGAGCCCAGCTGGAGCACAGTAGCTTGCAGACGCTTCTCCAGGCTTATTCTCACCTGGAACCCATGTTATGATGTTTACAAACAAAGGTGCTAAGTTTTGGCAGCAAATTCCTTTTGATGGATCAGACTTTCCAAGGTAAAAATGTTAGATGACTAGAGTTATCTAATATCTTCCTTAATAATGTATTCCTTCTTCTTGTAAGGAACTGCTTACTACCATAAAGTAAACCCTTGAGGAGCCTTTGTAAACCCTCAAAGTAAATCATGAAGCCTACAAATTTACAATTTTACAATTTACAGCAGTCCTGGTTGTTTATAATAACCAACCAGGTCCTTCTGAGGAAATTCACTACCCTTGTCCAGCAGGCCAAAAATGGCACAGCATTCAATTAACACAAACAAATATCAAAAAGCAAGTGTTCATTATTTTCCTTAAGCTCATTACATCATTTACAGAGCGGTGGTGAATTTTTCCCAATCTGATGTTTTTGACATTTTGTGAGACTACCAGTAGGTTCCACAGTGTATAACAGGTCTTCAAGACTTCAGTGCATAGCAGTAGGCCACCCAAAAAAGAAGAACATGACAAATTTAGAAGTAGACATTATATGATAAAGGTCAAGAAAAAATTAGATGAATTTGACCATTTTAAGCTGAATTATGGTGAAACAAGTCTATAAGGAAGATTTTGGACAAGTTAAGGAAAGTACAAAAGACGTTGGATATCAGACAGAACATAGGAGTCAGTTAGGAGTAAATAAGCAAAGCTAACAGCTTTCTCTATTGAGTACGGCTTTTAAACAAAGGATTCCTGTTTGCTCACCTGTTCCTTCTCATCAGTGAGCTTGCGAACGCAATCCTCTGTGTGCTTGCGTAAGTTGGCAATGGTCTGCTGGTAGTCAGCCTCCATAACTGCTGCTTGTTGGGTTAAAGTTGCCTTCATCTCTCTTGCTCTCTTCTCACTGTTCTCCAACTCCTTGTTCAGGCCGACAGACTTGTCCCTTGAGTGCCTCCTGGGATTACATAAAACAGTGCAATAGTTAGTTAATAAGAAATGGCTGAAGGAAAAGACATACAGTAACTCAAACCTATGCATGAATATCAATATCACTGAGTTCTAGCTCTAGCTATAACCTAAGAGAATGGTAGGTTTTATTGCTTTAAAGTATTTAAATACCCTCAACATATGATAATAATGATTTATTTCCATATCAAATTCACACAATTTTTTTCAGTTTGCAAGTATGGAAAATATCAGCTTTCCTTAAACCAGTAATGTTATAAGAATAGCAATATAGAAAAAATTTTAAATATCAGAGTCCACCTTTTATACATTTCACACAAAAAAATATATCAGGCTTATGCAGTATTACTCTTTTTTACATAAACAGTACTAGAACATAAATTATGATGAAAGCTATACTAACAACAATATAAATCATCAAAAAATAACACAAATACACATAGACTACCCTAAAAACTGTTTAAAAATTATTAAAAAATCTAAACTGAAATAAGAATAATAAATATAAACAAATATATAACAATAACAAAAGCAACTCTTAACACAGCTAAAATTAAATAATTAAAAACAAAACTGACAATTTTGGTAGTCAACATTCATTCAACCCTATTTTATATTATTAAAATAAATAATAAACAAAACACTCACAACCTAAACAGAGCACTCAAAAACATATACATAAAAACAATCAGAAATATAAATCCTTTAGTTAATTGTATTTATTCTTTCACAGAAAAAAATTTTGTTGTAATAAAGCTCTTAACAGATAGTAAAAAAATGTAAAAAACAATAATTATTTAATTTTTCCTCAATTTATTACAGATTAAAAAAAAAAACAAAATGTCATATAGTTCATGAGTTATTATTAATACCACTAGTGAGTGAATTACAACACATATTCCAATAACTCATTTAATTTTGTGAGGCCTTTCAGAATCAAGGATTCCATTGTCAGGCAACTTCATTAGTGGAATTAATTTCAAATATTTCCTTTGCTCCAAGACTCTTCATAAGTTTTTATGCTTAACTGACACAATAAAAATGATTGACAAGGTACTTTTACTTAGAAAATAAATTGATCATTTTAAAATACAATTCAAGTTCATATCTTGAAAACGCTGCAGATACAGAGACTTGCCTGTTTGATGAGCAAATCTTGCTGTTCTTTCTCCAGATACGCCCGTTTGTTATCTGTGGCTTCAAGGTTTGTCTGGGTGTCGAACAGAACCCCCTCCAGCGCCTCCTTCTCACTCCTCAGTGAAGCCAACTGCTCCTGGAGACGCTGCAGCTCCTTGTCGTTGCCCTCCAGCATCACCTGCCATCATGACAGTACATTCATGTATCAGTTTGCATTCATCATAACCTCAGTGGTTAGGATACCCCCTGTATAACTATCTAATTGCTCTTTTACTCATGTCTAGTCAAAGTGTAGTCTCTATTTCTACTTTGTATATAACCAAGAAACAAAATTAAAACAGCAATAAAATATTATTTTTATTAAAGAAAACTCACAACTATCCAATAATTTTAATTTTTTCACACAAGGTCTTTCTGCATCAACATCAAATATGCTTTTCTCAGGTGTGAATCAACAATTTGAAATAGCATATATATTTTACAATTTAAGCTTTATTCAGCTGAATAAAGTTTTAAATTGTAAAATATTTATACTATTTCAAATTGTTGATTCACACCTGACGATGGCATCTTTGATGTCGAAAGGCCTCATGTGAAAAAATTAAAATTATTGTATAATTGTAAAAAATAATAATATCTTTAATAAAAATAATAAAAACTAGTTTTCTCACTAAGAAGAGCTCCTCCTTCAAAGCAATAAAATATGTTATCTGTGTTCATAATGAAGCAAACTGTTGATGGTAAGTCTTTATGTTTCTTATAAATTATTTTATTTCAAAGTATAAATTTAATTGTGTATTTCATGCCAAATCCCCCATGCAATTAGCTCAAATAGTAGTTTTCATCACTAAGAGCAAAAGCGGACATGTTTGGAGGAGGCGGAAGCCGAGGTTGGAAATACGATCAAGTACCTAAACACAATTTTTTTCCTTGTGATAAACGATGGTTTTTATTACACAGAAATAAAAAAAACTTAAATACTTTTTATTTAATTTTTATTGCATTATAACTAAACATAGTAATACTAATAAGTTCACATAAATATTAAAAAAACATCTGTTTTTTTGTATTTTATTCTACTGAAACAATAACAAAGTTTGAGGTTAGAGCACTAAAATTACCTGAATTGTGAACCAGCTGATTTTTCACATCTATGTTATAATGCAACGAAAAACAATCACCTTATAGACCAACTTAAGTATAAAAAACAGCTGTAATTTGTGCAGTATGATAAAAACTTGTTTTTGTATTGTTGTTGGCAAAATTGCTAAAAAACATATTAACCTAATTATTTCATTTTCAAGTACAACTTCACTTTCAACATAATTTTATACTCATTTTTAATCCACTCGTCCCTTACTATTATTTCTGATGATGTAATTTATGAACATCCCCTTATCCTTTTTTAAATAAAAATGTATACGTTAAAAAATTATATTAAATATTCTTTTACTGTAAAACTAATTTATATAAGGTCTGCTGGATTAATCCTCTCTCTTTTCACAAAGAAAAGTTTTGGATCTAGGTCAAACCAGAAAACAATTCACGATGTCGGGACATACAATTAAAATACATTTGATTATACCTGTTTTTCCTCACAGTCCTTCACGAGGTCCTCGAGGTTTCTGTTGATTCGTGAGTTGGTCTCATTGGCCTGCTCGAGTCTCTGGCGGATCCTCATCAGTTCCTCGTTCAGAGCTTCCTTCTTCCTCGCCATGATGGACAGCTGGTTGCTGAGGTCTCCCCTTTCTCTGGATACTTGTGCTAGCTCTAACTCTACCTGCGGGAATACGATTTGTCAGGTTGGCTCTACACCAGGGTTCATACAAGTTTGAAAGAACAGTTAAAAATAGGCTGGCTTTACATCAGCACTCATAAAATTTGAAGAGATAAAAACTTATTTAAATTCTTGACTGAAATTCCACAGTTGCGCATTTAACTGAAATATTGAGCAATACTGAGATTGACTTAAGAGAACCAACAACAAAAACAAAAATGAACGTTTTTGTTGTTTCGTTTCATTGGGTTTAACAATTTGCAAACAAAAATGTCACATCAGCTCCTTCATCAATAATACAGTTACATTCTTCTTCTGAATCAACCCTTCTATCAGTTGGCTGAACTTTAAAGAGTTATGATCATGGTTTCTCATATTAGCTGTGTTCTAAAATTTCTATTAATTGATAACAATTCTAATTTTGCTTTACACAGTTTTATAAATATACTCAGCAATTCTCAATCAAATTAGCAAATAATAAACATTTAAAGATTATTAAGCTTTCCAAAGGTGAGTAGACTGAGATTGGTTCTTCTCAGGGATGTATATAGAAACTTATTTCTGGGGGGGGGAGGCTGTCACACTAGATGGTTTATAAATTACACCCCAAAACAGGAGCTCAGAATTTTCCCTTCAGAAATTGTTGAGCATTAAAACCTCATTATCTTGTTCTAGCTTTAAAAAATTGCTTAGTGCAATTTTAATGTTTGCCTTTGAAAACCATGGGGGGTTTGAGCTTTTAACGCTCATGGTTTCTCTGTGGTAAAATTTAGAACTTCTTTCCAAAAATTGGTGTAGATATCAAGACAATTTCCAGAAGTGCTCACATGCAAAAATCTATCCTGAAGTGAATTAAAAACAATGGATAGATTTAAAAAAAGTTAATTGACTCAAAACTACTCAGGTTAATAACTGATATTATTAAAAAATACAGGTCTTGCAGGAAGATCAACAAAAAGCCAATGTAGAGATTTCTTGGAACTTACTTTCTCTTTCTCAATCTCCAGGAACTTGAGTTTTTCGTGGAGTGAGACTTTGTCAGAGTCGAGGTCTAGCCTGACTTGCTCAGCTTGCAACAGCTCCTTGCGCAGAGAGCCCAGGTCGTTGTTCTGGTCAACCACCTGACTCTGCAGAGCTGCCTTTTCTTGCTCCAGCTGTCAAAACACAGAGATACAAGGTTAGTCCGTATTTATAACACCATGTAAGAATCCTATCTATTAGCACCAACAGCATTATGGACGATTTGGATGGTAAACAATAATTTGTTATCATCATAGCTGAATTTTTAGTACAGCTTTTAAGCATTCTCTATTCCATGAGGATTTCAAACTGAGATTATTGTTTACATACCCGTCTGATGTCTTCGAGCAGTCGTTTCTTATCATGTTCAAGGGCAGCAGCGAGACCTTCTGCCTTGGACAGTGAATCGTGGACATCAGACCTTTCCAGCAGCACTCTTTCCAGTTCCAATTCCACATCTCCTATCCTCACATACATACAACTATTAAATAGCTGAAATTCTAGACTTGTAAGAGTTATTATTAATCCAATGAAGTTTTTATGGCAACCTCAGTACATATATAACATAGCTTTAGTGGGAAGTTTGATTTAATGTGAATGTTTAGTTCAGCTCAATTTCAATTTCAAACTTGATTCCTAGAATCTGAAATCCACATATGAAAAGATCTAAAAAAAAGTCAATGACAAAGAAGCTCAAGATAAATCTTTTGCATTGTTTCAACATAAGAGACACCTAGACTACAAAATCAAGTGTAACCTAGATGAAGAGGTGTT
This sequence comes from Homalodisca vitripennis, assembly GCF_021130785.1. Classification (NCBI taxonomy): domain Eukaryota; kingdom Metazoa; phylum Arthropoda; class Insecta; order Hemiptera; family Cicadellidae; genus Homalodisca; species Homalodisca vitripennis. The sequence continues at coordinate 183,211,983 of NC_060211.1, forward strand.
ATTATCTCATCAGCTGCATACTTGACAATGCACTATGAGAACACCTCTTCGTCTAGATTTACTGGCAATTTCAAGTTTTTTCTTAGTGGGTTTTATGAGGTCTTTTTTTTAGCATTTTTGAAAAAGTTAACATTTGATATTTGTTCATATTAATTTACATATCGAAGAAAAATGTACATGTACGCCATAAATATTTTCAAGACCGTCAAGTATTGGAAAAATAATTTTTGTGTGGCAACATTTCTTTAATTTGATCTTGAGTTAAAAGTTAATATTAAAAAGTTCCAAAACATTTTTTGTGTTGTAGTTTTAGACAGGTAATTCAAAGATGGTTTCAATAATTTAAAGAAAATGTGCTAACTAATTATTGTGAGCAGTCTCAATTAAAAAATTTAAAAAACAAAAAATTAAATTTTTTATTGAACACTGAAATGATTGAACAGGGAATGAATGATTTTATAAACCTGCTTTGTCTGAATGAGGAGTGATTGCAACAAATGTGTTGAAGAGCTTGACGCTGAAGAGTTTTATAAAAGCTACACTAACCACTGCTCATCTCCACCTGAGCAAGCAGAATCTCCGCCTCCGCCTTGTGCTGCTCCAGCATGTCCTTGGCCAGATACGCTTTCTGAGTTGAGCAAATGTGATGAAGAACTTTATGCTGAAGAGTTTTATAAAAGCTACACTAACCTCTGCTCTTCTCCACCTCAGCAAGCAGAATCTCCGCCTCAGCCTTATGCTGCTCCAGCATGCCCTTGGCCAGGTACACTTTCTGAGTTGAGCAAATGTGATAAAAACCTTGACACTGAAGAGTTGACAAAAGCTACACTAACCTCTGCTCTTCTCCACCTGAGCGAGCAGAATCTCCGCCTCAGCCTTATGCTGCTCCAGCATGTCCTTGGCCAGGTACGCCTTGTTGAGGTCCTCCCTGACTGTGAGCAACTCCTCCCGGAGTCTGCTACAGCGGTCCTCTTCTGTCCTCAGAGACATCTCCCTGGCACACCAATAGAAATGTCTACACTCTCTTGGTCAGTTGATGAGGACAACACTTATAACAGTACTAAGCGCTAAAGCTCATAACTCATTTGAAAACATGTAGTTAGTACTTTTAATCCTTGCAACTTTTATTCTGAAACAAATAAATAATTAACAGTTTATATTATAATAAGTTAAGAACTGACCTCATCTCTGCGTCCTTGTTCAGTCGATCGACCTCGTTTTGCAAGTAAACTTTCTCATCCTCGAGAGTGTCCACCATCTTCTGAAGCCGACTGTTGGCCTTCTGAACCTTCTCATAGTCAGCACTCAGAGTCTCTAGCTGTAACATGAATATTGTAATATTCTGTTTTTATGTATACAATACTTTAGCTCAAGATATGACACAAGTTGTAGTTTGCTGTAAACCAATTATGTGACTAAGGGAAGGATAAGAGGATAGAAAAAATACATAGAACGACAATCTAACTTGTTTCAACTACAGCAGGTTTACTTTGAATTAGGCCTGTATAAATTTAGATTTATTCCACACACCCCTGTGTGGTGTGCTCTTCAATCAGAATCATCCCCCCAAAGCCAATTCCTAGTTACACCACTGCTAGACACATATTACATAATTTGGTGACATTGCATGATCACTAGATATAAATCAAACCAAAAGCCTGCAATTTCTTGTATAAAATGTGAATCATGACAGCTTTTCAATATAGAGAAGCATAGTTTAGGGACAGGATTCCAAGATCTTGAGGAATAGAAACACTCCCAGTATCGTAATGTTGACCAATAATTAAATATGGCGGAGACTAACTTGTAAGATCAAAAATAAGGCTACATTAACTTTCTCAATGGCAATGCCTGGGTAAACGAACATTTTAAAAAACATAACTGGAATACATTATTTTGGGAGTGCCAAGCTTTATATTTTTATTTTTATTTATAGCTTTATATTAGATGGCCAAGCATACTAAGACATCGGACTATGGATCAGAGTTAGAGATAGCGCAGGTTCAAATCCTGTCTGTGACCGTAGCACTTTTTATCAGTACCATCGACCTTGTACTGTATCGACTCTCCCCCTTAATCTGTTACATAAAATCTCACACAGGCCAGTGGCCCATGAGGACAGGTAAAATAAAGATTAAAAGGAAATCAGCCGCTCCTTTAAAAAAATTGTATTTTTTCATAATAATTCACATGAAAGATTAACATTTTTTCTATTAAACGTGCAAACGCAGCTGATCAATCAGTAGAACTAACAAAAGTCAATAATCAAAATGGCACATTATTTATAAAATATTATATGTTAATTTTGGAGAAAATTTGTAGGTACTTAAAAAAAGTGTTATTTAGTGTGCTTGGTTTCATTCAGTGTGCAATTTTGTATGTACTTTGAATGATAACCCTCAAAATGTCTTAAAAATCAAGATAATATTTTATATTTTGGTTTTTTTTATTTTATTATTATATTTTATATTATATTTTAAGAAACGTTTGACTATAAAAAATGTTACCACATATATATTTTTGCACAAAACGAAAAATTGACGGATACAAATATAAAGTTAAGCCGTTTTTTATAACTGTAAGTTAATTGCTAAAAATAGGGGAACTTTTGACTAATATACCAAAAAATTCGGGAACTGAAAATTAAAATCAAATACTATTTCTTAACTGTTGGATTTTTGTAAGTCTGTTCACTAACCTTGTTGATTCTATAAAAATCCAACATACCATTGTATTAATTTCCAGTCGGTTCTTGTCCCAAAAAGCGTTCTTCTCCGCACGAGCAGAGTCCAGAGACTTGACGAGCATCTCCCTCTCAGTGGCCAGCTGAGTGGCCTGTGCCCTGGCAGTGTCCAGCTGAGTGGTCAACTCTGCCACTCTAGACTCCAGAGAGTGAGTGGTCTCCTCACAGTTCTCAGTCTGTCCTCCTTTGCCACCGACAGTTGCTCCTTGCTGGCTTGTAACTTCACCTACACAAAGTATGACATCAAGAATAGAATAATTGTTAAAACAGGGATAGGATAAAAAGCATAAATATTTATTATTATTATTATTTGTTATTTACTATTATTATTCATTATTATTTTATTTATTTATTTATTATTAATAGTAGGTCAGAGTACAGGATAATATGCTGGGGAGGAACTTTTATACGAGCTTTTAAACCACTTGTACATTGCAAAAAGTATTTGTGAGATTGATTTTAAAGGACAAATTCAATTCGCCTTTTCCATATTTTCAACAGTTAAAGATTTTACCCACTAAGATCTCTATTTCTATATTAAAGTACTAAAAATGTTTTTTTTTATTAATATGTGTGCAAATTCTTAGTTGAAGGGAAAATATTTACACATTAAGATTAAGAAACCTAATTGAACATTTTATACTAGAACGTTTAATTTTTATAGCTCTAGATTATTTAACAAATTGCCAAAACAACATAAGCCATGAGACAAATTGTGGCAAAGTTATAAAAATTATTGAGAGAATGGTTAGTGTTTCAACAAAACATGGAGACACTTTAACAAATAATAAGTTAGTTATAATCTAGTATTGTTCAATTGTATATGTCAAAGCTTTGGTTGGTTAATTAGTTGTTAGCAAAAAGTTATGTATTTTTAATTTTCATTTGTAATACAGTAGTTATTTTGTTGTTATCTAAAACTATCATAATAGGCAGTAAGCACAGTTATTAATTGTGATGTTCAAGCTGATTTTAAATGTGTATAAATGTTTTGCTCCAAGCTCTGAAAAACTTTAAGTTTTTATTTCCGATTAATGAAGGAACCACTAATCAGGTTAATAGTAATCTTAGGGGCCATATATTTTTCTCAATTTTTTGTATTATTATTTTTATTTAGTAAATGTCTTATAATGAGTTTAAAAAAAATAATTAGTTATATAGGTCAGCCTGGATAAAATGTATATTTTTTGAAAAGTATTATTATTTTTGACATGTTATACATAACATGTTTTAGAATGTGTTCTTGAGAAAAATAAAAAATTTTGATTTATTGATTGATTTACTTTGTAGCTGCAAACTATCCAGCACATGAGAACATATATTACCCACCACGTCGTAAACAATTTGTTTTCTGTAAATGTTTGTATTTTTATTTAATTACTTGTGATTGTGTTGTTGTACCTGTTGTGGTATTAATTTAACTTAACACAAAACGTGGATACTTAAAGATGTCTGAGTGTTGACAAAATGCCTCGTAATTTCACAGTATTAAGGAACATCAGAAAGTAAATTCATTAATATTATGGACGTTCCAGTAGTATGAATTAACTGCAAAAAAAATGCTAAAAAGGATTTAGAGGTAGTGATGTTATTATTATCATATGTTATTCTGACCTGTAGTTCGTGTATGTGCAGCTGGTACTTGTGCAGTGCTGCCTGAACAGCTGAGATAGTGCTCTCTGCAAATGCTGGGGACGTTGGAGTTTCGCAGTGGGGCCTCGCTTGGGGGAATCTGTAAGGGAAAAATTTAATAAACCAACCAATATACAGTTCTTTGTTTAAAGTTTGTTATTGACGATGGAAGGTTTTAATAGGATAACAAGGATTACGGAAATTTTTCCATCGTTATGGTTACAAAAGGTATAACACACCGTGGAGAGAAATTTGAGAAATTTTTTAAATGTAAACATATTGAGGCTTCATACATAAAATTTGCAAACCAACTGCTAAGCCAACCTTCGGTTGAGATTAGAGACCACTTTTGAGTAATCAATATTAAATAATCAAAACCACTTAACTAGGAACCCTAAAAAGAGTTATACCAATTAAAGAAACCTCAACCAACAAAATTCATACCCACACCATAACACTAAGGTCTATAACCAAAACATAGGGCCAGAAGCAGCTTGCCCTATAACCCCTTCCAACTTCTCCTCCTGCCATTCACCTTCCTGATCAATTGTTTAGATGACACGACGCTGTGCCAAAGAAGGAGCCGACATAGATTTTCGTGTTAGTATCCCACTTTCATCCATGCCGGTGTGATTGTGTTTCTCGTACTTGTGACTTGTGCTCGGGACCTCGTTCTCTGCAGTGACGCCTGGACTAGGAAAATACAAGCAGCTTTTTGGTTGATAGTTTAAACCATTTTCTTTCCATTCTTTTCTTCTTTCTGTTCTCTATTTTTTCATGTACTAATATGATAACCCTTTACCAGGAAAAGTAATAAATGTCCCAGCTAACACAGCAGAAACCAGGTCCTTGGAAGAATCAAGAATAAAAACAAACAAAGGTAGTGAAATATCTGGGTATAATACTGGATGGGAGGCTTACTTGGAACCCACATATTGAGAAAAAAAGTACAGTGAAAATGGGCCCTTGGGCGGCCAAAGTGACTTTGGACCTCCCGGCATGCCTGGGTGGGGCCTGTAAGAGGACTCTTTGGATTTAAATGGGGATTGAAACCCAAAATGATATACTGGATCTATGAAACTATAATAAAACGCGATGGTCACATATGCTGCTTTAGTGTAGTGGCCGAAAGTAGAACAAACAAATCAGCTGCTAAGAGGCTACAGAGTCTTCAAAGGCTAGCTTGCTTACAGCATCACAGGACCGATGAGCTCCTGCCCAAACAACACTTGCAATTGGAAGCGGGTCCTGGGAGTTACACTCCTCTGGGACAGGAGGTGATGAGGACAGCCGCTCTAAGCGGAATGAAGCTTCTTCTAGGAACAAAGGTAATAAATTACCTCCAGGGGTCTTAGAATGGTCACATGAAGATAATGCAACAATTTCCTTAACAGCTGAAATTCTAACCAATGTGTCAGAAGACAATGGTTAAGAAATACTCCTTTAAAAAAACCATATACTGTCTCTATCGATGGAAGGGAGAAATGGATTAAAGAGGAGGCCTACCCTACAAAAGGAGTCCTGAAGTTTTACACAGATAGTTCACCCCGCCTAGTTTGGGGACTCTAGGGCAGGATACGAGAAATATATGGACCAGGAGTTAAAATGGCAGTGCCCCTGGGAAAACATGCCATGGTAATCCAAGCAGAAGTCATGGCAATAGACTCACATGTATCCAGAAGACTCATACAAATGAGGACAAAAGGAAGGAGTTAAAATACTTGATACTATCTGATAGTCAGGCTGCACTAAAGGCACTTGATACCTGTTTGTCTGACTCGAAAGCAAGTCTGGGTAATGTAAGAATGCTCTAGCTGAGCTGGTTACGAATAAAACAGAGTAACACTGGGTTGGGTGCTGGGACCATGAGGAAGCATTCATGGAAATGAAAAAGCAGACATCCTCGCCAAAAAGAGAGCGGAGTCCATAATGGTGGGGCCTGAGCCAGGCTGTGGGATAGCCTTCTCCAACAGCAAAGCTCTTGTAAAAGATTGGGGAAAAGAGGATAAGAAATATTAATTGGAGTAGAGCCTCAGAATTAAGACTATCCAAAATGTTTATCTCTCCTTACGCTAAAGGATGGGCAGCTCTCAGAGTAAGTAACAGAGTATGATCAGAGGAATATTAGACTGATATTAGGGAATGTTGACAGGACATGGCCCCCTAAGGAAACATTTTATGAGGGTTGGGCCTTAGCCAGACTGACGAATGTAGACTCTGTGGAGAAGAGGGGGAATCAGTAGATCAGATAATTTGGTTAGATTGTCCTGCCATCTCAAAAATTCGGATTCCTGGGAGCATATCTCCTCAAGCCCCAAGCATATCAGAGAACAGGAGCCTTCAAATCTGATATGCTTCTGTAAAGCTTCAGGCTTTGAGGACACAAATTTAAGTAAGGGAGGTGCAAACGGTCCTTTTAGGACTAAGCACAAAGGATAAACTGTCCTTCTCCCTCAGGACAAAAAAGAACACACAGGACCTCTAAATATATTGAATTGCCAGCTGGGACTACAGGCCAAATTTTATTAAAGGAAAATTAATTACCTCTTCCATTACTATCAACTGGAAAAAGACTTTTCCAGAGTCTATTCATACTAGATAGGACCTCTGACCACAAATTTTCTCATTAACAGATATGCTGTTCAGCAATGAAAACTAAAGAAAATCTTGTTTAAAATGTTTAGTTTAGACAATCAAACTTGATAGCTAAAAATGGATGAACAGGATAGGTAAAGGAATAAATTGAGGGGAATTAACTAAAAGATAAGAATTTCTAAAAAGGCATCTCCAAATTGATATCTTCATCTTGTAGCCACAGCCTGACTCAGTTCATTGGTCAGTTACCTAGGAGGGACTGCTTTGTGACGGGGTGAGATGCACATGAGGAGTGGGCTGTGGCTCAGGGTCTCTACCCTCAGAGTCCTGGATGACAGCATGTGCGATGTCACGTAGTGCGCTCTGCAGAAGCTCGATCGTCCTCCTGCAGCCGAGTCACTTGCGACACTCCAGTTTCCGCTTGCGAGCACCTCTCCTCCTGCACAGAACCATTAGGATATACACTCTTTTAATTGTATTAAGAGATGAAAGATAAACTGTACTTTGGTATTGTCCAGAGGATACTCTGTCCCTATCTACTAGTTGTTGGTAGGGTTACTAAATAAAATTATTAGATAAATTCATGAGCACTTATATAGAAAAAGAAAAAAACTTAAGTTTACAATTTAATATCGCTCACATGATCTAAGCTTGATTTGGGTACTATCTTGAGGGATGCTTTTCTTTTTTCACCAGAAGTGCAGAGTGGCACCGAAGTTTTGCTCTGATGGCCAGTGGCATTTCCGATCACTACTTTCCCAACCTCATATCACGTCCCAACTTTTCTGATGTCAGATTACCTTGGACGATTGTATCAGATTTGGCACGTGATTTTGAGGTACAGAAAGTACCGGATAGGAAACGCCCTCGGTCAACAGTGCAAGCTTCGGTGCCACTCTGCACTTATGGTAAAAAAAGAAAAGCATCCCTCAAGATAGTACCCAAATTCAAGCTTAGATCACTTGAGCACTTCTAAAGGTATCTTCAACTTTGGTACTAATAGTAACTAATTTATGATAACCTAATTTTAAACCTACTTAAATCGTTGGTCTTAAATCGTGTGTGATAAAAAGTAGTATATAGGGACAGAGTGGCCTCTGGATAATACCAAAGTACCAGACAAAATAAAGAAGTTATTTAAAATTATACTCAAAGATTGAATTACTTTCTGATAACAAATACAAAAGCTACCAGTTTAATAAGTATTATTTAATCTTGAATCTTACTCTACCACAACGAACATGAATAAACTGACACCATTCACTTCCGCTTCTTTCAGTATTGTTGTTAGTATTACTACAATATTTATTATTTGTTACTTACTACTCATTGTTACCTATTATTATTGTTATTGTTGACTCTTACTATTGTTGCATGTCGCTCTTTGTTATAGTTGATTCTATGTTGTTAAATAATGTGCGTTATTGTCCACATACATTCATCACATAAATACAACTCTGTTATTTATGTTTGATACTGTAGTTATTACTATTATCTGAGCCACTACTACAGTATGTCTATTATTTGCTCTATTATTGTCTATTATTGCTATACTGCTATACTTATATTTTAATAATTGTTATTTTTCCTCTTTTTTGAACTTATTTTCACTAGTATTTATTTTGCATTGTATAGCCTATGACTGCATTTACATGTTTTTGGTGGATTGTTAACTATCTTGGAAAATACATAATTTTTGTGCTTGATATTGTGTAAAACATGTGTTGCCATTGTAATTAATGAATAAATAAATTACCCGAGGATGTTACCTAGACTTAAGGCCACTGTTAATAATGGGACATTAACATACTTTGTAAAACTACAACTAAATAGTTACAAAATTGTATGTCCCCCCACCCCCCCCCCCCCCCACCCCCCCCCCCCCCCACCCCCCCCCCCCCCCACCCCCCCCCCCCCCCACCCCCCCCCCCCCCCACCCCCCCCCCCCATTGTTGATTCGTATTGAACTAGATTTTTTTTGGAAACTAAAATCAGTTTTGAAAGTATAAAGGTTTAAGAAAACTGTTACAATAATAATAATAGTAAGCATGGAAAAGGGTTCTAATGTAAATAGAATAAATAATTTGTATAACTTCCGTATATAAAGAAAATGTGTTGGATACATATAACTTAATGTTTAATAACAGAATGTTTGACAGACTTATGTGTGTTTGTGTAAACTCCTCTATAGTTTTAAAAGCTTGACATTGAACCAGTGTTACAGTTGTTGAAGTAAAACATGTTGTTCACCTTCCCCTTTTCTTGGCATTTTCCATGTAACAACTCACCCCTGGAGACGCATCTCTCAGGTTTCACACTTTTTCCTGTTGAACCTCGGATAAAATTGTAATTCAGTAAAATATAGTTCAGTTGTAAAATTAAATCATCTTGATTGATGTATTGCAAATCATACTTTGTACAGTTTAAAAAGCTAGACAACAAAATTCAAAGGTCAATTAGACAGTAATAAGAAGTAAACCACTCTTATGCTGATACATTTTAGGAATATTAATTGATCATACCATTAAATCATTAAATTCTGGTCTTGTACTTACTGTTAGTTAATGAGCACCTTTGTGGTAATGAGATCAAACAGAGCATTGCGATCTGAACATTAAGAGATCCGTATTCGATATTATATATTCTCCATAGTTTGAACTAATTAGAATAATGTCGATACAGCTAGTAGAGTTTTTTTTAGTTATTCATAAAGATTTCAAAGTTACCAATGTAAAATCCAAACTGTGCTATAACATTTTGAAAAAGTTTTCTGAATTATTGGTTTTCAAAATATCTATATAAAATCAGACGTTATTAGTAATTTTTTGTTTTATTCTCTCTGTAATGCTTGCATAGGAAATTTGAATTGAAATAAATAAATTTGTATTGTTGTAGCCTGGTATTTTTTATATAGCTATAACAATGCACTTTATGTATGCGGTTTAATTTCAAAAATAGAAAGATCCTTCAAAAATTATTGTTTTCATTGAAAACAGCAAGATCAGAAGATCTAGATAATTGTTTGTAGACCCTTTTTAACCAAAATACATGAGCCATCCCAAGATTCGTCTCTGAAAAATCCAAACTGTAATATGAGAGTATATTTAAAAACTTATTTTTTATATATTACTTAAGTTGTGCTCATAACAATCTGTTATCTTTAACTTTAAATTCAACTGTGACAGCAGAAAGAATCTTTTATTTGGAACTCTTAACGGAAATTAAGAGTTTTGTAACAACTTGTAGGAATTCGAATGCACAAAGACTCTCCCCCTACAAGTTTCTTTTTTTTGTTCTCTTAGGACAAGAAGCTTATAAATTACACTTAGTCCTATAAGAAACCTTAGCACTGTTTTCCGGAGTCACATGGTATTCAGGATGGGTAAGGTTAGGGGGTAGGAGCCGCCTCCTATCGAGATCCATGAGGAAGAATTAGGACACTAAATCTCAAAGTCATGTCTCCCCGGAAGAAGGGAAGGCCTGCTCTGAACCAGCCTCTCCAGTCAAAGCATGCAGGGAGGTGGCACACCCTTGTTGGGGCTAGCAAGAACCTCTGATACTTAGGGGAACGAACCTCACCAACTACAATTTTCATCTCCCACAGTAGTCTTAGACCTAACGGATTACCCTTGCCCTTGCACCCCAGAATCTCAACATTTGCGGTTAATGATGTGCCGCTCCTGGACATCCATAAGGTTGCCCAGATTTAAGTGACACATTGGTTTTTGCTGTGCCCAGTGGTAGGTTCAGCTGGTAGGTATAAACCAGCCAGAATTGATCCCTGCTGGGTTCACAAGTTTGTTTACAAGTTAACATTGTCTGTGTCTCAGGTCTACTCTGGACAGAAGCGGTGAGGTAGAGAAGTATCGCGCAGGCCAACTACAAGCTGAGAGATTGCTAGATGCCCGAGAAACAGTCCCACAGACAGCAAGTACAGAGGCTTGAGAGTCAGGTTGGTACTGTTTTCTTGCAGAAGAAAAATTAGTTCCACCCACTTTTTTGTTTTTGTAAGTGTTTTATAGTTTTATAACAAAATATTACTATATCTGTATGTATAAAAAAACTGGACTAAATCTTTTACCTTTAGGTCATTAAAATTTTACAAATTCCAAAAACATTATTATAATAACTGTATTATATAAGGTAAGTATCCCTTTTTTTTAGAACATACTATAAAAAGTTTTGTTTTCTACTAACCATAAAAATAAAAGCCGTAGGTTTTCTCAAATTATTTATTGTTTTTAGTGTTTTCTAGTTTATTGTAAATAAAATGATACCAAATATAGTTAAGTTTACAGTTCATAACAGGTGATGAACATTTTTACAAATTTATGTGTTTTTGATCGCGAAAACCACACTTCTTGTACTACTTTCTGTTTTTACAATAAAACTAATTTATTTACCCAAAGACTCATAGAAATCTATACATTTTCTACAAAAAAACTAAATTTGTGACGTTTAGGCTGTTTTAGAATTTGAAAATGTGTATACTGAACTATATTTTCCAGTCACACCACCCCTCCTTTTTACATACAAATAACAAAAAAGACTTTTGTCACTCATTGTAAAAAATTATGAAAATATTTATCCCAGTTACATATTATCATTGTATTTTACTATTAATTGTAAACAAAATAATACCAAATACAGTTAGGTTTGCAGTAAATTGTTTTTGCAGAAAAATCTGTAAAAGATTTTTTTTACAGAGTTTAGGAAAATAGCTTGTAAACTGGGAAAAAACTGCTTGGCGTTTAGGGAAACTTTTTTTTGTTTGAGAAAAATACTATGGGCAGTCAGATGGTTAAGAATTGAAGTCACCAAACGAACATATGTAAAATTGCGACAGGTCCAGTTGTTGCGAGACCAGCTGAGTCAGGAGGTGAAACGGCGGCAGATGTACGTGTTGCGGAGCTCGCGCATGGACCGTGAGGCGTCGCAGCTGCGCCAGGTGCTGGGAGACTCCCTATCCCGGGTCAGTCAGGACCCGTCGCTGGACGCCGGGGTGCTGGAGCAGGAGGCACGCAAACTGGACACGTCCCTGGTGCCCCTGGCCCTACCTGCCCCTCGTCCCCCACACCCCCCACAACTAGCTACGGATCTGCATGTTCCTGGAAGTGGTCCTGCACAAGGGATAGATCTCAGCTCCCTTGACACAATCCTTTCCCGTGGTACTTCACCAATGGAAGTCAGATGAATTTACGGCTGCAAGGCTTCATGAATAGAGTACCGCACTTTGGAGAGCGATCAACGATAGTAACTCAAGTAACATCTCATAAATATATGTTCTGTCTCGTTTTCCTTAGCAAATATGTGTCCGTTTGAATTTATGTGGGTACTGATAAAAGAAAAACTGTATATTTATTTTGAGGTAAATTTTCCTGTGATTATATAAAAACATCATCAGATATCAATAAAAGAAACTTGTAGCTAGAATGAATTTTTAATTAAAATAGCTAAAAAAGACGAGAAATAACATATATTTGTAGACTGTTAGGATAGTTTAATATTATGATGCACTGTATGAAGTATGGTTCTTCTTACTGAACACTGTATAGCTACTGTAATGAAGCCCAACATGGAATCGACCACAGAAAGCATTTCTTCTGCATCCACTTGAATGTGGAGCAAACGTTATGGAGTTTATCAGCTAGAAATTGTGGAGAGAGTGTTTTCAAGGGAAAACAACCCTTTTTAATTAAGCCACTGTTGTTTTTGAACCTGTGTTGCATTTTTCACGTATGACGTATAAAACGAAATAGAATATATTTCAGTCTTGAATTTATAGTCTAAAAAAATGGCAAAGAAAAATGTCCTGACTGTTACTTGAAGTTTAACTTTCCAATTTCAGAAAATATAGAGAATGGTGTATGCTTTTCAGTTTTTGTTTAAGAACAAAGTGACTTATATTTAGTTATATTTAGCCTATCGTTTTTAGTTACCGAGAATTTCTTCCAGGAAACCCCTTTCATTTTATAGTGTAAATTTAATTTGTTATGAAAAATATTACCTACTTAGTTAAAGTATTTTTCTTATGGACTTTCATTCTTAATATAATAGAATTTCACCAGGTCAACAAATTTCGATTTCTGTAATTTTGTTTTAAATCTGTCACAGATTGAGTAAATAGATTCATTTTCAATGTTTTAATGAATTATGACAATCAGATGTCATAAAATTTTGAAAATCCAGTGTATATTATTTTTTATTGCATTTACTAATAATTTTTGTAGCGATTTTTAAATTCATAAAAATAAGGAAATGAGTTATATTGGAAAAATCTGTTTATTAGTTTTAATTTTACTAATTGAGACTAAACTGCCATAATTATTGTAGAAATAGTTTAGGTTAGTTGTGTCCGAGTCTGCAAAAAAGGCTGCCATTGAATTCTGTATACAGAAAACTTCCAAAGCGGGTTTCTACTTTTTCACTTTTTATGATTGGGGTAGTTTAGTTATTAGTTTAAGTTACGAGTGTTTTAAACGAAAAATATCAAAATGATTATAGACTTTTATAACCTAACAGATTATTGTTGTTTAATTTTTGTTTGATTTATTGTTGTTGTAAATTGTGTACATAGTAAGCAAATTATAGTATTCAAGGTATGTGTACTAGAAATATAGTAATTACTTAATTTGTATATATAGTGTTGTTCTGAGGTTTATTACTATCTTAGCGATAGTACTGTCTCGCAGTTTTAGTATATAATACTGTATTAGTATATTGGAGTAGAGGTTATTTTGATGTTTGTTGATTAAACAACTTTCTGTTTGACAAAATTTAGTAAAAATTGATTTTTTTGTTTTGGAAATCGTTATGGATTCTAGATTTACTCAAAGACTTCAGTTTGTACTCAATTTTCACCTAAGTAACCTAAAAATTGGATAAATAAGTTAAGAGGAATTTTTAGTTAGCAGAAATAATTCCTCAATAAAGCCATATTAAGTCAGTTATTACCTAACATGTATTATAATTTACTGTGAGTACATATGTACACACTTTTACGCACTCACCGACTGTACTGGAATTTAAAACTCTAGAACCAGTAGAAAAGTTTCCTAAATTATTACATGTTTGTATGAATATTCCTCATCAAATTAGGTATTTAATTTGTAAATGAGATATTAAGATACATTTGACATTTTTAGTAAATTTACAGAATTCTGTAATTCCTCTCAAATGTATATTATGTAGATAACTTCCTGAAATTTCTCTACGTAAAAGTGTGTATAGATTAAATTCTTTGAATATGTCTTGAATCCATTTTTGGAATTAAAAAATCCATTTGAGAGTTAGAATACAAATGTTGTGTTTTAGGCAAACACAAGAAAATGTTAAAAAATTGATGATTACGTGCAATTTTATAGATAATTTTTTACGTAGGTATGTTTAATTTTGTTCTATTTGTCAGTCACACGACGGTGTGACCGTTAAAGTGCTATTCTAAGTCTCACAGTAGTTAGATTTAGTTTTACATTTTTGCTGAACGAAGCACTCTACCTAACATATGAGTGATGTGTGTGATGGTGAGGAGGGGGAGGGGAGGGGGAGATAACAAAACATTAAACCCTTCTGTTGTTTTTATAGTAAAGCTTACCTTTCTTTGTGGTCCAATCACTAGTAGTATGTAATGATTTGTTTGTTTTGGAATACTCATAATTAACTATTAGGGCATTTACTTTAGAGGTTATTAATTTAGTACATTGAAATAGTACAGAAAATGTTTATACATTCTTATAAATTTCAGTTTTGAGAACAATTTAGTATTAGACTAAATAAATTTACATGTAATTGTGCACACTAAAATCTCACAAACGATCTTTCATACATAAGCCTTGTAACATTAGTTTAATGTATGGTTGGTTATTTGAATTTTTCAGAAATTTTTAAATAGTCCAACGAATTCAGTGACATTAGGTGATACAAAAGAAGTTTTTTATATCAATTTTTAAATCAAGATTAAACTTAATATCATAGATTTTTCACAATTTTATATATTTTATTATAACACATCAAATTAAACCCAAAGTTCAGGGAGTAAACTCACTTTTGTGAAATAAATTATTATTTTGTTTTAGTATATTCTAAATGCGTAGTTTTAAAAACTCTTTTAGTAATAATTATTTTCACCTAATTTGTATTAATAATTAATTTTCACAGAAACATTTCTAAATTATCTCGAATTATTCATATTTATTTGTTTCTCATTACTAAATAGCATCTCAAGTGTTGTATTTTTATTGCCTGTTAGTATTCTCACTTCAACATTCTAGATGTTATATTCATATAAAAATGATCACTATGACAAAAACTGCATTTGCAAACAAACACTTAAATAGTAGTGAAATAGCACTAAACACTCAACACTGTGCAACACGTGTAGTCGTCAGAAGCGTTTATGATTTTGTTAATAGTGATATATTAATATTTCTAATTAATCAATGAAATAGTGTTGTTATTTCTTTGTTATCATACTGTAAAATATTTCTTAGCTAGAAAAGGAGAACCAAAATAATTAATTCACTTTAATGAAGCACAAAAAATATACATGTTTTATAAACACAAAGCAATGTATTTTAACATTAATTATTTTAATTATTCGTACTTCTAGCTTTTACATTGTCCCCTCTTTACAGCATATGTGTTAGTAACAACATACATTACTGGTAATCTTAGGTTTGTTCAGACAGTGTCAGCTACCGCATTTTCGTATATTTTGGAAAAATTTAGTGTTAAAATCATACTTTTTTCTTAATTTTTGAAAATGATCGTATACATAGTAACAAATTTTGGTATGTCCCATCAGTTGTCACAAATACAAAATTTAGAAGTTGGTTATTAATTTATTTTGTTTTGTAGTGCATATAATCATCTAGATTTTAGGCATATTTTGGAAACATTTAGTGTAAGAATTATATTTTTTGTAAATTTTAATATATTATCACACTTCACCAGGGACAGTCCCACCACTTAAAAACATTAGTATTGTAATTTTTGTATAGTTTATGAGTAATGATTTTATACCATAATTATCTTCACATTTTTCTGAACAAAATAATGTATTACACGTATAGGTTTATAGTAAAAATGGGTTTTTTATGTTTAAAGTATGGTTACAAAATACTGCAAAATGGCTGCCATCTGTGGAAAAAAATTACTGCCAGTCTGAGGGTCGTGTGTACATTCATAGCCAGTTATTTGTTCATTATGATATAATTTTCGTGATGGAATCAAAATTAAAATTCACCTCACTTAGATCAACACTCGCTTGTGCATTTAACCAGATAGGAAAGACTAGTTGTAAACACAAAGCATAATAAAGAGCATTGAAATTTCACCTGATTTTGTAACGACTGAACCAAGGATTGGATGCTATATTTAATCACGTATGTAAACAATGTACTGTTAAAACCCCCACCAGACACACACACATCACTCACACATTTATTCTAGTCATTTCGTGTCGACAAGTAGAATATTGTGGAAATTAGAGGTTTAAGTTGTGTATTATAAGTTTTGACGCAAATGTTAACCTCAAACAGCCTCCCATATGTGTTCACTCTAGTGGTACAAACAATGTGCAATAAAAACTATATTTACTGTAAGTGTATAGATATTTAGGTAGAAGGTTTTGCCTTATCGTAGTGAAAACTTGCAACGATATACAAATCGCTCCGAGGGAAAGTATTTTACAATTTAAACTATCACCAACTAGCCTTTCACTAAAAATCCTCAAATAGATTTGTCAGTAAAAATTGTGTTTATTTCGTATCCAACTTTTTATAATTTCTAATAAATATGGACACTTCGAAACAGTTATGTATCACATCTTTTATCCAAAGTTGAAACATGTAGAAAATAATTTTTTGGATTTTCCTGCAATATTTCCAACTTGTGAGAGATTTAAATTTCACTAATTTGAAGTTATTTTATTGTGGAAACTCTTTGGTAGGAATCATTTCTTTATTTTTAGGAATCATTAACTTTATTTAATACGGATACATTTTGGACTTAATTGGAAACCCTTAAGTTTTCCCAGTGTTTTTTTTTTATCAAACCAATCTGAGTCACTATGCACTGCTTTTAAAACTTCAAAACTATTCCCTAAAATCACATTAGTATTCCAAAAGCAGTAAGTGATTCTTTAGTGATTTTTTTGTCGTATGTGTACTTATTTTAATTACAGCAGATACCAGTATATGATAAGTTTACCAGTACATTGAGCTGAGGATTTACATTATAGTCCAGGAGCCGAGAGCTAATTTCCATTGTGTAAACTAACTGCATCGTTTTTCATCAAATTGTTGAAGAATTTCCAATAAAAAAGAAATTGATTGTCAGCTGTGCTAGTTTTTGAGAGGGTCGAAGAGAGATTATCCCTTTGTTAAGTGTTCTTTTCCTCTTAGGACAAGAACCTTAGAAATTGTTCTTAGTCCTTAAAGGACCTTTGCGCTGCTTTCGGAGTGACAGGATATTCAGGATGGATAAGGTTGAGGTTAGAGGCCGCTTCCTGTCAACATCCATAAGGAAGGATTTAGGGCACTAATCTCAAGTCATGTCCCCTCGGAAGAAGGGAGAGCCAGCTCTGAACCAGCCTCTCCAGTCAAAGCAGGCAGGGGTGGCACACCCTTGTTGAGGCTAGCAAGAACCTTTCTGAGGTTAGGGAACAACTCCAACAGTCATCTCCCGCAGTAGACTAGACCTATCGAATTACCCTTGCACCCCAGAATCTCGACATTTGCCGCTCCCAGTGGTGTGCCGCTCCTGGACATCCATAAGGTTGCCTAGATTTAAGTGACACATCGGTTTTTGCTGTGCCCAATGTGGGTTCAACTAGAAGAGTAAACCCTCTAGGGCTTATCAAAGTATCAAAAATATTTTTTTTTCTCATATTTTTTTTGGCTTGAAGCACTTCAAACCACAATTAGATAGGAAATTTCAATCAGTGTCATCCAACCTCAAGAAGACTGAATATTTGGCTAAAAATGACGACTGTCCTTTTTATCTCATGATGGGTTTTAGCTTTTATTTACATGCTAAACATTTGGTCATAAGAGTGTCATGAAAAATAATTATCATTTGATATTATTAAACCTACCATTACAGCACCCACCACTACTAATCCAACTGACAGTCAATTTCTTTAATGGGGGAAATTCGTACATCGTTTTCACAAACCTGGGTCATACAATAAAAATTGTCTCTCGCCTCCTACACACAAATTTTACTATAGTTTTATGCCTCGTTGAATACGAACAACAAACCCTGTACGTGCCACTGAAGTCCAATATAATTAAGTAGTGAAGTTGTAAGTAAGATAAGATAGTGCCGTGTAAGGCACTGACGTATTGTCCAGTACTGCCAAACCATTGTGGAACCACTCACCGAGCGCACAAATACATTGTCTCGCACTCATTTCAAACTCATATTTTATAGAAGATTTGCAAACTTTTAGAATAAATACAGATATACAGACTGACAACTGCGTTTTATTTAGCAACCTGAGCTTTGGCAAAGAGCCATGGGATTTTTGTCATATGGGAATGGGAGGCTTGCAGAAAATCTTTCAAGATGTACAGCTCTACTGAAACTATTTCGGGTTTGTTCCTTAAAAGCCAGCTCTAGTAGTGACCATCTAGATTTAGTCTTGTATATGGTTGGCACAAAAATTCTCAGGGTTTGGTGTTACTGTTTTTATGTGTATGTAGAGGATCCTGGTGGGAGCTGACCCATCCACTATAAACGGCTTGAAGGATTCTGCAGGAACTAGGCTTCAGTCAACATGCAGTCTTAGATGGTTTAAAACATATAGGAAGGGTGAAGAGCTCGAAAAGTAGCACTCACGATTTGAAACTCTTTTGGATCGAATTGTGATGTGCGATGAAAAGTGGATCCTGTATGGTAACTGGACACGTTCGGGACAGTGATGGGACTCCAACAAGACAAGCCCCCCAAGCACGTCCTAAACGAAAACTATGGTCACAGTACGGCGGTCTGCAGCCGGCGCGATCCACTACAATTCTTTGGACGTTCACTAAACCATCACAGCAGAGTCTTATTATGAGGAAACTGATAAAGTATACCGAAAATTGTGTTAGACAGCCGGCACTGGTCGACAGAAGAGATCCGATCCTGCTCCACAACAATGGCCGTTCACATGTTACACAAATCCTTGTCCGAAAATTAATTGAATTGAACATCGAATTTCTGCCCCACCCACCATACTTCCCAGACCTCTCGCCAACCAACTACCACCTTTTCCAGCATTTCAATAACATTCTCACTGGTAGAACCTTTGCTAATTGGGGTCAGGTGAAAACGGCTGTTGTTGACTTCATCGAATCCCGAGTACCAATTTTTACGCTGACCGAATCGATTCAATTTTAACATGTGGGCAAAAATGTGCTGATTGTGCTCTCACTCATTTCGATTGAATCGAGTCAATACTACTGAAGTTATACCATTTTGAACTTTACCTATTAAAACCCTGAGGACTTTTGTATGAACCTAATAATAACAACATTAATCCCCATGCTTTTTTACAACCTTATTTTTGGTCTTACAATTATAGAGGGTGTCTCATTTAAAAAATATAACTAATACAAGTTCAAATGTTTTTTGTTGTTGTTAAAAACATACTTTTACAGGTTATTCATAAAAAAAGGTTTTTTTTAATTAAAAAAAGTATAGACATTTAAAAATAAACATTCAGGAAAACACATTTTTATTTGTTTCAACGCAAAACCGATAATTATTTGATCAATATAAGTTTTTTATTCTAATTTATAAATAAATAATGTTTTTGGCTAGACCAAACTTTTATATATATTTACTGGTGTTATAAAGAAAAGTAACAAGTTCAAATTTTCATTTAAATTCTAAAATAAATAGCTAAAATTTCAATGTATATATCCATTTTCCATCAAAAATGCAACTATAATTTACAAGTTTTAGGTGTTGACTAAACAACATGATATTATCAATCAATTCTTTCATTAGTATTTTCATTTCCACAATATTGGACTATTTTTAACGGTTCTTGTTTTTTTTTTTTTTTTTTTTTTTTTTTTTTTGTTTTTTTTTTTTTTTTTTTTTTTTTTTTTTTTTTTTTTTTTTTTAATAAGATGTTATTAAACTTGAGGTCCAGTAGAAGGGCTTCACAACAAGCCCTATCTGGAAAACATGATGATTTCATGCATTGTAGAAGTAATTTAATTCCCTTAAATTGATCTAATTTTGTATAGCTGCTCTGACCCCAAAAGACTGTAGTCTCCAACAAAAGAATCACCAGAAATTCTTGCATGACCAATAATGAGACATCTTGAGGAAAGCTTGAAGTCAGGCCTTCATGGCCAGTGAAAGAATACGCAACTCACCTCTCAGCAATTATCTCGGAAGCTTGCAGCATGCAGTAGAAGTGCCATAAGCAGAACGTCCATAAGCGTTCTGAAAAATAATAAATTTATCCTTGAACATAATTTGCAAAATTTTCTACCTATAAACCCCACTTAGTCTCACTGTGATGGGTAGAAAGTTCATGGTCATCATAGATGACCCTTATCCGATCCTTTCTGAGATCAGTGGTGAGAGAAATACCCTGATGTTGACATTTTCCCTGCTTTATTCAGGTCTTAACTACCTGAAATACTTTCTGATTAGCAATTTTGTATCAGTATTCAGGTCTTAATTATTTGAAGTACTAACTTATTAGCATTGTTTATCAATATTCAGATCTTCATTATCTGAAGTACTAACTGATTGGCAACTTGTATCAGTATTCAGGTCTTAATTATTTGAAGTACTAACTTATTAGCATTGTTTATCAATATTCAGATCTTCATTATCTGAAGTACTAACTGATTGGCAACTTGTATCAGTATTCAGGTCTTAATTATTTGAAGTACTAACTTATTAGCATTGTTTATCAATATTCAGATCTTCATTATCTGAAGTACTAACTGATTGGCAACTTGTATCATTATTCAGGTCTTAATTATCTAAAGTACTAACTGATTAGAAACATTGTATCAGTATTCAGGTCTTAATTATGTGAAGTACTAACTGATTAGCAACATTGTATCAGTGTATAAAGACCTGCTGTAATTCAATGAAGCGTACAACATTCTTACTATTATACAGCAGTAATACAGTGAAGGCACATTTTGCATTGCATCAACTGACATTGGCAGTTCTGTACCATTTGATTTGTGTTGCTAAAAAATCCAAGCTTTACTATTCCCAAAATATTTATCTAATGAGTAAGTGTTTAATAAATCTGCATGAATATTTACATCACATTAAGTTGTATTCTTAATATGAATTAATTCTGCTATTAATCCATCAAATTTTACATAAACTATTTGTAGTTATATCCAACTCATATTATGTATTGATATCTCAATTAGGCAGGAGTGAAATTTTAATTTATCGTCAAACAACTTTAGCTATTAATATTCTGGTAATAAAACTTCTTGAAAAATTATTCTGTAAGTATTTTATGTTTTTATTCACCATATAGTACAGAAGCCTAGTTTGCAACCTAGTTTTTCTTGATGAAAAAGAAATTAATCAGCTATGCTATTTTTGGTGGACGTTAAAATGGGAGGGTATCATAAGGGTTAAAAATATAAAACAAAAGTTTCTTGTCACTTCATATTTTTTCCAGCTTGTCACATTTAAAACTGACGGTTTTATATATAAATAATACTTATATGTGACTATCAGGAGACTAGATAGAGAGACTGGAAAATTCAATAATTTCAGGGCTGATTTAAAATTCATTTGCATGTCTGATGATTGGTTTTAAGTCAAGGTAAGAAAAATATGATGTAAAAAATGTTTGTTTCATTTTTTAACTCTTTTTATACTATCCCATATCTAGAAAAAGTAGAATGGCTAACAAATGATTGGTTTCTTTCTTAGAGAAAACTTCTCTTCAAGAAAATCAGATTGTATGCTTATATAATGGTTCTCAACTCCCGAACTAGTTGATTAGGTATACAGGTAGTGTTAAACACACCATTATATCATAAAGCTTATTACGTTTATGTAAATAAAATCATGTATTTTTAAAACAATTTGAAACTTTTTAAATAATTTTTACTATTTTTTAAAAGTTTTTTTAAATATGGTCCATTTTTATAAAGAAATTAAAAAGTATTTAGAAAAAACTTTGACATGAACATAACTTTCTCCACAACGAATGAGATAAATAATCTACTTGGAAATCCAAAAGATAAAATTTTAGATGAAATTATACGTGGAATTTACAAAGTTAACTGTGAAGATTGTGATAAGATTTACATTTCCGGACAAAAAGAACCATTAAAAAGGATTTAAAAAACATCAATGCCATTATAAATACGGACAAACTGAAAAAAAAAAAACAGCTATTGTCAAACATTCATTAGAAACTAATTACACCTTTAAAACCTTCACATTATCAAAACAAGAAGAACTCGACACTTATGAAACATTATACATATAAAAACATAAAGATAAAATATGAAACAGTGATTTTGGACCAATTCAAAATTCACCCTTCCTTTAAAATATAACCAAATTCTTTTTGACCCAAACTTTTATACATATATTAATATTTATTTTATTTTACTTTTAATTATAAAAAACTTGTATCAAGCTTTATTCAGCTGATAATTGTTTTAAATTGTAAAATATTTATACTATTTCAAATTTTTTATTCACACCTGACGCATCTCAGATGTCAAGAGGCCTTGTGTGAGAAAATTAAAATTATTGGACAATTGTGAGTTTTCTTTTATAGAAAATAGTTTTTCCAATAAGAAGAACTTCCTTCTTTAATGAAGTATATAAAATGTTTAAAATTGGTTTTTTTTAATATTCACAAACAACTTTGACACACAAATAACTTTTCACATTAATCAGGTGGTGTCCACACCACGAGTGTTTTAGATCTAGCTTAATCTATTGCAGGAGTCTTGCGAGAAGATGTAATCTGCGTAGGCTTGTCTGATAATAGATTGGTTAACAGTGAGCACATGTTGGTAGGCTACTTGTAATTAATAGCTAGCAACTGGTTTGACCGTCTGACCGCAGATGTCATTGAGTCGCAGCCTCGTGGAACTGTACACAATTTTAATTACGGTTACAGTACAAATTAACAGTCCCAGATTGAAAACAAACACGACACAGTTTGGGTTAACCATTTTTGTGCGAAACCAAGGGTTAATAAAGGGTTTGACCCATATCTTTTCCACCAAGATGGTCTGTATGGAAATATTAAAATATTACTTTGAATGTGTTATGTTCACAGCATAATTTTGGTATTTTCATCTTTATTATTTTAAGGAAGTAGGACTAATAAGATATGTATCTATATTATCAGGGGTGGATCCAGTGCTGATTTGCAGAGGGGGCCATCTTGGTTTTAGCTTACCATGATTATCTTTACAGCACAATATGTGTAGTATTTTGACACATCAAAGAGTAAAATACACATAACGTAGCTATGGTAGGAAGGGTTGGTTCAATTTGAATGTTGAGTTTAGCTTATCTTCTTTGAGTTCAGCATCAGATATCAGACGCTATAATAAAAGGAAGGTAAATTAGAGCTAATCTCACCATAAAATATATATTTAGAAAAAATTAACCAATTCTAAAAGTTTAATAAGTTAAGTTAATTTTTTTTCTTATGGTTAAATACATGAATGATTTCATATAAAAATATATTTTTCCAATATTATGGTGGGGGCTTGCCCCTCCCCCATATAAATTTTTAAATCCGAAATTTTGTTTATCAAGAACAGAAAATGAAAGGTTCAAAAGTTTAAAAATAACCCTCTCCTTATATATTGTACTACAAACCTTGATGACTTGAATTTGAAGGGACAAGGACAGTTCGAGCTATTGGATATTTTTAGTAAACAAGCATCAAGTCACCATATGTTTAAAATTAGCTACCGACAAATTTATAGACGGCCAAAAGTTTATTAAACTTATCTAGAATGTGTTTCTAGGTAGTAAGCGTATGTAATTAGTTGTTTACCTCAACATCATGATACAGTATTATGCACTTTTTGTAATTTTAATGTATGTCTTAAAATGTCAGGTTTAGACAAGGGGGAGGGGGCTTGAGCCCCCCCCTTGTCTAAACCCATGAGGTAATATATTACATTTATAGTTGTGTAGGATAGCAAATCATAGAGCTTGTTACAGAATACTGCAGTAAACTGGTGAATTTACAGTCAGACGTGGGGTGGGGAATGTTCTTGTCACAACATGAAAGATTGCATGGTAATTGTTGGTTCTCTTACCAGCCTAGTTGCTGTTGATTTATTGAAGTGCCTCAATGAACTTCGAGTAATAGAGGTGAAATTTATTGGAACTGTCATCAATAATTTAAGTCCCTGAGGTTTGATATCAAGGTTAAAACTGTATAAGAAAATTTAGAATAGGGTATATAGTTCAAATTTATTGGATCAACTTATTTAAAAAAAGCTAAAGATCTTTTTATGAGAACTCATTTTCATGCAATAAATTCTTCAATTATCACAGGCACAGTCCTAAAAACTATACCAAATCATTAAAAAAATAGTAAATATGATATATCAATATAATTTGGAAGCAAGAAAATCAATTTAATACAATTCCCTCCATTAGTGTGGTAATTACTATCAATCTCCCAAATGCATAAAAAATTACTCTTAAAAAGCATGGTCTGCATAACTTTTTGTTCAAACCTTGGTTTTGTATGTTGCACAGTTATACATGAATTGGGGAACATCTTTACAAAATTTTACTGTAAAGAAACAGTAGGTTTTTTAGTCTTTTGCATGTTATTCAAAATCTAACAACTACACAAATGAATTCCACTTTGTGTTTACGCTTGATCCAAATTTATATTCGAATTTTATTAAGGCATCTTTCCTAAAAACTCCGCTACATTAATAAGGTTTTTTTAATCCATATGAAAGCTCTACTTAAAACCACCTTTACACAAGAAGACTTCCAATTTCATTATGACAATTCTTGGCTCCGAAATAGCCAATAGGCATACTACTTCACCTCAGCTGAAATCATCTGTGACATTTCCAATTATGTAAATTTTTGAACATGCATATACATACTCCAGGAATTTTTTAATGTATCTAGATCTCCATAATTGAATTTAGCATGAAACTAATTTGTAAACTAAAACTTTATTTAATTACTAAAATTTATTCAGCTAATATTCAACTGCGTTTAAAAGACACAAGAGCGGATAAAGGTTGGGTACCAACACATAACCGCAAGCAACCGAGTTGGCCTCGACACGTGAGTCGGCCGATTGTCGGTGGCGGGCTCGGCTTCGGTTACCGTGAGGCCACACATAGTCCGTAATGCTAGTTCCGTAGCGCAACAATCTCCACTGTTTTTGTACTAGAGCATGTTTTCTTTTGAATTTCAAAGTGTGTATAGATAACTCTAAAAAAATTATTTGGAAGATTAAGTATTTGCTTGAGAAAATTGTTACATTTCATTGTTGTTATGTTTATTTTAGCTGAGTGGTGAATGAAAACATTACATTTGCCAATGCTAACAGTAAAGCTTTGTTACAACTCTAGCTAGTGTGGTAAAAATTTGTAGAATAATATCAATTATCTTGGTTATAATGTTTAATGTATAATTCTTGTTTCATTGTGTATTCATTGCAGTGAATTTCGGTACAAATACCACTATAAAACAGTGTATTTGGTGTTTTTTTGTTATATCGCCTCACAACCTCCCAAGAGCATATAGTGTGATGCCGAGAGAGTTTGCCATCGCGGTTGCAAGCTCTCGTTTATAATAATTTGTAAAAACATAGTACAATATTTGTAAAATATATCACTGGAGAACATTAACAATAAAAACGAAATTTTTACAAAAATTATTCTCTTTTTATAGCTCCTGAGGACAAATAATTTGATAGAGCCAGAAATAGTCAAAAAATAGTAGAAAGCATAGAATATATATTTCTAACAACAAAATTAGAGTATGGTTGATTGGTCAAAATGATATTGAGTTATATGTTATAAGATAATATATTAGTGTTATGATTAGTCTTGTCACTGCTAAGTTATAATAATATTTAAAGTGTAGAACATTATAAAATAATTATTTATTGATATAATATTGTAGTAATGCTACATGTGTAAAAGCCTAATATTTGAGAATATTGTAAATCATGCAATAAATCCGTATTTTGTTTTAAAATACAGGCAACAATATGTTTGATACTAAGTTTTTAAACCATGAGAAAAACGTAATTAGTACATTATTTACTACATAAGAATTTTTTATACAATACACTAATTTTTATAATTTCATTCTTGCTCGAATCCGCTATTTTTTATTTTTTTACCCCCTTTTTTGTTATTTATAGTATCCCCAACCACAGGGAACAGCCTACTTAATGGGTACCTAAATTTCCCTTATTTTGTAAAATCTATTGGCCTAATTATTAGGTCGTTAAGAAAAGAACAATGAAAAAGTCTAAAAAGGATGTAACCTACTTTTTTAATATTTTATTACCTAACTATAGTACATTAAATTTAGAAATAGAAGATAAGTTAGAAAACATTTGTTTCTTATTTGCTATTTTAACTGCTAATTGGTAAAATACTTTATGTCGATAAGTCTTATTTATTACTAAGGCACTGGAAATAAATATTTTATTTTGTCTAATATTACAGTTTGTTATTATGGGGAAATAAATGATGTTAGTATTTATTATTATTTATTTTAATACATTGTGGTTTTTTCTTGTTTGTAAAATCTTATTGTAAAAAAATATTTTTATTTTTACTTGTTAATTGAAGTGAAAAAGAATAATAATATAAAAATGGTCATAGAGACATTCTAAAAGTATGACTCTCCTTACCAAAATACCGGAAATAAAAATTGAGAGAGCTTACTCAAGCGTAACTTCAAAAACATCAAAGAAAAAATAGATATTTGCTCAAATTAATTACAATGCTCGGTTATTTTTTAATTAATGAAAAAATTGTTTTATAGACTTTTAATAGGTTTCGAATTTTAGTTGTTATTTAAAAATCACTTAATCAGTACAACATGGTTTTTCCACACAAATTATGTTGTAATAATAAGGAAAAATACTGCACAATAAGAAAATATGACTAAGTTTACTCTAATGGTAAGAATAATGTAAATAGGTCTGCCTACTTTTATATCAATAAATCTATGATTTTTGTACGCCGAACAACAGGATGTAGAGTTTATGTGAAGGGGGGCTAATAACTAAAATAATTCCAATAAAATAGAAACGGTGTAAGACTACTATAGAAAAGTAGTTTTCTTAAAAAGAAGGAACGCAACAGTATTAACCAACATAATGATTGCCGCTCGTAGGACCGGCAACCGTGCCCGTCAAAAATTCAATACTCCACATATCGGTGACGGGTGCGGGCACGGTGCGGTCCAACGGACGGTCTGGTGTCGGTGGCGGGACAACGTATGGGACTTGCAGGTTGGAAAAGCATGCGCTGCAATCTCCTTTTCACCCGTATGACGGCCAGCATACGGCCGGACTAGACGTGTCGGGCGCGGTGCGAGTTTATGTTGTGGTCCGAGACCTTAAGAGAGGTGGTTTTCCTGAAATGGAAAGTTTTCACTGAATGAAGCAAAGCAGTAGAGATTTTCTAAATTTAAGGGACTGTAAAAAAATCGTCCCAAGTAATTTTAGTTATAGACTTGGAGTGGTGTACATCATTACAGCTCGGGTTGTCGAGGCGATGTCCCCTGTTTGTTGACTTTGCTTTTAATAACGGAGTAATTAACAGCCCGAAGGAAACGTCCCTGTTATTAATATCCAGTTCCTGGGCGTTTGACCTTCGAAGAAAGGCTGAGCGAGCGACGGTTAGGCGGTTAAGAACAAGCCTGCGAGATGGCTATACAGTTAAGAAACAGCCAGTTTCCAGTTTCCTCAATTCCTCTCAGTTTGAATAGCTCAGTGAGCTTTGAATGTACAAATTAATCTTGCTTTGTGATAAGTGACTTCGTGACGGATGGTTGGGAATATTATTGCTAACAAAGGTGATCCTTGTAATGATAAGAAATCTTTATGAGAACAACGTGATCTATGACAATGATGTTATAAATATTCACATCATTGTCAAGATCACGTTGTTATCATAAAGATTTCTTGTCATTACCAAGATCACTTTGTTATCATTAATATTACAACCATCGTCACGAAGTCACTCTATCACCAAGAAAATTAAATTGTCATTACAAAGATCACTGAGATATAAATATCACATCATTGTCAAGATCACGTTGTTATCATAAAGATTTCTTGTCATTACCAAGATCACTGCACTATAAAGATCACATCATCATCAAGTTATTATAATGAAGATTCCTTATCATTACCAAGATCACTTTGTTATCAATAATATTCCAACCATCGTCACGAAGTCACTTTATCACCAAGAAGATTAAACTATCATAACAAAGATTACTTTATCATTATTAAGATCACATTTTTATCATGAAGAGCGCAAGTATAGTCTTCATGAAGTAGAAGTTTATATTATTACCTCGTAGTTCACAGGTATACAGTAATACATTGCATTAAAACAAAACAGCATTCCACGCCCACTCTGGCCTTGCCCTCGTCTTTGCAAATAGCACTTTCACAAAAATAAATGATGGCGTAATTTAGATTATGGTACTGAGGTGTGCAATAGGTAGAATTGAGTGAGCTACATTTTTAAGTCATCACATGCTAAAGTCGAGTAAAAGTGATATACATCGTAGAAAAAAATCAAAGCACAACGAACAGACAGGGTTTGCAAATTCAAAGGAAGAAAGAACTAACAACTTTGTAAGAATATTCTTCAACCATACAAGTGACCGCAAAGAACACTTTGTACCTCTGGACAAAAGCTTGTTTCGTTTTCAAAAACAGGCCGTGGTGTTGTTTTGAAAAGCGGCACAAAACAACAGAACTAAGCGTGGCACAGAAAGTTTAGAATGCTGTTAGTTTCTTCACCCATTTCTGTGGTGTTTCTTTTCTATTTAAGCGTTACCGTTTCCTTTGAGGCAATTTAAGTCGTTTCAAAATATCTTATTCACAATGTGTGGTTTAAGAAATAAACCTTGAGTCCTAATTTTAATAGCTTACGTTTTGAGAATGAGTTAATGATTTCAAAAAGTAATATCTCTTAAAATTTCTTTAGTAGTACTTTCTTATTTATTCAGTCACACAAGAGCTACTGCATTTTATTATAAAAACACAAACGTTTTATTCAACGGCATTTATTGGAATTAAATTTGTAAAAAGTAGTTCATCAGTGGTGAACATTATACTCACACACCTTATCATCAATTGATGATAAGAAAACTTACCTGAGTATATTGGTAATTGAAGCATTTTCATGCAGTCATTTGGTTGACGGGATAGGGAGTTTTTGTAAGGTTAGTATATTTCTAATATTATACTTTGAGATTGTTAAAAGAGAAAAAGGGTACTGGAAAAGGTTTGTTTTGGTTGGTATATAAATAGCCAAATCTATAGATATATCGTGATTCTTCACAGTGGGAGGAAGTGTGCGTCACTTATTATTTCCTATAATAAAAACCCGTCGATTTCTGCGTATACTCGTAACCCTTACTTTACGGTGACGCGAGATTTCGTGTAGACCCTTCAACGCGAGGTCTCCATTTATTTGCATATATTTGTATATCAACGAACTCATGATCATAGCACATGCAAGCGTGCTTTCAGACTGTTGCCCAGGCATAGATCACCGGCATGAAACTAATACACAAAACCTTTCGATAGTTAATCAATATAATGATTAGTCAATACGGATTAAAATTTTTTTACCTTGGATACAATTTATATTTCCTAATATCCTGGTATTGTTACCAGGATATTAATCCAAACTGGATCACACAGTGGACCCGGAGTATATTAATTAACATATGCATCCAAATTATTGATTCTCGAAATTTTCAATCTCACTTGATTTAGTTCCGACCACTTTCGTAAGTGTTACAAATAAGAAACTGTAAAATATCTTTATTTAGGCTTTTTTATATACATATAACCATTATCCACGGCTCTACCAGAACTTGATCTTCCGGTATTGAACGGACTGATATACATTCAAGTTGTCAGTCAGCGATGTGATAAGCGTGTTAAACATCTAAGACATTTATTTCAATTAACTCATGGTAATAAAATAATTTTGTAATTGCAATGTTTCCTAGTGTGCATTAATTGATAAACCGGTCAAGCATTGACAAAATTTGCTTGTGCTAAAAAATACCAAAATGTACAAAAGTTGTTGGTACTCAGAAATGCTAAACATTTACAAAGACTACGTGTACAAACCCACGTAATTCCGATCCGAAGCAATATTTTCACCAAAGACCTTAGTCTTTCAACTAACTAACGTTTAAAGAAGTGAAAGAATGTTTTATTTTATCAAATCAAATCAAATAACTTTATTATTATTGTATACATAATGTACAGAAGTGCAAATTTAGGGCCATAAGGCCCTGTCTTACAATTAACCCTAATACGATAATACTTGTTAAGTCAAATAAAACTACTATATTTAAAATAAAACGAAATTATATAATAAGGGTCTTTTTAAGAATGTAATACGAATTCGAAGTACACACACATTCATAAACACATTCATTAGGACCCCATCCTTCCTCCAAGACTTACTCCAACTAACCCATCACTGACATCGTTTCTAGCATTAGGTAAAGTTAGAGTTACTACTCTAGGTAAAACTTTCTAACACAATCTGGGGACCGAAGGCTTAAAGGTAAGTTCCGACCCACCGCAAATGGCCGAGCAGGCGGGCTGCTTTCAAGGACAGGATTGCTCAGCGGTCACCCATCCAAGCAGCAGCCACGCTCGACATTGCTTGATCTGGTTATCTTGCGATATCCCACGTAACCGGTTAATTACACTGCATCATTACGCTACGGATAATCTCGTATACGGCTGATCTTGGATATAGAGCTTTTGAAGTGTAGTCATTGTTCTTACTAATATCATGAAAACAGTTTCTTTTTTTGTCCTCTTAGGACACAAGCTTATAAATCGCACTTAGTTCTATAAGAACCTTAGTGCTGCTTCCGGAGTGACAGGATATTCAGGATGGGCAAGGTTAGGGGGTAGGGGCCGCCTCCTATTGAGATCCATGAGGAAGAAGTAGGGCACTAAATCTCAAAGTCATGTCTCCCCGGAAGAAGGGGAGGCCAGCTCTGAACCAGCCTCTCCAGTCAAAGTAGGCAGGGGGTGGCACACCCTTGTTGAGGCTAGCAAGAACCTCTGAGGTTAGGGAACAAAACCCACCAGCTCCAACAGTCATCTCTCGTAGTAGACTAGACCTAAAGAATTGCCTTTGAACCCCAGAATCTCGAAATTTGCGATTAGTGATGTGCCGCTTCTGGACATCCATAAAGTTGCCCAGATTAAAGTGACACATAGGCTTTTGCTGTGCCCAGTGGTAGGTTCAACTGGAAGGTATAAACCAGCCAGAACTGATACCTGCTGGGTATCATGAAAACTTATTAAAGTACTTTGACATAATATTCCAGTGTGTCATCTGTGTCAACGCCAAAGCCACGATGCAGACCTCTCCTTGCGGCCACCGGGTCGTCTGCCGCAAGTGCTTCGTCAAGACCATCCAGATGGCGGTATCCCAGCGCCTGCTGCCTCTGCGCTGTGTCATCTGCCGCGCCAAGATCCTGCGCCTCAAGCAGACCTCTAGCCTCCACAAGACCTGGGTGCTGCCGGCCAGCGCCTCCGGGTACTCCATGGGCGGCAAGACTTGGGTCGTCCCCTCGGCCAGCCAGTACAGCATGGCAGTCCCCAACTCCGAGTCGCTCTCTACTCCATGGCGTCCGGCTCTTCCTCTCTATCAGGTCAGGACCTTTCAATTTTGACGTGGTAGGTTATAGGGAAAACAAGGTTACCTACCTATAACGTATAAATACAGTTATCCCATTTACTTTGTGAGGCAGAGCAGTGATGGATTGGAGGGTAACGTTTCTAATTTAGTCCCAGGGATTTAGTCTAAGATGGATCACTGAGATCTAGGGGATAAGGCTATGATGGCCTAAAGCAGGGTCCTCACTAGGATTTCCTGAAGAGCCTTATTGCTTGTCTTAAATAATCTGAGGGCTGCAAGTACATATATTTAGTTTTTTCTGAGATATACATGTATTATTAAAAACCTAGTAAATTATTACCTAAATATGTTTAAAATACTACACTTATTTAAGATAATTGGAAATGAAAGAAAGTTTATTTTACATTAAATTTATTTTACATTAAATTTATTTGTAATTAATAAGTAATAAATATGAACGTAAGTGTAATACATACAGTAATAGTAGTGTGGTGTGTGTGTGTGTGTGTGTGTGTGTGTGTGTGTGTGTGTGTGTGTGTGTGTGTGTGTGTGTGTGTGTGTGTGTGTGTGTGTGTGAATTTTAATAAAAAAAGTGTAATTGTAATTTTTTTCATATCCTTAGGTTAGGTTAGGAGTTAGGTTGGTTACGTTATGTTACGGCAGGTTATGTTAGGTTACGTTGGGTTAGGTTGTTACGTTATCTTATTATGCTACAAAATCTCGTGTTTTGTAGTAGCGCGACCCACACGTTGATGTGTGGAGCCTGATTTCGACTGCCGTCTGCGACTGATTTCGTAATTTAAGTGTATTAAAAAAGACGAAACATTTTAAGTACTTTTATCATTTTTACAGGTCTTACAAAAATTTTAAAGTGTTGGTAACTTACAAATTAATGCATTTCTAGAATGGTTTTAGAACAGTAAAATCTTTTTTCTTTGTAATTAGAGTGAACAATAGGGAGCAAACAATACTCGTATTATAGAATTAGATCGCAGAATTGTTCTGTTGTTTACTGGATACCATGAAAAATATTTCATTCTTTATCATGTGTGTTACGATAACCTCATTGTCCACGGTTATTAAAGACTAGAAATTAATTTTGAAATTCAATTCTTTAAAGAGTTTTCATTAAATAGTGCAAATGTTACATGTTATGTATTCTGTATTCTACTAAAACGGAATTATGTATTAAAAAAAGTGTTGATATATTGATTTACAGTCCAATCTCCATAATCCGACATTTGCCAGTCCAAGACGCTCGAAAAAGGCTATCGGCAGTCGGCGCTGGCCGCTCAGGCCACTGTAGTACTGTACAAGTGTACATAATCTTTAAGTGAGAATAAGAAAGAAAAACTGTTTTTTATTTTTTTTTTTAAGTGTAAAGATGGTATTTTAAGAGTTATCACTTATGTACTATTTAAGCACAGTTTGTTCGTTCTACTATAGTTAGGTACAATTACAATACAATAAAAATGTTTGTTCTTACAGTATAGTGTTTGCTTATTTTCACGTTTCTTACTGATTATAGGTTATTTATGCATTGCATAAATGGCACTCTTGGTTATCCGGACTCCTTGGTAATCCGACAGTGTGCTGGTCCCATATCTGTCGGATTATCGAGATTGGACTGTATTTTTACGCATACCCATTTTATCTTAAGCAATATGTTTACTAGAACATTACTGCTATTTATGCTCCTTTGATTTAGTTCATCTCGCTGCGGAGGCACTACAGCAGTTTAGATCACCAATTCTGCAAGTAACCTGTGACAGGTGAACTTATGTATTTGATGTTGTCAGGAGTGTCTTCCGTGAGCTCGGCGACCACCTCCAGCAGCGGCAGCGGGGGGGACAAGTGCCGCTACCCCCGCCAACCCATCTCCGGACCCCTCCGCAAGTCTCAGGCCCAGTCGATGAAGGTAGGCCTCAGTAACAGTCTAACCCTTGCACAGTCTGAAAATTATCTGAATCCTGTTTTTGATCAATAGTACACATCTCACATTATTACGACCATACCTTTGACAGATCTAAACGCACACAATATACGTATATAGACATAAAATTGCTAATGCACACAGCAGGGAGAGACTCGTTAAGGAAAAAAATACAAATACGATTATGGTTATTTTTTATGTTGAGATGTTTGGTTATTTGCTCACCGAAACCAAACACCAACAACAACCAATATAATTCTATGCTTATCATTGGTTATCATAGAACTTATAATTTTTATCACATCATCATATTTCAACCACTGACTTCATACTCATGAAGTCAGGTTGGTTGAAATAAACTATATTTACTATACGGTGCGTACGCTTTCAGTAAAAAAGAATAGTTGGTACTAGAAACCCTGAAATTTTATAGAACATTATAACCACCAATAATGTAAAATTAGCTTTTAAATCAATTAATTAAATTTATTAATTAGGGGAATAAAATTTGGCAAAATTATTTATTATATTTATATTTTCAATACATTAATCTAATAACATTTTAATTGATACTCACAATACAAATTTTTATTTTTATTGGTTTTATGTCAGATTAGATTTTTATTATTGGAGACGGTGGGAGGGAGTTTAAGATACCCTATTAAATTATAATTATATATTTTAATATACAGTTCTAAAAGAAAACAAACAAATGTTACGGTACATTATTCATTATGAACATATTTCAAAATATCTTCTTCCCAGAGTCTTGAGAAAGAGGGTATAAAATAAGGCCGTACTTATAGTCAATCACAAACAGATGGTTAATTAATTTGTTGACATATAGTAAAGGTTTGATAATGGCAACATATTTACAGATCACCCATGTCTTCCAGAACCACACATATTTATGCTTTCGTGTTGTACAGCATGATTTAAGCATTTAATAAACATAAATCCCTTAACCTTTATGAGTTCATGATGGGCCGCTGGGATGAAAATGTTTGAAATTAACAACCACGAAATCCCCGGTTCTGGTACATACAAGAATCGTATTGCATTGTATGTATTTACCTTGACCAATATCATTTATCTGATGTACTTATCTACTTTATATAGTTACGTTGACGCATGCCATGCAATATTGTAATTGTTTCACGCAATAAAGGATATTATTATTATTATTATTATTAGTAGATTGTATAAAGAGTTACTTGCTAGATTTTTATTTATAAATTTATTTCGGACGCAATGTATATAAATAGGTAGCACTCTTCGACTTCCTTTTTTGACTTTAGAATGTAGTTTCGTCAAACATGGACCTAAATCTCTAATGACTCAATCTACAACATCCATTGTTCTTACTTTATTCATACGCGGATGAATGAGAGAGATCGCTCGAAGGCTGGAACAATAACAGAAATCGTACCGGAGCGTGACACAATGAGAATAAAAGAACTGGGAGAATCATTAGAGAGCTTTCATTTGAGCCGAGGGCGAACACAGGGCGTTACTCTGCTCGGCAGCGCTGACGTGAAGGGAGACAATTCTCAAATATATAACAGGATAATAAGGCATTTTGAATTGTTATAATATTATTTAAAAAGAGTAAATATTACGTTTCGAAAACCAGTGGCTGCTGCTCTCTTCGTTAGGAATCGAAATCTAAAGTACAATATAACGCATGGGCATATATAAGAAAGGGCTCAGCCCCCCCCCCCCCCCAAATGTTAAAACAAAAACATTAAAATTGCACACAGCAGTTTGTTTTAAAGCTGAAAAAATTATCAGGTCTTTAAGCTCAGCAATTTCTAGGGGTAAGCTTTCTGAGTTGTTGTTTTTGGAAAATATTTTATATTTCATAAACCATCCAGTATGTGTGATCCCCTCCCCCAAAATAATTTTCTATACACGCTACTGGTATAAAGTATGTACTTTAATTAACAACTCAACTAAGGATGGTAATGAGAATGTCAATTGGGAGTGCCGATGGCCGAGATATCTAAGACGTTGGACTTTGGGTCTCAGTTAGAGATAGCAAGGGTTCAAATCCTGTCTGAGACCAAAGCACTTTTTATCTGTAACATCGACCTTGTACTGTATCGAACTCTCCCTTTTATTCTGTTGATAAGATCCTCGCACAAGCCATTGGTCAATGAGGACGGCAGAATAAGGCTTTACAGGGGATCGGCCGCTCCTTAAAACACATCATACTTTGTGACAGAAATATATATACTCAAAACTCTAACATCTACCTGACACCCAACACAAGATAACAGACATGTTACGGGGCTCCTGTAACAGTTACTCATTTGTCCCAAGAGTAACCGTTACTTCAAACTCAAAGTTCCCGTTACAGTTACTCTGTCGCTGTTACAGTTACTCTGTCGCCGTTACATTGACTCTGTCGCCGTTACAGTTACTCTGTCGCCGTTACATTGACTTTGTCACCGTTACAGTTATTCTGTCGCCGTAACAGTTACTCTGTCGCCGTAACAGTTACTCTGTCGCCGTTAGTTACTCTGTCGCCGTTACAGTTACTCTGTCGCCGTTATAGTTACTCTGTTTCCGTTACAGTTACTCTGTCGCCGTTACATTTAATCTGTCGCCGTTACAGTTCTGTTACAGTTACTCTGTCGCCGTTACAGTTACTCTGTCGCCGTTACAGTTACTCTGTCGCCGTTACAGTTACTCTGTCGCCGTTACAGTTACTCTGTCGCCGTTACAGTTACTCTGTCGCCGTTACAGTTACTCTGTCGCCGTTACAGTTACTCTGTCGCCGTTACAGTTACTGTGTCTCCATTTACAGTTACTCTGTCGCCGTTACAGTTACTCTGTCGCCGTTACAGTTAATCTGTCGCCGTTACAGCTACTGTGTCTCCGTTACATTGACTACATTTACTCTGTCGCCGTCACTGTTACTCTGTCGCCGTTACAGTTACTCTACTCCGTTACAGTTACTCTGTCGCCGTTACAGCTACTCTGTCGCCGTTACAGTTACTCTGTACCGTTACAGTTACTCTGTCGCCGTTACAGCTACTGTGTCTCCGTTACAGCTACTCTGTATCGCGTTACAGTTACTCTGTCGCCGTTACAGTTACTGTGTCTCCGTTACAGCTACTGTGTCTCCGTTACAGTTACTCTGTCGCCGTTACAGTTACTCTGTCGCCGTTACAGCTACTCTGTGTCTCCGTTTACAGCTACTGTGTCTCCGTTACAGTTACTCTGTCGCCGTTACAGTTACTCTGTCGCCGTTACAGCTACTGTGTCTCCGTTACAGCTACTGTGTCTCCGTTACAGTTACTACTGTCGCCGTTACAGTTACTCTGTCGCCGTAGCTACTGTGTCTCCGTTACAGTACTGTGTCTCCGTTACAGTTTACTCTGTACCGTTACAGCTACTGTGTCTCCGTTACAGTTACTCTGTCGCCGTTACAGTTACTCTGTCGCCGTTACAGTTACTCTGTCGCCGTTACAGCTACTGTGTCTCCGTTACAGCTACTGTGTCTCCGTTACAGTTACTCTGTCGCCGTTACAGTTACTCTGTCGCCGTTACAGTTACTCTGTCGCCGTTACAGTTACTCTGTCGCCGTTACAGCTACTCTGTCGCCGTTACAGCTACCTGTGTCTCCGTTACAGCTACTGTGTCTCCGTTACAGTTACTCTGTCGCCGTTACAGTTACTCTGTCGTCTCCGTTACAGTTACTCTGTCGCCGTTACAGTTACTGTCCGTTACAGTTACTCTGTCGCCGTTACAGTTACTCTGTCGCCGTTACAGTTACTCTGTCGCCGTTACAGTTACTCTGTCGCCGTTACAGTTACTCTGTCGCCGTTACAGTTACTTTGTCGCCGTTACAGTTACTCTGTCGCCGTTACAGCTACTGTGTCTCCGTTACAGTTACTCTGTGTCACCGTTACATTACTCTGTCGCCGTTACAGTTACTCTGTACAGTTACTCTGTCGCCGTTACAGCTACTGTGTCTCCGTTACACAGTTACTCTGTCGCCGTTACAGTTACTCTGTCACCGTTACAGCTATTCAGACTCTGTCGCCGTTACATTACAGTTACTCTGTCGCCGTTACAGTCGCCGTTACTGCTATGTCAGTTACTGTCGCCGTTACAGCTACTCTGTCTCCGTTACAGTTACTTGATCTCCATCACGTTTTGACGTTACAGATACTCCAAGTTACTCCCACCTTTTTAGTTATCTTTTTAGATGTAACCGATTTAAATGTGTTTACTGAGAGACCTCTCTAAGTCTCTACGAACACAATAACACTAATTGCCAGCAGCTTACAAATAACATTAATTTCATAGTATTCTGGAACAACAAGATGTAATGTGTTTTTCATGTTGCTTTTGATAAACTAGTTTTTATGAATGAATTATTTATTTTTGTTATTTTTGTAAACAATAAAATAGTCTGCTTCAATATATTTTTAAACTTAATTATTTTGTTAATTCTTATTTTAATTTAAAATTAATTGTACCCAAAATGTGTTTCTCATAATGTTTTGACTGATTTTGTAACTGATGAATATTTTGTAATCGTTACTTGACTACTTGTAACGGTTACTGAGAAGTAGGTACCTACTACAAGTTAGCAGAGACACGCACACAATACAATCTCACTACTGTGCCACACGACGCACATTCCTCTGTAAACGTCCAGGTAAATGTGGCTGAGCAGGAAATTCCATCTTGATATGACCCACGTCATCGCGACTTATAGACACATGGGCGTAAATAAGGTGGGGTCAGGAGACTCAAGCCCCCCCCCTAATTTTAAGCACAACCATTAAAACTGCATCCTGTAGTTTGTTTTAAATTAGAACACTTACAGATGTCTTAAAGCTCTACAATATCAGGGGAAGATTCCAGAGCACCTACCTACGTTTAGAAGATGTTTTATATCTCCTAAACCACTCAGTGCGTTAGCCCCCTCCAAAATAATTGTCTATATACGCCACTGCCTAAACAGGCGTGTTTCTTATTTGCGTACAACTGACTGTTGTATAGTATAACGTTGTTCTTTTCATCACTATATATTGTGATGGTTTGTTAATGTTTACGATAGAATTTACCTTATCTTTCATCGTTAATAATGAGTGTAAATATATTGGCCTACATAACAGTAGCGCTGTTCAGAAGCTAATACTACTGATAATCTACCCCTGTAATAGCTGTCAAATTAGGGCCAATGCCCATTACTACTGCCTACTGCCTACTATTTGCCACTGCCTATGTTTTACCAGTTTAAATTTCTACGAAAATTTTCTCGAGAACTACTTAAGATAGAAAGCCTTCAGGATTCCTTTCTTCGAGGTGGGTAAAAGAATTCACACGCGAAAGCAGTTCCTATACTGCAATTCTTGTTAACAAAATATAAACTGAGTTTTCTTGATTTAAATTTCACTGGTTAAAATAATAAAAAAGGAAGCGTTTCACAAATTTGGAGAAAATCGCGTAAAATGTGGCCTAAAAATGGCTACATACACACACGCACACACAGATTTGTATATATTTATAAAGACAAATACATAATATACAAGTTTCATTATGTACTTACTACAGTAGGGGCCACGAAAGAGTGCACGGCACACACACAGACCGTTATCTCTGTGCTGTGATGTACAAACCTCAAACTAACGTAGTTACTCAGCTCAGCCCTCATTGGCTGCTCCGAGGTCAAGCGCCAAATAGGCTCCTCCCTCAACTGCACTCTCTGGTGGTCCCTACTGTAGTATTGGTCTGCGTTTTACTTTTCTGTGCTTTTGGGTTACTAGGACGTTCCAAAAAATCATTTCTCTGACGTAATTCGCTAATAAGACCATTTACAATGTTTTCACTTTGTATTTTTACTCTCAAAATTAATAATGCAATGTTCCTATTTATGTAATGCAACCCATTTTCGAAGAATTTCTTGACAGAAACGTTTAACATATAGGCCTATTGACAGTTTTAGGTGTCACTTTGAATCAATAACTGTCGATGGTAAATGAAATAATTAAATTTTTAGTATTGTTATGTTTGAACGTCTAGAAATCTTTTCCCTTTATTATAATATTTGTAAACATAGAACACACACCCCCGGCCAGAAATAAACTGCACACTACATTAACGTTCTTTTTAGTGGGCATCTACCAATGATTTGATGTAAGTCTGCACCACAGTCTGCAAGAATACGAAGTACATACATATAGAGGAATTTAATGAATACTACCTTGAAAAGTCCAATAAATGAACTGGCACCGAATAATACTACTTGTAATATGACCTTGACCCTTGACTTAGCTCAACCCTAACATTGACTGTGAATGTTGTACAGATCCAGTTCACCTTCCTCTTAGAGCAGCGTCTAGCATCTGACGCTGTCACAGACTTGACTCCTAGAATCTGGAGTCATGTTTGTCTGAAAAGATCAAACAATGTCTGCAACGAAAAGCTAAAAATGAACTCTTTACGTCGTTTCGACGTCAGACATTAAGGAAGGTGATCTGGAGCTAAACTCAACACTCAACATTCCACTCTTCCCACCATAGCTACGCTACCATTATTGATGTAACCTCATAATCTAACGAGCACACACTGGCCCTGTTCTAACCTCATAATCTAACGAACACACAATGGTCCTGTTCCAACCTCATGATCTAACGAACACACAATGGTCCTGTTCCAACCTCATGATCTAATGAACACACAATGGTCCTGTTCCAACCTTCATGATCTAGCGAACACACAATGGTCCTGTTCCAACCTCATGATCTAATGAACACACAATGGTCCTGTTCCAACCTCATGATCTAATGAACGCACAATGGTCCTGTTCCAACCTCATGATCTAACGAACACACAATGGTCCTGTTCCAACCTCATGTTCAACCTCATGATCTAACGCACAATGGTCCTGTTCCAACCTCATGATCTAACGAACGCACATGATGTTCCTGCCAACCTCATGATCTAACGAACCCCAATGGTCCTGCTCCAACCTCATGATCTAACGAACACACAATAGTCCTGTTCAAACCTCATGATCTAACGAACACACAATGGTCCTGTTCCAACCTCATGATCTAACGAACGCACAATGGTCCTGTTCCAACCTCATGATCTAACGAACACACAATGGTTCTGTTCCAACCTCATGATCTAACGAACGCACAATGGTCCTGTTCCAACCTCATGATCTAACGAACACACAATGGTCCTGTTCCAACCTCATGATCTAACGAACACACAATGGTCCTGTTCCAACCTCATGATCTAACGAACACACAATGGTCCTGTTCCAACCTCATGATCTAACGAACCCACAATGGTTCTTTCCATGTTCCAGCACCGTCTGCAGGAGTACAAGGAGCCTGTGAGGGTAGAACCACAGGAGAAGCCTCGTCTGCCGCCCATCCAGGAATTCCAGAGAGAATTCCGCGCTGGAAAGGAACGTTCTACTTCAACCAGAATCCGGTCGGTAGTTATACATCCCCTGCTTACCTCCGGTGTCCACATAACTTGTTTCGGACAGTTTGAAATCAAAGTACACCTCTACAAATTATAATGTTGAATGCAGTAAATACAGAGTGTACAAGAAACTTAAAGAGTCATATAAATCATTGTAAAGTATACACACAATATAATACATTGATTAATCAAACAAAATTTATGTAAAAAATAACAGCATTTTCAAAACCGTATTTATTTTTGTTCTAATGCAACTAAGTTTATGGGGGTTGTAATTGTTAAGATTAAACTAAATTTTAACTATGAGATTACAACTTTTCAATGTGAACCACATCAAATTGGAATTAAAATATTTTAAATAATAAATTTTGTTGTCTTGTCCGTAAATACTACTATTAATTAAAAACCATGTATTAAAGCCTAGTTATTTAGAGCTGTATCAACTATTTCCACCATGTGTTTGATATGTTCAGTCATAAAACTGATCCATTGTTGATTTATAAATGAACAAACGCAAACGCATACTTATGGGAGAAACATCATGTATGTAATTTATTATATGTAACCTAAAATATTTTTGTGTTTAAGCCATGAAGAACATTAATGACCATCCTGTCTAAAATGATACAGGGTTTGTAATCTATGAAATCAAGACAGTGCTTGGAAATACATTCTTCTGAAATGTTTAACGAACATATCAGAACCTGTTATTGTCAATTCGGTCATTTCAGTTTAAATAAATAATTAATCATTTTTATCTATTAATTGATTCCAAAGAAGATGCTGTTCAGTTACTGTTTACATTATATACGTTTACGACCATCATTCTGAAGCGGCTCTGAACAATTTTTATTCTTTTCAACTAAAATTTTTATTTATACTAGACTTTAAAATTACGTACTACATGTAACGACAGATCATATGTTTAAACATTAAAACCTGTGACACTCTAAGGTACTATCTATTTTGTAACCGTTAATAGCATCTACTGCTTTTCTCAATTAATTATCACTTAAAGAAGAGGATATGAGTTGATTTCGGCTTCTCCTATCAACCGGTTTTCCCGTAATCAATTTTAAAATAAAATTATAATACAAGTTGGGTTATAACAACTTGTTTATTATTTATTCTATTACATTTTTAAATCATGATTAGGGTATCTGGAGTGTATAGTGTGGGATATGACAACCTTTCGAAATAAATTTTAACATCAGCCCTTATTTTAACATCGATAAAAAAACTGTTTCTTTCATATGTTACCATGAGCTGAGATTGTAATCCATGTGAATTTGTTATCTATTAAGTTTACACCCAAAAACCCCATAATATGCATGAGCCAAGAAATATAAATCGGTAATACTATAATTAAAACAATAAATAACATTGTTATTGTGTTTCAGATGCGCACAAAAAATAGTGACTCAGTTGGAGACAACACCCCTCGTGAGCAATAACAATAAAACGTACTTCCGATCACCCCTGAAGCCTCCCAATAAGGAACCGGAGAAAAAGAAGAAGGTGAATGAAAATCAGAAACAACGAGTGAAAGAAGAACGGCACAGAGATGAGAAACGCAGTGACAATAAGAAAAATAACGAAGAAAACATAGAAAGAGATCCGACACCTTCGACCAAAGAAGAGAAGTGTAAAAAGGCTGACAAGAGAGAGAAAAAAGAGGAAAAGAAGGAAAGCAAGAAGGAGCCCAAACCCGAAAGGCCCAAGGAGGATAAGAAAGAGCTGACGAAAGCGGAGAAAAAGGAGATAAAGAAAGAAGCTAAAGCCGAAAAGAAGAATGCTAAGAAAGAAGCTAAACTGGAAGCTAAAAAGGAGAAATGTGAAAAGAAAGAAAAAGTCGAGAAGAAGGAAAAGAGTGACAAAAAGGATAAGAAGGA
This sequence comes from Homalodisca vitripennis, assembly GCF_021130785.1. NCBI lineage: Eukaryota > Metazoa > Arthropoda > Insecta > Hemiptera > Cicadellidae > Homalodisca > Homalodisca vitripennis. Next base: position 183,255,138 of record NC_060211.1, read on the forward strand.
CGAAGCTGTTAAGAAATAATTTACTATTAAAATAATTTGTTTTCATTAAGAGAGAAATATTCACATTGATAAAGGTTAAAGTGACATAAACTGAAAATGTTTCAAAAATAGTGAAACACCTCACAAAAATCTCAAACTAAAGTAAATTAATTGAAAGTAAAATCTTGAATTAAATTCAAAGTTACTTTCAGTTTACAATGTTTTTGAGATGAGAAATTTACAAATATATCACAAACAATTGTTAATATTTATTAATATCGAAATCATATCTCCAATATTTAATCGAAATATAAACTAGGATGTACTGAGCAAAGTATTTTAGTAGCAGTTGTCAGTCTATTATAAATAGTGAGGGGGTACATAACTGACTTTGCCCACCTCGCATTGTATAGTAAATCGAGAGCAAGGTAGTAAAGCAGACTGAATCTTATCTGTAGTAATAATTGGAGTAAAGATACTCTGCAATATATAACAGTTTGCCTAACTTCAAACACACAATATACCCTACAAAGTGTAACCTTACAAAACAACATGTTTGTCGTTGATAACGACCAAGTCAGGAGTTGAATAACAATTAAGTGAGAACGCACTTAATATGTTAAAAATACGTCGGTAACTAAACCACTGTTGATTTTATTGGATTTTACAGTCTCAAATGATGTATGCGTACCGTACTCTTTCTAGCTATGAGGTAAGTGAAGAAACTTAATGCGCACGATAGGTGAATTAATTGGTCGTGGAAGGTGTTCCCCTTTTGCTAGACTTTATATATGCTTTGTTCCTGCTCAAATCAAAAAATGAGTTTAAAAAAATCCGCCTATCACATCCTGGCAACTAAATTATAGCTTAAAAATACAAATATAAATATATAAATTTATATTTTTCAATTCGAGCTTTCAACAGAACAGTGAATTGCATCCTGTAATCTAGGTTAGTACTTCACTCTAATACTGGACTAGTTCACATTTGAGGTTAGTTGAAAATATCAGTGTGAATTGATTACATCACGGTCTTTATCAGAATTAAAAATCGTATTTAACATTCAAAGGTCCATCTGTAAGATAGTTTATGTCACGTTAACCTGACAATGTCATATTTCTGAGTACGATTCAACGTTCCTTATCTGTTACATTGTCATGACAAAGTCTATTTTTTGTAGTATCCTAGCGGTATGTGGCTGACATATCTTGCTGATAAGCGATCTGGATCGGCATCAAACATTACATATTGTGCAATCAATTTTAAAGTAATAATTAATAGTCAATTAACTTTTTATCTTTTCACAATTTAATATAACTTTAACTACAGTATTGCGTTTTAACGTAGATATAAAATATACTGTATTAGACCGGAGTGTTGTTGGACACGAACGAAGAAGAAGAAGAATCGCCAAAGAGGAAACAGGTCGAAGGGAAGTAGAATGTGATATTGTAGCAAGTGAACATTGTTTTGTTGTTTTCAGTTGTTATTTAGAAGAAGAACTTGAGATATTAAGCGTTTAATTTGCAGTGTGTAATTAATTATGGTTTAAATTACTTTTCGTACAAAACAGTTAAATAATCATTGATACATTATAACAATTGGCTGACCAGCTGAAATAAAACACTAATGTTCTCCAGGATGTTGTACATTGGGACAGTGTAAAACGTATTTTGTAAGTAGTATTTGCTTACATTAACGGTTGTCAAAATAACAGTTTTTTAGTCTATAATGATAGCTGTACTGCGAGTTGTAAAAGGAAGAATTCTCAACAAACAAAAAAAAACATTTTTTTTTGTAAACGAATGCGATCGTAACGAATTTTATTTTTAAATGTTTTATTTCAATCCCACATGACTAAGCTGTCCCTTGTAAGCTTATGTTTTTATTGAAATTACTAAAGTGACCATTGTTGACACGATCTTTTATTTGGAAAGTTCTCTTTGCCACAAGTATCATTTATTTTATTTTTTACTTTGAAAGAAAATGTATGTCAATGAAACATCTTATTTTCAGAGACTTTCTTTAGTCGAGGCATAAATTGGTCTCCATTCTTGAACATTTTATGGATCTAATTATGAATTATAATATTTCGCAGTTATGTGTACAACATTCTGGAGACAGATTTGGACTTCCAGGAATGGTGACGAGGCCTTAGTTAGACACTTTGCGTACACTAGCGTAGTAGCGTAAGCGATATTTTGTAATCTTTTGTAGGTTCGCTGTGTAGTATAGAATAAGAGAGTTAGTTGTAATTTTTCATCTACCCTTTTTTGTAAGCAGATTGTTGGACTCGAAGGTCGCGTTAAGGTAGAATGTACTCGTACTTTGTCTGAAGGGCAGTGTATACAGGCTGGTATTGATCTTGTTTAATTCCAAGTATTATTTACTATGTTTACGCTAAACAGTTTTCTGTTTAAATCAGCACAAACACAGTCGTGTCTTTCCATTCTAAACTAGTCGCAAATGAGTGTATAATTTGTTGTTAATAAAAACTGCTACAGGTAGTTAGTTTCTCGTGAAAAAGATTATCAATCGATATCGCAGTGTATATTGAAAATTTTTATTTCTCATTTTCACTATGATTTATTCTTAATTATTGCAGTAATAACTCCCAAAAATTATTAACAGCATGGTAAAATACCAAATCAAACACTGTATAAAGTAAGTAATAAAACTGTTAGTTTAATATACACCCGTGAGTTGAGTAAAGAAACTATCCAGGTATAGCCTAAGTGTAAAGATAACATAAGTTACACATACACAATAAATTAATTATCATATTAAACTTCACCAGAGTATTTTTCAGGCCGAAATAGATAAGAAATGTAAGTTTTATTTTGTCTATTTTATCGCATGTTTGTCTATTTGTATTCTTAACAAATCAACCGTACCCTTCAATTTAACAAAACTATCATGTTTAAAGTTTGCGAAATTGTCAGAGTAATCAAGTAAAAAGTTTAAAAAGATGTCTTTTCTTCAAAATAACGACCATATAAAGTTTTCAAACTGTAATAACTCACAGTTGTTATTTTTACTTTTAAACAATCTTAATGAAGTGAAAAACAAAATTTAAACCCTAAGTTTGATATATTCACCAGGCTTAATGGTTTATTATTTCAACCTATCAAATCGTTTAGTAAAGATAGGAAGAATAACGGATTTATGATCACCCTGTACAATATAAGAAAGAAGAAAGCTATATTGCCCTTTACAAACCTCATGAAGAACAGGAATAGTTGTGTAGAAGGTTTCCAGGGGCGTATCTAAAACACAGCTTTGTAGGGGAATGGATCTGTTAAAGAGCACATTTATAGGCCTACCAGGGGGTATAGAACAAATATGAATATATCAACATTTTTATTAATTAGATAGGCCTATTTCAAAGTAAAAACATTTAACTGCCGTATTTCACTCAATTTGGATTGTTATTATACGCATATTTTTGAAATAATTAGAGCTTTGCTTTTAAGGGATATATCCCCATCATTCCCCCCCATAGTTACGCCCCTGACTATTCCGTCAGTAGACAAATATTGTGGTTAGTTTATTACGTTCTATTTCAACACCTGCAGTATTAAAGTTTCAACCCAGACCAGTTCAAGTTCCAGGAACAGACGAAATCTTTTTAGAGAGAATAATAAAAACTCAACGGACAGACTGGTTGGATGTTATTGCCTCGACCGCGCATGCGCATTAACTGCTTCATAATGTCATACTAGTTTCTTTACTCAACTCACAATCTGGACCAAAGCCACGTTATACTATTATTATTTATTTTCTTAAATTTCACGAATTTTGAAGTAAAGTACTGCTGTTTGTTGTATTTATACTGAAATGCTACAAAAATAATGAATAAACGAGGATAAATATATCTTGAAAAGTAAGTATAATATAAATTATTCTTAGTTACTTATTAAGTTACCGAATTGATTGATTTCCATTCAAGCCAATTGTCTTTATGAATTGTAAAGCTTAGTGCCGTTTTATAAAGTCTATTTTTGAGAGCTGGTGGTTTAAGAAACCTAGCAATAACAGAACGACGGGACACACGATCCTAATTTGTATATTCTAATCTTGATGTATAAGATTTATTAAGATTTTTATATGACAGCCCGATATCTTAGTCTTAGGCCACCAGAGAGTATGTAGACGTCGATCGTGTATATTAGCCTATTGGTATCGGTAAACATATTTTTACTTACAGTTTAGAAATATCATTTTTATATAGAAACTCGGTGTTAGTAATATTAGTTTATCAGTGTAAGAACACTATGTTATAGTACAATATTTACGTGTCATATTTGGTTGCATTTATTTTATTAATTGTCTAATTAGGGTTACTAAGAATGTTTTCAAAGCTTTTGAAATCCTTATTTGAAGGCTAAACAAGACGGATGATTACGTAATATTTGATCTGATAACGATTACTCATTCGAACTCTATCTATGAAGTGCCTGCAATTAAGCTCTTCTTTCTTGTGTTTCAGTCTTGATCTTAATGAAGTGACAAGGTAAGTTGAGATCTCTTGGCCGCTTTGTGCGTATTGGGTCCAGTAAAAGCTGCATTACTGAGATATCCCCATTCAAGATTATTTCTTTGTCACTCCGGACAAGAAACTAATGACTTTCCCACGCACTTACTTCTAAAAGGTGCTTTGCGCTTGCTGACAGAGTAAAAGGAAATTCAGGAGGGTTGTTGGTAGGGCTCGCCTCCTGTCGAGATTCCATGAGGAGAGAGAGCGGGCCATTATCTCGGTCATGTCACGTCAGAAGAGGGAGGCCAGCTTTGTTCCATCCTCCTCCAGTAGGGGACAGTACTCCCTCATGTCTAGGCTAGCAGCAGTCTTTAACACTGAAGGAGGTCCAAAATATTATCCTCCGAAGTAGACAGGACCTATCGATCAACCCTTTCACCCCAATATCTTGACATTTTGGTTAATGATGGACATCCATAGGTTGCCCAAATGTGACACATCGCTCCTTGATGTACCCAGTATAAGTATAAACCAGCCCGACATGAACCTTGGGTTTCACTCAAGGACATACTTGGGGTCTATTATTGGACTTTTAATCCGGTTTGATTGTTGGCGGGTTTCAGAAGAACGATTCGTAATTTACTTGTATCAGCCTAATCCGGCTAAAATCCACTAGTGGACGAGATATCATTAACCACGAATAACTTTAAATTCTAATTACATCCATAAATATTTATTGTCTAAATAATAGTTTTGAATTGGGATGGTTTTAAAATCAAATGTTTTCCTAAAAGCATACACGTGAATGCCACATTTTAAATCACATATTGCCGTTTATTAGTTATTGCCTCACGTGTAATCCACATTTTAGAATCGTGATGCTAGTAGAACCTGGGGTACTTTAGTCCAGAGCTATAATCGGCCTCCAAAAAGTATTCTTATCGATGGGATGTGGAAGTCAGTCAGTACCTCAAATTTCCTTCGTAAACCCCTCTGCAGCTCTCGGCCAATCAAGGTTTCTGTTTAGGTCACGTAGTCCGGTCTTGACGAATTGGTTTTGGTAGACTTAAAGCTCCGTTGAAGGGTCGAGCCTGTTAAGGAATGTCCTAGAGTTGTTATTATAATTGACGCTCAGATCCTGGAGGGAGTCCTTAAGATGGATGGCTGGCAAGCTTAAAATATGGGGGAATCTGGTGATGGCACATATTTGAGGTTGGGTTTGTGTCAATACTGCAACTGTAAAATGCATAAAACTGCCGTCTTCACTTATAAAGGACCAGATTAGATTAAGGTTGCTTGCTGCAGAGACTATACAAGTTAACTATTACTATTACTTAGTTAACAATGTATTCTTAGTAAATCATTGTTTTCAACTCAAAAACATAACACGAAAGTTATTTCTAAGGATTCTGACTACCGTCACAACAAAAACCTTCCTAGTAACTCTACACGTAATCTATCTATGATAGTACGAAACATGCACAGTGCATTGTTACAATTTTGTTTCTCCAGTTTTAGTGTCCATTTTATAAGTGAACTACTGTAAATACAATGATCTCACTGCTCTGTTTTGTTTAGTTGTGAATAGCAAAGTTTATTTTTCTTGAACGTTCCTATAAAATGTAAGGGAAAGATAACAGGTGGGGTACCAACAGCGAGATAGTCCCCTTGCATGTGCCAAACTCTAGTCATTTGTTAAGTAGGTCAACTTGAGGTTGGTGGTCCATACAGAGTAATGTTTTAGGCGAGTAAAAATGAGCTTTGCTCACAATTGGGACAATTAAAACTTTAAGAGACAGCTACGATTTGGAGACAGATTGTTCCTGAAAATAAGAAATGATGTCCTTCAAATTCAAGTGGAACATAGATTTATGTATTTTATTAGTTAAAATTGCATACAATTTAAAAGAGACACACGCTTGGTGCAATGAAAATTTGCCAATCCTAACCAATTAACTCAATTGATCCTTGATCTTTGCACGTTTGGTAGACCTGATGCAATTGCCCAGGTTCAAATCCTGTTTATGACCCAAAAATTTTTCACCAGTACTATTGTACTATACTGACCACTTCTTGGTCTATTTGACAATCTTCTTGCACACGTCAATGTTCCCTGACAAATATTATATTTGTAAGGAAACATTAAGAATACGAAAGAAATCAACAAGATCATTCTATTTTGCAATGCAATGCCACGTACTTTATTAACCTCAGATGCTCTTGTAGATGATCTTGCTATTATTGGAAAGTTACTCCATACATTTTAAAAGAAATCAATTCTATCAGATCATATATTATTAATTTTGTTGTATGGGGTTTTTATAGTAACGACAACATTTACTACTTCCGATTAGTTAATGTAATTGAACCATAGTATTGAAATAAATTTAATTTAGCAATGATGAGTTTTTTCAAGTACAATTAATTTTTACCAAATTATTTTGGTTATAATTCTCAAAAAGTAGTTAAAATCATCGCACTTTTAATTTTAGACTTTTTTGAATAATTTAAAAAGAACCATGCTATGGCAGTCAGTCCTGTCAGTATTTGAAGCATACGTAATGTTCTTTCATTCTACTTTTTCACTTTCGTTTAGTTTACGTAATGCAATTTAAGTAGCGGCTGCCACAATTGGTCTTATAAATTCCTAAAAGGTAATAAAGATATTGAAAAATTAATAATGCTACAAATAACGGTTATGAATGTACCCAGGTACTGATTCCAAGGGGAGGATAAGTTCGTGGGTCAAGAGGGGATGTGTACTATCAAGAATTAAAAAAGGTAATAAAGGATATGTATACAAGTTAAAAAATATATAAATGTATGATAACATATTCTTAAAATATTGATTGATTTCAGTTGCATCTGTCTCAAATAAGATGAAACAAAATTTCGAAGGGGGGGGGGTAGATTACCTATACCCCCCGTGTACGCTCTTTATACCGACAACTGGTGGAAAGGACTCCTATTGCGAAATAACATGGAATTTAAAATGTAGTCTGTCAAATTTCAAGGATGTAAACTGCAATAATTATGCTCATGATTATGAAACTGGTTTATAAAAAAGTAATTGTTTCACCATAGTAACAATTTCAATATTTACAGTTTTTTTTTATTCAATTAAGTATTTTCCATTGCAGTTTTTGGCATGCGAATTTTATATTTTTGCACTTTTAATAATATATATTTTTAGCATTTGATTTTTATTAAGGTAAAATATCTCAAAACATCTTATTGTTTCATAATTGGAAACAAAAGATCTTTTTTTATCCATAACGTATGTTACTTATACAAAAATACACAATTGTTTTTAAATTGTTTCTTATTCAAACTTCTATAAATTTTAATCTCTGTTTTCACCGCTTTATTTAAAAAACTCATGACCCTCGATGAAGTAACAAAATAATGAGTAACAGCTCTCGTTTATGTTACTCTGTATGGACCACTAACCTTACCAATACAATAATGCTATAAAATTGGATTAACTTAATACTGTATTTATTGTAAAACTTTGTAGCATAGTAATATAATAAATATAATATTATGAAATAAATATGTTGGGAAGAAGTTCGTTTGTTTATTCGATTTATCACCTATGGGACAGAGACACAAAAATTCGGTACATACATAGATAAACATGTACAATACACATTTACATGTACAAGTTACACATATATATATATATATATAACTTTTAGATACAACTTCAAAAAGTTAGATACTTCTAAAGGTATTTCACAATTTTACTATAGTACAGTACAATATGCAGAGACATGTTTTTAAAACTAACACATCAACATCTTATATTTACAATATCATCGTGATATAATAAAAGTAATACTTTCTCGCACAACTCATAAAAACTCACTTCACCAACAGAGGATGGAGGATGAAACAACTATTTATGAGCTACCTTCTCAATAAACCGGATGTGAGTACTCCTACTACCACTTTGAGAAATCCCATGATATGTGAAATCGTATATGACTGTTTAATAAACCCTAAATTGAGCCAAAACCATTAATTAAAATTACACATATAATTTTGAAAATAAGTTAAAAAATGTAAAAACCGAAAAACTATTTCAGGTCCTAACAGGAGAAAATGAACCCATGTATTGCTACTCCACAGAATGCTAGTAACAAGCATGAGAAGTCAAAAGCACAAACACACGTCGCACCAGCACAGCCGAAAGAGAGACACTAACAAGAAAAGTTTTAAATGTAAACTTATTGAGGCTTCGTAAATAAATTAAAATACCAAACGCTAAATCAACTTTCGGTTGAGTTAAGCCATTTTGGGTACAAATATAAAAAAAGAACAAACTAAGAAACCTTAAAAAATTTTAACAAACAAACAAACTTCAACCTACAAAACTCATACCCACAACATGACATTAAGGTCTAGGATCAGAATATAGGTCCGGAGGTGGCTGTATTTGCCCCTACGGACCATCGTCTTCCGATATCATTGTTTCAGATGACACGCCGCGATACCACAGGAAATGCCGGCATTGATTTTCTTGTTAGTGTCCCACTTTCGCGTGTCCTAGTGTAACGTGTGTTTTCGTAGTCTTGATTTCCATGTGCAGTGACAACGCATGGGTTCATTTTCTCCTGTCTGGGCTCAAAGCAGTTTTTGAGGATGTTCACCTGTGTTTTATGTTTCTTTCTTTTTTAAGCGACAGTCCATTGCCGCACGATGTAGTTTTTAAGTACATTTATATGAACTAATCGTCTTCTATAGATTTCAACCTTCAAAACTTAGTGTTGTACATTTTGTATTATATAACTATGGAAAATGTCCGAAATTCTATTGTCCTTCTAAACCTTCCATTGTCAATATCAAACTGTACAAAGAGAATTTAAAATAAGGTTTACCAGAAATACTCATTCAAAAACTGTATTACTGGTTAATGCTGACTACAAAAATAACGATTCATTAATGACAGCGTCTTTTAACACAATAATCTTTTGAATAACGTTTTTGGTACATATAAAATGTTCTTCTCAGTGGTAAAACAATTTTTAAAGAAACTTTACTTTTATTACATCAATTTTCAACATTCAATAACGTTTCGTTTTTTGGGCTTTTTTGTTAGCCCATATCAAATTATGCAATCCGTTATCTAGGTTTGTATACATTCTGTTATTTGATTCTTCTCTGAGGTATTTGTAATCAGACCTTCTATAATTTATTCTCTTCTGTGATTTTAATAAGGAGCTATGGTGACATCAATAATACTATAATTAATTTAAATAGGTGTAACGAAGTTAGTAGGCTAATATAAAGCTGGTTCAATTAACTACTATATAATAATAAACTTTAATTTGTTTTAATCGTTCTAAAGTTGGTCATTACATCTGAGAAAACATGATTTTAATAAGGAGCTATCGTGTCCTTAATGCTACTGTAACTACGGTACTTTAAATTGATGCAACGAAGTTAATATAAAGCTGGGACAATTAGCTATTAATAATTAATTTTTAACTGTTTTAACCGTACTAAAGTTATTTAAACGTTTGCTTTTGGACGTCAATCACATTTAAATTGATTTTTGGGTGTGAATAATGAGATAATAATGTTTACTAAAATGTCGGCTGGTATACTATTTATACATTGATTTCAATTTGGGAGGGTTTGGTTTAATAATATACATGTATGAACAGCACAAAATATGAAATCACTGCTATATAATTTATTTTTACCAACAGCTATAATAAGTACAAAATAACACAACAACACAAATTTATTACTCTTGTTAACATGGAACTTACATAAATAAATCGATTGGTTTTGTTAAAATAATACTGTCGTAGTAAATGAAGGCCTTTTTCGTAAACTTTATAGACATTTATTACTTTGTCATTAGAAGTGAATTAGTTTTTAAAAGACATTACTGTTATTGCACATTTAAATAAAACACATTACAACTATTCTACAGATCACAAATTAAATAATTCATCACCCATTGATGCGACGAGGTGGGCCATCATCCGAATCTGAAAACACAAATTAATCCATTAAAAAACAAACAACTGTAAAACAATAATATAACTTTATAGGGTTTACCGGTGATCCTTGAGGACTCTTGGTAATTTTTGAATAGTTTAAAACTGAGGAATACTATGCTCACAAACATATTATACTAAATGCAGTTTTTGTCACGTTGAACCAAACTTCTACTACCTTTAACACGTACATAGATTTCTGGGAGATGATATGAACTTTTAGGAAGACCTGACTTGTGGCAAACAGTTTAATTCTTGCATTCTTACATTTTGGGACATTCTCATAAATCTAATTCATGATATAAACTAAGCAACATGTTGGCCTAATTTTGAAAACTTTAAATAATCGACTTTTTCAGAGTATTTTCAACTTCCATGTGATCATTCTCTTTCGTGCTTATTAACAAGTGAAATGCACTTGATTTCTGCCCTCATTTCGATTTTTCATTGATTTATTTTGGGGTATCTTTAAGAGGGGTATCATGACGTATATGAAGTAACTTCAATTATCTTCAAAAATGCCATTCACAGTATAGACCCTTGTTATACATGTAACCACAGAAACGCTAGATTTATTCATCCATGTCAAAATATATGATTCTTTCGTAGTACTAGGGTTATACAGAAAGTAGATTATGTTTCGCTCTGTAGCCGCTAGTGGCAGGACTATCGCGGCCATTTTTATGTCAGGCAGGGCGATCCTCCGTTCAGTGGCTATGCAGACGTGCTAGTGAGAGGTTACTGTAGTTCCTTGTTGTTTTACAATACCAATTCAAAATGTGTGACGTAGCTGAACATTCCGTGGGTATCGAAAATCTGAACAGAAACCCATACAAATCAGCGTATGGTTGCTTCATTGAATTTTTAGACACGTACGAAAAGATGGTGATTCGCTGCTCGATCAAATCAATAAAGGAGACGAGACTTGGGTAAAACAAGTGAATTCTATCAAAATATCTATCAAGCCTCATCTTCACAAAAATGACAGAAATCAACACACCTAAAACAATTCGAAGGTTATTAAACGCCGATGCAAAATTAAATAAGTTTTCTTGTTATTATATATATATATATATATATATATATAAAGGTTTCTTCCTTTGTTTGTTTATTTTATTCTGTGTTATTATTGTGTACTTGAAAAAGTTGTTAATACAACGAAATATTGTACAAGATAATTGTAGTTTTCTTTTGAACTGCTTAAGAGACTATATATATATATATATATATATATATATATATATATATATATATATATATATATAATTAATTACTCTAAAAATAAACAGAATAAGGTTTTATATTTGCGTAAATCGTTGGCTGATAAACTATTTTTAGGCAACATTAAACAAATAATTACTACTGTCTCGTATAATAAGTTAAAGGTGGTTTTTTTCTGTTTCAAAATGTTGAGTTATAAATCACTCTTTTTGTAAAACATAACGGAAAAACTTTTGTATGAAGTTTAATTAATCTGATACACAACTGAAACGATTGTTCAGTTGTGATTTGGTGAAGCAATTCAGATACAATCATCAGCTTATTTCCACCTTACATAAGCTGTTATTTTGAGTGAGACTGTAGTTTCTGGTATTCGCGTTTTCCTCTACCACCGCAAACGAACTGAAGCGATGGCCGCCTACTCGCGATCATCACTGATGACGCAACGTTCCTGTTATTTTCTTGGAGTTCTGTAATATAATCCGGGAAATTATAAGGCAGGTTGTCTCAAGTTTGCAAGCCTATTCTACAATATTTACTGTGGTAGAAATGCTTGCACATCAAGCAAGAAATCAAGCACACACAGTACATTGAGTACCTCACATCTAAATATTCCATAAGGAAATATGTCCATGAAATAGTCTAAATGTAGACTTGATGTTTGTCTTTGTGTGGAAAGTTGCAACATTATCAGAATATATCAGACAATATTTATCTGTCGTGTGTATTATAACATATAGAACTGGCGCTAATTTGTACTCTCCAAAGCAGACTAAATAGTTTTTTTTTATTTGATGTTAAATTTAAAATGTTGGGAGAAGGACAAGTCAAAGGTTAAAACAAATTAAAATGACTTCACCAAACATGAAACGATAAAATGAGTATTACACTAATTTCAAACAGAGAATAACCGATTAACCAGCTGACTTACCTACAATTTGTTTAACATCAGGTCTCTTAAACATGTTAGGGTCTCTTAAGGATATTGAGGATCTTCTAAAAAAGGATCTCTTTAATTGGAGCTTTACAGGCTATAGTTTAACCTGTTATAACTCACAAAATTGAACATCTTATGTCTGAGGAAGAACCTGTAGACCAAAGGATAAACAAATAGGTTTTAAAGATAAAGAAGATTAAGAAAGTTAAAGCTTCCAGTACCAGGGGGATCAGATGTCGGTCTGCAGGTCGAGTATCGGCGGCCAAAGTTGGTCCCATCCAAAGACGCTGTGCAGTCATCCTTCAGGTTAAAGTGAAGCATGGCGAAGTCGTCACAGTCCGACACACTATCTCCATTGCAGTCCTGTAAGTTGTGGGAGAAAAGATTACACGTGGAAATTCAAACCTAGCTTCTTCTCTGGCGTACTAAAACTAATTCAATAATGTTTTAACGAATCTAGTCAGCCCGACCATTGTTTTCAAAATTAATGCGCTCTGTAAGAAAGATTGGGGGCGGTCTGTAATCCGCCATGTTGTTACGAATATTCAAATCAAGTATTGTTCTCTGGGGTGAGAGCAACTTTTTTAAACATTGTACAGCTTTTTTTCTAGTCAGGTGGTTGAAGTTTATACATTTTAAATGATGATGGACAATGACTTCATCAAGGACTGGGACTCCAGCCTACCATAAACCAGAGGATTAAGTATTCATTTCTCGAGACCTTTTTATTGACAATATTGCAATGTCTCCGTGGTCAAACTAGAATTGGTCATGAATAGTATTTCGTCCTAACTGAAGACGGCGTCTGAGATTCTATTGCTTTTAATATGACCATCTATTTTTCCTGTGGCCCCCGAAATATAACTTAAATATTCTTTTAACAGTATGCAGTGTCTCTATGAAATACAAATTTTGGATTTGGTAATAATGCAAAAATGAAGAGCATAATTCAATACGACGGGTATAATAGAAAGATTAGTTTTTCACCTGAGTCTGTTTGTAATATTTTTTAAGTATAAACTTATTAACAAAAACCACTTATGCTACAAATTTGAAAATTCATAGAGTTTTACTGCTATAAAATAAATTTTCAACACTGTAAAATCTATCCTTAACCCTTTCACTACACATATGTCACAGCAAGGAAAAACTCTGGACAGAAAGTGTTTAAAAAAATGTTGAGGGTATTATTGTTTATACCCTTTCATTTTGGGTATTTTCACTTTGCTGTGTTGGTATCTCAACCAGCAGTAGCACTCAAGTGTTATATTGTTGTCATTTTGTTTTTACCATGGAGTTCACTTTTGAGGTTAAATGGCTGTGCTTACATTTACTGGCTCTGTAGGAACAGTTATATTAGTATGTCCAGCAACCAGCCCAACGTTGCCGACGGTGGGAACATTTCTCTAGATCTAGATGCGTTTACATCCAGCAACCAGTCCAACGTTGCCGACGGTGGGAACATTTCTCTAGATCTAGATGCGTTTTTACGTCCTGCAACCAGCTGAATGTCATCGACAATAATGAAGAGGCTCCTGAAGATCCAGGTGAGGGAACTTGCAAACAGCAGAATACCAATAATATGCAACGGAAGAAACAAGGTAACAAGAAAACTAAGCAAGTTGAAAAGCTTAACATTATTTGAAACCAAGTGAAGAAGACTTTCAAACCTAGAAAATCAATTCACCCAAACAACAGCCTGTAGTATTGGCCAACAAAACCTCTATCAAACTTAAGTTTTCCCTAAGACCCTTTTCATGTTCATTGCCCACTGCACTGACAAGTGATTAGATATATTGCTCAAACAAACAAATAAGGATTTAAATAAGACAAAATATCATGTTATAGTAACTGGTTGCATCTTATCATGTGTTACAACTGCCTACCAACCATTTAGGATTACTGGTCCATGCAAGAATATATGGGAACACAGCCATAAAGCGAGTAATATCAAGAGATAGGTTTCAGCTATTGATGTCTAAATTTTACTTCAACTTGCCAGGAAAGCTAAGAATTTTAATAAAAATGACTATGTACGTAGATGGGCTAGTTTTGCGTTTCGAATCTATTCTAGGACTAGAAGTGAAACGACTTTTCAGAGCATTGATGGGCCAATGGCCAAGTTGAAGAGTAGGTCCACTCCAAAACAATATACTCGTATAGAGGAGCATCAAGATATGGGGAAGGTATGGATGTACCAGTGGTTACTGCTATGATTGAATGTTTGTGCTAGTCAAGATTTGGAAAACAGTGACGGTTTTTTGGGGTGAAAGAGTTGTAGGCTAACTTTCATCAACTGTGGTTGTGCTGTCTTTTGATACTTTTTACCTCTGTCAAAGTACTGTTTGAAATCGGCCATCCAAGTGTTGCTAATTGCATTGGAAACAGGGTAAATCCTCCCAAGTTATAAAAAACATCTTGAAAAGTATAAAAGCGATTTTGTATGTTGCAATTCAATTTTCCTCTAAGATAGCACTAATCATAATTTTTTCCTAATTGTTTTTTTTTAAATTTCTAGTTTAAAGAAACCCGGAATATAAATAACAAAGTAGAGTATTGAACAGTAATATTATTAACATCAATCTATAAACATCATATCATCATTTCTTTCTTTAAAGTATGTTTCTGATTATGGATAATTTGAAAATATAGTAATATTTCGGAAATTTTCGATAATGTATTAGGAATGAAGAAGATGGTAGATTTCAATCCACGAAACGTAGTGTTAAAAAAGTTAAAGAATGTATTATTTTACTAGGTCTAAGAAGCCCTCTCTAACACTTAACCTAGGGACTAACGGCTTGGAGATCATTTCAGAACTACCACCAATGGCCGGGCAGGCGGACTGCTTGCAAGGACATGATCTGATCACTCAGCGGTCACCCAAGCAGCAGCAACGCTCGACGTTGCTTGACTGTTATCTTGCGATAATCGTGCCCGCTACACTGCGCCATTGGATTAGGCTTGAAGTCTTTTGTAACATGTAACGATGGGAAATTCCCGTACTCTACTATCCTTATATACCATCATTGTTTTACAATCTACACATGTTAGAGAAAGACGTCAAACTTTTCATCTTTGCTGATGAATTACTTATTAATTATCATCAAATGTTTTTTGATAAGCTGTTTTTAGATGTATATTACAACTGCAATGAAAGTTATCAAACTAGTTTTATAGAAATGTATTCATTATTCTAATTCATACAACAATAATAGGTAACACCTCGATATCACGTAATACTTTTCATAATACTGACCTAATTATAACAACACGTGAGAAAACAAGAAAACTCGTACTTTACGCTGTTTACTTTACAGATATATCCCAAATTTTCGAAAGGCTTTTATCAATACCACGTAGGCTATAATAGTAAGACATACATGAGAGGGTTACTTACGCTTCCGAATCGGATAATATATTCTTCCACAATTCTTTGGGCACAAGAGTAATCCTGAGCACAATCCAAGAATGCTGGAAACAGACAAAAAATCAAAATCAAAAACTCTTATCATATTTCACAATTTAAAATAATTACTGGGTAGGAGTGAGCCACGTCACACGTCAGAAGCTAAATTTCAAGTGTTATCTCATTTCATTCAAAACCAATTAAAAGAGAAGACATCTTTTAACTGAATATGGCCTTCCGTAGGAAGACCGAAGAAGTAGTAAAACATAGAAGATACTCATATAGAACACGAGCCGCAGAAGCCTTAGAACTATGATTGCAATACTTTTTTGTGAAAGAAATTAATCCATATATAAATTTCGCTAAAGCATAACCTCCCTTCTTTGTCACTTGAAGAAGAGGGTACATTTTAATTCTCGAAACACGGTGTTTGTTATAATTTTTTTAACATTTAACTAGAGGTTCTTGCTAGCTTCAACAAGGGTGTGCCACCCCTGCCTGCTTTGACTGGAGAGGCTGGTTCAGAGCTGGCCTCCCATTCTTCCGGGGGGACATGACTTTGAGATTAGTGCCCTAAATTCTTCCTCATGGATCTCGACAGGAGGCGGCCCCTACCCCCTAACATTACCCATCCTAAATACCCTGTCACTCCGAAAGCAGCGCTAAGGTTCTTATAGGGCTAAGTGCAATTTATAAGCTTCTTGTCCTAAGAGAACAAAAACAATTAACGACAATAGGTGTCTGAAATAGATGACCCTTTAACGCAAATATGTTCCCATAAGGTTATCACCATACAAACCTCCATCTCTGGAAGGATTGTCATCTGGAAGTACGTGAAGTCCAGCGTCCCTCCAGTAGCCGCGGCTCAGCTGGAAGGGGCCGCAGTAACCATCCACACATCCCAGGGTGAGGTTGCAGCTGGAAGCGGCGTGGCACAGGCACCTCATGCAGATAGGGGTGAGGTTAGACACGTACACACTCGACACCTGGAGTACAACTGGAAACAGATAAATACAGTTTTAGGTGTGTCTGGATTATCGTGGAACGGTGGTTCCTGTCGGTTTATCGTTTTATTCGATTGCTATTATCGATTCGATTGCTATTATCGAATGATTCGACTGCTATTATCGAATGTCTCAATTGCTATTATCAAAATGTCTCTGTTGCTATTATCGAATGTCTCTATCGCTATTATCGAATGTCTCTATCGCTATTATCGAATGTTCCGATTGCTATTATCGAATATGTCGATTTCTATTATCGAATGTTTTGATTGCTATTATCGAACGTCTCGATTGCTATTATCGGATATCTCGATTGATTTCAAATATCTCGATTGCCATTATCGAATGTTTCGATTGCTATTATCGAATGTTTCGATTGCTATTATCGAATGTTTTGACTGCTACTATCGAATTTTTCAATTGGTATTATCGAATGTATTGATTGTTTTTTACCCGTGTATTACAATTGATTTAACTTAGCATGTGATTTCAACTATTAGTTATAGTAATATTGACGATGAATATCAGGAAACTATGTAAGATATTTCTCACAAGTGACAAGATTTGTAGCTTCAACATGTGGCTTTGGTTTCTGGTAACACATGGGGAGAATTCTTTCCTCCATTTCACAAAAGTGGTTACTCATTGATATCAAGCTGGCCAAGTTATAAATATTGTAAGGTTTCTTTGATATCTAGTCTAGGTCATAGTCAGTTTTGTTGTTTTGTAATGTTATGGTAAACTTTATGTTTTACAAATTGCATGGTACAAGATTCTTCTTGTTACGGTATTTTAATATAACTTTTGTTGCGTACAATTTTTAAATATCGATGATGGAAATATATCGAATTGTTCGATAATATCAATCGAATAAAGAGTGTAGGCCGTTTATTAAAGTCTTCCCCGTTTATCTACATCCATATGACGACTAATTCCGTAATAAAACAATACCATATACGAACAACTGAACAATTAATTTATATTAGCATCATTGGATCATTTAAATTAAATTCTTAAATTACATTTACGCACATGCGGAATTTGGTCGAGTTTGTTTTACTCTTTTATGAGGTAGATCAAACAAATTACTTGTCCTGTATGTTTTTCGTAATAAACAATTGGAAACGGTTTTGCCCCAACATTTTCGTAAAGATGAATAAAGAAACCACGTATTCAAATATATGAAAGATGTCAAGTTTCTACAACCCGACAATTATCATTATCATAAATTTCTGCAATTAGGCAAAAATGTATGATAATGAGTCAGTCAGTATGTCACTACAGGAGAAATCTGTTCGGTCGATGAGGGCTTTGTAACCCCTATCCGGGTGCCTCCATGTTGCGTCGGTCTCGCAAAATAAAATAACTCACTTCTGGAGCTCTCTAGCCGTTAATACAAGATGGAAATTAGATGGAATTTTAATCAAGTAAAGGGGGAAAACGATTCTTTTTAAATTACGGATGGTTGTACTAACCTACAGAATAACAAACATTCTGAACACCGGAATAAGAAATTTACAAAAAATAAACTACTACCTGCACATTACCCTTTTTATGTCAACTCCCTCAGGGGGACTGTCCGTGTTGGAATCGAGGTGGTGCAATCTATTTTGGACGTGGAAAATATTTGTTATGTCAAATTCATAGACATAATTTCCCTCTTTAAGGGAAATTCCCCGAGTACAAAAAGAGTAGAAAAATATGTTTTGAATACTCCGCGTGAAATCACAGTTATTAAAAGTAGACATTTACATAGACATAAAGTAGACAAAAAGTAGACATAAAGCCCAAAAAACGGATGAAGATTGAAATTTGAAATATTTACGAGATCTACATGAGTTCAAGGATTGACATGTTTTTATTAGTTTATGACACAAAAAATTATTGTTTTTTAATGAGATATATTTTAAAAACGAAAAATTAAATAAAAATCACGTTTTCTTAATGAATCATAATTCTTTCATTATTTTAAACAAATTTGATTTTTCTTTAATACAAATATGTCACTCCCTGCAGCTGAAAAAGTTCAAATTTTTATTTTCAACTATTTTTAATTAGTCCTGATTACAAAATGGTCAACATTTAATATCTGTCTTTCGCGTGTTGTGATAAAATTTTTTTTAACTTTTTGTATTCAGGGGAGTCCCCTTAAACAAATATGAATTATTTTACATGAAAAATATTTTCCTAACCCAAAATCTTTTGCACGAGGTATTAATGTAAATGTAGGTTGTTAGGTCAAAATGCTTATCGTATTAAAGAGTTTGTCGAGATTACGTGTATATAAAAACAATGCCATTTAGATACACTGAGAAGTGGCACTCTTTTTTTTTAATATCGGATATTAAACAGGCAATATCATTAATTTCATTCCCACGAGAACTATCGTATACATGCTTTCGGAGCGATGAACTGCACTAGGATAAAATTGATTTGTTTGAGTCAAAAACCTTCTCATATCCGGAAAAGTTAGATGGCTTATTTACAATCGTGTATTTTATATCGCACTTTGCAATATTGTTATTTTCTCAAGGTTGTCCAATTTTTGTACTATTTATAATACGTTTTTTTTTCAAAATAAATCATTTCTGTTTTAATAATGGCAGCCATTAAATACAAAAACTGCCATATCATATTTTACGTACAACAAAATAGTTTGTCATGGAACATAGACAACTAGGATTTTATGGCAAAAAAAAATTAAATATCAAGGGTGTCAAAGAATATAAAACCAATTTTAATAGTGTGTATGCTAGGTGTTTTAGTACGTAACACTCAAATCCACGTAAAGATTCATGATTGATGTTTACACTTACTGTAAAGTAATATAGACGCCAGGGTCTGGACGTGATATAGTATAAGCGTTATAGTGTTATAATGGACTAATTAAAGTACAGAATGTTACTTTATTAACACATGACCAAAAATGACCGGAGATCGCATTTTTATGTGACCCTGATTCAGTGAATCGAACACAAGAAAATATGTTTAGTTTTTTATTCCATAAATAAACTAACCATACGCCATATCAGAAATGAAACTTTTCATTTGATTAAAGTAAATAAACAAAAAAAACTTTGGCTTAATACAGGCAACTTTGATGTGTGTTGAAATTATATTACAAAAATGTGGAATTGAACCTTTGAATGGTCGCCATTTATAAAACTGTTAAAATCTGTTATTCATTATTGTTTCAGTAAGGACTTCTTAATAAGGAAAACTTCTGTGTACAATTCCAATTACGAGTTATGCATTGTTAAAAGAATAATGAAGGACATAAATCCATGTTTTGTATCAAGTATTCTTCCTTTTCTCTGAGAACAATACTCGGACGTTGAGGACGTAAGGAGAGTTCATAACACTTTAGAGGTTTAAAGGTACATAATCAGTACAGTTTATAGCCTACATATTGTACCCACCTGCGTCGGGACCGTTAATGAAAATACAAACCGCCCTTGACACAAATTCAACACTTCCACAACTAATATAAATTTTACAATTTATTATATCTCTTTCTATTGTATACTAGAGTCAATACAGTACGATTATGCGTGGACTTCCGTTTATCAGACGAATTTTCTTAATTACTAAATAAATAATCCATCTTAATTACGTATCTAAATTGTACTTTGTCAAGTACGTAATTATTCACGTTTTTCTTCCTTTCTTCCAATTCACATTACATTGTTTACTCGATTTGTAACCATAACGTGTTTTAAAGAGCACAAAATATGACCATAAAATGGTTTCTTTGCAATAAGCAAATAGTATAATTTGTTCTCACAGTGTGACATATGCGTAAAAACTATAGCAGAGAAATGTTTGTGCATTTTTTAAATCAGTTGGTGATATTCAAAGTCTGTGAGTTTGAATACATCTCACCTGAATATTTGTCGCACCCGAAGTGTGGAATTTTATAACATGTCACCTGACAACGGGGGCCCAGCTTCTTTCTACTCTACCGAAATCGTTGGTCTCAACGAACCCTATTTTCTATATTTGCAAATATCAGTGTTGGGTCTTGTTACACATACTAATCGTTGACTCAACGACCCTTTCTGAAAAAAAATAACAAATAACAGAGGGTATTTTACTCTACGAAGCGTGTGTGACAAACGACCCGATTTACTAAGAAAACTAAAAGTTCAATCCAATGGTTCTTTGTCACAACGACCCATATACCGAATATAAGAAATAGAACTACAAGTGGGTTCGTTGACACAACGGACCCTTTTTTTCTATATTTTTTTATGCTAATTCATTAAATTGGGGCGCGTTTACACTTACGGATCTTTGTATCAACGGGCCCAAATATAAATTAAAATGTTGAAAAGTAGGAAAATAGGTTCCGTAGAATCAACAACCTAGCTTTCAGAATATAGTTGATAATATATGTATTAAGGGGTCGTTGACTCAAAGACCCTATAATGCCATACTAAACCTCAAATAAGGACATTCTAGGGGCGTTTACTCAACTGATCGTTGTTCTCAACGCCCCTCCCGTCCCAAACAAGCCACTTTCAAACGACGAAAAACAGGGTCAAATCAGTCAACTCCTAGCCCGGTAGGGCATGTGAAGGCGCTGCGTGTCTGTGCCGAGTTTATTCCTAAACATCTTGATATAAGGGTAAATACTCTTGTATAAGATAATTATAGTCTAAAATATTTTGTTTTATTATACGTATATATTATTGAAACTAGATTTAAAGTCCTGGTAACAGTTGTAATTTTATAAAATATAAGAAAAATATTTTTAAGACACGTTACATTTCTAGTTATGATTCCCATTTCTGGTTTTTTATGTATTAAAATATATTTTCACATCATGTACATTAAACTGAAAATAATAGTAACTGTCCATTCATATTTCTACTTTCTGTTCGGAAACAGGGTTGAGGTTTCTAAATTAATTATTAAATGGGTTAATTCAAACAGTACCTCAACGTTTCAAATTAAAGTTACAACCCCGAAAACATTGCAAACAAATGAAAACACTAATACTAAATTTTGACAACTACAACTCCAAAACATGTGCACTATGAGGAATTCGATTGGACAGTGCCGAAGCCCACTCATCTTGAGAAGGACGAAAGATTTTAATTTCTGTTATGTCTAGTATGACCGCCACAATATATCGAAAACGAATTGACTTTAAATATGGTTACTGATCGATTTATAGCGATTCACTTTTAAATTGCTATTGCGGTTAACCGTACAGTGACGGGAAAATCGCAGGAAGAAAATATAAATTTGGTTAAGTCAAAACTGTGTTACAGTCATTATGACTTGTTTTTAGATGTGGGCATGGGTAACACAAGTACCCTATCCATCCGCAAGATATTTCTAAAAATGTCATTTTGTTGTGTGGCTTTTAAATTTTTTATATGAATCTTTATTATATACATAGGACAAGAAGGAGCTCCCATTATTGGCGGCATGTATAACTCATTTTTTCGGCCTCTGGAGGCGTAATATAATTAGGTATATTTGTAACATATAACGATACTTGAATTCTGTGCGCTCCACTACCCGTGTTATGTTGTTATTTGTATTATAACTGATTTGAGTTCCATTTATAAGGTCTAGTGTGAGATTTACGTGTAAGTCTGACACCGTGATATACATACATGGGCAGTTGAATAGTGCAAGAAGCGGTTGATGTGCTTACGGGGGCGCTGGGGGGAGCTTAGTGTGGCATGTTAGCTAGAGTTATGCTGGGCCGAGGGTGTCCGTGTTGTGTGATAGAAGCGAGGTGGACAGGAGTATATGCGCCATGCTTCTTCTAGTGCGAGGTCAGTACACCTCAGTGTAGCTAATCCCAATGTGATAACTGGCGCGTAAGATTAGTAATGTCTAGATGTTAGCGTATCAACTATACCATGTAATCGATTTTTTGCGTACTATTCACATGTATAACGTTAGTTCACACACAAGAGGTCTCTAGCTTTCTGACACATTCTAGTAGAGCATGATGTCATTCAGATACATACACAGAGTTTTAAACAGTTCGGATTAAATTAATCTTATGAGTCGTAATATATCAAATGGAATGTTAAATTCGTGGGGCACGCTAAATCATAATACAGATCTAACTACACAGATCATGGGACTATACTACGCAGATACAACAATAGTGAGGTTAGTCTCAGGTAAAGGCTCGGGTGAGGTGGTTCCTTCCTCCAAAATGGTGTCCGTTAGCAGACAATGCAATAGTTTTATTGTCAACCGGTCTCGAGTTTACGTATATCAAAACTATACGTACATGTATATTTTGGAAATTTAAACAACAGAGGACACACCTTTCTTATAAATAAGTGTGCCTGGTAGCAAAATAGTTAAACCCCCCCCAACAAACCCCCAACCACCACAAAAACCCCTTCCTACTAAAATTATCCCATTAATCTATTATAAAAAACACACCCCCCCCCCCCCCCCCCCCCCCCCCCCCCCCCCACCAAAAAAAATAAAAAAAAAAAAAAAAAAAAAAAAAAAAAAAAACCCCAAATAAATATATATTATATAATTTTATATAAAAATACTAATATTAAAAGGAAGTAGTATATATATATTATCCCCCCCCCCCCCCCCCCCCCCCCCCCCCTCCCCCCCCCCCCCCCCCCCCCCCCCCCCCCCCCTTTATATATATTTATATTATTATTTATTTTTATAATATATATATATTTTTTATATATATATATATATTTTTTTTTTTTTTATTCCCTTTGTAGACCCAAAGGTTTGATAAGGCTTGCCGCGATACATCTCCCTTTGATGATATTATTTTTCCATATAAAGCCATCCTATAATTGACAACAATGACTGTAATTTCTAAAAAATTAATTATACCAAATAAATTGCAAGTAATGCTCCATACAAATACATTGGCCAAAACATCTAACCATTTATGAATCCTGTATGACAGGGCATAGGTTTTGATACTATTCCATAAAAATAAAGAAAAACCATTAGCAAGTACATGGTCTAGAACATAAATAAGAGGTGTTTTTTACATTAAAAGGTAATACACCAACTACCACCATTCCCTATGAATTGAAAATTAACCAACAGATTTAAAAAAACTAAAGCACGTAGAGCAAACTCCATTAAATCATGTTGAAGGCAAAAAAACCCATTTGGGTCTAAATTTAATTACAAATTTTTAAAGACATAAATTTTGAAATTATTGTTAAAGATGTAAAAATTTTGTCAAAAATTAAAAGTTTATTATTGCCATCCTTTCAAAAAATCAAACTGTTTCGAACAAGATGTTTAAATTAAGAAAAATTTTTACGTCAGCTGGACTTTATCAAATGTTATGCACTGTGTTTAAAATTTATCATTTCATTGGATTCTTGTTTACGTTTTATAGATTTTGTATTAACTTAATTTTTAAAACTTCCTGAAGACGGTTATTAAATCCCCTGAAATTATAAAATTGAAATAATGGTTCTTTTTTTTTCTTCTATTTAACACAGTGACGATAAATATTATTGAAACACTGCATAATTTTGTTATAGGTGAAAAGGAGATTATATATTTTACAGTATTATTTCTTTAAGTGCAATAGAGTTTTTTTAAAGTCTCCATAAAAGACAAAATTAATAAAGATGCAGCCTATTTTAGCTTTGTGATAATGCAGCAGAAATAAGGAATGTTTTTGGTAAGTTTTTATTGAACATTAAAACCAGCTCATTCACAATAGTGTGTTTTCTTTTTAAACTAATTACTAAGGATTTTTATCGCTTCATTGAAAATATAAAAAGAAATATTTTCATATTCATTTACAACTTTATTGTCACAATTGACCCTCCGCCACCCCCCCATAGCTACAGACAGTACTTGAGTACTTACTAAGCTGTTTATAGAAATTTGTAACTACTGGGTAAGTTGGATCAATTCATAAATTCAAGAAGAATGTCAGATCCTACAATGGCATTCAAGCCCCAATAAGAAAGGAATGGGCGGTATTTCTATTTATAAGAATTATTTATCTATCAACTAGTAATTTCAGGTCATGGCTTGCCATCTCGACACGGTTGACAGGTAACTGGTGTTGTTGCAAATCCGTGAATAATTTGATTTCTTCCCACTGAGATCTTTAATGCGTCCAGGGGCTACTCATCTAAGATCTTTTGATAAGAATTGTGGTCGACAAGGTATTTTGCAGTGGAAATCCATCAAGTGTGGTTCCGCCTCGGCAGAATTTTAGGTCCAGGCTTGACAATTCCTAGACCGCCGACCAAGAGGAATTTTTGCTGTGGCAGTCCATCAGAGGTTGTTTTCGTGCCTCGGAGGAATTTTCAGGTCACAGGCCTTGACATCTAGGACCGCCGACAAGGAATTTTGGCTGTGGCAGTCCTTCAGAGTTGTTTCCGCCTCGGAGAATTTTCAGGTCCAGGGCTTGGACAGTGCTCTAGACCGCCGACAAGGAATTTATGCTGTGGCAGGTTCCATCAGAGTTGTTCCTGCCTCTGAGAATGTTCAGGTCCAGGCTTGAAATCTAGACCGCCGACAAGGAATTTTGCTGAGTGGCAGTCCATCAGAGTTGTTCCGACCCGGAGAATTTCAGGTCCAGGCTTGACATCTAGAACCGCCGACAAGGAATTTTGCTGTGGCAGTCCATCTGAGTTGTTCCGCCTCCCGGAGAATTTCAGGTTCCAGACTTAACATCTAGTACAGACTGTCGGACAAGGAATTTTGCTGTGGCAGTTCCATCAGAGTTGTTCTCCGCCTCGGAGACCCACCCCCCCCCCCCCCCACCCCCCCCCCCCCCCACCCCCCCCCCCCCCCACCCCCCCCCCCCCCCACCCCCCCCCCCCCCCACCCCCCCCCCCCCCCAACCCTTTTTCTGTAGCTTAAGTAGTTTATCCAAGTTTTTTTTTTATGTTGAACCATATAGACTTATTCCAAAGTATATGTGAGACTGAACATGTGCATGATAGACTGATTTTAACATTTGGTGATTACATAGATATCTCATTTGTCTAAGTGCATAAATTCCTGAGTTAACTTTACTTATTACATGTTTTACATGGTCGTCCCAACTAAGGAACTTATCAATTTTCAGCCCTAGAAAATTTGTTGTATTTACTTCTTCAACTAAATCCGTATTATATAGTACCCTTGGTTTGTCAGCATTTCCATTCTGGTTTTGTAGCAAAGGCAACAAATTTAGTCTTTTCAATATTTAAAGTCAGATTATTTGTTTTTAGGAATTGGTCTAACTAATGCCAATTTTTGTGCTCTAGTTCTTGAAGAGTTTTTGCAGAAAATTTTAAATTTGAGTCATCAGCAAATAAGGTTAAGTATTGGTTTTTATTATTGTTTTATTATTTGTGGCATATCATTTATGTAACATAAGAACAGGATTGGATCCAATATACTCCCTTGCGGTACTCCAAATTTTATTAACTGCAAATCTGAATGAATTTTATTTTTTTTGTTATTTTGAATGTATGTATGGTAATTCTACAAATTGTTTTCTGTTTGATAAATAAGATTCAAAGAGCTTGAATGACGTTTTTGTAACACCCATTTTTTGTAACTTATCAAGAAGTACATCATGCTTAACGCTATCAAACGCTTTAGACAGGTCCATAAAAATTCCTACTGTCTTCTCCCCCTTATCGATTAATTCAATTACTGACTCCAAGAATGAGGTGGCCGCTGTAATTACTGATTTGTTTGCACGAAATCCGTGCTGGGCAATATTCAAAATTTGATTCATTTCTAAGTATTCTACTAATCTATTATAGATGGCTTTTTCAAACATCTTGGATATATTAGATAACAGAGATATGGGACGGTAGTTTGAAATGTTTTGCTTGCTTCCTTTTTTAAAGACTGGTATTATTTTTGAAACTTTTAATAAGTTTAGAAAATTTCCAGTAACAAATGCAGAATTAATAAGATGACTTTAAAATTCTAGATAGATTTTTTTTAGCCGCTTTTACTACTGAAATCGGTATCTCGTCATGACCACAAGAGCTCTTATTTTTTAGAGAATCTATAATATGTTCTATTTCAGACTCACTTACTGGTTTTAGGTAAAATGCTGGTTGAAAGATATTATGTCTTTGGTAACTAATTTGATCAAGTGGGTAACTCATGCTATCCAGAGATTGTTTACTCCCCACACAATTTACTACATTAACATAGTAGTTATTGAATTTTTTACTTATAATAAAAGGATCAGTGTAGAAGTTATTATCAATTGTTAGAGTGATATTTTCAGACTGATGATGGTTTCTTATTTCCAATCTCAGAATTTATTACTTTCCAAGACGCTTTTGAAATATTTTTGGCAATTTTTATTTTATGATCACAATAGTTTTTCTTGGTTTTGTTTAGTTTCATCTTAAAAATCCTATTTCTTTTCCTCAGGTACTTAAACAAATTATTATTTTTACTGTGTCTTGCCATTTTATATATTTCAGTCAACTCTTGTTTTTCATCTTTAAGTTCAACTGTCACCCATTCGTTTTTCTTTTTTGTTCCCTTAATTGTTTTAAAATGAAATGATAAGTCAAAATAATATTTGAATATATCATAACAAATTTTGTACTTAAGGTTCGAATTTGCAAAATATACTTGGATCCAGTTTTCCTTCTCCAGAAAAGAATTAAACGTTTCAACACACTCTTTGGATATGACACGCTTAAATTCTGATATTGAAATGTTTTCAGTTGTAGAATTTTTTCAAATTTAACAAGTCAATTAATTGGCCATCGTGATCAGATAGCAGTGTTATAATCCCTTCAACTTTTATTTTACTTGTAGGGATATTAGTAAAAAACATTATCTATAGCAGATTCAGAGTCCACAGTTGAGTCGGGTTGGGAAGTTCACTAAGTATTTCAATCCATGACTTTTTAAAATATTATTCAATTCAATTTTATCTGGTTTGTTAAGTAAAACATTAATGTTAAAGTCACCTACAATCAGAATATTTTTTAAATTTTGCTAAAATATAATCAATTAGAATATCTAGTCTGCTCAAAAATTCATATACGTCAGACGATGGGGACCTATACATTCCAACAAGCCTGCAATTGTTTGCACGACGTCTCTGGGGTTCAACTTTAACAAAATTCTAACGGCTTTCTTTTGAGATCTAAAAACTCTTTGAAACATGTTTTTGGAACAACTGCCCCACAATATCAAGCCGTAAGACAGATATGGATGTATAAGACCAAAGTAGGCAAGTTTTAAACATCCAAGGAACAACAATTTGAAGAATTCAGACTTTGCTCAGTTTGGTTTCTTATAGGAAAAGGACATAACACTAACTTTATAATATTTGGAGAGGAAACAGGCGGATTTTGTGAATGAATTCAAGCGTTTGTTAATATTGTTGAGGTTTCATAGTTATGTAACACTGCCAAAACCATTCATTCTCTTGATGCAGGGTGTTGCTTGATTTATGGACAGCCCCTACAGTATAAAATATTCAGCTAAACACAAAAAAGTGACATTTTACACACTCACAGCTGATCATGTGATTATTTCCCCCGTCCCTTACTGCAGTGTTGCCAGTCTGCGAGGTAAAATTATTCCACAGAACGCCATTCATTCAGCGCCTCTACAAACCAGTTAAAAATAACCGCATGCACAAAATATCACTCGAACACGGAGACAGTGAGGGAAATTAACTTTGGTTACTCCTTGTAGAAAGATTGTAACATTCTCTGAACCTCTCAAAAATATAGGAAAAATCAGTTTCATTCTAAACTTTTAGAACACCACATGAAGACAATACTCTAGTAAATACATATTTGTATTATTTTACATTTTTCTTTGGTTTCTAACAAAACCATAATTTATATATAACACTTATTACTTAGAATGTAGTACATATTAAAAAAAAAATATCTGAGAAATATGCTGCACAAAGATAAAAACCAGTGTATTATTCTGGGAGTTTCTTATTATTAGTTGGAGGGTTAAGAAGTAGTTATGTGATCGTTGAACTGTTGCAGGCTTGGCAGTTAAGGTTTTCTCACCTGGTGGGCTATGGAGCCAAGTACTACTCGTATCTGCTGAGTCGAGCCGTCGCCTCGTGGATCTGGCAGTCGTGCTTCAGTCAGGAGCCTCTGAGTCGGGCACAGGGTGAGCGCTACCGGCGGGACTGTCTGGCACACGGTGGGGGCAAGCCGGCGTACCGCTTGGTGTCGGACCTGCTACAGCGAAACCCTACCCCCTCGAGTCTGGCTCAGGCCCTCATACAGGACCTGGACTCCCACAGGACACCTCTGTAGCATCAATAAATAGTGTACATACGTCTCTGCTGTCTTGCTTTCCTACCGGCGCCGCTATTCTACATCATAGAGTAGAGGAAGTGCACTTTTTCTATTCTTTATTTAATTATTCTTTGTGGTCAAGTCCGTGCAGTTTTATTACAAGAGTAAACACCTCACCATTAATGCAGTAACAATATAAAAAATACAAATTTTAAACTAACATAACAAAAATTCTCAAGAAAAATGATAGCAATAATTAAAATTTCTAGAAAAAAAAACAAACCTAACAACAATAAATAGAAACAATTATAACATATGCATAATTTTTAACTTAATAAAAATATATTCAAAAACAAAATAAATAAATAAAAATATTTATGTATTGTAATATGTATTTTATATATATATATATATATATATACACATACACATAATATATGTTACCTTAATTGTATTTTCAATAACAATCATAACAAACTGTCAACAATCAATAATATCAGTTAATTATATACAACAGATCCATCATTTAGTATAATATGGTCCCTGGGGATAAAACAGATTAATGCATCTACAAAGAAACAAAACAACACAACAACCTGTAATATTAAATTTGATTTTCCCATAACAATTCTTTTAACGCAATTTTAAATAATTTACAACTCAGCATTTTTTACATGGTTTGGGAGCACGTTAAAAACTGTAGGCACATAAACTTCCAGAGATATACGTCCATATTTATTGCTGAATTCAGGTACAACAAGATAGAAACTATGTAAACTCTTAAATAATCATAATTAATTATTAAAAATTTAACAATTTGTCTATTTTTAATCGATTTAAGTATTGGAAAACATCAGCATCTGGTAAAACTATTTAATTATTTGGCATAATACATACAAGTGTCCGTTTTTTTTTGTAGGTTTTCTATACTTTTTAAATGATAGTTGGATGCATTTTCGCAAGCCCTGAGTTCATACCTTATAACAGATTCACACAGTGCATCATATACTATTAACAGTTCACAGACACTTTCTATGTGCCTATCCCACTTGGAATTGTGATCAACCAAAATCCCTAAATATTAAAAAACTATTCAAATTTTCTAAAATACTACAATGACAATTATTAAAAATGTATGTTGTAGCATATAAACAATTATAATCATGTTTAATTTCAACATTTTTACATTTAAATTTTTTCCAAAGATAACCGCAGAATTGTTCCGTATTCTCAAAGACTAAGATGTAATTATTTTGTCCTATTTAGAATTGGAACAAAACACATAATACCCTGACCTTGTTTTATATGGTACAGTAAAACCAGTTAAATAAAATATGGAGAAGCAGACATTTTAGTAACTAATTTTTCAGTTAACTTAATTGCATTTAAAAATAACCTATTGAATGTGTGCATAGAGGAAATGAATTGCATATAAACTATTTATGTAAGTTATACTTTGGAAATGGTGGTAGACATGACTGACAGTAGTGGAGTGTGTTGGTTGACGCGGCGCAGCGCAGCAGGAGAGAGTGAATCATCGTTATTTACTCAGTCGACGCACCAGTCTTTTGTACAGGGGCGGAAGATTGGCGCAGAGTTCTCCTGTCTATTGTCTGCGTTTCATTTCTGGTACGTTATTGAAGTGCTACTGCGTGACTGGTCAATCACTTTTTGAAAGAAGTTGTACTCTGGTACTCAAACCTCAAGGTACCGAGTAAAAGTTTTGGTCAGATTCCATTATATGCCCCCAACGCATAATCTTTTTTCAATGAACTTAGAACGTTATAAAACAATGTAGTTGAGTAACAGAACTAACATTCCATCAATCAACAAGCATTTCCAGGTATTGTGATCGGTATTGTTGTCGCTGTTATCTTATCTTTTCTCGAGAATCCCGATTACGGCAGGCTGCGTGGCATCACATGATTATTTAAGTTTTTTGCACGGTAAATAATTTCCTTTCCATTACAATTCAATTTATATTTCTGATCAGTCCCTCTAGAATTTGATATTTTACTGATAGGTACTATCTCGAGGGATGTTTTTCTTTCGTTGACATCAGCGCGAGCTGAGGCAGCACCTTCGGCCGGAGGCACTCGCATTTAGGGTGGCGGAGTGTGATCGAGCATAAAAAAAAGTTTTGTGTGTTTTTTTCAATGAAAAGTTTAGTTTTTGTTTGGTAATATTTGTTTTTGTTGAATTTTTTGTGTTTGGAGAAATGTAGGGGTGTGGTCGATATAATACGCAAGTACCCTTTTTTTCTTAGCTAGTAACCAATTGTAATTCATTATAATCATCCGTAAATGAAAAATTAGCGTTGGGGGCATAATGTTAGTTCTGTTACTCAACTACATCGTTTTATAACATTCTAAGTTCATTGAAAAAAGTTTAGGCGTTGGGGGCATATAATGGAATCTGACCAAAGTTTCAAATTATCCCTAACTTTAAATTACATAGGTGTATTAAAAAGAGCTGAAAGTTAATACAACTCCATGATATTTAAATAATAAAGTTTGTATAAGGGGCAATTGCCGAATGAATTTAAAATTAATTGTCTCTGGGTCTTTAACCCAGAGATGTCTCATTTGTCAGTAAATCTTACAAACATTTGACCACAGTAGCGAAATGTCAAAGTCTAATCTTGTATCCATTGGACCTCACAAGATTGTGATTTGAAAATTGATTGATGACATTCGGACAATTGAATCGGCTGAGATTTACCAGGTTTCCGGATAGAATGTCTCATCACTTCGTCTACTGCTGAGGTATAATGAAACTCAATGACCATTGAAGCAAAGAAATCTGTGACTTTTAATAACGTTTTTGACAACTATTAAAATAATAATGTACAAAAAACAACATATATTTACAAAGTCATATTTTAGAATGTATTTCGGTAATGAAACTGTGAAATATACTCGTATATATAGATTGAAGATTTTATACAATAATCTTACCTTAATGTGTGTGTAGTGTTCAGCAGCACAAGCAATTATAGTACATAGCAGGATCTATCTACGCTTTCTTATACACAAAATACAATATGTTTTATAGATCGGTACTTTGTGTACTGCCGATCGTCAGCTGTTGTCTGCAGATTTACACAGCAGACTCAGGACGATGCTGTCATATATACAGAAATACAAGCAAAATATTAACTAAAGTATGATCATTTTTTAAATAGGTTCACGAACAAAGAAGGCTTACTCACAGTGATGCATGAACATAAATACAGAAAATAATAACTGCAGCAAAATATTGTTTTACAAAACTCAGATAATTCGTTTAATAAGGTTATTTGTGATATATAAACACAAAGTATGACAAAAACGTGTTTAAGCGGTCAGTAAATTGCGTACCGGCGATCAACTGCTGTCCGTGAATATACACAGCAGACTCACGGCGCTGCATGAACGTAATTTTTGTGATCTTTAGGTTTTCATTGTTTAAAAATCTTGGATTTCTGCTGGTTACGATATACTACACACATTGCTAAAAATAAACTGATGGTAAAAAAATCTTTTGAAGAGCATAGCATGAAATTTATGGAAACATTTCCAAGATGCTTATAAAGTATCGGTGTTATACATTAGTCATACAAAAGTACTTCTTGCTAGTGCTTTTTATTTCACTATGTTGCCTAACCTGTTACAATAAGAAAAGAACCACAAAACAGCTGTTTTGATAGCATATTGAATAACTAAGTGTTGTTTTTATGTTTAAGAGTGAACAACTATGCAAAGTTTGTGTTTATGTTTGAGAAGTTTTGTGTTGTTTTGATAGTTTTGAAAGTTAGTGATTGCCATGGAAATAAAGAGAAAATTAGCTCCAGGAGTGTTACAAAGTGAGAAAATTTGTAGGAATTCATGACATTAATGAGAGGAAATTAAAGGACTTGTATAAAGAGGAGGATGACAAATCCTGCCTGCAGTGCTGGGCTAACTCTATTTTTCTGTGAATACTTGACATTTTTTGTTGTTTTTTTATTTCCAAAAAAATTACTTTTTAAAAAATTCAATGTACATTTTTCGAGATATCAATCCGTTTAAAATATCAAACTAAAGTTTTCACACTGGTTACTTACAACTTAGTTCTAGATTTAAAAACTTTTGTACTAGTAACATTAAAACCTCTGTGTAAGGAACTAGGTGTTGCTCATCTCAAATGGTTCCAGTTGTATCTTGTAATGAGTTTAGATGTCATTTGGACTCCCCTTATCTTACTGTGCGATCAAAACACATCTAATATGTTGGTTAAGCAGCAAGCACCATTAACAAGAGTTGACGCTATTCTTGTACTTATTGTACAAAATCAAATTAAGTACATTTTTCTAGACCACTTTGTCAGTGAGTGTCACTTGATTGGATTTCAAATTTTGAGTATTCACAGATCTCGAAATATGAGCTACAAATCGCGTAATATCGAAATACGGTATTGTTGAAGTGAGTAACAATATCAGGAAACAAATAACACAGCTTCTGTAAGTTTTTTTATCATAATTTATATTAGAAATAAACATTTACTCTCTAACAGTAGCTTTATACATACACAAGATTTAGTCTCCTTGATTACTGAAATTATCTATTTGGGAGAAGTTAAACAATCCAAAGTTTTACTTTAAAACAATATTTAAATGTTGATGAGAAAATTTAATTGGGTCGACCGCTAGGTCAGAATATCACAATCACTCACAGACGCTGCCAAAAGTACCGATCGGATTTGTAAAAAGCTGAGTGAACTCGAATGGGAGCGTTCTACAAAAGAAAACCGTCTGAGCTAAATTTGTTGAAGTCCATCTCCGACTGCACACTGAGGCAGAGGTTTAGGCCATGTAGTTGTACTGGTTGGCGTTGTCCTTGTCCCTCTCCATGTAGTCCCGGTCTATCAGCGACTCGATCCTCTTCTTCAAGTCAGCAGGCTACAACACGTCACAACTTGCTTAATGAATATCATTCATGTAATTTAACATGTCAGTAACATAACTATAGAACTTCATAAACGATTATTGTTTTGTACTTGGCACTAGTGAAATATTACTATTATTACTATATACTTGCATATGTCATTGCCGATTACATCTACTTAAATATATTGAAATTTTACAAGTAGAAAAAAATTGTTTTTATATATGTATTGTATTATAAAGTTACAATTAAATCCTAACTTTAAAAAGTTAGATTTATTTTAGAAATACATATATCTCAAAATATACGTTTGAACATAATTACACTACTACTACTAATAATTAAACAAACAACACAATAATCATAATTTAATTACAAAAAATAAAAAGCTATTACTATTGAAGCACTTAAATTGAGATTAGTGCAGCTGCGATGTACTTCACCCCCACCAGGTACGGGGAGGACTGGAGAATAGACCTGGAGTGTTCCCTGATTGGCTTCTTCTTCTTCTTGTATGGACCAGCCTACT
Source organism: Homalodisca vitripennis (assembly GCF_021130785.1). Lineage (NCBI taxonomy): Eukaryota > Metazoa > Arthropoda > Insecta > Hemiptera > Cicadellidae > Homalodisca > Homalodisca vitripennis. The sequence goes on from NC_060211.1 coordinate 183,289,848, forward strand.
GCCATGCACTTAAGCCTCAAGGGTCTTTTGTGCACCTGGGAGCACACCATGAGGCATACCAGTCTATGATTTCAGCAGTTCCACAAACTGCCAAAAACAGCCTATCAGGTCCTCCTGGGGAAATTCACCACCCTTGTCCATACTACCAAAGATGGCACATCGCTCCCTTGCTATTGTAGGACAATCAAAGAACAAGTGTTTGGCAGTTTCATCCTGCTCATCATACATTCTACAGAGGGGATACTCCTGAATTATGCCGACTCTGTGAAGATGCTTCCTCGGGCGACCTGTCCCATGATCAGACCTATAACTCGAGAAGACATTGATCTATTTAGTGAGAGAAGGTCAGACGCCACCCTGGAGGAAGGCTTTACACTGATTGGCTTAAGAGGTTGCCCAAAAGGGAGCCCAGAACCTATTCTTCTCTGGGTCTTATCTGTAGCCAGTGGTATTTCTTCTGGGTGCTGGACTCTTTCTCTCGTCTCTTTTCTATCACCGAGCTATCAAACTACCTACCTCTTTAACATCCCCATCCCCTTTATCTTATTTAATTCTCTGAGGGAAGCCCATGTTGCTCACCGCATGGGTTGAGACAGGGAGATGGGGCAGAGTCGTAGCTGGTTATTCGGGAGAACGCGGTCTGCGGGCCGCCGGACACAACACATCTCTTTCCTGAGGGTCTACCCCAGGTGAACTGCGGTTTGGAAAGTAACACATCCCAAACTAGGGGAAACACCTGGCCGTCTTAGATTAAGCAGGAGACTGCATAGGTTGGTCTGGTGTTGAAAGCCTACTGAACCCAGGATCTTCATGTGGTTGGTCGCCTGTGGAGATGAAGAGGGGAATGGACGACCGGATCCACAGGTCTTTCTATGGAGTGTGGGGGAGCTTGAGGCGGATGCTGGCTGTGGTTGTTGCCTCAGCTGTGGTTCGAGAACGCAATACTGCACCTGAATCAGGGGGCAAACACCCCTATTTCTATTAGATGGCAAAAAAAGACTATACCGGGGATTTTTCTGTTTTTTCAGATGACAAAAGAGGAACTAAATAAGCTCAAAAAAAGAGAACCAGAGAAGGCATTCAGCCGTTCCCGAAAAATGGTGACCACTCAGCACGGCTTCAGGTGGGGAAGTCAACCATTGGTGCCATTAAAGACGTGGTAAGCACATTTTAGATGGCGCAGCAGAAGAACCACTACTCCAGGGAGATAATACTGTTGGCCACTCTGGACATCAAGATTGCTTTTAATTTGGCAAGTTGGACTGACTTGCTTGAGGCCTTGGAGAAACATTTCAGGATCCCAGAGTATTTGCTCAGGATGGTGATAGGCACCTTTATGACACCAGATGGAGTACGCAGGAGGGAGGTCACAAGCAAGGCTCCTCAGGGTTCCATCTTGGACCCCGACTTGCGGAACATTTCATATGATGGAATTTTGCGTTTGCAGATGCCTCCAGAGGCTTTCCTGGTGGGATATGCAGATGGCATTGCTGCAGTCATTGTGCTCATAGCGCAGAAGATGTACAGTTGGTGCTGAATATGGTGTAATGCGATGCATGAGCTCATGGCTACGAGAACATGGACTAACACTGGCAACTGAGTTGGTTCTGTTCACACAGAAAAAAATTCCTACAGCCATTCCACTGCAAGTTCAAAGAATTGAAATACGTATAAAGCTTGCAATGAAGTACCTTGGTGTGTACCTGGATACTAAGCTCTCATTTTGGGAGTATGTCCGATACTTAACAGAAAAAGCTACCAAGGTAACAGCAGCGTCAAGCAGACTTATGATAAATATTGAGGGTCCGACCGCAGGATGAAGGCGACTATTGATGTTGATTACCGACTCCACCCTACTCTATGGATGTGAGGTTCGGGCTGACACTATAAGGAAAGGAAAATGTTGAAAGAGTACAGCTTCCGTTCAGAGAAAAGTCGCTTTGAGGGTTGCTATCTCGTACCGGACAGTCTCTGAGTCAGGGGTTCAGGTCATTGCAAGGGTAATGGCCAACTATTTAAAGGCACAAAAACGTAAATATGTTTTTGTCAGCAAGGAAGACCTCAGAGTTGAGGAAGCAGAGCGAGTTGCAAAAGTTGTGAGCATGCAGAGATAGCAAGTTAGCTGGGATGCTGAGTCCCGCGGAAGTTGGACGAAAACGTTGATTGCTATACATCACAGAGTGGATGGAGAGACAGCACAGTGACGTGAGCTTCTTTCTCACTAAGTTCCTGGCGAGTCATGATAATTTTGGATCGACTCAGGATGATGTGGAACGATGGACAGAGGAAAGAAGAGAGCTGATGACACAATTGGAGGAAGATCTTCAACCGCAGACTATCATTGTCCGAGTCATGCTCAGGCAGAAATGCTGGAATATGGTGGCTAAATATGTGGAGAAAATCCTGAGAGCGAAGAAGGTAACTAAATCGTGAACTAATCTAGGAAAAAAAGGAAACCAGAAGAGAGCTTGAATAAGGCTCAAACAAAATGCCCAGTTCTAAGGATTGGGAACACCATTTCCAGGCTGGTCCAAGAAGAGGAGGGGGTATTTTTTTAGTGGGTATGTCTTCAGGAAAAAACTGTTGGAGCCCTATACTTCTTCCAGTGATTGATACTAATCTATCTAAAAATCCATCATCTGTTGCACCATAAATAACCGCTCTGCACACGGGTGTTACAACTCTAAGGTTTTCCACAGTTAGCAATTGGTCACAATTGAAAATGGAATGATCATCACAACAAAATAAAGTTATTGAGGTGAGTGTTATTGTCTATTTAGGGTATATTTGTTAAGAAAAGTTCAATGGTAACAATTATACTAACAATTTTGTGTAATACTGCGGCAGATATTCAAAAAACTGAATTTGGAAAAGGACTGGGGTCCTAAATAATAAACGAAGTCGGTGAAAACGTTGTTTGGAAGGTAGGCATACGATATTAACACCAAAACACCGTGCCGGTTCGTATAGGGAGCGGCAAGCCAGCTTTTTGATTTTTGTAACTCCGGACCACAGAAAACTCCAAAATGTCCTGCCTATGGAAGTCAGAAGAGAAGGAACAAGAAACCTAATTCCCGATATCTAGGAAACCTGAAAAAATACTTGAAACCATCAAAAGCCAGAAAGCCCACAGAAACATCTAGAAGAGACACCCATCTGCTAAAACAGATGGCATCGACCAGCTGTAAGGAAAACAGCTCCCGGTCGTCCAAAGACCAACAAAATAAAAGTGGCAAACGCCACATCCTCCCCCTACTACCCCGGGAGAGAAAAGAAAAAAGGGGAAATAAAAAAAAAAAAAAAAAAAAAAAACTCAATAGGTAAGGTAGGAAGACAAGGACGGAAGATTAGAGACTAAACTGTGTACTGCTGTCGTTAGCACACAGTCGTAGAAATTAGCTCTAGTATGGATATCCTGCACGCTCGCCGAGGGGGGGCGCGCTCCCAAAATGCGTAACGGCTAGAATCCATTCCGAACTGACCACATACTTCCAAGATTAATCTTTTTTTTTAGTTTAAAGAGGCTTGAGGAAAAGCTAGTAGAAGTAAAAAAAATAAATTGAAACAAAATTAACTACTTTTCTGTTGGTAGCTACCAATAAAATAAAGGTCTGAAGTGGTTGACACGAAAGGATGGTGTTTTTTCGGTTTGTTTCTACATCACTACTACGCTTGGTGGTCAAAAGGGCTACAAGGGGCTGTTTGTGTTATGGGGGCGGCGAGATGTTGTTTTTGGTGTCTGGAGGTTGTGTTATTTGTGCTTTTCTTCAAGGTTAGGTTTCCAGTTCAGTTGATTTGTGGTTGTTCGCTGTTTTTGTGTTTGTGTGTTTTGTTCCAAGTTAAGACGGTGGTGGTTTTTTGGGTTGGGAGGAGTGGGAAGGCGGGAATGCGGGAAAAGGAAGGAAGGTAAGAAGGGGAAATTATTAAATAAGGTGTAATACACATTATTAGCCAAATGCTTTATTAGCCACAAAGCAGATTACTAAAGTCTCCACCATCGGGTGTTAAGGGGTATGGTTGTTTGTTAGGTAAATCTCACCCCGGAACGGAGGGAAGGAGAACCCAAGGGCCCACTTTGACCTCCACTTAAGCACCGAAAGATTAAATAAAATGGAAATACCTCCGAAACACGGCTGTTGGCACTTGACTTTTCCTGTTGCCTCTCCTTTAGTGGGCTTTCTGTCTGGCCACCGGAAACTACTTGGGACCCACCGGGAGGAAGAGGGGGAGGAGGGTGAGGGGGGGAGGGGGACGAGAGAGAGTGAGGAGAGTAATGGGAGAAGTACGTGTAAGTCGGAGGAGTGAGAGTATTACTCCAGGACTTATGATGTCTGTGGACTGTTGATTATAAGTGGGTTGTCGTTCAATGTGGGGTGGTTTGGTGGTTCTGTACCAAGTTTGTCCTGGCCAGTAATGGGGCATATGAAGGAGGGGGAGGAAAGGAGGAACAAGGAAGGGGAGAGGGCAGAGGGGAGGAGGAAGGGTGAGGGAACAGAAAGAGGAGAGGAAGAAAGAGGAGGAAAACAGAAACAGAACAGTAAAAGGGAGATGTATGGAAGGGATAGGTAAGGAGGGAGAGGGACTGGAGAGAGGAAGAGAACTGAGAGGAAAGGAGGAAGGGGAGGAAGGGAGGAAACAGAGAAAGGGAAATATTTATGAAAGGGATTAGGAAAGGGGAAAGTGTGGTAGAGCGTAAGGAACAGAGGAATCAGAGGGAATATTTGAAAGGATTAGGGATATTGCATGTAGGGTGGGAACAGAGAAAGGGAGGAAGGGGATTATTATTGTAAAGGAGGAGAGGAGGAACTGAAGGGATAATTGATGATATACGGGATAGGGATTATAAGAAGATGTAGACCAATGTCTGTTGAGGTTAGATTTGATTTTGGGGAGTTGGTTTTTGTGGGGTCGGGTGTTTATTGTTGGGTGCCGGATTGATTTGGGATGTGTGGGGGGTTGGGCGGTGGGCGAATGGTGTTTGTGGTTGTGGGGTGTGGGGGTGCGGTGTGGTTGGGGTGGTTGGTTATGGGTGGGGGTGGGGGGGGCGGGGGTGGTGGGTTGGGTTGTACTTGGGTGTGGATGGGGAAGTAGGGTTGGTTAGCAATGAAGTTTTAGGAGGAGGAAGAAGAAGAGGAGGAAGGAAAGAAGGTACAGAGCAGGGGTGGCGTTATGAAGAGAGTGGAAGAGATTTTTTGAGGCATAGGGATATTTATTTGATAATGATTTATAATGCTTTATTGAAGAGAGAGAAGAAGTGGGTCCCATAAGAGAAAATGAAAATTGATTGAAGAGAGAGGGAGCAGAAGAAGGGACCGATACAATTTCCAAACACAAACCAAAGCGAAAAAATTATTTTAAAAATATGGAGGGGGAAAATTCACACACATCATAATTATCAAAACAGACCCAAAAAGGTTCGTTTTGGGGTTGTAACAAGGCTAATTCAGGTAAAAACCTTGGTGGGGGCTTGGGTGACTTGGCAAAAATTTAGCAAAAAGTGGGCCAGTAAGTAAGTTGCGTACTCTCCCTCACCCTACGGGAGGCTGAGGGAGAAAAAAAAATTGGTGGCCAGTAGGGAAAAAAGACCTAAAATAAGTTTTTATTTTTCATATAGTTTTTTAAATTTAGAGACTTGGAGGCAAATAAATTCAGGGCTCTTAAAAGGGCGTGATAAGGAAAAACTGTAGAGCTACGGGAAGAGCTAACGGAGTAAGGAAATCATTTGGTCGTGGTAAAGTGGTTTAATTAGGAACTTTAAAAACAAAATAAAACAACTAGTTTTCTAAGTGTTGGCAGGAAAGCAAAAAAAAAACCCTGAAACCTACGGAAAGAGACCCAAAAAAAAACTAACTGGGCCAAAACCAACAAAATTCGGTTAACCAATCAATATAAACCTCTCCTAAAACAATAACAATAAAAAAAACCTTCAAAAGGATAACATTAACAACAGTAAAAAAAAAACAACTTCCAATATAAACACTAAACAGCAAATAAATAAGATAAGCTGCTGGTGGAACATTTAGCAGCTTCATCGGCCACAAAACTAAAAAGTCTTAAAGACACAAAAGAGATATAAAAACAACAACTAACTTACCAAAAAATATAATAGACAAATACAATCTTCAACAAATATTTCAACAATAAACTAAACCTATCCATCGCTGCTAACTTAGCTGAAATGAACAAGAATTCCACCTACAGCCAACGGACTGACCCTTACTAAGCAAGAGATACAACAAAAAGGAAAGCAAAGGGAAAGATAAAGTAAGCTTGTGTTGTTAAATGTAATGGGTTGCCCGAACCAAGGGTAGCCAGGCTGCTCGACTGTCATTAGGGAATGTTAAAAATAAATAACATAAAGTTCACTCCCATTGTACAGCTAGAAAATTTGGCTGCAACAGCAAAAAAAAAATTGCTCATGCTAAACGCCAATGCTAACCCGATCCCCCCGTGTATTGTACTGTAAGAAGAGGTGAAAAGTATCAGAGTGTTAATGTGGTGTAAGGAAGATGAAGAGAAGAAGACGGAGACAGAAAAAACTAAATATCATCACTATTCCCTCATCACCTTCACTATAAAGTTCCCGGCAGCGGCGCTTTGGTCTTAGATAGGCCTAATATATTTCTTCAAGGTGGGGAAAACATGGGCCCGACCTAATAAGTTTCCCTGACTTGGACACCTCAAAGTCCACAGGCAAAGGTATTCAGAAATCATGTAGAGCAATTTTACTGTGCGGGGGTGTGCAAAAAGTACAAGTTTAAAAAAAAAACTATTTCAATTTATAGTATTACAAATAAATAAAGAGCATAAAGTACATTGCCTTATAATTACCATGAAACCAACTTCCAGTATCACCAACAGGTGAAGGCAGAAGAAATAAAATCAACAAGTTTTGGCTTACAGCAGCAAAAATGTCGGCATGCCATCAGTGGGGGGTAGACTCAATTTGTTTCCTCTCAAAAGGTAGGAAGTTTCAAAGTATTAAAAAAACTAACAACACCTTTCAAAACTAAAAGAATAAGAGAGGGGACACAAAGATAAACAAAAGAATTAATCAAAAGCAAGAGCAACTGTACCGTAAAGAGCAAAAAAGTATGTGGAGCAAGTCGTTTAAAGTAGCGCTACAAGGTAATATACATAAAGTTCAACAAGGCCCAAGGTGAACAAGACACAACCTACAATAGTAAACTCTCCCTTAAAATGTTAATAATTTAGAACACCCCCAAAAAAAACCTCTTTTGAGGCAAGATCCAAAAAAAAAAATCCCCAGTGAAAAAATTAAAATTAAAGACACTTAATGACCAAAGAAAAAAAAATTATTTAACCACTTAGGCTTAAATTAGGCTAACTGAAAATTTAGGTACAGTTAAACACCCGAAGCTGATCAAAGCAAGCTGGACATATCAATCATCCAAGAGTACACTGGGTTTGGTATATTATAAAATAGTGATGAAACCCTCAAGGTGGCAAACTATCAGTTTTAAAAGTTTGTAACAGAAGGAAGTTTAATCATTTTGGAGAAAGAAAGTATAACTTTGTAAGTAATTAAATCACGTATATGTATGTCATGGCACGTCAAATCCAATCCCCAAGCGATACTTGCCTAATAATTACAAAACAAACCTAGCCTTATGTTATTTTCAATACTAGTTGAAAACTAAAGGTGTACTCCATATTAACTTTAACTGTTTTACTTTAACAGGCACTCAGTCAAAAAGAAGCAAAAGGGCTTTTAATAATAGACTATGAAGGATATTACTATTTTTACAAATAACATTAAAGTTTTGACAGAAGGTTTTAGAAAAAAAATTGCAAACTGTTAGACTAATATCAACCCTTAAGCGTTGAACTGACTCCGAACATTCAAATAGCATAGGCTCTACATAAAAGTTTGACATGTTCTAAGTAGAAAATTATTCAGATAAATTTACAGTAACACTTCCACTTACACTTGTGTATAGACTAAGATTAATTAAAAAATTGTGTAAGACTCGAATAATTCAAGCACGTAGACATAATCATCAAAATTAGTTGCTATTAAAAAAATTTAAACTCTTATCAACTTAAAACACGTTACATGTGGCAGTAAATCCGCGAAGATAAATAAAAATCTAAATAATAATTAAATCCTAGATACAACAATTATTGCATTTGGAAACTAAGGGTAGGTGTGGAAAGGTATAATTTTAATTAAAATCCAGATGTAGAGATGAAATTATCAGAAGGAAAGCAAAGTTATTTAAAAAAGAACACTTTTAATTATAAGCCAACCCAAAGTAAATAATCTGGTGAAACTGAATGCGGGTTTCAAATATTAACCAGAAATAGCTAAGAACTTTAAAACAAAAGGTTAGGCTATACATAGGCGGCAGTACAATACGCAGTCACCAACAGCATCTATGAAATCCTTCGACTTTACTTGCACAGATCTGAGCCAAAGTTTAAATTAAAATACTAAAAGGTGCTAATTAAAGTTTAGAAAGCACAAGTAATTAAGTACCAGGTATGTTTAAGGCAACAGGCTACACTGTAGGTGAAAGTAAAAGTTAGGTTAAGAGTTAACTTGGTGAGAGAAAAAAAAATTTATTAAAATTGGTTTAAAGTAAAATTTTAAGCTAGAAAAAATCAACCAAATACCTATGCCTAAATAATTAGTGAGAAAAAGTTACTAAAGTTTAAGAAATACTGCCACTCACATGTTCAATTATTACACAACTAGGCTTAGGTAGCAGTTGGTTGCAAGAACTGCTTGGCTCAGACTTGCACATTAAAAACAAGCTACTTCGAAAAAGTTTAACATTTTGAGTAAAAAAGGCAGTGTAAGGAAAATTTAGAAAACTAAAAAAAATTTAGAAAAACGTCTACCCCTTTAAAAAAACTTAAAACTAGGACTTAGCTCTCATAGCTGTGTAGAATTCCTCCGCTCCCACCGGCAAGCCTAGCCTTCCATTTCAAACCACGCTCTGCTACCAATTTGCGACGATATTCAAAAACTGAATTTGGAAAGACTGGGTCCTAAATAATAAACGAAGTCGTGAAACGTTGATTGGAAGGTAGGCATACGATATTAACACCAAAACACCGTGCCGGTTCGTAGAGGGAGCGGGCAGCCAGCTTTGATTTTGTAACTCCGACCACAGAAAACTCCAAGATGTCCTTGCCCTATGGAAGTCAGAAGAGAAGAGAACAAGAAACCTAATTCCCGATATCTAGAAAACCTGAAAAATACTAGAACCAATCAAAAGCCAGAAAGCCACAGAAACATCTAGAAAGAGAACAACCATCTGGTTAAAACAGATGGCTCGACCAGCTGTAAGGAAACAGCTCCCGGTCCGTCCAAAGACCAACAAAATAAAGTGGCAAACGCCACAATACTCTTGATTTCCCAATAGAGTTAAGAGGAAGATGACAACCCAAGATTATGTAAAATATAGGGTAAAACTGTGCCTGACATTCCTGCATTCCTAGTGAAGATAAGAATAGCCCAAAAGGAAAAATCTAATAAGAAGGATCTGGCTGTGGAAGGCATCAGAATTGACAACTCACATCACGACTTATTGTCATTTTAATGAGAAAGGTTTAATAGTTTCTTTCATTAGCTACCTACTAGTTACCATCTGGAGGATCCTTGTTCACAAACAAAACATAACAAGATTACCTTGACGGGGAACTTGAGCTGGTTGTACAGTTCCGTGATGAGCAGGTTGTGGGTGAGTGTCTTTCTCATTTTCATGATGCGTACGATGGCAGCATCGATCTGGTATTGTCTGTCCTGGAACACTCTTTCTTCTGTTGCTTTCTGTTCCTCTGTCTGCAGCGGCATAAACACAAGACTGGGTTAGAAAACTTATAGAGTGTATAATATTTATAACATTTTTCCTAACACAATTTTCACCCTAATATTAATTTGTACTGTCTATGATGATATGTATTTTGATAACTGGCTATGCTAGACAGCTGATTGCTAAGATCACCGGATCTCTTTCTTTCTCCGTTCAAGTTCGAGTTCAAACATCTTCATTTAGAAATGTACAAAGTTGAATATATGCACTCTTCACATACATACTCTATGCCCTTATAATGGCATGTGCGAGAAGTAAGGTTGGCATACTAAAGTACAGGATTTACATTATTTACTTTTTTTTACTTTGACAGCAATTCCTTGACTTGTAGTAGTTCATTTTAGATATTACGTCTATCTTAATTCTATTTAAGCAGCACAAATAGATAGTCAAGATAAATGTATTTTTCGAGGTATATTCATAAAATATGCTTAACATTTACTAAATAAATCGATCATAATCTAAATTAATAGAACCCACCAATGTTTTGGAATTTGCTACTACAAACAACCAATATGCATAAATACATACATATATCTATTAATAATAAAGTTAATGTATGTATTATATATGTATAAAAATAACAAGATAAATAATATAGGCAAGTAACAAGGTATCAGTGACTGGTTGGACATCACACTAAGACGCCTCTCAGTCGGTACTGTAGTGGATAATGTCTGCTGCTACTCCACTGAAGAAACTTGCTTGGGCCCCTCTCGCACTGGTAATGGACAGTTAGTCCGATCTCTGTATCAAGGTGTGTGGCTTTTGTCACCTTCGTTCACACACACATTCACATCTACAAGTTATTGTGCTACAAACCCCCTTTTTTATAGTATTTAATCGGTTCATGGAAAATCCGGTTACACCTGTGTCAGGAAGGCATCCTCACATCAACCCCTCCTTTTTATATGTGCCGTTTAAGACTTGGCTGTTCAAGACCCAAACCGAGGCAGTTCCATGTTAGAGTGAAGACTGTAAACCATAAGTCATACAGCATTCCTCTAATTTTGACTCCTCCTCCTAAATATGTAGCCCTCCGCGATCCGGACCTCCTTGTTAAATATTTGCAAATTTAACATGTTAGTTATATCATAATTTGGTTTCGGTTGTGTAAGAGTAGTAAAGGGATTAGCAGGATTTCAAATTTAAGAATGCAAAAAGTGAAAAAAATACAAAATAAATAAACACATGATGATGAAGAATCCAAAAACTAAGTTTGAACATTCATATGTCATAATTTCAAGCACTTGCCAGGAATTTCAGAGCAGTGACAAATCCCATCACTGCACAACACACTTTGCACACACTAGAGAAGGTGAGAGACAACCTCATTTCCATATAACGATTTCTTTTGTTTTTTTTTTTTAAATTTTGTGCATGCCTTAAAACTTTTGGACACCTGAAATTGATGGATTCCAGTTCTCAAAATGTAATATACTAATCGTATAAATCTTCAATAACGACTTGATGACTTTATATCAACAAACAAGCATTTGGATAATCAAATATTGCACTCACAGTCTCTTTCATCTGGATCTGGTTGATCTTGATGCGGAAGAGTTTGTTTGTGAAGTCAGCGTTGAAGGAGAACTTGTCACCATCCTCCACATCTCGGCCTCGAGGCATCTTGGTCAGCACTCGGGCCTTACCACACGCCAGTGACTGCAACGTTCTTCTCAGCTCTCCATCCTGTGCCAAAACATCAACTGATCATTGATAGATTCAACAAACTGCAACCAAACACAAGGGCATTGCCACACGCCAGTGACTGCAGCGTTCTTCTCAGCTCTCTGTCCTGTGTCAAAACATCAACTGATCATTGATAGAATCAACAAACTGCAACCAAACACAAGGGCATTGCCACACGCCAGTGACTGCAGCGTTCTTCTCAGCTCTCTGTCCTGTGTCAAAACATCAACTGATCATTGATAGATTCAACAAACAGCAACCAAACACTAGGGCCTTGCCACACGCCAGTGACTGCAGCGTTCTTCTCAGCTCTCTGTCCTGTGTCAAAACATCAACTGATCATTGATAGAATCAACAAACTGCAACCAAACACAAGGGCATTGCCACACGCCAGTGACTGCAGCGTTCTTCTCAGCTCTCTGTCCTGTGTCAAAACATCAACTGATCATTGATAGAATCAACAAACTGCAACCAAACACAAGGGCATTGCCACACGCCAGTGACTGCAGCGTTCTTCTCAGCTCTCTGTCCTGTGTCAAAACATCAACTGATCATTGATAAAATCAACAAACTGCAACCAAACACAAGGGCATTGCCACACGCCAGTGACTGCAGCGTTCTTCTCAGCTCTCTGTCCTGTGTCAAAACATCAACTGATCATTGATAAAATCAACAAACTGCAACCACATACAAGGGCATTGCCACACGCCAGTGACTGCAGGGTTCTTCTCAGCTCTCTGTCCTGTGTCAAAACATCAACTGATCATTGATAAAATCAACAAACTGCAACCACATACAAGGGCATTGCCACACGCCAGTGACTGCAGGGTTCTTCTCAGCTCTCTGTCCTGTGTCAAAACATCAACTGATCATTGATAAAATCAACAAACTGCAACCACACACAAGGGCATTGCCACACGCCAGTGACTGCAGCGTTCTTCTCAGCTCTCTGTTCTGTGTCAAAACATCAACTGATCATTGATAGAATCAACAAACTGCAACTAAGCAATCTGGCCTTGCCATACCATGCACAAACTTGTTTTCTAATACTTATTTCTGAAAGAACGTGTGGAAACCTAAATTACATCTGAGCATTTAATTCATATCCTAGTTTTCCTCTGGTCAGGAGGTGGCAAGTAAAGCCTACTCAGTTAACTCAAAATATGCTGATGGATTCTTCTAGATTTCAGATGATAGTAGAGACCTTTCAACTATAATCAACACGAAGTAATATTTACACTTTACAAATTTTCAGATGAGCCGAGTTTATATTTTGGAGCATATGTAATGACTCATTTCATACACCCATCTCACATCCATTTCAATACTTAGGCCTAATTTAATTTAGAAATTTATTAGTAATAATAATTAAGGAATAATTATTTATAAATTGTCTCAAATTTTAATACAGACAATAATAAATACAAAATTAAATATATCAAAATTAATCAAAATTCACCTTATTACATATAAAATTCAAAAGTTATAAAGTGAACTAAAGTCAGTGATACAGTGTGCAGGGATGATTGTTGAAGAGTGAGGAGAGCAGATATTTGAAAGGTGAAGAGGAGAGAGGGATCTGGAAGAAGTGAAGCAAGATTATTATTATAAAGAAACTGGTTACATTTATTCAGCAGTATTTGAAAGGTTACTTTATTAAATTCTTATTATCACTGAAGTACAAAGAAGCAGAAGACAGACATTGGGTGAGAAAATTCCTTTTAAGTTTACTAGTGATTCATTGGAAGAACATAAAACCCAGGAACATTCGATTTTGCTAATAATTCAAAATTAATATAATTAAAATTTAACAACAATTATTTTTCAAAATTACAACATCTTTTATAAAATAAAATACCCAATATTTCTATTTCATTAAGCCAGCACGACCACCCTGCCCTAAAAATTAAGAATTGTATTTAAAAATTTACCATTATTGTATCCTCCATCTTGTTTCAAAATTCAAACTTGTATGTCAATTAATTTATCATCATTAAATTTCACATTTATATCATACTGAGTTATTTGTTATTTCTAACTATAATCAGAATACAAATTAAGTTTAACCATTTATTTAAAGTGTAATAGTAATAGTAGTAGGATATTACAAAATTGGCGTCCAACGTAGTGGCTTAATGAAATATTTATAATCTTTGATTTGAGACAATTTTCTAGATCGTAACAATAGCCTAGACATAAGTATTGTACGTAGTTAGTTGTCATTTATTCATATTGTCTGTCAATAGGCTATAGGTTATTTAATAACTCACTATATAAACATTTAATTAACAATACATTAGTCCTGTAATATTATTCTATTTTTATCGCAATTAATGTCCCGTGATTTTAATTTAAGATACCCTAAACGGTACCCATTCCCAACAGATAATATGGAAAATAACCAAGTGCTAAACGTAAACAAAGACGCCATTAATCCCGGTATCGAAGACGAAAGCGAACAGAGAGAAGAAGCAGAACAAACTCCCACAATTCCTCGCGCTAACCAAGTCAACATTCTCACAGCGGTCGACAACCAATCACGGATGAATGAAAACAGTGCTACCAACACCTACGCGGCAAATTTCCCTGATTCCCTGCAGAGACGTGAAGATGGAGCTACTGCGCCTCCCACACTAAACGTAGTTGAACATTCTCATTATACTCAATCAGTTGATGCCATTGGCAGTGACAGGTCAAATAAACAAACCGCTGACGAATCCCAATCGACAGCTCTTCATGCTATCATGAACGGTTTAAAACAACTTAATGAAAATTTGATTAACACTAAATCTGAGTTAAACGAAAACCTAAACGCAAAAATAAACGAAATAAGTGATTGTATTTCTAAAACTAAAATCGAACTTAGCTATGAAATCAAATCTTGTAGGGAGACACTCGAGACACAAATTAATGAACTGCGGGATAATCAAACTGAATTCCGAAATGAATTGAACGCCATAAGGGACAATCAAGATCAATTCCGTGAAAAAATAGACCTGAAAATTAAAGAATCCACTGACAGCATTAGAGGAGAATTAAATCATAGTTTTGAAGAACATAAGGCATTTGTAAACCAACAGATGAATAACCAACAGTTCAAGATATTAGAATCGGTACAAAACAAAAATCAAACTCTAGAAAATAAAATTGCTTTTGAAATAAAAAATGCTATAGACCAAGTACGACATGAAAACGCGGCGGAAACAAATAAAATACAAATCAAAACCATTATAAATGAAATTCAACCACAAATCCAAAACAATCATGATAGAATAAACAATCTAGCCGAGTGTATTAATAAATATGAATGTGAATTAGAAAATATAAAATCTAAATCTCAAATTGAGACGAAACCATGTGAACCACTGCAAGTCATTTGTACCGGAGGAGATTCTGTAGACAGACAAGTGCCAAAATTCAACGGACGTTCTACCAGTCCAATGGAATTTTTACAAAAAAATTAGAAGGTATTACGAAAAAAATATAGGTCGTGTGCAACTCACACACACATCTAACACTGAACATCTCATTGACATATTAGAAAGTAGTCTCGAAGGTCACGCGTCACGATGGTTCCAATTAATAAAACACGATATTAAAAGCTGGGAGGATTTTGCACAAGAATTTACTACGAAATATTGGAGTCGTGATGTGCAACGCGGCATACGTGCAAAAATAGAATCAGAACATTACAAGAATAATGGAACATTGACTCGTGCTGAATACTTCACCGAGCGTGTTATCACACTACAATCGATTACCCCACCGATAACCGAAGAAGAAATCGTCACCATTTTATCGGAACGGTTTGAACAAATTATTCAGGATAGCCGGAGCGTTCAAAACATTAACACCATTAAAGAGTTCGAACGATTACTACAACGAGAAGACATCCGAGACGGCCCAAAACGGAACAAAATAATTTCATCCCAAAATCACAATTCATCTGGTTATAAGCCAATACACCAGAAACCTCACCAATCCCCAGTTACACCACATAATAACATTGAACAAAGAGCATATCAGCCAAGGAATCAATATCACGGACAAAATCAACATTATAATGATCGAAACCAACATAACAAGAACTATTACCACCCATACAACAGTCGTAATGATAATGAATTCAAGAGTAAGACACAACCATACAAAGACCACTACCAAAATCGACAGAATACCCATTACTACCCAGGAAACGACAGACATCACCCCACCACAGAACAGGCACAAGTATGCACTATCGTGCGGCAGGGAGAAAATGCTCGAAATCCACCTTCTAGTACCGGCAACGACCGCAGCGAAGACTTCCCAGCGGCGGGAAACGGCCTGCGCGCTGTAGAACGGAACCGAGGAAACATAGCACCAGGAATAAAATACGAAACTACAGCGCTAGGAAATAACGACCTCGGATATTTAAATCAGAATTATTCTTCGAACTATAACCCTAGTAGTGAATTTCAAGTTAACAACATAATATGTGATAAAGATTTCCTTTTTGATGAAAAAATAGAACATCCACTAATAACTAATCCTATACAAATAAGATGTCCAGAAATTAACATCAAAATTAATAATGTAGAAACTAATGCCTTAATTGATTCCGGATCATCTATTACTTGTTTGTCAGAGTCTTGGTTTATGGATAACCAACAATCATTAAAGCCATTTGAAGAACTGCCTCTAGCCAATACTACCATTAAAACTGCTATTGGAAACATTTCAAAACGAATCAACAGAGTAATATATGTACCTGTGACAGTAGCTGACGAGACTACTCACATACAATTCCTTATAGTACCGCATCTTGTCAAACCAGTGATTTTAGGAATGGATATGCTAGTATTATGGAAAGCAGAGCTAAACTTTAATAATAATACAATAAATATGAAAATAAACAATACACATGTTGTAATGAAGTTTGTAATGGCAATAAATGAAGAGCACTTACGTGAAATCACCACTCAACAAGGCGTTATGCTTATGGAAGATTTTAATGACTCAATGTCAACATTTAATGAGTATGGCACTATAAAACAATGGGAAGATAACAATATTAATAATGAGAATAATGATTACATTGATGCACAACACAATATATCATCCAAAGATAATATGTCGGTGGAAGATATAATGAAAACTCTAAGCCCTAATAACTACATAAATGAAGAACAAAAACAATGTTTGATCAATCTACTATACCGATATAGGGACGTTTTCTCAGACAAACCCGGATGTTGCACTAAATATGAACACGAATTAAATATAGAAAATCCTAAAAATTTTAAATCATTAACCTATCCAGTACCTCAAGCGTACCAAGACGCTGTACAAGCTGAGATTCAACGCATGGAGAACCTTAACATAATCGAGAGAAGCAAAAGTACCTACGTAAATGCTATCATCCCAGTAATTAAAAAGTCTGGAGAAATTCGATTGTGTTTAGATGCCCGCAAAATAAACGCAATAATTAAACCAGATTTCGAATGTAACCGCAGTGTTAGCGAAATTCTGAGTAAATGTAGAAACGCAAAATTCATAAGCAGTGTAGACTTAACGGCTTCATATTGGCAAATCCCACTTACTAAAACTTCGCGTCAATACACCGCATTCCAATTTAGAGGCAAGACCTACCAGTACAAAGTCACACCATTTGGAATTTCTACATCCCAAGCTGCACTAGTAAGAGCTCTTGATAACGTGTTTGATGATGAGATAGAAGCTTTCACAGCAATTTACGTTGATGACATATGTATCATTTCCCCCGATTTCAATACACATCTACAACACCTAGAATACATATTCAAAAAGCTAGCTGAAGCCAACATGACAATAAACTTTGAAAAATCTCAATTCTGTAAAGATTCTGTACCATTCCTAGGTTTTACTCTAACAAATGAAGGTCTTTGTTTGGATAACAGTAAGATTGATCCAATTCTAAACTTCCCAACTCCCAGAAGTCGTACACAATTAAAAGCATTCCTCGGATGTATAAATTATTACAATAAATTTATTCATAAATTCTCTGAAACAGTCCAGCCACTATTACGGCTAACGTCAAAGAAGGTTAAATTTCATTGGACTAGAGATGATGATACAACATTTAACAAAATTAAACAGCTGTTCATAAAAACTAACACTCTAACACACCCCGATCCATCCAAAGAATTCTACTTACAGACCGATGCGTCCGAATTTGCAATTGGCGGACATCTATATCAAATAAAAGACAATAACGAAAAAGCTGCAATTATGTTCATATCACGCACATTACAACCAGCAGAACAGCGTTTCACCACAACCGAAAAGGAATTATTGGCTATAATCCACTGCCTACAGAAGTGTCGATACATTGTTATGGGCGTTAAGTTAACAGTAATTACAGATAACCACGCCTTAACTTTTTTGAAAACCTGCCGTTTGCTAAACAATAGATTAGCAAGATGGATATTGGCTATACAAGAGTACGACTTTAAAATAATCCATTGCAAAGGGACGGACAACATTACTGCTGACACTCTCAGTCGTATATCCCCACAGCACATGTCAAGCGATGCAAACAACCTCACTGAGTTATCTATTCATTACATCGAGAGAATTCCCGACCAACATCTACAAGATCAACTCCGAAACTTACCTCAGCTTCAACATCAAGACCCTAAACTACAACCACTTATAGAAATCTTACAGTCACCTATGGAAACAAATGAATTTCAACAATTATATACTAATTATCGTTTATATGACAACACTTTACTACAAAAATTTAAGGGCAAATGGCTTATAGTCATCCCAGAATCAGTAATTAAACCACTAATACTAGAATGCCATCTCTACTATCTACACTGCGGTGCAAAAAAATGTTTCCTGTTACTGCGTGAAAATTTTATTTTCAAGAATATGCATCGAACAATCAGGCAACTGTTATCATCATGTGATAAATGTCAGCGCTGCAAAATCAACAACCATCCACTCAACAGTCAAGCCAAAGGAGTTAAATGCAGAGAGAAGAATGACCAGTTAGCAGTTGACATCATAGGTCCCTTACCGACTAGTGTAGGAAATACAAAATACATGTTAATTGTTATTGACATATTTACCAAATTCGTTAAACTTTATCCACTGCAAAGAGCAACAACCAGAAGTATATTACATAAATTATTTCACCATCACTTTCCTAATTATGGTTTTCCTAAACGAATTCAATCAGATAACGGAACCCAATTTAAAAGTAACGAATGGATCAGGAAATTTGAATCCCACAGCATACAATTAATATACAGTCCAGTGTATCACCCCAGTTTTAATTTGGCAGAACGGCCAATTAGAGAAATAAAGCGTTGTCTCAGAACGTATTGTTCACAGAATCATAAGAGATGGGTGAAATATGTACCTGTTATAAATGAATGTCTTATTGAAATTTACCATGAATCAACTGGATTCACACCAAACGAACTACAGTTTGGAACAAGAAATATCAGATTTTGGGAAAAATATGTATCAAACCCTCTAGCTGAAGAAGTACCAATCGAACACAAACTACTGATTGCAAGGCGTAAACTTGAAGAAAGTAGAAAGAAGAGATCTGATAAGATAAATGAAAAGAGAAAACCAGTTTCTCTCCAAATTAATGACCAAGTATTGGTAAAGTCCCATCACATTTCTAAAGCTATAGCTGGTGAAACATCAAAATTATTTGAAGTGTACGAAGGACCATTCATAATTCAAGAAATCCTCGGGAAATCGACCTACCAAATTTCTGATTTATCCCAAGAGCATGTATATGGACCTTATCATATATCCTCTTTGAAGCCATATAAAAACTCGGTCAACAACGCTACAGAAGATACTGAAGTTGACGCGTTGGGACCTGTGTGAAATTAATACTATTTACCCAAATAAACAGTGCAACTATACACCCAGTGACATAGACACTTTTAATCAATACTATATAAACATTTTCCTATCAGGAGGGGATAATAATTTGTTAGTGGAAAGTATACCGCTATTCGGTACACAATTCATTAAATGTGTATTTCCAAAAATAAAACTATGTCCTTTGACATTGAGTTAATATTTGCCATTGATCTAATGTTTCTCTATTGTTTGTTTATTGTATACTAAGAAACTTGTAACTTTGTTCGTTGGCTTAGCTTAAATACTACCTAACCCTAATGTTAATTTTGTTCTCCTTTTTCCCTATTGTTTGTTTGTTAATTAAATTTATTAAATAGTATGTAAGATCATCAATTAATTCACTCATTTAATGTGGTTCATCCTTCTCTTTAAGTATCACACATCTATATGTATCATTTGCTATTCATTCGTCATTGTATCGAAACCATGTTCATTTATTTCACATGATTTCTGAGGGGATATTGTAATGACTCATTTCATACACCCATCTCACATCCATTTCAATACTTAGGCCTAATTTAATTTAGAAATTTATTAGTAATAATAATTAAGGAATAATTATTTATAAATTGTCTCAAATTTTAATACAGACAATAATAAATACAAAATTAAATATATCAAAATTAATCAAAATTCACCTTATTACATATAAAATTCAAAAGTTATAAAGTGAACTAAAGTCAGTGATACAGTGTGCAGGGATGATTGTTGAAGAGTGAGGAGAGCAGATATTTGAAAGGTGAAGAGGAGAGAGGGATCTGGAAGAAGTGAAGCAAGATTATTATTATAAAGAAACTGGTTACATTTATTCAGCAGTATTTGAAAGGTTACTTTATTAAATTCTTATTATCACTGAAGTACAAAGAAGCAGAAGACAGACATTGGGTGAGAAAATTCCTTTTAAGTTTACTAGTGATTCATTGGAAGAACATAAAACCCAGGAACATTCGATTTTGCTAATAATTCAAAATTAATATAATTAAAATTTAACAACAATTATTTTTCAAAATTACAACATCTTTTATAAAATAAAATACCCAATATTTCTATTTCATTAAGCCAGCACGACCACCCTGCCCTAAAAATTAAGAATTGTATTTAAAAATTTACCATTATTGTATCCTCCATCTTGTTTCAAAATTCAAACTTGTATGTCAATTAATTTATCATCATTAAATTTCACATTTATATCATACTGAGTTATTTGTTATTTCTAACTATAATCAGAATACAAATTAAGTTTAACCATTTATTTAAAGTGTAATAGTAATAGTAGTAGGATATTTTAATTCATATCCTAGTTTTCCTCTGGTCAGGAGGTGGCAAGTAAAGCCTACTCAGTTAACTCAAAATATGCTGATGGATTCTTCTAGATTTCAGATGATAGTAGAGACCTTTCAACTATAATCAACACGAAGTAATATTTACACTTTACAAATTTTCAGATGAGCCGAGTTTATATTTTGGAGCATATCACCAGAACTATTCAAGATACTTGAAATGTTTAGATGATACCAAAAAAATAATACTAAGCAAATTATTCCATTATGTTTAAAAGCTGTAAAGCTAGTAAATAAAAAATTTTGGAAACTTAAAAAAAGATTTGATACACACAAAAGATTTATACAATTTTATTTCAATATCTAGTTATTTATTATAGTTCATCATTACAGAAAAATTGCCACATCTATGTGAAATTATGCTTGTGAAGATAATATATTTATCTTTATTTGGTAAATTTAACACAAGCTCTTATGGAATGTTGACTAAAGCCACGGAGGACTTGTGACTGACCTCGATGTTTGTTCCTGCTTTGATATCCTCCAGGCTAGTCTCGTCCGAGTAGTTAAAGAGCAGCAACACGAGTGCTTGGAACAGTGAGACTTGCAGCTCCTTCCGGCCCTGCGTGAACTCTGCCCTCAGCACACAGTGACCCAGCGTGGGCTGCCACTGTTCACACACACACACACATTCACATCTTGTGATATTCATATACAGGGTATTTCAAAATTATGATAACAAATTTTAGGAAAAAGTTGATCATGCTAAAATAAAGTAAAAGTAACATGTGTTTATAGGTACTTAAATGTAATTTTGAAACACTGTATATTTTAAGAACCTTTGAAGAATGAGAACTTCTACAAAAACTCAATGATTCTTAGCTGGAGATCTCAGAATTTGCTCAACAAAACATTACATAATTGTTTTAACATTGAGATCTTGAAAACCGTAAACTCTACTTTCTACTGAACAATATTTAAATGCAAAACATTAGATCATCCTGAATTATACACACATAGAAGTGAATATATTTGTTTTAGTATGTTTTATTGCATCAGTTTAAAACTCATAATAGACCATATAGTTAGAAATAATCTACTGTAGCTCTACTTGTGAGTGACCACTCAAAACTTTTATTAAAATTTCCGGTTTTTTTCCTAGTCGCAAACGTCCGATTCTCTAGTTTCACACCAAATATATAAAACTGTATTTAACCAACAACAATAACTACTTACCTCCGTCAAACTGTAGTCGTACACTACTGTAGTTTCGACTTTTAATACATCATCTTCTGGTGTCGATGTCAATAAATATTAAAAGGGAGGATTATCCATCTGGAGTTTGTTATAGTTTTAAATTTACAAACACAACGATAAATAAATAGAAAGAGAAACACATTTGATAGGCCTATCATACACGAATATTAATAATGATAATACATCACTGGTGCCAGAAGACAGGACAACGGCAATTTAACCTTTACGCCGCGTAAGCCACAAAGCTGCAATGGCTTAGTGAATTTTGTTTGCTAGCGGTATATATGAGAAATTCAGTGACGATTCTTCACAACACAGTTTTAAGCTCCTTCGTAAATAAATACGAGGACTGTCCAGAAAGTAGATTATATTTTGCTCTGTGGCCGCTGGGGCGTGCTAGTATCGCACCCATTTTGTTGTCTGTTCAGTGGCTATCCAGCAGTGCTAGTGAGAGGTTACTGTCGCTCCTTGTTTTACAATAGTAGTTAATAATGTGTGACACAATTGAAAGTCCCGGGAGTTGTGAAGTGCGGTCGGTAATGTGGTTTTTGTTGGCTAAGCACAACAAACCGGTTGAGATTTATCGCCAACTCTGTGAAATTTATGGAAACTATGTGATTACTGAAGGTGGAGTAAGTTAGTGGTGCATCAGGTTTAAAATGGCTGAACTAATCTGCATTATGACGAACAACCAAGCTTTGTGACCGATGAAATTGTCTCTAAAGTCGATGAGAAGATTAAAGAAGAACAAACAGAACTCTCACTTAGCATTCCTCAAATTTCAAGAGGTTTGTTACATGAAATTGTTATGCACAAGTTAGGTTACCACAAATTTTGTGCAAGATGGGTACCGACCACACACGACAGATCAGACTCTAGGAGTCCTGGATGCTTTCAGTGGGAGGATGTTTCCATATCCACCTTACAGGCCGGACCTTGCACTCAGCAACTAACACCTGTTTGCAGGAATCAAGATCTGAGGGAGGGTGTAACTAACTGGTTGAAGTTTCTGGTGGCAGAATTTTATAACGCTGAAATTTCAAAACTAGCTCACTGCTATGGTAAGTGGCTATGTTGAAAAATTGTACTTTAGTGTCTCTTTGAAATGTACATAATTCAATTTCTTTGTTATACTTTGTTTTTTCTTTGTATCAAAATGTAATCTACTTTCTGGATAACCCTCATAATAAATCATTAAATTACCCAAAAGTAAAATTTGTATTATTTCAGGAAACATTTGTAGTTTTTTGTTTACTATATTGTGAAAACAAATAAAATAATATTGATATATAGCCATATAACAATAGCTAGATATGTACCTGTAGTTTCCGTCCATTGTGCTTGCCCAGGTAGAACTTGTTGAAGTGATCCTGGTATTGCACCATCTCAGCCGGCAAGGTGACCTCCATGAGAGG
The DNA here is from genome assembly GCF_021130785.1 of Homalodisca vitripennis. Classification (NCBI taxonomy): domain Eukaryota; kingdom Metazoa; phylum Arthropoda; class Insecta; order Hemiptera; family Cicadellidae; genus Homalodisca; species Homalodisca vitripennis. Next base: position 183,313,248 of record NC_060211.1, read on the forward strand.
GTAGGTGGGCCAGTAAGTAGCCCATGGTCAGGATACTGACAGTCAGCTCGATATAACATATAACAATAGCTAGGTAAGTACCTGTAGTTTCCGTCCATTGTGCTTGCCCAGGTAGAACTTGTTGAAGTGATCCTGGTATTGCACCATCTCAGCCGGCAAGGTGACCTCCATGAGAGGGTAGGTGGGCCAGTAGCCCATGGTCAGGATACTGACAGTCAGCTCGATATAACATATAACAATAGCTAGGTAAGTACCTGTAGTTTCCGTCCATTGTGCTTGCCCAGGTAGAACTTGTTGAAGTGATCCTGGTATTGCACCATCTCAGCCGGCAAGGTGACCTCCATGAGAGGGTAGGTGGGCCAGTAGCCCATGGTCAGGATGCTGACAGTCAGCTCGATATAACATATAACAATAGCTAGGTAAGTACCTGTAGTTTCCGTCCATTGTGCTTGCCCAGGTAGAACTTGTTGAAGTGATCCTGGTATTGCACCATCTCAGCCGGCAAGGTGACCTCCATGAGAGGGTAGGTGGGCCAGTAGCCCATGGTCAGGATACTGACAGTCAGCTCAATGTTGCTCACAGAACTACTCCTCAGGTTGCTCATGTACTGGAACACACATCATCTTACTGTGATAGACAATCTTATACGTAGCACAGTAGAATCCCGCTAGTTCGGCATCGGATCAGTCGAGTAATTACTTTTATTTCACAATTTTATTTCAAAATTAACAAAAAAGAAAACAATATACAACACTACTTCAGACTCAACAAAGTCAGTTATTTCAGGCTTCATTAGAATGTGACAAATATCACTTGATATACAAAACTCACCCGTTCTGAAGTATTATAATCAACGGTGTGTTCAAATAGAACATTTCTGAACAAAGAAGAAAATCCATTGTTTACAAACAGCAATCTCCACTGCACAGAGATTAACAACAAAATTACATCTGGGAAAACAACACAGATTGTCTAGAAACAGGATAAAAGAAAATCAAATACTACTAAACATTAAAAACAACTTATAGGTTTTTAATTATTGTTTAATATAAAGGTCTTAATAATAATAAAGTAAAAATGATTTTACCAGTATGATACAAATCTAGACGGTGTTAATCGCACTTTGGAAGTCACGCAATCAACACCAAGTGGGTTGTCAACGTTTCCAGGGTTAAAAAACATTTTTTTGGCATAATGAAACGAAAAAACCACTACTTGTTTAAGCAAACTACATATTATCTCTACAATCAATATGAGTGCCTTCGGATTGAGTGAAATCCCTACATCGCTTGAATAACCCATTGCGGATCGTATTGTTTTGGCACGCAGGCACCAGCGGGCACGAATTAATTTATGGTCAGCGGCCGCACGAACGGCAATGGTGCACCACATCGTATCGTTCGTTATTGTATACTAGAAAATTCAGCTGTGAAGGTATTCGTACAGATGGAACATGGACCTGCTGGGGTATCCGTGATGTAAGAACGATAACACACGAGCAAGTTTCCGGGATGGCAGGGATGATGTCTGAATCATAGTCTAAATAAAGCGGCTCGGGCGAAGCGATTACAACATCCGGGCCATTGTCTAGACTAAACCCGCCAACATGTACGTCTGTGTCGTTTAGTTCTGTGTCACTAACCTCAAAAGTATTATAATAACAACTGAGGAAAACACCCAATCAGAAGCGCTAAAAAGCAGAGAGTAAACTCATATGAATGACTTTTCAACTTCGACATACAACTGCGATCTGTAGGATCTGTAGGATATTTATAAAACTTTAGAAAACTCTAAACGTAGACCGTTGTTAAACACTCTTAGTTGACAAGTGAAGACGATCGCCCGATCTATCAGACATTAATAGAACAATTTGGAGGGAAACTTAAAAGCAGACCGCTTTTGCGACCTGAGCTCGTCATCGTGCCGTTAGGCCCGGCCGCTGCGTGACGAGCCCAGCTCGTCAGTGATCCGCAATGGGTTAAGCAAACTACATATTATCTCTACAATCAATATGAGTGCCTTCAGATTGAGTGAAATCCCTACATCGCTTGTTTAAGCAAACTACATATTATCTCTACAATCAATATGAGTGCCTTCGGATTGAGTGAAATCCCTAAATCACTTGTTTAAGCAAACTACATATCATCTCTACAATCAATATGAGTGCCTTCGGATTGAGTGAAATCCCTACATCACTTGTTTAGGCAAACTACGTATTATCTCTACAATCAATATGAGTGCCTTCAGATTGAGTGAAATCCCTACATCGCTTGTTTAAGCAAACTACATATTATCTCTACAATCAATATGAGTGCCTTCGGATTGAGTGAAATCCCTACATCGCTTGTTTAAGCAAACTACATAGTATCTCTACAATCAATATGAGTGCCTTCAGATTGAGTGAAATCCCTAAATCACTTGTTTAAGCAAACTACATATCATCTCTACAATCAATATGAGTGCCTTCGGATTGAGTGAAATCCCTACATCACTTGTTTAGGCAAACTACGTATTATCTCTACAATCAATATGAGTGCCTTCAGATTGAGTTAAATCCCTACATCGCTTGTTTAAGCAAACTACATATTATCTCTACAATCAATATGAGTGCCTTCAGATTGAGTGAAATCCCTAAATCACTTGTTTAAGCAAACTACATATTATCTCTACAATCAATATGAGTGCCTTCGGATTGAGTGAAATCCCTAAATCACTTGTTTAAGCAAACTACATATTATCTCTACAATCAATATGAGTGCCTTCGGATTGAGTGAAATCCCTAAATCACTTGTTTAAGCAAACTACATATTATCTCTACAATCAATATGAGTGCCTTCGGATTGAGTGAAATCCCTAAATCACTTGTTTAAGCAAACTACATATTATCTCTACAATCAATATGAGTGCCTTCGGATTGAGTGAAATCCCTAAATCACTTGTTTAAGCAAACTACATATTATCTCTACAATCAATATGAGTGCCTTCAGATTGAGTGAAATCCCTAAATCACTTGTTTAAGCAAACTACATATTATCTCTACAATCAATATGAGTGCCTTCGGATTGAGTGAAATCCCTAAATCACTTGTTTAAGCAAACTACATATTATCTCTACAATCAATATGAGTGCCTTCGGATTGAGTGAAATCCCTACATCGCTTGTTTAAGCAAACTACATATTATCTCTACAATCAATATGAGTACCTTCGGATTGAGTGAAATCCATAAATCACTTGTTTAAGCAAACTACGTATTATCTCTACAATCAATATGAGTGCCTTCGGATTGAGTGAAATCCCTAAATCACTTGTTTAAGCTAACTACATATTATCTGTAAGGATATGGTTATGTACCTGTTTGAAGGCAACGTTGATGTCTTTGCTGAGTTCCATGTCCTTGAACATGCCCTCCAGTTTCGACGTGAAGCCGCCACCACACTCCTGCTTCAACTTGGACAACATGGACTTTTCTGCGTCTACACTCGCAGACTTGCCCACCAGCAGTCTCTTCGCTAGATCCTGCACACAAGCACATCCATCTTGTTCAGTTCACACTTACGATTTTAACGATCATTACAATTAACATGTAGGCTCTGCCCATGTGCCAGACATGTGTACTATCTGCGTCTACACTCGCAGACTTGCCCACCAGCAGTCTCTTCGCTAGATCCTGCACACAAGCACATCCATCTTGTTCAGTTCACACTTACGATCTTAACGATCATTACAATTAACATGTAGGCTCTTCCCATGCCAACGCCAGTTGGCATTACATGTTAACTATCCTTTGTAATGTTTTTTATACAATGTAGTTCTGAAAAATTACAAAATAAGAACAATTTGTTGAAGTAAAACAAGTTACATGTTTCAATGTTTTATTTATATCTTGTATGCAATATCTTACAACTTTCATGATGTGTATAGTGGGCACCATTATGTATTTTTGTCTTAGGGATGATTTACTTATTTTTCCAATCTGAAAGCTGAAAATATTGAAAATAAAAAACCCGCATTTGGAAATACACTAGGAAAATAGCCTCTTACAACAATCTAGCCCAAACTATTTTTACAAACAATGACCTTGACAAAACTGCAATATCAGAGCGGTTGTGTCTCCTTTCGAATGTGCATTGATATGTGTTGTGGAATAGTTACTTTTTAATAATTTATGATCTGAGTTTTAACCATTGTACACTACTGAATGTTTAATTATTCTAAAATAAGTTTGTATTTATAGCCTTTTGAATTGTGTTTTCTTGTACTTATCTATGTAATCACCATTATCAATGCAATATTTTTTCATAAATACATAGAGTCCTCAAAAAGTAAACCACACCAGTAGTACATTTGCTATAAATAACTTAAGTTCTTCATATTACAATTCAATATCCAGCCTACTCTGTTGCAGAATGTTTGTAAAGTATTTATCATGCAGTGAAAGTAACTGCTACTTTTTCAGTAGAACACAAATCGGAAGATTAAATACTTTAAATCTTCTAAAGTCCAATGTTTCAAATACTCACATGTTTTCGATTCAAAAAACAGTATATTATTTAAACTTGCCTTTGCCAACAGATCCAACAAATATCAATAAAAACTGAATTGATTTACCTTTTTGTAGAAGGCCTCAAAGACGTCTTTACCGTGGATGAATCTGAACAACACCATTATCTTGTCCAGGAGTTTCTCCAGCTCCTCTTCTGTGGCTTCTTTGTTGCCAGCTCTCAACTTGCAGTCCACGAACTTGGCTGCAAATTTGTCACTGGTTTTAGTCCAAGTTAATAATACAATTTTTTAAATATTAACAAATCGACTAAATGTGACCACGTATAAAGTTATACATCGTTTTAACCAATGGTTGGGCCCGGATAAACGCTATTCAGCGTCCTGCTTGAGGTGGCCCTGCTGTCAACAAAACCCCAGGATCTAGGGTAGTGTCTCGAGTGTGCACTCTGCGCGGTGACGGCCCTCGGCGCCGCGCAGTAGTGGTGCCAGTCCGGGTCCGCCTGGAATCGCACCACACACAAAAACTTGTTTTTGACTGAGGGCACCCCAATCCCACGGTGTGAAGCGACCCGTGCCTAAGGGATGCATGGCGCAGGGGTTGTGCGTCGTAAACGGAGCCCTTGGGGGTTGCCCTTACCTGGTCATGCGGGGCTCTGGCTGGGTGGACTGTTATTTCCTCGGTACTCGTGGGACCTTGTATGGAGTCTTTTAAAAATAAACAAAAAACACCAACAGATTTAGATCTGGAAGAACTGCAACGGGCAGTTGCATCCGGCACCCAGGCCTTGGATGTATCTGCCTGTTCTTCTAGCGCTACCACCATCGACGACGATGTAGTACTCGATGATGCTAGCGGAAGGGTTGAATCCATGGACACAGACACTGGAGCATGTGTAATGGACTACAACCTTAAGCTCCCCTTTAAACTGCGCAAGCGTTGGGCGATGGAGCAGAAAAAGGCCGACGGCACCTGGCTTCCGGACAGTCAATGGAGGAGGCAAACGGGCAAGAGGTCGGCCAATGAAAGAAGAAAGATAAAAAGACAGAGGGAGGCAGCACCGGAGGCAACTGCAGGTGCGGTCTCTACTCCTATTGGGAAGAGAGGGCGCTCGGGCGGTTCTTCGGCGGAAAAAACCCCTGCCGAAGAGGCGCCCGACCGCACCTCCTGAGCAAGCAGCGCATGCGACGAGTACCAATCCCTCAACGGAGGAGGGGTTGGGAGAAACATTCAGGGAAGTTCTGACGGGACATAAGTTAGTCTTGGTCCCTGCTAACTTTCCTGAGAGGCGCCTCTCAGAGGAGGAGGCTATGGAACTTCGGGGGCGCATTCTCGACGAGGTACTCTCAGCAGAGGGTGTGTGCCTGCAGTTCAAAAGGTGTTTCCCCGAAAGGGGGGCTCTCGTCATGCTTTGTGGCAATGACGAGACCAGGGATTGGCTGCGGGGTCTGGCTCCGGGGCTGGGGATCGGTGGCCCTGGGGGAATAGGGGTGATCTGTGGGGACTACAAAGACCTCATAAGATCTACCAAGGTCTTCCTAAGGGTCGATGGTCCCATGGCCGGGAAGGACTCTGCGACCATTCTCAAGGCCATTAATAAACAGAATGCTGGGATCTCTGTGTCGGACTGGAGGGTTGTTGGAGATGTCCACACGGGAGATTCCAGAACTCTTGTAATTTTAATAGATGAACAGTCTTCAACCACTCTTAAGGGGAGGGGCTGGAGGGTGTTCATTGGTGTGGAGCAGGTCCAGCTGAGGGCGCGGGGTGGGGCGGTTGATCATGGGGATCAAGGTTCTTCAGATCAACCTGCAGCACAATAAGGCTGCCTCGGCTGTATTCTGCAGACGCTTCCTGTCGGAAGATTTTCACGTGGCTCTGATACAGGAACCTTGGATCAGCAAGGGAAAAATATCAGGGCTTTCAATGACAGGGGTGAAAATATTTAGTGCCCAGGTTGAAAATGCCAGGACATGTATTGTTGTAAGCAACAAGGTGGACAGCATTCCTGTTCTGGAATTTTGTTGCAGGGATCTCGCCACAGTCAGGTTGATGGTGGCTGGTACTGGACGAGCCCTGCTAGTTGCATCATCATATCTACCGTATGATGATGCGGAGTCCACGCCCTCCAGGGAACTGGCTGCCTTGGTGGACCATGTTGGGAGGAGTGGAGCGGAACTGGTGGTGGGATGCGACGCCAACTCGCACAACGAGGCGTGGGGCAGCACCAACACTAATAACAGAGGTAAGTTACTTCTAGAATACATAATGTCCCGTAGTCTAATGATCGCAAATGTGGGAAATGCGCCCACGTTTCGCACGAGGACAAGAAGGGAGGTGCTAGATGTGACCATGATGTCGGAGGGTATGGCTGGTCGGATGCATGGCTGGCATGTGTCTGACGAGCCTTCCCTCTCTGATCATGCTCACATCTGTTTTAAGATCGGTGAACAGATGCTGGAAAAAGTTCAGTATAGGAATCCGAGGAACACAAACTGGGTATCCTACAAGGAAAACCTCAGGGCACGGCTGGATTCTGATTCCACTAATGGGAAACGGATTCACAGCGCGGCGCAGCTTGACGAATCTGCTGACGGTCTAACTTCTGCGATTGTCGGCTCCTTCGATCTCAGCTGCCCGATTATAAACAAAAACAGATCTAAGGTAGCCTGGTGGAGCTCTGAATTGGCCTCTTTGAGGAAGAGGGTCAGGGCTCTATTCAGGAGAGCCAAAACTTGGGGTACTTGGGACACCTACCACGAGGCTCTTGCACTGTACAACCGCAAGGTTCGTACGGCTAAGAGGTTAGCCTGGAAGAAGCTCTGCACCGATATTGACAGTGTGCAGGGCAGTGCAAGGCTGCAAAAGCTATTGGCAAAGAATCCCATCTCGCCGCTTGGTAGTCTCAAGGACGATCAAGGTGTTTACATTACTGAGCCGGAAGGAGTTCTGAAAGTCATGATGGGAACACACTTCCCGGACTGTATTGTTCATGAGGGTGAACAACCACCCGAAAGTGAGGGGAGACATGCGGGTCGCGCCACTCATTCGCAGTGGAGTCTGGCGCACCGTATTGTTACCTTCAGTAGGATTGAGTGGGCTATTAACTCATTCAGTCCTTACAAGGCTCCTGGGGGCGACGGGGTGAGACCGGTTTGCTTGCAGCGGGGATTGGACATTCTCCTTCCACAGCTGTGCAGACTGTTCAGAGCCTCCGTGGCTCTCAGGTACATCCCACTACCCTGGAGAGTGTCCAGAGTGGTGTTCATACCGAAGCAGGGGAGGGCGGGCATGGATCGGCCGAAGTCTTTCAGGCCAATATGCCTGTCCTCCTTCCTTCTCAAAACCATGGAGAAAATGGTTGCCAGGTTTGTTTGGGAGGGAGCTCTTCTGGAGCGACCTTTGCATCCTAACCAGCATGCCTACACTCCAGGAAAGTCATGCGACTCGGCCCTGCATCAATTGGTATGCAGGATTGAGAAGACGCTGGCGGCAAAAGAGGTAGCCATAGGAGTCTTTTTAGACATTGAAGGTGCCTTTGATAATACAGCCACTCAGGCGATTATCAATGCGGTCTCGGGACGTGGCGTTGATGGTCAGGTGTGTGACTGGATAGGGGCCTTGCTCACGGACAGGGTTGTTGTTTCAACCCTCATGGGAGCAAGTGTTAGTGCAAAGGCTACGAGGGGCTGTCCGCAGGGCGGCGTTCTCTCTCCTCTTCTGTGGAACCTGGTTGTGGATGACCTGCTGAATTCTTTGAATAGCAGCGGTGTCTTTGCACAAGGGTACGCAGATGATATTGTGATTCTTGTGAGTGGCAAGTTCAACACAACAATCACGGAATTGACCAATGCTGCTCTGAACATGGTGGGAAACTGGTGTGATAAGGTTGGCCTCACCGTCAACCCCACCAAGGCTGCCGTGGTTGCCTTTACCAGGAGGCGACAGATGGAGGGCATTGGTCCTTTTCTATTTAAAGGCTCACCCGTTGAGCTGAAGCCTGAGGTCAAGTACCTGGGCGTGATCCTAGATAGGGTTCTAAACTGGGGACCTCATCTAGAAAGGGTCATTGCCAGGGGTAAGTGGTCTCTAATGCAATGCAGACGTGTGATAGGTGGGCCCTGGGGACTGAAGCCGAGGCTCTTGTACTGGCTTTATGTTTCCGTGGTCAGACCTGCACTAATGTACGGAGCTGTCGTATGGTGGCCAAAAATGGAAGCCAAAACGGTGGTAGCACGTTTGGCAGGTATCCAAAGGATGGCCTGCCTCGCTATCACAGGGGCCTTTCCTAGTGCGCCAGGCGCGGCTCTGGACTGTTGTCTTAATCTCGCCCCCCTGGACATTGTCATTCGAGCTATGGCCAGGAAGAGTGCCTACTGTCTGCAGCAGACGGGATTCTGGTCGGGCTGCAGCGGTGGGCACTGCAGAATTAGCACTCTGATACAGGAGGATGTTTTGCATATGATCTCTGATCAGATGCCACAAAAGTTTTCCTTTGACAAACCCTTTAGGATTATTTTGCCCTCAAGGGATGATTGGTCAGAGGGGAAGCAACCTCTTCCACCAGCGGAGCTCGAATGGTACACAGACGGCTCTAAAACAAAAAGCGGCACAGGTGCTGGAATTCTGGGAGTGAGACCATGTAGGGAGCTGGTGGTTCCTATGGGTCCGTATCCGACAGTCTTTCAAGCGGAGGTCGCAGCCATTATGGAATGTACTCGTGAGAATCTTCGTCTGCGATATAGGGGCAAGACGATTAACATTTTCACGGACAGTCAGGCAGCGCTGATGGCGCTGGATTCTTGCGCAATCAAATCCAAACTGGTTTGGGATTGCTATCAGACCGTTTCCTCCCTTGCCAGAATCAACAATGTAACCGTTTGTTGGGTTCCTGGTCATAAGGGGATTTCTGGGAACGATAGAGCTGATGCCCTGGCCAACCAGGGCTCAGCAACAATTATGACGGGCCCTCAACCATTCTGCGGTGTTCCAAGGTGTGAATCCTCTAGGGTTGTCTCGAAATGGATTCGCGCGGAGCATGGGAGAAGGTGGAGGTTGCATCCGGGTTTGAGAGTGAGTAGAATGGTATTACAGTCACCTTCCTCCAAGGTGGCCTCGGACCTTCTCTCATTAAACAGATCAATGTCTTCCAAGGTCATTGGTCTCATTACAGGGCATGGTCACCTGAAGAAGCATCTACACAGAGTTGGTATCCTTCAGGAGGATCCGCTCTGTGGAAGGTGTAATGAGCAGGAGGAGACTGCTGAGCACCTGCTCTTTGATTGCCCAGCAATAGCAAGAGAGCGGTATGCCATCTTTGGTAGCTTGAACAGGGGTGGCGAGTTTTCCCAGGAGGACTTGATAGGTTGTTTTCGGCGGTTTGTTGAACTGCTGAAGTTGTAGACTGGTAGTCCTCATGGTGTTTTCGGGGTGCGCAAAAGGCCCTTGAGGCTTAAGTGCATGGCAGTAGGCCGCCCCAAGGAAGGAAAAAAAAAAAAAAAAAAAAAAAAAAAAAAAAAAAAACCTCGTAGGACCAGTTGTGCAATTTTGAGATAGCAGAATAATGCACTCAAAAAAATGCCTGGTAAATTTGAGGACTCTTTTATAATACTTATATAAAAAGACTAGTTGTCTATAAATTACAGTGTTTTTGTTTTGTTTTAGAATATAAAGATTATTAATTTAAAAAAGGTTTAATAACATTTAAGTAATTAATAACGATTTTAAAAGTATTTTACCTTTAAATAAATTATGAAAATTATAACCTCCTTAACTGAAAAGGAAATGAAATTGGCCTTGTCAAAGTTTTTATTCCTCTCAAAAATTTGTATGAGTAAATAAAAGATTTCTACTAAAAGTAATTCCATTGTTGGCACCTCATGTTAACAGAAGAAGAGAGAATGGAAAACATTGGAGGTCCCATTTGGCATAGCGTAGAACTGACATTAGAATTTGGGACCAGAAATTGCTTCACCAGGTGTTGCTGGTTTTGTCCTATCAAGACCTTTAGTTGCAGTTATTACATCAAAGGATCCCATTTAAAATGTTACATTAACTTCCATCCTCAGTTTGAGAAACAAGAATGTTATTATAAAATCTGCCAAAAACTTCTCCAGGTGATATTATTTCATATCTCTAAAGCCCCTAATTGTGTGTACAGTGTAGTATAGGTTTTGGTACAAAATGGTTTGAAAAGCATGGTTTTGCCATACACTTATTTTTTACACCAGTTCTTAAATATAAACATTTTTTTCTTCAGAAATGTAATGATTTTTACTGCTCTTTAAATAAATAATCTCTATTGCAAAGTTCCAGCTATTCACAATTGATGTGTTTCATAGTGTATTTATATGCAGATATATATATAAAAGTATACTACAGATCTTCAATCTTGAACGGTGAACTCACCAATCAGCTCTGCTGGCTTGTTGGCTCTCTGATTGACAAAGTGTTCAAAGGCTTCTTTAAGGCTGTTCCCGAACTTGTCGTTTTTTCTGGAAACACGTACACACGACATTGTCCATCTTGTCCTTGAAATCCAACAGTTCCTGGACCATCGTCTTGTCCTTCTCAGGGTCTATCACGATTGTTCTCCCTTTTTTCTGCAACAAGAAACATTCAGCATTTTGGTTAGGAAAGAAGAATTACGATGTTAACTTGTACTCAGTCTCACAATTATTCTCAGACATTCAAATGAACAGCAGAAACAGTGAGAGATAAAACAGCAAAAGGAATTATAACAACTGAAAGAGAATGTGTGAAAATGATAAGTAAGTGTAAGCTACCTTGATATACGTGTTGAAGTTGGCACAGAGCTCTTGCAGACCTTTCTTGACTCTTGTGAAGAGGCTATACAGAAGAGCCAACTCGTCTACTCTGTTCTCTTCTAGCAAATTGTCTAAACCTTTCTGTAGAAACTGTTGTCAGGTGTTCACTTAACAGCTGTTTCTCCACCTGATCACAGAACACAACTATTAACCAAGAACAAATATTGGAACTTTCTGAGGATCAACGTACTTGGAACATTTTATATAAAGACCCAACTGACATATTTGGTTTTGTGTCAAAAATTTGAATAAAACACAAACATCATTTCTCAAATAAAATAAGATACAAATTAACCCTCACCATTCCAAAATCCTCATACGTATGGCTTTCTCAAAATTCTCAAAAGAAGCATTCCTCTCTGGCCTATAATTAGATGTAATTATGCACCTTACAGGGAATTTTAAGTTACTGAATAATATTTTTGGATCACATTATTAATTCGAATTATAAATAGCTACAGTTTCTGTAACCTAGCACAACTACATTAACAGAATCAACCATCAAAATACAGAATGGAGAAGAAAAAAGAAGTTTAGTTATAATCCATTCCTCACTCTCCAAGAAAAGAAAAACCATTACTAATAATACTCCTTCCATCCACCTCATAATGCAAGTGAAAGTCCACAACTAGCTTCTACTTTTGTGTTTATTAAACGATAGGGTGTCCTAGACAGCGGTTTTCAAAATAAAAACAAAAACAGGTAGGTATTTAAATTATCAATTGAATCATAAAAAAATCTGTCAAATAAGAAGTTACTTAATCATTGTTTGAAAGAGCAAAGAGTTTATGCTCAGTTATAGCTGGATTAAATAAGGAAGTTATAGTAGTTAGGCTATACATAACTGTACAAGAAGTGAAAGAATGAGAGAGATAAATTGTGTTTATTTTTCCCTTTACACGCAGAGAGAGTAGCAGAAAGTACATATCATATTAGAACCACACAAACTCTTAGACAAGATCTGGTAAACAATGTTACATAGAATTCTAAACACTGTGTTTACTGTATAACACATTTTGAATGAAAATACATAGATGAGAAAAAATTATTAGAATAAAAAAGTACACAGAAAACACAAAAACAGCTCAAAATTGTTAAGATTATCGTATTGGTCAACTTGTGGTCTACGTACTCACCGTGTGTATCAATGACCACTTGGTGCTCGTGTCCAGGTAATGTAACAGTCTTTCCTTCTCTTCATTAAGTCTCTTGTCCACATGGTGCAAGTACTCAGGCACTTCCATGTCTTGTATGAGCCGCTTGCCCTCCGCCGCATACAGCGCTTCAGTGGCCACAAGGAACCTACGCCATGACGGTGACAAATCACAATTTTCTATGTTTCAATGTTGAAGTAAACTACACTTCAAGATAAAATTTAATGGTTAATTATACAGAGTGTCCCACAATGAGGTTTAAACCTTTGATTTTATATTACTTACCCATTTGTGCATTATTACGCACCAAACATTTTCAAACTTTACACAATTAATAAAGTAGGTTTTAAAAATATTCTGTGAAAATTAAAGCTCCCTAAAAATTGTAGAGACAAAATGGTGACATATTGAAAAAATACAAATGTAAAATATGCATGTTCTTTGAATAATTTTACCGTAAATTGAAACATGTTTTTGGGTATATTTTGATTAAGTTAAATTATGCATATTTTATATTTGTTTCTTCTATTTGTCATTGTTAATGTTATCCTTGAGTATTTATTTATTGTAAGGATTAAGTTTTTTTTTTTCTAGAAATGTTAATTATTGCTATTGTTTTTCTTCATAACTTTTGGTATGTTAATTTGAAATTTGTATTTATTATTTTTTATATTGTAACTGAATTTTGGTTAGAATAGAATTAGTAACTAGCATATTTAGTGAAAATGGAGAAAATCCTGAATAGCGTTTTTGCATATACGGAAAAAATAATTTGTAATTTTTGTTATTTATATTGTAACTGAATTATTGGTTAGAATAGACTTAGTAACTAGCATATTTAGCGAAAAATGGAGAAAATCCTGAATAGCGTTTTTGCATATACGGAAAAAATAATTTGTAATTTTTGTTATTTATATTGTAACTGAATTATTGGTTAGAATAGAATTAGTAACTAGCATATTTAGCGAAAATGGAGAAAATCCTGAATAGCGTTTTTGCATATACGGAAAAAATAATTTGTAATTTTTGTTATTTATATTGTAACTGAATTATTGGTTTAGAATAGACTTAGTAACTAGCATATTTAGCGAAAATGGAGAAAAATCCTGAATAGCGTTTTTGCATATACGGAAAAAATAATTTGTAATTTTTGTTATTTATATTGTAACTGAATTATTGGTTAGAATAGAATTAGTAACTAGCATATTTAGCGAAAATGGAGAAAATCCTGAATAGCGTTTTTGCATATACGGAAAAAATAATTTGTAATTTTTGTTATTTATATTGTAACTGAATTATTGGTTAGAATAGAATTAGTAACTAGCATATTTAGCGAAAATGGAGAAAATCCTGAATAGCGTTTTTGCATATACGGAAAAAATAATTTGTAATTTTTGTTATTTATATTGTAACTGAATTATTGGTTAGAATAGAATTAGTAACTAGCATATTTAGCGAAAATGGAGAAAATCCTGAATAGCGTTTTTGCATATACGGAAAAAATAATTTGTAATTTTTGTTATTTATATTGTAACTGAATTATTGGTTAGAATAGAATTAGTAACTAGCATATTTAGTGAAAATGGAGAAAATCCTGAATAGCGTTTTTGCATATACGGATAAAATAATTTGTAATTTTTGTTATTTCAAAGAATAACTCACTTGGACTCGAATGCGTCTTGATAGATCTGTAAGTCTGAGAGCATTCTGAGCAGAGATTTGAGCAGAGTTCTGTCTACTGTGTCACCTTGTCTCTCTTTCTCTATCAACATAAGCAATCCCTCCACGGTGCGTGTCTGGACCAGCGTGTTGAGGACTATATGGTGTCTAAACAGATCCAGTCCCATGTCCCTGGCAGACAAAACATATGTTTGATACCTACTGTTATGTATGATCTAGAATCCAGTCATTAACCTTTATCTTTTACCGCCAAGCCAGATTATCTATAGATTCAAGATTCTTTATTTGTCATTAGATAACAATTCTGTTACAATGGACTTTGTCAACATGGAAATAGTACAAGTAGTAGAATAAAAACAAATCAAAGTAAATAAAATAACCATTAAAAATGGTAAAATTTAACAAAATAGAATTATAATTTTGTTTTGTATTGGTAGAGCAGAAAGAAGATTACATTATCAGTCATAAGAATGATGAAAATATCTTTTATGTAAACAACATAAAAAACTATTATTAAAGTGTACAAATATTTATATGTCACTAAGCAATAAAAATATAAAAGTATGTAGATTGTTTTGCAATAAAAAATAACATTACTTGGTCCAATGAAATAAGAATAATAAAAATAGCAAAGAGTAGTAATAATAAGCAGATAAACAATAACAATATAATTAATAACAATAACACTAAATAGTAACAATCAAAATATAAACAATAACAATAAATAACAACAATTACAATAAATAAATAATAACAATGTATTAATAGTTTTTTAACAAATTTCAACAATATAAAAATTAGTCTTAACTAAAATAATAATATATTCTTTTAAGATATATGAAACACAAAAGTTAAAATTTTTAAGTGTCAACATTGGTTGCTAAATAACATTGGTTTGTCAATTGTATAGAATATATGATCTTTTAACAATTTGCCAAGGACTATTTTAAATTTATAAATAAATGCTGACATACCACACACTTTCTGGCGGCTTATTAAACAACTTAATTTTCTTATTCGGTTTTAGTTTTTTTCAAGCCTAACCTTACATAAATGTGACATATACCTATTTCTAGTCTTATATACATGAACATCTTATCTAATTGTATAATTTTGTAGATGTTCTTGTAAAGTTCAACACTGACAAGACTGTAATATATCTCTCTATATATACACACAGACAAGGTAACATAATTATTTTTAGTTCTCTAAAGGCTGTTAAACAAGAATCCAAGAAACATCTAGATTCTAAATTATTCTTACTGCCTTTTTTTCCGTACAAAAGCTGTTTGAGAATGACAACCGTTTCCCCACAAGGTTATTCTACACACCAGATTAGAATGAAAAAAAGCATAATAGGAATTTACTAATAAATCTTCAGCAACACAGTTTTTTCAAATACGCATAAGGAAAGTAACTCTAGCTAACTTTTTAGAAAGAGTATTTATATGGATTTCCCAGCTTAACCTACATCTAAATGAATTCCCGGTAACTTGACAGGCTTAATATCTTTATATACATTATGGAAAAAACATTATACACTCAGTTTTAGAATCATTGATAACTAAATTGTTAGCCTGAGACCACTTGGTTGCTACCTTCATTGAATTTTCATGCTGAGCTATTATTCAAAGTACTGTGGTGATTTAAGAGAGTGGTATCATCCTCAAAGAGAACCGACCTACAAGGAACATTGAAGGAAAAATCATTAACATCTACAAGTGAAAAGCATTAAAATCTACATAATAATTAACATTGCTATCAATGGCAGGAGTAGGTTTTGTGTAGAACCTTTGAATAGATTTAGTGTATTGCAGATCATTGTCACCTTTAACATTGCTTGGAAAATAATTAACAATAATTTAACTTATAATTTCAAACACAGTACACCTAGAACCAGCCCAGACATTTTCTATCAGTATTTCATTGACTCTGTTACAGAAATAACATAAAATCTAAGCAGTACTTCTAACAGCTCAAATAAGTTGCTACGAAAATATAATGTTCACTTACAATTCAAAACGTTGTGGATTGAAATCATACAAGAAAGCATTTTTCATGCATTAAGAAATCAGAATAATACTGATAGTTATAACGTGTCTAATAGTCTTACAAAAAATATTCCCACAATAATTGTTGTTCTCTCACTTATTGTTTTAATTTGTGTCTAAAGAATAGTTATTTTCTGAGAAACTGAAAATTTCTTGTATTTGCCCTGTTTTCGAAAAAGGCCCAAGAAATAAACCAGAGAGTTACTGACCAATCTCCATTATTTCAGTTTTTGGGAAATCACTAGAGGTTGTGGTCTAACGACAAATTTGCGAAACAATATCTTGAATCACCTGCTGTTTGGCTTTTGGAGAAGTAAACCTACCAAACAAGCTTTAGACACATCGGTAAGGGACATTTCTCAGGATATGGAGAAAAGGCTTTTGCTCACGCCATATTATGTGACCTGAGCTAGACTCTTGATTGTGTGGATGTGGAAAATCTTGCTGTGAAATTATGTTTTTATAGTTTTGGCAATAGATAATTTCATTTTTCACATCTTATTTAAATATCAGAAAACTAAAAGTATCCGTTGATGGATAAAGTGTGAGGAGACAGCAGTGAGATATGGAGTACCTCAGGAATCCGTACTTGGCCCACTGCTGTTTCTCATATATATTAACCCTTTTAGGACCAGACCAAAATTTGACATGTGCAAAGAAAATTTTTGCGTGTTTCTGGCCATGCTCCAAGAACTGTGCATATCAAAAATGTGCGATTTTTCAATCGTTTGAGAGAAAAATCATATCTTCAGAACTAATTACTGTACAGATTTGTTTTTAGGCTTAAAATGTTTATAATTAAATTGTTCATTGTGAAAAAATAAATTTAAGTCATTATATAGCAAAAAACAATTTGATTTATCTGTTTATCAACTAAAACAAATAAAAAAAAAATAAAAAAAATTGAGTTTGATCTTCAATAACTACCAAAAATAAGAATAAATTATCCGTGGGAAATGGTATTTATTAGTTCTACATATAATTCTCTATAACTGTACAAAATTTGAAAGCCCTGGAATAAAAAATAAAAAGTTTGTAAATGAATTAAATTTTTCTGTAACACTGGTTAAAACACACTTTTCAGCATTAGCCTAACATACAAAACCTTATAGGTTACTAAGGATATTATTCGGTACTTTGGGATTATACCGACCACACCAGTATGAAGAACAAAAAAATATACATTTATAGAAACAAACATGATAGAACGAAAAAAAACAACTCTTTAATTACAAAATTACAAATTTACAACGATTATCAATTGTTAATGGGATCAGATTCCGTTATATGCCCCCAACGCTTAAACTTTTTTGAATGAACTTAGAACGTTATAAAACGATGTAGTTGAGTAACAGAACTAACATTCCATCAATCAACAAGCATTTCCAGGTATTGTGATCGGTATTGTTGTCGCTGTTATCTTATCTTAGTATCTTAGAGTTTAGTTTTTGTTGAATTTTTGTGTTTGTAGAAATGTAGGGGTAAAACACGGAAGTACAACAAAGCGACGCACCAGCTGAACGGGCGGCGAGACTCTGCAATCACGTTATCTACTAGACCGCTCGACTTTGATCTCTGTCTGAGGATGGGGAGGGGTTTGCAATAAGACAATTCCTGTTTTATATTGACGAAATATTGTTCTACGCTAATCTAGTAATCAGTAGAAACAAAATGTCAAATAACGATTCATGTCTGGGTGTGGCCCGGTATAATCCCAAAGTACCCTGACAACATTACGATGCAACATGACCGTAAAATATTTTTTTTCACCAAGCTGATGATTCCAAAGACGTTTAAAATTTGATATCATAGTAAGAAACATACAGGGAATAGAAAAATAGTATATTTATCCCATATAGAAGATTAAAATATCTCTTAAAAAATATGAAAAGTCCACCGGCGATAAATCAGACGGCTGGTCCTTTTCCCATAGTACGCCGCCGGCGATAAATCAGACGACTGGTCCTTTTCGCATAGTACGCCGCCGGCGATAAATCAGACGACTGGTCCTTAAAGGGTTAATAACCGACTCTTTTCTGTCTCAGGTACTACAATCATGTTTTCTGATGAGACAACATTTTTAAGTACTGGCAAAAATTTAAATGAACTTAATTTAATTACACAGAGTGTTATTTCAGAAGCCTCCAATTGGTTTAAAAGCTATAGTTTTTTTTTTTAATTAACCAAAAACTCAAAATTTTCTATTCAATTTTAGGGCGATTGATGACAATTATGAATTCCACAGTATTATCTAGTAATACAAAATTCTTAGGAATATTTATTGATACAAATCTAAATTGAGTCACACACTTTAAATATATGGGAGGGTACCCGAAAGCAACCGGAATAGCATTGCAGTGGGCAGAACTTGTGTGGCTGACATTTCTGCCGCTAGGTGTGTATAGCACAATTCATAGCCAGTTCAGTGCCGCCTGTATTGTCAATCTGGCTTGTTCCGTTCATCTGTAGTGATTGTTTTTACTAGTGCTGTTTTGTTTTAAATGAATAATGATTTATTCCATCCAAAATACAAGTGCAGATTACAAATAACATAAATGGAATTTACACTGCCACAGTTTCAAGTAGGATGACAGAGCAACAAAAATTGAAACACGAAAATAAAGTCAGACCAGCTTGTGATTGTCCTTTGATAAGAGCAGCACTTCACTCTGTGGCGTCTGTGTTCCTCGCTTATCACAATACACTAACAGTATGTCAATAGTTCATATCTTATGTCTAATATGACTTATTTCTACAACTGAAAACATGAGACCAAATAAAAAATGGCCTTTAAAACAAAATTTTTAAATAAACTAACTACTTTGTTTGGGTTCTTAGTCTATTTCCTAACCATAAGTATATTAGACAAAGGTTGTGAAAATAAATTTAAACTGATATTTGAAAACAAAATAAATAATCAATAATATTAACCACTATTTTTACATTTAGCCATATAGACTAATTTTTACATAAGCACATTGTTTAAAAAACTTAAATCACTATAGCCGAACATCCCCCCCCCCCACCCCCCCCCCCCCCCACCCCCCCCCCCCCCCACCCCCCCCCCCCCCCACCCCCCCCCCCCCCCACCCCCCCCCCCCCCCACCCCCCCAAATAATTTATCGAAGATGTTAGTAATTTGTGGTTCTCGATTCCGCATAAGTAACGAAAATTGTTTTTTTTTTACCTGAAATAATAATTTATCGAAGATGTTATAATTTGTGGTTCTCGATTCCGCATAAGTAACGAAAATTGTTTTTTTTTTACCTGAAATAATAATTTATTGAAGATGTTATAATGTGTAGTCCTAGACTCCAAATAGGTAGCGAACATTAATTTTGTACCTAAAATAATAATTTATCGAAGATATTATAATGTGTCTAGAATGGATTTTGCATAAGTTGTTAGAATCTGCATCGCGAACTCTGTAAGTATATTTGTATCCCAAAGAATGCAGTAGAATAATTATAAATGACCAGGGGGATTTCAAGGAGAAATGTCAAGAAATAAATGTTTAAAAGCTACGCAAACATTTGTAGCTTCCGTCCAAAAAACAGGTCTGAACTCAAACTAAACTGTGATCCACAAATTAATTAACTATCTCTAATCTGTACCAGATGTGCAATATTTTATACGACATATAGCAATATGGCACTGGCTCTGCATGTGATGAGGAAAAAGGAACCTAAAGGGAAACGTAATCCCTGACTCGTGACCAGGACTAGAATAATAACATTAATTGACACGAGCAGCTTTGGGGGTGGGCAAGTGATAAAGAGGGTAGCGAGGGCGATGTTGATTGTCCCAACTTGCTAATTAATTGTCCAGAGGTTAGGTCTTCAAATTAAGGTTGTCTGAAGTGAGACCAGTGATGGATGGATAAGGGTTAGAAAATAATACAATACTAATCATTCCAATTTCATTAAGACGTTATAGTTTGATAAATACTAAGAAACAATTAATACCAATTCTTCTTTAGTGAAAGCAATCCCTTTAGTTTCAAACTTCCAAAAGTGTTTAGTTGCGAGAAAACATTGTAGATGCCAATATGGCTTTTTGAGTAATTTAAACTACAAATTTTAAGATTGTAACATTACAAAATTTTCCGTCAAAAGGATCAATATTAGTTTCAAATATAAGCACAGGTTACTTTTTTTAACTACAACTAACATACAGAAGTTCCATAGGTTGTTTTTAACCTACACAAATTTGAGATTACCCAGCCTTTTTCATTACACAGTTTTAGTTAAAAAATATCTTTTAGAACAAAACTAAAACGATAATCAAAACCTTTGAGTAATTTAAAACAAATTATTTTCACATATGTTTTTTATATAATTTAGAAAGTAGGAGTACTGACTTCGATGAAGTTACGTGCAAAATTTTAAATCTTTAGCTCATTTTAGCCCCGAGATGTTCTGCGGACAGAAAGACAGAGTAACAATAGTGCAAAAAGAAATGTTTTACACTCCCCCCCCCGTATGAGCACTTTCTCAACAGTGTTGCCAAGTTGTGTAAACCCCAGAGCATCTAGTAGTGTAGTCCTTGAAGAGACGTATTGACGTGTGAAGTGCCCGCACGCGCCTCTGCGGCACAAAGACAAATCACTGAGAGGCGGTAATATCGGGCAGCACGTGTGAGTACTTTCTCAACAGTGTTGCCAAGTTGTGCAAACCCCAGAGGTAAGGTTAGAGCATCTAGTAGTGTAGTCCAGAGCATCTAGTAGTGTAGTCCTTGAAGAGACGTATTGACGTGTGAAGTGCCCACACGCGCCTCTGCGGCACAAAGACAAATCACTGAGAGGCGGTAATATCGGGCAGCACGTGTGAGTACTTTCTCAACAGTGTTGCCAAGTTATGCAAACCCCAGAGGTAAGGTTTAGAGCATCTAGTAGTGTAGTCCTTGAAGAGACGTGTTGACGTGTGAAGTGCCCGCACGCGCCTCTGCGGCACAAGCACAAATCACTGAGAGGCGGTAATATCGGGCAGCACGTGTCAGTATTTTCTCAACAGTGTTGCCAAGTTGTGCAAACCCCAGAGGTAAGGTTAGAGCATCTAGTAGTGTAGTCCTTGAAGAGACGTGTTGACGTGTGAAGTGCCCGCACGCGCCTCTGCGGCACAAGCACAAATCAAATGATGAGAGGCGATAATATGTTTCACAATGTGTTTCTTCACCATTTCCTCAACGCAAAGATCAGTTGGAATGCCAACAGCCTACAACAAGCGTCGTCGTGCTTCCAGACACTGGGAATTCGCCTGTGAGATCGGGAGTCACGGAAATCATGCCTTCAGTTGACTCTTTCGACCGCACTCCAGCCCCAGTTGAGCCAACCACTAGGACAGCGTCGCCGCCTCTGGATTCCTTGTCGGAGTTTCCTCCCCTGCAGCCCGGTAGGAGATCGATGTCGGGGACAGGGAGCCTTGGTGATGCTGACTCGGAGTATGGTTCTGACAAGAGGATACCAGTTCTCGTTAACGAACGTTTTTTAGATGTAAGCCAGCAAGTAGAGGTAACCAACCTTGTTTAGTTAATGTCCCGATTCTAGATTGTGAATTTTCTGGTATTAATGTCTCAGTCCGTAGAAATGTTCAAAACAACCAACTCAAAATTCTTCACCTAAATATTCAATATTTTCGTCTAAAAATCTATGAATTGGAGGTATTATTGGCTACCGAAAATACGGATATTGTTTCATTTACCGAACATGGTCTGAAAACTGATGAAATTAAAAATGTGAGTTTTGATAATTACACGCTGGTATACTCATATTGTAGAGGAGTTCGTAAATCAGGAGGTGTTGCTATATTTTGTAAACGTGGCATATCCTCTGAAGTAATCGATCTCTCTCATCTTTCAGAAGACATGATCATGGAAGTTTGTGGGGCTAAATTCACTTTGAAACAATCTTTTACTTTCAATATTATTGGATTATATCGCTCCCCTAACGGAAGCAAAAATGTCTTTTTTAACAAATCGGCAACTAAGTAAAAAGTACAATCTGGTGATCCTTGGAGACTTCAATATTGATTGGTTGGACCATTCAGTAGCTCTCCAGGACATGAAAGACCTCTTACCTTGTTACGGTCTGAGACAACTAGTTAGCTCTCCCACTCGTGAGGACTTGGTCTCCGGCAGGCAGTCATTGCTGGACTGGGTGGTGACTGACATGCCGGAGGGGAGGGTGGCTGTTGAGGTGTTCGGAACAGGACTTTCTGACCACTTCGCTCAGCTCTTCTCTGTATTTGGCGCCGTCGGGGCAATCGTTGCCAACACACGTCCTAACCGTCAGTTAACCTCAAATAACATTTGCTTGTTGAACCTCATGTTATCCAGGGAGCCGTGGAATGACATAAATCAGTTCCTGCCAGCAGATAATACATTTGATAGATTTTTACAAACTTTTAGTTATAATTTTGAAGTCGCTTGTCCTAAGAAATTAGTTAAATTAAAACATAATCACAATAATAAAAAGTGGATTACAAAAGGTATAGTAACTTCAAGCAAAACATTAAAATCTTTACATTTCAATTTAAGAATAAGGCCAACACAAGAGAAAAAGAATCATTATAAATGCTATAAGAAGCTTTACTCTAAAGTTATAAAAAAATGCTAAGTCCAAATATATGTTTGAAACACTCTCATTATCTTCCAATAAAAGCAAAGACGCTTGGAAACTCATCAAGCAGAATGTAAGAAAAGGCTTGAGTTCGAATTCTGAATTAGAAATTGAGATTGAGGGACGTAAGGTAAAGAACAAGCAAGAAATTTGTGACTCATTTAATAGGCATTTCACGACAGTGGGTGAAAATTTGAATAAAAATCGGCACGAACCTCCTTTACAGTTCCAGGTGCAGTACTACCTGCATGATAATCCAGTATCGATGCACCCGGTGACCCCGGGAGAGGTGGTCTCTGCTGTGAAGAGGTTTGAAAAAAACAAAACATCCTCTGTAAGTAAAGTAGTTAAAATCTTGCATTCAAACCATAAGCCAACCTTTGTCTAACATAGTTTCGGCTTCTTTCGGACAGGGCCGGTTCACTCGGGCACTGAAGAGCACAGTTGCGATTCCAATACACAAGGGGGGGCATTGTAATACTCTGGATTCTTATCGTCCCATTTCTCAAATTTCTACCTTTAGTAAGGTCTTCGAGCTAATTTTTCTTGGCCGATTAAATTTTTTCTTCAGTTCGAATGAACTTCTACATAAGAAACAATTTGGATTCACGACGGGTAAAAGTACCGGAGAGGCAATAAGTTTTTTCGTGTCGGATATTGTGACCGAGCTGGATCAAAATCGGCGGACTGTGGGGGTGATGATGGATTTGACAAAAGCGTTCGACTGTGTCGGTCACCCACAGCTTCTGGAGTGTCTAAGGTGTCTCGGTCTGGGGCGCTTGGCTCTACAGTGGCTGAGCTCTTACCTAACTCAGAGAGAGCAGTGTGTGCAGGTTGAGGGTAGTCGTTCATCGTGGGCTCCAGTCAATTTTGGTGTCCCTCAGGGTTCTATCTTGGGACCAGTACTCTACAACCTATATGTAAACAACTTACCCCAGGCGATCCCACATAACCAGCTTGTTATGTACGCTGACGACATAGCCCTCGGGTTTTCTAGCGGGACAGTCGAGGACTTAGAAATTAATAGTCATATAGTTTTGACACAGCTGTACCAATATTTAAATAATTTAAATTTGCATTTGAACTTAAAAAAGACAGTTTTTTTGGAATTTTCAAAACGTATCAAAGATAATTCACCTTTTATGCTAATTAATGAATTCAGTAGTACAACAAAGAAGGTGTGTCAAATATTTGATGGTACAAATAGATGATGACCTCAGCTGGCGTACTCATATCAACTGTGTATGCCAGTCGCTGTCTTCGACTGTATTCCTAATGTCCCAACTTGCCAAATACCGTAACAAGTTTCTTCTTAAACTTGTATACTGCTCTCTCGTTGAGTCTCGCTTGAGATATGGCCTGCTGGTCTGGGGCTCAGCTACACTAGCACAAATTAATAGAGTGTTTGTGTTGCAAAAGCGTGCTGTTCGCGTACTCGCTGGACTGAAAAAACGAGAATCATGCAAAATTGCTTTTAAAGAATTGAACCTCTTAACGCTACCGTCATTGTATATATTTGAAACAATAATGTTTGCAAGATTTAACAGTGTAGCAGTTACTGATGGATCCGCAGTACACGAGCACAACACCCGGGCTCGAGTAAACCTCCGCCAAACTCCACACCAGACCGTTTTGGCAGCGAGTTTACCGCACAATGTCGGTGCCAGGTGCTTTTGGAGACTTCCTGAACCGCTGAAGTGCATCCAAAATAAGGAAGAATTTAAAAGAAAATTAAAGGAGCATTTAGTGGCGGGTTGTTTTTACACGGTGGGAGAGTTTCTAGTATAATAATGTTTTTGTTTTATTGTTTTGTTTTTCTTGCATTATTAGTTGGAACTGTAAACTTCTTTTTAATCGGGCATAAACTAACCATTGTAAAGTTGTGACTCGTTTTACATTTTTATTTTTTTTTTACAATTATTATAATTATGTAGACTAATAAAAAAAAATTTAGTATAATATTTACTGTTGTATAACCATTGTATTTTTATTGTTTTTTTTTTATAAGCTATGTATATACAGCATGTACTTGACTCTATCATACAACAAACGTTGTCTTACGACATTAAAGGAATTTGAATTTGAATATCGGGCAGCATGTGTGAGTACTTTCTCAACAGTGTTGCCAAGTTGTGCAAACCCCAGAGGTAAGGTTAGAGCATCTAGTAGTGTAGTCCTTGACGAGACGTGTTGGCGTGTGAAGTTCCCGCACGCGCCTCTGCGGCACATGCACAAATCACTGAGAGGCGGTAATATCGGGCAGCACGTGTGAGTACTTTCTCAACAGTGTTGCCAAGTTGTGCAAACCCCAGAGGTAAGGTTAGAGCATCTAGTAGTGTAGTCCTTGAAGAGACGTGTTGGCGTGTGAAGTGCCCGCACGCGCCTCTGCGGCACATGCACAAATCACTGAGAGGCGGTAATATCGGGCAGCACGTGTGAGTACTTTCTCAACAGTGTTGCCAAGTTGTGCAAACCCCAGAGGTAAGGTTAGAGCATCTAGTAGTGTAGTCCTTGAAGAGACGTGTTGGCGTGTGAAGTGCCCGCACGCGCCTCTGCGGCACATGCACAAATCACTGAGAGGCGGTAATATCGGGCAGCACGTGTGAGTACTTTACACCCACACCTCTGCCGAGGGCGGAATCTATTTCAGCATGAAGCCTATAATTAATGCAACTAATTAAGTTGCATGATATTACATAGTGTATTTACGGCATATTATATAATTTGGATACAGATTTTCCTCACCAGATTCCGTGTGTCAGGTTTAACAACATAATTTGTTTTTTGAAACTAGTTTAAATCATTTACTGTAAAACATGTAATATTTACTAAACGAAACCTAAAAATCATTAAATACTTATTTAAATATGTACATGTTACAGAAACAACTTGTACAGATTTTAGTTTAACCAGCGGTACCGTTTTTGAGTTGTTTTGAGTGTATAACTTGTTATAACATTTATACCTAGTGTAGTATTACATATCTACTACTAGATCAATAATGTATTTAAGTATATTATGGCACTTTCAATTATTGAATGAGGCCGGACCCGTGTATTTTCACTCGAACACATAAATGAAGGGAGTTTCAGGGTGACATAGTTGAAACAGTTCTTTGCCAGCTATTATGTGACATCTGGGAATTTATTTGATTTATAGAATGTACACTTCTTATTATATATGCATACCAAGTGCATTATTACTAGTTAAAACTTATATTACCGCCGCTTCAGCCAAATTAAGTTAAAATACAAATTTGACGTAGGATTTCTTCCATGAGATTACTCATTATAAATATATTTCTATACATCGTGTGGAAGTCTTGTTGATAATAGGTTACTACCTTGTGTATCTAATCCATAGGCTTCTCAGATACATAAAGCCCACCATGAATCAAATGTGCATAGCAAATAGTGGTGATCATTTTGACCAAGATAGAACCGTATATCATGCATCGCTAGACCTTGCTCAGACGAATCTTCTCACACCTTAAGTTTCTACCCATTTGTCTGTCCTGGTTAAACCTTTAGACCTTTGGTACGCATTCAATTTTTGGAAAAGCTACATGCGACAATGAGATGGACATTTATTTTAGGTTTTGTGTGATAATAGTTTAGCTCTTTGAGTCACACCCTTGTGCCCATTCAGCCACTCATATAACTTCCTGCCAAATTTGGTTAGAATCTGTTGAAAAGTATGAACTAAATCTGGTTATATGGATAGAAAATTTTTTTACGAGTAGCCTTTCAATATTGGATTTGGCATCTAGCCTGGTACTTAAATTATAGGTTATGTAGGCGGACAAAGAATTTTGAGTGTATTACTTGCTGTGTGGATGCACCAGTTGGTTTTCTCTTTAAAATTCCTTGAGCTCTTGTTGCCTTCTACACAGTCTTGTTCAGCTCTTAATTTCATTATGGTAAAGTAGCAAACTACAGAAACACATCTAATTGTTACATGTATTTGTTAGGATGGAGTGTAATTCATTTTTTTGGCTCCAGCCGAGTGGGGTTGCCTTGTTGAATCGAGAGTGCGCTAGAGTCGGGCAATAAGTTAGGTTAGGGACTAGCAACAATTCACAGTGACTTCAGCGTGATACCGCTAGAGTTCGGTCTCGTCGGACAACATTAATTTTGATAGTACGCGATATCTAGCTCTTGCCATCCTATTACATACAAGTCTACGGTGTCTTTGTGCTTGTGTGTGTGTGTTTGTGTGCGTGCGTTGCGTGCGTGTGTGTGTGTGTGTGTGTGTGTGTGTGTGTGTGTGTGTGTGTGTGTGTGTGTGTGTGTGTTTTACTCAACCACGTAAATACCTCTGGACCGATATTACATGGACATTCTTAGGGTCCCTGGTTATCATATAAGTTATTTCAAAATCACTAAGGATACGCTCCACTGGTCTCTAAATTTGCGAAAATTCCATAAAAATACATTAAAGGGAACAAAATATGTTATTAATTGAAAAAGCCTGCTACATGCATAAAACTTTTCTGTGTAATCATTGTTTTATAACAGCATAACCAAATGTGTAATTAATTTAATTATTATTATAACTTTATCGAAAAATCCCAGAAAAATACATTAAAGCTAACAAAATATGTTATTAATTGAAAAAGTCTGTCCAATGCATTAAATCGTTCTTTGTAAACATTGTTTAGTTACAGAATAACAATATATTTAGTTAATTAACTATTATTACAATTTTATTTAAATTACTTATAGTCTTTGAAAGCAGAGAGTCCTATTAACCCACGAGGATCAAAACAATTGGTCAAACCGTCCTCAAATGACAGGCGTAGCCACGGACTTTTGGATGACCCTGTATGACTTACTGTTGCTTCTTTTCCTTATGAATGCCTTTAATCTAGCATGGTTGTCTGCTGCTGTATATATTTAAGTTTGTTATTCTTCGTCTGTTTGTTGTGCTAATAATTTGATAGTCTTAATTAATTAATTCCATTTAATTTATTGCTTCTAATCATGTAATATTAATTCTACTCATACAACACAATTACATGCCTGTTATAATGTTTATTCATTATTTGTTGTTGTATTACTTGTTCTATTGAGTTGTTGTTAAAATATTATTTTCCGTTATTATTTATCTGGTATTATTTATTCGTTATGATTTATTTGCTATTATTGATTTGCATGTCATATTCATTAATCTAATAATGTTATTGTTTACTTAGCATTAATTTTAGTATTAGCTTAGCTCAATATTAGCTTTAAATTACTGGCCAATAGCCATCATTGCAGTGTATTGGTCCGTATTTTAAATTGAGATTCCGTGAATAAATAAAGTAATTTGATTCTCGTGAATTCTAAAGGCGATAAAGTTTTGTCAGGTCCACCACAAGAACATCGTCTCTGATACTAACATGACGGTTTTTGCCAACCTCACAAGTAATTATAAACCGATTTCTCATATAATGCGGATATTACTTAAAACGTTCTTGTATTGTGAAAGGACGTTCCATACAAGGAACGTCTGCAGAGCTCAGGTGTAACTGAGGGAGCCATAACTGTTATAACGTTACATTAGAGTCAGAGTGGCTCGCTATGTACATTATATTACATTGTTCTGTACTTGACAGCTGGTACCCTGACATTGTAACTCACCTCCCCACTTACCTCCGGTGTTGTATGTTATTACATGTGTAAAGTGCTCGTAGTTTGTTGCACTCTCTGGTTTAAATAATGAGCTCTCCATTGTTGTGAGTATCCCAGTTTATGATATCGCACCTCGTAACAAACCCGAATGATGTGACAACGAACTCTACAAACAATGGTGATTAAAGCGAAAAAATGGCTGAATACTCAGGTAAAACTGGAACAATAAATATTGGGTATTTAATTCATTGGTAATGTCCCTTTAGGATTAAATTGACAATTAATTATGTATGCTTATATCCTTAAATCAACCGTGAGGTGTTGTCACACCTTACGTATATGGGAGATCACCCCATTATCAAACCACAGAAGTGTCCCTCAAAGTGTGCGCCCTATCGCCCCTGGCAGGAATTTCAGGTTCCCTAGGCGCTGCGGTTAAACTTACAGTGTGAGAAAAATAAAAATAAACGAAACATTTAAAAATATTGAATTCACCATACACTAGGTTTGTAATGACATATAGAATTATTTAATTGCCATTAATATACCTATATTTATATTTAATATATTTTATATTAAAACAATTAAACAGAAACAAAAGCGATAGATATGTCGTCTTTTATATTTATTAAAACATTTTTTTACTTGAGACTTTTACCACGGCTAATGTACAATAATATTCATGCAGACCAATTTCTGTTGTTTATTATTCATTGACTCTATTGAGGTGGTGGGCGGTGAGCTAGGTAGTACAACAATAAAGAGAACTTTGAGTCAAAAAAGTTTTAGAAACACTGGACTAAAGCATACAATTAAATCCGAATATGGCTTTGTTTTTGTACTTTAAATCACAGAACACAACAACATCAAACAATGAAACAAACACTCAGTCCACAAAACGCATTAAACCTTTGTAGGTCTACTTATACACGGCACAAGGCATGTTTGTTGTGTGATTTTATCTACAAAAACGAAGCGATTCTACGTATTCAGTGATTTAGTCCGATAATATGGTGGAGAAACTTTAAGGCTGTTTTTGGATTTAACGTAGTAATAGCTATTTTATTGTCATGTCTGAGGTACTAAAATATGCAGTTTTCGAAAATATTAGTGCACTACAATTATGTACATTACTAGATTATTTTAATAGAAATGTTAGTATTATACTGTACACTACACAAAATATCAAATAAATTAGTTCTGTTTGTCGGTTTAACTGCTTAACATTGTTCGACTTACGGTTATTACGGAAATCACACATAAAATTAATTTTTCGTGGTGACAATATGTGTAAGGATTTCGGATCGGACGTCACTTTATGGAAGAATCAGCAAAGCAATATGCTCGACACTGTCAGTCTGGGGTTCGAGGAGAAGGACCCTTTGAAGACGAGACAAACGCAGTTCCTTCATGAAGTACTCCCTTATTGCTCTGTTTGCAGTTCATGTCACTATCCAGTATCCATCACACAAGTAATCGTTCTATTATTTTACTGAAAACATTTCTTAAAAAATTTTAATACTACAACTCTTATGTCAACTATATATACAGACCAAATCTCCCCCCCCCCCTCGAGTGCTCAAATGTCTTTCTGCCAAATGGCATAGTCTTTGAAATTCGCTATTATTCAACTTAGGGGGTCGCTTTCTGAATTATCACGATCTTTTTTTTAAATTAGATTAAGGTATCGTTAAGACTTCCCTTATTAAGGATTAGTGTATTGATCTAAATGTGGAATAAGGATCAGTGTATGTTTCTAGGTTCAAAAAATGTTAATTGAATTGTATTCACAGTAACTTACACAGCTGTTACACACAATTACATTTAATACATAATTACACAGTATACTTTCTGGTAACTGTGCCCACATTCATCTACTTGCTTTGTCATCGATGTGCTGTTAAGACATTGGTTTCATATATATATATATATATATATTTCACTACTTTAAAGACCAGTGGGGCGCAGCCCGAAGGGATTTCCGAAATAAGAATCAGCCTCTATTCATCCGAGGGGTCGTAGAATGTCGATGTAAAATTTCAGTACAATCGGTTGAAAAATTTTACGCGTGAAAACAAAACAAACAAAGCACATTCGTATTTATAATATTATTATGATGGAACGTGAAAAATACAAATGGGAACAATTAATCAAACACTACAAATGAATATATAATGATTTAAAACCACCAGTATTAAAATTTAACACTTAATTTTATGTTTAGAGTGGAAGGAAACAGTTATGGGTTTGAAGATACTTAACAAATTAACGATACAAATGTTCTCTCCTTATCTGAAATATGTCTGGTTGTAACTGATCAAGTAAAGCGTGATCAGAATGTAATAATATCATGTCATGGAAGGAATTTAGAGAAATATAAGAAAAGAGAAAAATCAGAAGAAAAGAAATATTCCTTGTAAAACTATAAATACTTTCTGCAAAGTCAAAATAACGTAATGTTTGGTAAATTTATCACGAAATATCCATCAAGAATAGAATTTATTAATGTTTTGTTAACATCTTATTTGAGAGCAAAATCTTATTCTGCCTTTTTTGAACTCAAGGAAGTGAGCTTGTATTTTTGTTTTAAGAGCATGTTCTGTTGTGTACTTTGCTTAGTGTAAGATGAAACTTGAAATGGGTAGACTTTATTAAGCGGCCTTAACTCGTTATTCGGTTGTTTTCATCGATGGATCGATGTTTGTATCCAAAAGAATAATTCGGCATTAAAATTTATTTAACTTAGCATATGATATCAACTTATTAGTTATAGTAATTTTAATGTAAACAATAAACAGCAAGAAGTAACTAATATCTAGAGTCTATGAAAATAGCGATGGATATGATAAATATATGTGAGATATTTCTCACAAGTGACGAGATTTATTTAAGTGGCTTCAACATGTGGGTTTGGCTCCTGGTAACCCCATGGGGAGAATTCTTTCCTCCGTGTCACAAAAGCGGTTACTCATTGATATCAAGCTGGACAAGTTCGTAAATATTGTAAGGTTTCTTTGATATCTAAGTCCAGGCCATATTTGGTTTTTTTGTTTATGTAATTTTAGTGTTAAATTTATGTTTTTAAAATTGTAATGTACGAGATTCTTCTTGTTACGGTAATTTATTACAACTCTTATAGTGTACGATTTTTACATATCGAAGTTGGATAATATATCGAACCATTCGATAAAAACAACGAAATAACGAGTGTAAGCCGCATATTAGTCTCCTCCTTGAAATAAAGAAGAAATACTTGTAAGAAATGATTCGATCTGAAGCAGCACATTATAAACACAACAAATGACTTGTGTACGGTGTTGTGCTGTCCCAAAGGCACATCTGTGTATAAGTCTGAAAGCTTGTGTGTAAACTGATAACAACTGTGCTTACATGTAAGTTGAACTCCTTTATACGATTGTTAACTGAGTTTTAGCGAAGCTAATCGCTCGAGGGAATTGACAATTTATTTTATATCTGCATGTCTTTCTATCCCAATTTAATGAATAAAACTCTGAATTTATAATGGGGCAAGATATGTCAAGAAAGATCTCGCGTGTAGATCTTAGATTTGGCATGAAAATTAATTTCTACAAGAATAGCTCGTCATTTTCGACTCAAATTTTGTGTACTTTTTCTTTCCATCTATGGCAGGAAATCTCGTGAATAAAATTTGCATTAAATTTGAAATTTTGCATTTCAACTTCAGCAAAGCCTGTTACAACACTTGATATGGTGTACTTATTCTACCCTGTTTAATAGCATTCCATAATCAGTGAAATGAGTCTTTCAGTAAAAAGTAAAGTAAAGTAAAGATATCTTACTTTACCAGTCGAAGTTAGGACTAAGAAGCCCTCTCTAACTCTTAACCTGGGGACCAACGGCTTAAAGGCGAAAGGGATCTTGCGATAACCGCGTGCGCGTGTGTGTATATGTGTGTGATTGGGATGGAATTTTGTGTACCACATGAGTATATTACTAGGGGTTGGGGATATCACACATTATGAGGGGAAGGGGAGGTTATTGACATGGGTATTTGCATCTTTAGGGGAATATTATCAATCTGATGATGTGTGATTGTGTTTCTCGTACTCGTGACTTGTGTTCAGGACTTTTCCGCAGTGACAACACCTGGACTAGACTCAAAGCAGCTTTTAGGTATGTTTGAACCCTTTTCTTTTTCTTTTTTCTTTCTGTTCTATATTTTTGAATGTACTAATAACTCCCCCACCTGACGAAGAGGATAGATCCAATCCTCGAAACGTTGTGTTATACCTTTTGTAACCGTAACGATGGCAAATGCTAGAACTCCTGTCATCCAGTCAAACCTTCCATCGTCAATAATAGACTTTAAACAAAGAATTATCAATCTATCAAGAGTGACATTAAAAATGAGCTAACCTTCTCAAAAATTGTTTTGTTTAAGAATATTTATCACACTCCTGAATTCAATAACAAAGATCTTGATCAGATTATTCATTTAGTTTGAGGATACGGTAAGCACATTAACATGAAATATGAAAGCCGGAAAATACGAACTATCCTTTAGCTCGTTCACGAAATTATGAACGCCTATAACGCTTCAAGTACTCTGTGTGCTTTCGTCGAAAGTATATTCAAAATCGCACACACACGAGTTCATGTCCCAAAGCGGTTAGCAAGTTACATTTAGTAACAAAACTAGACCAGTTTTTGTTATAACTGTACTCCTGTTACAGCTGTCGGTAGTAACAAGATATACGCATTAACTGTGAATTATTCATATTGTATACAACAGTGACCAATTGGACGGGGGAGGTAGTTTATTACCAATTTAAAAAAAAAAAAAATAAAACTAATAAAAATGAATGGAAAATTAAGTTTTGGACAAAACTATAATTTGAATTTATAAAATATCTATGTTCAATAACTAATTTTGAGTCAACAAATTAACTATATTGACTTGAGACATTGCTAGTTCGAGTGAAAAATTCATCAACTTATTGGTGCTGCCAAATGTATATAATTTATAAACAATTTAAGTACCTGTATCAATCTAGAAAATGTACTTATTTCTTCATAATGAATTTCAAGGTATGTGTTCGTATAGTGAATATTTATCTATTGTATATCATGGAATCACTTAATTAGAGATGAATTAGTAGTTATTGTAGGAATTGATTCGGTAATATCTATTGTTATTATATATAAATTAGAAACAAGTTCCTGTTGTACTTTGAACGTCTCTCTCTCTCTCTCTCCCTCCCTCCCTCTCTCCCTCTACCTCCCTCTCCTTCTCTCTCTCCCTCTCTCTTTCTCTCTCTATCTTTCCCTCCCTCTCTTATAAACAATTTAAGTACCTGTATCAATCTAGAAAATGTACTTATTTCTTCATAATGAATTTCAAGGTATGTGTTCGTATAGTGAATATTTATCTATTGTATATCATGGAATCACTTAATTAGAGATGAATTAGTAGTTATTGTAGGAATTTATTCGGTAATATCTATTGTTATTATATATATAATTAGAAACAAGTTCCTGTTGTACTTTGAACGTCTCTCTCTCTCTCTCCCTCCCTCCCTCCCTCCCTCTCTCCCTCTACCTCCCTCTCCTTCTCTCTCTCTCTTTCCCTCCCTCTCTCTTTCCCTCCCTCTCTCTCACTCTCTCTCTCTCTCTCTCTCTCTCTCTCTCTCTCTCTCTCTCTCTCTCTAATACTCTGTACTGAGCTATGTTGTGACCTCTTGAACTTGATATTGTACAACATTTTGATTTTTGCATAATTGCTGTAACCCGTTTAAAATAATAAATAAATACCATTAATATATTCCACGAGCGACTAGCTTGTGTTGAATTTTGCGTGAAGTGGATGTGTCAGAATCTACATGGCAAACATACTTCAACAATAAAACCTATTTTCTTTCAGTATAATCACGTTTAGGATGATTGGTGAATTGGGATGTATGAAAAAGTCAACTTCTCTACTAGTGTATGCAAGTATTCCAGTGTTTATTTGATATATCTAACACTATCCAATTCCTTTGATATATAGCATGTTAGTGTTGTAAATAGTGTGAGCATTCTTGATAAGTGTTTAGCTTTGGTTTTTTCTTTTTTAGTGTTTCTGTATTCTTGATGCTCCTTGGTAGGGATGCCTTTCTTATTAAATCGTTATGTCCCGTTGCATTAAACCTCGAGATCGTGGATCCAAGAAGGAATAGTGAAATAAATAACCGTTCTTTAGGTTGCCAAAATGTAGAATATTGGAGAGATTCCTTCTTCGGATCTTGCTGATAAGAGGCCGGAAGCTTGAACCCTACGCCAGTTCTTACATTCACCTGGACAATATCTGCTCCATTTCTTTACATGGGGACATTTGTCTGGACAATATCTGCTCCATTGATTTACATGGGAACATTTGTCTGGACAATATCTGCTCCCTCCATTGATTTACATGGGAACATTTACCCGGGCAATATCTGCTCCGTTGATTTAGTCATCAGTTCCTAGATCAACGCAAGTATCAAGTTTCATAATTATTCGAGATGTATCCATCATTTTGTTTTGCAGAATGTATAGTATTCGCGTACTGTTTTAATTACTCACGCATAAAAGACTAATACAATTTTAGTCTTTTAAAAAACTAACTTTCGGAAGGTCTGGCTAAACTTTACAAAATCAAAATTAACACGTTTCATATTACTGACGGTCACGAAACAGAAGAAGGATATGAGTAACTCTTGGGAAGGTGCACTGAAATAAAAACTCAAGGTGGATTGTTCAACATCTACATCTTTATTAAGCGCCTTTGGTCACATATTGACGAAAATACATTATCTTATATGTAGAAACTTACTCCTAGGTACATAAGTACTACCCTTAAGGTACTTATTTTATGATCACATACAAATACTGATGGTCATGCCTACACTAATTAGGTAACGTTTGGTTTCAACACAAATACAGCAAATTGTTATTGCAAAAAGTGATACAACGTCTTTACAACAACATGCTGGGAGTTCTTGGACACAGTTTGGAACATCGGTTAAGGGAAGAAGGGCCTGAGGTTTTAATGATAACAGCCACACAACCTGATTACAAATTCTCGTCAATTCGGAATATTTCTCAATTCTCTGTTTGCTTAATGCTAATGGATCACTAGAGAGGAGTCTCTATACAAAATGTTATTCCACGATTTGATTTTGTTCGTTCGTTAACTCTCATAAAGGACAGGGCATGTTTCTGCTCAGAAAGTTAAAACTAGTCGTTACCATTTCTTTACTCTATCTCACAATAACATTTTGGAATTCAATGATTCTTACCTACACAAAAATAATTCCCAGTAAGAAAAATTTAAGTGATCACCATTTCCAATAGATTTGGCCAAACTGTAAACTATCATTTCATTTTCGTCCCTCAAGATCCTTTATTATACATCAAATTTGGCTTAAACTTAGTACTAAAATGTTATTTTTTCTTTGTTAACCACACGCTCACTCGAAAATATATTCTCAAGAACTCTTCTTTAGATGATATGACCATTTACACTGTTTATTTTTACAAATTGAACAATATAACGTCTATTCCATTCAGAGTTTCCTACGCTCAATCTTATTCACTTTTAAGAAAAATGAGCAGTCATATTCATCATAAATTATATGAATATTCATATCCTATAATCATATTCATATACGAACTTGAATATTTATTCAATACTTTTATAAATTACAAATACATAATTATTATTTATTTGTACTAATCAAGAAATGACTTTTTCAAGGAAACTATAATTATGAGGCAATAAACTTTTATGACGTATACAATTAATTGTTTGTAACATATCATCATTAATGTAAAATAAAGCATGATTCATCTGTTCATAACTCACAAAATTAGCTATTAAAAATTAAATAAATTAGTTTAATTACAAATACTTCAGTTCGGAAGCAATAAGGAATGATTGATCATCAATGATTTAAATGCCAGTAAAGTTTTGAGCAGTTATAGAGGGGTTTGACTCTGAGATGCTAATTAAATCAAAGCATTATGAGAAATAAATAACGTCCTGAACTTCTTAGTATGTTTCACACATCGTAAATAATACATTCTACTCTACGATTGAGATCTTAGTATTTCCTAAATTTATGAACTACTAAAAAAATTCAATACTATAATCTAATCAATTTAGATTCACTTTTAGTATCGAACCAAAATTGTTCAGGTCTAGTTAGACATAGCAACAGATGTTTCGCTACTGTAGCCTATCACAGTTCGCTCCAATATTGTGCAGATCTGGTTAGATGTAGCAACAGATGTTTCTCCACTGTAGCCTATCACAGTTCGCTCCAATATTGTGCAGGTCTGATTAGATGTAGCAACAGATATTTCTCCACTGTAGCCTATCACAGTTCGCTCCAATATTGTGCAGGTCTGGTTAGATGTAGCAACAGATGTTTCTCCACTGTAGCCTATCACAGTTCGCTCCAATATTGTGCAGATCTGGTTAGATGTAGCAACAGATGTTTCTCCACTGTAGCCTATCACAGTTCGCTCCAATATTGTGCAGATCTGGTTAGATGTAGCAACAGATGTTTCTCCACTGTAGCCTATCACAGTTCGCTCCAATATTGTGCAGATCTGGTTAGATGTAGCAACAGATGTTTCTCCACTGTAGCCTATCACAGTTCGCTCCAATATTGTGCAGGTCTGGTTAGATGTAGCAACAGATGTTTCTCCACTGTAGCCTATCACAGTTCGCTCCAATATTGTGCAGGTCTGGTTAGATGTAGCAACAGATGTTTCTCCACTGTAGCCTATCACAGTTCGCTCCAATATTGTGCAGATCTGGTTAGATGTAGCAACAGATGTTTCTCCACTGTAGCCTATCACAGTTCGCTCCAATATTGTGCAGATCTGGTTAGATGTAGCAACAGATGTTTCTTCTCCACTGTAGCCTATCACAGTTCGCTCCAATATTGTGCAGATCTGGTTAGATGTAGCAACAGATGTTTCTCCACTGTAGCCTATCACAGTTCGCTCCAATATTGTGCAGATCTGGTTAGATGTAACAACAGATGTTTCTCCACTGTAGCCTATCACAGTTCGCTCCAATATTGTGCAGATCTGGTTAGATGTAGCAACAGATGTTTCTCCACTGTAGCCTATCACAGTTCGCTCCAATATTGTGCAGGTCTGGTTAGATGTAGCAACAGATGTTTCTCCACTGTAGCCTATCACAGTTCGCTCCAATATTGTGCAGATCTGGTTAGATGTAGCAACAGATGTTTCTCCACTGTAGCCTATCACAGTTCGCTCCAATATTGTGCAGATGTGGTTAGATGTAGCAACAGATGTTTCTCCACTGTAGCCTATCACAGTTCGCTCCAATATTGTGCAGATCTGGTTTAGATGTAGCAACAGATGTTTCTCCACTGTAGCCTATCACAGTTCGCTCCAATATTGTGCAGGTCTGGTTAGATGTAGCAACAGATGTTTCTCCACTGTAGCCTATCACAGTTCCGCTCCAATATTGTGCAGATCTAGTTAGATTTAGCAACAGATGTTTCGCTAATGTAGCCTATCACAGGTCGCTCCAATATTGTGCAGGTCTGGTTAGATGTAGCAACAGATGTTTCTCCACTGTAGCCTATCACAGTTCCGCTCCAATATTGTGCAGGTCTGATTAGACGTAGCAACAGATATTTCTCATTTCTAGCCCATCACAGTTTGCTCCAATATTGTGCAGATCTAGTTAGATGTAGCAACAGATGTTTCGCTAATGTAGCCTATCACAGTTCGCTCCAATATTGTGCAGATCTGGTTAGATGTAGCAACAGATGTTTCTCCACTGTAGCCTATCACAGTTCGCTCCAATATTGTGCAGATCTGGTTAGATGTAGCAACAGATGTTTCTCCACTGTAGCCTATCACAGTTCGCTCCAATATTGTGCAGATCTGGTTAGATGTAGCAACAGATGTTTCTCCACTGTAGCCTATCACAGTTCGCTCCAATATTGTGCAGATCTGGTTAGATGTAGCAACAGATGTTTCTCCACTGTAGCCTATCACAGTTTGCTCCAATATTGTGCAGATCTGGTTAGATGTAGCAACAGATGTTTCTTCACTGTAGCCTATCACAGTTCGCTCCAATATTGTGCAGATCTGGTTAGATGTAGCAACAGATGTTTCTCCACTGTAGCCTATCACAGTTCGCTCCAATATTGTGCAGATCTGGTTAGATGTAGCAACAGATGTTTCTCCACTGTAGCCTATCACAGTCCGCTCCAATATTGTGCAGGTCTGATTAGACGTAGCAACAGATATTTCTCATTTCTAGCCCATCACAGTTTGCTCCAATATTGTGCAGATCTAGTTAGATTTAGCAACAGATGTTTCGCTACTGTAGCCTATCACAGGTCGCTCCAATATTGTGCAGATCTGGTTAGATGTAGCAACAGATGTTTCTCCACTGTAGCCTATCACAGTTCGCTCCAATATTGTGCAGATCTGGTTAGATGTGGCAACAAATGTTTCTCCACTGTAAGCCTATCACAGTTCGCTCCAATATTGTGCAGATCTAGTTAGATGTAGCAACAGATGTTTCTCCACTGTAGCCTATCACAGTTTGCTCCAATATTGTGCAGATCTGGTTAGATGTAGCAACAGATGTTTCTCCACTGTAGCCTATCACGGTTCGCTCCAATATTGTGCAGATCTGGTTAGATGTAGCAACAGATGTTTCTCCACTGTAGCCTATCACGGTTCGCTCCAATATTGTGCAGATCTGGTTAGATGTAGCAACAGATGTTTCTCCACTGTAGCCTATCACAGTTCGCTCCAATATTGTGCAGATCTGGTTAGATGTAGCAACAGATGTTTCTCCACTGTAGCCTATCACAGTTCGCTCCAATATTGTGCAGATCTGGTTAGATGTAGCAACAGATGTTTCTCCACTGTAGCCTATCACAGTTTGCTCCAATATTGTGCAGATCTGGTTAGATGTAGCAACAGATGTTTCTTCACTGTAGCCTATCACAGTTCGCTCCAATATTGTGCAGATCTGGTTAGATGTAGCAACAGATGTTTCGCTACTGTAGCCTATCACAGGTCGCTCCAATATTGCAAGAAATATTATTCAGAAATGCTTAGATCCTTTTATGCCTTACGTATGTTTTCTACAAATTTATACATCTTCACTAATACTTATTTGTTATCACCAGTTTCAATGTCAGTTTGAGTGATTGGTCCTCAGCTCGTGCACACTCCACTCTACCCACTCCGGTGCCACCCTCTCTGCAGACTACACCGTGAAGCACCGCCGCTGCCTCCATCGTCACCGACCCGTCCTGTTCAGCTCGCCCATGTAGTTGGCCAGCTCCAGCCCCGTGTACTCCGTGTCCTCCATGTCCTGGAGGCTGGAGTTGCTGATGGTGCCGCTGTCGATGCTCCTGTGTGTCAGCCTCAGCTTGGTGCTGATCACGTGGATGGGAGAGCGCGGCGCAGGCTGGACGGAGGCCCTCAGAGGCCCGACAGTCCCGGCTCGGCAGATGACAGGATCCTTGACGGCGCAGGACACCGAGGACCTAGGACCTCCCAGGTTCTGATGGCCTCGTGACAGGATGCTGTAGCTCCTTGACTGATAGCTACCCTTGCGCTCGGGCCCACACAGCTGGGCTAAGGTCGACTGGAACAATATAATACAATACAATTAATAGACCTAGCTTTACACTGCAACAATAATTACAACAATAATGGTGTTGGTATTGCTTTACTAACAATTCCAACATTCATTGGCTGAGCGTCAGCGAAACCTATCACTCGTAGAGGTCTGGCCGCACGACATTTCGAAAACGAAATAACCTAGTCGTGTCCACCAAATTTACACTTTCACTGCCGCCTCCTCATTTTGGCAATTTTCTTACACTGCCGCTCGTTTTAATGATGACAAAACCATGGGACTTACAGTTTTTTAAAGCTGGGTTCTTCCTCTTCTACACAAATTAAATGCTCATGCATAAATATTTTCAAACAGAAAGTCTTGTTTTAAAACATAAAAATATAATGTTGTTTTTGTAAAAAATGAAAAGTTGACCAAAAACCATCACCATGTACTAGTCTATAACTCAAAAGATATTTGTCATTATCATTTGCTGTATTCAATATTTTAATTACTGACACTATAGTTACAAATATTTACAATCAAAATCCACTTATGTTTAATTTTTTACTATGGGGCACTAACCAACTAGTTTCAGGGCCATTATAAAAATCTTCATCAGAAGCTAGAAATAAAGAAAAAACTGTAAAATTTTGTAATAAACCATACATTTATAAAAACACAAGGATACAAGTTTTTATTACTATTATGTTGATATTTGCTTTTTTGAGTAACAAACAAAATCAACAAGTCCATCGGTAGTAAAATCAGGATCATTATCTGTCACCTTTGAATAAATTATCACTTTCAATGCGCTTGCCTATAATTCTGACGTTATCTGGAAGGGAGTTCCACATGTTTAACACTCGGAAACAGTGAAAGATTTATTATATAAGGCTGTTCCGATGAATGGGAATTGATAATGAAGATGCACCCCTACGAGTTTTACGTCCATTAATATCAGGTAAAAAAAAACGAAAATTAAGGCCAAATAACTTTGAACAACTATTATGGATTTGCGAGCAACAGACTAAGATTCTTTGGATTTGAATAGGAACAATTGCTCAAAATAAGAGGTACATCACGTCTTAAGTTGAAAATGAACTGGGGACAATAACTCTGCGCATGCTGAATTTGATTAGAAAGGTCAACACTCATGTCATTAATCAGTACAGTAATTACTG
This sequence comes from Homalodisca vitripennis, assembly GCF_021130785.1. NCBI lineage: Eukaryota > Metazoa > Arthropoda > Insecta > Hemiptera > Cicadellidae > Homalodisca > Homalodisca vitripennis. The sequence goes on from NC_060211.1 coordinate 183,354,509, forward strand.
TTGGCCAGAACTATAGTCCTCACTCTGACATCCAACTTGCAAGTATTGACCAAACCGCTTGAGACCATGCATACAGACTAAGCACTGTTACACATTAGATACACCTGTTCAGCCCACTTGCTTTGCACCTGTGTGGAAATCAGCCGTGATCGACAATTAACTACGCAGTTTATTGTTGAGTCAGCAATCATTTGTTGATTGATTTTGTATTTGGTAGTTAATGTTTCTTTAAATTGTTTTTATTTCTTTCACGTGTATATAAGATAAGTAATTGTTTAAGAAATGATTTTATCCACTGAGGATCAAAATAACGTGACCTTAGTTTTGACTGTATAAAATAGGTTTTATTCCATCCGTGCCCCTGGAATCATCATAATAAACTATAAACTAAAAATATTGCTGTAGCGATTATTTTTTATTAACGCTTTGACCAAAAAGACATAAACTATGAAGTAGTCATGTAAAAAAGATTACCTTAAACGCCTGTCTGAATTTCTTAGACATGATGTGATAGAGCAGAGGGTTGACAGTGGTCGACAAGAAGTAGAGCACGCCAGACACGTAGGTGAGGTACGTGTAGATGTTGAGGAGAGCAGGACTCTGCTGATCCTTGTCTATGCTGCTGCAGTAGACGGCCAGCAGGCGCTGCGAGTGGAAGGGCGCCCAGCAGATAAAGAACGCCACCACTACGGCCACTGCAGCATAAAACACGTCAATTACAGTGGAAGAGCGCCCGGCATCGAGGTAGTGGAGTAAGGGAAGTACTTGATCGATAGGAAAAGTTAACCGGAAAGGATGGATGTAGTACGTGTGAACTCGGCGATACATTACTAACCAAAACATCGAGATAGTGGAGTAAGGGAAGTACTTGATCGATAGGAAAAGTTAACCGGAAAGGATGGATGTAGTACGTGTGAACTCGGCGATACATCACTAACCAAAACATCGAGGTAGTGGAGTAAGGGAAGTACTTGATCGATAGGAAAAGTTAACCGTAAAGGATGGATGTAGTACGTGTGAACTCGGCGATACATTACTAACCAAAACATCGAGATAGTGGAGTAAGGGAAGTACTTGATCGATAGGAAAAGTTAACCGGAAAGGATGGATGTAGTACGTGTGAACTCGGCGATACATTACTAACCAAAACATCAAGGTAGTGGAGTAAGGGAAGGGAAGTACTTGATCGATAGGAAAAGTTAACCGTAAAGGATGGATGTAGTACGTGTGAACTCGGCGATACATTACTAACCAAAACATCGAGATAGTGGAGTAAGGGAAGTACTTGATCGATAGGAAAAGTTAACCGGAAAGGATGGATGTAGTACGTGTGAACTCGGCGATACATTACTAACCAAAACATCGAGATAGTGGAGTAAGGGAAGTACTTGATCGATAGGAAAAGTTAACCGGAAAGGATGGATGTAGTACGTGTGAACTCGGCGGTACATTACTAACCAAAACATCGAGATAGTGGAGTAAGGGAAGTACTTGATCGATAGGAAAAGTTAACCGGAAAGGATGGATGTAGTACGTGTGGACTCGGCGATACATTACTAACCAAAACATTGAGATAGTGGAGTAAGGGAAGTACTTGATCGATAGGAAAAGTTAACCGGAAAGGATGGATGTAGTACGTGTGAACTCGGCGATACATTACTAACCAAAACATTGAGATAGTGGAGTAAGGGAAGTACTTGATCGATAGGAAAAGTTAACCGGAAAGGATGGATGTAGTACGTGTGAACTCGGCGATACATTACTAACCAAAACATCGAGGTAGTGGAGTAAGGGAAGTACTTGATCGATAGGAAAAGTTAACCGGAAAGGATGGATGTAAGTACGTGTGAACTCGGCGATACATTACTTAACCAAAACATCGAGATAGTGGAGTAAGGGAAGTACTTGATCGATAGGAAAAGTTAACCGGAAAGGGGATGGATGTAGTACGTGTGAACTCGGCGATACCATTACTAACCAAAACATCGAGATTAGTGGAGTAAGGGAAGTACTTGATCGATTAGGAAAAGTTAACCGGAAAGGATGGATGTAGTACGTGTGAACTCGGCGATACATTACTAACCAAAACATCGAGGTAGTGGAGTAAGGGAAGTACTTGATCGATAGGAAAAGTTAACCGTAAAGGATGGATGTAGTACGTGTGAACTCGGCGATACATTACTAACCAAAACATCGAGATAGTGGAGTTAAGGGAAGTACTTGATCGATAGGAAAAGTTAACCGGAAAGGATGGATGTAGTACGTGTGAACTCGGCGATACATTACTAACCAAAACATCGAGATAGTGGAGTAAGGGAAGTACTTGATCGATAGGAAAAGTTAACCGGAAAGGATGGATGTAGTACGTGTGAACTCGGCGATACATTACTAACCAAAACATCGAGATAGTGGAGTAAGGGAAGTACTTGATCGATAGGAAAAGTTAACCGGAAAGGATGGATGTAGTACGTGTGAACTCGGCGATACATTACTAACCAAAACATTGAGATAGTGGAGTAAGGGAAGTACTTGATCGATAGGAAAAGTTAACCGGAAAGGATGGATGTAGTACGTGTGAACTCGGCGATACATTACTAACCAAAACATTGAGATAGTGGAGTAAGGGAAGTACTTGATCGATAGGAAAAGTTAACCGGAAAGGATGGATGTAGTACGTGTGAACTCGGCGATACATTACTAACCAAAACATCGAGGTAGTGGAGTAAGGGAAGTACTTGATCGATAGGAAAAGTTAACCGGAACGGATGGATGTAGTACGTGTGAACTCGGCGATACATTACTAACCAAAACATCGAGATAGTGGAGTAAGGGAAGTTACTTGATTGATAGGAAAAGTTAACCGGAAAGGATTGGATGTAGTACGTGTTGAACTCGGCGATACATTACTAACCAAAAACATCGAGGTAGTGGAGTAAGGGGGAAGTACTTGATCGATAGGAAAAGTTAACCGTAAAAGGATGGATGTAGTACGTGTGAACTCGCGATACATTACTAACCAAAACATCGAGATAGTGGAGTAAGGGAAGTACTTGATCGATAGGAAAAGTTAACCGGAAAGGATGGATGTAGTACGTGTGAACTCGGCGATAACATTACTAAACCAAAACATCAAGGTAGTGGAGTAAGGGAAGTACTTGATCGATAGGAAAAGTTTAACCGGAAAGGATGGATGTAGTACGTGTGAACTCGGCGATACATTACTAACCAAAACATCGAGATAGTGGAGTAAGGGAAGTACTTGATCGATAGGAAAAGTTAACCGGAAAGGATGGATGTAGTACGTGTGAACTCGCGATACATTACTAACCAAAAACATCGAGATAGTGGGAGTAAGGGAAGTACTTGATCGATAGGAAAAGTTAACCGGAAAGGATGGATGTAGTACGTGTGAACTCGGCGATACATTACTAACCAAAACATTGAGATAGTGGAGTAAGGGAAGTACTTGATCGATAGGAAAAGTTAACCGGAAAGGATGGATGTAGTACGTGTGAACTCGGCGATACATTACTAACCAAAACATTGAGATAGTGGAGTAAGGGAAGTACTTGATCGATAGGAAAAGTTAACCGGAAAGGATGGATGTAGTACGTGTGAACTCGGCGATACATTACTAACCAAAACATCGAGGTAGTGGAGTAAGGGAAGTACTTGATCGATAGGAAAAGTTAACCGGAAAGGATGGATGTAGTACGTGTGAACTCGGCGATACATTACTAACCAAAACATCGAGATAGTGGAGTAAGGGAAGTACTTGATCGATAGGAAAAGTTAACCGGAAAGGATGGATGTAGTACGTGTGAACTCGGCGATACATTACTAACCAAAACATCGAGATAGTGGAGTAAATGGAAGTACTTGATCGATAGGAAAAGTTAACCGGAAAGGATGGATGTAGTAGTACGTGTGAACTCGGCGATACATTACTAACCAAAACATCGAGGTAGTGGAGTAAGGGAAGTACTTGATCGATAGGAAAAGTTAACCGTAAAGGATGGATGTAGTACGTGTGAACTCGGCGATACATTACTAACCAAAACATCGAGAGATAGTGGAGTAAGGGAAGTACTTGATCGATAGGAAAAGTTAACCGGAAAGGATGGATGTAGTACGTGTGAACTCGGCGATACATTACTAACCAAAACATCGAGATAGTGGAGTAAGGGAAGTACTTGATCGATAGGAAAAGTTAACCGGAAAGGATGGATGTATGTACGTGTGAACTCGGCGATACATTACTAACCAAAACATCGAGATAGTGGAGTAAGGGAAGTACTTGATCGATAGGAAAAGTTTAACCGGAAAGGATGGATGTAGTACGTGTGAACTCGGCGATACATTACTAACCAAAACATTGAGATAGTGGAGTAAGGGAAGTACTTGATCGATAGGAAAAGTTAAACGGAAAGGATGGATTGTAGTAGTACGTGTGAACTCGGCGATACATTACTAACCAAAACATTGAGATAGTGGAGTAAGGGAAGTACTTGATCGATAGGAAAAGGTTAACCGGAAAGGATGGATGTAGTACGTGTGAACTCGGCGATACATTACTAACCAAAACATCGAGGTAGTGGAGTAAGGGAAGTACATTGATCGATAGGAAAGGTTAACCGGAAACGGATGGATGTAGTACGTGTGAACTCGGCGATACATTACTAACCAAAACATCGAGATAGTGGAGTAAGGGAAGTACTTGATCGATAGGAAAAGTTAACCGGAAAGGATGGATGTAGTACGTGTGAACTCGGCGATACATTACTAACCAAAAACTTCGAGGTAGTGGAGTAAGGGAAGTACTTGATCGATAGGAAAAGTTAACCGTAAAGGATGGATGTAGTACGTGTGAACTCGGCGATACATTACTAACCAAAACATCGAGATAGATGGAGTAAGGGAAGTACTTGATCGATAGGAAAAAGTTAACCGGAAAGGATGGATGTAGTACGTGTGAACTCGGCGATACATTACTAACCAAAACATCAAGGTAGTGGAGTAAGGGAAGTACTTGATCGATAGGAAAAGTTTAACCGGAAAGGATGGATGTAGTACGTGTGAACTCGGCGATACATTACTAACCAAAACATTGAGATAGTTGGAGTAAGGGAGAGTACTTGATCGATAGGAAAAGTTACCGGAAAGGATGGATGTAGTACGTGTGAACTCGGCGATACATTACTAACCAAAACATTGAGATAGTGGAGTAAGGGAAGTACTTGATCGATAGGAAAAGTTAACCGGAAAGGATGGATGGTAGTACGTGTGAACTCGGCGATACATTACTAACCAAAACATCGAGGTATGGAGTAAGGGAAGTACTTGATCGATATGGAAAAGTTAACCGGAAAGGATGGATGTAGTACGATGTGAAAACTCGGCGATACATTACTAACCAAAACATCGAGATAGTGGAGTAAAGGGAAGTACTTGATCGATAGGAAAAGTTAACCGGAAAGGGATGGATGTAGTACGTGTGAACTCGGCGATACATTACTAACCAAAACATCGAGATAGTGGAGTAAGGGAAGTACTTGATCTAATAGATAAAGTTAACCGTCAAAGATGGATGGGATAACGTGGAGACTTTTTTGATACATCACTTACCAATACATCAAGGTAGTGGAGTAAGGGAAGCACTTGATCGATAGGTAAAGTTAACCGTAAAAGATGGATGGAGTACGTGGAGACTCGGCGATTCATTACTAACCAAAACATCGAGATAGTGGAGTGAGGGAAGTAACTTGATCGATAGGAAAAGTTAACCGGAAAGGATGGATTGTAGTACGTGTGAACTCGGCGATATCACTAACCAAAACTTTGAGATAGTGGAGTAAGGGAAGTACTTGATCTATAGATAAAGTTAACCGTAAAGATGGATGGTGTACGTGGAGACTCGGCGATACATTACTAACCAAAACATCGAGGTTAGTGGAGTAAGGGAAGTACTTGATCTATAGATAAAGTTAACCGTAAAATATGGATGGAGTACGTGGAGACTCGGCGATACATTACTAACCAAAACATCGAGATAGTGGAGTGAGAGGGAAGTACTTGAATCTATAGATAAAGTTAACCGTAAAGATGGATGGAGTACGTGGAGACTCGGCGATACCATACTAACCAAAACATCGAGATAGTGGAGTGAGGGAAGTACTTGATCGATAGGTAAAGTTAACCGTACAGGATGGATGGAGTACGTGGAGACTTTGTCATACACCACTAACCAAAACATTGAGATAGGGGGGTAAGAGACGTACTGGATCGATAGGTAAAGTTAACCGTAAAAGATTGATGGAGTACGAGGAGACTTTGTGATACACCACTAAACCAAAATATTGAGATAGTGGAGTAAGAGAAGTACTTGATCGATAGGTAAAGTTAACCGTAAAAGATGGATGGAGTACGTGGAGACTCGGCGATACATTACTAACCAAAAACATCGAGATAGTGGAGTGAGGGAAGTACTTGATCGATAGGTAAAGTTAACCGTACAGGATGGATGGAGTACGTGGAGACTTTGTCATACACCACTAACCAAAACATTGAGATAGGGGGGTTAAGAGAAGTACTGGATCGATAGGTAAAGTTAACCGTAAAAGATGGATGGAGTACGTGGAGATTCGGCGATACATTACTAACCAAAACATCGAGATAGTGGAGTGAGGGAAGTACTTGATCGATAGGAAAAGTTAACCGTAAAGGATGGATGGAGTACGAAGAGACTTTGTGATACACCACTAACCAAAACATTGAGATAGGGGTGGTAAGAGAAAAGTACTTGATCGATAGGTAAAGTTAACCGTAAAGGATGGATGGAGTACGAGGAGACTTTGTGATACACCACTAACCAAAACATTGAGATAGTGGAGTAAGAGAAGTACTTGATCGATAGGTAAAGTTAACCGTAAAGGATGGATGGAGTACGAGGAGACTTTGTGATACACCACTAACCAAAACATTGAGATAGTGGAGTAAGAGAAGTACTTAATCGATAGGTCCAATTAACTTTATAGGATGTATGGTGTACGTGGGAACAAGTCTCTTAGAGCAAGAAACTGTAAGCTTGAATGCGGAGACGTACCATCCCCTTGATTGCTTGATTTTGATATAGAGACAGCCACCTCCCCTTCCATAGTGGTATGAGTGACCACCATGATGCACCTCACAGTGGATGTACTGCAGTATCTTAGGGGGATGTGTCCATAATTCCTCACTGCACACATTCTAAATATACTGTGAGACAGTAGATATATTCTTTCGTAAGTGGTATAAGATATCCTTATACATTTATCTTGCTGTATTAACAATGACAGGATCTTCATTTGTAGTCCTAAGTATATAACAAAAACCAACCTTTTAAGCAAGAGCAATCAAATTCAGTATGTGTATTAAATAATGGGTGAGGAGTGGTATCACACATCGTGGAGAAAATTTAAGTGGGGATTAATTTATTGACGTTATAAGGTGGACGGTTAAAAAGTACAACATGTGTGGTGTGGTTTTACAATTGTGGCTGAATATCCTCTACACACAGCACGCGATCCTTCAAACATAATTAGGTGTAATTATTGTATACTTGGGTAAAAAAAATAAATTTTACTTTCTAAAAGGGCAAAGAACACAGTGGGAAATATAAAAATAACAATGCATACTTTTAGAAGTGGATTAGTTTGATCTGCGGTCATATAAAACTCATACGAAGAGATTTTACTAGCATAAGCAGAGATTTTTACTAGTCTTTATTGTATTGGAGATGGAACAGATGTTTGCAAACTGTCGTTTGGACTTCCATAGAAGTGTATTACTTATTGACGTTTGGAAAAGTTTGTTTTACTATCCACTCAAGTTTTATACCAGTGACTCACAATTGAATTCCTTCATTGTTTTCTTATTTAAAATACTTCGGTCAGTCTATTAGTAGAAGACGGGTTACATCAATTAAGAAATGATCTGTCAAATGTCACCGGTTGATCTATGACGTCAGAGCTGTCTCAGTTATTGATGCACGAAAGAGTGGGGTTTCTGTGACATAAATTTGGTCGCTATTAAAGTGAGTTTGCAAAATCCAGGAGTATTTTTCTTCTTCTTTACAAGTAGGTGTAATTTATTTTAACTTTCTTTTAGAGAAAGCTATGAGGATTTTGCAAGCTATATTCCATTAAGCACTAAATATGTAATGAATGAGTCTTGAGTGAAAAAAAAATATAAATAATAAAATAGTACCGAAGTAATATGGCATTACGTTTACAGACTTCACACTCTTAAAATCAAGTTTTTTTATTTCCACACTAAAATAATTCTACAACTGCATTTAAACATTTGAATACCCATGAGGTTTGGCAAATTTTTATAGAACATAAAATTTACATTGTTTACAGAAGATAGAATTTATAAACAGTAAGGGCATTACCATAATCTATCAAAAGTTTAGACAACGTTTTGAAAACTGAATTTTTTTAATTTTTACTCAAAAATACGCTTTAGGAAAAAAGTATGAAAAAATATTCAAATTTATTAAGTTCGCCCTTATAATAACAAAGTCTTCATGAACTTCTTGTAATTCCCGAAAAGTCTATTAAGAATTGCTTCAAAAGTGGTGAGTTTTACAATGTTTGGAGTGTTTAAAATAGAAACCAAAATAATAAATTAGAGAATTCAAATATCTTTCACACAAATACTACAGGCCTTGTGAAGGTATAAAATGTAGTGTTGAAACTCGATGAATTCGATAAACATACAAGGCACCAATACTGAGGCACTGTTCTATAACTATCATGACCAAACGCGTCGATTCCATCATTGTGATTTTTGGGAAACTAAAAATGCTTCATTTAATCAAGTTTCACCAGAATATTTCGATATATTCTGTATATTCCATTTTTTACTTTCTTAATCAAGACAAAACTAAATATGCACTATTCTATAACGATTATGGCCAAACGTGTTCACCCCTCATTGTGATTTGTTGTTGAGTACGTTATTTAATAAGTTTGGCCAAATTATTTAAGAGAGATTCAGTCTATTCTATTTTGAACTTTCTTCTTTTGCGTTTGTTAATGGCACTGTTTGTTTTTAGTCCTTGAGAGATCATGTTTAATTTAAACCAACGGAATAAAGTTCTTATAGTATTTCTCTTGAATCTATTTTTGTAGACGTTTCCTTAAAAAACAGACCTTAATTAGATACAACCTTGACACTTATAATAACTTGGTTCGATTTAAAAAATTGAGGTTATTTCTAATAGATGTCTGTCACGCAGAGGTGGAATTCTAAGCAATTTTCTTGTTTTCGAGATCTGAATGTCTGATCTCTTCTTAGCATACAAGATCTGATCAATCTAAGCAAGATAGGATTATATTTTTATAAGATATTTTACCCATTTCACCTGATTTCACATTTCAGTGAGTAATTTAGGGACACCGTTATATTGTTAAAAAGAACCTTTTTAATTTATTGATAATTTAATAAATGTTGATGGTTTAGAAAAAATTAAGAGAATAATTTTGCCTTTTTCAAGGTTCTATATGTACGCATGAATTTTGTTGAAATATAATACTTTTTACTGTACTTTCCCCACCCCCCCCCCCCCCCACCCCCCCCCCCCCCCACCCCCCCCCCCCCCCACCCCCCCCCCCCCCCACCCCCCCCCCCCCCCACCCCCCCCCCCCCCACCCATTTTTTTGATCCTCGTGGGTTAATAGGACTCTCTGCTTTCAAAGACTATAAGTAATTTAAATAAAATTGTAATAATAGTTAATTAACTAAACATATTGTTATTCTGTAACCAAAAAATGTTTTTACAAAGAACGATTTAATTGCATTGGACAGGCTTTTTCAATTAATAACATATTTTGTTAGCTTTAATGTATTTTTCTGGGATTTTTCGATAAAGTTATAATAATAGTTAAATTAATTACACATTTGGTTATGCTGTTATAAAACAATGGTTACACAGAAAAGTTTTATGCATTTAGCAGGCTTTTTCAATTAATAACATATTTTGTTCCCTCTAATGTATTTTTATGGAATTTTCGCAAATTTAGAGACCAGTGGAGCGTATCCTTAGTGATTTTGAAATAACTTATATTGATAACCAGGGACCCTAAGAATGTCCATGTAATATCGGTCCAGAGGTATTTACGTGGTTGAGTAAAACACACACACACACACACACACACACACACACACACACACACACACACACACACACACACACAACACACACACACACACACACACACACACACACACACACACACAAGCACAAAGACACCGTAGACTTGTATGTAATAGGATGGCAAGAGCTAGATATCGCGTACTTTCAAATGTAATGTTGTCCGACGAGACCGAACTCTAGCGGTATCACGCTGAAGTCACTGTGAATTGTTGCTAGTCCCTTAACCTAACTTATTGCCCGACTCTAGCGCACTCTCGATTCAACAAGGCAACCCCACTCGGCTGGAGCCAAAAA